>NC_091986.1:38171721-39371721 GCF_044704955.1 Pristiophorus japonicus | reverse complement strand
TTGAGTTCTTACAACATTCTGGCAGTTGTTGTGATCATTCATCTGCCATGTGCCCTGAAATGACCACATTTCAGACAATGCACCATCGAGGGGGAATTTAAACATTTAGAGGATTGAATTTTCACAGGGCTTTTCTCAAGCGCCCACCATAACTTCGCCAGAAAATCTACAGAAACCCTGGAGAAATGGCCTTGCTGATCTGCCATGGAAGTTACGACAGATGGTTAGGAGAATCCCCTGCAGAATTAACTAGTGGTGTTTTTTAGGCTGTTAGTTTAATATCATAACCATTACAGTACCATACCCACAATATTCTTATTGTAGTTACATTGTACCTCTACAAACATGTATGTAATCAGTTCTGCAATTTTCAAACATATATTCCTAGATTCATATTTAGCCTTTCATTATTTTGTTTCTCCCTCTTCTGCCTTTGGTTCTCATTTTCTCTATTTTTGCTATTATTTGGTAACTCTGTATCAGCAACAATTTTATCTCTCCCCTCCTTCCAATTGGCACCTCAACCATCACCTTAAACATTCACTCCCTCAACCATCGGCGCACCGTGTCTGCAGTGTGTACCATCTACAAGATGCACTGCAACAACTCGTTAAAGTAAATGTTGGTCCCTTAGAAGATGAGAAGGGGGATTTAATAATGGGAAATGTGGAAATGGCTGAGACCTTAAACAATTATTTTGCTTCGGTCTTCACAGTGGAAGACACAAAAACCATGCCAGAAATTGCTGGTCACAGGAATGTGGGAAGGGAGGACCTGGAGACAATCACTATCAATAGGGAGGTAGTGCTGGACAGGCTAATGAGACTCAAGGTAGACGAGTCCCTTGGTCCAGATGAAATACATCCCAGGGTATTAAAAGAGATGGCGGAAGTTATAGCAGATGCATTCGTTATAATCTACCAAAATTCTCTGGACTCTGGGGATGTACCAGCGGATTGGAAAGCAGCTAATGGAATGCCTCTGTTTAAAAAAGGGGGCAGACAAAAGGCAGGTAACTATAGGCCGGTTAGTTTAACATCTGTAGTGGGGAAAATGCTTGAAGCTATCATTAAGGAAGAAATAGCGGGACATCTAGATAGGAATAGTGCGATCAAGCAGACGCAGCATGGATTCATGAAGGGGAAATCATGTTTAACTAATTTACTGGAATTCTTTGAGGATATAACGAGCATGGTGGATAGAGGTGTACTGATTGATGTGGTGTATTTAGATTTTCAAAAGGCATTCGATAAGGTGCCACACAAAAAGTTATTGCAGAAGATAAAGGTATACAGGGTCAGTGGAAATGTATTAGCATGGATAGAGAATTGGCTGGCTAACAGAAAGCAGAGAGTCGGGATAAATGGGTCCTTTTTGGGTTGGAAATCGGTGGTTAGTGGTGTGCCACAGGGATCGGTGCTGGGACCACAACTGTTTACAATATACATAGATGACCTGGAAGAGGGGACAGAGTGTATTGTAACAAAATTTGCAGATGACACAAAGATTAGTGGGAAAGCGGGTTGTGTAGAGGACACAGAGAGGCTGCAAAGAGATTTAGATAGGTTAAGCGAATGGGCTAAGGTTTGGCAGATGGAATACAATGTCGAAAAGTGTGAGGTCATCCACCTTGGGAAAAAAAATAAAAAAAGGGAATACTATTTGAATGGGGAGAAATTACAACATGCTGCGGTGCAGAGGGACCTGGGGGTGCTTGTGCATGAAACTCTTTTGGAGTTTACCTGAAAAAACATAAACATTAAACCGTGCCACCCGCCCTGGATGACACACCAGACATTTACAAGGCCCTTTTTTTTTTGTGTTTTTTTTTGTGTTTTACTTTTATTTTTGGTTTTTTTTTGGGCACTAAAATCACATTTTTTCCTCCAGTGCCCCCTATAAAAGGGAAGGGGGACACTAAAAGCACCGGCAATTAAAACAAATTAAACTTTAAAACGTAAAATCAAATTAAAATTTGGTTGCCGGGCGTGATGATGCACTCCAGTCCCTCCGGTGCCCACCTCTCGCGGAAGGCCGCGAGTGTACCGGTGGACACCGCGTGCTCCATCTCCAAGGACACCCTGGCGCGGATGTACGCGCGGAAGAGAGGCAGGCAGTCAGGTTGAACGACCCCCTCGACTGCCCGCTGCCTGGACCGGCTGATGGCACCCTTGGCCGTGCCCAGGAGCAGTCCTACGAGGAGGCCATCGGACCTACCCGCTCCCCTCCGCACAGGGTGCCCAAAGATCAGGAGAGTGGGACTGAAGTGCAGCCAGAATTTCAGGAGCAGCCCCTTTAAATAATAAAACAGGGGCTGCAACCTCGTGCACTCAATAAAAACATGGAACACGGACTCTTCCAGACCGCAGAAATTGCAGGCGGCCTGGGAGTCCGTGAACCGGCTTAAAAATTTGTTGCACGGCACTGCTCCGTGCATCACCCTCCAGGCCAAGTCCCCGATGAATAGTGGGAGGACTCCCGCATAGAGTGCCCTCCATCGGGGACCCCCGCCTCCTCCGGACGGCAAGATGGTACGCCATGGCGTGTCCGGATGGCCGGCGAGGATGGCAAATTTGAGAGTGTGCAGGAACAGCCTGTACAGGAAACCCCTCTGCGCGGAACTGAAAGGCACGGAGGGGATTTCCTCGAGGCGGCTCAAGTTGTGAGGCGCCGGCTCCCGAGGGAGATTCCGGGGTTTGGCGCCGATGAGGAATTCCGCCCGGACGGGGGTCAGTTCGGACGGGATCTCCCCACGTGCTTGAGCCTCCTCGATGCACCTAACGGAGTCAGGGCCCAAAGCTGTTTTTAGCGACTCGATGGCTTCGGCCGCGCGGCAGAGGTTGGCTGAATTTAGGCGCCGCGCCAGCGTGCCTGGCGCCATCCAGCCCGCTCCTCCGCCATCGAGCAGGTCCCTGACCCTGGTCACCTCACCAGCCACAGCCCTCTCTTCCGACCGCCACATAAAACCTTGATCATGGAGGTACGGATTCCCGAGCAGCGGCTCCTGCAGGACAGCCGCCACTCCAGGCGGCGGAGAGCTGCGCTTGGTGGAGACTTTGTTCCAGACCCTGATGAGTTCCTTGTAAAAGACAGGCAGCTCCTGGAGGGCGGTCCTGGCACCCCCCAAGTTCACAAACAGGAGCTGCGTGTCGTAATTGAGGTCGCGCTGCTGGCGGAAGAATTACGTCGCCAGAGCACACCACCTAGGAGGGGGCTCGACGTAAAGGTATCTCTGCAGTGTCTGAAGACGGAAAGTCGCGAGCTGGGCGCTGACGCACACCAATGACTGACCGCCTTCCTCAAGCGGGAGACTCAAGACCGCGGCAGAGACCCAGTGCTTCCTGTTGTTCCAGAAGAAGTCCACCAGCTTCTTCTGTATCTTGGCGACAAACGCAGGGGGAGGGATCAAAGTGACCAGCCGGTACCACAACATTGCGGCCACCAGCTGGTTTATGACTAGCGCTTGACCCCTGTAGGACAGCACTCGGAGCAGTCCTGTCCAGCGCCCTAGGCGAGCGGCGACCTTGGCCTCCAGCTCTTGCCAGTTCGCCGGCCAGGCTTCCTCGTCGGGGCTAAGGTCGACTCCCAGATAGAGGAGATGGGTCGTGCTCCAGGCAAAAGGCCTGAGCTCCTCCGGCAGGGAGTCCACCCGCCACTGACCCACCAGGAGTCCGGAACATTTTTCCCAGTTGATTCTGGCGGAGGATGCGGCCGAGTAAATCTCCTGGCACTCACGCATCCTCCGCAGGTCAGCGGGATCCTCTACCACGAGGAGCACATCATCGGCGTAAGCCGAGAGGACGACCTCCACGCCCGGCCCTTGCAGAGCCAGTCCCGTCAACCTCGTCCGCAGGAGGCGCAGGAAAGGCTCCACGCAGATGGCATATAACTGGCCGGACATGGGACATCCCTGGCGCACCCCTCTCCTAAAGCGAAGGGGCGCCGTCAAGGACCCGTTAACCTTAATCAGACACTCCGCGGCGGCGTACAAAAGTCGGATCCGGGCGACGAAATGCGTCCCGAACCCGAAAGCGCGCAGAGTTCCGAGCAGATAGTCGTGATCCACCCTGTCGAACACCTTCTCTTGGTCGAGAGATAGGAAGGCGACCGACAGACCAGCCTCCTGGGAATGATGGATGAGGTCCCTGACCAGATGGATGTTATCATGGATTGTCCGGCCCGGGACCGTGTAGGACTGGTCGGGGTGGATCATGTGGTCCAGCACGGTGCCAAGGCGAGCAGACATCGCCCCGGCGATGAATTTGTAGTCCGTGCTGAGGAGGGAGACCGGGCACCAGTTCTTAAGGAGGCGGAAATCGCCCTTCTTAGGCAGCAGGATGATGACTGCCCTGCGCCAAGAGAGGGGCATCTCCCCGGTCGCCAGACTTTACCCCAGGACCCGCGCGTAGTCGCTCCCCAGGACGTCCCAGAACGCCCTGTGGAACTCCACGGTCAGCCCGTCCAGCCCCGGGGATTTTCCCCTCGAGAGCCGGTCGAGGGCACCGGTCAGCTCCGCCAGGCTTAGCGGAGCTTCCAAATTTTCACCGCCCTCCGGGCTGACTTTCGGCAGGTCCTCCCACAAAACTCTACGCGCTTTCTCGCTGGACTGATCCGGAGAGAACAGAGCCCCGTAATATTCACGGGCCCTGTTGTTGACGCCCTCCGGATCCGAGACGAGAGAGCCGTCGTCGGCCAGCAGCGTCAAGAGCTGCTTACGGACACTCTGCCTTTTTTCCAGCGAGTAGAAGAAGGGGGAGCCGCGGTCCAGATCCCGCAGGAACCGGATCCGCGACCTCACGAACGCGCCTCGGGACCCGACGAGCTGCAGGTCCTTCAGCGCGGCCTTCTTCGCTTCGTACACCGTCCGCAGGGCCGGGTCCTCGACGACTTGACCGAGACGGGATTCCAGGTCGAGCACCTCTTTTTTTAGGCGCCCGACTCCGGCCGCCCGCCTCTTTGTCGACCCCCTCGCGTACTCTTGACAGAAGATGCGGACGTGAGCCTTGCCCACGTCCCACCATAGCCTCAAGGAGGAGAAGCCCCCCTGCTTCCTTCTCCAGTCGGACCAGAATCGACGGAACGAGTCCTGGAACTGCTCGTCCTCCAGCAGCCGGTTGTTAAAGTGCCAGTACCCGGACCCCGTCCTCGCGCGGAGCGAAGCGAGCTCCGCCCACACCAGGTGGTGGTCCGAACACGGCACCGGCCGCATGGAGGCCGCCGGGACGCAGGAAACGTACGCCCGAGACACGTAAAGGCGGTCGACTCTGGACCATCCTGCTCCAGGCCTCACCCAAGTAAAGGCGCTGGAGTCGGGGTGGAGATTTCGCCAGACGTCCACCAAGTCGAAGGACCCGACCAGGTCCCTCAACTTCTCGATCACCGTCATGCTCTGCGGGGCACCGGAGCGGTCCCTCGCCTCGAGGGTGCAGTTAAAATCCCCCCCGAGGACAATGCAGTCGCCGACGTCGACGGAGCCAAAAAGAGCGGACACTTCTTCGAAGAAGCGCGCCTGCTGCGGTCCGGGCTGAGGGGCGTACACGTTCACGAGATGGAGCGGCACGTCCCCCAGGCGAACCGTTACTTGCAGCAAGCGGCCTGGCACGGGCTCCTCGACCCCCAAGATCTCCGGCTGAAAATGCGGGCCCAGCAAGATGGCCACCCCACTCGAAGTGGCGGTGAGGTGGCTCATGCGGACCTCTCCTTGCCATTCCAGGAGCCACGTGGCTTCGTCTCCCGGAACGGTGTGGGTTTCTTGCAGGAAGCACGCCGCATATTTCCCCTCCCGCAGGAGCGAAAAATTGTCAAATCTACGACGTGCCCCTCTGCCGCCGTTGATGTTGAGGCTGGCTATGGTTATCTTCATGGCAAAAGCATAGTGCAACCTCTACCTTAACCTATTGCGGGGGAGGGAGCGGAGTCTTTTGTTGACCTCCACTCCTTCAGCAGCCCAGCGAGGAACTTTTTGAGCCGGCGCAGCTCAAGGCTTTGCGCCCTTGATAAGGGCCCGCCCGCGGCCATGGTTTTAGCGGCGACGCGGACGGAAGCGATGAGCAGCCCCGGCTCGGACCATCTTTCCCGGGCCAGATGGGCTCGGTTGCGGCGACCCTGGCTCTCGACCAAAAAGTCCCGGAGATCCTCTACGGGAATGAGGGGGGACTCAGCGGCGGGCACGAGGAGATCCACCGCCTCACTGGTGATGGACTCGAGATCTTCACCCGCGTCCTCCACCGAGTCCCCGTCCTCCTCCGGGAGGTCGCCGCTAGCAGCCGGCCCGTCGACCGCACGAGGTACGGCAAACGGCCTGGCCGCTCCATCCGGCCCTGGCTCTGCCCCGATCCCACCCCCAGGATCGTCGGCAGAGGAGTCCCCACTGGGCTCTTTTAGAATTGGTGCTGGGTCGGGAAGCGACAGCGGAAGGGGTTCCTCCTCCGCCCCAGGAACCGGGGAACAAGGAGAGACCCGGCCATAGAAAATCCCCAGGCCCTCCAGCTCCAAAGTAGGGGGCAAGGGTGGGTGTTCCTCCCCCTCCCCGCCGCCACCCCCCGGCCCAGCGTGTACAGATTCATTGAAAGTGTTAATACTTTGTATTTCTGCCGAGTCGCGCAAATCCCGGGGGAAGTTGGGTATTGGCTGGGCGGGCTCAGGTTCGGCCTTTTCGGCCCCGCCCGCCTCAGTCCCCGGGACGCTCGACCCGGCGGCTACGCATTCTTCGGCTGGCCCCACGCCCCCCACGACAGGCAGATCTTCCACGCCATCCCCGGGAGGCAGCGGCTGGGCAGCCTCGACTGCCTCACCCTCCCTGGGGACAGATTCCTCGTGCCTACGGCGCAGTTTGGGGGCGCCAGTGGGGGACGTGGGACACGCGGCGGGCACCGACTCCTCCGCGGAGGGATGTTGTTCCCCCCCCCGCCTCATTGGAGCGGCGCCTCCTTTTTTTCCTGGGGGGGCACGGAGACAGGGAGACACCCATGTCTGCCGAGGCCTCCCGCTCCGCCCCCCCCTTTTTCTTATCTTGCCCGCGCCCGAACCCCTCTGCGGTATTAGTCAAGGGCTCGGGCACGGGCTCAGGGCACCTCGCGCTCGCCGGTGACGGGGTTGGGCCGAGCGCGGTGAACAGCTTGTCTGGCGCACTAAGGGGACCCGCCTCTAGGTGTTTCGCCTTCTTCCGCGCCTTCTTTCCGGCCGGACGCTCTCCCTCCCCCCCGCCGGAGGCTGTGAAAACAAAGGCCCCCGACGATGCCCGTGCACCCACAGCTCCCGGCACGCGGACGCTACTAGGGGGAGGGCTGGCGGCGGCGCCAGCCTTGGCCGCCCTCGGTGGTTTGGTGGCTTTGGAGGCGGGGCAGTTCTTGCGAACGTGCCCCACCTCCCTGCAGGCATGGCACCGCACGCCGTCCGACGTCCAAAAAACGCGGTAGGCAGTCCCCTCGTGCACCACATTAAAATTGCCCTCCGTCGTCTCCTCCCGCGCCAGCCGGACAAAGAGCTGGCGGCGGAAGGAGAACACATGGCGCAGGCTGTTCTCCCTGAGGCCAAGCGGTATGGGGTTGATCCCCGACCTTACCTCCCCCAGTTGGTGTCGGTGAGGGAGGAGGAGCTCAGCGGGAACAAAGGGCGGGACGTTTGATAGAATGACCCTCTGCGCGGTGGCCTCGAGAGGGTCCACCGGCAGGAACGCCCCACCCACCGTGAGCCCCTTTTCAATGGCCAGGGACACCGCCCGCTCCGACCCCAGGAAGAACACGGCCTTCCCAGACATCTTGGAGGCTGTGACAATGGCCGAGGGGCCGACTACCCCAGCCATCGCCCGCACGCACTCCTCAATGCTCATTGTGGGGTGAGTGTAGCTCTTGACCCCGTGTTTCGTAGTTATAAGTCTGAATGGTGGCAGGGCAGCAGGTGGCGCAGGAGGTGCCGTGAATGTGGATGCCGCCTGCGCATAAGTCTTAGCTGGCCCTGCCACCTGCGTAAATGGGGTCGCCATCACGGGGTCCCTTTAAGGGCTACACCCACCCCAAAGTCACAGGCCTTAATGGTCTTTTAATGGCCTCGTTTAATAGACTGAGCAGAGGAGCTCTTAACGAGGCACACCTCTCCCCTAGTTGACAATTGGGGAGGGGCCTTGCTCCCTCTACTCAGTTGTCTTAATTGTTTTATATTTTTCCAATCAATTTGGGAGGAAAAGGGCTCTCAGAGAGAGAGGGGAGAGACAGAGAGTAACAGAGAAAGAGAGAGGGGGGTGGGAAGGGGGGAAACTGCAAGGGCAGGTCTCCCCTCGCAGCTGTGGGTGGGTGCAATCCCCAGATGGCAAGCAAAAATAGTCTTTGGAGTGGTCTTCGGGTGAGGGGAGAAGATGGCTTCACCTGGTGCAGCTGGAGCCACACAGGCACACACTCCTAACGATGTTAATTAGGGTGGATTAATTGTTTCTTCAGCCTGGTAGCTCCAGCTATCCCAGGCTAGGCAATGGGGGAGGGGTGCTTCAAAGGTGTGTGGGGCCTAGTTGTAAGCAAGGTCCCCACACACACTTCCACACACACACACCCCCCGCGATGTTCCGGCCCCCGACTGGTCTTCTTTCCTCCCCCCACCGATACAGCAAAGTCTTTTAGGGACTGCACCAATACACCCACCTGTAGAATGGTAGAGTCTCCCTCCTTCCACACTGGATGTTGTTGTTGGTCTTTCCCCCTCTCTCCAACTCTTTGTAGAAATGGTGAAGTTGTTCAAGTTTTCTGCTTTTTCCTCCTCTCCCTCTGGGTTAAAGTTGGTGGTGAAGCCCCTTCCTTCCTTCCTTCTCTTCCTGGGCTGATTCACAGGCCCAGCCAGGAGCAAAAGCAGCAGCTCCTTCTCTCACTGCTCACAGCTCCAACTGTTTAGGCCACACCTCCACTGCTCCACAATTGGCCCAGGTGCAACAGGTAATCAGGAAGGCGAATGGAATGTAAAGCCTTCATTGCGAGAGGAATGGAGTACAAAAGCAGGGAGGTCCTTCTGTAACTGTATAGGGTATTGGTGAGGCTGCACCTGGAGTACTGCGTGCAGTTTTGCTCGCCTTACTTAAGGAAGGATATACTGGCTTTGGAGGGGGTACAGAGACGATTCACTAGGTTGATTCCGGAGATGAGGGGGTTACCTTACGATGATAGATTGAGTAGCCTGGGTCTTTACTCGTTGGAGTTCAGAAGGATGAGGGGTGATCTTATAGAAACATTTAAAATAATGAAAGGAATAGACAAGATAGAGGCAGAGAAGTTGTTTCCACTGATCGGGGAGACTAGAACTAGGGGGCACAGCCTCAAAATACGGGGGAGCCAATTTAAAACCGAGTTGAGAAGGAATTTCTTCTCCCAGAGGGTTGTGAATCTGTGGAATTCTCTGCCCAAGGAAGCAGTTGAGGCTAGCTCATTGAATGTATTCAAGTCACAGATAGATAGATTTTTAACTAATAAGGGAATTAAGGGCTATGGGGAGCGGGCGGGTAAGTGGAGCTGAGTCCACGGCCAGATCAGCCATGATCTTGTTGAATGGCGGAGCAGGCTCGAGGGGCTAGATGGCCTACTCCTGTTCCTAATTCTTATGTTCTTTTGTTCTTCTTCGACAGCACCTCCAAAACTCATGACCTCTACCACCTAGAAAGACAAGGGCAGCAAGAGCATGGGAACACCATCACCTGCAAGTTCCCCTCCAAGTCACACACCATCCTGACTTGGAAATTTATCGGCGTCCCTTCATCATCACTGAGTCAAAATCCTGGAACTCCTTCCCAAAGAGCACTGTGAGAGTACCTTCACCACACGGACTGCAGCGGTTCAAGAAAGCAGCTCAACATCACCTTCTCAAGGACAATTAGGGATGGGCAATAAATGCTGGTCTTGCCAGTGACACCCACATCTCAAGATCGAATTTTTAAAAAATACAGTACATCTCTACAGTACCACTCTGATATTCCCTAGAAACCTTCTGACATACACTATCCAGCTAAATACCTGTTAACGTCAATGATCCTGTTCATGAATATGTCAATCCGATTGATAGCTAGCAGTTCCTCAAAAAGCATAACTTTTTTACGTCCTTCTTCCCTTACTTTCCAGGCGAGGAATCAGGGACATAACCTTAAAATTGGTTCTAGGCCGTTCAGTGGTGATGTCAGGAAGCACTTCTTCACACAAAGGATCGTGGAAATTTCAAAAATGAGATTGATAGATCTTTGTTCGGTAAGGGTATTAAGAGTTATGGAACCAAAGCAGGTAAATGGAGTTAAGGTATAGAACAGCCATGATCTAATTGACTGGAAGGACAGGCTTTAGAGGTTGAATGGCCTCCTCCTGTTCCGATGTGCCTATGGGCCTTAATTAGCAGACAGTGTTCGCAAAATGTCACCACTGGCCTACACAATGCTGAACAACTGCAACAATTCATCAGCATCATGAAACTTAATGGACTGAAAGTTCTGGCTTCACCGGGTCCGTACGAAGTGTGCACGGACCTGGCAAGGTCTCGCAAAATCAGGTTTTCGGGGCGTGTGCACATGCGCCAAAACCCGGCTTTTCCGATCTGTCAAGATCCTCCGCATTCCTGCAGGGAGGACAATCGCGCGGGAGAGATTGGGATATTTGTCCAACTCATGCCCAGCGAATGTCCTTCAAACTTTTACGCCTGGTAATAGCAGATGCATAGCTTACTTTTACCAACGTAAGAGTTCTAAAACATCTAAAAATTAAATTTAAACACTCATTTTTATAGTAAAAACTTTCTCCATTAAGGTAAGTTTATTTTTAACACTATTAAAACATCTTAAAAAAATTCTAAAAAATATCTATTTTTTCTAAAACATTTAATTACATTTAAATTCAATTAATTTTAAATATGTGAGGTGTTTTATTTATTTATTATGCTGTGTTTCAGTGTTTCTTTTGGGGGGGGGGTTTCTCATTGATAGTAATGGGAGTCCATACAAACACAGCTCCCATTTTTATCAATGAGAATACTGCATCGTGATTGGTGGTCCAGGCCCAGGTGACTCTAGCTTGTACATACGTACCTGAAAGACATTTCCCAGTGCAATGCGCACCAAATCTAGGCCTCCGACTGGGATCTTCTACCTTCCTCCGGGACCACCAGGTACTTTCGTAGATTTTTTTCGGGTCGGAGGCATTCGTACGAAGGAAGCCTCCAGCTGCAATTTCCCCCCAATGATGTTAAAAACTTATGAGCTGTATTTTATTCCCCTTTACTGCCCGTTGTCAGGCTGTGTTGGGCTGGGTGGGGGAAATAAATTAAGTGCTGGAGCGGGGGGCCATTATGCTCTCTGTCCTTCTTCTCATCACTTCCAGAATGTTCCTCAAAAGCAAAGTGAACAATGAATATGCCTGTCCATATTTGGGTGGGCATATTCAAATTGCGTGGTAATGACAGCAATACCTCATCTAACTTAGCCTTCTTAGTGTCAGCTGTGGCTCAGTGGATAGCACACTCGCTTCTGAGTCCGAAGGTTGTGGATTTAAGTCCCACTCCAGAGACTTGAGCAGAAAAATCTAGGCTGGCACTCCAGTGCAGTGCTGAGGGAGCGCTGCACTCTCGGAGGTGCCGTCTTTTGGATGTGACGTTAAACCAAGGCCCCGTCTGTCCTCTCAGGTGGACATAAAAGTGCCCATGGCACCCTTTTGAAGAGGAGTTATCTCTGGTGTTCTGGCAAATAGTTATTCCTCAATTAACATAGTAAAAACAGATTATCTGGTCATTATCACATTGCTTTTTGTGGGAACTTGGCTTCCGTGAGCCTGTTGCCCTTTTCCTTCTAAGTGGCAGAGGTCGCGGGTTTGGGATGGGCTGCAATGAAAATTAAGGTTGTTAAATAGGGAAGTACAGAATAGTATGAGGGTCAAACAGGAGGACAAGGGCAGCAGGTGCATGGCAACAGCACCACCTCCAAGTTCCCCTCCAAGTTACACACCAGTCTGACTTGGAAATATATTGCTGTTCCTTCATCATCGCCTGGATTCCTACCCTAACAGCCCAGTGGGAGTACTTTCACCATACAGACTGCAATGGTTCAAGAAGGCAGCTTACCACCATCTTCTCAAGGGCAATTAGGGATGGACAATAAATACCAACCTTGCCAGCGACACCCACATCCTGATGAATGAATGAATTAAAAAAATTGCAAAAATGCAAAAAGAAATAACTTTAAATTGCAAAAACATCTTGTAGTCACGATTAATGTTCTTTTTCCTTCTATACAGAAACATCCATTATCCACGTTCTAATTACTCTGTCTCCCAGTGTTTTTATGCGGCAAAGCTTTGATGAAATGTTGTCTTGTCACAACCTACTCACACCAAGCTCCTCCCATCGTCAATCCCATGCCCTGTGTGAAGGGTGAATGCTGATTGGTTAGTCCTAGTGGTCTGATTCCATGTTGTCACTTAAATGCATTTCTATATTGTGAGTATTACTCTACCGTACGTATAAGACCAAAATCGTGGCATTTTTAATTATCCGCTGATTTCCATTATCCGCTGAAGGAATGACCTCCATTGTACTGGACAATCAAGTTCCATAGAGTTATAGGGGCTGAATTTGCCCCTCCCCTTAAGGCCTGTTACCACCGCAAATCGGCAGCCATGCTGCGGAGTGGAGTGGTCACTGACTTTTCGTGGACGGCTGCTGATAGCCCAATTGTCCTCCCGAGGTTTCTTGGCGGTGCTGATCCATGTTAAGTGCATTATCACCGTGCACACCTCCGATCTACCTCTGTAGCGCCTGGCACTATCACTGACAGGGAAAGTAGGCATTCCATGGAAGCTCCCGGGGCGATATTATAAAGCCGGAGAAGGTGGGTGTTCGGTGTAAAATCTGTTAACATTGCTGTGACTCTGTGAGGTCTGACAGACTGCTGCTGATGTTTCCAATGCTCCCTTCAACCTTCTCTCATGGTTCTGGTGGTCCAGCTGACCTCCCCGTTAGGCGCTAGGATGCCGGTTTCTGAGCACTAGAACTTCATGACCCCTGCAGCGCTACCGTCCCGTAGCCCCCTGAGAGTAGCGTGTGTGATATCTTCACAGAGCACACACACACAGCTCTTAAGATGGCAGGCTCTCTGTCCGGAAGCTACCGGAAAGAACTGGTTCTGTTATAACTCTGCAGCTGCAGTACACAATACGTCCACATCCACAGTATGGAGCTACAAGCATTACAAGTTTACAGCACTGACAGACATCACACTTCTCCTGCCTTAATGAAAAAGCCATCTTAACAAACATCATAAATAACTTCATTTTTATACATACTTACAAATTTAACTTTACCACTTGTTTTCTGTTTCGAAGAGGATACCTTCGCTCTCGAACAAAACCTTCCAAACATGGTGTTGATTTCACATTCATTTAAGGATCATCCTGAGGAACATTTTCCTCTATGGAATTTCCTTGATTTTCATTTGAACTCACTCTAACTTCAGGCTCTTTGTTTTCCTGACTCGGACTCAGACTTTCATTCTGATTCTCTCCTGGATTTGTTTCCAGTACATTGGATTTAGGATTTGCTATTGGTATATCAAAACTATCTGATGAGTCAGAAATAATTGAATCATTCCCACCTTCAACTCCTTCCATGTCTGTAGGTAAAATATGATCAATATGGACAAACCTAACCTGTCCATTATCAAACATCTTTACCAAATATGTGCGAGAACCACATATCTTCACCACTCTCCCGGGTAACCACTTTAACCATTTATGGTGATGGTTCTTCACTCTCACCTTCTGGTTTAATTTCACACTTCTCTCTTTTAGTCTCCCTTTATCATGATTCTCTTTTTGTCTAATTTGTGTCTCTTCTAGACTCTGCCAAATTTGGCTTCAACAATGAGAATCTGGTTCGTGGCTGTCGTTTGAGAAACAACTCTGCTGGCATTCTACCAGTAGTTGTATGAGGAATATTTCGAAATGTAATCAAAAAATTAGCCAATTTTTGATCCAATGACAACTGTTATTTTCTTGGATTTGGATCCAACATTTGTTTTATGAGGGCATGTTTGACAATTTGTACAGTGCGCTCAGCTGCACCGTTCGAAGCAGGGTGGTATGGTGGAACCTTGGTATGTTTCACACCATTTTTGCTTATGAATTGTGCAAATTCTTCTGAATGAAATTGTGGTCCATTATCCGAACAATTTCTTCAGGGAGGCCAAATGCAGAAAATAATTTTCGTAAAATACACAATGTTACTTGTTGTTATTTTCCACATTAGAAACACCTCAACCCACTTTGAATGGCTATCAATTACAATGAACAATTGTTATCCATCTCACTCAGCAAAATCAATATGTAGCCTTTGCCACACCCTGGGAGGCCATTTCCATGGCTGTAATGGTACTGGTGGTGATTGCTTGCTTACTGATTGACATGTCATACACTGACTCACAAGGTACTCTATATCTTTATCAAGACCTGGCCACCATAAATAACTGCGTGCAAAACTCTTGGTCAAGCACATTCCCAGGTACTGGTCATGGAGGTCTCCTAATAATTTGGACCTGAATTTCTTTGGTATAACCACTCTTGCACCCCAATTATACAATCTTTATCTACTGATAATTCATTCCTACGAATGAAGAATGGATTTGTATCTTTGTCTGTTACCTGGTTTGGTCATCCAGTTGCAATATACTCATACACCTTTGACATCACTGGGTCACGTTTGGTTGCTCTACCAATCTCCCCAGCTGTGACTGGCAGTTCATCAATGTATGAAAAATAAAACACTTCTTCCCTATCGGATGTACCCTGTGATGGGGAAAGCAATCTAGACATTGCATCAGCATTACTGTGATCAGCTGATCGTCTGTATTCAATATCATATGTATATGCTGACAAAATCAAAGCCCATCTCTGCATTCGGGCTGCAGCTAATGTTGGAACTGGGGACTTTGGATGGAGGATTGCTGTTTGGGGCTTATGGTCCGTAACGATGGTAAACTTAAGACCATACAAGTATTTGTGAAACTTCTTGACCCCAAAAATTAATGCCAAAGCTTCCCTTTCAATTTGCACATAATTTTTCTCACTGGCACTGAGAGTGCTTGAAGCAAAAGCAATTGGTTTCTCTTCCTCACTACTTAATACATGAGAGATTACTGCCCCAACTCCATACGGAGAGGCATCATATGCTAGTTTAATCTCCTTAGATATGTCATAGTGAGCTAACATGGTGCTCTCTACCAATTTGCTTTTACATTCCTTGAATGCTGTTTCACATTCTTTTGACCACTTCCACTGGACCTGTTTTTTCAAAAGATCATTCAGTGGATGTAATACTGTAGCCAAATTTGGTAGGAACTTCCCATAATATTTCAAAAGACCCAAGAATGAACGAAGTTCAGTGACATTCCTGGGAGTGGGTGCATTTCTAATTGCATCCAATTTTTCCATGGTTGGATGAAACTCATCTTTGTCTACTCTGTACCTTAAGTACTCCACTGAGTTATTAAATAACTCACACTTACAAGCAGACACTCGTACTCTGTGCTTCTCTAGCCGTTTGAGGACTTCATTCAATATCAAATTATGAATTTGCCTATTTGGTGCTGAAATTAGTATGTCATCCAAATAACATACTACCCCTTCAATACCTTTCAAAATCTGGTTCATCACCCCTTGGAATATGGCAGGGGCGGAAGACACTCCAAACGGTAGCCTATTAAATTGATATAGGCCGAGATGAGTATTTATAGTCAAACATGACTTGGACTCCTCATCTAGTTCAAGCTGTAAGTAGGCATTCGTAAGATCCAGTTTTGAGAAGATCTGACCATCTGTCAGTGTTGTGAACAAATCTTCTATATTCGGCAATGTATTGGGGACATTACCCTCTAAAACCTGGTTTACGGTTACTTTATAATCACCACACAATCTTACTTTACCATCAGACTTAGGTACAACAACAATGGGTGTAGCCCAATTACATCGATCAATCTTACAAATAATGTTCTCAGTCTCTAGTCTTTTGAGTTCTTGCTCAACTTTCTCTGAGTGCATATGGCATGGAACATGGCTTGTAGTAAACCGATCTAACGTCCTTCTGTACCCTGACACTCGCCTTGAAGCCTTGGATCAGACTGCCCGTTTCACAGAACACCTTTGGATACTGCTTGATAACCTCATCTGTTGATGAAAATCTCGCTTCCACAGAGAAGATCTTACTCCAATCCAGCTTCAGTGAGCTTAACCAATTCCTTCCTAGTAAGGCAGACTTGTCTCCTTTCACTATTATTAGAGGCAAGTTCTGAAATTGATCTTTATATTTCACCGGTACAGTGATACGACCTATTACAGGTATTTTCTCTCCCGTGTAGCCTCATAGCTCTATCTTGGATTTCTCCAGTTGAAAATCACGCAATTTGTCACGGTACAGTGACTCCGGTACTACACTCACAGAGGCACCCATGTCAATTTCCATTGGTATCTTGAATCCCGCAACATCTATGTGGATTTTGATGCTTTCCGAATCGCTGTCTGTTAACCTCGTGCTCCTGATGATGTGTAATTCTAACATCTCCTCGTCCTGTTGTTGTTCTTCCATGCTATGAAGTTTCTTTGGATTACTACTCATAGCTTTGAATGCTGGAATCATAGCTTTAAAAGCTGGATTTCCCTTCAGTCGGCATACCTTCGCAAGATGCCCAGTCTTTCTGCAGAAGAAACACTCTGCCTTCACATATGGACAACTTTGAGCAATGTGTTGTCCCAGGCACCTATAGCATGACTTCGACGTTCTGGTAGAATTTCCAGTTTCTGAGACTTTCGACGATGCCCATCTTTTACTTTGAACCTGCAGGTGAGTTACCTCGGTTGACTGACAACTGTAATCATTATTTAATTCTCGGGAATATTGTTCGGCCATGCCCATCGACCTCACTGTCTGACAAGCAATCTCAAAAGTCAAGTCATCCGTCGTCAATAACTTCCTTCTGATTGCATCATTTTTCACCCCACAAACAAAATGATCCCATAATGCTCGGTTTTGAAAGATTCCAAAATTACAGTGCATCGATAGTTTTTTTAATGATATGATATAATCATTGATACTTTCATCCGTCTTTTGATTCCGACTCCTGAAACGATAGCTTTCAGCAATTTCGAACATTTTGGGGTTATAGTACTGCTCCAGCTTCATTAAAATCTCTTTAAGCGTTGTGTCCTTTGGCTCATCAGGCACAAACAGATTTACAAGGGTTTTGTATAATGTCCCCCCCACCCCCGATAAGAAAATCGCTTTCTTCCATTCCAATACAGCCTGGTTTTGGACTGCATTGTCTGGAACTTCGATTATGTTATTTGCAGTGAAATACATTTCTATCCGATCCACACATGCTTTAAAACGTTCCTGGTCATGACTATATTCACCCAAATATCCGATTACACCTGCCATGTTTAATCTCTAGCTGTTCACACCGTGTGCTGTATTTTACCTCAGATTTTGTAGCTTTTTTTCAAAGACAGAAACTTCCAAAGTCTTCTGTCGGCTGGCTGAATCCTTCACCAACAAAATTTAAGCTTTAAACATCCGAAAAATCTCCATCCTCAGTCGCCAACTGTGATACCTTCACAGAGCACAGCACACACAGCTCTTAAGATGGCAGGCTCTCTGTCCGGAAGCTACTGGAAAGAACTGGTTCTGTTTATTGTAACTCTGCAGCTGCAGTTCACAATACGTCCACATCCACAGTATGGAGCTACAAGCATTACAAGCTTACACCACTTACAGACATCACAGCATGGAACGTTTCCCTTAGCACTCCACTCTCCTCTTGGGGCACTAATAGTGACTATCCCAGTTGGAGGCGGTAATCATCGCCTGCGCTAAAATTAGTGTCCAGGCAGTGTCATCGCCTCTAACCAGGCTATAACGATTATTTAGCCTTATGTCTTTATACTAACACCATCCAAGTAACAGGCTTAACAAGGGGTGTTATCTTGCAACGTAAACTGAAAAAGGGGTAATTTTCTGAGCCTTTGTCTTGGCCACTCACACACTGGAAGCACAGGTTATAAATTCAGCCATTCTCTGAACTGTTTGACAACCATTGATTGTGATCAAATCCTGCTCAGCTGTGCCTACATTTCCAATACACCTGCTGGGCAAGTCTCTGTACCTGGAACACAAAGTCAGAAAATCACATGCGAAAAGTTAACTTTATCAAGTGCATACTGTTAATTGTGGAAAATGAGCCCAGCTAAGGTGATGATACTCTAATTCTGTTAAACTGTATGAAGCTGAAACCCAAGAATGCTCTGCTATCATATTTAGCTTGGAGTACAAGAGTAAGGAAGTCTTAATTACAACTGTACAGGGCTTTGGTGAGACCACACCTGGAGTACTGTGCACAGTTTTGTTCCCCTTATCTGAGAAAGGACATACATGCCTTAGCTGCAGTGCAACAAAGGTTCACTCGATGAAAGGGTTGTCCTATGTGCAGAGATTGGGTAGATTGGGCCTTTACTCACTGGAGTTGAGAAGAATAGGTGATCTCATTGAATTATATAAGATTCTGAGGGAACTTGACAGGGTAGATGCCGGGAGGTTGTTGTCCCCTGGCTGGAGTGTCTACAATGAGGGGGGGCAAAGTCTCAGGATCACGGATCAGACATTTAAGACTGGGGTGAGGAGCAATTTCTTCAGTCCATGGATTGTGAATCTTTGGAATTCTCTACACCAAAGGGCTGTGGATGTTGAGTTGTTGAGGATATTCAAGGCTTAGATCGATAGATTTTTGGACTCCAGGGGAATCAAAGGTTATGGTGATCAGGCAGGAAATTAGAGTTAGAAACATAGAAATATAGAAAATAGATGCAGGAGTAGACCATTTGGCCCTTCGAGCCTGCACCACCATTCAAGATGATCATGACTGATCATGTAACTTCAGTACCTCATTCCTGCTTTCACTCCATACCCCTTGATCCCTTTAGCTGTAAGGGGCACATCTAACTCCCTTTTGAATATATCTAATGAACTGGCCTCAACAACTTTCTGTGGTAGAGAATTTCACAGATTTACAATTCTCTGAGTGAAGAAGTTTCTCCACATCTCGGTCCTAAATGGCTTACCCCTAATCCTTAGACTGTGACCCCTGGTTCTGGACTTCCCCAACATCGGGAACATTCTTCCTGCATTTAACCTGTCCAATCCTGTCGGAATGTTATATGTTTTATGAGATCCCCTCTCATTCTTCTAAATTCCAGTGAATATAAGCCTAGTCGATCCAGTCTTTCTTCATATGTCAGCCCAGCCATCCCGGGAATCAGTCTGGTGAACCTTTGTTGCACTACCTCAATAGCAAGAATGTCTTTCCTCAGATTAGGAGACCAAAACTGTATACAATATTCAAGGTGTGGCCTCACCAAGACCCTGTACAACTGCAATAAGACTTCCCTGCTCTTCTCGCTATGAAGGCCAACATGCCATTCGCCTTCTTCACTGCTTGCTGTACCTGCATGCCACTTTGAATGACTGATGTACCATGACATCCAGGTCTCATTGCACCTCCCCTTTTCCTAATCTGTCATCATTCAGATAATATTCTGCCTTCCTGCTTTTGCCACCAAAGTGGATAACCTCACATTTATCTGCTTTATACTGCATCTGCCATGCATTTGCCCACTCACCTAACCTGTCCAAGTCACCCTGCAGCCTTTTAGCATCCTCCGCACAGCTCACACTGCAACCCAAATCAGTGCCATCTGCAAACTTGGAGATATTACATTCAATTCCTTCGTCTAAATCATTAATGTATATTGTAAATAGCTGGGGTCCCAGCACTGAACCTTGCGGTACCCCACGAGTCACTGCCTGCCATTCTGACAAGGATCCGGTTATTCCTACTCTTTGCTTCCTGTCTGCCAACCAGTTCTCTATCCACGTCAATACATTACCCCCAATACCATGTGCTTTAATTTTGCACACTAATCTCTTGTGTGGGACCTTGTCAAAAGCCTTTTGAAAGTCCAAATAAACTACATCCACTGGTTCTCCCTTGTCCACTCTATTCGTTACATCCTCAAACAATTCTCGAAGATTTGTCAAGCATGATTTCCCTTTCATAAATCCATGCTGACTGGACCTATCCTGCCACTGCTTTCTAAATGTGCTGCTATCACATCTTTAATAATTGATTCCACCATTTTCCCCACTACCAATGTCAGGCTAACTGGTCTATAATTCCCTGTTTTCTCTCTCCCTCCCTTTTTAAAAAGTGGGGCTACATTAGCTACCCCCCAATC
This sequence comes from Pristiophorus japonicus, assembly GCF_044704955.1. Lineage (NCBI taxonomy): Eukaryota > Metazoa > Chordata > Chondrichthyes > Pristiophoridae > Pristiophorus > Pristiophorus japonicus. The sequence goes on along the minus strand of NC_091986.1, from coordinate 39,351,439 downwards.
CATAGGAACGGATCCAGAGTCTATAGAATGTTTGAAAATGACCACCAATGCATCCACTATTTCTAGGGCTGTTTCCTTATGTATTCTGAGATGCAAGCTATCAGGCCCCAGGGATTTATCAGCCTTCAATCCCATCAATTTCCCTAACACAACTTCCTGACTAATAAGGATTTCCTTCAGTTCCTCCTTCTTGCTAGACCCTCGGTCCCCTAGTATTTCCGGAATGTTATTTGTGTCTTCCTTAGTGAAGACAGAACCAAAGTATTTGTTCAATTGGTCTGCCATTTCCTTGTTCCCCATTATAAATTCACCTGATTCTGACTGCAATGGACCTACAGTTGTCTTCACCAGTCTTTTTCTCTTCCCATATCTATCGAAGCTTTTTCAGTCAGTTTTTATGTTCCCTGCAAGCTTACTCTCACACTCTATTTCCCCCCCTAATTAAACTCTTTGTCGTCGAGACTGCTCCGCCATTTTCTTACTGTATGGCGGAGCAGGTTCGAGGGGCCATATGGCCTATCCTGCTCCTAATTCTTAAGTTATGTTCTTATTGGTTATTGTTGTTCTTTTACATATAATTACATAGCAAATTAATGACCATATTTTCAGAAGAGCATTTATTTAACGGTGACATATGTTCAACTGCTTGCAAGTTATTGCTATTAATCTGTTAAACTAGAGGTGGGGGCTGCTTTTTAGGAACTATTATCAGGTGCAGAAATCCTCCATTACAGGGTGAGAAAATGTGTATGCATGTGACCAATTAGTGCAACATTTTGTTCGAAATATTGATTCGGAATTTCATGAAGGTGATGATCAATGTAAAAGACTATGTAACGTTCTGAAGAAATCTATTGTGCTCCCATCCCAGCTGTTAAGAACATAAGAATATAAGAACATTAGAATTAGGAGCAGGAATAGGCCGTTCGAGCCTGCTCCACCATTCAATAAAATCTTGACTGATCTTCCATATCAATTCCACCTTCCCGCACTATCCCTGAAGCCCTTGGTTCCCCAATCAATCTCAGTCTTGAATATATTCATCCATTGCACATCCACAGCCCTTTGCAAGAATTACAAAGATTCACAACCCTCTGAGGGTTTAAGAACACTATCCATAAATAATGAAGAGCATTTTAGTAATCTACCAATGCACATCAAATGATTTAGCTACACATACCAAATTCCTGGACCAAACATGCATCTCATAGGAAAATGTATGTCACACATAAAAGAAAAAAGATTTACATTTATATAGCGCCTTTCACGACGATCGGACCTCTCAAAGCACTTCACAGCCAATTAAGTACTTTTGGAGCAAAAACAGAAAATGCTGGAAATCTCAGCAGGTCAGGTAGCATCTGTGGAGAGAGAAACAGAGTCAATGTTTCAGGTCGATGACCCTAATGCCACATCCGAAAAACAGCACCTCCATCAGTGTCAGCCTAGACCTAGAGAGTAAGCTTGCAGGGAACATAAAAACTAACTGCAAAAGCTTCCATAGATATGGGAAGAGAAAAAGATTAGTGAAGACAACTGTAGGTCCCTTGTAGTCAGCCTGGACTCAAATCCCTGGAGTAGGATTTAAACCCACAACCTTCTAACTCAGCTGTAAGAGTGCTACCCACCGAGCCACAGCAACATATATGAAAAGTTATCTATCATATTTGGTTAGCTCAATTGTCATTCTAAAGGAGCACCCTGTCACGTTAAATCATTGTTAAATGAACAATTCTGATTGCCTCTAACATAAGTTTAGGAGAATGGGAGGTGATCTAATTGAAACAGATAAAATTCTTACAGGGTTTGACAGGGATGATGTAGAGAGGATGTTTCCCCTGGCTGGGGAATCTAGAACACGAGGTCACAGACTCAGAATAAGGGGTCAGTCATTTAGGACTGCGATGAGGAGAAATTTCTTCACTCAGAGGATTGTGAATCTTTAGAAAACTCTGCCTCAGAGAGCTGTGGATGCTCAGTCGTTGAGTATATTCAAGACAGTGGTTGATAAATTTTGGGGAATGAAGGGAATTAAGAAATATTGGGATAGGGCGGGAAGATGGAACTGAGGTAGAAAATCAGCCATGATCTCATTGAATGGCAGAGCAGGCTCAAAGGGCCAAATGGCCTACTGCTGCTCCTATTTCTGATGTTCTTATGTTCTAAGTAAACGTGCAATGAAAAATCAGGCAGAGAGTATAAAGGGTGGCTGATTTTCCATGAGCTAGTATCAGCCATGGCTCTGTGGGTAGCACTCTTATTTCTGAGTCAAAAGGTTGTGGGTTCACGTCCCAGTAGACTTGAGCACAAGACTGACACTCCTGTGATGTACTGAGGGAGTGCAGCACTGTTGGAGGTATCGTCTTTCGGATGAGATGTTAAAACGAGCCGTCACCTGCTTCAGCAAATGGATTAAAAAAATCCCAGCGCACTATTGTGACGAGGAGCAGGGGATTTATCCCAGGTGTCCTGGCCAATATTTATCCCTCAATCAACATCACTAAAACAGACTATCTGGTCATTATCACATTGTTGTTTGTGGGAGTTTGTTGTGCGCAAATTGGCTGGTGTGTTTCCTACATTACAGCAGTGACTACACTCCAAAAATACTTATTTGGTTGTAAAGCGCTTTGGGACACCCTGAGGTCGTGAATGGTGCTATATAAATGTAAATCTTTCTTTTTCCTTTTACCTGTTTTGCATCGCTATTAAGGCCTATCAAGTACTAGGATATATCTAGCAGCCATTTACTTATGACTTACAACTCACTGGTGAGAGTGAATCTATTAGACTGTGTTCAGTTTGGTGCAGCCTACATTTAACACTTCACTGATGCACTGGTGATCACAGAAGAGAGGTAAGATTGACTCCAAGGCTTGGAGTTCAAAGTTGTGAAGAGGGTCTAACAGAACTGAAATTGTTTTCATTGGAGAGAAGTAGACTGAGTGTTGGTTGCACTTGACCCCAGTCTTTAACCTGCTGAGCGGAGTGGATAATGACGATATATGAGGATTACCTAACTAAAAGATAGGAGTTTAAAATGGAAAACATTTGCGCGCTGACAATTATAGGGCTAATATTCCAAAAGTCCCAGTGCAAAGCTTCACGAGGGACAACATAATGAAAACTCTAGCAACAACAGCAACTTGAATTTCTATAGTGCCTTTACCAGAATAAGATGCTTCAGGGCGCTTCACAGGAGCATTATCAGATAAAATTTGGCACCAAGCCACATAAGGAGATATTAGGTCAGGAGATCAAAAGTTTCGTCAAAGAGATAGGATTTAAGGAGTGATTTAAAGGAGGAGAGAGAGGTGTAGAGGTGGAGAGTTTAGGAGGGAATTCCAGAGCTTAGGGGCTCAGACAGCTGAAGGCACGGCCACCAATGGTGGAGCGATGAAAATTGGAGATGTGTAAGAGGCTAGAACTGGATGAGCGCAGAGATCTCGGGAGGTTGTCAGGCTGGAGGAGGTTATAGAGATGGGGAGGGGACAATGCCAGGGAGGGATTTGAACACAAGGATGAAGGTTTTAAATTGAGGCATTGTTGGAAGAACACTCTTCCCACAATTTCCTGCCACTAAAATGAATGGATAGAAAATAATGGTCTGGATTTTGCTCGGCTGATGATGGCATATGCACAGCATTGTAAGCCTTGTAAAAGGCCCTGCAAGCTCCAGGTTTCCATATGCGCTGCACATGCACGAAAACCCGGAATTTCTGATCTGTCAAGGTTTGCCCTGACAGATCTTATGAACCGATCCAAAAATCACTTTTGCTGGTGCAGGATAGGGCTATTTGCCCAACTACTGCCCAACAAGTGCCCATGAAACCCTTTACACTTGGTAAAAGTGGGCATAGGGTCTGCATTCACCAGCGTAAGGGAAGCATACCTTACATTAATTTATATTAAACATCCGTAAGACAAAGGTTCTCTGCCAACCTACCCTCGCCACACAGCACTGCCTCCCAATTATCAAGATCCATGACAAGACGGACAAGGCGGACCACTTTCCATACCTCGGGAGCTTACTATCAGCAAGAACAGACATCGATGATGAAGTTCAACACCAACTTCAGTGTTCCAATGCAGCCTTCGGCCGCCTGAGGAAGAGGGTGTTCAAAGACCAGGATCTCAAACCCGGCACCAAGCTCATGGTCTAGAGCAGTAGTGATACCCGTCCTCCTATATGCTTCAGAGATATGGACTATGTAGAGTAGGCACCTCAAAGCACTGGAGAAATACCACCAACGTTGCCGCCGCAAAATCCTGCAAATCCACTGCCAGCATAGGTGCACCAACATCAGTGTTCTCTCTTAGGCTAACATCCCCAGCAATGACTACGCTTGATCAGCTCTGATGGATGGGCCACATTGTCTGCATGCTAGACTCCAGAAACAAGCATTCTACTCTGAGCTCCATCATGGCAAGCGAGTCCCAGGAGGGCAGGGAAAATGCTTCAAGGACACCCTCAAAGCCTCCTTGAAAAAATGTAACATCCCCACCGACTCTTGGGAATCCCTGGCCCAAGACTGCTCAAAGTGGAGGAGAAGCATCTGAGAAGGCGCTGAACACTTCGAGTCTCTTCTCCGGGAGCACGCGGAAGCCAAGCACAAACGCAAGGAATGTGCACCCCACCCACCGTACTTCATCTGTGACAGAGACTGTGGATCCCACATTGGTCTCATCGGTCACCTTAGAACTCATATTAGTCTGGAAGCAAGTCATCCTCATCTCCGGGGGACTGCCTAAGAAGAAGAAGGGTTAATATTAATGTTAAATTAAAAATTAAAAAAAATCACCCACAAACATGTAAAATTAGGTTATGTAAATTTTGGCCCAGATTAAAATATTTAAAATTATTTTTCAAAAAAATAAAATTTTTATTGTAAATGCTTAATTGAAGGGACTTTTGATTAAATGTGAAAATGGGAACATTTATTTTTATTCCAGTTGTGTAAGTTATTTAATTATTTGGCGGTTCCTAATATGCAAATGGAGATTCCGTTCGTTAATGGAATATCCATCAGCTTATGAGGAATCCTCCTTTGTGATTCAAAGACTGGGCCCATGTGATCCCAGGGCCACTTCCGAATCGCCTGTGCCACTGGGAAACGTGGGTTTTTACACTGCCCACAAGTGTCGGTTCTCAGCGTGCGATGTGCATGATCCGAAATCTGCTCCTTCCCAACTGTCAAAATTTGTTTTGACAGTTCCAACACATACCCAGAAGAAGGGCCTTCACAGGATTTGGGCTATTTGCACAGCTCTTGCCCAGTGAATGTCCTTCAAACTCCTGCTTTTACCAGCATAAGAGTTTTAAAAGATAGAAAAATAAAATGTTATCAATAATTTTTCTATTAAAAACCTTGTCCATTAAGGTAAGTTTATTTTTACCCCCATTAAAACATGTTAAAAAATTTTTAAAAAATAAATTTTTGTCTAAAACATTTAATTAATAAATTAAATTTCAATTAATTTTAAAGAAGTGAAGTGTTTTTCTTATTTACTTAAAATGTTTATGGGCTAGATTTTAAACTTTTGAGCAGATCACCCAAAAATGGGCATTATTTCTGGCGTGGGTGGTAAAAATGTGTTTTCAGATCGTCGGCTTGTCGCCCATTCTCAAAACCCCTAGTCTCCATTTTTTAAATTGGGTGTTACCGTAAGTGATATGAAATGGGCGTCAGCGCTAAATCTCTTTGACCTTCTGCCGTAAAGTGTCAGCCTCCTTAGCAACGGCATGGCAACGCTCGATTCCCACGATTCAGGAGGTCAAGGGTCATCATGACATGCGCATAAGAGGAGATAGAGAGAGAGGGAGCTCAGAGGGACTGAACGCGTGTGTGGATGTGGTGTGGCTGCTTTGGGAGGAAGGAGGGACAGTTTAGAGCTTTAGAGCAAATTGGGGGAAAAAAAATTAGCTGTTACCAGCCAGATATTTGCACCAATTTGGTGCCTATAATGGAGGGAGAGGAGGAGGTGACACAGCACACTGTGGAGATTGATGCTGGTGAGAGCAGTGAGCTGGGAGAGGAGCACATTGGAGGGTGCAAAAGAGCCAGGAGGTTCTCAGGTGATGAAAATGTCTCCCTCCTGCAGGAGGTCGAGTTATGCTGGGGTGATTTGACCCAGGGAGGGCGTGGGAAGCCCACCCAAAGGCCTACCAGAAGATATGGGCCAAGAAAGCAGAGTTAGTCTCATCGGCGACCAACGAGGTGCCGCAAGCGGTGGAACGACTTTGTTGGATCCGCAAGAGTAAGTATTATATTTATTTACATGTACTTATATATTTATATCATTTGATTTGTAAGAGTCATGAGTGACTATAATCAGATGTGAGGTCTTTCACTTTTACCGGGAATGTTGTACTCAAAGCCTGCATTCACGGTGTACGTCTTTAGATACAGAATGATAATTATCATAATAATCGTGATTACATCTGTCAGTCATGTGTTGTATCAGTCTCTGTGACAGTACCTAGCATTGATATCATGCAATGATCTCATGTCATGTTGTCCTCTTACCTTTTACAGAAGAAGCTATCGATGATGAGGTTCATGCAGAGGCGAATGGGTGGGGGGCCACCAGTCATCAGCGACATCACGATATCGAGGAGCAGGTGCTTACACTCATGGGGAAGCACACCTGGATGGCCACGCAAGCAGCTGCAGATCCTGAAGTGATGCCATGTGAGTAAAGTATACACCATTGTGTGATATAAGGTCAATTGATGCCATACCCACTCATATCCGAAGAATAATATATGATAGATGGTTTCTAAATTTGTCCTATAAATAATGCTGGTCTAAAGAAATTCATTGCAATGCACAATGTGTTGATGGCAGGTAACCCAGGATAAAAAGGAGCTCACAGCTTGGTGTCCTGACTTGAGGAGCTGCAAATAAAGGACTACAGGTCTACACAGTTTCAGTATCATACCATGCCTCGTGGAGTCATTACTAAAGGTGTCTACATACACTACAACTGGCGACGAGGATACGAGGTCACAAACCACACGCTCAACATGTCTAACCTCAGCAACTTTCAGCAATTTACAGAGGGGGAAGATTGGGATGCTTTCGTAGAAAGATTGGAACATTTCTTGAAAGCCAACGATCTGGATGGGAACACACTGGCTACACGACCAAACAAGCGCAGGGCCATCCTGCTAAGCAGTTGTGGGCCCACCATTCATTGTCTAGCCCCAGCAAAGACAACCACCAAGAGCTATGAGCAACTTGTAACACTCATACAGGAACAACTAGAACCAAAAGAAAGCTTCCTCACAGCCAGGCACCGGTTCTACACTTACCAGCGACCTGAGGGCCAAGAAATTACGAAGTATGCTGCACACTTAAGAGACTAGCTGCACAGTGTGATTTTGGAGACCACCTTAATGAAGCACTAAGGGACATATTCGTCATTGGAATCGGCCACGAAGGCCTCCTGCACAAGTTGCTCTCTGCTGACATCACGGTCACCCTGCAGAAAGCAATTCTAGTGAGCCAGGCCTACATGGTTTCGACCAGCGATTCCAAGAGAATACTGACCCAGGACTCTAAACCGGTGAGCGCAGTGCACCGCATGGATACTTCGAAAGGCAGGAAGGCTGTCCCGAGTCCAGCAACCCTGAGTCCGCCACATGGGGCAAACTGGAAGACCCTATGCTGGCGCTGTGGAGGAAACTACTGGGCCCACCAGTGCCGCTACAAAGACTATGCATGCAAAGGCTGCAAAGAGAAAGGGCACCTCCAAAGAATGTGCAGAAAAAGCTGTATTCACCATGTCTCTGATGAGTTGGCTGATCACCCGGGCTCTGACACAGATGAAAGTGAAGTTGCTCAAATCCTGGAAGAAGAGTATGGAATTTATACCAGCTCCACCGAAAGTTCTCCATGGATGATGGAAGTGGACATCGAAGAGGTCCCAGTCTCCATGAAAATCGACACGGGGTGAGCCAGTCTGTGATGAGCCAAACGACCTTTGAATAGCTTTGGATAAATCCTGCCAATCAACTGAAACTGTCTCCTGTCCAGGCGCAGCTGCTCACCTACAACAAAGGTAAAATCCAAATTGTTGGCAGCACAGAACATCCAGGTCTCCCAGGGCGGCGTGTTGAATAAACTCCCCCTGTGGATTGTAGCTGGCGACAGTTCCATGCTGCTGGGCAGAAATTGGATGAACCCGGTCCACATCAGGCGAAGTGGCAACGGCCTCTGGTCCCCGGCAATCGACCTCGAACATGGATCCATCGCTGCATCCAGAGGCTCCACTGTCCAGCTTGATGGCATGGCAACGACTCCACAACCCTCACCACAACCTCCCATAGTCTACCACTGATCACCTCCCCTGGTCATGACATAAGGATATGAAAAATGCTCAGGGGGAGTGTTGTTGTATATGCATGCCTGTTTACTGTGTGATGCCTGAAACACTGTTATGCAACACTGAATGTACCCTTACACTGTACACACCTTACCTGTGCACCAGAGGGTGCTGCTGCTGGAGACCTAAGGATTACCTGCACACTGAAGGTAACCAAATATAAAAAGCAGCTCACAGCTTGGTGTTCTGACTCGAGGAGCTGCAAAAAAAGGACTACAGGTCTACACAGTTTGAATATCATATCCTGCCTTGTGGACTCATTACTAAAAGTGTCTACATACACTACAAGTAACCTCATTTGTGTTTTGTAGCTCAGCCAGCAGCGCGGCCCCAGGCAAGACCACAGAGGCCAGAAGGTGGGGAAGTGGAGCTGGACTCGGTGGACGATCCTACATCTGCTGCTGAGGAGCTCCGATTCTTGCCCGTCAATCCACTGGGTCTGTTCTCCATGGATGAGAGCGCCGACTTCGAGGAACCTGCATCGCCACGCTCCAGAAGGCATTCCACCCCAAGGCCATCTAATGCTCCTCCGGCCATTCCCGCCTCCACTCTGAAGGTACTGGGTCCAAGCACCTCGCCACAGGACACCTCATTTGTCCCCAGGATGGCGGCAACCCCGCGGAGGTTTCGTGGACTCAGCAGGTCTGGTCCATGAGCGCTAGATGAGAGCGGAGAGATGGTTAAGTTGTCCAGGAGAACTGTAGACAATGGTGACCAGATCCTCGATGCTTTGGAGGGCATATCCTGACAGCTGGCCACCATCTCCGGCACCATGACTGAGTATGTTCTGCCGATGGCGGAGGCCCTGGTGGCGATAGCCAGGAACACTGTTGGCACAGGCCTCCCAGTGGTCCCGGAGCGCGGCACTCCACCCCTAGGTTCTGCATCACCAGTGCCAATGACACATGAGAGGCAGAGCAAGATCCTGCTTCTGCATCAGAGAATGTTCCCCCCTCGGCACCCGCCGCTCCTGTACCCATGCAACCACCGCCTCTGCCTTCACCCCCCCCCCCCCCCCCCCCCCCCCCCCCCCCAGTGAGGCACCGCCTGAGGAGCTCTTCGGCCAGTCAGCGTGGAGTGAGGAGGGGAAGGGGTAGAGGTGGGGAGAAGAATGGGAGGAGGGAAGGAAAGTGAGGTGCATGTCCGATGGTGATGGCTGTGTTATATCTCTATCTGGGTGTATGCAATTTGTTTTAATGTATGGGGGGAGGGGACCACCCTCCTGCTTTGCCTCTGTATTCTGTGTTGCTGGACATGTTGACCATTTGATTGATATCAATGGTCGAAAAAGTGGGGCCGGGGTGGGGGGTTTCTGCCCGTGATACTTATGATTCCAGACCAATGGCCGTATAAAATGTTTCTATTCAACATAACCTTGTTGCGCATTGTCTCAGATAGCTGCACCATTACACACTGATGATTCCTTAACATGAAAGGGTTAAATAAAACTTAACTTGAATCAACTTAAACTTTAACTGTCACCAAGGTGATGCCCACTATTGATGTCTGAGCTGCACACACACAGCAGTGTGTCACCTTTGTCAATTACAGCAACGTTCTTCCAGGCAAATCGCTCATTTATATGCTCCTGACGTAAGAGTCTTGCAGCTATGTAGCCACCAGGGGCCCTTTCCTGCGGTCTGAAGCGGGGCGTGGGCATGGTTGCATAGCCAGCCTGATTGTCTGGCCCGAGATCAGCATCCAGCCACTCATCCTCCTCTTCCTCTCTCTCCTGAGGTGGAGCATCAGTCCCTTCTGGCAATTCTTGACCCCTCCTGATAGCCAGGTTTTGCAGCATGGAGCACACGACCACAAATTTAGTTACTTGCTCAGGGTTGTATTGTAGCTCCCCTCCTGAGTGCTCCAGGCATCTAAAGCGCTGCTTAAGCACAGCTATTGTTTTCTGGACCACATTGTGTGTGTCTCTGTGGCTCTCGTTGTATCGCTTCTCGGCCTCGGTGTGGGTATCACGCAGCAGGCGGGGGGTCATCAGCCTGGTGGCTAGGCCATATCCGTTGTCACCAAGCATCCAGTAGACATCTTTTCAGACTCTGGGTTTACTGTAGGTGTCTTTTAGTGTGGAAATTATTGCTTCTGATCAATCACTATTATACTTTCATTGGAATGGGGCCAGCCATTTCTCAGCCTGCATCGATTAATACACAGATGCTGCCCTGATGAGCTCACATATTTCAGTGATCACCACTTTGTTGAAGCGCAGTCTGCGAAGGCAGGTATTCTCGGACATGTCGAGGTAAGACCTCTTCTCCCTGTAAGTGCGGGGTGTGTATGGTCTGGACCTCCTTCTCATACTGACACGTCTTAGATTGGCACATAATGATGTGCATTAGACATTGTGCCATTTGCACTCTGCAGCATCCGAAAAATGGGCGATAACTGGCCGTTATACCTCATTTCAATGTTAAGTGGGTGTTATGCATGCAAATATAATGGAAAATCTAGCCCTATGTGTTTTTGGGGGTATCCCCATTCATAGAAATAGTGATCTCTGGAACTCATCATTACTGTGAATGGGGATACACCATTTTCATTGGTTGGTCTGGCCCATGTGTTCCCAGACCGCACATATGTTCCTGGAATATGTGGCCCCCTATACTAGACTGTGCAGCTATCCACGGGAAATTGCGGTCAGAGGCTTCATGCGGGCAGATAACTCCGACCTGTAAAATTTCTTTGAATCTACCTGGTGGACCGGGACGTTTGGAGACTTGTGGTCCTGGACCTCTATGCGAAGGCCTACATTGAGGCCCAATACCCCAGGCTCGTAAGCACTTCACACATGTACCTGGGATCACATGGGTCAGTCCAACCAATCCAAGTAGGGGTATTCCCATTCATACTTCACATGCCTCAACCCGGAATTTGTGGGGCCCTTACGGGTGCGTGCACACCTTGCATGCACCTGTAGGGCTTGCAAATTCAGGACCCATATATACCGTAATCTTATTCATAACTAGACGCTCATCCAACTCTGTTTAAGAAAATTGCTGAACATAGTAAGTATACTCTTGGAGATTGACTGTTTCATGGAACACTGCGGATCCTATCTTCACACCATTCTTAAATCAGAATGAGCTTCTTCAACTTTAGCATATTTCAGCAAATAGATCCATTTTTGATGTTTATCTCTCTGAAATTAATTTGTTTGAGGTTAAACAAAAAGCATACATTTTGAAGAAATACTGTCTATTCATAATGGCTGCCCTAGCTCTGAGCTTTTCACACAGCAAATCTGCTACAGTCTACTTACCCACCTCTGGCACTCTGTTATCGTTAGTGATATTCAGATTCTCCTCATCCAAGGGAGCTTTATATCTTGAATTGTACAGCATCGTGATGCATGCAAACAACAAACCAAAGTAGCATGGCAGGCTTTTCTGAGAAAGCCATGGGCCCTGAATTTGTGGTCGGAGGCTTCCCGCAGGGAAATGCCTATAATCCACGAATACAATGCCAGCATGCCTGGTGGTCCGGGAGGTACGGACCCTCATGGTCCTGGGGGTCTCCGGGTTGCTGCAGGTAGAGGCCCACGTATCTCAGGGGCTCAGGCAGTTCGCAAGCACCTCTGGGGTCACATGCTTATGGCGATTCCGTATGTATAGAAATCCTATAAGTATGAATGGGAATATCCCCAAAAATGCATCTATACATCAAATAAATAAATAGAAACCATCACATATTTAAAATTAATTAAAATGGCATTTAATTAAATATTTAAAACAAAAATTACATTTGTTGAAAAATAAATGTACACGTTTAAAAGGGCAAAAAATAAACTATCTTATTTCACAGGTTTTTAATTGTAAAAATTATTGATAAAATTTTTTTTGTTTTTAAACCCATGCAGGTCTTACGCCTGCTTTGGTCAGGCATAATAATTTCACAGGCATTTGCTGGGCAGAAGTTCCACCCGCAGAGGCCCTTTTCTCGGGGATGTGTGCGATCTGTCAAGAGAATATTTGACAGATCGCAAGTTCCGGGTTTGAGCGCATGTGCGGCACATGCCTAAACCCAGAACTTGCGTGGCTCTTACAGGCACGTGCGCACCTTGTACGCGGTCATAGAGGCCGCAAATTATGGCCCATTATCACTAGCATAGTCTCTACCTTATCCAAATAGCCAGGCATCATCTCCTGCATTCAGAAATCTACACGCCCATTCCATCTAACAGCAAATTGAATTTCTGCTCAACGGGATGTCGTGGGTTTAGAACTGTCACCTGAAAAAAAAATGTGGCAAAAGAACTAAAATAAATGAAGAAGGCTCATAATCCAATCGAAAGGGAAACACATACACTTCCAAATGTAAATGCATAAATAATTGTTGGGTAATCAACCATATTGTTAGACTAAACCGACTGAACAGAGCCAACTTTGTTTTTGGCATTGTGCTTCATATCGTGTTTCTATCATGTCTGTGCTAATGATTTAATGAAGATATACAGGGATAATGTTGGAGCCAATGGCATTAAAATCTTTAAGAAAACAATAGCTCTGATAGTAAATTAATTGTCCAGGATGGAGCTGAATCCCACAGGCCAAGAAGGGGCCAGTCTTGTTCCTCAATTAAAAAAGAGATTCGCATTGACACAGTGCCTTTCACGACAAACAAAAGCGCTTTATAAGTGATTAAATACTTTTTGAAGTGTAGTCACTGTTTAATGTAGGAAACGCACCAGCCAATTTGTGAACCGCAAGCTCCCACAGACAGCAATATGATAATGACCAGATAATCTGTTTTTAGCGATGTTGGTTGAGGGATAAATATTGGCCCAGGACACCTCCAATAGTGGCCATGGGATCATTTGTGTCCACCTGAGAGAGCAGGCGGAGCCTCGGTTTTAACATCTGATCTGTAAGACAGCACCTGTAACAGTGCAACACTCCCTTAGCACTGCACTGGAATGTCAGCCTAGATTTTTGTGCTCAAGTCCCCGGAGTGAGGCTTGAACACACAACCTCTGACTCAGAAGTGAGAGTGTTGCGCACTGAGCCAAGTTTGACACATTAAGTTAGTTGCACTTATTGTGGATGCATTGCAATCAGGCTCACTATCCTTAGAACTACTGAGGGAAGAATCAGCCAGGGTTCCCACTCCTTTGTCCCCGACCAGAATATGCATTCACTGTCAGAGCTTAAAACTGGAAAGTCAGGCGGTTTCATATTGGGCGCCCGATCCACAATGCCATTGTTAAGTTCAAGCAGTAAGTTGAAAATTACCCCTGGTAAGTGATTAGGATTGCTTTTGATGGTACTAAAATTGGATAGCTTGGATGGCAGTTAATTTCTGGGCTATTTGGGCAAGTTTGTCCAAGGGTTGCTTGTCTCCATTGGAAATGTACCTCAGTATAGGTCACACATTCGGGATAGAAGTGGGAAAAATTGGGAATATCTATGTATAAATATCAAGTGAAAGTTTGACAGCTGTCACTGTCTTTAGGGCAAATTAATTTTGGAGAGAAATTGGTCCCCTTTATGTCTGTTTTTTGAGGCAAAATATTCGAGTTGGAGAGAAAGAGAAACCAATTTCCAGGCATGATCCCTTCTGCCCGATCTCTACCAGAAGTGTCCAGGGCACCTGCCTAAAACAAGAGTTAGTCCTCCTGAAGGGTCCTAATGCCTGTTTTGTTCAAATGCGGCATAGTAGGCCATTCAGCCAGTCGAGCTTATTCTGCCATTAAATGAGACGATGACTAATCTGCAACCTGACTCCATATAACTGCCTTTGCCCCATATCCCTTATTACCTTTGGTTAGCAAAAATCTATCAATCTCAGATTTAAAATTAACAATTGACCTAGCATCAATTGCTGTTTTTGGAAGCGAGTTCCAAATTTCTACCACCCTTTGTGTGTAGATGTGTTTCCTAACTTCACTCCTGAAAGGTCTGGCTCCAAATTTTAGACTATGCCAGCTAGTTTCTCTCTATCTACCCTTTCTGTTTCCTTAATATCTTCAAAATGTTGATCAAATCATCACTTAACCATCTAAATTCCAGGGAATACATACCTAGTTTGTGTAGTCTCTCATTGTTATTTAACCCTTGGAGTCCAGGTATTATTCTGGTAAACCTACGCTGCACTACCTCCAAGGCCAATATATCCTTTCTAAGGTGTGGTGCCCAGAACTGCTCACAGTAATCGAGGTGTGGTCCTACCAGGGCTTTGTACAGTTGCATAACTTCTAACCCCTTGTATTCTAATCCTATGTATATAAAGGCCAGCATTCCATTAGCCTTTTTGATTACAGCACACACATTCCACCCACTTGCTTGGATCTACAACGATCCAGCCAGCCATCCTTCAAGGGAGGCCATCGAAGGCCATTAATAAATATAGAATAACATAGAAACATAGAAAATAGGTGCAGGAGTAGACCATTTGGCCCTTCGATCAATATGATCATGGCTGATCATGCAACTTCAGTACCCCATTCCTGCTTTCTCTCCATAACTCTTGATCCCTTTAGTCATCTAACTCCCTTTTGAAAACATCTAACCAACTGGTCTCAACAACTTTCTGAGGTAGAGAATTCCACAGGTTCACAAATCTCTGAGTGAAGAAGTTTCTCCTCATCTCGGTCCTAAATTGCTTCCCCCTTATCCTTAGACTGTGACTCCCGGTTCTGGACTTCCCCAACATCGGGAACATTCTTCCTGCATCTAACCTGTCCAATCCCGTCAGAATTTTATATGTTTCTATGATAGCCCCTCTCATTCTTCTAAATTCCAGTGACTATAAGCCTAGTCAATCCAGTCTTTCTTCATATGTCAGCCCTGCCATCCCGGGAATCAGTCTGGTAAACCTTCGCTGCACTCCCTCAATAGCAAGCATGTCCTTCCTCAGATTAGGAGACCAAAACTGTATACAATATTCAAGGAGTGGCCTCACCAAGGCCCTGTACAACTGTAGTAAGATCTCCCTGCTCCTATACTCAATTCCTCTCGCTATGAAGGCCAACATGCCATTTGCCTTCTTCACCACCTGCTGTACCTGCATGCCAACTTTCAATGACTGATGTACCATGACACCCAGGTCTCGATGCACTTCCCCTTTTCTTAATCTGTCACCATTCAGATAATATTCTGCCTTCCCGTTTTTGCCACCAAAGTGGATAACCTCACATGTATTTACATTATACTGCACCTACCATGCATTTACCCACTCACCTTACCTGTCCAAGTCACCCTGCAGCCTCTTAGCATCCTCCTCACAGCTCACACCGCCACCCAGCTTAGTGTCATCTGCAAACTTGGAGATATTACATTCAATTCCTTCATCTAAATTATTAATGTATATTGTAAATAGCTGGGGTCCCAGCACTGAACCTTGCGGTACCCCACTAGCCACTGCCTGCCATTCTGAAAAGGACTTGTTTATTCCTACTCTTTGCTTTCTGTCTGCCAACCAGTTCTCTATCCACGTCAATACATTACCCCCAATACCATTTGCTTTAATTTTGCACACTAATCTCTTGTGTGGGACCTTGTCAAAAGCCTTTTCAAAGTCCAAGTACACCACATCCACTGGTTCTCCCTTGTCCATTCTACTAGTTACATCCTCAAAAAATTCTAGAAGATTTGTCAAGCATGATTTCCCTTTCATAAATCCTGACTTGGACCGAAGCTGTCACTGCTTTCCAAATGCACTGCTATTACATCTTTAATAATTGATTCCAACATTTTCCCCACTACCGAAGTCAGGCTAACCGATCTGTAATTCCCTGTTTTCTCTCTCCCTCCTTTTTTAAAAAGTGGGGTTACATTAGCTACCCTCCAACCCATAGAAACTGATCCAAAGTCAATAGAATGTTGGAAAATGACCACCAATGCATCCACTATTTCTAGGGCTACTTCCTTAAATACTCTGGGATGCAGACTATCAGGCCCTGTGGATTTATCGGCCTTCAATCCCATCAATTTCCCTAACGCAATATCCTGACTAATAAGGATTTCCTTCAGCTCCTCCTTCTCACTAGACCCTCGGTCCCCTAGTATTTCCGGAAGGTTATTTGTGTTTTCCTTATTGAAGAGAGAACCAAAGTATTTGTTCAATTGGTCTGCCATTTCTTTGTTCCCCATTATAAATTCAACTGATTCTGACTGCAAGGGACCTAGATTTGTCTTCACTAATCTTTTTCTCTTCACATATCTATAGAAGCTTTTGCAGTCAGTTTTTAATGTTACCTGCAAGCTTACTCTCATACTCTATTTTCCCCCTCCTAATTAAACACTTTATCCTCCTCTGCTGAATTCTAAATTTCTCCCAGTCCTCAGGTTTGCTGCTTTTTCTGGCTAATTTATTTGCCTCTTCCTGAGATTTAACACTATCCTTAATTTCCCTTGTTAGCCACGGTTGAGTCACCTTCCCCATTTTAATTATGCCAGACAGGAATGTACAATTATTGAAGTTCCTCCATGTGATCTTTAAATGTCTGCCATTGTTTATCCACTGTCAACCCTTTAAGTATCATTCGCCAGTCTATTTTAGCCAATTCACGTCTCATACCATCAAAGTTACCTTTCTTTAAGTTCAGGACCCTAGTCTCTGACTTAACTGTGTCACTCTCCATCTTTATGAAGAATTCTACCATATTATGGTCACTCTTTCCCAAGGGGCCTCGCACAACAAGATTGCTAATTAATCCTCTCATTACACAACACCCAGTCTAGGATGGCTAGCTCTCTAGTTAGTTCGTCGACATATTGGTCTAGAAAACCTTCCTTTATGCACTCCAGGAAATCCTCCTCCACCATATTGCTTTTTTTTCTACTTTCCTTTATGTGGAGCCAGGAGAGCATAAGAACATGTTAAAAAATAAGGGCAGGAGTAGGCCATTCGACTCCTCGAGCCTGCTCCGCCATTCAACAAGATAATGGCTGATCTTTCACCTTAACTCCACTTTTCCTCCCGATCACCATATCCCTTGATTCCCC
This sequence comes from Pristiophorus japonicus, assembly GCF_044704955.1. Lineage (NCBI taxonomy): Eukaryota > Metazoa > Chordata > Chondrichthyes > Pristiophoridae > Pristiophorus > Pristiophorus japonicus. The sequence goes on along the minus strand of NC_091986.1, from coordinate 39,334,097 downwards.
TAGAGTCCAAAATCTATCTATCTCAGCCTTGAATATACTCAATGGCTCAGCAACCACAGCTCTCTGGGATAGAGAATTCCAAAGATTCACAACTCTCTGAGTGAAGAAATTTCTCCTCATCTCAGTTCTAAATGGCCGACCCCTTATTCTGATACTGTGACCCCTGGTTCGAGACTCCCCAGTCAGACGAAACATCCTCCCAGCATTTACCCTGTCAAACCCGAAATGTTTCAATGAGATCTCCTCTCAATCTTCTAAACTCTAGGGGATATAGGGACAGAGCATCAATGTCCCTCCTGACTGCACAACAATATTCCCGTCTGCTGCCTACCTGGGCTCATCCCCCTCCCATTGGTCGCTCCCCAGGATTTAGCTGTGTCAAGGTCCTGATGTGTATCTGCAGCTCACCGATTTTAAGTAAATGATTTCTGAGGCCAGTTAGTAGCTGTAATGGACGGTAAACGGCAGCCTCTCTGGGTGTGTATGATGTACGCACATGCCCGAAGAGGCTCTGCAAGTTCAGGCTTTTGGCGGCGGATGCGCATTTGCCGAGTACCAGCCTTTGCAGTCTGTCAAAATGTCTTTTGACGGATTGCACGTATCCCAGGGAGAAGGACATTCACGGGCGGAGATTTGGGCTATTTGCCCAACTCCTGCCCAGTGAATGTCCTTCAAACTCTTACGCCTGGTAAAAGCAGGCATAGAGCTTACTTTTACCAGTGTAAGAGTTTTAAAACATAAAAAAATTAAAGCTTATCGCAAATTTTTATATTAAAAACTCTGTCCATTAATGTAAGTTTATTTTAACCCCATTAAAACATATTTTAAAAAATTCAAAAAATTATTTATTTATCTAAAACATTTAAGTAAATTCAATTTCAATGAATTTTAATATGTGAGGTGTTTTTTTAATTTATTGTATTGTGTTTCTGTGTTTTAGGGGGTATTCTCATTGATAGTAATGGTAGGGAAACAGAATTCCCATTACTATCAATGAGAATACTCCATGTTCATTGGTGATCCAGGCCCACATTCCTGGGATGTGTGAGCCCATAGGCTGGGCTGCGCATCTCGGCCTTGGACCGTAAGTACACGTTCCTTCGGGACCACCAGGTACTTTCGGAAAAAGCCTCCAACCGCAATTGTCAGACCAATCTATTTGCTTCATGGGTTCTTGCTTAAGAATTCAGAGCAACACATTGCTATTAAGAACTAGTTGGTTCATTAACAAATGTTTAACAATCAAATTACACATTACCAGTTCATCCACCAGGCTCACATCTGCATACCTCATCGTGGATGACCTAGATCCAACTGACTTGGGTTTTATTGAGTCTTGTGAACATCATGTAACTGGCTAAGCCACTCACCATGCAACAGCTCTGCAACTAGTTTTGCAGAAAACTATGAACAAGTGCCCCCTGATTAAAGGGAGGGCACACTCCAAAAACTTTTCAGGTGCCCCCTTGTTTTTTTGTATTTTTGCGGGTTTTTTTGAGGGCAACAACACACAGATTATATGTGCCCCCTGGCTAAAAGGCGGCGGGGGGGGGCACTAAAACCGGCACAATAAACAAATTAAACTTTAGACAAAAAACATCAAATTAAAATTTGGTGGCCGAGGGGTGATGACGCACTCCAGTCCCTCTGGCGCCCAGCTCTCACGGAAGGCGGCGAACATACCAATGGACACCACGTGCTCCATCTCCAGGGACATCCTGGCTCGGATATAACCACGGAAGAGAGGCAGGCAGTCGGGCTGAACGACCCCCTCAGCCGCCCGCTGCCTGGACCGGCTGATGGCCCCCATGGCCATGCCCAGGAGCAGTCCTACGAGGAGGCCTTCCAACCTGCCCGCTCCCCTCAGCACAGGGTGCCCAAAGGTCAGGAGTGTGGGACTGAAGTGCAACCAGAATTTGAGGAGCAGCCCGTTCAAATATTGGAACAGGGGCTGCAACCTCGCATAAATAATCCCATGGGATCTTTTACATTCACCTGAGGGAGCAGACGGGGTTTCAGTTTAACATCTCATCTGAAAGACAGCACCTCCGATAGTATAGCACTCCATCAAACCTGTGTGCATTCTCACAGGTGCATACATTCGAGTAGCCTATCAAAAACACACAAACTCTGAGATCTCTGCGCTCCTCCAATTCTGGCCTCTTGTACATCCACAATTTCCATCGTTTCACCGTTGGCAGCCATGCCTTCAGCCATCTGGGCATGAAGCTCTGGAATTCCCTCCCTGCACCTCTCTGCCTCTCTTTCCTCTTTTTAAGTAGCTCCTTAAAATAATAATAATAACTGTTATTTATATAGTGCTTTTAATGTAGTAAAACATCCCAAGGTGCTTCACAACAGAATTACAAGATAAAACAGATACATTTGACACCGAGCCACAAAAGAAGAAATTAAGGTTGATGACCAAAAGCTTGTTTAAAGAGGTAAGTTTTAGGGAGTGTCTTAAAGGAGGAAAGAGAGGTAGAGAGGTGGAGAGGTTTAGTGAGGGAGTTCGAGAGCTTCGGGCCCAGGCAGCTGAAGGCACGACCACCAATGGTTGAGCAGTTATAATGAGGGATGTTCAAGAGGCCAGAATTTAAGGACCGCAGGCATGTTGTGGGGTTGTGAGGCTGCAAGAGATTACAGAGCTAGGGAGGGGCAAGGCCATGGAGTGATTTGTAAACAAGGGTGAGAATTTTGAAATCGAGGCGTTGTTTAACTGGTCAGCGAGCACAGGTGTGATGGGTGATCGTGACTTGGTGCGAGTTAGTACACGGGCTGCGGATCACCTCAAGTTTACGTAATGTAGAATGTGGGAGACCGGCCAGGAGTGAGTTGGAACAGTGAAGTCTAGAGGTAACAAAGGCATGGTAAATAAATAAATAAATAAATAAATAACATCTGCATATCCTGTCCTAATATCTCCTTATGTCATCATCATCATCATCATAGGCGATCCCTCGAAACGAGGATGACTTGCTTCCATGCCAAAAAAAGGACGAGTTCACAGATGTTTCAATGTAGGACCCGAACTATATCCTGAAGGGCGGAAGATGCCTGTGCGTGCATTTTTTTAACGTTGGGTGGCCGTTGCACACCAGCCATCACACGGGCTTGACAGAGCTAGGTCTTGGTCCAGTGACAAGGATTACCCAAGACAACTGGAGACCAGCTCTGCTACACAGACCTGGTGCGCGCACGTATCGCAGTGTGGGCTGGTCCGTGCTGCCCCTGGGACCCTGGCCCTGAACTCACGCCTCCCCTGGGCCCTGATCACGTCCCTCCACAGTCCCTTGCCGCTCATTCACCCTGCTGTATCTGCCCCCGCTCCAATCACCGACCTGGATCTTGATGACGTCACGTTTCACAGCCATCGCTCTCCTGCAGCAGCTCGCGCTGTACCTTGCAGTGGCACGCCTCCACGTTGCCCATGGCCGCCGTTTGCCGCTCCTTTTATGGCCCCGACCTGCCGCTGATGTTCCCTCGCAGGTCGGGGCCTCCTTGCTGCCCATGGCTGCTGCAGTCAAATGTTGTCAAATGTTGTTTTGATAATGCTTCTGAGATGTGCCTTGGGACATTATACAACATTAACGGCGCTATATAAATGCAAGTTATTATTGTTGTTGACTTCATTTCCTCTGAGCGGGTTTGTGAACAATACTTGCCCTTGTCCTCTCGGCTGCATGTCAGTGCTTAATTCTCCTCAGATATTCCTTTTGAATAATTTTGTGAATATCCCCACATCATCTATTTTTGTGTGTACATTTTATTCTTCCCTGCCCCAGCTACTCCTGTTGATTTATTCATTCATCGCTGAAGCCATTTCTTCCTCAGTTATTTATTTATTTGCCACCACAGCCATCCCTGCTTATGTAATTCCTTTCATCTGCCTGCAACTCCAATAGCTCTTTTCATCCACTCATCTATTTATTCATTTGCTTCCTGCTCTCTGCTCAATTATTTCATAGTTCACTGCTTCAGCCCTTCAGATTTCATTCATTACAGTTGCAGTCCTTCATGTTTATGCTTTTACTTCCTCCAAAACCCAGATCATCAGCCTCCACCACCAGCCAACTCACATCGGTGGCCCTGCACCCCAACCAGAACTTTCACAGTGTTTTGCTTTTATATGCAGCCTGTAATGTGAATTAGCTCTCTGCTCGGGTACTAGGACATCCCTTGAAACAAACCCTTCAGTAAAATGCCTACTGTCTAAGTAACACGATGCCAAGCACTGGGTCTTGTTTTACTTTATGAAAGGTTTTAACACTGTCTGCGAATAATTTGTGTCACAATTTATGGCACAGCAAAAAGCAATACAAGCATGTTCCCTTAAGCGTGTGCAAGAACAGCTACAGGCTTGTTGCTGGAGGCATTTTATTATAAAGTATCCTATGCAACGAGTTGTGTCAGTGATGTTAAGATGACAATTTGAGTGGCCAATCAGTACTATAATGAGACCTGAAGTCTCTACTTTAACCTGCAGGCAGCCAGGGATCCCAGGGCTCGGGCATCGCTGAAAAGGGCAGCATTTATTGCCCATCCTTAATTGCCCTTGAGGTGGTGGCGTTCTTGAACCGCTGCAAGAAGCTATGATGAAGGTTATGGTGAAGCTATCCCTGCGGTTTGGTACAACTGCTAGGCCATTTCAGAGGGCAGTTAAGAGTCAATCAGATTACTGTGGGTCTGGGGTCATATATAGGCCAGACTGGGTAAGGATGGCAGATTTCCTTCCCTAAAGGATATTAATGAACCTGATAGGGTTTTATGACAATCCTGTCATTTCTATTATTAGTGATAGTCCAGTAACATCACCACTATGCTACTGTACCCCTGTAGATTAGACCAAGTTGAGTTATGAATACTGTTTTTATTGGCTGTAAAATATCAGCCAGAAATTTTAAGTTCACTTTTGGTTTAAAATCAATCTTGATCAGATGAATTTTTGCCTATTTGGATATTATTTCCGAATGCATCAAGTTCAGATCGATTGAGATTCTGAATATAACCGATGAATGGAAAGTTTTACAACAAATGAAACATAAAGCAATCTGCAAACAGTTAGAAGCTTTAAGAGATCTTGAACATCAGGCTTAGCGAGGTAGAATGATCGTGTTCTCATTCATACTCTCTTTGCAGGCTGAAGCCTATTAATTACAGATAATTATTCTGTAATGTGCCTCTTAATGATTGCATCTGCCTCTGTGTACTTTCACCACAGAGGTAGAAAATTCTGGATAAACGTAAAAAGATTTCATTGTAGAAAAGTAATAGTTAATGCAATCTCAAATGTAAGCTTGAACGTGGGAACTGGGTAAACTGATATTGGTAATGAGGAAAATAGATTGGAGGAGAAACATTTTTCAATGGCGTGATTGTATAAAAGTACTCAAAGCAGCAAATTATGGAAATTCATTCATAAGTCTGAATCACTCCTTAACTTATAAATTAAATTCTAGCCAGCTTCAAATATTTATTTATTAACTAAACCAGTAATATCGAGGCCATAAACCAGGCTGAATCTGCAATACCGTTCAAGACTATTTACTGTTATAACCAGTAACATTAAGAATTGATTGCAAAACCTGATTAGAGAATGTTCAGAACAACACAGAAAATATTTCATTTAGAGAGTTAGCTTTGCCTCTGAATCAGACGGTTGTGGGGTTAAAGCCCCACTCCAGAAACTTCAGCGCTACAATCTAGGTTGACACTCCAATGCAGTGCTGAGGGAGTGCTGCACTGTCAGAGCTGTTGTCTTTTGGATGAGATGTTAAACCAAGGCCCCGTCTGCCCTCTTAGGTGGACGTAAAAGATCCCATGGGCATTATTTTGAAGAAAGAGCAGGGGAGTTATCCCCAGTGTCCTGGGCCAATATTTATCCCTTAATCAACATCACTAAAACAGATTATCTAGTTATTATCACATTGCTGTTTGTGGGAATTGGCTGTGAGAAAATTGGCTACTGTGTTTCCCACAGCGACTACACTTCAAAAAGTACTTCATTGGCTTTGGGATGTCCGGTGGTCGTGAAAGACGCTATATAAATGCAAGTCTTTCTTTTTTCTTTTCCTTCCAAATGTTACTCTAATTTACTGTTAAACAGTCAGTGGCAGTAAGAGTACATAAGAACATAGGCCCAGAAACAACACAGTCCATTTGCCCGGTCCCAAACCCTAATGCCTCTCAATTGCCCATTCCCTCAAAAAGCTGTACAATTCTCCCTTACATTTGCTATCTGTCCCCATCGCTTTTCTGGGCTATATATTCTACATAGTTTGCATTCTATGGTGTTAGCCGTGGCTCAGTTTATAACACTCTGAGTCAGGACATTGTGGGCTCAAAACCCACTGCAGAACAAAATTTAGGCTAACAATCCCAGAGAGCATGCCGCACTGTCAGAGATGCCGTTGTTCAAATGAGACGTTTGACCGAGGCCCTGTCTGCTCTCTCAGGTGGATGTAAAAGATCCTGTGGCCCTATTTGGAAGAAGAGTAGGGGAGTTATCCCCCGTGTCCTGGACAATATTTACCCCTCAATCAATATCACCAAAAAACAGATTATCTGCTCATTATTGCATTGCTGTGTGGGAGCTTGCTGTGTGCAAATTGGCTGCTGCATTTCCTACATTACAACAGTGACTACACTTCAAAAGTAATTCATTGGTTGTAAAGTGCTTTGGGACAATATGAAAGGTCGTGAATGATGCTATATAAATATAAATTCTTCCTTTAGTCACCTCTGTGTACAATAATGGCCCTGCAATTGCGGTCGGAGGCAATTGCCTCTGACCTGAAACATTTCTATGAAAGTACCTGGTGGTCCGGGAGGGGCATACGATTCCGGTGGGGGGGCCTTCTCTTCCCGTGCTGCGAAGCGCGCTCCCATCCTCCAGGTTCCCATGCAGAATGTGCACCACGACAACTGGCTGTTCTCCCTCCCATTTCAGAATGTCCTGCGCCCGCTCCGAGACTTCCTTGACCCTTGCACCAGGGAGGCAACATACCATCCTGGAGTCTCGGTTGCGGCTGCAGAAACGCCTATCTATTCCCCTCACCATTGAATCCCCTATCACTATCGCGTTCCCACTCTTTTTCCTGCCCTCCTGTGCAGCAGAGCCAGCCACGGTGCCATGAACTTGGATGCTGCTGCCCTCCCCTGATGAGTCATCCCCCCCAATAGTACTCAAAGCGGTGTATCTGTTTTGCAGGTGAATGACCACAGGGGACGCCTGCACTACCTTTCTTGCACTGCTCTTCCTGCTGGTCTTCCATTCCCTATCTGGCTGTGGGCCCTTCTCCTGCGATAAGACCGACTCATTACACGTGATACTCACGTCATTCTCAGCATCGTGGATGCTCCAGTGTGAATCCACCCTCAGCTCCAATTCCGCAACGCGGACCGTCAGGAGCTCGAGGCGGATACACTTCCCACACACGTAGTCCCCAGGGACACCGGAAGTGTCCCCGAGTTCCCACATGGTACAGGAGGAGCATATCACGTGACCGAGCTCTCCTGCCATGCCTTAACCCTTAGATACCCTTAAATTGGTAATAACAATGTTACAGTTCACTTACTGATATAAAAAATAAAAAGAAAAGCTACTCACCAATCACCAGCCAATCACTCACCCCATTGGCTGTGACGTCACTTTTTGATTCCTTTCTACTTCTATTTTGCTTTCTCTCCCGATGTAGCTGCACTGGTACGCCTTTTATAGGCCTCTCCGATGCTGCTCCCGCCTCTCACCAACTGCCGCTGATACTCGAGCTTCCGCTGGGCCTTTATAGGCCGCGCCGATGCTGCTCCCGCCTCTCCCCAACTGCCGCTGGTACTCGAGCTTCCGCTGGGCCTTTATAGGCCGCTCCGATGCTGCTCCCGCCTCTCCCCAACTGCCGCTGGTACTCGAGCTCCCGCTGGGCCTTTATAGGCCGCTCCGACACTGCTCCCACCTCTCCCCAACTGCCGCTGGTACTCGAGCTTCCGCTGGGCCTTTATAGGCCGCTCCGACGCTGCTCCCACCTCTCGCCAACTGTCGCTGGTACTCGAGCTCCCGCTGGGCCTTTATAGGCTGCTCCGACACTGCTCCCACCTCTCGCCTGCTGCCGCTGGTACTCGAGCTCCCGCTGGGCCTTTATAGGCTGCTCCGACACTGCTCCCACCTCTCGCCAACTGCCGCTGGTACTCGAGCTCCCGCTGGGCCTTTATAGGCTGCTCCGACACTGCTCCCACCTCTCGCCTGCTGCCGCTGACCCTCGAGCTCCCGCTGGGCCTTTATAGGCTGCTCCGACACTGCTCCCACCTCTCGCCAACTGCCGCTGGTACTCGAGCTCCCGCTGGGCCTTTATAGGCCGCTCCGACACTGCTCCCACCTCTCGCCAACTGCCGCTGGTACTCGAGCTCCCGCTGGGCCTTTATAGGCCGCTCCGACGCTGCTCCCACCTCTCGCCAAATGCCGCTGGTACTCGAGCTTCCGCTGGGCCTTTATAGGCTGCTCCGACACTGCTCCCACCTCTCACCAACTGCCGCTGGTACTCGAGCTCCCGCTGGGCCTTTATAGGCCGCTCCGACGCTGCTCCCACCTCTCGCCAACTGCCGCTGGTACTCGAGCTCCCGCTGGGCCTTTATAGGCCGCTTTGATGCTGCTCCCACCTCTCGCCAACTGCCGCTGGTACTCGAGCTCCCGCTGGGCATTGCAACACGCAGCATCACTGAGAGGACCATTGGCATATTGAAACAGCGTTTCCGATGTCTGGACCATTCCGGAGGCCACTTGCAATACTCTCCTCAGATTGTCGGTCACTTCACTGTTGTGTGCTGCATGCTTCATAACTTAGCCATCATGAGGCAGCAGGAGCTGGTAGTGGAACCAGAAGACCCACGTGAGGGTAATATTTGGAAGAGCAGGATGAGAATGATGACGATGATCAGGAAAGCATGCAAGTGCCCGATGCCGGAGCACGAGGTCGGAGGAGGGCCGTCCATCGTGCTCCTTTAACGATTGCTCGAGCCAGCAGCTCATCCGTGAACGCTTCAATTACTGATGCCTGAGGGCTCTGCGACCACTGTTGCGCATGGACATGTTTATTCTTTGGAGTTGTTCCTATGTTGTGTTGTGTTAATGGAAGATGATTCAGTTTTAATGAAAAAATATTTTATTGAAAAGTTAATGTCACTGTAATAAAATATTTGTTGTATCAAACTTTACTTTTTAATATGACTCTTGAAGATCACTTAAAAACTTTAAGATCACTTATAAACTTGTAAAGTTACAGAACAATTTCAATGTGAAAAATCTTACATCTTAAGATCACTTACACTTCAAGATCACTTTAAATGCAAAATAAGTTACAAAAAGTGAGAGCATTTACACTATAAGATCACTTAAAAACCATAAGATCACTTATAAGTTGTAAAGTTACAAAACTTACAAAACAATTTCAATTTGAAAAACGATACTTACAGCTACATCAAGAACAAGAACAAAAGCAGCAAATAAAGACTGCAACCATGTCTCATCCATATCTCAGTGAATGTTCACTTCTTCATGGGGGTGTCATTTGATTGGCGAGGCTGTGTGCTCTTATTGCAGGAGCTACCTCCATGAGGGCCTGTGCCGTCACTTGCATGCCATCCCTGACGGCCTGTGCCATCGATTGCACTCCCTCGGACATTCCCTCCCTAAGTTCCTGTGTCATTACTGCTATTTCTCCCATCAGGACCGTCACCTCTTCACCCACTGTACTGACGTTACCGATGAGTGATCGGGTAAGCTCATTGGTCTCCATACCCAATGCCACAACCTGAGTCGCATCTGTTGCAAGCTGCAACTCAGGAGAGCGTGTCTCCAATCTCCTTCTCCTCTGCCTGGGTCTGTCTCGCAGCACCACTACTCAGGCTGGGACGGTGGGATGCTCTGTGTTGCAGACGGCAGTACTAGAGAGAGAGGTGCGGGCTGGGATGGTGAGGTGCTCGGTTTTCCAGACGACAGCACTCGAGTGCGAGCCATGGGCTGGGATGCTGGGTGAATGAGTGTCAACTGCTCCATTACTCCAGCAGCACCACTGGGACCCGCAATGTCGGAATCAAAACCATGGAAGGTGGAACCAGAACCTATGTGAGTGGGAGGCGCAGGCTCGGATGATGGTGCACTGGTTGTAAACTGCTGCATTACACCAGCAACATCACTGGGACCCACAACATTGGAATCAAAACCGTGGAAGGTGGAACCAGAACCTATGAAGGGGTTTGAAACTCTGATGCCCCTTAATGGGGGCTCATAAACATTAATTTGGAAGCTCTCCCCTGTAGACATTTCAGTCATCGTCGCCATCATCCAGTCTGGATCGTCCGCATCTGGTTGTACTGGTTCTTGTTCTGCATCTTCAGGATCCTCAGGGTAGGCAGCAGCATCATCATCATCATCATCATCATCATGTTCTACAAAATACCTCAGAACAGTCAAATGTTTAACAGCAAGGGAGGGGGCAGGATGGGTGGCATGAGTACTCTCACGCATAGCAGGTTAGGCAGCAGGTTGATTTGAAGGGCCACGATGCATTTTCAGGGCTTACCCTCTTCCTCACGTATGGGCCCAGCTTGTGCTGTACTGATTGCTTTTCTCCATGTACGACTCATCATAGCAGCTACCCTCTGTTCCAAGGGTGTCAGTGGATGCAGATTGGGCATGCCTACTCCTGTTCAAGTTGCTTCCCTTTTGTTGTGGGCCAATTTCTTCTGCAAAGAGTAAAATATAACTTTTTACAGAGTGTGTCAGTCTGCAAGGTGGGACATACAGATAGCCAGGTTACAATTACGATTACATTAAAAAATGAAAATATTACTTACACTAACTACTTGACCAAGATTGTGCCATTTCTTTTTACACTAGCTTCCAGATCTCATGGTATGCACCACTGCGCAGCAATCTTCCGCAACTTGGTTCCAATGCTTCTTCATTTCTTTAGGTGGCACTTTTATGTGACCTCTGTTGCTGGTATCCAGCTCCTGCCATCTCTGCTCAATTACGTTGACTAATATCTCCACTTCCTCATGCAAGAAATTATTTGTTCTTGGTGGACGTTGTTCCATTGCTGTATTGAATTGACACTCTTATTTTTCAAAACACACAGTCCTTAACTTGCATGCACCTATGCAGCACCTGTTCTGGAAGTTTAGCAGTGAAAAGCAGCACTCAGTGATTTCAGCAGGTGATTTATTCAACAGTACTGCTAAAAGCACTCCTTCACACACCAAAAAATCACCAAAATTCAAAACCCAAGACTTTCCAGAGGTCCACGAGGCAATTCAGCACTTTTCTTTAAGTTCCTTTAAAAATGGCCGAGTGCCAATGTTTCTAGGCTACTGCACGTACGCGCGCGCTCCAACGCGCACGCGCAGGGCTGCCGGCACGACGTTTCCTCATTTGACTTAGCCCCCCCTCCCCTCCACTTGCAGAATTGGCGTGCCTCTGTGGCTCCGCCCCCCCACTGCTGTCTGCACGCCGCGCCGAGCTCCCAGGGACCAGCAAGGAGCCCGAGAATTACGAGGTAGATTTTTGTTGCGCTTTTAGGCGCGAAAAATGGGCGTCCATGTTGGCGCTGCGCCGTTCTAGGCGCGGCCTGAAACTTGACCCCAAAGACACTAAACACGTAATAAAAAATAAAAAGCACACCTCACATAATTAAAATTAATTGAAATTACAGTTAATAAATATCTGAGAGAAAAATTGTTTTCTGAGTTTTTAAAATGTTTTTTTTAATTATGGTTAAAAATAAATGTAATGTGGTGGGCAGAGTTTTTAAAAATAATATGTGTTTTTTTAATTTAATTTAATTATATTTTTGTATGTTTTTAAACTCTTACGCCTGCAAAAGTAGGTTATGTGCCTGCTTTTATCAAGCACAAGACTTTTGAGGACATTTGCTGGGCAAGATATGGGTAAATCCTGCAATCTTGCCCTTTCAAATGTCCTTGCACCCAAGGTGCGTGCGATCTGTCAAACTCCAGCTTGACAGATTGGAAAAGCCGGTTTTCAGCGCATGCACATTGCGCGATGAAAACTGTCTTTTCCGATGCCTTCCTGGGTCCGTAGAAACTTCGTACGAACCCGGGGAGGCCGGAATTTCAGGGCCAAAGTACAGAAATCAGTGCAGTGCAAGTTGAATTTCTATTACATAAGAACATCATAACATAAGAATTAGGAGCAGGAGTAGGCCATATGACCCTTCGAGCCTGCTCTACCATTCATTAACATCATGGCTGACCTTCGACCTCAACTTCACTTTCACGCCCAATCCCTAGTGTCCAAAAATCAATCCATCTCAGTCTTCAATATACTCAACAGCTAAGCATCCACAGCCCCTTGGGATAGAGAATTCTGAAGATTCACAACCCTCTGTGAAGAAATTCCTCCTCATCTCAGTCTTAAATGGCCGACCACTCATTCTGAGCCTGTGACCCCTGGTTTCAGAGTCACCAGCTAGGGGAAACATCTCTCAGCACCTACCCTGTCAATCCCCCTCAGAATTTTGTACGTCTCAATGGGATCACCTCTCATTCTTCTAAACTCCAGAGAGTCTAGACCCAATCTGCTCAATCTCTCCTCCGCGTTAATTTATGTTTAGTACTTTATTAGTTTTGTGAGTCACTGTTGGATGTTTCTGTTGGAACTAGGACACATTGTTACCATTTAACCCCTCTCCAATTACCAACTGGGTGACAATTGAGTCTGCCTATCAGGCAGTGCATTCCGGATCATAACAACTCGCTGCGTCAATACGTTTCTCCTCCTGTCGCCTTTGGTTCTTCTGCCAATCACCTTAAAGCTGTGTCCTCTGGCTCTGGACCCTTCCGCCAATGAGAACAGTTTTTCTCCATCTACTCTTGGCCTCCTGTAAATCGCATAGAAATTTGCTTTTGGAATGCCTTAGGTAGGACATTGGCACCCCTCACAATGTCATGCCTGTAATGGTATGATATTTAAGCTGCAGATCATCTGAAGAAACGGCATAAGTCCTGTGAGAGCAAACGGCTTGAAGCGCAGACAACAAGTAAGTGGTAATGTCACATCTATCACCCTCGGTCACACACTTTCAATTTGGGTTGGGTTATTTCTGTTCCCTTGCCATTGCCAGCAAGTGATCCATTTTTTCTCTTACATATGACCCGCATGTTTATTGAACTCAAAACCCTTTCTGTTCAGGTCAGTCATTTAATTGTGGCTTGGTGTCCCTATCTGACCATGTTGGATAGCCTCACACTCCGAGCACCCGTCAAAGACGAGCAATTGCAACAAGCAAGAGCTGCTGCAGAGCTACTTGTTGCTCTTGAATAATAGATGAAGCTTTCTCCCTTTAGGCGAGGAGCATCCATCACTTCCCCTCGGTAATTTGGCATTGCGGACTGTGCAATGCCAATGTAATCCCTCTCTGGGTGCCTGGAAGCAGCCCATAGCATAAAAATTGATTTCAGTTACCTTCACCATCTCTGGTAGAGTGATGACAACTAGGCATGGGAATTCCTGTTAGTTATTGAGCATGTGGCAGATGTCAGGGAGACTATCTCTGATGAGGGACTTGCATGACTGCCCACACAAGGGCAAATAGTTGTTCCTTGGCTCACACAGCCTCTGTACAGGATTCTCTCCTGTCCGCTATACGCTCTGTCTCCCACTACTATCTTACTCTTGCTGCTGAGTACTGTCAACCATGATGAACATCCTAGCCCTGTCAGAGACTTCTGAGCTCTCAGGTTTGCTCAGGGCCATGGTCGGTATTTAATTACTTCAAGATTAGAAAGCCTTATGGACTGATATTCAATTGTGCCTTTCCACCATCTACAAGGCACAAGTCAGGAGTGTGATGGAACACTCTCCACTTGCCTGGATGAATGCAGCTCCAACAACACTCAAGAAGCTCGACACCATCCAGGACAAAGCAGCCTACTTGATTGGCACTCCATCCACCACCTTCAACATTCACTCCCTCCACCACTGGCGCACCGTGGCTGCAGTGTGTACCATCTACAAGATGCACTGCAGCAACTCGCCAAGACTTCATCGGCAGCACCCCCCAAACCCACAACATCTACCACCTAGGAGGACAAGGGCAGCAGGTGCAAGGGAATATCATCACTTGCAAGTTCCCCTCCAGGTTACACACCATCCTGACTTGGAAATTTGTCGCCATTCCGTTATTGTCGCTGGGTCAAAATCTTTGAATTCGCTCCCTAACAACTCTGTGAGAGCACCTTCACCACACGGACTGCAGCGGTTCAATAAGGCGGCTCACCACAACCTTCTCAAGGACAGTTAGGGATGAGCAATAAATACTGGCCTTGCCAGTAATGCCCATGTGCAATGAATGAATAAAAAAAAAGAATCTGTCTTCTGCTTTGTCATGTTTGGAAGTTAGTATCTTTGATGTTGAATTCCACATCCCCACCTGGAACTCTAAGCCCTCCGAGCACTGCAAGAGTAATGATTTTTGATGAACAATTAGTGATTCAAAATTATGTGATGAAGATCTGATGCATCTGATCCGCTGTAAATCACAGCAATTTTCTTTTAACTTAATTTTCTTAAGTTTATGAGCTGACTGCTAGGCAACTCGTTGGGGAAAGTCAAATGCAACTGTTATTAATCTCATTGGAATATGGGATGAGTACATTCTTTGCTTTCTTGTTGTGAAGCTTCTATGAAGTTTAATTCAGTGCCTCAGGGTTAAAACCACAATCTCACTGGGAATGCATATTTAACTTAGTGGTTGTGCTGAATGAAATGATTGACAAAATTGTGAATTTTGCATGTCCTATCAATGTGAAACAATGGGCTTGTTTGTACATACTAGTGACATTTATACCAGGTGGATTGCTCACTCGGGCCGCAACATGCATATGTTGGCACTGGGCACATGTCCTTGCTGCCTGTTCAGGAGAGCAGGTTAAAATTGCTGCTGTTGTGATCATGGCGGCTTTCGGACTAGCAAGAGCCAGGGTGATTTTAACTGCTCACTCGCCAGGATTCCGCTGAGCGAGTAGCGTTAAATTCACCCTCACTGGGATGGCAGGAAGATGGTTTAGCTGAGCAGATAATGCCAGGGGACCCCACGACCAGGAGGGCAGTGGCAGTTTTGATTGGCAGCTCAACTAGCTCAACTAGCCAATACCTGACTCTGAAATGGGGGGGGGGGGGGGGGCAGAAGAAGTCTTTGTCTTCTTGTCTATCTGAAAAAGACCTCACTCTGAAGCAAATTAGGGATTGGAAACAGTCAGGAGGCAGAGAACACTCTCTTCCTAAGATTAGAGCCAGTCAGTTCAACAAATACTGGGGGGTTATTTTGGTGAAAAGGTGAAAACAGGCACTAAGTGAGTGCAGTGCTAATAAGACACACCTGTTTGAAAGTCTGGTTTTAGCCGACAATTTTGGACCTAATTGCTGATTATGATCATTTGAACTTGCTAAAGCAGACACCTCCAGGTTTAACATTCAAGTGCTGCTTAACAGCAATTTTCATGGTGCAGTATATGTGGGTTCCACGCACCCACTTTCACTGCAGTTGTGGAGTACACCAGCTGACATGCAGCGGCACATTGCAGGATGGCTCAGGGACCCAGGGAGAGGGCGCACAGGTTCTTGGATGTGGCACTGGAGATCCTGGTGGAGGAGGGCCAGAGGAGGAGGGATGTCCTGTGCCCGCAGGGGGAAGGGGACCACCTCACCATCCTGTCCCTCCTGTCCCTCTCTCCTGCAGCAGCTGGTGCTTTTCTGACCATTTCCTCATTCAGACCAAGGGGGACCCTGAGCAAAATGCCCAAGATTACCAAGTACTCACTTTCTCCTGATGACTTCAATAAGGCGGAGTAACTCAGCACTTATTCTTTTTAGGTGAAGTCCTCAGAGAATTTCCAGAAGAAATGTTGATATAAAGTGTCCCAGAAAGTCTCCCAATGTTTTTCAGAAGTCCTCATCAAATCTTCAGCAGCAAGTGAACAGTAACGGTGATATACCTTTAAGTACCACTCGAAATCCTCAGCAACGACTTGTTTACTCCCAATCAGCTGGTCGCTGTTAGGAGAGGGCAAATGTTACCACCAAAATCCTGTGAAGCCTCATTAATGAGCGCTAGCATGCAAATTTAGTGGCAATCAGCCCCTTAACGTTCCTCTGGGCGGTCGTTCCTAGCGTAAACTTTTTCAACTCCTATACCAAGATGGCGCCTTGCGCTAAACACAGGCTAAACCGGTCATCTCAAAGGTTCCTAAATCGCCGCCACTGACTTGTAAAGTGAAGCTAGGCTCATATCAGTCATTATATTTACATCATGTATTGTTTTTGATGCAATGAGGAGCAACAGTGGATTGAATTTCATTGAAACAGTACTCTGTTCATTTATATATTACATGTAAATGAGAGCAGTTTCTTGGTTTATTATTGGACATGTGAATGTAATGCTTTCAGTTCACGCTGACTAAATCATATGACTAAATATTGGGCAAAATATGTGTAATGTTTTTGCTTCATGGATTCTTTGCTTAAGAATGCATAGCAACACATTGCTATTAAGAATTGTTGGTTTATTGACAAAGGTTTAACAATCACACTACACATTATCAGTTCATCCACTCAGCTCAGAACTGCATACCTCATCGTGGATGACCGAGACCCAACTGACTGGGGTTTTATTGAGTCTTGTGAACATCAAATGACTGGCAAAGCCACGCACAATGGAACAGCTCTACAACTCTTTTGCGGGGGGGGGGGATCAAAATAAACATTAGATCAAATGACCCCTCGATCTGGGGGACACTCCAGACACTTTTAACTGCCCTCTTTTTTTATATTTTTTGGGTTTTTTTGTTTTTTTTTGTGTTGTTTTTGTGATTTCTTTTGGGGGGCATTAAAATTATATATTTTACAAGTGCTCCCTATAAAAGGGGAGGGGGACATAAAAACCTGGCAATTAAAACAAATTAAACTTTCAAACATGTAAAATCAAATTAAAATTTGGTTGCCGGGGGTAACGATGCACTTCAGTCCCTCCGGCGCCCACCTCTCGAGTAAGGCCGCGAGCGTACCGGTGGACACCGCATGCTCCATCTCGAGGGACACCCTGGCCCGGATGTAGGCACGGAAGAGAGGAAGGCAGTCAGGCTGAACGACCCCCTCGACCGCCCGCTGCCTGGACCGGCTGATGGCACACTTGGCCGTGCCCAGGAGCAGTCCTACGAGGAGGACATTGGACCTACCCGTTCCCCTCCGCACAGGGTGCCCAAAGATCAGGAGTGTGGGACTGAAGTGCAGCCAGAAATTGAGGAGCAGCCCCTTTAAATAATGGAACAGGGGCTGCAACCTCGCACACTCCATAAAAACATGGAACACGGACTCTTCCAGACCGCAGAAATTGCAGGCGGCCTGGGAGCCGTGAACCGGCTTAATTATTTGTTGCACGGGACTGCTCCATGCACCACCCTCCAGGCCAAGTCCCCGATAAATAGTGGGAGGACTCCCGCGTAGAGTGCACTCCATCGGGGACCCCCGCTTCCTCTGGACGGCAAGATGGTACGCCATGGCGTGTCCGGACGGCAGATGAGGATGGCAAGGTTGAGAGTGTGCAGGAGCAGCCCGTACAGGAAACCCCTCCGCGCAGAAATGAAAGGCACGGAGGGGATTTCCCCGAGGCGGCTCAAGTTGTGAGGCGCCGGCTCCCGAGGGAGGTTCCGGGGTTTGGCGCCGATGAGGAATTCCGTCCAGACGGGGGTCAGTTCGGACGGGATCTCCCCACGTGCTTGAGCCTCCTTGACACACCCAATGGAGTCAGGGCCCAGAGCTGTGTTTAGCGACTCGATGGCATCGGCCGCACGGTGGACGTCGGCCGAATTTAGGCGCCGCGCCAGCATGTCTGCCACCATCCAGCCCGCTCCTCCACCATCGAGCAGGTCCCTGACCCTGGTCACCTCACCAGCCACAGCCCTCTCATCCGACTGCCACCTAAAACCTCGGTCGTGGAGGGACCGATTCCCGAGCAGCGGCTCCTGCAGGACAGCCGCCACTCCAGCCGGTGGAGTGCTGCGCTTGGTGGAGACTTTGTTCCAGACCCTGATGAGTTCCTGGTAAAAGACAGGCAGCCCCTGGACGGCCCTCCTGACGTCACCCGAGCTCACAAACAGGAGCTGCGTGTCGTAGTTGAGGTTGTGCTGCTGGCGGAAGAAATACATCGCCAGCGCACCCCACCTAGGAGGGGGCTCAACATAAAGGTATCTCTGGAGGGTCTGAAGACGGAAAGTCGCTAGCTGGGTGCTGACGCACACCAACGACTGACCGCCCTCCCTAAACGGGAGACTCAAGACCGCGGCAGAGACCCAGTGCTTCCTGTTGCTCCAGAAGAAGTCCACCAGCTTCTTCTGTATCTTGGCGACAAACGCAGGGTGAGGGGTCAAAGTGACCAGCCGGTACCACAGCATAGCGGCCATCAGCTGGTTTATGACTAGCGCTCGACCCCTGTAGGACAGCACTTGGAGCAGTCCTGTCCAGCGCCCTAGGCGAGCGGCGACCTTGGCCTCCAGCTCTTGCCAGTTCGCCGGCCAGGCTTCCTCGAAGGGGTTAAGGTAGACTCCCAGATAGAGGAGATGGGTCATGCTCCAGACAAAAGGCCTGAGCTCCTCCGGCAGGGAGTCCACCCGCCACTGACCCACCAGGAGTCCGGAGCATTTCTCCCAGTTGATCCTGACGGAGGATGCGGCAGAGTGAATCTCCTGGCACTCACGCATCCTCCGCAGGTCAACGGGATCCTCTACCGTGAGGAGCACGTCATCGGCGTAAGCCGAGAGGACGACCCTTGCAGAGCCAGTCCCATCAACCTCGTGCACAGAAGGCGCAGGAAAGGCTCCACGCAGATGGCATATATCTGGCCGGACATGGGGCATCCCTGGCGCACCCCTCTCCTAAATCGAAGTGGCGCCGTCAAGGACCCGTTAACCTTAATCAGACACTCCGCGGCGGCGTACAAAAGTCAAATCTGGGCGACGAAATGCGTCCCGAACACGAAAGTGCGCAGAGTTCCGAACAGATAATCGTGATCCACCCTGTCGAACGCCTCCTCTTGGTTGAGAGATAGGAAGGTGAACGACAGACCAGCCTCCTAGGAATGATGGATGAGGTCCCGGACCAGATGGATGTTATCGTGGATTGTCTGGCGCGGGACCATGTAGGACTGGTTGGGGTAGATCATGTGGTCCAACACGATACCGAGGCGAGCAGACATCGCCCTGGCGAAGATTTTGTAGTCCGTGCTGAGGAGGGAGACCGGGCGCCAGTTCTTAAGTCGGCAGAGATCGCCCTTCTTCGGCAGCAGGACGATGACTGCCCTGCGCCAAGAAAGGGGCATCTCCCCGGTCGCCAGACTTTCCCCTAGGACCCACGCGTAGTCGCCCCTCAGTACGTCCCAGAACGCCCTGTGGAACTCCACGGTAAGCCCGTCCAGCCCCGGGGATTTTCCCCTCGAGAGCCGGTCAAGGGCGCCGGTCAGCTCCGCCAGGCTTAGCGGAGCTTCCAGATTTTCGCCGCCCTCCGGGCCGACCTTCGGCAGGTCCTCCCACAAAACTCTACACACTTCCTCGCTAGACGGCTCCGGAGAGAACAGAGCCCCGGGCCCTGTTGTTGACGCCCTCCGGGTCCGAGACGAGAGAGCCGTCGTCAGCCAGCAGCGTCAGGAGCTGCTTACGGACACCCTGTCTTTTTTCCAGTGAGTAGAAGAAGGGGGAGCCGCGGTCCAGATCCCGCAGGAACCGGATCCGCGACCTCACGAATGCGCCTCGGGACCCAACGAGCTGCAGGTCCTTCAGCGCGGCCTTCTTCACTTCGTACACCGTCCGCAGGGCCGGGTCCTCGACGACTTGACCGAGACGGGACTCCAGGTCGAGCACCTCTTTTTCTAGGTGCCCGACCCTGGCCGCCCGCCCCCTTCGTCGACCCCCTTGCATACTCTTGGCCACATCCCACCATAATCTCAAGGAGGGGAAGCCCCCCTGCTTCCTTCTCCAGTCGGCCCAGAAACGCCGGAACGAGTCCTGGAACCGCTCGTCCTCCAGCAGCTGGTTGTTAAAGTGCCAGTACGCGGACCCCGTCCTCGCGTGGAGTGAAGCGAGCTCTGCCCACACCAGGTGGTGGTCCGAACACAGTGCCGGCCGCATGGAGGCTGCCGGAACGCAGGAGACATACGCCCAAGACACGTAAAGGCGGTCGATTCTGGACCATCCTACTCCAGGCCTCACCCAAGTAAAGGCGCTGGAGTCGGGATGGAGATTTCGCCAGACGTCCACCAAGCCGAAGGACCCGACCAGGTCCCTCAACTTCTCCATCGCCGTCATACTAAAGGTTTAACAATCACACTACACATTACCAGTTCATCCACTAGGTTCATAACTGCATACCTCATTGTTGATGACCTAGACTCAACTGACTGGGGTTTTATTGAGTCTTGTGAATATCACATGACTGGCAAAGCCACTCACAATGCAACAGCTCTACAATTCTTTTTAGGGAGTACAAAATAAACATTAGATCGAGTGCCCCCCGATCTGGGGGACACTCCAGACACTTATAACTGCCCGCTTTTTTTTGTTGTTTTTTTTTTCTTTTGTGATTTTTTTTTGGCCATTAAAATCATATAATTTACAAATGCCCCCTATAAAAGGGGAGAGGGACACTAAAAACCTGGCAATTAAAACAAATTAAACTTTAAAACATATAAAATTAAAATTAAAATTTGGTTGCCGGGGGTGACAATGCACTCCAGTCCCTCCGACGCCCATCTCTCGTGGAAGGCCACGAGCGTACCGGTGGACACCGTGTGCTCCATCTCTAAGGACACCCTGGCCCGGATGTAGGCGTGGAAGAGAGGCAGGCAGTCGGACTGAACGACCCCCTCGACCGCCCGCTGCCTGGACCGGCTGATGGCACCCTTGGCCGTGCCCAGGAGCAGTCCTACGAGGAGGCCCTCGGACCTACCCACTCCCCTCCGCACAGGGTGCCCAAAGATCAGGAGTGTGGGATTGAAGTGCAACCAGAAATTGAGGAGCAGCCCCTTTAAATAATGGCTCTACAACTCTTTTGGGAGGAAACTAAACATTAAATCGTGTCCCCCGATCTGGGGGAAACACCAAACATTTTCAAGGCCCATTTTTTATGTTTTTTTTTTGGTTTTTTTGTATTTTATTTTTTGGTTTTTGGGGGGTTTTTTGGGCACTAAAATCATATATTTTTTTTCCAAGTGCCCCCTATAAAAGTGGAGGGGGACACTAAAAACACCGGCAATTAAAACAAATTAAACTTTAAAACATAAAATCAAATTAAAATTTGGTTGCCGCGTGCTCCATCTCCAAGGACACCGTGGTCCGGATGTAGGCACGGAAGAGAGGCAGGCAGTCAGGCTGAACGACCCCCTCGACCGCCCGCTGCCTGGACCGGCTGATGGCACCCTTGGCCATGCCCAGGAGCAGTCCTACGAGGAGGCCCTCGGACCTACCCACTCCCCTCCGCACAGGGTGCCCAAAGATCAGGAGTGTGGGACTGAAGTGCTACCAGAAATTGAGGAGCAGCCCCTTTAAATTATGGCAACAGCTCTACACACCTGTGAACATATTCACAGGTGCATACATTACACATCTGAATGCCTTTCGTATCCTAAAATAAACAGGAGGAATATATAAAATTACAGTAGGTAAACTCCTAAGTATGGGGAACGTAGAATTCTCTTATAGGAATGCCCGGTGACACCGAACCCAAAATAATATTTAGTGCAGATCAGACATGTGTAACAGGGTGTGGTTTTTCTTTGCCACTGTTACTGCCATACTTGCAATGACTTGGTTTTCACAAAGTGAGCTTCTGTGGGATGGGACCACTTGTGCCAGTATGCCAACTCTTCCCTCATAACCACCATATGAAGCTTATTCAACAATCTAACATCGAACTGGTAAAAAATGGTCACTCAGTAAGGACAGAGCTATTAGCAAATGAAGGTTAGGACGTTAACTTGGCAACCCCAGAGGGAATGGCCTGGTTATTGACTCCAACCATTGCCTACCCTTCCTGCTCTACAAGACTTTAACAACCCAATGTTAAGCAGTTAACCTCCTTTCTCCTCCTGTTCACAACAAGAAGTTTTGAGTAGGCACGAAACTTCATAGTGGAATTTATGGACAGATTTTATTGATGTACAGTAAAGAGTAAATATTCAGTTTCTGTGGGGTCGATTTTCATCAAAGTCTCCGCCCGCCCAATGCCGCCCAAAGTGCCGCTGATGGTTGCCGAGGTACCGGACGGTACTTTGGGTGGGATATTCATGGCCGAGGTCCCTCGAAGGTCAGCGGGCAGCAAAAGGATGATGTACACCGCCAATCTGGGTGGCAGCGGGCGGGAGGTCTCTTTCTCGGCAGCAGAGGCACTTGCCGTCCAAGTGCTGCCAAGGATGGAGTCAGGCCCACAGAGGGTCGAAGACCTGGAAATAAAACAACAGCAAAAAATGTTAAATATATCCGAAGACCTTCAGGGGATCCCATGAAGGTAAGCCGCTGTTGAAAAAAAAATTAAAATGTTCACTTACCTTTTTTTCAGATTCTTCATACTCACCGTCAGGGATAGACCAGCTTCCACGCAGCAGTCCACCCCCGTTCTTCCGCCAACTCCCACCCGCTCGGTGGGCAGGAGCTCAGTTGTGCCACTCGGCCATCCATTGACGTCAGCAGGCAGTTCCCAGCGGCTCTCCCCTCCTGCCCACTCCAGGCCACCCCGAAAGGGCACTGGGCAGATCTTCCAGAGGAATGTTGGCGGCAGTAGGCGGCAGCGGGCGTTGAGTGATGAATTTTGGCCCCTGTATCTTTTGATACAGTTGAAAACTATGGGAACACCATCACCTCCAAGTTGCCCTCCAAGTCACTCACCATCCTGACCTGGAAATATATTGGCTGTTCCTTCATTGTCACTGGGTCAAAACTGTGGAACTCCCTCCCTAACAGCACTGTGGGAGTACCTTCACCACACGAGGTAGCGGTTCAAGAAGGCGGCTCACCACCACCTTCCCCAGGGCAATTAGGGATGGGCAATAAATGCTGCCCTTGCCATCGACGCCCACATTCCATAAATTAATTTTCAAAAATGTCAAAATGAAATATCTATTTCCCAAATCCTTTGAAAACAAACTATTTATGAAAACAGTTTGCAATTGTTTACCTCAGAACCACTCCCGCTACACGAGATTTCCTGACTTACCATCTTTGAAGTAAAAGCCGTACCAACAGGTATCTTTAGCCAATGGATCCCTCTCCTTGTTTTATTACCTTAATACTTCCTCTCTCATTATGGTTATCTCATCTAACATTTCACACTCCTCCTCCCTCATTGCAAAGTCTGCATCATCCTTCTCTTTTGTGAAAACGGATGCAAAGTATTCATTAAGAATCCTACCCACGTCTTCCACCTCATAGGTGACCACTCACAGGTGATATCATTACTCACACTTATTTCCTTACACGAGCACTTTACAGCTCAGAAAACAAGCAATGGTTTCCTTTTATCATACTTCAAAGTCATACTGCTTATATCTTGGAAAGCCTGTTGCTTTAAGATACAAAGAGGTTCAACTATTATCCCTTAACTCCCCAAGATGTCCAACACCGATGAGTATCAAATTACTATGTCAACGGCGAGAGTGGACAACAGGATATCTCCCCCAGCTTGGCAGTGTCATCTGACTGAGCTCCATTTCAATTCAACTTTATTAAACTGTCATTTGATAAAGTTGCTTATCACTGATTTCAAACTTGTACTGCAAAAATAAATGCTTTATTAGAATTTCAGTGCAACAGGGAATGCCTGTGATGGCAGTGATTTATGTCACTGGCACTAACACTTATCTCTGTTATTGAGATGTTTAGTGAAAATTACCTGTTGGAAATCAGGGGTTACAAGTTTGGCATTATTTATAATTGTAATGAGGATGGTAGTTTGATGAATTACCATTTTAGCTGTGCTTCTCAACTTCTTGCCATTTGATCTTCGAATGGGATGGGATGAGATGTGGTCAAAGTAGACTGGAAATGGCTACTTGATGGTAAATCAGTGTCAGAGCAGTGGGAGGCATTCAAGGAGGAGATCCTGAGGGTACAGAGCAAATATGTTCCCTTAAAAATAAAGGGTGGAGCTAACAAATCTAGAGCTCCCTGGATATCAAGGGACATACATGGTAAGATAAAGAAAAAAAGGGAAGCTTATTGACAGATACCAGGAACTCAACACGACAGAAACTCTAGAGGAGTATACGATGTACAGCAGTGAAATTAAAAAAGATATCAGGAAAGCAAAGAGAGAGCATGAAAGAACGTTGGCAAGTAAAATTCAGGGAAAACCAAAGATGTTTTATTAATACACTAAGAGCAAGAGGATAAATAGAGAGAGTGAGTCCTATTAGAGACCATAAAGGAAATCTGTGTGTTGAGGTGGAAGGCGTGGATAGGATTCTTAATGAATACTTTGCATCCGTTTTCACAAAAGAGAAGGGCGATGTAGACTTTGCAATGAGGGAGGAAGGGTGTGAAATATTAAACAAGATAAACATAGTGAGAGAGGAAGTATTAAGGGCTTTGCAGCTTTGAAAGTGGATAAATTTCCAGGCCCAGATGAAATATATACCAGGTTGTTAAGAGAAGCAAAAGAGGAAATAGCAGAAGCTCTGGCCATCATTTTCCAATTCTCTTTGGCTACAGATGTGATGCCAGAGGACTGGAGGACTGCTAATGTTGTACCTTTGTTTAAAAATGGAGAAAGGGATAGACCGAGTAATTACAGTTCGGCAAGTTAGCCTAACCTCAGTAGTGGGAAAATGATTGGGAAAAGTCCTGAGGGACAGGATAAATCTTCATTTGGAAAGACATGGATTAATCAAGGACAGAAGGCATGGATTTGTCATGGGAAGGTCATGTCTGACTAACTTGATTGAATTTTTCGAGGAGGTAACCAGGAGGGTCGATGAGGGCAGTGCTTATGATGTAGTGTATATGGATTTTAGCAAAGCTTGCGATAAGGTCCCACATGACAGAATGGTCACGAAAGTAAGGGACCATGGGATCTAGGGTAATGTGGTAAGTTGGATCCAAAATTGGCTCAGAGACAGGAAGCAAAGGGTAATGGTTGATGTGTTTTTGTGATTGGAAGGCTGCATCCAGTGCGGTTCCGCAGGGCTCAGTGCTGGGTCCCATGCTTTTTGTGGTATATATCAATGATTTTGACTTAAATGTTGAGGGTATGATTAAGAAGTTTGCAGATGACACTAACATAAGCTGTGTGGTTAATAATGAAGAAGAAAGCTGCGGACTGCAGGAAGATATCAATGTACTGGTCAGGTGGGCAGAACAATAGCAAATGGAATTCAATCCAGATAAGTGTGAGGTAATGCATTTGGGGAGGTCTAACAAGGCAAGGGAATACACATTAAATGGTATAACACTGAAAAGTGCAGAGGAACAAAGGGATCTTGGAGTGTAGGTCCACAGATCCCTGAAGGTAGCAGGTCAGGTAGATAAGGTGGTTAAGAAGGTATATGGTCGAGGCATGGAATACAAGAGCAAGGAGGTTGTGCTTGAACTGTATAAAATACTAGTTAGGCCACAGCTGGAGTACTGTGTACAGTTCTGGTCACCACATTACAGGAAAGATGTGATTACACCGGAAAGGGTGCACAGGAGATTGACAAGAATGTTGCCTGGACTGTAGAATTTTGGCTATGAGGAAAGATTGGAGAGGCTGGGTCTGTTTTCTTTGGTACAGAGGAGACAAGGGGAGACCTGATTGAGGTGTATAAAATTATAAGTGGCCTGGATAGAGTGGATAAGAAGGACCTGTTTCCCTTGGCAGAGGGGTCAACAACCAGGGGGCATAGATTTAAATTAATTGGGGAGAAGTTTAGAGGAGATATGAGAGGAAATTTCCTCACGCAGAAGGTGGTGGAGGTCTGGAACTCACTGCCTGAAAGGGTGATAGAGGCAGGAACCCTCACCACATTTAAAAGATACTTGGATATGCATAACCTACGGACCAAGAGCTGGAAAGTGGCATTAGGCTGGATAGCTCTTGGTCGACTGGCGTGGACCATGGGCCGAAATAGCCTCCTTCCTTGCTGTAAATTTCAATGATTCTATGACTCTATGAATCGCGAATCAGAATAATAAATTTACACATTGAAAGAGGCTGTTTTTTTGAACTTTATTGAAGTAATCACATTCAAAGATGCAGGGTTTGTAGGGATCAAGGCGCTTATATATCTGAATTTCTTGGTTTCTTTTGCTCTAATAGGATAACAAGGGAATATCATATCGTATGCTTTTCTGAATTATTCATAAAATGTTCCTAATCTTCTCGAACTTCATGTGCAGGAATGCCCTGGAGCAAAAAGTCACAAATCCTCAAGAAATCCTTTGGATTGAGTTTGGATGCGGTTGAATTAATTAGGTTTGAAAATCTCAGAAAACTAGAAAAGTACAAAATGTCAAGCATACATTCAGTGGCAGGAATGCTTTCTTTTAAAAATATAAATAAAAAGTAGCTAAATAAGCAGATATAATAAAAATTGGAAGCACAAAATTACCCAATGCAACTCCAGTACAATTACATCGATGGCTGCTGGGCAATCATTGAAATATAAGGACAAGAATTAATGAGGTGAGACCTTTAAATGATTTCATAGCATCATAGAATAGTACAGCACAGAAGGAGGCCATTCAGCCCATTGCATTTGCGCCGGCTCTTTTGAAGAGCAATCCAGTTAGTCCCACTCCCCCCGCTCTTTCCTCATATCCCTGCAATGTTTTCTGCTGCAAGCATTTATCCAATTCCCTTTTGAAGGCAATGATTGAATCAATATCCATCACCCTATCAAGCAGTGCCTTCCTAATCCTAACCAATCGTCGGGTAAAAATGTTTTCCCTCACGTCACCTCTGGTTCTTTTGCCAATTACCTTAAATCTGTGTCCTCTGGTTATCGGCCCTTCAGCCATTAGAAACAGTTTCTCTTTATTTACTGTATCATGATTTTAAGCACCTCTATCAAATCTCCTCTCAGCCTGCTCTGCTCTAAGGAGAACAATGCCAGCTTCTCCAGTCTATCTACATAACTGTAATCCCTCATCCCTGGAATCATTTGAGCAAATCTCTTCTGTACCCTCTCCAAAGCCTTCACGTCCTTCCTAAAGCATTGAACACACTGGCTCAAAAATCGCGGCCTCTCCAGGTGCGTAAGATGTGCTCACGCACCCGAAGAGACCTCGCAAATGCCGGTTCTCGGCACGCAATGCGCATGCAGCGAGAACCGGCTTTTGCGATCTGTCAAAATGTCTTTTGACAGATCACACGCATCCCGGGAGAAGGACATTTGCGGGCGGAGATTTGGGTTATTTGCCCAACACTTGCACAGCGAATGTCCATCAAACTCTTATGCCAGATAAAAGCAGGCGTATAGCCTACTTTTACCTGCATAAGAGATTTAAAACATAGAAAAATGTAATATTATTACTTATTTTTATATTAAAAACTCTGTCTAGGAAGGTAAATTCTATTAAAACATTTTTTTTAATTCAAAAAAATCATTTTTTCCCGAAAACATTTAATCTAATGCAATTTCTATGAACTTAAAAAAAGTGAAGTGTTTTTTTTAAATGTATGTTTGTGTTTTATTTGATTTTAGGGGTATTCTCATTGAGAATAATGGGAGCTCAGAGCCCGGAGCTCGCATTACTATGAATGAAAATCATCATAGGCAGTCCCTCGGAATCGAGGAAGACTTGCTTCCACTCTTAACATAAGTTCTTAGGTGGCTGTACCGTCCAATGCGAGAACCATAGTCTCTGTCACAGGTGGGACAGATAGTCATTGAGGGAAAGGGTGGGCAGGGAGCCTGGTTTGCCGCATGCTCCTTCCACTGCCTGCGCTTGATTTCTGCATGCTCTCGGCGACGATACTGGAGGAGCTCAGCACCCTCCCAGATGCACTTCCTCCACTTCGGGCAGTCTTTGGCCAGGAACTCCCAGGTGTCAGTGGGGATGTCGCACTTTATCAGGGAGGCTTTGAGGGTGTCGTTGTAACGTTTTCTCTGCCCGCCTTTGGCTCGTTTGCCGTGGACGAGTTCTGAGTAGAGCGTTTGCTTTGGGAGTCTCGTGTCTGGCATGCGGACTATGTGGCCTGCCCAGCGAAGCAGGGCGAATGGTGAGGATGTTGGACTGGACAAGGACGCTAATGTTTGTTCGTCTGTCCTCCCAGGGGATTTGGAGGATCTTGCGGAGACATTGCTGGTGGTATTTCTCCAGCGACTTGAGGTATCTACTGTTCATGGTTCACGTCTCTGAGCCATACAGGAGGGCGGGTATTACTACAGCCTTGTAGACCATGAGCTTGGTGACAGTTTTGAGGGACTGATCTTCAAACACTCTTTTCCACTACATTGTGATTGGTGGTCCAGACCCACGTGATCCCAAGTTGTGCATACACACCTGGAAGACATGGGCCCGTACGCTGGACTGCGCATCACGGACTCGGAGTGCAACTCTACATTCCTCCGGGACCACCAGGTATTTTTGTGAAAAAAATTTAAGTCAGGAAGCCTCTGGCTGTAATTTTTGGGCCAATACTCCAGCTGGGGCCGAACTAATGTTTTAAAAAGGTTTAGCTTGACTTCCTGGCTTTTGTACTCTGTGCCTCTATTTATAAAGCCCAGGATCCTGTATGCTTTATTAACTGCTTTGTTAACCTGTCCAGGCAGTTTCAAAAATTTGTGCACAAAAACCCCCAGGTTTCTCTGTTCTTGCACTGTACCATTGTACCATTTAGCTTGTATTGTCTCCCCCCATTCTTCCTACCAAAATGTATCACCTTACGCTTTTTCTTTCTGCATTCGGAAAGCTTTGGAATTTCCTAAAAGTAGAAGGAACTAAGGTGGTTCAGGGAAAAGTGGTACAATGAAACCTTCAGGACCATAATATCGCTCATGAAAATAAGGGCTAAGAGCTTCATGACTTCCTTTGTTAACAGGCTTGGATGGAGTGCGAAGGACGGTTGAGGGAACCAAAAGCAGTTTATTAAGAAACGGGAATGAGTGAGTGGTAGGCGAAGCAGGCTACAAAGGCTTCACCGAGGCATACGAAAGCATGGGTCTTATGCTAAACATCCGTAAGACAAAGGTCCTCCTCCAACTTGACCCCACCACTCAGCACTGCCCCCCGGTCATCAAATCCACGGTGTGGCCTTGGACAAGGTGGACCATTTTCCATACCTCGGGAGCCTATTATCAGCAAGGGCAGACATCAATGACCGAGATCCAACACCACCTCCAGTGTGTCAGCGCAGCATTCAGAAGAGAATGTTTGAAGACCAGGACCTCAAATCTGTCACCAAGCTTATGGTTTATGTAAAGTCCTTACTCTACAGCATGAAACCACACAAGGCACATTCCAGGAACAAGGCCACTCTGTGATCTTAACTCTTTATTCACAGGACTCCAGAAGTGATGACCCTGAGTGGGACCTCCCTTTATATACCTGTGTGGTCAGGTCAGGAGTGTCTCCCACAAGTTCACCTCCTGTGGTCAAGGTGTGCTTCGAAGTTGAGTGTATACAGTAATACAGTGGTGTTACATTGTAATTACAAACATGACATCATCTTCCCCACCCCCCAAAGTCTTACTGGGATCATAGGTTTAGTCTTTCAGGTGGTCTTCGCTTCCTCGTGGAGCGCCGCAGTTGGGGCTCTGGTTGTTGGACACTGATGTGAGTGTCTTTCACCTGTGGTGATTCCAGCCTGTCTGGGCTGACCGCAGGGACTGTGCATTCTTCTGATTGCTCTTGTTGCACATTCGCTGGCCATAGTGTGAGCTCCATCTCATGGTCTTCTTCAGGTTCCTCCGTGTCCATGCTGAACCTTTTTTTTACTTGGTCCAGATGCTTACGGCATATCTGGCCATTGTTGAGTTTTACCACAATGACCCTACTCCCCTCTTTGTCAATTACAGTACCCTCAAGCCATTTGGGCCCCATGGCGTGATTGAGGACGAATACAGGATCATTTATTTCTATACATCTCCAACTTGAGTTACGGTCATGGTACTCGTTTTGTGACTTGTGCTTGCCCTCAACTATGTCGGTCAGGACTGGGTGGATGAGGGACAACTGAGTTTTGAGTGTCGGTTTCATGAGTAGCTCTGCGGGCGGAACCCCCGTGAGCGAGTGCGGGCGGGATCTATAGGCCAGCAAGAGGCGCGATAGGTGGCACTGTAGGGAGGGTTCTTGAATTCTGAGCATACCTTGCTTAATGATTTGGACTGCCCGTTCCGCCTGGCCATTGGAGGCTGGCTTGAACGGCACAGTCCTGACGTGGTTGATGCCATTGCCCGACATAAACTCCCGGAATGACTAGTGGAGTATCGCAAGGTTCTGTGCTGGGGCCCCAGCTGTTTACATTGTACATTAATGATTTAGACGAGGGGATTAAATGTAGTATCTCCAAATTTGCGGATGACACTAAGTTAGGTGGCGGTATGAGCTGCGAGGAGGATGCTATGAGGCTGCAGAGTGACTTGGATAGGTTAGGTGATTGGGCAAATGCGTGGCAGATAAAGTATAATGTGGATAAATGTGAGGTTATCCACTTTGGTGGTAAAAACAGAGAGACAGACTATTATCTGAATGGTGACAGATTAGGAAAAGGGGAGGTGCAACGAGACCTGGGTGTCATGGTACATCAGTCATTGAAGGTTGACATGCAGGTACAGCAGGCGGTTAAGAAAGCAAATGGCATGTTGGCCTTCATGGCGAGGGGATTTGAGTACAGGGGCAGGGAGGTGTTACTACAGTTGTACAGGGCCTTGGTGAGGCCACACCTGGAGTATTGTGTACAGCTTTGGTCTCCTAACTTGAGGAAGAACATTCTTGCTATTGAGGGAGTGCAGCGAAGGTTCACCAGACTGATTCCCGGGATGGCGGGACTGACCTATCAAGAAAGATTGGATCAACTGAGCTTGTATTCACTGGAGTTCAGAAGAATGAGAGGGGACCTCATAGAAACGTTTACAATTCTGATGGGTTCAGACAGGTTAGATGCAGGAAGAATGTTCCCAATGTTGGGGAAGTCCAGAACCAGGGGTCACAGTCTAAGGATAAGGGGTAAGCCATTTAGGACCAAGATGAGGAGAAACTTCTTCACCCAGAGAGTGGTGAACCTGTGGAATTCTCTACCACAGAAAGTTGTTGAGGCCAATTCACTAAATATATTCAAAAAGGAGTTAGATGTAGTCCTTACTACTAGGGGGATCAAGGGGTATGGCGAGAAAGCAGGAATGGGGTACTGAAGTTGCATGTTCAGCCATGAACTCATTGAATGGCGGCGCAGGCTAGAAGGGCCGAATGGCCTACTCCTGCACCTATTTTCTATGTTTCTATGTTTCTATGAATTCATAGCTCGTGAAACACGGGCCATTATCACTAACCAGGATGTCCGGCAAGCCATGGGTTACAAAGATCACATGTAGGCTTTCCACGGTGGTGGATGACGTGCATGAATTCAGGATGATGCACTCGATCCATTTCGAGTACACATCTACTGCAATGAGGAACATCTTCCCCATGAACGGGCCCGCTTGGTCAACATGAATGTGTGACCATGGCTTGGTGGGCCAGGGCCACGGGCTGAGCGGGGCCTCCCTGGGGGCATTACCCAGCTGGACACAGGTCGTGCACCTGCGAACACAGTGTTCCAGGTCTGAGTCAATTCCAGGCCACCAAACATGTGACCGGGCAATGGACTTCATCATCACAATGCCTGGGTGCTCGCTGTGGAGTTCCCTGATGGATGCCTCCCTGCCCTTCTGAGGCATGACTACCCGGCTGCCCATAGTAGGCAGTCGGCTTGGATGGAGAGCTCATTCATCCGCCCGTGGAATGGTCTGACCTCCTCAGGGCATGCTCCGTGTTCGGATGCCCAATCCCCAGTCAGGACACATTTCTTAATCAGGGATAGGAGGGGATCTCTGTTTGTCCAGATTTTGATCTGGCGGGCAGTGATGGGGGAGCCTGCGCTGTCAAAGGCATCGACAGCCATGACCATCTCAGCGCTTTGCTCAGCTGCCCTCTTGGTGGTGGCCAGTGGGAGCCTGCTGAGCGCGTCTGCACAGTTTTCAGTGCCAGCCCGGTGCCGGATGGAGTAGTCATAAGCAGCCAGCGTGAGAGCCCATGCGTTAGCATTGACAGCCTTGCTGTCTGACAACAGGGATGTGAGTGGCTTGTGGTCCATCTTTAATTCAAACTTCCTACCGAAGAGGTACTGATGCATTTTTTTTTACATCATAGACACATGCAAGCGCTTCCTTCTCGATCATCCCACATCCCCGTTCTGCTTGAGAGAGCAACCTGGAGGCATAAGCCACAGGTTGTAGCTGACCCTCAGCATTACCCTGTTGCAACACGCACTCAACCCCATAGGACGATGCATCACATGTCAGAACTAAATGGTTTACAGGGGTCGTACGGTCAACAACTTGTTTGAATAAAGTAGGTTTCGCGCCTGATCAAAAGCCCGTTCCTGACAATCCCCCCAAAACCAATCACAATCCTTACGCAGGAGCACGTGCAGCAGCTCCAAAAACGTGCTCAAGTTCAGCAGAAAGTTCCTGAAATAGTTCAACAGTCCCAGGAATGAACGCAGCTCTGATGTGTTGCAGGGCCTGGGTGCTCGTCGAATCGCCTCTGTTTTGGATTCGGTGGGCCGAATCCCATCTGCAGCAACCCTGCTGCTCAGAAACTCAACCTCAGGAGCTAAAAACATGCATTTAGACTTCTTGAGTCGCAGGCCTACCCGGTCCAGTCGGCGTAGCACCTCCTCCAGGTTGTGGAGGTGTTCCTCGGTGTCTCGACCCGTGATGAGGATGTCGTCCTGGAATATGATCGTTCCGGGAATGGATTTAAGCAGGCTTTCCATGTTACGTTGAAAAATCATGGCCGCTGATCAAATGCCAAACAGTCCCTTGTGCGTGGTGATGGTGGTCAGTAGTTTAGATTCGTCGGCCAGTTCCTGGGTCATATAGGCTGAAGTGAGGTCCGACTTGGTGAACAGCTTGCCGCCTGCCAGTGTGGCGAAGAGGTCCTCCGCTCTTGGGAGCATGTACTGGTCTTGTAGGGACACCCGATTGATGGTGGCCTTGTAGTCGCCACAGATCCTGACAGAGCCATCCGCTTTTAGAACGGGAACGATGGGGCTCGCCCAGTCGTTGAATTCAACAGGCGAGATGATGCCCTCTCGCAACAGCTGGTCCAATTCGCTCTCGATTTTTTCCTTCATCACATACGGCACCGCTCTGGCTTTGTGGTGCACTGGTCTGGCGTCCGGGGTGATGTGTATCACTACTTTAGTGCCTTTAAAAGTCCTGACGCCCGGTTGGAATAGTGACTCGAATTGTTGTAGGACTTGTGAGCATGAACTTCGCTCCACCGAGGACATTGCGTGAACATCCCCCCATTTCCAATTCGTCTCGGCTAACCAGCTCCTCCCCAACAGTGCGGGACCATTGCCTGGGACAATCTAGAGTGGCAGCCGATTCACTAATCCATTGTGTGTGACAGCCATCATTGCACTGCCTAGCACCGGAATGATTTCTTTGGTGTAAGTCCATAATTGTGTCTCAATACGTTCTAATTTGGGTCCACTGGCTTTGAGTGGCCATAGCTTCTCAAATTGCTGAATGCCCATGAGTGACTGGCTGTCCCCAGTGTCCAGCTCCATGCGTACTGGGATGCCGTTCAACAAAACCCTCATCATCATTGGTGACGTTTTGGTGTATGAACTGTGAATATTCGCCACAGGGACCCGCTGAATCTCGGCATCCATTGATTTGCCCCAGAAGTCATCCTGCCTCACAGAACCCTCTTCTGGTCCCTCTGCCTCATATATTAGTCTGATTGCAGGTTTTCTGCACATTCTAGCTAAATGGCCACTGAGATTGTAGATTCTGCAGACAAACTGTTGGAATCTGCAGGATCTGGCTGAGTGTTTTCCCCCACATCTCCAGCATGAGTTAAAGTTTCCATTGTTGGGGACAAAGAGACTATGGCCAGGAATTCCTCACTGACTGTCCCTTTGACTGCTCTTAAGTACCCTATTAGTGGGTGTCAATGGCCCCATCCCGGGCCACATTGTCCACTGTGATGGCGTTCAGCCTGCCATTGTCTCTGTTGAGGTCCTGCTCTGGGGTCTATTGCTGCCTGGTAAATGTCGGACTGCCCCTGCCTGCCTGCGGGGCTCTGAGCAGCATTGATGATGTTGACTCCCTGATCCATCACTGCGTTAGAGGCAGAATTGCGCGCGTAAATCATTTTCGTCTCTTCCTCCCCCGCCATGAAAGTTTGAGCTAACAACGCTGCCGCTTCCAAGGTCAAGTCCTTGGTCTCAATTAACTTGCGAAAAATTCCTGCATGACCGATACCCTCGATAAAGAAGTCCCTTAGCATCTCCCCTCTGCAGGCGTCTGTGAACTTACAGAGGTTGGCCAAATGCCGGAGGTCCGCTATAAAGTCCGGTATGCTGTCCTTCACGACATCGGTGGGTGTAGAATCTGTGTCGAGCCATGTGTATGCTGCTCGCCGGTTTGAGCTGCTCCCCAATTAATTTGCTAAGCTCTTCAAAGGTTTTGTCTGACAGCTTTTCGGGTGCCAGTAAGTCCTTCATGAATGTATAAGTCTTTGGCCCGCAGCTGGTCAAGAGATGAGCCCGTTGCTTGTCGGCCGCTGCATCCCCTAGCCAGTCTTTCATAATGAAGCTTTGCTGAAGCCTCTCAACAAAATCGTCCCAGTCTTCCCCAAAACAGTACCGTTTCTCTGTGCTACCGGTGGTCATTCTCGTGCGTCATGAATTCCCGTTTCTCGTCGCCAATGTAAAGTCCTTACTCTACAGCATGAAACCACACGAGGCACATTCCAGGGACAAGGCCACTCTGTGACCTTAACTCTTTATTACAGGACTCCAAAAGTGATGACCCTGCGTGGGACCTCCCTTTATATACCTGTATGGTCAGGTAAGGAGTGTCTCCCACAAGTTCACCACCTGTGTTCAAGGTGTGCATCTAAGTTGAGTGTATACAGTAATACAGTGATGTTACATTGTAGTTACAAACATGACAGTTTACAGGGCAGTAGTGATACCCGCCCTCCTATATGGCTCAGAGATGTGGATCATATACAACAGACTTCTCAAAGCCCTGGAGAAGTATCACCAACGCTGCCTCCGCAAGATGCTACAAATCCACTGGGAGGATCGATGCACTAACGTCAGTGTTCTCACTCAGGCCAATATCCACAGCATCGAAGCACTGACCATGCTCAACCAGCTCCATTGGGTGGGCCACATTGTCCGCATGCCCAACACGAGACTCCCTAAGCAAGCGCTCTACTCGGAACTCCTACACGGCAAGCAAGCCCCAGGTGGGCAGAGGAATTCTTTCAAGGACACCCTCAAAGCCTCCTTGATAAAGTGCAACATCCCCACCGACACCTGGGAATCCCTGGCCTGAGACCGCCCAAAGTGGAGGAAGTTATAGCAACTCCCCAAAATGGTGTCCCAAAACCAGCATGAACCATCATGTTTACAGCACTGTGTGAATAGCTCCCACAGGGTCTTAATGCCTGTCTAGTGAGGGTTTGTGTAGCAGAGTTTGAACACAACAGGAAGAGCATCCCGGAGGGCGCTGAGCACCTCGAGTCTCATCGCTAAGAGCATGCAGAAATCAAGCGCAGACAGCGGAAGGAGCGTGCGGCAAATCAGGCTTCCCACCCACCCTTTCCTTCAACCACTGTCTGCCCCATCTGTGACAGAGACTGTAATTCCCATATTGGACTGTACAGCCACCTGAAAACTCACTTTTAGAGTGGAAACAAGTCTTCCTCGATTTCGAGGGACTGCCTATGATGATGACATCATTTCAAAAGCAAGCTTTTCACCACCTTCCACAATATATACATTAAGAAAGTGGTTAGAATGTGGAACACACTACCACAGGGAACAGTTGAGGAGAAGAGCATAGATGCATTTAACATGCACCGCCAAATAAATGGAAATGAATTTAGAATGAGATTTGTCGGCAATCTAGAGAGATTTGCAGGAGCAACACAGTTATAATAACGGTGTAATTTAACTATCCTAAAGAAGACTGGTGAAAACAAAACGTTTCTGTCAATATAAGATAGTCACTAATAAATCAAATAGGGAATTCAAGAGGAGCTTCTTTACCCAAAGAGTGGTTAGAATCATAGAATCATAGAAAATTACAACACAGAAGGAGGCCATTCGGCCTATTGTGTCTGTATTGGTCAAAAAAGAGCTCCACAGCCTAATCCCACCTTCCAGCACTAGGTCTGTAGCCCTGTAGGTCGCAGCTATTTAAGTGCACATCCAAGTACTTTTTTAATGTGATGAGTGTTTCAGACTCTATCACCCTATCAGGCAGTGAGTTCCAGACACCCACTACCCTCTAGGTGAAAATGTTTTTCCTCATCCCTCTAATCTTTCTGCGAACTATGTTAAATCTATGCCCTCTGGTTATTGACCCCCTCTGATAAGGAAAATAGATTCTTCCTATCCACTCTATCTAGGCCCCTCATAATTTTATACAACTCAATTTATTATCCCCTCAACCTCCTCTGTTCCACGGAAAACAACACCAACCAATCTTTCCTCATAGCTAAAATTCTCCACTCCTGGCAACATCCTCGTAAATCTCCTCTGTACTCTCTCTAGTGCAATCACATCCTTCCTGTAATGTGGTGACCAGAACTGCACGCAGTACTCAAGCTGTGGCCTAACTGGTGTTGTATATAGTTGTAACGTAACTCCCCTGCTCTTATATTCTATGCCTTGGCTAATAAAGGAAAGTATTCTGTATGCCTTTTTAACTACCTTGTAGACCTGTCCTCTTACCTTTAAGGATCTGTGGGCATACACTCCAAGGCTCCTCTGTTCCTCCACACCTCTTAGTATCCTTCCACTTACTGTGTATTCCCTTGCCTTGTTGCCCCTCCCAAAAGCATTACCTCACACTTTTCCAGATTTAGAGGGGTAGAAATTCATCCCCGCCAGAAACCGGGCACACCTATTGTTTTCTAAATGTTTTTACCATCACATCAGATGAGGCGGACTCTAGACTGATTTTCAGCCCTTTGGCAATTTTTTAGGAGCGGACTAGAAGTTGGTCATAATGGGGACGGAAGTGGGGTTGTAAGTGTTGGTGAGTGGCGGAAGTGGGGGCGGGACTGAACCTCCGCCGCTGTCCATCAGCAGCGGAGTGGAGATGACATCATGACACGTGTGCGTCACCACGCTCTCCCCTTCACTTAACGGGGAGAGTGATCGGTATTTTGAGACACTGGTCCACTGGGCCACCAGGGAGGATACCGGCCAGGCCAGCAGCCTGACATCCAAAAGGGGATGCTAGGCTGCTTATTGGCAGCCCATCCGAACCTGGGGGCATATTTGGCCGGCCGATCTGGAAGTCGGCCGGCCAAAAAAACACATAGCGGCCGCGGCAGTGCGCCCACCCCTTAAAGGGCTGCAGCACTGCCGTGGTTCACACACAGAAAACAAGGTGCACCGACAGAAAATGCTCGCGGATGCACCGCGCGGCGGGTTGGTGATTTGTATACCTAAATTTCGCGGGAGGTGTGAATATGATGTGGGAGATCGGTGGTGCGCTCTTTGATGATGTCTTTCGGACGGTCGACAGCAGCAGGGCGGAAGTGGGGAGGACCGCCAGAAAATTCCTCGAGGTGAATTTCGCTGGCGGCGGCCATTAGACCAGAAGTCGGCAGCCGCTTGACTCTGCCGCCTGGCCGTCACTTTCTGGCGGTAACGGGCCTTATCCGGACCCTAAATTTCGGCCCCAGAATGTGGAACTCGCTACCACAGCGAATGGTTGAGGCGAATAGCTAGATGCATTTAATGGAAAGCTGGATAAACACATGAGGGAGAAAGGAATAGAAGGGTATGTTGATGGGGTGAGATGAAGTCGGGTTGGAAGAGGCTCGTGTGGAGCATAAATACTGCATAGACCAGTTGGGAAATGCCTGTTTCTGTGCTGTGTAATTCTATGTACATCAAATCAATGGAGTGAAATCAAACAAACCTTATGCTTTTTCCTTGTACCTCGTACAGGTAACGATACATAGAAAGAGAGAAGTCTGAGCTAAGGATCATAAGATCAAAAAAAGAGCGAGGAATAGAAATTGCAAGCATATTTATCTTTTGAAAATCACAGCTGCCATAGGTATGAGAATTTCAGGAGCCAGTGATGTACTGAGCAGCAGCCTCATACCAAATCCCGTCAGGTACAAAAAGTAATCAAAAAGGCTAATGGATTGTTGACCTTGATCTCAAAGGGGTTGGAATACTAAAGTGAGGAAGTGATGCCTCAGTTGTACAGAGTCTTGGCCAAACCCCATCTGGAGAACTGCATTTAGTATTTGGGCACCGAACCTCAGGAAAGTTTGACTGTCCTTGGAAAAGGGTACAGTGCAGATTCACCAGAATGATACCAGGGATAAAAGGGTTAAATTACAAGGACAGGTTGCATATACTTGGCTTGTTTAGCCTTGAGTTCAGAAGGTTGAAGGGTGATCTAATTGAGGTGTTTAAAGTAATTAATGAATTTGATAGGGAAGATACATCTCGTGGGAGAATCCAGAATGACGGCATAATCTTAAAATTAGGAGTGAAATTAGGAAGCACTTTATTCACATAATAGAGTAATAGAAATCTAGGATTCTCTCCTCCAAAAGGCCGGGATGCTGGGATGCTGGGGTCAATTGAAGCATTCAAGGCCGAGATCAATCGAGCTTTGTTGGGTATCAAGGGATATGGAACAAAGGTGGGTCAATGAAGTTGAGGTACAAGTCATTCCCCTGCTCCCTGAGATCTCACTCCTGCCCACAACGTCATTCTCTCTGGCTTCAGGAGGGAGTGGACGCTGCCAAATTTAAAGAAGGCCGGGGATTAAAATGGCCCTGGCCTCACGCTTGGCAGCGCAGCCTGACCAATCTCCCTCAGATGTCTGCCAGTCTCACGCAGCCCAGAACCAACTAAACCAATGTTAAATTTCACGCATGGGTGAAAATGTGAATGGGCTGCACAGCTCTTTAAGCGGCCTGCGCACTCAAAAAAGAAATGAGGGGGACCATTGTTCCTGACCCAGCCTTGTCACTCCCACTCCAGGTTAAAATCGGGGCTAGACTTCCCTTGGTAAGAACTTGCATTTATATGGTGCGTTTCACAACCTCCGGACGCCCTAAAACGCTTTACAGCCAATAAAGTACTTTTGAAATGTGGTCACTGCTGTACAGTAGGAAACGCAGCAGCCAATTTGCACACAGCTCCCATAAACAGCAGTGTGATAATAACCATATAATCTGTTTCAGTGATGTTAGTTGAGGGATAAATATTAGCCAAGGACACCGGATATAACTCCCTAGCTCTTCAAAATAGTGCCATGGGATCTTTTACATCCACCCGAGAGAGCAGACGGGGCCTTGGTTTAATGTCTCATCCAAAAGGCAGCAACTCTAAGGGCCCAAGTTTCGAGCCGCGTCTAGAACGGCCCAGTCCCGACCTGGATGCCCGTTTTTCGCGCCACAAAGTGCGCCTAAAAAAAACTTCCAGATTCTCCAGCTCCCTGCAGGTCGTTTGCAGCTCGGCGCGGCGCAGCAGGAGCTGTGGGGGGCGGAGCCAGGTCCCTGCGCTGAAAACAGTGCCGGGACCTCTGCACATGCGCGCTACAGTGGGCACGCGTATGCAGTAGCTCCAGGCGCCCAAAACTGTGGGAGGGGCCCGAAGCACGCAGCCCCTAGCCCTGGACGAATGGCCTCACTGGGGCTGCGTGAATAAGGCTCCTCCCACGGCCAGCTCCTGCTTCCTCCCGACCTGACCCGACTCCCGCTTCCCTCCCCCCCCCCGACTGGACCCGACCTGACCTCCCTCCCTCCGACCTGACCTCCCTCTCCCTCCCTCCACCTGACCCGAACCGAACCGACCTCCCTCCCACCACCACCCCTGACCCGCGCTCCCCCCGACCCGACCCAACGCCACCTACCTGTAAGTCTCGGGCCCGGCCCGTTCAGCCTCCCTCCCCATTCTCCTTCCCCCCCACCTTCTCCTTCCCCCCCTTCTCCTTGCCCCCCCTTCTCCTCCCCCCTTCTCCTTCCCCCCCTCCTTCCCCCTCTCATCTCCTTTCTCCCCCCTCCTCCTTTCCCCCCTCCTCCTTCCCCCCCATCTCCTTTCCCCCCGTCATCTCCTTTACCCCCCATCTCCTTTCTCCCCCACATCTCCTTTCCCCCCTTCTCCTTTCTCCCCCCCTCCTCCTTCCCCCCCATCTCCTTTCCCCCCCATCTCCTTTCTCCCCCCATCTCCTTTCTCCCCTCATCTCCTTTCCCCCCCTCCTCCCCTTCTCCTCCTCCCCCTTATCCCCCATCTCTCCCCCTTCCCTCCCTCTGCTCCCCCCCTCTCTCCCTCTACCCCCCTCCTCCCCCTCCCCTCGCTGTCAGAAACACAGACACTGACAGACAGAGAATGAGAGACACACACAGACAGACAGAGAGATAGAGACACTGACAGAGACACACTGTGGGGGGGGGGGGGGCATCCCAGCATGCTGTTGGAGGGCTCCCGGTGCTGCAGTCGGTAAGTAGAAAATGTTTCATTTATTGATTTTTAAAAATTATTTCTTATTAATTTTTTTTGATTGATTTATTGGTTGATTTATTGATGTTTTTGTCATTTATTGTTGATGATGGCTCTTAATTTGTAAAACTGAAGTGTTTAATGTTTGTAAACTTCCCTTTAAACCACCCCCCCCCCATTCCCTACGCCTGATTTGTAACCTACGCCTGATTTTCTAAAGTGTAGACAAGGTTTTTTCGAACATACAAAAATCTTCACTTACTCCATTCTAAGAATGTTTGGAGTAAGTTTTCACTCACTTTGAAAACAGGCGTAAGTGGCCGGACACACACCCTTTTGAAAAAAAAATTCTGTTCCAAAGTGAAACTGTTCTAACTGACTAGAACTGGAGCAAACTAAATGGCGAGAATTCCGATTTCTAAGATACTCCGTTCTACACCAGTTGCTCCTAAAAATCAGGAGCAAATCATGTGGAAACTTGGGGCCAAACAGTGCAGCACTCCCTCAGCACTGCACTTGAGTGTCAACCTGCTGCTCAAATCTCTGAAGTGGGATTTTGAACCCACAACCTTCGAACACAGTAGGCAAGAAGTGCTACCACTTGAGCCACATGAGAAGCTCATGAGCTTTGAGTCCCATGAAGGACACCAGCTGCTCTCCTCTCCTCCTCTTGCTGTACCTGTGTTCCCAACTCCATGTTGATGGAGCCGAATTATATTTTCCCCAGTGCAGAGAGCTACACAGCACATTTTCTGCCCTATAGCGGGAGCATGTCATGCCCACAGGTACGTTTGGGGCCCTCAGATACTGGTGGGACTTGCAAATATTGGAGTGTTTAGTTGACAAACAAAGCAATATTATCATTTAGTTCTATAAGCTTCATCTGTTTCTTTTTTTTAACAGAGTGACTACTGCCAACAAACCGGAAGATGCGTAGAAGCAGTCAGCACTTAAATCTGTGGTGTAAGTATTACATAGAAACAGAAAATGCAGGAAATACTCAGTAGGTCAGGCAGCATCTGTTGAGAGAGAAACAGAGTTAACATTTCAGGTCGGTGTCCTTTCATCAGTGGTTTAATCATTAATGTATTATAATATAGTAATATCGCATAAATCTGCGGAATCTCTGGATCTCTGGGTTGGTTTATTAATAATAATATTGTGGGTTGGATTAAGTTTTAGTATAATCATTTCACGGGAGGAGAACATAAGAATATAAGAAATGGAGCAGGTTAGGCCATTTGGCCCTTCGAGCCTACGCCACCATTCAATAAGATCTTGGCTGATCTGATCTTGGCCTCAACTCCACTTTCCAGCCTGTTCTCCATAACCCTTGACTCCTCTGTAGTTCAAAAATCTGTCTATTTCCACCTTGAAAATACTCACGGTGGAAATAGACAGCTCTCTGGGGCAGAGAATTCCAAAGATTCA
This sequence comes from Pristiophorus japonicus, assembly GCF_044704955.1. Lineage (NCBI taxonomy): Eukaryota > Metazoa > Chordata > Chondrichthyes > Pristiophoridae > Pristiophorus > Pristiophorus japonicus. Next base: position 39,291,922 of record NC_091986.1, on the reverse strand, counting down.
CGATCCTCTGAAAGAAGAAATTCCCCCTCATCTCCTTCTTAAATGGGCGAGGCCTTATTCTGAAACTATGCTCCCTAGTTCTAGATTGCCCTACGAGGGGAACCATCCTCTCAGCATCTACCTTGGCAAGCTCGCTCAGAATCTTATAGTTTTTAATAAGATCATCACTCATTCTTCTAAACTCCAATGAGCACAGGCCCAACCTGCTCAACCTTTCTTCATAAGACAACCCCTTCATCTCAGGAATCAACCTTGTGAACCTTCTCTGAACTGCCTCCAATGCAAGTATATCCCTCCAAAACTGTATGCAGAGTAGCGGAGATTTATTTGTTCAGGGTTCACTCTCCGTGCGAAGGGAATAGAGAAGAAAATTAATAAAAATGGACGTTTACTGTGGTTTGCTGGTGCAGATTTTCTTTCCTGACGTGGCTCTGTTCGGCAGTAGCGATTTCTTTTCACCACCCCCACTTCCTTTTTCTCTGGAACTATTTTCTTTGTGGTGACGACAATATTTTCTTTTCAGTTAGCGAACAAAAAAAATCTGTCTATTTCCGCGCACAAGCAACTACTTCAACATCATGGCAGCGGTCACTGCCTTTGTTTAATCATTAAGTTCTTTATTAGATGGGCCTCTTAGGAAAAGGGGGGGTCACATTTAAAAATAATGGTTTTTGGTTGATGAAATTGGGACAACCCAGCTTCGGAAAAAGCACAACAAATGTTCTCAGATGCTCTGCACGAAATAAAATGAAAGCCTCCATTGCAAACTTTCCATTGCCACCAGATTCTAGCCAGCAGCAGTTGAGAGCAGAAGATAAAGATGTCACTTGTCAAAATCGTACTCAACGTATAATTGTTGGGAGGTATGAATATTGGCTTTCTAAAGAAACATAAGAAAGTTGAGCAGGAGTAGGCTATAAGGCCCCTTGAACCTGTCTGCCATTCAATGAGATAATGGTTTGATCTTCTACATCAAATCCACTTTCCCGCACCATCCCCATATCAGCTTGATTCCCTTCGTTGTGTAGGGGTGGGTTGCACTCTCGCCTCTGAGTCAGAAAGTTATGGGTTCAAGACCCACTCCAGGGACTTGAGCACAAAAAATCTACGCTGACACTCCAGTGCAGTACTGAGGGAGTGCTGCACTGTCAGAGGTGCCATCTTTCAGATGAGACGTTAAACCGATGTCCTGTCTGCTCTCTCAAATGGATGTTAAAGATCGCATGGCACTATTTCGAAGCAAGCTGGGGAGTTAACCCGGTGTCCTGGTGAATAGTTATCCCTTAATCAACATAAAAAAAACAGATTATCTGGTCATGATCACTTTGCTGTTTGTGGGAACTCCAAAAGTACTTCATTGGCTGTAAAGCGCTTTGAAATATCCAGTGGGCGTGAAAGGCGCTATAGAAATTTAAGTCTTTCTTTCTTTCTATCCAAAAAGCATTTGTTTGCAGTTCCAATCTACTCAGGCTGTTAAACATACAGCAGTGCGAATAGCAATTCATAAAATGACACTATGGGCTCGACCTTCCCCAGAGCCTCTCAATGCCCGATTGCCCGCCCATAAAAACCGCTAATGTTTTGCAACTCACGTTGGCGAGAATTTCCATAATGAAGTAAAAAATAATCGCCCGTGAGAAAATGGTTCTAGCACCAGTATAAGAACATAAGAATTAGGAACAGGAGTAGGCCATCTAGCCCCTCGAGCCTGCTCCGCCATTCAACAAGATCATGGCTGATCTGGCCGTGGACTCAGCTCCACTTACTGCCTGCCTCCCATAACCCTTAATTCACTTATTGATTAAAAATCTATCTATCTGTGACTTGAATACATTCAATGAGCTAGCCTCAACTGCTTCCTTGGGCAGAGAATTCCACAGATTCACAACCTCCTGGGAGAAGAAATTCCTTCTCAACTCGGTTTTAAATTGGCTCCCCCGTATTTTGAGGCTATGCCCCTGAGTTCTAGTGTCCCCGACCAGTGGAAACAACCTCTCTGCCTCAATCTTGTCTATCCCTTTCATTATTTTAAATGTTTCCATAAGATCATCCCTCATCCTTCTGAACTCCAACAAGTAAAGACCCAGTCTACTCAATCTATCATCATAAGGTAACCCCCTCATCTCTGGAATCAGCCTAGTGTACCCACTCCAAAGCTAATATATCCTTCCTTAAGTAAGGTGACCAAAACTGCATGCAGTACTCCAGGTACGGCCTCACTAATACCCTGTACAGTTGCAGCAGGACCTCCCTGCTTTTGTACTCTATCCCTTTCGCAATGAAGGCCAACATTCCATTCGCCTTCCTGATTATCTGCTGCACCTGCAAACTAACTTTTTGGGATTCATGCACAAGGACCCCCAGGTCCCTCTGCACCACAGCATGTTGTAATTTCTCCCCATTCAAATAATATTCCCTTTTACTGTTTTTTTTCCAAGGTGGATGACCTCACATTTTCCGACATTGTATTCCATCTGCCAAACCTTAGCCCATTCGCTTAACCTATCTAAATCTCTTTGCAGCCTCTCTGTGTCCTCCACACAACCCGCTTTCCCACTAATCTTTGTGCCATCTGCAAATGTTGTTACACTACACTCTGTCCCCTCTTCCAGGTCATCTATGTATATTGTAAACAGTTGTGGTCCCAGCACCGATCCCTGTGGCACACCACCAACCACCGATTTCCAACCTGAAAAGGACCCATTTATCCCGACTCTCTGCTTTCTGTTAGCCAGCCAATTCTCGATCCATGCTAATACATTTTCTCTTACTCCGCGTACCTTTATCTTCTGCAGTAACCTTTTGTGTGGCACTTTATCGAATGCCTTTTGGAAATCTAAATACACCACATCCATCGGTACACCTCTATCCACCATGCTCGTTATATCCTCAAAGAATTCCAGTAAATTAGTTAAACATGATTTCCCCTTCATGAATCCATGTTGCATCTGCTTGATTGCACTATTCCTATCTAGATGTCCCGCTATTTCTTCCTTAATGATAGCTTCAAGCATTTTACCCACTACTGATGTTAAACTAACCGGCCTATAGTTACCTGCCTTTTGTCTGCCCCCTTTTTTAAACAGAGGCGTTACATTAGCTGCTTTCCAATCCGCTGGTACCTCTCCAGAGTCCAGAGAATTTTGGTAAATTATAACGAATGCATCTGCTATAACTGCCGCCATCTCTTTTAATACCCTGGGATGCATTTCATCAGGACCAGGGGACTTGTCTACCTTGAGTCCCATTAGCCTGTCCAGCACTACCCCCTCTAGTGCTAGTGATTATCTCAAGATCCTCCCTTCCCACATTCCCGTGACCAGCAATTTTTGACATGGTTTTTGTGTCTTCCACTGTGAAGACCGAAGCAAAATAATTGTTGAAGTCTCAGCTATTTCCACATTTCCCATTATTAAATCCCCCTTCTCATCTTCTAAGGGACCAACATTTACTTTAGTCACTCTCTTCCATTTTATATATCGGTAAAAGATTTTACTATCTGTTTTTATGTTTTGCGCAAGTTTACTTTCGTAATCTTTCCTTTCTTTATTGCTTTCTTAGTCATTCTTTGCTGTCATTTAAAATTTTCCCAATCTTCTAAGTTTCCCACTAACCTTGGCCACCTTATACGCATTGGTTTTTAATTTGATACTCTCCTTTATTTCCTTAGTTATCCACGGCTGGTTATCCCTTCTCTTACCGCTCTTCTTTTTCACTGGAATATATTTTTGTTGAGCACTATGAAATAGCTCCTTAAAAGTCCTCCACTGTTCCTCAATTGTGCCGCCGTTTAGTCCGTGTTCCCAGTCTACTTTAGCCAACTCTGCCCTCATCCCACTGTAGTCCCCTTTGTTTAAGCATGGTACGCTCGTTTGAGACACTACTTCCTCACTCTCAATCTGTATTACACATTCAACCATACTGTGATCACTCATTCCGAGAGGATCTTTCACTAGGAGATCATTTATTATTCCTGTCTCATTACACAGGACCAGATCTAAGATAGCTTGCTCCCTTGTAGGTTCTGTTACATACTGTTCTAAGAAACAATCCCGTATGCATTCTATGAATTCTTCCTCAAGGCTACCCCGTGCGATTTGATTTGACCAATCGATATGTAGGTTAAAATCCCCCATGAATACTGCCGTTCCTTTTTCACATGCCTCCATTATTCCCTTGATTATTGTCCGCCCCATCGTGAAGTTATTATTTGGGGGCCTATAAATTACGCAAACTAGTGACTTTTTCCCCTTACTATCTCTAATCTCCACCTACAATGACTCAACATTTTGTTCATTAGAGCCAATATCATCTCTCACAACTGCCCTGATATCATCCTTTATTAACAGAGCTACCCCACCTCCTTTCTCTTCTTGTCTATCTTTCCGAATCATCAGATACCCCTGCATGTTTAATTCCCAGTCTTGGCCCCCCTGCAACCATGTTTCTGTAATGGCCACCAAATCATACCCATTTGTAATGATTTGTGTCGTCAACTCATTTACTTTATTTCGAATGCTGCGTGCGTTTAGGTAGAGTGTTTTAATACTAGTTTTTAAACCATGATTTTAGTTTTGACCCCTTCTGCAGCCCCTTTATATTCATACATATTGTCCCTTCCTATCACCTTGTGGTTTACACTTACCCCAGTGCTACTCTGCTCTGTTGCCTCCTGCCTTTTCCATTCTTTCTTGGGGTCCTGTTCATCTGAGCTCTCACCCACTCTAACTAGCTCAGAGCCCTCTCCTGGGTTCTGAATATTCCTCACATTGAGGCACCGAGCTTTCATGCTTGCTTTTTTATTACACTTTGACCCTTTAGAATTTTGCTGTACAGTGGCCCTTTTTGTTTTTTGCCTTGGGTTTCTCTGCCCTCCATTTTTACTCATCTCCTTTCTGTCTTTTGCTTCTGTCTCCATTTTGTTTCCCTCTGTCTCCTGCATTGGTTCCCATCCTCCTGCCATATTAATTTAACTCCTCCCCAACAGCAAACACTCCCCTGAGGACATTGGTTCTGGTCCTGCCTAGGTGCAGACCATCCGGTTTGTACTGGTCCCACCTCCCCCAGAACCGGTTCCAATGCTCCAGGAATTTGAATCCCTCCCTGCTGCACCACTGCTCAAGCCACGTATTCATCTGAGCTGTCCTGCGATTCCTACTCTGACTAGCACGTGGCATTGGTAGCAATCCCGAGATTACTACTTTTGAGGTCCTACTTTTTAATTTAGCTCCTAGCTCCTTAAATTTGTCTCGTAGGACCTCATCCCTTTTTTTACCTATATCGTTGGTACCAATGTGCACCACAACAACTGGCTGTTCATCCTCCCTTTTCAGAATGTCCTGCACCGGCTCCGAGACATCCTTGACCCTTGCAACAGGGAAGCAACATATCATCCTGGAGTCTCGGTTGCGGCCGCAGAAACACTTATCTATTCCCCTTACAATTGAATCCCCTATCACTATCGCTCTCCCACTCTTTTTCCTGCCCTCCTGTGCAGCAGAGCCAGCCATGGTGCCATGAACTTGGCTGCTGCTGCCCTCCCCTGATGAGTCATCCCCCTCACCAGTACTCAAAGTGGTGTATCTGTTTTGCAGGGGGATGACCGCAGGGGACCCCTGCACTACCTTCCTTGCACTGCACTTCCTACTGGTCTTCCATTCCCTATCTGGCTGTGGACCCTTCACCTGCGGTATTCTCGGCGGTTTCTCGTTGGTTAAAGTTAAAACTAAGTGAAACGGATGGTTCTTAACATTTTATTTTTCATTTACTCCGAGGCTGCGGTTGGGCCTCGGGAGGAGGGAGAACTTAAAAAAAATTTGTCACTAAAAAAAAAGTTTAAAAGCATTCCCAAGACTATTTTAAAGCTAATCGCTGTTTTACAATTAAAAAAAAGTAAAGAATCTTTAACTTACCTTTCTTTGCAGAGTACTCACCTGCCGCCCTGTTTAAGCTGCTTTTACAGGGCGGTTCCCTCGGCGATCTGGACGGGCTTCCATTGAGGCCAAGCTTACGCCCTCGGCGGTTTTCTTTCGGTGGGCGTTTTGCGATTTGGGCGATACTATTCAAAAGGTAAAGGGGAAAATTTCACCAGACAGTTTCGCTCCCAAAAACAGCTGTACCGCCGAGAAAACGGCCGAAAAACTGACGAAAACGAAGGTAAAATTTTAGCCCCATATCTTTAGGTAGCAGAGCGCAGTTGTTCTTTGCCCAATTACAACATTGTGCAGATCAGTGCTTTACTAAAGTATATCAGACTAGGGCACAAAATGAACATGAAATGAACTCGGCGCCTGATCAGTTGAATCATTTTGCGCAAATATTCTTTGAATTTGGTCCTCCAGATGATGTTAAAGCTGTACTGAGCCAAAAATCAATTAGCATAGTTTTAAAGTTTGGAATTCTAGCACGTTGCTTGCCAAAATAAAAACTGTATTGGCTAAGGAGCTCCACTTGAAAGACACGTTCATCTTTCTGTGTGAGACTTTGATCTTGTGCGCACATATCATCCACAACTTGTGCTGACACAGATTCAGCACTAATATGTTCCTGTCCCAGACCCATTGAGAATTGGCTTTACACTAAACCAGATCAGCAAACAAGTGTAATTGTGGATACAGGAACGGTAGTGTAGTGATTATGTGACTGGATTAGTGGAGGCCCCGACCTGCGAGGGAACATCAACGGCAGGTAGTGGCCATAAAAGGAGCGGCGAGCAGCGGCCATGGGCAGCGTGGAGGCGTGCCAGTACAAGGTACAGCGCGAGCTGCTGTAAGGAGTGATGTCATCAAGATCCAGGTCAGTGATTGGAGCATGGGCAGATACAGCAGGAACAGCGAGGTCGGGGCGAAGGCGCTGCGAGAGACTGTGGAGGAACGTGATCGGGGCCCAGGGGAGGCATGAGTTCGGGGCCAGGGGCCCAGGGGCAGCATGGACCAGCCCACACTGCGATACGTGTGCGCACTAGGTCCGTGCAGCAGAGCTGGTCTCCAGTTGTCTTGGGTAATCCTTGTCACTGGACCAAGAACTAGCTCTGTTAAGCCCATGTGGTGGCTGGTGTGCAACGGCCACAACACGTTAAAAAAAATCCATGCACAGGCATCTTCCACCCTTCAGGATGTAATTCGGGTCCTTCATTGAAACACCTGTGAACTCATCCTTTTTTTGGCGTGGAAGCAAGTCATCCTCATTTCGAGGGACCGCCTATGATGATGGGGATTAGTAATCCAAACGCCTAGACTAATGATCACTGAGACATGGCCACTGTGGAATTTGATTTCAGTTAATGGGATTAAACAGCTCGTATCAATAATGGTGACCATGAAACTACGAGACTGTTGTAAGAGCCCATGTGATTCACTAACGCCCTTTCGGGAAGGAAATCTGTCTTCCTTACCCGGTCTGGCCCATTTGTGACTCCAGATCCACAGCAATGTGGTTGACTCTTAACTGCCGTCTGACTAGCAAGGCACTAAGTTGTTCAAAGACAAGAGATATTGGCCATGCCAGCGACACCCACATCCTGTGAATGAATAATAAAAAATGTATTGCTTTTCCTAAACAAACCAATAAGGAGACATCAAATAAAAGTAGCCCCTTTTTACGATGGAGCACACCTAATAAGCAACTAAACCTTAAAACAAAGGAAATTTATAACATTGTGGCTCAGTAGGTAGCACACACGCCTCTGAATCAAAAGGTCGTGGGTTCGAGGACCACTCCAAGGACTTGAGCATAAATCTAGGTTGACACTCCAGTGCAGTACTGAGGGAGTGCTGCAGTGTTGAAGTTGCTGTCTTTCGGATGAGACGTTAAACCGAGACCCCGTCTGCTCTTTCAGGTGGATGTAAAAGATGACATGGCACTATTTCGAAGAAACCTGGGGAGATTTCCCCCAGTGTCCTGGCTAATACTTATCCCTCAATCAACATAACAAAATAGATTATCTGGTTATTAGCACATTGTTGTTTGTGGGAGCTTGCTGTGTGCAAATTGGATGCCGCGTTTCCTACATGACAACAGTGACTACACTCCAAAAGAACTTCATTGATTGTAAAGAGCTTTGAGGTGGTCGTGAAAGGTGCTATGTAAATGCAAGTCTTATCGATGTCCACTATGCACTCCCGTGCCTACCAGTGGCGGAAGGCTCCAAGCATACCGATGGACACTGCAAGCTCTTTCTTCAGGGTCATCCAGGAGCGGACAAGTCCATGGAAGAGAGGCAGGCAGCCAAAGCGATCTGCTCTCCTCCTCACCTCACAAGCTGCATCCAACCTGGACCTGCTGATAGCCACCTTAGCCAGGCCCAGGAGCAGACCCACTAGGAGGTCCTCCTCTGACTTAGCTACACTCCTCGCACTCGTGCACAAGTATGAGATTCCTCCTGTGCTCGCTGACCTACATTGGCTTCCGAATTTCAAAATTCTCAGCCTTGTTTTCAAATTCCTCCATGGCCTCGCCCTCCTTATCTCTATAATCTCCTCCAGCCCCACAACCCTCCATGATCTCTGCCCTCCTCTAATTCTGCCCTCTTGAGCATCCCTGATTATAATCGCTCAACCATTGGTGGCCGTGCCGTCTGTTGCCTAGACCCCAAGCTCTGGAACTCCCTGCCTAAATCTCTCTGCCTCTCTACCTCTCTTTCCTCTTTGAAGACATTCCTTAAAACATTCCTCTTTGACCAAGCTTTTGTTCACCTGACCTGATTTTTACTTATGCGTCTCGGTGTCAAATTTTTTTTTATGCTAACGTTTCAGTACATTAAAGGTGCTATATAAATACAAGCTGTTATTGTTGACTGGTCTGAAGACTAATTCCCAACCTTTTCCTCCAATGAGCTTTACATAATATACCGCCTTCTCAAGGCCAATGGGGCAATAAATGCCGGCTTTGCCAGTGGCGCCCACATCTCGTGAATGAATAAATAAACACAACGTTAAGTAACAGGTTCTCTTTTATCTTCTTGGTCATTACTGATGAATAATAATCAACTCTTACAGATCTGATGTTTATAATAGGTCTAATTAAAATTCCGAATAAAAAAAATAAAAGGCTGATATTGTTTAATTATTTGATTAGGTCAGGAACAACTTATCATAAAAATTGTGCAGAATTTTATATGTGTTTAAGGACAGTATTTTTTCTGAGCTCATTGAGGAACCATGGGTCACCCTTCATTACTTTCACCTACCATCTACAAGATGCACTGCAACAACTCACCAAGGCTTCTTAGGCAGCACCTCCCAAACCCACAACCTCTACCACCTAGAAGGACAAGGGCAGCAGGTGCATGGGAACACCACCACCTCCACATTCCTCTCTAAGTTACACCCTGCCTTGACATGGAAATATATTGCCACTTCTTCATCATTGCTGTCAAAGTCCTGGAACTCCCTCCGTAACTGCATTGTGGGAGTACCTTCACCACATGGACTGCAGCAGTTCACGAAGTCGGCTTCTCAAAAATGCTGGCCTTGCCAGCGATGCCCACATCCCGGAACGAATTAAAAAAAATCAGATTCCATTCATGTGCTCCCGTTAACAGCTGCCGCAGGAGGTCACGGACAATGCTTTGAAAATGCCTAATGATATTCTAAAGCAAACTTTCTTTTTATGAGTTCCTGCTTAGTTTCATCATGAATAATAAAATATAGCAGAACACACTTCTGCTTTGATAAAGAAACCATATAGATTTCATACCACCATTCCTAGTTATCTGTCCATATATATTACGTTAAGAAGCATGGGAAAATGAAACTCCATAATCTTATTGCTAAGTTGATGACTACATGGCTATGACATTTAACACTAGAAGAGAACAGTAAAGATTTAGGGAGCAATTGCAAATATACACAGTGCACATTAGCGTGAATCTGTGTTCCTGCATTCTAATTTAGTGCTGGTGGTAATTTAATCCACCCAATCATAAATTAAATCAAATTATGCTAATTTACAACTTTAGCTATTGGATATTAATGACTTGACCTTTTTTCCTGCTAGAGTAATATTTTTCATGGAGGTTTATGCTAATCAAGGCGAAGCATGTTCGCGGTGGAACTTGCTTTTAAGTTTGAAAAACCGCAGTCAGCATCAGTCACTGCCAGGATTGGTATGGCCAAATGTAGAGAGTACCGTTCTCCCTGCTCTTCTTCACAAATGTAGGTTGGCTCCAACCCCAGAAGATCAACCCCTCAATGTGAGCTTGTCTACTTTCCATGCTAGCTATCCCAGTGGCATCTCTGAGTGATAGTTCAGTGATAACGTTTTGCAAGCATGATATCAGGACTGAGAGGTTATCACGATAAAGAAAGACCAAACAGGCTGGGGCTCTTTTCTCTCGAAAAAAGAAGACTGAGGGATGACCTGATAGAGAAATTTAAGATTATGAAAGGGTTTGTTAGGGTAGGCGAAGCGAAGATGTTTCCACTTATGGAGGAGTCCAAAACTGGGGACTATCAACATAAGACAGTCATCAGTAAATCCACTCGGGAATTCAAGAGGAACTTCTTTACCCAGAGAGAGGTGAGAATGTGGAACATGGAATGTCTTATCACATGTGGTGAAAACATTTGAAGCATTTAAGGGAAAGCTAGATAAGTACCTGAGGGAGAAAGGAATAGAAGGATATGATGATAGGGTGAGATGAAGTAGAGTGGTGCAGACCAGTTGGGCCGAATGTTTCTGTGCTGTACATTCTTGTAATTCTATGGTTCACTTTTCCTCCTACTCTCTAATAAATAAAGTCCAATTAAACTCTTATGGCCTAGAAATTGGAGGTGTTAGCGCTGGCCATCAAGGCCCGTTAAGCTAAAAAAAATGGCTACGGCCCACTTCCGGCAGTTCCTGCGGTGACCGCCTTTTTCGGCTGGCACGCAGAGCTGCTGATGTCCACACTTGCTGGAGATATGTAGATTGTGCACAACGTGATGTCAGTGAGTGTGCAAACCTCACCTGATGTCCAATCTGCCACTTTCATGTTCGCCTGGGTTAATGATGATCAGCTGATCAAGTGTTCACAAGCAGGAAGGAGCCTCCAAGTGCATTATTTAAAGGGATCATTAGCAATAACTTGCAGCGAACATTTTTTTTCAGTTTGACTGGCTCCGTGTAACTTTCTGCAATTTTTACAGCTTTCTAAATATGCTTCAACTTCCTAAGGTGAGATGGAGTGTGGGTGCAAGTGGAGAACCCCTTCATTCTTATTTTAAGCCTTCTGCTCACACCACTTGGGGGGCTCAACTTGCAGTCTCCCTTACGCTTGCGTATCTTTGGGAGAGGAAGCGGAGGCAGCGAAGAAGAGAAGAGGTGTGCAGTGGGATATGGAGGAGGGGGCCAGAAGAGCTCTCAACAGGAGGCCTTACCCACCCAAGGCCTTTCGAGAGTACTTCTCTTATTTCCACAAGCCAGGAGCAGTGTATTAGGAGGTTTCACTTCACCACGGAGATGGTCGCAGAACTCTGCTACCTCCTGCAACCAGACCGGTAGCCTCAGAGCAGGGCGACCATGGCTCTCCCCTCAAGGTCATCGTGGCCTTCAATTTCTTCGGCTGTGTATTCTTCCAGCCTGCAGCAGGAGACATAGCTAACAGCTCTCTGTTCGCCTTCCATCGCTACATCCGGGAGGTCACGGAGGCTCACTAGACCAGGAGAAGGGACTACATTGTCTTCTCTCTGAACAAAGAGAAGCTGAAGCGCACATGTGGCTTTGCTAGAATAGTGGGCTTCTTATTTTTCTTCTTTCGTATGGTAGTAGCAAAGCAAATCAAATGTCAAGAACATAAGTCAGATATCCAGGCCAAAGCTTCCAGTGTAACAGCGTGGATATCTTGTAGGCTGCCTGCGAATTGCCTCTGAGGGCAGTGCTCAGTGATGTGCTCCAGAGTCTGATTAGGAGCTCCACAGTCGCATGATGGAGATATTTTAATCTTCCATCTATGGAGAAGGTGGCACTTTCTACCATGACTGGTTCTGAGGCGGTTGATGGTTGTCCACCGTTTGTGAGGAAGGTTTGGTCCTTCAGGTTGTACTGTGGTGTGGGGCATCATCGACTGCACACACGTGGCTGAGATCCTCCCTAACCGCAAAGGCTACCACTCACATAATGTGCAGTTGTTGTGCGACCACGCCCAGTGCATCCTGATGGTGAATGCACACTATCCATGCAGTCATGGAGCTTTCTTCCGGTGCCAGCAATCTTCCGGACACCATGTAAAACCCGAAAGTGGTTATTCAGAGACAAGGGCTATCCGATCTGCAACTGGCTGATGACTCCCTCCGCAACCCCACCACTCTTGGCCAACACTCAAACAATGAAAGCCATACTAATACCAAGAACATCAATGAGCAGACCATCAGCCTGCTGAAGCGACAGTTCCACTGCCTTGACCGCTCGGGTGGAGCCCTCTGGTACTCGCCTGAGCGGGTGTCCCCTTTCCTCCTGATCTACTACATGCTCCACAACTTGGCCATCATGAGGGCCCAGTCCTTGCCACCAGGGATTGTGGAACCACTTCAGGATGAGGATGAGAGAAAGGAGGATGAGGAGGAGGGGGAAGAGGAAGAAGAGCAAGAGGAAGAGAAAGAGGAGGAGGACAAGGAGGAAGGGAGGAGGCAGGCAGCAAATCCCCCTTCTGCCCGGGCTGTCCCTGAATGTCTCATCAGACTTCGATTCGAGTGAATGAAACTCCAGGTTCCCGTTGTTCACCATAATCCCATCACATAATCCCTCTGTCACGGAACATCACCAGTGTCCTCCTGGGCACAAAACTGAAATGAAAGCCACCACAAAATACATATTCCAAATAAAATTAATCAATTTATAAGTATTCGATTAACATTACAACATGAAATAATCACCCTTGTTCAATCCCTTAGTGCCTGTTGTCCGTGTCCCCTTTCCTACTCGGGTACTCCTACGCAGTGCTCCTCCGGTGGCTACAGCATGGCTGGTGGAAGGTGCTGAGCTTCCATGGGACCTTGCAGGATGACCTCAGCCAGCTCTGGACCAAGAAGGCCCGGCTATAGGCTGCACCACCTTGGCATGGGCGACAGCAGTGTGGGCTGGCTGGCTTGCAGCCAGCGGCAAGGGCAATGACAGAGTGGCAGTGGTGGGAGTAGGAACGCTGTCATCCTGAGAGAGGACAGTAGGTTCTTGCTCCACTGACACTCCCCCGGGGTGGCGTGTCAGCACCCCTCGCAATTTTTTAGAGGACAGATTGCTGGCCTGCTGAGACACCCTATAACGCCCTTTCGAGACTCCTAAACCCAGCGACGATGGCAGCAGTCTGAGCTTCTGCTGCAACAGCGATACTTTGGATCACTTCCGCCCGTGCTGCAATGGAAGCTGCAACATCGCCCATCACGGTTGGGTCGACAGGGTCTCTCCTGGAGTTGTCCATCATTTCCATCCTGGAAATCATGGGCTCCAAAGCTCTATGCAAACCCCCATCCAATGTTGAAGCCGTACTCCTCCATGCTCCTTGACATTGACAAGAGGCTCTCGGGCAGGCTTGCCATTGCACCGAGGATTTCGGTGTGCTTGGCCATCACCCCTCTCCTGAAGGCCGCTCCAGCGAGGTCATCATCTGGGTCCTGTGCAGCAGAACTCATGTGCAAACTTGTCCTTCATGGAGCTGGCCCCTGAGCTACCCTTCCCCCCTGGCCTCGTTGCAGCCCACTCGTGCCTGGTGCCTCACCAGATGCAGATTCTGTCTCTATACAACCATTTACATTCCACGCAGTGCCAGTTTCTGAGGTGGTGTCTGCGAGTGTCATCTTCATCTCCACTCTCCTCCATGACTTTGGGGCAGGCTGACCTGCTGGCAGCACTTGGTTATCTGAAAGCAGAAAGGCACAAGGGTCAGATTGTGGTGGAGGGGCAGGAGGGACGGGGGAAACAGGATATCCATGTGTCGAACATCAGCAGCTTCGAAGTGAGAAGAGATTGTGGGATGAGGGGGAAGTGGGATGTGAGAAGATGGATTAGGAATGATCAAACCATTATAATCCCCAGGGGCGTTAACTTCGCCCGTTACCATGGCATTGATGAATTCCCCATCAATGCTATCGGGCATCGTCCAGTTGGCGTAAGGTATCTAAAGCGACTTGGCCACCTCCCGTCTCACAGCGGTTGTGAGCCACCTTGGCCTGCAAGAGAAAAAGATGTGTGACAGTGAGTGTGGTGCAATGTGTTTGGGTTATGGGGGCCTGCCATAGTTGAATAGCTGTCAGTGTGTGCAAGGTACGAGATGTGAGTGTGAGTGTTTCAGTAGTAGTAAGGTTGTGAGGATGAAGTGAAGCCAGGATTGTGAGGTAGGAGTGGTGATAGGTAGAAATTGTCGGTGGGTAAGTGATGGGCGTGCAGTGCATTGAGCAGTGTGTGAGGCTTGTGGTGCAGATGGTGGGATAAGGCCTTTGCTGAAGCCTTCACTCCCATGGACTTGCCATGTCAGGTCATTAACCTTCCTTCGGCACTGGATCCAGGTCCATGGGACGACACTGTTGACCGTGACGTAGGCAGCTATCTCGTGCCAGAGCCTTCAGCAAGTCGGCTTTGATGCCACACTGTGAGAACAGGACACCCCTCCTTCTCTCCTCCGCCACGTCCAATGCCTTGAGATCTGCATCCTAGAAGCATCTGTCTCGTCCTACGTGTTGCTCTTGTTTTTGCTGAGCCATGACTTCAAACTGCAATTTAAATAGTGGAGAGAGCCTAGGCCAAACATTACTGGCCATTAGACTGCACCTGATATTAGCCCACCTGTTGAGTGCTAATCTAATCAGCAGCATGTTTATCTCTGCGATCAGCACTCCAATCACAAATTCTGTGTGCTGCCTGCACCACTTTGAATGTGTACAGCCAAATAGCGCTGGCCCATTGTCACCACCTGTTTTCGGGCCATTGTATTTTATTTCAGTTTAGTTCATGTATGCATTGGAATTTAAGCTGTGTTTAATATTACATGGCAAATGCAAAGTAGCGGTAAATTACAAAGGCAGTAAAATAATGGGGCTGAATTTGCGGTCGGAGGCTTCCCGCGGGCGGATGCCTCCGAACCGCAATAAAACTACCCACCTACCCGATGGTCCAGGATCCACGGAGACTCACGTTCCTGGGCCTCTACGTGTAGGCCTGCGTAAAAACCCACGGATCCCAGGAGCGCAGGTGATTCACACGCATCCCTGGGATCACGTGAGCTGGCCCAACCAATGACAAAGGAGGATTCCCATCATGCTTATGGGGATTCCATATATGTACGGAATCCCCATAAGCTTAATAGGAATCATCAAAAAAATACATTTAACAACACTGAAATAAAATAATCATCACATCTTTAAAATTAATTAAAACACAATTTAATCAAACATTTAAAACAAAAATTATATTTAAAAAAAAATAAATGTTAACTAAAAATAACACCAACTTATTTTTCAGGTTTTTGAATGTTAAAATTATTTTTAAAATTATTTTAAGATGCATTTTCACTCTTATGCTGGTAATAGAAGGCCCCATGCCTGCTGTTACCAGACATAAGACTTTCACGGGCATTCGCTGGGCAAATCGCCCAACACTCCGTCAGCAAATTCTCTTTTCCAGGGATGCGGAGGATCTGTCGGAGGCGCTGTCTTTCTGATGAGACATTAAACCGAGACCTCCGTCTGCCCTCTCAGACGGACGTAAAAATTACCATGGCACTATTTTGAAGAAGAGCAGGGGAGTGATCCCCAGTGTCCTGAACGATATTTATCCCTCAATCAACATAGCAAAAACAGATTATCTGGTCATTATCACATTGCTGTTTGTGGGAGCTTGCTGTGCTCAAATTGGCTGCCGCGTTTCCCACATTCCAACAGTGACTACACTCCAAAGATACTTCATTGGCTGTAAAGTGCTTTGAGACGACCGGTGTTTGTGAAAGGCACTCTATAAATGCAAGTCTTTCTTTTTATTTTTCAACAATCCTGAACCCGACCTCTTTTCGCTTTGAAATTGGATCTTCTCGTGGATTTTCTCCCTAAAAGACCATTACCAATGTTTAATTTTACTGCACAATGTACATTTCTATCCACAGGTTAGCAGCAATAACAGCTTATTTGTTTAGTACATGCTCTCTTAGTCACTTATTTGGAAAAGCCTAAAGCAACTCATACAAGCCAAAGATTCCCATGTGCTCCACTTGTAGCTGTTACCTAGCTAGCATCTGCAAAGTACCATAATGTTCTTCTCGGCTTCACAATGTGCTTCTCGGCTAAGCACAGAACCATAATAGGCCATTTAAAACTTCTGCTTCACCTCTCACTGCTTTGCCTGTTGAAATATGCTCATGAAATCTAAAGCACAAGGGTTAGCACATGCAGCCGTGCGTGGCCTTTCTTGAACAGTTATGTTGGAAATCTTTTACGAGCCATTTAGCAAGGGCTCTCGGTTTTATTGTGTTCCTAACACAGATGAGACTGCACACAGGGAGGTTAAAGTAACAGTGACCTCAGTTTTTATTAAGACACTCCAGAGTGAGGAACAGGCCTTAGGGGCCGGCTTATATACAGTGCTCCCAAGGGATGCTGGGATCCCTTGGGACTTCAGGGGATGCACTCCCTGGTGGCGGAACATGGGAGTGCATGCTTTACAGATACACAACAGGTTTTGTAGCCAAGTTAGGTATATCAGTAAACATCAATGCAGTCAAATATTTTCAAGGTATTATTCAAGTAGGTTTTTCCACAGATCTCAAAAAAAACATATTGAAACACAACGACTGTTCCAATGTTCTCCTGGCCAGCCTCCCACGTTGCATTCTCCGTACACTTGACTATCCTAAACTCGGCAGCCCATATCCTAACTCGCACTAAGTCCCGTTCACCCATCACCCACTGTGCTCGCTGACCTACATTGGCTCCTGGCCTGGCAATGCCTTGAATTTCACATTCTCATCTTTGTTTTCAAATCCCTCTATGTCCTTGCCCCTCCCTATCTCCAGCCCTACAATCCTCCGAGATCTCCGCATTCCTCCAATTCTGGTCTCATGTGCATCCCCTATTGTAATCGCTCCAAATGGCGGCCATGCCTTCAGCTGCCTAGGCCCTAAGCTCTGGAATTCCCTCCCTAAACCTCTCCACTTCTCTCACCTCCTTTAAGACATTCTTTAAAACCTACCTCTTTGACCAAGCTTTTGATCGCCTGTCCTTATGTGGCTCGGTATCAAATTTTGTCTGATAACACTCCTGTGTAGCACCTTGAGACATTTTACTACGTTAAAGGAGCTGTATAAATGCCAGTTGTTGTTGTTGATGATTGTGTTTGGGTCTACTGTCTTGTCATACCTTGGCTTGAGGATCATAAAACAAAATCTCAGAGAAAAGAACTGGTTGGAAACCACGGGGTATGTTTCCCTCATCTGGACACCACAGCCATGTTGAAACTGGTTCCTATTGGCTGTTCCAGTGCTTTTTCAACTCTTTACTTGTGAGGGTTGCTCTGGTTTCTGCATAAACACCAGGCAGAGCGATTATATACAAAGAAAGAAAGACGTGCATTTATACAGCGCCTTTCACGACCACTGGACGTCTCAAAGCTCATTACAGCCATTGAAGTACTTTTGGAGTGCAATCACTGTTGTAATGTGGGAAACACGGCAGCCAACTTGCACATAGCAAACTCCCACAAACAGCAATAGAAACATAGAAACATAGAAAATAGATGCAGGAGTAGGCCATTCGATCCCTCGAGCCTGCACCGCCATTCAATATGATCATGGCTGATAATTCCCTCTGTATCCCTTTCCTGCTTTCTCTCCATACCCTTCATCCCTTTAGCCGTAAAGGCCATATCTAACTCAATCTTGAATATATCCAATGAACTGGCATCAACAACTCTCTGCGGCAGGGAATTCCACAGGTTAACAACTCTCTGAGTGAAGAAGTTTCTCCTCATCTCAGTCCTAAATGGCCTAAGCCTTATCCTAAGACTGTGTCCCCTGGTTCTGGACTTCCCCATCATCGAGAACATTCTTCCCGCATCTAACCTGTCTAGTCCCGTCAGAATCTTACAAGTTTCTATGAGATCCCCTCTCATCTGTCTAAACTCCAGTGTATAAAAGCCCAGTTGATCCAGTCTCTCCTCATATGTCAGTCCTGCCATCCCGGGCATCAGTTTGGTGAACCTTCGCTGCACTCCCTCAATAGCAAGAACATCCTTCCTCAGATTAGGAGACCCAAACTGAACACAATATTCCAGCTGAGGCCTCACCAAGGCCCTGTACAACTGCAGTAAGACCTCCCTGCTCCAATACTCAAATCCCCTAGCTATGAAGGCCAACACACCATTTGTCTTCTTCACCGCCTGTTGTACCTGCATGCCAACTTTCAATGATTGATGAACCATGACACCAAGGTCTCGTTGCACCTTCCCCTTTCCTCATCTGCCGCCATTCAGATAATATTCTGCCTTTGTGTTTTTGCCCCCAAAGTGGATAACCTCACATCTATTCACATTATACTGCATCTGCCATGCATTTGCCCACTCACCTAACCTGTCCAAGTCACCCTTGCAGCCTTTTAGCATCCTCCTCACAGCTCACACCGCCACCCAGTTTAGTGTCATCTGCAAACTTGGAGATATTACACTCAATTCCTTCATCTAAATCATTAATGTATATTGTAAAGAGCTGGGGTCCCAGCACGGAGCCCTGCGGCACCCCACTAGTCACTGCCTGCCATTCTGAAAAGGACCCGTTTATCCCGACTCTCTGCTTCCTGTCTGCCAACCAGTTCTCTATCCACATCAGTACATTACCCCCAATACCATGTGCATTGATTTTGCACATCAATCTCTTGTGTGGAACCTTGTCAAAAGCCTTTTGAATGTCCAAATACATCACATCCACTGGTTCTCCCTTGTCCACTCTACTGGTTACATCCTCAAAAAATTCCAGAAGATTTGTCAAGCATGATTACCCTTTCAGAAATCCTGTTACTGCTTTCCAAATGTGCTGCTATATCATCTTTAATAATTAATTCCAACATTTTCCCCACTACTGATGTCAGGCTAACCGATCTATAATTAACCGTTTTTTTCTCTCCCTCCTTTTTTAAACAGTAGTCTTACATTAGCTACGCTCCAGTCCATAGGAACTGATCCAGAGTCGATAGACTGTTGGAAAATGATCACCAATGCATCCACTATTTCTATGGCCACTTCCTTAAGTACTCTGGGATGCAGACTATCAGGCCCCGGGGATTTATCAGCCTTCACTCCCATCAATTTCCCTAACATAATTTCCCGCTTTATAAGGATATCTTTCAGTTCCCCCTTCTCACTAGACCCTCGGTCCCCTAGTATTTCCGGAAGGTTACTTGTGTCTTCCTTTGTGAAAACAGAACCAAAGTATTTGTTTAACTGATCCGCCATTTCTTTGTTCCCCCATTATAAATTTACCTCAAACTGACTGCAAGGGACCTATGTTTGTTTTCACTAATCTTTTTCTCTTCACATATCTATAGAAGCTTTTGCAGTCAGTTTTTATGTTCCCAGCAAGCTTTCTCTCATACTCTATTTTCCCCCTGCTAATTAAACCCTTTGTCCTCCTCTGCTGTGTTACAAAGTTCTCCCAGTCCTCAGGTTTGCTGCTTTTCCTGGCCAATTTATATGCCTCTTCCTTGGATTCAACACTATCCTTAATTTCCCTTGTTAGCCATGGTTGAGCCACCTTCCCCGTTTTATTTTTACTCCAGACAGGGATGTACAATTGTTGAAGTTCATCCATTTGATCTTTAAATGTTTGCCATTGCCTATCCACCGTCAACCCTTTAAGTATCATTGTGATAATGACCAGATAATCTGTTTTTGTTATGTTGATTGAGATATAAATATTGGTCAGGGCACCAGGGATAACTCCCCAGCTCTTCTTTGAAATAGTGCCATGTGATCTTTTATATCCACCTGAGAGAGCAGACTGGGCTTCGGTTTAACGTCTCATCTGAAAGACAGCACCTCCGATAGTGCAGCACTCCCTCAGCACTGCACTGGAGTGTCAGCCTAGATTTATGTGCTCAAGCTCCTGGAGTGGGACTTGAACCCACAATCTTCTAACACAGAAGCGAGTGTACTACCCACTGAGCACAGCTGACACTTTATGCATATAACTGACATATATTTGAGGAATATGACCCTGAAGGTAACTCAGCAGTGTTACTGCCAAGGGTAACCTGCTACCTCTTCACTGATGCCCACTCAGCCAATAATGGATCACGCTTTGAATGAAGCCTCAAATTGATTGTTTAGTTTTATTACTGGACTAGGTGTTGTAAAGCATGTGCAGCTGAACTCAAGAAGCTGGCACAGTTCCAGGTATGAAATTTAATATAATTTGCATCAATTTTACATCTAAAAGCTGTAAAAAAACACACACACACAGAAAGTCAAATATTTACTGTCCTCAAACCTCAGTAGAGTTAATTAAACTTAAGTAGAAGCAGTGGTCGGTATGGAAATTATTGAAATATCAACAGCATAAATTTAATTGCCCCATATTTTCATGGCGAACAATGTTTTTGCATGTTTAGTATTTCTGTTGATTATCAAGAAAAAGTCTTTAGAAACTTTAAAATGATTGCAGTTTAAATATGTATGAAGTTTTATTTCTATATAATTATAATTATCAAAGTATTACATAAATAATGAATTTATCTCACTTATCCGGCCTTCACATACAGAAGGGAATAATGATCAGGTCCTTTTTCATGAGGTCTAAAAAGACTCATTACTAAGTTTTTCCTTTAATCAATATATGCATGTCTGTACTTACCTTTGGTAGTCCCAACTTAACCCGGCAATAGCAAACTTTTGTAAATCATTGGGCTGATGGAACCAAAACGGTCAGTGATCTTTCTCAATTCAGAACCGCATCAATAAAAATATTGAACATTTCCTTCTCTATAATTTAAAGATGGAAATCAGTTCCGAGTGTTTGGTGCCATACTGTATGCTACAGAAAATAGTCTACTCCTTTTCATTCAAAGTTGTTCAATTCAAATCATCTAATGCTTCATGTTTTAGCCCTGAAGTTCCAATTTGCTCTGTTTTGACATTGCTTAATTTAAATTATGAGTTAAGTCCATTCTTTTAACACAAAAAGCAAGTACGAATGCTCAAGAGTTGGTTGTATCAGCCACTCATCATCACTTTAGTAATGGCAACATGTGTAAAGACTGCAATAACACATGTCTTGTTATCTCAAGGGGTCCCACTGTTATTCTGCAATGGGCTCTCTCGGAACTGCATATAGTTGGTGTGGGGAGGCTATCAGCAGTGCATTCACTTTCTATTTTATGGTCTAATATCGGGTGAGATATATTGCTGATGGGAACCTCTTCAAGCACCGTGCTGAGGCCACCATTTGACCTTCTAACCAGACAATGCAAAACCAGGGAATCCCAGGTTCATCATTATGTATCGAGGAAGGAAGAAAAAAGGAAGCAACTTGTAATTCTACAGCGCCTTTCATGTCCTCAGGCTGTCCCAAAATGCTTTACAGCCAATGAAGTACTTTTTGAAGTGTAGACACTGTTGTAATGTAGGAAACTCGGCAGCCAATTTGCGCACAGCAAGCTCCCACAAACAGCAATGTGATAATGACCTGATCTGCTGTTTTAGCGATGTTTAAGATTTGGATTACAGGTCACAAACAGATTACCCAAAAGGCCTTAGTAGTCATAGGTTATTACCCAAAAGGATCTTAGGATTCATAAGGCATTTTATTAAGCAGCAGTAGTTCAAATACAGTCAGGCACAACACACAATCAGTATAGACATATGATCGTAACAAGTAGCTGGTACGGTCCCGATCGGACAGACGGCTGTAGCACAAACAGTCCTTCTCTGCACCCTCTGCCCTGAAAAGCTCTTCAGATATCTCTTTTATTCTCTTTTTAGGGCTGGGCATGGTGTAAAATAATGGACAGGGCCATCTAACTTATGACATGTCAAGTTCTTTGTCTCAACTCTTAGGTGAAACCCTCCTCTCCACAACATCCGCAGAGAATTAAAAACTTGAGCAGGTTCTAAGCATCTATCCAATTATTCTAATACCAGCCTGAAGAGAGTTTTTTGGCTCGTTATTTCTTCCTATCCACAATTTCTTACAGATGTTAGTTGAAGGATGAATATTGAACACATCACCTAAGGACATGTAAGGAGAAAGCGACTCCAGGAAAGGTATTTGCAGGAATGAGGAGTGTGCTAATACCTCTATGGCCATGTTTATGCTTTCTTTTGTCAACCCTGTAAGTTATAATTAGAAAACAGAGAAGGTCCAAACCTTCAGTGCTGTTTAGTCTGCAGAAGATGGCTCAATCCGATTTTGGGAACTTAGTTTGGATTAGATGGTATACAGAAAGGGTGATGAGAGTAATGGGTCTGCATTGGAAGAGGAATCAGCTGATTTGACTTACTTAAATTGTTTTTAAAGAGTAAACAATTGGATAGCCCTGAGTAATTTGAAGAATATAAATTCATATTTGACATTTCAAGAATGATGGAGACAATCTTTGTAAACTGCAACATATTTGTGTAATATTTGTAATTTTTTCATGTTCGTTTGATTTATCTGTGTATTGTAGTTTGCCTGTGAATTAAATCTTCTGATTATTGCATTGGTGAAGCTTTTAAGTGATTGATAAAGATTGGTTGGTCATGTCAGTAATATACAAAGAACTTACGGCATTGAGAAAGCATAAATTAAGTCTCACAATGAACTCACACCAAAATAATCGGTTCACAAAATACAAGGGGGCAGAAATTGCCCTCCGCCCGAAACATGGCGCACGCACCCCGTTTCTACTGTTTTTACCGCTACGGTGGTTGAGGTGGCCTCTTGAGCGAAATTCCGCTTTTTGGCTTTTTATTTCAGGTGGACCGGAAGTAGCTCATAATGGGGGCGGAAGTGTGGCGGTGAGTACACCAGAGGGGCAGAATTGGGGGGAGTGTAGAGTCCGCCACTGTCACCACGGATCTCCCCTTCACTTTAAGGGGACGGCTTGTGCGGTTTCTAAGGTTTGGTCCACTGGACCACCAGGGAGGGTTTCGGCCAGGCCAGCGGCCTGGCACCCAAGAGCGGGTGCCAGACTGCCCCTTGGCGGCCCGGCCGAACACGGGGGCATAAGTGTCGGCCTGACACGGCAGTCAGCCGACAAAATAAAACATGGCGGCAGTGGCTGTAGGTCCTCCCCTTTAATGGGAACCGCAATGCCATTGCAGAAGGCCACAACTTCAGTGCACTGTTGGGAAAAAGCAGCTTTTGGCACCGCCCGGCAGGAGGAAGACTTCACGGCAGAATTTCACCATCGGGGGGAACATCGGTGGTGCGCGCTGTGATGACGCACTTAGCACAGGTCGGCAGCAGCGGAGCAGTAGGGGTAGAGCTGGTCACCGCCAGGAGCGGAATTTTGATAATGGTGGCCATTACACGAAAAGTTGGCGGCCATTGCATGCCGCTGCTTGGCTGCCGATTTCCGGTGTTAAGAGGCCTTAAGGAAAGGGGCAATTTCATCCCCAAGATAATTAAGAATGAGGGCGGCCATTCAATCCTTCTTATTTCACCCTTCTCGAAAGACCTGGCAGTCCGAAAATGTTAACTCTGTCTCTCTCTTCACAGCTGCTGCCTGACCTGCTGAGTATTGCAAAGATTACTGAGAGCATGCAAAATGTTTTTATATTAGATAACTGTATTTTCCATCACTTACTCCGTCGCAATGCTGGGCACAAGGAGTTCTTGGCATCCAACATTGCCAAAGGAGAGGAAGAGGAATTGTTAAGGGGAAACTAGATAAACACATGAGGGAGAATGGAATAGAAGAATGTGCTGATAGGGTGAGTATTTCCAGCATTTTCTGTTTTTATTTTATATAGGCATTACTATTACTCCTGTTTCCCCCCCCCCCCCCACCCCCCACAGCCACTTGAAAACTTCTCTACTCCATGTAAGTAAATTATTTATAGTCATAATTGTGTTTGATGTACTGTAAGATGGCAATGATCTTAAATCTAACAAACGCAAGTGCTTTCATATCTCCAATTAATGGTCTGTATTATTAGACTTTCGCTATCAATTTCGTAGGAATTAGAGATTTGTTCCTTCTGCTTCCCGGCAATGCTCTGACTTCTCCTGCTGATACCCAGAAAACAAAACATCGGCCTGCGTTTTGTAGTTGGAGGTTTCCCGCGGGCGGAGGCCTCTGCCCTGCAAAAAATCTCCAAACTTACCTGGTGGTCCGGGAGATTTGGTGACGCGCAGTCCTGGGTCGTTATGCGTAGGTTTGCGTTAGAGGCCCACATATCCCAGGAGCGCAGGCGCTTCGCAAGCATCCCTGGGATCACATGGGCCGGCCTAACCAATGAGTGTAGGAGGATCCCCATTCATACTTATGGTGAGTTCCGTGTTTCCACAGAGCTGCCATAAGTACGAATGGAAATACCCCCCAAAACACATTAAATAAATAGATAAAACACATTACATATTTAAAATTAATTAAAATGCAATTTATTTAAATATTTATACAAAAATTTATTTTGGGGAAACTATTTTTTATATGTTTTAACAGCTAAAAATGAACCTACCTTAATGGACACAGTTTTTAATATATAAACGAGTGATAAAATCTTACTTTTCTATAAAGGGGCCGAAATTTCCCTCTGCTGGAAACAGGGTGCACCTACCATAGTTTTGTGTCCCTTCCCGCCGATATGGATGCAGCGGTGTTAAGAGCAAAATTCTACTTTTTCGGCGGCTAAACGGAGTGGAGTGGTAATGACTGCGGTAATGGGCTGGTTTCAGCAGCGTGGCAGCAGAGTGGCGTTTGGACCGCAAAATCCCGTGCCTAACTAATTGGTCATCGTGATACCACTTTTCCCTGGCCTTCTTAAAGGGCAGCATGGACAGCTGTGTCTTGCCTTCGGTCTGACTTGCTTCAGAGGAGATGGCTGCAAAGGGGGACCTTTGAGGAGGGCCAGCAGCTTCAGCGACGCTGAGCTGGAAAGCCTGATGCAAGCTGTGGAGGAAAGGAGGCGGTTACTCTTCCCTGATACTGGTGGGTGACGAATTAGGAGCGTCTTCCTAAATGCCTGGAGGGAGATCGCAGCGGAGGTTTTGGGGACCTCCATTCACCAGCGCACCATAACTCAATGCCGGAAAAGGCTCACCGACCTTATTCGACGAATGAAAGTGAGTACACCTTCCCCCAACTCCTCACCTTACACCTGCGAGCCTCTCCTTCACCTTAACTTCTCTCTCACCAACACTATACAGTAGCTGAAGTAACTTTTGATTGCTGAGGCATGTATGTGTGCACATTCACAATGGAGGCTCCCTTGTATGTGAGATGCACAGCTGCATGTAATGGGCCCACACTTACACTAATTGCCGAGGCCTCAGAGAACTCCGACTTACCAACCCTTCTTTGTTTTCCAGGCCAAGGTGGCACAGAACCATGCCCAGCAACAAGCCACTGGTGGGGGCGAGTCAGAAAAATGTCAAGCTGACTGATCCGGAGGAAAGGGTGCAGCGGCTAGTGGGCACACATGTTGGCTTCCCTCTGGCTGTTGGTCACGCCGATCCTGCTGGAGGCAGCATGGGTAAGTGAAGGCCTTTGTGCAATGCCATCTCTCCCTGACAGTGCAATCGGTTACCTGGCTATTGCTTATGCTTGTGTGAAAGCTTCTTGCTGCATGGTGCAGCCTCACGGCACCCCTTGTCCCATTTTTGATTGCAGATGAGACCCCGAATGTCAGCCAAAGTGAGATGGACACCCTTGAGGCGACTGGCAGCCAGAGTCAGGAGCACACACTTGAGACACTGGAAGATCTTGGCGGCATGTCCGATGATGGAGATGGAGCGGGGGAGAGCTCTGCCAGCGTCATCGCGTCATTGCTTCCTACAGTCTCACGTGCCAGCTCAGATACTGGGAGTACGCGGTTGGCTATCTTAGATTTCGGAGAGGGATCTGCAACGGGGCCTAGCGGGCTACAGTATGATCAAGGGCAAAGGGAACCTTGGGTGACATCTCTCCGGGGAGGTGAGTGCGCAGGCGAGTCCTGCTGAGGAGGACTCAAATGAGCCCATCGATGTTGGGGCTTATGAGCAAAGGGTGGAGGCCATGCAATCGGAGCTCTTGGTGGTGCCCGCGAGTGTCGCAAGTGGTCAGGAGTGTGGAGGAGTCTGCCTTCCGCATTGTGGACAGCTCTGCGCACACCATGGAGCCCATCATTGCCAATGTGCAGACCATGGTGGAATCCCAGAGTGACCGTGCGGATCCAGCTGCGATGACAAGTCTCTTGGGCGAGGTGACAGCTGCCATTGCAGCACAGGTGTGAGGGAGCGAGCGTGGCAGTGCTTCTTTGGACAGGATGGCCGCTGCCCTGGAAGCTCAGAATGCGCTCATGCACTCTGGGCAACAGGGCACGGAGCGTCTGACTGCTGTCGTCTCTGGTGTCTTCGAGACTGTGGCTGCTCTCATACAGTCTCAGCTGGAGGCTACGCGAGATCTGACTGCTGCCATCGTGGTTGGGTCCACCACGATCCACCGGGGTCCTAACAGTGCCAGCACACTCCACCGACATGTGCTCCAGCAGCTTGGTGCGGGAGGTGGGATGTTGTGCAGGGGGATGACGCTGGCTCCTCGGATCAGGAAACTGATGTGGGTTCTCAACATCCTAGCAGCCTTGAGCCGAGACTTGCCACTCCACAATTGCTGCCAAGCATGGCTTCGCCCCAGCCACTTCCGAGTGAAGGCGCACAGGAGGATGCGGCCCAGTCTGCAGCTGGCCCTTCTAGGGCCAAAGCTGGTCGAGGGCATCCGAGAAGGACATCTGTAACTTCCTCTCCACACACAGCAGCCTTCCCAAAGCCATGAGGTAGCCACAGGGGAGACACTGCGGCGTAATGTAAGGATAGGTCTGTGTAAGAGGGGTAATAAGGAGTTGCACAAGGGTTATAAATGATAATGTTGATGTATTGCGCACCCATTGTTTGGGGTGTAATAAATGTTTATTTTGGTTTATTTTGGACATTTTTGAATAGGTCTCTCATTTAACTGTGCAGGAATGATGTGCAGCTCATAGGGTGGCCCATGGATATGGCCAGATGCAGGCTCAACTGGGCAGTCAATTATGTGAACCGCGCAGCAATGAGATCGCTTTGTGCTTCCCTTGCAGGGTCACGATATCCTGCTCCACCTCATGTGTGTCCTCGTCCCCCTTCTCCTCCGCAGGTGGCACTGCTGCCTCGTCCTCCAATGGCTGTGCCCTCATGATGGCCAGGTTTTGGAGCATGCAGCACACCACCACAAATATGGAGACACACTCAGGCGAGTACTGCAGCACACCCACTGAGTGGCCCAGGCTTCAGAATCACAATTGTGTGCTCGATGATGGCCCTGGTGGTTGAGAGAGTGTTATTATAGGTGTGCTGCGCCGCAGTTCGAGGATCTCGAAGAGGAGTCAAGAGCCAAATGCTCAGTGCGTAGCCCTTGTCACCGAGGAACCAGCTGCAATCTTGATTGGCCCAGTGAAGAGGCGTGGCACACTGGTCTGCCGCAGTATGAAAAACACAGAAACATAGAAAATAGGTGTAGGAGTAGGCCATTTGGCCATTCGAGCCTGCACCACCATTCAATATGATCATGGCTGATCATGCAACTTCAGTACCCCATTCCTGCTTTCTCACCATACCCCTTGATCCATTTAGCCGTAAGGGCCACATCTAACTCCCTTTTGAATATATCTGGCGAACTGGCCTCAACAACTTTCTGTGGTAGCAACACAGGTTCACCACTCTCTGGGTGAAAAAGTTTCTCCTCATCTCAGTTCTATATGGTTTACTCCTTATCCTTAGACTGTGACCCCTGATTCTGGACTTCCCCAACATCGGGAACATTCTTCCTGCATCTAATCTGTCCAATCCCGTCAGAATTTTATATGCTTCTATGAGATCCCCTCTCATTCTTCTAAATTCCAGTGAATATAAGCCTAGTCGATCCAGTCTTTCTTCATATGTCAGTCCTGCCATACCCGGAATCAGTCTGGTGAACCTTTGCTGCACTCCCTCAATAGAAGAATGTCCTTCTTCAGATTAGGAGACCAAAAGTGCACACAATACTCAAGGTGTGGTCTCACCAAGGCCCTGTACAATTGCAGCAAGACCTCCCTGCTCCTCTACTCAAGTCCTCTCGCTATGATTTCCAACATGCCATTTGCTTTCTTAACTGCCTGCTGTACCTACATGCCTACTTTCAATGACTGATGTACCATGACTCCCCGGTCTCGTTGCACCTCCCCTTTTACTAATCTGTCACAATTCAGATAATAATCTGCCTTCCTGTTTTTGCCACCAAAGTGGATAACTTCACATTTATCTACATTATATCACATCCGCCATGCATTAATGACTGCCTTTGCCTATCCTACTGATGTCATGCAGTATTACCCCAGTGTTAGTAGCATGGCTGGTGCAAGGCTGCTGACTTTCAGTGGTGGCCACTCCACGACCTCGATGAGCAGGTGGCAGGGAGTGTCAAATCGAGCTTCTTCAAATCGATGGTGCTTCTTCGTCTTCTTCTTCTTCACTCTTCTCTCCCTCTTCTTGGTCAAACACGGGCTAGGCAAGCTGCATTTCTTTGTGAAATGAGGAAGACACAAGGGTAGGGTTGTGGTGAGCAGAGCTGCATGCTTACACCATGCGCTCCAAGTAAATTAGAAGATATTGTGGGATGAGGGGGAAATGGGATGTGAGTAGGAGGTTAGCATATGAGGATACCAGCATATCCTTTCAGCTTCACCACAGGCCAAGAGCTCAACCATGCCCCTCCCAAGAATAGCCAGCACTATCTCCTCCAAGTGGGTGAGGTGCAGTTAGGAACGGGAGGCGAGCCCCATGCTGGTACAGATTGTTGGTAGATGAGTGATGGGCGGGTCATGCATGAGCAGTGTGAGAGGCAGTGGTGCATTTGTAGGAGACAGCTTTTAAAGATGCATTCACTGATCTTGACCACTGGTCTGAGGTCATGAGCACTGGAGCCAGGTTGTGGAGCGAGAATGCTGGCAGTGACGGCCTAGGTGATCTGGTCCCACATCATTCTTTCTGGAGGGCCAATGGCGCCTGTGGATAGAGAACCTCTCCTGCAGTGTTGAGCTCCTGCTCAAAGTTGGTGTGCTGCATGCAAAACCCTTCTTGCCCATTCTCTGGCTTTGATGAGCTGAAGCACTTTCACCATTTGTTTACGTCCAGAAGGCAGTTCAGCTTTAAGAGCTGAAGACTGCTATTTCGCAATTATTTTTACTGTTTATATTTTTTTTCACGAGACAGTTGCGCTCTAAGGGCTAAAGACTGCCTATTTTTAACTAATTTTTATTTTTTTATTTTAGAAGGCAGTTTCCCTTTAAGGGACTGCACTGCTTTCTGAAATGACAGGCTAGCTTTAAAAGAATGCTGAAATGTTCCATGGACACTACAGCTACACTACTTTGGGCCTCCTGCTGAGACTACTATCTGAAACACCGCATCAGACTGGAGGTTTTGTGCTGCCCTAAATTAAATCAGCAGGCAGCACCAAAGTACTGGTGCTGTCTGAGCTCTTTTTATGGGCGGCCATTAACCTCGACCCATGGTGGCACTGGCAGGTTTCCAGCCGACTTGAATTTCTCGGCCAAATGCTTTATACAATGCCTTTCACGACTTCAAGTCATCCCAAAGCATTTTACGCCCAATTAACTACTTTTGGAGTGTAGTCACTGCTGCAAGTTAGGAAACGCAGCAGCCAATTTGCACACAGCAAGCTCCCACAAACAGCAATGAGGCAGATAATCTGTTTTAGTGATTTTAGTTGATAAATGAATATTGGCCCAAGACACCAGGGAGAACATCCCTGCTCTTTTTCTTCGAAATAGTGCCATGTGATCTTTTATGTCGCCATAAGAGGGTAAACAGGGCTTTGGTTTAACATTTGGCCACATCTAAAGTACAGCAAGCAGCGCTCCCTCTGCATTGTACTGGGAGCATTAGCTTAGGTTTTGAAATCAAGTCTGTGGACCAGGGCTTGAACCCACAACTTTCTGACTTTGAGGTGAGGGTGCTACCCACTGAGCCACAGCTGACACCTATGCTTGAGGGACACTTAGCAACCTCAGTGAGGGAGCAGCCCCAGGATAAGAGAGCACATGGCTGCAGTTAAGGTGCAACATCTTCGGGTGCCTCCCAGGTTTAGGAACCATCACTCTGGTCAGTTTGTGGACATGGCTTGTTAGAACTTTACTATATATATTGGCTCATCATATGAATGTTATACTGAATGAAAGAAAGACTTGCATTTATATAGCGCGTTAATGACCACCGTAAAGCACTTTACAGTCAATGAAGCAATTTTTTGAAGCATAGTCACTGTTGTAATGCAGGAAACACGGCTCCTAATTTGGAAGCTCCCACAAATAGCAATGTAATAATGACCAGATAATCTATTTTTGTTATGATGATTGAGGGACAAATATTGGCCGGGACACCAAGGATAACTCCCCGACTTTTCTTCAAAATAGTGACAAGGGATCTTTTACATCCACCTGAGAGAGCAGACGATGCCTCGATTTAATGTCTCATCTGAAAGAGGGCACCTCTGACAATGTTGCGCTCCCTCAGCACTGCACTCAAGTGTTAGCTTAGATTTTTGTGCTCAAGCCCCTGGAGTGAAATTTGAACCTACAAACTTCTGACTCAGAGGCGAGTGTGCTACAGGCTGAACCACAGAATATAAAAATAAATTGTAAAGTCGACAAACACATTAAAAAAAAAAATCAGGATAGAGATAGGGCCACTAATGATTAGACAGGACAAACTCATAGGTAATGAAAGCAAAATGGCAGAAATATTAAATCATTATTTTAAGAAAATAAGAACATAAGAAATAGGAACAGGAGTAGGCCATATGGCCCCTCAAGCCTGCTCCACCATTCAATAAGATCATGGCTGATCTGATCAAGGGCTTAGCTCCACTTCCCTGCCCACTCCCCATAATCCCTTATCCCCTTATCGTTTAAGAAACTGTCTAATTCTGCCTTAAATTTATTTAATGTCCCAGCTTCCACAGCTCTCTGAGGCAGCGAATTCCATAGATTTACAACCCTCTGAGAGAAGAAATTTCTCCTCATCTCTGTTTTAAATGGGCGGCCCCTTATTATAAGATCATGCCCTCTAGCTCTAGTCTCCCCCATCAGTGGAAACATCCTCTCTGCATCCACCTCGTCAAGCCCCCTCATAATCTTATGCATTTCGATAAGATCACCTCTCATTCTTCTGAATTCCGATGAGTAGAGGCCCAACCTACTCAACCTTTCCTCATGTCAACCCCCTCATCCCCGAAATCAACCTAGTGAACCTTCTCTGAACTGCCTCCAAAGCAAGTATATCCTTTCGTAAATATGGAAACCAAAACTGCACGCAGTATTCCAGGTGTGGCCTCATCAATACCTTGTATAGCTGTAGCAAGACTTCCCTGCTTTTATACACCATCCCCTTTGCAATAAAGGCCAAGATACTTGCTATACCTGCATACTATCCTTTTGCGTTTCATGCACAATTACCCCCAGGTCCCGCTGTACTGCGGCACTTTGCAATCTTTCTCATTTAAGTAATAACTCGCTCTTTGATTTTTTTCTGCCAAAGTGCATGACCTCACACTTTCCAACATTATACTCCATCTGACAAATTTTTGCCCATTCATTTAGCCTGTCTATGTCCTTTTGCAGACTTTTTGTGTCATCCTCACACATTGCTTTTCCTCCCATCTTTGTATCATCAGCAAACTTGGCTCCGCTACAATCAGTCCCTCCTTCCAAGTTGTTAATATAGATTGTAAATAGTTGGGGTCCCAACACTGATCCCTGCAGCTCCCCACAAGTTACTGGTTGCCAACCAGAGAATGAACCAGTTATCCTGACTCTCTGTTCTCTGTTAGTTAGCCAATCCTCTATCCATGCTAATATATTACCCCAACCCCGTGAACTTTTATTTTAAGTGGCACCTTGTCAAATGCCTTCTGGAAGTCCAGATACACCACATCCACTGGTTTCCCTTTATCCACCCTGTTCGTTACATCCGCAAAGAACTCCAGCAAATTTGTCAAACATGACTTCCCCTTCATAAATCCATGCTGACTCTGCCTGACCGAATTTTGCTTTTCCAAATGTCCTGCTACTGCTTCTTTAATAATGGACTCCAAGATTTTCCCAACCACAGATGTTAAGCTAACTGGTCTATAATTTCCTGTTCTTTGACTATCTCCTTTTTTAAATAGGGGTGTTACATTTGCAGTTTTCCAATCTGCTGGTACCTCCCCAGAATCCAGAGAATTTTGATAAATTACAACCAATGCATCCACAATTCCTGCCGTTACTTCTCTTAAGACCCTAGGATGCAAGCCATCAGGTCCAGGAGATTTATCTGCCTTTAGTCCCAGTGTCTTACTGAGTACCACCTCCTTAGTGATTGTGATTGTGTTAAGTTCCTCCCCCCTATAGCCCCTAGACTATCCACTGTTGGAATATTGTTATTGTCCTCTACTGTAAAGACTGATACAAAATATTTGTTAAGAGTTTCTGCCTTCGTATTTAACAGAGAGATTATCATGCTGGACAGCATATTAGAAGAAGAGATCAAAAATATATAAATCATTTAAGATAGAAAGATGGAAGATGATTGATAAACTAATCAACCTCAGACAGGACAACACCCCAGTTCAGTGCTGAGGGAGCGCTGCACTGTCAAAGGTGCTGTCTTTCGATGGGACATTAAACCGATGCCCTGTCTGCTCTCTCAGGTTGATGTTAAATATCCCATGGCACTATTTTGAAGAAGAGCAGGAGAGTTATCCCCAGTGCCCTGACCAATATTTATCCCTCAATCAACATAACAAAAACAGATAGATTGCATCCGCTCATATTAAAAATAGTTGGGCAATAGATAGCAGTGGTCCTATTACATATGGATAAAACATTATTTGATAAGGGAATAGTGTCAGAGGATTGGCAGACAATTAATGTGATTCTTAAATGTAAATAGGGAAATAGAACAGGTCCAGGGAACTATAGACCAATTAGCTTAACGTCGGTGGTAGGAAAGATCATGGAATCCTCACTCAAAGATGTAATAGAAAAACATCTAGAAACTGAAAATATAATAAAGAGTAGTCAGCATGGATTCCAAAAGGGAAGATCATGCTTGACCAACCTTATTGAATTCTTTGATGCAGTAACAGAAAGGGTAGATAAGGGTAATGTAGTAGACATAATATATTTGGATTTTGAAAAAGCCTTCAATAAGGTACTGCATAGTAGACTCATGACTATGGTCAGAACATATGGAGTTAGAGGACAAGTCGCAGAATGGATAGCAAGCTGGCTACAAAACAGAAAACAGAGAGTTGGAGTTAAAGGTAGTTACTCAGACTGGCAAAAGGTGGGAAGTTATACTCCACAGGATCAGTGCTGGGACAACTGTTCTTCAACATTTAGATGAACAATTTGGACTCAGGAATCGGAAGTACAATTAAAAAATTTGCAGATGACACCAAATTGGGTGATATTGTTAATACAGAGGAAGACTGCAACAAAATACAGAAATATATTAATAAACTTGCAGAATGGGTGTGTAATTGGCAAATGAATTTCAATATAAATAAGTGTGAGGTACACTTTGGTAGAAACACTACGCCTTGGAAAATAAATGTCTAAATGACGTCGAGGAGCAGAGGGATCTGGGGTACAGAAAGCAGTAAAAGTAGCGATGCAGGTCAATAAGGCCATAAAAAAGTGAAGAAAGTACTGGAGTTCATTTCTAGAGGGATAGAATTGAAAAGCAGAGAAGTTACGTTAAACTTGTATAGAACCTTGTTAGACCACACTTGGAGTACTGTGAACCATTCCATATTACAAAAATTATATTGAGGTACTGGAGAAGGTGCAAAAAACATTTACTAGAATTATATTAGAAGTGAGAGGTTATACTTCTCAAGAAAGATTGAACAGTCTGGAACTCTTTTCTCTAGTAGAGAAGGAGGGGTGATCTGATTGAGGTATTTAAGATTATGATAGTGTAGATCTAGAGAAGTTGTTTCCACTTTTAGGAGAGACCAGAACT
Source organism: Pristiophorus japonicus (assembly GCF_044704955.1). Classification (NCBI taxonomy): domain Eukaryota; kingdom Metazoa; phylum Chordata; class Chondrichthyes; family Pristiophoridae; genus Pristiophorus; species Pristiophorus japonicus. Next base: position 39,257,757 of record NC_091986.1, on the reverse strand, counting down.
AGAATCATAGAATCATAGAAAGGTTACAGCATCGAAGAAGACCATTCAGCCCATCGAGCCCATGTCAGCTCTCTGCAAGAGCACTTCAGTTAGTCTCACTCCCGCACCCTTTCCCCATAGCTCTGCAATTTTTTTTTCTGCATGAACTTACCCAATTCTCTTTTGAAAGCCACCATTTAAATTGCCTCCACCACCCTTTGAGGCAGTGCAGTCCTCATCATAGCCGCTCATCACCTTTGATTCTTCTGCCAATCACCTGAAATCTGTGTCCTCTGGTTCTCGACCCTTCCGCCAATGGGAACAGTTTCTCTCTATCTACTCTGTCTAGACCTTTCATGATATTGAACATCTCAGTCAAATCTCCTCTCAACCTTCTGTGCTCCAAGGTGAACAACCCCAGCTTCTCCAGTCTATCTACGTAATTGAAGTCTCTCATCCCTGGAACCAGTCTTGTAAATCTCTTCTGTACGCTCTCCAAGGCCTTCAAACCCTTCCTAAAGTGCAGTGTCCAGAATCGGACAAAATACTCCAGTTGAGTCCGAACCAATTTTTTATAAAGGTTCATGATAACTTCCTCACTTTTGTACTCTATGGCTTTATTGAGAAAGCCCAGGATCCCATATGTTTTTTTAATCACTTTCTCAACCCTTGCCACCTTCCCTATGAATCCAATAGGGAATTGAGAAAAAACATCTTTACCCAGAGAGTGGTTTGAATGTGGAACTCACATGGAGAGTTGAGGTGATTAATATAGATGCATTTAAGGGGAAACTAGATAAGCACATGAGGCAGAAAGGAATAGAAGGATATGCTGATAGGGTGAGATGAAGAAGGGTGGGAGGAGGCTCGTGTGGAGCATAAACACCGGCATGGACTAGTTGGGCCGAATGGCCTGTTTCTGTGCTGTACATACTATGTAATACTATTTGGAATCATCCCATTCAACACATCAAGTTTGCTCCCTCTTATAGGTTTTGTTTCAGAATCTGATCTATTATTACATTGAAAATATTTGCTGTAGGACTGGGATATATTGCGTTGTAAAGCCAACAAACCAGAAAGCATAACATCTCTTGCATTCTTAGCACACTACATTTTAACTTACTTGCAGTAATAACGGATGATAGCAGCAGCTGACTGCGATCATCCTTTGCTGCTCTGTCTCTGCTTTACAATCATTGAGCAATTATTATATCAGCACAAATAAAGGCAATCTAATTACAAACCTTTCCCCATTATCTCATCTTTCAGGAATTAGAAGTCGCTTTGCACGGGACTAAAAAACACTTTGTGAAATTCTTTCTTGAAAATAGCACCTGGTTTTGCTCCAGCAGTCACCTTATCCATAGGAGCAATGTGGATCAAATGTGTAACAGCAGGATAATTACATTTAGCCTGTCATGAACTGAAATAAGGTTCCAAGTGGAGCCTTAATTCCACAGTGATAGGACTATGTCACAGTGGTAGGACTATCACACAGTGGTAGGACTATCTCACAGTGGTAGGACTATCTCACAGTGGTAGGACTATCGCACAGTGGCAGGACTATCTCACAGTAGTAGGACTATCTCACAGTGGCACGACTATCTCACAGTGGTAGGACTATCGCACAGTGGCAGGACTATCGCACAGTGGTAGGACTATCGCACAGTGGCAGGACTATCTCACAGTGGTAGGACTATCGCACAGTGGCAGGACTATCTCACAGTGGTAGGACTATCGCACAGTGGCAGGACTATCTCACAGTGATAGGACTATCTCACAGTGGCAGGACTATCTCACAGTGATAGGACTATCTCACAATGGTAGGACTATCGCACAGTGGCAGGACTATCTCACAGTGGCAGGACTATCTCACAGTGGTAGGACTATCGCACAGTGGTAAGACTATCGCATAGTGGTAGGACTATCTCACAGTGGTAGGACTATCTCACAGTGGCAGGACTATCGCACAGTGGCAGGACTATCTCACAGCGATAGGACTATCTCACAGTGGCACGACTATCTCACAGTGGTAGGACTATCGCACAGTGGCAGGACTATCTCACAGTGGCAGGACTATCTCACAGTGGTAGGACTATCGCACACTGGCAGGACTATCTCACAGTGGTAGGACTATCTCACAGTGGTAGGACTATCGCACAGTGGCAGGACTATCTCACAGTGGTAGGACTATCTCACAGTGGTAGGACTATCGCACAGTGGTAGGACTATCTCACAGTGGTAGGACTATCGCACAGTGGCAGGACTATCTCACAGTGGTAGGACTATCGCACGGTGGCAGGACTATCTCACAGTGGCACGACTATCTCACAGTGGTAGGACTATCTCACAGTGGTAGGACTATCTCACAGTGGTAGGACTATCGCACAGTGGTAGGACTATCGCACAGTGGCAGGACTATCTCACAGTGGTAGGACTATCGCACAGTGGCAGGACTATCTCACAGTGGCACGACTATCTCACAGTGGTAGGACTATCGCACAGTGGCAGGACTATCTCACAGTGGTAGGACTATCTCACAGTGGTAGGACTATCTCACAGTGGCAGGACTATCTCACAGTGGTAGGACTATCTCACAGTGGTAGGACTATCTCACAGAGGTGAGAACGGTGGAAATATCAAATCGAGATTCCACAGTTCGAAAAAACTTTGGAAAAAAATATAGGCGCTTTAAGAACTACAATTTTGATTTCTATTTTGGGAGATACTGGTTGGCTTTTGACAGAAAATGTCATGGAAATGTACAGAATTACAGCAAAGGCACTAATACTGTAGTCCAGATTTTGCTGGAGTGGGGCCTCTCATGGCTTGCCCCATTAGTTAGACTTCTTCATGCACGTTTAGATTTTAAGCAATTGTCCCTGTAACTTGCTGGCAGTATGAGCTGATAATGGCGCAGCGAGGGCAATGGGACATCTGGGACCTCAGTGAACGACGGGACCAACAGCCTGTCTCCTTAACCCGTGAGATTGAAGGGTTGAGAAACAAATAGGGAAAAGACGGAGAAGGAAATCAGGTAAATTAGAGTCAAATCAGATACAAAAAGAGAAAGAAAGTGAGGGAAAGAAAGGTTGGGTTAAGAGAGAGAAAAAGAGATAGAAAGGTAAAATAAGAATACAAATTTTACATTTCAGACTTTTTAAAATCTAAAACAATTCAGTCTGAAGGAATGAGACTCCACATTTATAATTGTTTACTTTCTGGGCCAGAGAGTCCTTAACAATTATCACATCGTTAAAAGGGTACTTATGCTGTTAATTACTAGATTTAACTTTCTGTGGCAAGTTTAATGGGACTGGAATCTCCCAATGTTGACTTCCATCCCTGCAAGGAAGTACCTTGCCTGTACTCACTTCCTCAGCTAACAGCACAACTGATATCAGGAACTCACTGTAGGAGTCATTTGACCCGTGCCCACTTCCTGCTGCCGGATCTTGCTGTGGGGTCTCCTGGGCCTGGTTCACTTCTGTTATTTCTTATGCCATCCCATTTCTTTCGTCATTTGTTAAATCTGTGATGATAATTGATTCTTATATTATTGCAACAGTGCATTCATAATAATTGTACTATCACTTACATCACTTTACGGGGTACAGTAGCATAGTGGTTATGCTGCTGGACTCATAATCCTAGAAGCCTGGACTATTGATCTGGAGATGTGAATTCATAATCCCACCACGGCAGCTGGTGAATTTAAATTCAGTTAGTTATATAAAATCGGGAATAAAAAGCTAGTGTCAGTAGTAGTGACCATGAAACTACTGGATTGTCGTAAAAAAAAACATTTGGTTCACTAACATCCTTTAGGGAAGGAAATCTGCCATCGTTAGCCGGTCTGGCCTATATTTGACTCCAGACCCACAGCAATGTGGTTGAAGCTTAACTGCCCTCTGCAGTTCAAGGCGGCTCACCACCACCTTCAAACGGGCAATTACGGATGGGCAATAAATGCTGGCCATGCCATGAATGAAAAAAAAATCACAGTTCCATTATGTTTTGCAATATCTGCCAGTAATATTTTCCTGATTTGACAAATAGCATTCTGTAAATATAAAGAGTAACAAGTACTGCTCTTGTCTTTCAATGTGAGGGGTACTGTCAGAAAGGTGATGATGTCTTTAGTGGTGCAGGAATTCCTGGATTGATTGATTTTTAATTCTTGGCCTTGAAATTATGGTCAGAAGTTTCCTAGGGCCGGGTGCCTCCGACTGCAATAATTTCTGCGAAAGTACCTGATGATCCCGGAGGTTCATCGACTTGTGGTCCTGGGGCTCTACGCGAAGGCCAGCGATCCTATGGGTTTCATACGGATCTCTGGGATCATGTGGGCCAACCCAACCTATCAAAGTAGGGGGAATCCCCATTCATACTTTTGGTAATTCTGGAGATGCGATAAGTATGAATGGGAGTACCGCCAAAACACACAAACACTGAAAATAATTTAAAAAACACGTCACATATTTAAAGTTAATTAACACCAATTTTAGTAAATATTTTAGACAACATTTAAAAAAAAATGTTTTTAAATATGTTTTAACAGGGCTAAAAATAAGCTTATCTTAATGGACAGGGCTTTAATATACACATGAGTGACAAGATTTTATTTTTCTATTTTTTAAATCTCTTATGCTGAATAAAGCAGGCCTTATGCCTGCTTTTACCAGCGTAAGAATTTGAAGGACATTTGCTGGACAGAAGTTGGGCAAATAGTTCAACTTTCCATCCAGGGGGCCCTTTCCTTCGCATGTGTGCAATCAATCAAAAGGATTTTTGACAGATCACATGTGCCGGGTTTAGCCACAGGTATCAGTGCTGGGACCACAACTGTTTACAATATACATAGATGACCTGGAAGAGGGGACAGAGTGTAGTGTAACAAAATTTGCAGATGACACAACGATTAGTGGGAAAGCAGATTGTGCAGAGGACACAGAAAGGCTGCAAAGAGATTTAGATAGGTTAAGCGAATGGGCTAAGGTTTGGCAGATGGAATACAATGTCGGAAAGTGTGAGGTCATCCACCTTGGGGAAAAAAAACAGTAAAAGGGAATATTATTTGAATGGGGAGAAATTACAACATGCTGCGGTGCAGAGGGACCGGGGGGGTCCTTGTGCATGAATTCCAAATAGTTAGTTTGCAGGTGCAGCAGGTAATCAGGAAGGCGAATGGAATGTTGGCCTTCATTGCGAGAGGGATGGAGTACAAAAGCAGGGAGGTCTTGCTGCAACTGTATAAGGTATTGGTGAGGCCGCACCTGGAGTACTGCATGCAGTTTTGGTCACCTTACTTAAGGAAGGATATACTAGCTTTGGAGGGGGTACAGAGACGATTCACTCGGCTGATTCCGGAGATGAGGGGGTTACCTTATGATGATAGATTGAGTAGACTGGGTCCTTACTCCTTGGAGTTCAGAAGGATGAGGGGTGATCTTATAGAAACATTTAAAATAATGAAAGGGATAGATAAGATAGAGGCAGAGAGGTTGTTTCCACTGGTGGGGGAGACTAGAACTAGGGGGCACAGCCTCAAAATACGGGGGAGCCAATTTAAAACCGAGTTGAGAAGGAATTTCTTCTCCCAGAGGGTTGTGAATCTGTGGAATTCTCTGCCCAAGGAAGCAGTTGAGGCTAGCTCATTGAATGTATTCAAGTCACAGATAGATAGATTTTTAACCAATAAGGGAATTAAGGGTTACCCGGGAGCGGGCGGGTAAGTGGAGCTGAGTCCACGGCCAGATCAGCCATGATCTTGTTGAATGGTGGAGCAGGCTCGAGAGGCTAGATGGCCTACTCCTGTTCCTAATTCTTATGTTCTTATGTTCTTATGCGCTTCGGATACCTAAACCTGGAACTTGTGGGGACCCCATGGGCGAGTGCGCACATCATATGCGCCCGTGGGAAGCACAAGTTCAGGGCCATTGTGCTTTTCTGGTGGCACTTTGAAAAAATAAATAATATTTGTGGTGCTAGATTATTATTGTAGGGTTAGTGGGTAGAAATGGAGCAGCGCCTGAAACCGGGCGCGATTCCGCTGCCGCACCGCGATGGTGTGCTAGAACGAAGAGGCCTGAAGATCGTCAGAAATTGCTCCTTGGGCTTCATCACTAGAATTCCGGTGACAAGGGCCTAACCCATTTCAGCCAGCGCAGAGGCCCACAGGTAAGTTCGAGATGAGGGATGAGGCAGGAGGGAGAGTGGGGTGGCAAGCACGGGTCGGCAGCGGCTCGCAGTTGTTTCGTGGAACCAAGAGGAGCCGCCTGCTCATTGTAACTCCAACCTTTATCAGGGCCTCGAACTCAAAGTTTTGTGGTCTTTTATATTGAGCGTTCCTTCACCAGTCCCTGTAAGGAATACTGGTTTCCATCACTCAAGACCCAGAAATACCAGTCAGAGTATATATTAATGGAATTTATGAATCCTATTTGCATTTTAAAAGTGGCCTCCCGCCTAAAAGCTGTGGCTCAGTGCACAGCACACTCGCCTGAGTCAGTAGGTTGTGGGGTCAATTTCCACCTAGGGATTTGAGCACATAAATCTAGGCTGACACACCACTGCAGTGCTGAGGGAGTGCTGCACTGTTGGAGGTGCCATATTTTGGATGAGACGTTAAACCGAGGCCCCGACTGCTCTCTCAGGTGGACGTAAAAGATCCCCTGGCACTCTTTCGAAGACGAGCAGGGGAGTTATCCCCAGTATCCTGGCCAATATTTATCCCTCAATCAACATAACAAAAACAGATTATCTGGTCATTATCACATTGCTGTTTGTGGGAGCTTGCTGTGCGCAAATTGGTTGCCGCGTTTCCGACATTACAACAGTGACTACATTCCAAAAGTACTTCATTGGCTGTAAAGCACTTTGAGACATCTGGTGGTCACGAAAGGTGCTATATAAATGCATGTCTTCCTTTTTTTCTTTTAAAACAGTGAGGCGCCCCTGCCACCCATCTAAAGGCCCCAACCAAGATGGTGGCAACTGGTCCTTTGGCCTGAACGGGGCTATAAATGACCTAACACAATTTTCAGGTTTTTACTATCCTAATTAAGCTGAGTGGCCACAGTTAAGATTGGCATGAGAGAGAGAGAGATAAAGCCACAGATGTAAAATGTGACGCAAACATAGGTTTTGATAAAATGCTCAATGCAGAAGATAGAGAAAGGTCAAGGATGCATTCAGACAGTGAAAAATAAAATTCATGAATTCTGCAGCTAAAGTAATGAATAAATCAAGTTGGACAAAAAAAAGGCATTAAAACAATTCATGGTTAAATGAAACACAACCAAAGAGGAAAAGAAGAACAGAAATTGAGAAGTTACAGATGAGGGAAGAAGTACAATGAAAACAATGAAGAGGTTGAGAAGTTAGAAAGGGCTACAACTTGATTCTCAATCCCATGCATACTTACCTCTGGATTATTACAACAACAACAACAGCAACAGCAACAACATATTTATATAGTGCCTTTAACGTAGTGAAACATCCCAAGGCTCAAAAAAATTGACAACGAGCCACATAAGGAGAAATAAGCACAGGTGACCAACAGCTTGGTTAAAGAGGTAGGTTTTAAGGAGCATCTTGGAGGAGGAAAGAGAGGTAGAGAGGCAGAGAGGCTTAGGCAGGGAATTCCAGAGCTTAGGGCCTAGCAACAGAAGGCACGGCCACCAATGGTTGAGCGATTATAATCGGGGATGCTCAAGAGGGCAGAATTAGAGGAGCGCAGACATCTCGGGGGTTGTGGGGCTGGAGGAGATTACAGGGATAAGGAGAGGCGAGGATTACATAGACTTACATCGAATGTACAGCACAGAAACAGGCCATTCGGCCCAACTGGTCCATGCTGGTGTTTATATCCACAAGAGCCTCCTCCCACCCTACTTCACAGAATGATATAGCGCAGAAGGAGGCCATTCATCTCACTCTTTCAGTTTAACCTTCTATTCCTTACTCCCTCATGTATTTATCTAGCTTCCCCTTAAATGTATCTATGCTATTCACCTCGACGACACCATCTGGTAGCGAGTTCCACATTCTAACCGCTCTCTGAGTAAAGAAGTTTCTGCTGAATTCCTTATTGGATTTATTAGTGAGTATCTTATATTTGTGGGCCCTAGTTCTGGACAGGGCCACAAGTGGAAGTATCTTCTCTACGTCTACTCTATCCTACCCTACAAATATATATGTCATAAGATTAATTGGGGAATAATAGGTTCTACGAACATAGGCCTGAGATTGCAGTTTTTTGAATGAATCATTTCTTGTTTGTAATTTCTAAATGAATGGGTCTGCACTTTGGTTGATAAAGTAGATAAGAGGTCCAGGTGTTGTAGCCTGTGCAGAGTGCCTTTCAAATGGAGTCACATAATTGGATACGCTCACACGATCAATGTCCGTCAATTAGAAATGATTTATGTCCAATTTTCAGATTAAAAGCTGTACGATATACTGGTATAAAGGGAATTACTCTAATGAGCAAGAATTTGCACAGGGATGCTGAGATCACCACAGGTAGCCTCTAGAATGGAGAACTCCTCTCTTTACTTGCTTTATGAGTGAAATGGATCTACTTCCTAGATGCCATGGGAAATTAGAAGAATTCTTTTTAACGCAGCGAGTTGGAATGCACTGCCTGAAAGGGAGGCGCAAGCAGATTAAATAATCACTTTCAAGAGGGCATACTTGAAAAAAATAATTACAGGTCTATAGGGAAAGAGCAGGGGAGTGGGACTAATTGGATCGCTCTTTCAACAATGGGCTGAATGGTCTCTTTCTGTGCTGTAAGATTCTACATAAGAACATAAGAATTAGGAGCAGGAATAGGCCATACGGCCCCTCGAGCCTGCTCTACCATTCAATAAGATCATGGCTGACCATCAACCTCAACTCCACTTTCCCGCCCGATCCCCATAGCCCTTGATTCCTCTCGTCCAAAAATCTATCGATCTCAGCCTTGAATATACTCAGTGACTGAGCCTCCACAGCCCGATGGGGCAGAGAATTCCAAAGATGCACTACCCTCTGAGTAAAGAAATCCCTCCTCATCTCGATCTTAAATGGCCTACGACTTATCCTGAGACTATGTCCCCTAGTTCTAGACAATCTAGCCAGGGAAAACAATCACTCAGCATCTAAAAGAAATCACTATTAATTTGTTATTAACTGGCAACCTCACCTCATGTGGCTCAGCTTCAAAGCTGGTTTGATAACACTCCTGTGAAGTGCCTGGGACGTTTTACTGCATTAAAGGCGTTTGGGTAATCCAAACACTCTCATTATGCTGTTCCATTTGATAGCTGATGTACTCTAGCTCTAGCAAACAATGAGAAGATAAGAATGGAATCAAAACAATTTACATTTATACAACACCTTTAATGTAGCAAAATATCCCAAGCCACTTCACAGGAGCGCTATCAAACAAAATTTGACACCGAGCCATATAAAAAGATATTAGGACAGGTGACCAAAAGTTTGGTCAAAGTGGTAGGTTTTAAGGAGCAACTTAAAGGAGGAGAGAGAATTATAAATGTGGAGATATTTAGGGAGGGAATTCAGAGAGTGCAGAGATCTTGGAGGGTTGAAGGGCTGGATGAGATCACAGAGATAGGGAGAGGGTGGGGCCATGAACTGTGATTAAGTTGCATTCTTATCTATATATGCAGTTGTTACAGTAACTAACTGGAAACATTTTACTTTTAGGTAGTTTGAATGTGCACTTTAAAATCAAATTGTTGCTGAATTTACAAAACTGTGATGGAAAATCAGATAAAAAATCGGGCCGCCTGTAAGAATCACTTGCCAAAGCGATCGACAATAATTTGTTTACGCTGAATGGGGAACTAGAAATAAGTTCTGTAAACTGTACTGTATTTGGCAAGTGGACAGGCAGTTGGTTTAAGGACCTGGAAGGCAAGGGTTCACAAACCTCCACGATTGTGCTGGAGTCTCCAGGAATTAAAGATTGATCACCTGGACAATTGCTGCGAGTAAACTCATGGGGCCATTAAAAAGAGTGGCCATAATTTGCGGCCCCTGTGTATGACTGTGTATGAGGTGCGCATGCACCCGTAGGGGGCGCTCAAGTTCCAGGTTTAGGCATGTGGTGAAACCCGAAACTTGTGACCTGTCAAGAATCCTCTTGATCGATCCACCGCATCCCCGGGAAACGGGCATCCGCAGACAGAGAGTTGGGCTATTTTAAAGAACATAAAAATATATATTTTTTCATTCATTTAAACATTAAAACACATGTACAATAAGATAAGGTTATTTTTCACCCCATTATAACATTTACATTTATTTTTCCAAAATATAAATTTTTGTTTTAAATGTTTAATTATATTGTATTTTAATTAATTTTAAATATGCATTAAAAATTGTATTTGTTATGTTAAATGTGATTCTTTATGTGATCCCCATTTATGCTTGTAGGAATTCTGTACGTACAAAATCCTCATAAGTATGAATAGGGATTCCCTTCTTTGATTGGTTGGGCCAGCCCACATGTTCTAGTGATCCTTGCGATCTGCCTGCGCCCCTGGGATACGTGGGCCTCCATGCAGGCCTACGCGTAGAGGCCCAAGTGCGCGAGCCTCCGTGGATCCCGAGGCAGAAGGTAAGTTCGTAGATTTTTTGTTGGTCGGAGGCTTCAGCCCACGGGAAGCCTCCGAATGCAAATTCAGGCCCAGTTTGTTTTTTTTCATTTGCGGGCGGATGCCTTCGACCGGAATTTTTTAAATGAAAGTACCTGGTGGTCCCGCGGGAACAAACACTTGCGCTCTGAGGCCTAGATGCACAGCCCAGAGCAGAGGCCCACGCATCCCAGGATCATATGTGCATCCTGGGATCACGTGGGCCGGACCAACCAATGAACATGGAGTTTTCTCATTGATAGTAATGGTGAGTTCTGTTTGTACGAGCTTCCATTACTATCACTGAGAATACCCGCAAAAACACAGAAACACAATAGATAAATAAAAAACACCTTACATATTTAAAATTAATTTAAATTAAATTAAATTAAGGGCTAGAATTTCGCCGAATTTGGGATCTTCGGGGTACCTTTTTGTGGTGGCGTTTCCACGTACCGCCGAGGAGAGGAGCCCCGACGTGCAACACTGGAAATAACGTTTGCGATGGATTTTTGGCTCTCTTGGGTCCCGTATTCTATGCTAGAATACCGACAGGGTCAAATCTGTGGTGCAGCCCTGCCAGCAGCGGTAAGTCTGAGTACCCTCAAAAAAGGTCAATTAATTTTTATTTTTTAAATTCTTTTACAGCGATTTAGTAGGTAAGGATTGTGAATTATTTTTTTTTGTTTTTTGCAATTTTTGTTGTTTTTTCTCCCCCCTCCCACAGCCTCTCTCGCAACGCTATCGGTCCCAGACTAAAGTTGCCCAAATTCGCAGTTTGCATCACGAATCCTCGTGCAATGCCGATTTTTACCAATGTGCAAATTAAAGGCCGAAAAGCGGGCCTAAAAATGGTAGCGAAGGGAAAATGGTAATTTTGCCGTAAAACTGCTGTTTTGAAAATCAAAATTCTAGCCCATGTTTGAGAGGGAAAACATTTTTTTTTGACATTTTTAAAATATGTTTTAGTAGGGTTAAAAATAAACTTACCTCAATGGACAGTGTTTTTAATGTAAAAATCAGTGATAAAATTCAAGTTTTCTATGCTTTAAAACTCTTACTCTGATAAAAGCAGGTCTTTTACCAGGCGTAAGAGTTTGAAGGACATTTGCTGGCAGGAGTGGGCAAATAGTCCAAATCTCTCCTCGTGAAGGCCCTTCTCCCGGGGATGCGTGTGACCTGTTAAAAATAAATTTTGACAGATCGCAAGTGCCGGGTTTAGGTGCATGCACTTCGCGCTCCTAAACCCAGAACCTGCGGGGGCCACTTCGGGGGCACTTTGTACGGGCCCGCAGAGGCTGCAATTTACGGCCCATTGCCCTTGAACGCTTTTGTTTATTCATTATAAAAATATTGCAGTGCAGAGTCCCTTCGGCCGGGGACAGAAGCGGCCGGTGCAGAGAAGAATTCCCAGCAGAGACACCGGGAGAGCGGGGGCTCCGGTCCAGTGGGGATGCCGGGGGGGCGGGAGCTCCAGCCTGGCGGGGACACTGAGAGAGCAGGGGCTCCAGCCCAGCGGAGACACCGAGATAGGAGGGACTCCAGCAGCCCAGCGGAGCTCCAGGGACACCGGCACCTTCAGCGGAATATCGACCGGAGGCGCGGCCCAACCTCAGCAGCTGAGCCGGAGACTTGACAAGTTTTAAAACTTACATTTTAGACTCTCAACCGAAATACTTTTAAACATTTATTATTAACCTACATCTTTGACTTTTAACAACTTTTAGAAACTTTTTACATTAGGGAAACTTTTATAATCTATTATTGATTTACATCTTAGATTTTTAACAACTTTTAGAAACTTCTTAAACCGTTTTAAGAACTCTTAGAAACTTTTGAAATAAATTGGAAACCTTATCAACTTTTAATCTTTTAAAATAACTTTGGAAGTCACCTTCCTAATGCCTGCCCCCCAAACCGAGCCTCGGGCCGTCTACCATCAATGGCACTACCCAGTGCCGAGCTTGCGGCCAACACTTCGCTGTAGGCAATTAGGTTTATCGAGCTGTGCCTGGTCTCCAGTTGTCTTGCACCCCCTTGCCACTGGACCAAGACCTTGCTCAGCTAAGCCCGTGTGGTTGCCGGTGTGCAGCGGCCACCTCACGTTAAAAGAACTCACGCACAGGCATCTTCCACTTCGTAGGTATGAAGTTCGGGACCTGGAACGTCAGGACCCTCATGGACAATCCCAACAGCAACAGACCGGAACGCCACACCACCATAGGTGCCCGCGAACTCAGACGTTTAGTCATTGACATCGCCGCCCTAAGTGAGACCCGGCGGGCAGGGGAAGGCCAGTTGAAGGAACGTAGTGGAGGTTACACCTTCTTCTGGAAAGGGAAACCAGAGGCAGAACACTGCTTTCATGGAGTCGGCTTTGCCGTCAAGAATGAGCTGGTCGACCGCCTCAAAGACTCCCCCTGTGGGGTCAACGGACGCCTCATGACTCTCAGTATCACCCGATCTCAGAACCAATGTGCCACAGTCATCAATGCGTACGCCCCCACACTCAATGCAACGGATGAGGCTAAAGAGGGTTTTTATTCTAACCTCGAGACATCCTAGTCCCATGTCCCCACGGGCGACAAATTGATCCTCCTGGGTGATTTTAATGCCAAGGTTGGCAAAGACACAGCCCTCTGGGGAGGCGTGATTAGCAGAGAGGAGGTAGGGAAAGCCAATTCCAGCGGTACCCTACTCCTGACAAGAGCTGACAACTGCTGGACAGACCACCGCCTAATCCGATCCATTATCAACATTAACATTGCCCCAAAGCAGAGGGAACAGCAGAAGCAGTTCCGCAAAAAAGTTAATGCCAGGGCACTTAGAGATCTATCTAAGAGAGCCCTATACAGACAGCGCCTCACAGCCAATCTAGCGTGCCTTGATGACCCTGAGATGCTGAATCCCCATAGCACTTGGTCTGCCCTCCAGGCCTCTATAACCAGTGTCTGTGAAGAGACACTTGGTCACGCAACCATAAAACATCAGGACTGGTTTGATGAAAATAATCAGGAGATTGAAGAACTAATAGATCGCAAGTGCAAAGCATTTCTGAGCCTTAAGCAACAGCCCAACTCGAGAGCTGCAAAACAACACTACAGACGGCTCAAGGCTCAGGTCCAACAAAAAACTCGGGACCTAAAGAGAAGATGGTGGATGGAGAAAGCACAGGAGATACAACAACTGGCCGACAGCCACGATATGCGAGGATTCTTCACTGCAGTCAAGGCCACCTACTGCTCAAACTCCCAAGGCCCCACCCCACTCCTGGCCAAGAATGGGGTAACACTCATCAAGGACACCGAGGCTGTCAGAGCCCAACGGAAGGAGCACTTTGTAGATCTCCTCAATCAAGGCTCCGCCTTTGACTCGAGTGTTCTCGATTCCATCCCGCAGCATGCCACCCGCCACCACCGCAGTGAAACCCCAACGTTGCACGAGGTAGGCAAAGCCATAAAACAGCTCAAGAATAACAAGGCTACGGGTGTGGATGGAATCCCTGCTGATGTGCTAAAATATGGCGGAGAGGCGCTGTTGGTGCGGATACATGATCTCAGCTCTCTCATCTGGAGACAGGAGAGCATGCCGGGGGATCTCAGAGATGCAGTGATCATGTCAATTTTTAAAAAGGGAGACAAGTCCGACTGCAGCAACTACAGGGGAATCTCCCTCCTTTCAGCCACTGGAAAAGTTGTTGCTCGAGTTCTCCTCAATTGGTTTCTCCCTGTTGCCGAGGAGCTCCTCCCGGAATCACAATGCAGATTTCATCCCCTACGGGGCACAACAGACATGATCTTTGCAGCGTGACAGTTGCAGGAAAAATGCAGGGAACAGCGCCAGCCCATTTACATGGCCTTTTTCAATCTTACAAAGGCCTTTGACACTGTCAACCGTGAGGGTCTATGGGGCGTCCTCCTCCGTTTCGGATGCCCCCAAAAGTTTGTCAACATCCTTCGCCTGCTTCACTATGACATGCAGGCCGTGATCCTTACCAACGGATCCATTACAGACCCAATCCACATCCGGACCGGGGTCAAACAGGGCTGCATTATCGCTCCAACCCTCTTCTCAATCTTCCTCGCCGCCATGCTCCACCTCACAATCAACAAGCTCCCCGCTGGAGTGGAACTAAACTACAGAACCAGTGGGAAGCTGTTTAATCTACGCCGCCTCCAGGTCAGGTCCAAGATCACCCCAACCTCTGTCATTGAGCTGCAGTATGCGGACGATGCCGGTGTCTGTGCACACTCAGAGGCTGAACTCCAGGATATAGTCAATGTATTCACTGAGGCATATGAAAGCATGGGCCTTACGCTTAACATCTGTAAGACAAAGGTCCTTCACCAGCCTGTCATCGCCGCACAGCACTGCCCTTCAATCATCAAGATACATGGCGCAGCCCTGGACAACGTGGACCATTTCCCATATCTTGGGAGCCTCTTATCAAAGGCAGACATTGATGTGGAGATTCAGCATCGCATCCAGTGTGCCAGCGCAGCCTTCGACCGCCTGAGGAAAAAAGTGTTTGAAGACCAGGCCCTCAAATTTACCACCAAACTCATGGTCTCCAGGGCTGTAGTAATACCCACCCTCCCTGTATAGGTCTGAGGCATGGACGATGTACAGAAGGCACCTCAAGTCGCTGGAGATATATCACCAATGATGTCTCCGCAAGATCCTGCAAATCTCCTGGGAGGACAGGCGCACCAACATCAGTGTCCTCGACCAGGTTAACATCCCCAGTAGTGAAGCACTGACCACACTCGATCAGCTTCGCTGTGCAGGCCACATAGTACGCATGCCAGATACAACTCTCCCTAAGCAAATGCTTTATGCGGAGCTCCTTCATGATAAACGAGCCAAAGGAGGACAGCAGAAACGTTATAAGGACACCCTCAAAGCCTCCCTGGTAAAGTGCGACATCATCACTGACACCTGGGAGACCCTGGCCGCATACCGTCCGAGGTGGAGAAAGTCCATCCAGGAGGGCGTTGAGCTCTTTGAGTCTCGACGTAAGGAGCATGAAGAGGCCAGGCGCAGGCAGCGGAACGAGCGTGCGGCAAACCAGCCCCACTGACCCCTTCCCTCGACAAATGTCTGTCCCAACTGTAATAGGGTCTATGGCTCTTGTATCGGACTGTTCAGCCATCAAAGAGCTCACTTTGGGAGTGGAAGCACGTCCTCCTCGATTCCAAGGGACTGCCTATGAAAAATGAAAATAAAAATATTGGAGATTGGGGTAAAAACGATGTTTGAGCGGGCAAGGCAGGGCAGTTGGTGGTGGGAGGCGATGTTCCCTCTAAGCCGTGTGGCCGTGTCGTAATGGGAAAGGTCCCATGAAGACCGCACACCGGCTTTTCCATTGTAAGCACCACGCATGCGCAGAAATTTAAATGGATCGCGCATTAAAACAAACAGGCTACACAGCTCACAGGGAACATTGGCAGGAGGTCAAGCGAGGAATCCTCCAGGAGAGAAATTCAACTGCTTTGCACCTCCCGTTAGCACTTGTGGGGGAGGGTACCGGGGCGCTAAGGGGTTACCGATCGGGCGCGGCGAATTCAGCGATGCACACAAACTTCCCTGCCGGTTTAGTGCTGGCGCTAGCACTGATCGCCTCGCTCTAGCTCCCCGCAGATTGTGACATCATCAAGTGTGCAGCGTCCCATTACCGCCCGGTTACCACCCTGGATGTGATATTCGCTCCCGCCCCCTGCTGTATCGCCGGGCATCAACAAAGGCAGGAAGAGAAGGCGTTGTCACCTCAGCTGGCAGTTTGGGGAGTGATAGTTAAAGGCAGTGGTGTTCAGGTAGGCCAAACGTTGTGCTTTGTACCAGTCTGGTGCCTGCTGAAAGTCTTTGAAGCCTCACTGCTGCGCGATGTTCAAGCCCTCCACTCTCTGAGTGGGGCTGTAATGGCAGTCGCGCAGATCGCATGGCCACCTAGAACTGACGACAAGAATGTTGTAAACCATCATTGGCTCTTTCCTTTAAGCGAGGGAAGCAGCCTCCGATGCCGTTAGCGCTGCACTGCACATTTTTCAGCGCTCCGCCGTTACCGCCCCACTCACACACTTTAGCGCTCTTACATAAGAACATAAGAAATAGGAGCAGGAATAGGCCATTTGGCCTCTCGAGGCTGCTCCACCATTCAATGAGATCATGGCAGATCTTCTCCCTCAACTCCCCTTTCCTGCACTATCCCCATATCCCTTCATTCCCTTAATATCCAAAAATCTATGGCTCTCTGTCTTGAATAGGCTCAACGACTGATCTTCCACAGCCTTCTGGAGTGGAGAATTCCAAAGATTCACAACCATCTGAGTGAAGAAATTTCTCCTCATCTCAGTCCTAAATGGCCGACCCCTTATTCTGAGACTGTGACCCCATGTTCTAGACTGCCCAGCCAGAGGAAACATCCTCCCTGTCAAGCCGTGTAAGTATGTTGTATGTTTCAATGAGATCACCTCTCATTCTTCGAAACTCCAGAGAATATAGGCCAAGTCTACTCAATCTCACCTCATCGGACAATCCCCCATCCCAGAAACCAGTCTGGTGAACCCTCATTGCACTCCCTCTATGGCAAGTATATCCTTCCTTAAGTAAGGAGAACAATACTCCAGGTGTGGTCTCACCAGGACCCTATATAATTGCAGTAAGACGTCTTTACTCATACTCAAATCCTCTTGTTATAAAGGCTTGATTTAGTGCTCCACTTCCCTCTTGGACTGCGAGCGCTGAATTTCTGAGGAGCAAAAAATGATTATCGCTGACCAATAATTTTCAGAGATTTCAAAAGTTAGCGCCCCGTGGAATTTGTAGCCCGAAGTACCTTGAGGCACCCTTGAGTAAAATGTATCACTGTTGAGGGTATAATAATCTTACAAAACAAAATGGAGCATTGGAATGAGACAGTAATTTATAATTTAGGAAGCATTATCTCCTTTTATTCCTGCCACAATCAATATTGGAGCCATTATTTTCATCCGTTTAATATATTTTATTAGTTTGAGGGGAATCCAAATTGCGGTGTTCTGACGTTCTGAAGAAAGGTCACACATGGCAATAATAAATGTGTCAGGTCAGTGTCATGCTCAAAAACATTTCTGTTTAGTTTAGGATAATGTAGTGACGTGGATAGAGAACTGGTTGGCAGACAGGAAGCAAAGAGTAGGAATCAATGGGTCCTTTTCAGAATGGCAGGCAGTGACTAGTGGAGCACCGCAAGGTTCAGTGCTGGGACCCCAGCTATTTACAATATACATTAATGATTTAGACAAAGGAATTGAATGTAATATCTCCAAGTTTGCAGATGACACTAAGCTGGGTGGCAGTGTGAGCTGTGAGGAGGATGCTAAGAGGCTGCAGCGTAATTTGGACAGATTAGGTGAGTGGGCAAATGCATGGCAGATGCAGTATAATGTGGATAAATGTGAGGTTATCCACTTTGGAGGCAATAACTCGAAGGCAGAATATTATCTGAATGGCGGCAGATTAGGAAAAGGGGAGGTGCAACGAGACCTGGGTGTCATGGTACATCAGTCATTGAAAGTTGGCATGCAGGTACAGCAGGCAGTGAAGAAGGCAAATGGCATGTTGGCCTTCATAGTGAGAGGAATTGAGTGGAGGAGCAGGGAGGTCTTACTGCAGTTATACGGCCTTGCTGAGGCCACAACTTGAATATTGTGTACAGTTCTGGTCTTCTAATCTGAGGAAGGACATTCTTGCTATTGAGGGAGTGCAACAAAGGTTCACCAGACTGATTCCCGGGATGGCAGGACTGACATATGAAGAAAGACTGGATCGACTAGGCTTATATTCACTGGAATTCAGAAGAATGAGAGGGAATCTCATAGAAACATATAAAATTCTGACTGGATTGGACCGATTAGGTGCAGGAAGAATGTTCTCAATGTTGGGGAAGTCCAGAACCAGGGGTCATAGTCTAAGGATAAGGGGTAAGCCATTTAGGACCGAGATGAGGAGAAACCTCTTCACTCAGAGAATTGTGAACCTGTGCAATTCTCTACCACAGAAAGTTGTTGAGGCCAGTTCGTTAGATATATTCAAAAGGGAGTTAGATGTAGTCCTTACGGCTAAAGGGATCAAGGGGTATGGAGAGAAAGCAGAAAGTTCCATGATCAGCCATGATTATACTGAATGGTGGTGCAGGCTCAAAGGGCTGAATGGCCTACTCCTGTACCTATTTTCTATGTTTCTATGTTAACATTTTAAAACTTTAGAAAAAGTAACTGGCATGAAACGACAGCCACTGCATCTTGTGAGGTAATGATTGAAAGAACGTCAATGTTTTTTTCATGGAATAGTTAGTCTTCATTCTTCCAGAAGAGATTTATAACAGTTAATCACATTGAGACGTTTTACTACATGAAAGGCGCGAAATAAATGCAAGTTGTTGTTGTTTACTGGAGCTGTGTGTCGATTGTACTTGGCTCATGGTCTCCCCTTTACTACTGCAATGGTTTTAAGCCTACTCGCTCAGCGGAAACCTGGCAGTTAAAATCACCCTGTCTCTTACCTGTCCGAAAGCAGCCATGATCGCAACATCTGCAAATTTAACCTGCTCTGCTGAGCACGCACGTGCCCGGAGCCAACAGGGTCCTTCTTTACATATGCACGTTGCAGCCCGATGACATCATTGAGACCCGACTGTAATTTTAACTTCGGCCTGAACGGGGAAGCCACCTGGAGTTAAAATCAGGGCCACTACAAGCATATCGTTTTCGATAGCACTGCCTGACAGGGTGATGGAAACAGAATCAATAGTCATTATTAGTAAGGAAATGATTAAATACTCGAAGGAGAAATATTTGCTGAGAAATGGGCAACGAGCGGGGCTGTGGGGCTAACTGGATTGCTCTTTGAAAGAGCCAGCGCAAACTCGATGGGCCGAACGGCCTCCTTCTCTGCCTCCTTGAGTATCAGCTGTGGCTCAGTGGGTAGTACACTTGCCTCTGAGTCAAAACGTTGTGGGTTCAAGTCCCACTCCAGAGACTGGAGCACATAAATCTAGCCTGACACTCCAGTGCAGAACAGAGAGAGTGCTGCACTGTTGGAGGTGCTGTCTTTCGGATGAGACGTTAAACCAAGTCTACCCTCTCAGGTGTTCGTAAAAGAACCCATGGCACTATTTCGAAGAAGAGCAGGAGAGTCATCCCTGGTGTCCTAGCCAATATTTATCCCTCAACATAAAAAAAACAGATTATCTGGTCATTATCACATTGCTGTTTGTGGGAGCTTGCAGTGCGCAAATTGGCTGCCGTGTTTCCCACATTGCAATAGTGACTACACTGCAAAAGTACTTCATTGGCTGAAAAGCACTTTGAGACATGTGGTGGTTGTGAAAGGCGCTGTATAAATGCAAGGCTTTCTTTCTGTACTGTTCAGTGATTCTGTGATCATTTTCTTTTTAAACTCTGCTGCTAATCATTAGGACACTCTTTAGCTAGATGTTCGAGTTAGAGTCTAACACAGAGGGAACACACATCCATATTCTCCATGTTCATTTCTCATTGTAAAAACAAGCTGTTCCATTAAGGTGATGAGTTTATAATCATTAAATTGCAACCATCGTTTCTGTCAGTCAGCCAGCCAGCACTCTGTCACGTAAATGACTCAATCCTATTAATCAGGTGACGTATCAAGATAGATTCTTCTGTTTAGACTTTAGTTGCACAGTGAGAATTTTTAGCGTTTCAATGGGGAGTCAGGGATTTTATTTGTTCCTTCTCCCATCCATTGTCAGTTGTTGCTTTGGTACAAAAATATATTTCCCTACAGTTTAGTTTGGCAGACATCGACTCATTTTTTTAACAGCCATCTTACTACTTGCTTAATGTTTAAATCATTCCGCACAATGTCCAGATGAATTTCGAGAATAAATTATGCCTTTGTGTCTGTACGTAACCCGACAGATTCAAGCCCCTTACGTTTCATCAGCTAAGGAAGAGGATAAAAAAGCAGAAAAAAAGCACTCAATATGAACCATTCTGCAATATCATCATAAAACCATACTGCAAGATCGTTGTACTTTTTGTGATAGCTGTGACTACATTTCAACATGGCTTTTGATTACTTTCCCCATTTACACAGAGCCTCACATATTTGTATTGATTGATGTGACAAGAAAACAATAACAAGTTGTATATTTATGCAGGAAAACTGCGTGTCAGAGGACTATTGAAAGGAATTGACAATAAAATGTGACAGTTGAGCAGCAAGCTGGATTATTGCCAAGTTACAGCAAGCTCTCTCTGGAACATCTTTAACTCTCAGTTTCTCTTGTTAATGGAAAAAAAAAATATTTATTTTCTAGATTTCTATTTTCTCTTGCTGAAGGTTTGCACCTACTGAGATCAACACGGGGCAGTTGAAAACTCTCCTATTTCAAACCCCCGGGGTCAGCAACAAGCGTTCGCACATTAAGGGGCCCGAAATTGAAGAACTTACCGTCCACTGCCGCGGACTGCCAGCGACATTCCTCTGCAACATCCGCCAAGTGCCACTTTCGACGTGGCCTGGAGCGGGCAGGATGGGAGAACCGCCCGGAACCGCCCGCTGACGTCAGTGGACAGCCGAGTGGTGCAACTGACTTCCCGTCGACCGAGCTGCGATATTGATACGGGCGGGAGTCAGCAGCAGTCAGCGGCAGAACGAGGGTGGACCACTGGCTGGGGGCTGGTCTGTCCCCGAGGCTAGGTAAGAAACATGGAAACATAGAAATTTACAGCGCAGAAGGAGGCCATTTCGGCACATCGTGTCCACGTCGGCCGACAAAGAGCCACATGGCCCCTGGTCAGCAGCCCTCAAGGTTACATGTAAACTTATGAACAATGACGGAAAGGCAAAGAGCACCCATCCCAAATCAGTCTGCCTCACAAAACTGCAACACCTCTTATACTGAACCATTCTACACTCTACCCCAACCAGAGCCATGTGATCTCCTGGGAGAGGCAAAAACCAGATAAAAACCCAGGCCAATTTAGGGAGAAAAAATCTCGGAAAATTCCTCTCCAACCCATCTAGGTGACCGAAACTAATCCAGGAGATTACCCTGACCGTATTCTATTCTCTGCAGTACTTACCATTATATCTGCACCGTCCAACAAAAGGTCATCCAGTCTAATCCCAATTACCAGCTGAAGATGGTGAAAAAAAGGTTAGTGCACGTTTTGTAATTTTCTTCTTTACAGGATGGCGTCCCCTGAAGGTCTTCAGATGTTTTTTTTTATGCTTTTGCTTTTCAGGTCTTCGACCCTCCGTGGGCACAACTCCATCCTCGGCGGCACTTGGGCGGCAAGTGCCTTTGTCGCTGAGAATGAGAGCTCCCGCCGGCTGCTGCCCAGATTGGCAGCGTAAGTCTCTCATTTGCTGCCCGCCGACCTTCGAAGGACCTCTCCGATGAAAATCCCGCTCAAAGTACCGTTAGGTACCTCGGCAGCCATCGGCAGTCCTTTGGGCAACACTTTGGACAGGCTCAGGCCTTCATCAAATTCAGGTCCATGATATCTCATGTCCAAAGACAGAGTAAAGCTCATCAATTCTATCCGAACAGCAGCAACAACTTGTATTTATATAGTGCCTTTAACGTAGTGAAACATTCCAAGGTGCTTCACAGGAGTATCATAAGAC
This sequence comes from Pristiophorus japonicus, assembly GCF_044704955.1. Classification (NCBI taxonomy): domain Eukaryota; kingdom Metazoa; phylum Chordata; class Chondrichthyes; family Pristiophoridae; genus Pristiophorus; species Pristiophorus japonicus. Next base: position 39,235,474 of record NC_091986.1, on the reverse strand, counting down.
AAAAGAAAAATTTGACACCGAGCCACATAAGAAGAAATTATGGCAGATGATCAAAAGCTTGGTCAAAGAGGTAGGCTTTAAGGAGCGTCTTAAAGGAAGAAAGAGAGGTAGAGAGGTGGAGAGGTTTAGGGAGGGAATTCCAGAGCTTAGGGATTAGGCAGCAGATGGCATGGACGTCAATGGTTGAGCAATTCTAATCAGGGATGCTCAAAAGGGCAGAATTTAAGGAGCACAGATATCTTGGGGGATTTGTGAGGCTGAAGGAGATTACAGAGATAGGGAGGGCCGAGGCCATGGAAGGATTTGTAAACAAGGATGAGAATTTTGAAATCGAAGCATTGCCTAACTGCGAGCCAATGTAGGTCAGCGAGCACGGGGGTGAAGGGTGAACGGGACTTTGTGCGAGTTAGGACACGGGCTGCCGAGTTTTGGATCACCTCAAGTTTACGTAGGGCAGAATGTGGGAGGCCAGCCAGGAGTGCATTGGAATCGTCAAGTCTAGATGTCATCATCGCCATCATCATCATCATCATAGGCAGTCCCTCGGAATCGAGGAAGACTTGCTTCGACTCCCAAAGTGAGTTCTTTGATGGCTAGATGTAACAAAGGCATGGATGAGAGTTTCAGCAGCAGATGAGCTGAGGCAGGGGCGGAGACGGGCGATGTTACGGAGGTGGAAATAGGCGGTTCTGGTTATGCCGCGGATACGTGGCCGGAAGCTTATTTCAGGGTCAAATATGAAATCTAGTTTTCGAGCAGTCTGGAAAGAGTCTTACTACCAGGAAATATGCAGCCCTGAACAAGCGATTGAATAGGAACATGGGAACAGGAGTAGGCTATGCAGACCCTTGAGCCTGTTTTGCCTTTCAATGGCAGATCTGTATCCTCTACCCGCCTTGGCTCCATATCCTTTTATACCCTCGGCTAGCAAAAATGTATCAATCTCAGACTTAAAATTATTACTTGAGCTAGCCTTTTGTGGGAGAGAGTTCCACACTTCTACCACCGTTTGCGTGAAGAAGTGTTTCCTAACTTCTCTCCTGGCTCTGATATTACGGTTATGTCCTAGACTCTCCCTCCAGGAGAAAAGGTTTCTCGCTATCTACCCGAGCAATTCCTTTCAAAATCCTAAAAACCTGAATCAGATCATCCCTTAACCGTGTTCATTCCAAGGAATACAAGCCGAGCTTGTGTAATCTCTCCTCACAATTAACCCTCAGAGCCCTGGTAACATTCTGGTGAATGAGCATTGCACTCCTTCCAGGCCAATATATCCTTTCTGTGGTGCATTGCCCTGAACTGTAACCAGTGCTCCAGATGTGATCTAACCAGGACTTTGTATAGCTGCAGCAAAACTTCCTTCCGTTTATATTCCAGCCCTCTAGTTATAACGGCGAACGTTCCATTAACCTTTTTGATTATTTTTTTGCACTTAACTCCTTCATTTTAGTGCTCTGTGTACATGGACCCCTAAATCTCTTCGGGTCTCCACTGTTCCGAGCTCTTCCTCACAATTGGAAACATTCTCTCTGTATCCACTCTATCAAAACTTTTCATAAATTTAGAGACCTCTATTAGGTCACCCCTCAGTCTTCTTTTATCAAGAGAAAAGAGAGCCAGCCTATTCATTCTTTCCTGATATTTATTATGAGAGACTGCGTTAGACGACCTAATTATCTCTTCCCAGTTTTCTTCATGTGATTAAGGATTCAGTAGGGTTAATATGCTTTGAAAAATGGAGGGCTTGCTTGCCTTGAGGAACCTAAGCTTTCTGCTGATCTTAATTATATTTGCCATTTTCCAATGAGCTCTGCAATTGGTGCTGCCATGCATTGACTTAAAGAGGTCAAGTGCCTCATTTATGACATCTTCTGCTACATTACTGTGAAAATTGCTAAAGTCTTATGACTGCTTGTCTTACTTTCATACCGGTAGTAAGTTAAGAGGTAATATATCACAAAAAGTGTGCCTAATTCACTCTGTAGCAACTTAACAATGTAAGCATCTAATTACTAGCCATTGTCTTTTCATAGCTGGAAGTCCAAAAATTGAGCTCCTACGTGCAGTGCACATGTTCCAGTTTGTAAAATGTAAAATACCTTCAGCTGAAACAGAAAATGCTGGAATCACTCAGCAGATGGAAGGGAAGGAAAGCAAGGAAGAGAACGAAGGAGGACTTGCATTTCTATAGCGCCTTTCACTACCTCAGGACATCCCAAAGCGCCTGCTGTACCTGCATGCCAACTTTCAATGACTGATGTACCATGACACCCAGGTCTCGTTGCACCTCCCCTTTTCCTAATCTGTCACCATTCAGATAATAGTCTGTCTCTCTGTTTTTACCACCAAAGTGGATAACCTCACATTTATTCACATAATACTTCATCTGCCATGCATTTTCCCACTCACCTAACCTATCCAAGTCACTCTGCGGCCTCATAGCATCCTCCTCGCAGCTCACACTGCCACCCAACTTAGTGTCATCCGCAAATTTGGAGATACTACATTTAATCCCCTCGTCTAAATCATTAATGTACAAGGTAAACAGCTGGGGCCCCAGCACAGAACCTTGTGGTACCCCACTAGTCACTGCCTGCCATTCTGAAAAGTACCCATTTACTCCTACTCTTTGCTTCCTGTCTGCCAACCAGTTCTCAATCCATGTCAGCACACTACCCCCAATCTCATGTGCTTTAACTTTGCACATTAATCTCTTGTGTGGGACCTTGTCGAAAGCCTTCTGAAAGTCCAAATACACCACATCAACTGGTTCTCCCTTGTCCACTCTACTGGAAACAGCCTCAAAAAATTCCCGAAGATTTGTCAAGCATGATTTCCCTTTCACAAATCCATGCTGACTTAGACCTATCATGTCACCTCTTTCCAAATGCGCTGCTATGACATCCTTAATAATTGATTCCATCATTTTACCCACTACCAATATCAGGCTGATCGGTCTATAATTCCCTATTTTCTCTCTCCCTCCTTTTTTAAAAAGTGGCGTTACATTGGCTACCCTCCTCTCCATAGGAACTGATCCAGAGTCTATGGAATGTTGGAAAATGACTGTCAATGCATCCGCTATTTCCAAGGCCACCTCCTTAAGTACTCTGGGATGCTGACCATCAGGCCCTGGGGATTTATCGGCCTTCAATCCCATCAATTTCCCCAACACAATTTCCCGACTAATAAGGATTTCCCTCAGTTCCTCCTTCTTAATAGACTCTTTGACCCCTTTTATATCCGGAAGGTTGTTTGTGTCCTCCTTAGTGAATTCCAAACCAAAGTACTTGTTCAATTGGTCTGCCATTTCTTTGTTCCCCGTTATGACTTCACCTGATTCTGACTGCAGAGGACCTACGTTTGTCTTTACTAACCTTTCTCTTTTTACATATCTATAGAAGCTTTTGCAGTCTGCCTTAATGTTCCCTGCAAGCTTCCTCTCGTACTCTATTTTCTCTGTCCTAATCAAACCCTTTGTCCTCCTCTGCTGAGTTCTAAGTTTCTCCCAGTCCCCGGGTTCGCTGCTATTTCTGGCCAATTTGTATGCCACTTCCTTGGCTTTAATACTATCCCTGATTTCCCTTGATAGTCATGTTACTCACTTAAATCCTATTTCTTATAACTCTGTTACTACATCAGATGAGATTCCCTTGTTGACTGGTGTACAAGGCAAGACTCCTAGAGGTCTTTCGCTTGGCTTTATTTTACTTCTAGCCCTGGAGTCCTCAGAGCAACTTGTCTTCCCCAGGATTTATGGATTTGCGTTACTCTTTTTTTAACCATTTAATCTTTAGAACAAAAGAGAAATAATGTTGTAAAGATGCTTCATACGAATGACCAGCGAACGGATACGATAGCTAGTGTTCTACAAACATCAACATATTAGCAGATGATTAAAATGTCTATATATATATGTCTAAATGGAAACAAGCTAACACTTCTGGTTCGTCAAATTGTTGGGTGATTTCATTAATAGTTGGCGACATGAAATTACTTCCACTGGAGAAAACTCTTCATGGCCCTTCTTTCCTGCTCTTTTCCAGCACTGAATTCAGGTCTACAGCACAGTCCTGCTGTCTTTCGGCTGAAACGTTAAACCAAGGCCCTGTCTGCTCTCTCAGGTGGATGTAAAATAACCCGTAGCACTATTTCGAAGCAGAGCCGAAGTGTTATCCCCGGTGTCCTGGGTCAATATTTATCCTTCAACCAACACCACTAACACAGATTATCTGGTCATTATCACATTGCTGTTTGTGGGATCTTGCTGTGTGCGAATGGCTGCTGTGTTTCCGACTTAACAACAGGGATGACACTTCATTGGGTGTAAAACACTTTGGGATGTCTTGAGGTCGTGAAAGGCGCTATAGAAATGCAAGTTCTTTCTTTCATTTTCAACCTGGCAATCATAAAATCATAGAATGGTTACAGCATGGAAGAAAGCCATTTGACCCATCGAGCCCGTGCCGGTTCTCTACCGAAACACCTCAGCTAGTCCCACGCCCCCGCCCTTTCCCCATAGCCCTGCAAGTCTTTTTCTTTAAGGTACTTATCCAACTCCCTTTTGAAAGCCGTGATTAAGTCTGCCTCCAACATCCTTTCAGGCAGTGCATTCCAGATTCTAACCACTTGCTGGGTAAAAACATTTTTTCTTAGGTTCTTCTGCCAATCACCTTAAATCTGTGTCCTCTGCTTCGCCACTCTTCTGCCAATGGGAACAATTTCTCTCTATCTGTCTAGACCACTCATGATTTTGAACACCTCTATCAAATCTCCTCTCAATCTTCTCTGCTCTGAGGAGAACAACCCCAGCTTCTCCAGTCTATCCATGTAACTGAAGTCCCTCATCTCTGGAACCATTCTTGTAAATCTTTTCTGCGCCCTCTCTAAGGCCTTCACATCCTAAAGTGCAGTGCCCAGAATTGGACACAATACTCCAGTTGAGACTAAACCAGTGTTTTATACAGCTTCATCATAATTTCCACAATTTTGTACTCTATACCTTTATTCATGAAGCCCAGGATCCTGTAAGCTTTTTAAACTGCTTTCTCAACCCACCCTGCCACATTCAACTATTTGTGCACATATACCCCTAGGTCTCTCTGTTCATGCATCCTCTTTAGGATTGTACCCTTTAGTTTATATTTCCTCTCCTCATTATTTCTATGAAACACTTTTCTGCATTAAATTTCATCTGCCACTTGTCTGACCATTCCACCAGCCTGTCCAGGAGTAGAGCATGCCGGTAGATCTCAGAGATGCAATGATCGTGACCATCTTTAAAAAAGGTGACAAGTCCGACTGCGGCAACTACAGAGGAATCTCCCTGCTATCAGCCATTGGGAAGGTCATCGCTAGAGTCCTCCTCAACTGTCTTCTCCCTGTGGCTGAGGAGCTCCTCCCGGAGTCACAGTGTGGATTTCATCCCCTACCGGGCACAATGGACATGCTTTTTGCAGCATGATAGATTCAGGAAAAATGCAGGGAACAGCACCAGCCCTTATATATGGCCTTGTTCGACCTTACAAAGGCCTTTGACACCATCAACCGCAAGGGTCTATGGAGCCTCCTCCTTCGTTTCGGATGCCCCCAAAAGTTCGTCAACATCCTCCGCCTGCTCCACGATGACACCAACGGATCAATTACAGACCCAATCCACGTCCGGACCGGGGTCAAACAGGGCTGCGTCATCACCCCAACCCTCTTCTCAATCTTCCTCGCTGCCATGCTCCACCTCACAGTCGACACGCTCCCCGCTGGAGTGGAACTAAACTACTCCAGGACATAGTCGACGTATTTACTGAGGCGTACGAAAGCATGAGCTTTACGCCAAATATCAGCAAGACAAAGGTCCTCCACCAGCCTGTCTTTACCACACAGCATTGTCCCCCCAATCATCAAGATCCATGGCACGGCCCTGGACAACGTAGATCACTTCCTATATCTCGGGAGCCTCCTGTCAACAAGAGCAGGCATTGATGACGAGATGCAACACCACCTCCAGTGCGCCAGTGCAGCCTTCGGTCGCCTGAGGACAAGAGTGTTTGAAGACCAGGCCCTCAAAACTGCCACCAAGCTCATGGTCTACAGGGCTGTAGTAATACCCGCCCTTCTGTATGGCCCAGAAACATGGACCGTGTACAGTAGACACCTCAAGTTACTGGAGAAATACCACCAACGATGTCTCCGCAAGATCCTACAAATCCCCTGGGAGGACAGACTCACGAACATTAGCGTCCTCGACCAGGCCAACATCCCCAGCATCAAAGCACTGACCACACTTGATCAGCTCCGCTGGGGAGGCCACATAATTAGCATGCCAGACACAAGACTTACAAAGCAAGCGCTCTACTCGGAACTCCTTCACGGCAAACGAGCCAAAGGTGGGCAGTGGAAACATTACAAGCACACCCTCAAAGTCTCCCTGATAAAATGCAACATCCCCACTGACACCTGGGAGACCCTGGCCAAAGACTACCCTAAGTGGAGGAAACGCATCCGGGAGGGCATTGAGCATCTCGAGTCTCGTCGCCGAGATCGTGCAGAAATCAAGCGTAGGCAGCGGAAAGAGTGTGCGGCAAACAAGTCCCACCCACCCCTTCCCTCATCGACTATTTGCCCCACTTGTGACAGAGACTGTGGTTCTCGTATTGGACTGTACAGCCACCTAAGAACTCATGTTAAGAGTGAAAGCAAGTCTTCCTCGATTCCGAGGGATTGCCTATGATGATGTCCTCTTGAAGTTTATCATTATCCTCCTCACTGTTCACTATACTTCCAAGTTTTGTGTCATCTGCAAATATTAAAATTGTACCACGTACATCCAAGTCTAAGTCATTAATATATATCAAGAAAAGCAGTGTTCCTAGTCCCTACCCCTGGGGTACACCACTGTACACCTTCCTCCAGTCCGAAAAAAACATTCACCACTACTCTGTTTCCTGTCACTTAGCTAATTTTGTGTCCAGGTTGCAGCTGTCCCTTTTATTTCATGGGCTTCAACTTTGCTGGACTTGAGCTGCGCGAGCTCGAGGGACTCCTCGCTGGGCTGCGGAGGGAGCGGAGTTCAACAAAAGACTCCGCTCCCTCCCCCACAATAGGTTAAGGTAGAGGTTGCACTATGCTTTTGCCATGGAGATAACCATAGCCAGCCTCAACATCAACGGCGGCAGAGGGGCACGCCGTAGATTTGACAATTTTTCGCTCCTGCGGGAGGGGAAATATGCGGTGTGCTTCCTGCAAGAAACCCACACCGTTCCGGGAGACGAAGCCACGTGGCTCTTGGAATGGCAAGGAGAGGTCCGCATGAGCCACCTCACCGCCATTTCTAGTGGGGTGGCCATCTTGCTGGGCCCGCATTTTCAGCCGGAGATCTTGGGGGTCGAGGAGCCCGTGCCAGGCCGCTTGCTGCACGTAACGGTTCGCCTGGGGGACGTGCCGCTCCATCTCGTGAACGTGTACGCCCCTCAGCCCGGCCCGCAGCAAACGCGCTTCTTTGAAGAAGTGTCCGCTCTTCTTGGCTCCGTCGACGTCGGCGACTGCATTGTCCTCGGGGGGGATTTTAACTGCACCCTCGAGGCGAGGGACCGCTCCGGTGCCCCGCAGTGCATGACGGCGATGGAGAAGTTGAGGGACCTGGTCGGGTCCTTCGACTTGGTGGACGTCTGGCGAAATCTCCACCCCGACTCCAGCGCCTTTACTTGGGTGAGGCCTGGAGTAGGATGGTCTAGAGTCGACCGCCTTTACGTGTCTCGGGCGTACGTTTCCTGCGTCCCGGCGGCCTCCATGCGGCCGGTGCCGTGTTCGGACCACCACCTGGTGTGGGCGGAGCTCGCTTCGCTCCGCGCGAGGACGGGGTCCGCGTACTGGCACTTTAACAACCGGCTGCTGGAGGACGTGCGGTTCCAGGACTCGTTCCGTCGATTCTGGTCCGACTGGAGAAGGAAGCAGGGGGGCTTCCCCTCCTTGAGGCTATGGTGGGACGTGGGCAAGGCTAACGTCCGCGTCTTCTGTCAAGAGTACGCGAGGGGGTCGACCAAGAGGCGGGCGGCCAGAGTCGGGCGCCTAGAAAAAGAGGTGCTCGACCTGGAATCCCGTCTCGGTCAAGTCGTCCAGGACCCGGCCCTGCGGACGGTGTACGAAGCGAAGAAGGCCGCGCTGAAGGACCTGCAGATCGTCGGGTCCCGAGGCGCGTTCGTGAGGTCGCGGATCCGGTTCCTGCGGGATCTGGACCACGGCTCCCCCTTCTTCTACTCGCTGGAAAAAAGGCAGAGTGTCCGTAAGCAGCTCTTGACGCTGCTGGCCGACGATGGCTCTCTCGTCTCGGATCCGGAGGGCGTCAATAACAGGGCCCGTGAATATTACGGGGCTCTGTTCTCTCCGGATCCGTCCAGCGAGGAAGCGCGTAGAGTTTTGTGGGAGGACCTGCCGAAGGTCAGTCCGGAGGGCGCCGAAAATCTGGAAGCTCCGCTAAGCCTGGCGGAGCTGACCGGTGCCCTCGACCGGCTCTCGAGGGGAAAATCCCCGGGGCTGGACGGGCTGACCGTGGAGTTCCACAGGGCGTTCTGGGACGTCCTGGGGAGCGACTACGCGCGGGTCCTGGGGGAAAGTCTGGCGACCGGGGAGATGCCCCTCTCTTGGCGCAGGGCAGTCATCGTCCTGCTGCCTAAGGAGGGCGATCTCCGCCTCCTTAAGAACTGGCGCCCGGTCTCCCTCCTCAGCACGGACTACAAAATCTTCGCCAGGGCGATGTCTGCTCGCCTTGGTGCCGTGCTGGACCACATGATCCACCCCGACCAGTCCTACACGGTCCCGGGCCGGACAATCTACGATAACATCCATCTGGTCCGGGACCTCATCCATTGTTCCCAGGAGGCTGGTCTGTCGGTCGCCTTCCTATCCCTCGACCAAGAGAAGGCGTTCGACAGGGTGGATCACGACTATCTGCTCGGAACTCTGCGCGCTTTCGGGTTCGGGACGCATTTCGTCGCCCGGATCCGACTTTTGTACGCCTCCGCGGAGTGTCTGATTAAGGTTAACGGGTCCTTGACGGCGCCCCTTCGCTTTAGGAGAGGGGTGCGCCAGGGATGCCCCATGCCCGGCCAGTTATACGCCATTTGCGTGCAGCCTTTCCTGCGCCTCTTGCGGACGAGGTTGACGGGACTGGCTCTGCAAGGGCCGGGCGTGAAGGTCGTCCTCTCGGCTTACGCCGATGACGTGCTCCTTGCGATAGAGGATCCCGCTGACCTGCGGAGGATGCGTGAGTGCCAGGAGATTTACTCGGCCGCGTCCTCCGCCAGGATCAACTGGGAGAAATGTTCCGGACTCCTGGTGGGTCAGTGGCGGGTGGACTCCCTGCCGGAGGAGCTCAGGCCTTTTGCCTGGAGCACGACCCATCTCCTCTATCTGGGAGTCTACCTTAGCCCCGACGAGGGAGCCTGGCCGGCGAACTGGCAGGAGCTGGAGGCCAAGGTCGCCGCTCGCCTAGGGCGCTGGACAGGACTGCTCCGAGTGCTGTCCTACAGGGGTCGAGCGCTAGTCATAAACCAGCTGGTGGCCGCAATGTTGTGGTACCGGCTGGTCACTTTGACCCCTCCCCCTGCGTTTGTCGCCAAGATACAGAAGAAGCTGGTGGACTTCTTCTGGAACAACAGGAAGCACTGGGTCTCTGCTGCGGTCTTGAGTCTCCCGCTTGAGGAGGGCGGTCAGTCGTTGGTGTGCGTCAGCGCCCAGCTCGCGACTTTCCGTCTTCAGACCCTGCAGAGATACCTTTACGTCGAGCCCCCTCCTAGGTGGTGTGCTCTGGCGAGGTATTTCTTCCGCCAGCAGCGCGACCTCAACTATGACACGCAGCTCCTGTTTGTGAACTTGGGGGGTGTCAGGACCGCCCTCCGGGAGCTGCCTGTCTTTTACAGGGACCTCATCAGGGTCTGGAACAAAGTCTCCACCAAGCGCAGCTCTCCGCCGGCTGGAGTGGCGGCTGTCCTGCAGGAGCCGCTGCTCGGGAATCCGTACCTCCACGACCGAGGTTTTATGTGGCGGTCGGAAGAGAGGACTGTGGCTGGTGAGGTGACCAGGGTCAGGGACCTGCTCGATGGCGGAGGAGTGGGCTGGATGGCGCCAGACACGCTGGCGCGGCGCCTAAATTCTGCCAACGTCCGCCACGCGGCCGATGCCATCGAGTCGCTAAAAACAGCTCTGGGCCCTGACTCGGTTAGGTGCATCGAGGAGGCTCAAGCACGTGGGGAGATCCCGTCCGAACTGACCCCCGTCCGGACGGAATTCCTCATCGGCGCCAAACCCCGGAACCTCCCTCGGGGGCCGGCGCCTCACAACTTGAGCCGCCTCGGGGAAATCCCCTCCGTGCCTTTCAGTTCCGCGCGGAGGGGTTTCCTGTACGGGCTGCTCCTGCACACTCTCAACTTTGCCATCCTCGCCGGCCGTCCGGACACGCCATGGCGTACCATCTTGCCGTCCGGAGGAGGCGGGGGTCCCCAATGGAGGGCACTCTACGCAGGGGTCCTCCCACTATTCATCGGGGACTTGGCCTGGAGGGTGGTGCACGGAGCAGTGCCGTGCAACAAATTTTTAAGCCGGTTCACGGACTCCCAGGCCGCCTGCAATTTCTGCGGTCTGGAAGAGTCCCTGTTCCATGTTTTTATGGAATGCACAAGGTTGCAGCCCCTGTTTTATTATTTGAAGGGGCTGCTCCTGAAATTCTGGCTGCACTTCAGTCCCACTCTCCTGATCTTTGGGCATCCTGTGCGGAGGGGAGCGGGTAGGTCCGAAGGCCTCCTCGTAGGACTGCTCCTGGGCACGGCCAAGGGTGCCATCAGCCGGTCCAGGCAGCGGGCGGTCGAGGGGGTCGTTCAACCTGACTGCCTGCCTCTCTTCCGCTCTTACATCCGGGCCAGGGTGTCCTTGGAGATGGAGCACGCGGTGTCCACCGGTACGCTCGCGGCCTTCCGCGAGAGGTGGGCACCGGAGGGACTGGAGTGCATCATCACGCCCGGCAACCAAATTTTAATTTGATTTTACGTTTTAAAGTTTAATTTGTTTTAAATGCCGGTGTTTTTAGTGTCCCCTTCCCTTTTATAGGGGGCACTGGAAAATTGTGATTTTAGTGCCCAAAAAAAAAGGAAAAAAAGGGCCTTGTAAATGTCTGGTGTGTCACCCAGGTCGGGTGGCACGATATAATGTTTTATGTTTTGCAGGTAGACTCTAAAAGAGTTTCAACTTTGCTGGCAAGCCTATTATGTGGTACTTTGTCAAACGCCTTTTGGAAATCCATGTACATCACGTCAACCGCATTACCCTCATCAACTCTCTCTGTTACCTCATCAAACAACTCAATCAGGTTGGTTAAACATGATTTGCATTTAACAAGTCCATGCTGGCTTTCCTTAATAAATCCATATTTGTCCAAGTGACTGTTAATTGTATCCCTGATTATTGTTTCTAAAGGCTTCCCAACTACTGCAGTTAAACTGCCCAGCCCATAGTTGCTGGGTTTATCTTTATGCTCTTTTTGAACAAGGGTGTAACATTTGCAATTCTTCTGTCCTCTCGCACCACTCCCGCTTCTAAGGAGGATAGGAAGATTATGACCAGTACCTCCGCGATTTCTTCCTTCACTTCCCTCAGCATCCTGGGATGCCTCCTATCCGGTCATGGTAACTTAACCTGGTGAAGTCACTAGGTAGAAAACTGTCAGTCAAAATCAGCATCAAGGGAACACCTTGACCCTGGCCCCAATTTGATTGAATACTGCTTCGTAGCTCATCCAGGTCTTGACAAGGCATAATTGGATTCATTCCAGATTGGCTACTTTGTCGATCACAGCACTTGAGCTCTGTAATCCAGTCTCTCCTAGTTCCAGCATCATCGTATAAACAGTAGGAAAATTCCATCTAATACACTTATTTCAAAGACATTAGTATTTCCTCCAATATAATTCAAGATAGCAGAAGATACACCATTTTATTAGCTATAGATGAAAGATTCCGGGAGTGCTGAGCAGACACCAGAGTGGTGTCCGACTGCTGCTTGGGAACTCACATCAGAAAATTGGCAAGGAGTTGCATGCAATTTTTGTGCCATTAGCATAAAGCAAGCTTAAAGAGAAGACTTACACACAAATGCAAGGATAAGTAGAAATCCAATGGACTGGGAGAGCAATGAAGAACAGCAAACGGGCACTTAGTAAGAGGTGCAAGATGGGAATATGAAAATAAAACTTATAAGGAATATCAAAGCTAGCAGCAAAAAATTTTTATTAAGAGAAAGAAAGTGGTAGATGTGAATGTGGACCCATTAGAGACTGATGTAGGCAAGACTATAATGGATTTAAAGAAATGGATTTGTTAACTGAGAACTTTTTGTCGGTTTTCACAGTGGAGGAAGAGGACAAAATATCAACAATACATGAATCGGATTTAATAAAAGTACAAAAGTGATAATAGAGAAAATAATGGGATTTAAGATAGACAAATCTCCACAACATGATGATTTCCATCCCAGGACATTGAAAGTAATAGGGGAGGAAATTGCTGATGCATTAGTCATAACATTCAAAGATCTTTAGATTAAGGAATTGTGCCTATGAATTTGGAAACACAGTGTAATCAGTAAGGAACCACAAGAAAATGAGTTCTTAATAAAATTATTAGTTGTTATGTAAGGGAAGTGCATGAATGATAGTCACAACGAGATGCTGTACATGAATGCATCATTCTGGTGGGAAGTGATGGGGTATCGACAGGACTGTTAATGCAGTGGGAAAAATTGCAAGTCAGGAGAAGGGTAGTCCAAATCATATTGGCCTAAATATCTCTTGGGTGCATCATTCTTTGAGGCCCTCTATGAGGAAACCCTTGTTGCAAGGCAAAGGCAGCATGCAGCACACCGCCATGATCTTTGAAACCCTGGCTGGATAATGTAGCAGGGCATCTCAAGACTGATCCAAGCATCTAAAGCGGGCCTTCAGAATTCCAATAGTCAACAACAACAACAACAACTTGTATTTATATCGCGCCTTTAACGTAGTAAAACATCCCAAGGCGCTTCACAGGAGTTGATAAGACAAAACAAATAAATTTGACACCAAGCCACGTAAGGAGAAATTACGGCAGATGAACAAAAGCTTGGTGGAAGAATTAAGTTTTAAGGAGCGTCTTAAGGGAGGAAAGAGAGGTAGAGATATGGAGAGGTTTAGGGAGGGAGCTCCAGAGCTTAGGGCCCAGGCAGCTGAAGGCACGGCCACTGATGATTGAGCAGTTATAATCAGGGATACTCAAGAGGACAGAATTTGAGGTGTGCAGAGATCTCGGGGTGATTGTGGGGCTGAAAGAGATTACAGAGATAGGGAGCGTGAGGCCATGGAGGAATTTGTAAACAAGGATGAGAATTTTGAAATTGAGGCATGGTTTAACCGGGAGCCAATGTCGGTTAGCGAGTACCGGGGTGAAGGGTGAGCAGGACTTGGTGCGTGTTAGGACACGGGCTGCCAAGATTTGGATGACCTCAAATTTATGTAGGGTAGAATTTGAGAGACCAGCCAGGAGTGCATTGGAGTAATCAAGTCTAGAGGTAACAAAGGCATGGATGAGAGTTTTAGCAGCAGATGAGCTGAGGCCAGGGCGGAGATGGGTAATGTTGCGGACGTGGAAATAGGTGGTTTTAGTTATGCCGCGGATATGTGGCTGGAAGCTCATTTTAGGGTCAAATATGACAGCGAGATTGCGAACTGTCTTTTTCAGTCTCAGACAGATGCTCGGAAGAGGGATGGATTTGTTTGCTAGGGAACGCAGTTTGTGGTGGGGACCAAAGACAATGGCTTCGGTCTTCTCAATATTTAATTGAAGAACATTTCTGCTCATCCAGTATTGCATGTCAGTCAAGCAGTCTGACAATGTCGAGACCATGGAGGGGTCAAGAGTTGTGCTGGTGAGGTAGAGCTGGGTGTCGTCAGCATACATGTGGAAACTGACATCATGTTTTTGGATGGTGTCGCTAAGGGGCAGCATATACATGAGAAATAAGAGGGGGCCAAGGATTGATCTATGGGGGACATCAGAGGTAACAATGCCAGAAGTGGGATGAGAAGCCATTGCAGGTGATTTTCTGGCTACGATTAGATAGATAAGAATGGAATCAGACGAGTGCAGTCCCACCCAGCTAAACAATGGTGGAGAGGCTTTGGTGGAGGATGGAGGGGTCAACCATGTCAAAGGCTACAGAGAGGCCGAGGAGGGATAGTGTACCGTTGTCACAGTCATAAAATCTGTTTGATAATGACATTGTTGGAATAATACAATGTGGTCTCCAGGAAAAGTACACATGCGTTATCAGCCATCACTATAGAGAGTAGCTTTGACCTACCAGAACCAGCCCAGATACTTCTCTTTATGTCTGAAGAGATGCAAAACAGTGGACCTCCTTAAAATTTTTGTGGCAGGTGCCAGGAAGGTGAGCATTAGAATGCATGTTACGGTAGTCACAAATGAGATGTAGGTTGAGGGAATAGATTCATTTTCTGTTGTAGAAACTGATGGAATTGTTGAAGGGAGCACAAGAAAGGATGTTTCCACTGATGGGGAACTAGAGGGCATGATCTTAGAATAAGGGGCCGCCCATTTAAAACTGAGATGAGAAATTTCTTCTCTCAGAGGGTTGTGAATCTATGGAATTTGCTGTCTCAGAGAGCTGTGGAAGCTGGGACATTAAATACATTTAATACAGAAATAGACAGTTTCTTGAACGATAAGGGGATCAGGGGTTATGGAGAGCGGGCAGAGAAGTAGAGCTGAGTCCATGATCAGATCAGCCATGATCTTATTGAATGGCGGACAAGGCTCGAGGGGCCTTATAGCCTACTCCTGCTCCTATTTCTTAAATGGCCATGTGGTGTATGTAGCACACAAATCACTGACTCCACATGGTCTGGTGTTAATCTAACTACTGTGACCTTCGTCCTTTATTGAATGGCTCCAGAGTGACTCTCCGGTGTGGTGGTCAGCCTTTTATACTGCCTCTTGCAGGTAATTTCAGGACTCCCACCACAGCGCCCTCTGTGGTGTACCATTGTGCTTATTATACATTTAAGGTACCAGGACGATACACACATCAATACATAACATCTCACTTCCCCCCTCCCCCAGTCCCGAAGCCGCTGCCGGGGATCTCGACCTTGTTTGTCCAAAGGAAGGCAGGTATGCAGGTATGGTACATGTTATCTGGTACAGATGTTGCGTCAATGGTTGCGGGTACTGAGCAGTTACATTAAATAGTTATTAACTGGTAACGGATCCCTGATTTCCTTATTAGCTCTTATCATTAATTGTACTTCATATCCATTATTTTGGACAAACACGGTGACCATTCAGCATTAAAATATTAATTCTTATTATAAATCCGTCATCTCACATTAACATAGCTCAATTTAGACTCGCTCTTGCTTTACAGAAGTCACTTTGTGGGGACTACCACATGGTAAGGCCCTTTTAAGACTCCCGGATGCATTTCCTTTTTAAGGCGCCATCTTTGATGCAGCAGGATTCCACGAGGCTTCTCCTTGGGCGCCGCCATCTTGCTCTCCGCTGCTCCAGATGCCCTCCACCGCCGCAGCCTCCGCTCCCCTCCGCTGCCACCTGACTTGCCGCCTCTCCTGCGGCCGTCGTCGTCGCTTCTCCGGCGGCCACCGTAGCGGCCTCCTCTGCGGCCGTCATGGCAGTCGACCTCCAGCTGCTGCCGCCGCCCGACTCTCCCTCTGTGTGGGCCCCTCCGATCCGCCGGCCATCCTGGATCCCTCGCACCATGCCCGCAGCACCCTGCTGGCTCACCGCCCCCCTGCCTCCCCACTAGGCCCACCTCTGCAGGGCTGCTTGCCTGTGGGTGGATTGAGGCTGCAGCTCCAGCTCGGTCGGCGCTGCTCTCTGGGAACCCGGGGCACGGCAACACCCCGGGGAGCAGCAGCCTGTGGCCTTTCAGGTGGCAGGTATTGCACATGTATTCCGCAAACCTGCACCTGTGAGCCCCATGGCTTTGTCCACAGCGCCAGCATGGTGCTGCTTGATTGGCCCCCCTCAGCGGACTCTGAGTTCCAGGACCCCGAGATCCGTGCTCTCTGCCCCGGGCAGAACCACGTTCTGCATTTTTGTCCGTGGTGGGCGCTATCCTGTGAATAGTGCCTGCTGGGTTCGAGACTGTGTGGATTTTTTGCTTGGTGCTGCAAGCCGAGGTCATATATGCCTGGCTGATGGTGATGGCCTTTGTCAGGGTGACTGTGGGTTCCGTGGCTAGCAGCTTGTGAAGGAGGCCCTCATGGCCAATCCCCATGCCGAAAACATCCCGCAATGCCTCGTCAAGGTGTGCGCCAAAATCACACGGCGCTGCGAGTCTCCTGAGGTCCGCAGCATATTTGGTGACATCCTGGCCCTCGGGTCTGCAGTGATGGTAAAATTTGTATCTGGCCATGAGGATGCTCTCCTTCGGTTTCAACTGGTCACAAATGAGTTAAGTCAGCTCCTCGTATGACTTGTCCCTGGCGCTCCCGGGTGCCAGCAACTCCCTGACGAGAGAGTAAACCTCATCGCCACAACTGGAGAGCAATATCGCCTTACGCTTCTCTCTCAGTGTGTTCGTGTCCTCCGTCAGATCGTTTGCTGTGAAGTAGTACTCGAGCCTTTCCGTAAAGGCCTCCCAATCATTGTCCATGGTAAAATCCTTTAGCGAGCCCAGAGTAGCCATGGTTGCGTGGAATTCGTCCTCTTCCTTGTCGCCAATGTAGTGTATGTAGCACACAAATCACTGACTCCACACGGTCTGGTGTTAATCTAACTGCTGTGACCTTCGTCCTTTATCGAACAGCTCCAGAGTGACTCTCAGGTGTGGTGGTCAGCCTTTTATACTGCCTCTTGCAGGTACTTTCAGGACTCCCACCACAGCGCCCTCTGTGGTGTACCATTGTGCTTATTATACAGGACGATACACACATCAATACATAACAGGCCATGCGTATAAAATCTTGTAGTTTGGATAATCGAACCACTCTAGTTATGCTGGTCCACTTGATAGCTGATGTACTGTAACTTGAGCAAATAGTGAGAAGATGAAAACAGAATCAAAACAGCAACTTACATTTATACAGCACATTTAATGTAGTAAAAGTTCTAACACTTCACAGGAGTGTTATCAAACAAAATTTGACATCGAGCCACATAAGGAGAGCTAGGTTTTAAGGATCATCTCAAAGGAGGTGAGAGAGGCGGAGATATTTAGGGAGGAAATTCGAGAGCCTTGGGCCCAAGCAGCTGAAGGCACGGCTGCCAATGGCAGAGCAAAAAAAATCAGAGATGCACAAGGGACCAGAATTGAAGAAATGCAGAGATTTCAGAAGGTTGTAGGGCTGGAGGAGGTTATAAAGAAAGGGAGGGGTGAGGTGATGGAGGGATTTCAAAACAATGGGACTAAATTTGTGGCCCCTACGGGTGTGTACGGGGTGCACAGGCGCCCATAGAGGCCGCGCAAGTTCCGGGTTTAGGCATGCTCTGTGCATGCGCTGAAACCCGGAACTTGCGATCTGTCAAGAATCCTCTTGACAGATCGTACGAATCTGAAAGAAAAGGGCCCGCGGATGGACTATTGGACTATTTGCCCAATCTCTGCCCAGCGAATGCCCTTGAAATTCTTACACCTAGTAAAAGCAGGTATAAGATCTGCTTTTACCAGTATAAGGGCTCAATTTTCCCCAATGCCATTTTTTGGCATATTGCAAGAGTAACACCCTTTTTTTTGGGCCCCGACTACTCCAAAAAAATAACTAGCCAGTTTCTCTGTTCTATTTTTTGATATTGGTGCCATGCAGCCTGTCCTTTAGCTTCGGGGGGGGGGGGGTGGAACCTAATATTTGCACCAAAAAAATGAAGCCCCTTCCTTCTGCGCATGCGCAGGAAAAAAATTACGTTTTTGACGTGACTGCTATGGGCATACATGCCCAGTACAGCTCCCAGTCTGCATTCGGCCACTTTTAAACAGCCAGTTGTGTGTGAGAATTTTAATTATCATTGGAAAAATCGGAGCTGCAATACAAGATGCAACGCGGCTCAAGGACCAAGAATTTCTCACAGGATGAAGTGGAGGCCCTGGTTATTGTAATTGAGGCCAGATGGCACGAGCTGGACACCAGCAGAGGTCACATAAAAGTTTCACCAAAAGAAATGAAAAACACTAGAACCAAGTTGCAGAAGATTACAGCGCAATGGTGACCACCACAAGATCTGGAGCCCAGTGTAAAAAGAAGTGGCAGCACCTTGGTCAAGTAGTTAATGTAAGTAATATTTTCATTTATTCAATGGAATTGCAATTGTAAATGTGACCATCTGTTTATGTCCCACCCAGCAGAAAGACCCTCTCTAAAAAGTTATATTTCATCTTTGCAGAGGAAGGTGACACACAACAAAAGGGAAAGAACTCGAACAGGAGGGAGGCTTAGCAAATCTTCATCCGCTGACACCCTTGGAAGAGAGGGTCCTGCCTGGAGAAAAGCAAACACCACTGCATAAGCTGGGCCCACACTCGAGGGAGAGGGTAAGTCCTGCAAATTCCACAGTCAGGCTTTGCTAAATGTTAAGTACTGCGCGGGCTAGCCATGCTTCGGTTCATGGGGATGTCTCCGTCAGCTACGCTTCGGTTGATGCAATGTGCTGTCATTCATCGTGGTCCTTCAAATGAACCTGCTGCCTGCGCTGTGTGAGCCGACTCATGCCACCCAACCCTGCCCCCTCCTCTGCTGCTAATCATTTGTCTAGTTCTGTTATATTTTGCAGAACTTGAAGCCAACCCTGACGAGGCTGAAGCCGATACGGAAGATTCTGACACGGACGAGCCTGAAGAGGAGAACATCTTCCTATCCCACCTTCCAGACCAAGGGGCCGAAATTGGTCGATGTATAAGGTCTGCCCAGCTCTCGGCGGTATGCCAGGGGTGCGTCGTTTCACTCTGCCGGCATTCCGCCGAGACTGAAGAGGACAAAATTGGCCAACATTTTTTTGGCGGTATGCCAGCGGTCTGCAGAGGGCGGTATGTAACCTAGTAGTCGATCCAGATCAACTTTCTCTTTGATGGACGGTGCGGCACTGAACTGCGCATGTGCGATTTTTTCCCCCCGTTTTTTTCACAGGCGTGCTTTACCCGCGATTTTGGGGGTCAGGGGTCACCCGCACATGCGCAGTGAGCTGAAGAGGAGAAAGAGAGTGAGAAGGAGCAGCAAGCTAATCGACAGGCAGTTACTTGAAAAACAGATTGCAGAGTTAAAAAATATTCCGAACAACTAATAATTCTACAGTTTGAAGAATAAGAGGACATATTTTACAAAGCAAAAATCATAACAACAGAAATATTATGGATATGTAAAAAAAAATCAAAGCGCATGAACATCGAAAAGGACGGGAGTTTGAGGGTGCCCGCCTTCGACGAGACAGAGTTACCGGCCCTTCTCGAGAATATCACAGAGAGGTACTTCGAGCTAACGAAGGGTGGTCATGGAAAGCCCCCGCCTAAGGAGTACAACCAAATATCGGACGAGATCAGGAACACTGTGTCCTCCAAAAGTACCATGGTACGCACCGGGGAAAGGTGCCGGAAGAAGTGGAACCACCTGGTGGGGTAGCAAGAATAAGTAATGATTTTATTTATGCACCCCCCATGTGCTATGTACCATGTAAATGTAGGTTCGATGTTGTGTATGTATAACATAAGTATATTCCCTGTACACTCAATGTACAGTTACATAAGACTACTGGATGTACCCTCACACTGCATACACTGTGCTTGTACCACCAGAGGGTGCAACTGGTGGAGACCGAGGGGTCGCCTGTACACGACAGGTATAAAAGGGACTCACCATGCTGTACGCTCACTCAGGAGCTGCAAGAAATGGGCTGAGGTCACCACAGTTCAAGTACAATACCTTGCCTCGTGGAGTCATTACTAGAGTGCTTACAGACATAATATTTGGTGTCACACGGATGATGTTATTTATCTTAAGGTTACGGCGATGTATTTGTGCTTTCAGACAATGACAAGAGGATCAATGCAGTATTTTTTTTTATTTGTGTGTGTGTGTGTGTGTGTGTGTGTGCGATGTTAAATGGATTGAAGGTTTTTACTTGAGACACATAGAAACATAGAAAATAGGTGCAGGAGTAAGCCATTCGGCCCTTCGAGCCTGCACCGCCATTCAATGAGTTCATGGCTTTGATTTACTTTACTTTCTGCAGAAGAAGACATCTGCAATAGCAACCAATCAGCGGCGTGCAGGGGGAGGACCGACAACCCAGGAGCCTCTGACTGACATAGAGATCTGTGCCCTGTCCATGGTTGGGGATAGCAACCATGCCACCATCGACATTGGAGCTGACCCACTCATAGAAGATGGTAAGTTGAATAAAAGGCAGTCTGTGTTGCGGTCCTCTCATGTCATGTAATGTAACTGTAACTGTAATGTTGGCCTGATTGAATGTATGCAACTTTATCATCCTGTAATGTTGGCCTGATGTTATGTAATGTAAGTTTATTGCACTGTAATGTTGGCCTCGTGTGATGTGCTGCAATGTTGGGGGCATGTAATGCAATGCATATACGTATTGTCTGTCTGTCTGCGATATGTAATGCAGTAATACAGCAGTGGTAGACATTTAAGTAAGTCACTGTACTATGAACTCATGTAACCCTGACCCCTCCCCTGATGCTAAGCTTTTTTAAATGTTGTTTTGTACTTCCAGACTCGGACAATTCAGAACACACCAAAACAGACGACACACCCACTGCCTCCATCTCTGGCGTCACCCAGCCCTCTCCTGACTTCACCACTGGCAGACATGATGAAGACGAAGAGGAAGAGGAAGAGCCGCTGATCCGGCATTCAGTGGAGGTGCGTGTGGAGATGGAGGAGGATACACCAGCTCCATGTGGAATAGCTGGAACATCCTCCACCACCGAGTCTGTATTCAGGGGATTCCCCCATGGCTCCTCTGATTCTGCCAGACCAAGTGGTGTGTAGCAAGACATCCACAGTGTTGCAGCGCCTTTGCCGCAGTGACGGTGGTTGGTGCAGAATAGGTCGGTTGCTGCACAACAGATAGGTGTGTACCAGGACATGGTGCATCCGTCACAGGCCAGCGGCGACATAGGTCAAGAGCTGCTCGAGGCCAAGACTACGATAGCTGCAAACAGCACGGCTCCTATCAGAGCGGCAGTCGGAGGATATGTCGCGTATGATCACTGCGATGGAGCGAACCGCCAACGCCATCGAAACCATGCGGCAAAGGGCGGGATCAGGACATGACACGGAACCCTGTGCCATAGTAGTCAGGTCGACAGCACCTGAGGGTGGGGAGCTGACATCATCTTCCAGCCCTGAATTTGCACCTTCCACACTGCGAGCTTCTCCTGAAGCCCCATTTATTGTGCCTGCAATGTCTGACCCCCAATGACAGCAACAACTCTCGGGGTGCGGTGCTGCACACTGGTTTGGTACCAGCACGGGGAGGTCCAGGCTCAATGGCACTGGGAAAGGGAAGGGTGGGAGTAAGAAAGGGGGGAATAGTTCCAAGGGTGGTGTAGCACGTGGTTGAGGCTGGGGGCGAGGTCGTGACCAAGGCCAGTAAAGAGTCTTTTTGTTGTACTTATGCATTGAATCATTTAATTTGATTTGTAAAAAGTTTATTAAGGTTGAAAAGTTTTGTTAAAGTTGTTATTAAAGTTGATAATGTTTTGTTAAATTTGTCATTAAAGTTGTTAAAGTTATTTGAGTTGTTTTATAATTAAAAGTTTTACAACGTTTTAAAATTGTTGTATATTTTTGAGATTTTGACATAAATGTTTGAATTTAATTTAAGCACTCTTGTACAGTGTCAACCTTTAGTTGTAACAGTCATCAGGGTAAAGCCTCCTCCTCCTCATCAGTCTGCGACCTCCTGCATTACCCTTATAACTCTGCTCAATAAGCCTTCTCACATCTGGTTCCTCCATTAGACAGGTTGTCAGCAATACAGGCTGAGATAGTGTAGGCCCCATTCTTTTTAAATCTCCACAATATTTTTTGGTTAAAAAAACACAATTAAAATGCCTTCTATCTTAATAAATTACTCAGTAACAATAAAACTACCTTTTCCACCCTAAACTGTAAAATCACTGTTCGCCTCAGAAAGTGGATAGTCAAGGGGCTATAGGCGGGGAGGAACGTAACACAATCAAAATCACTAAGGAGGTGGTACTCAGTAAAATAATGGGATTAAAGGCGGATAAATCCCCCGGACTTGATGGTTTGCATCCTAGGGTCTTAAGAGAAGCAGCGGCAGGGATAGTGGATGCATTGGTTATTATTTCCCAAAATTCCCTGAATTCTGGAGAGGTCCCAGCGGATTGGAAAACTGCAAATGTTCCTATTTAAAAAAGGTGGCAGACAAAAAGCAGGAAACTATAGATCAGTTAGCCTAACATCTATGGTTGGGAAAATGTTGGAGTCCATTGTTAAAAAAGCAGTAGCAGGACATTTGGAAAAGCATAATTCAGTCAGGCAGAGTCAGCTTGGATTTATTTCTAAAGGAAGGATATACTAACTTTGGAGGGGGTACAGAGACGATTCACTAGGCTGATTCCAGAGATGAGGGGGTTACCTTATGCTGATAGATTGCGTAGACTGGGTCTTTACTCGTTGGAGTTCAGAAGAATGAGGGGTGATCTTATAGAAACATTTAAAATAATGAAAGGGATAGACAAGATAAAGGCAGAGAGGTTGTTTCCACTAGTCGGGGAGACTAGAACTAGGGGGCACAGCCTCAAAATACGGGGGAGCCAATTTACAACCAAGTTGAGAAGGAATTTCTTCTCCCAGAGGGTTGTGAATCTGTGGAATTCTCTGCCCAGGGAAGCAGTTGAGGCTAGCTCATTGAATGTATTCAAATCACAGATAGATAGATTTTTAACCAATAAGGGAATTAAGGGTTTTGGGGAGCGGGCGGGTAAGTGGAGCTGAGTCCACGGCCAGATCAGCCATGATCTTGTTGAGTGGCGGAGCAGGCTCGAGGGGCTAGATGGCCTACTCCTGTTCCTAATTCTTATGAAGGGGAAGTCATGTTTGACAAATTTGCTGGAGTTCTTTGAGGATGTAACAAAATGGGTGGATAAAGGGGAACCAGTGGATGTGGTGTATTTGGACTTCCAGAAGGCATTTGACAAGGTGCCACATAAAAGGTTACTGCATAAGATAAAAGTTCACGGGGTTGGGGTAATATATTAGCATAGATAGAGGATTGGCTAACTAACAGAGAGGAGAGTCCCGATAAATGGTTCATTATCTGGTTGGCAATCGGTAACTAGTGGGGTGCCGCAGGGATCAATGCTGAGACCCCAACTATTTACAATCTATATTAACGACTTGGAAGAAGGGACTGAATGTAATGTAGCCAAGTTTGCTGACAATACAAAGATGGCAGGAAAAGCAATGTGTGAGGAGGACACAAAAAATCTGCAAAAGGACATAGACAGGCTAAGTGAGTGGGCAAAAATTTGGCAGATGGAGTATAATGTTGGAAAATGTGAGGTCATGCACTTTGGCAGAAAAAAATCAAAGAGCAAGTTATTATTTAAATGGAGAAAAATTGCAAAGTGCTGCAGTACAGCAGGACCTGGGGGTACTTGTGCATGAAACACAAAAGGTTCGTATGCAGGTAGAGCAAGTGAACAGGAATGCCAATGGAATCTTGGCCTTTACTGCAAAGGGGATGGAGTATAAAAGCAGGGATGTCTTGCTATAGTTATATAGGGTATTAGTGAGGCCACACCTGGAATACTGCGTACAGTTTTGGTTTCCATATTTATGAAAGGATATACTTGCTTTGGAGGCAGTTCAGAGAAAGTTCACTAGGTTGATTTCGGGGATGAGGGGATTGACATGAGGAAAGGTTGAGTAGGTTGGGCCTCTACTCATTGGAATTCAGAAGAATGAGAGGTGATCTTATCGAAATGTATAAGATTATGAGGGGGCTTGGCAAGGTGGATGCAGAGAGGATGTTTCCACTGATGGGGGAGACTAGGGGGCATAATCTTAGAATAAGGGGCCGCCCATTTAAAACTGCGATGACGAGGAATTTCTTCTCTCAGTGGGTTGAATTCGCTGCCTCAGAGAGCTGTGGAAGCTGGGACATTGAATAAATTTAAGACAGAGACAGACAGTTTCTTAACCGATAAGGGATTAAGGGACTATGGGAAGCAGGCAGGGAAGTGGACCTGAGTCTCTGTGATCGAATCAGCTATGATCGTATTGAATGTCGGAGCAGGCTCGAGAGGCAGTATGGTCAATTCCTGCTCCTATTTCTTATGTTCTTATGTTCTTATGTAAATACAGAGGTGCTGCTTTAGCTGACAGTTCCAAATTTCCAAAATGGCGTATCTGTGCACTCCGCCCATTCCTGTCCACTGAACATCGCATAAAACTTTTCCAGGATGGTATGCAGCTTCGGTGGTATGTCGGTGGTATGCGATGAAAACGGACTTTTCGGGCATTAAGCAGGCGATCCTGCACGCCAGACAGTGTGCATACCGTTCGGCGGTATGTCAATGATGAATATTCCGTCGAGCATCATGTCGGCGGCATGTAGGTGATTTTTGACCAAAATCGCACTTTTGTGCGGTACACGGGCAGTAGGGACAATATTTTGATGAATTTTGGCCTCCATCAGCATGGGGGCGAGGGGGACGGCAGGGGGAGGGGATGGATGAAGCCCACACTGTTGTACTCACTCTGGAGGAGGTGCAGGTACTGCCCGTTGAGCTACCAGGCCCTTTCCTGAGTGTTACAAGTGTTGGGATATTCCATGGTTTCTGACAGTCTGAGGCTGGAGATTCCAGTGGGGTGCAGTGAGGCACAACCAGGGTCCCATTGTCCGAGAATATGGGTCCCACTGACATGCAGCGAGCCACACCCAGGGTGAGGAGGGGAAGGAGAGCTCGACAGCGCTCTCCTGAGGTGCAGGGTGGACCAGATGTGGTTCAGATGATGGCAATGAGTGCGGAGAGCATTGAACTTACCCGAATGCTCCTGGACACCATCAGTGGGGTGGGTGATGAGGTATCAGGACTGTCGGGAGAAGTAAAAACATTCTCACGAGAAATGGGAATACTGAGGGAGGGAATGTCGCAGATAGCTGATACACAGTCGGTGAACATGAGGGAGGGAATGTCGCAGATAGCTGATACACTGTCAGGGCACATGAGGGAGGGAATGTCGGAGTTAGCTGCTGCAATAAGCAAACATGCCCAGACCCGTGCCCTTTGGCAGAATGAACTGCCACTCCCACTTCAATTCCCAGACCAGCCTCTGAAGAAGCCCAAGCCGGGTCGTCCACACTACTGCCTGCCCACGGCCCTCATCAAGAAGAGCGCATTACCCGAGATGTTCGAAAGAATAAGCTTAGTACCAACCCAAGAAACGCTGCGCCACTGCCTGCAGGCAGGGATAGAGTCAACACGACCAAGCGTAGTGGGTGGTCTTAGAAAAAGGTGGAGGAGAGATGGGTGCAGCCTTTCTTTGCTGCTGCTGTTGTTGTTATTGTTGTTACTGTTCTCAAATTTTAAGTTTTTTGTAATATATGTAAATTTACAAGTTTAAAAGTTTATAAGTGATGCTAAAGTTTGTAAGTGATCTTAATTGATAACTTTAAAGTTTAATACAAGTATATTTTTATTAAAGTTAAGTTCAGTACAAACAAGTGTTAAACTTTTGAATAAAATATATTTTAAATTATAACTGAATCATTTACATTATTTGTTCGATTATTAACACAACTTTTTGAGCTAAAGAAGAATCATTTCCATTATTTGTTCCATTAACACAACACAACATTACGGAACAGATCCAAACAGTAAACATGGTCCATTTGGAATAGTTGCCGCTGAGCCTTCAGGCAGAAAAGCTTTCACAGATAAGCTGCTGGTGCAAGGCTCGAGCAATCGTTAAAGAGGCATGACGGCCCGCCCTCCTCCACTGTCGTGCTCCAGGTTCAGGTAGTTGTATGGCTTCCTCGTCATCCTCCTCGTCATCTGCATCTTCCTCCTCATCATGAGCCACTCACACCTCAGGTGGGTCTTCTCCTACCAGCTGATGCTGCCTCACGATGGCTATGTTATGCAGCATGCAGCACACAACAGTGAACTGACCGACAATCTCAGGGGAGTATTGCAAGTAGCCTCCGGAATGGTTCAGGCATCGGAAATGCTGTTTCAAGATGCCAATGGTCCTCTCTATTATGCTGTGCATCGCAATGTGCGACATGTTGTATTCCCGGTCAGCTTCCGTCTGGGCTACGTGTAAGGGTGTCATGAGCCAGGTGGTAAGGCTGTACTTTTTGTTTCCCAGCAGCCAGCTCTGCCCTTCTGGCTGCTGCTGAAGCATGGCAGATATAGTGCTCTCACGTAGGATGAACATATCATGGGTGCTCACAGGTATCTCGCATCAACTGACATGATGCCATGCATGTCGTCACACACAAACTGCACATTAACGAAATGGAAGCCCTTTCTGATCCTGTTGTTGTTGCTGAACACCTGACTCAATATACCCGATGTGGTTAAGGCCTCCTGCCCATCACCCTACATGCTCTGAAGTTCCTCATGCGATGACGTTGAATCAATCGTATCCTCTGCAGCACCATCATGCAGACGGCTTGCACGAGGTATGGCATTGTCAATATTGCCCCCATAATTAAATTGTACCTTTGTAAGAAGCTCAAAACAGCAGGACAAGGAGTTAAAGTTTCTCTGCTTTTTCTTTCCTCAACGTCAACGCCCTAGTATGGACCACATCCTGGTCTGCACATGCGCAATAGGCTTGCTTAGAATGGGAAGCTAGGCATTCAAATGAGGACATTTGGAGCAATGAAGTCTAATGCAATTCTTTAATTTTAGATTTCTTGCTAAGTACCACCCCACCACTGACCGAACTTCTCCCCACCGGGCTCGACGGTCAGCCGGCAGAATCGCTCCCTCGCCTGGCCACAGGGGCTCGGCAACCCCCCCACCCGCCCCGAGCTTCTTTTGAAACCGAGCCCCAAGCCCCTGTGTCCAGGTGAGGGAGTGATTCTGCCGGCCGCCGCAGCGACCCTCAAGCTCAGTGAGGAGACGTTCGTTGGTGGCGTGGCACTATGAAAAAAATCTAAAATTAAAGAATTGCATTTGACTTCCATTTTCCCCATTTTAACTTTGAAAAAATTAGGCTTTATGATGCATATTTAATGTCTTCTTGACTCATAAGAACATAAGAATTAGGAACAGGAGTAGGCCATCTAGCCCCTCGAGCCTGCTCCGCCATTCAATAAGTTCATGGCTGATCTGGCCGTGGACTCAGCTCCACTTACCCGCCCTCTCCCCGTAACCCTTAATTCCCTGATTGGTTAAAAATCTATCTATCTGTGACTTAAATACATTCAATGAACTAGCCTCAACTGCTTCCTTGGGCAGATTATTCCACAGATTCACAACCCTCTGGGAGAAGAAATTGCTTCTCAACTCGGTTTTAAATTGGCTCCCCCGTATTTTGAGGCTGTGCCCCTAGTTCCAGCCTCCCCTACCAGTGGAAACAATGGGCCCAAGTTTCGGACCGCGCCTAGAACGGCGCAGCCCCGACCTGGGCGCCCGTTTTTTGCGCCACAAAGTGCGCCTGAAAAAATCTTCCAGATTCTCCGGCTCCCTGCTGGTCCTCTGGCCCTCGGCGCGGCGCAGCACGAACTGTAGGGGGTGGAGCTAGGTCCCTGCGCTGAAAACAGTGCCGGGACCTCTGCACATGCGCGCCACAGTGGGCACACAAGTGCAGTAGCTCCAGGCGCCCAAAACTGTGTGGGTGGGGCCCGAAGTATGCAGCCCCTAGCCCTGGCCAAATGGTCTCACTGGGGCTGCGTGCATAAGGCTCCTCCCATGCCCAGCTCCTGCTTCCTCCAGACCCGACCCGACCCGACCCGACTCCCGCTCCCACCCCCGCCACCGGACCGCCCCCGCCCCCCCCCCCCGACCCGACCTCCGCTTCCCCCTCTCCCGACCTTCCCCCCCCCTCCCCGACCGACCTCCTCTCCCGACCGATCTCCTCCCCTCCGCCGACCGATCTCCCTTCCCCGACCGATCTACCACCGCGCCCCCCAACCGATCTCCGCCCCCCCCCACGACCGATCTTCCCCCCCCCCGACCGATCTACCACCCAC
The DNA here is from genome assembly GCF_044704955.1 of Pristiophorus japonicus. Classification (NCBI taxonomy): domain Eukaryota; kingdom Metazoa; phylum Chordata; class Chondrichthyes; family Pristiophoridae; genus Pristiophorus; species Pristiophorus japonicus. The sequence goes on along the minus strand of NC_091986.1, from coordinate 39,207,224 downwards.
CCCCCCGACTGATCTCCGCCCCCCCCCCCGACCGACGCCCCCTCCCCTCCGCCCCGACCCGCGCTCCCCCCGATCCGCACTCCCGACCCCCCCGGACCCCGGACCCGATGCCACCTACCTGTCAATCCGGTAAGTCTAAGCTCGAAGTTTTGGGCCTGGCCGGGCCCGGCCCGTTCAGCCTCCCTCTCCTTTCTTTCTCTCTCTCTCTCTCTCTCCCTTCTCTCTCCCTCTCTCTCTTCCCCCTTTCTCTCCCCCCTTCCTCTCCCTCCCTTCTCTTCCCCCTCCCCTCCCTCCCTCCCTTCTCTCACCCCCCCTCCTCCCTCCCTCCCTTCTCTTCCCCCCCCTCTCTTCCCTCCTTTCTCACCCGCCCTCCCCTCCCTGCCTTCTCACCCCCCCTTCCCCTCCCTCCCTCCCTCCCTTCTCAACCCCCTCCCCTCACCCCCCCTCCCTCATTTGTCATCCCACCTCCCCTCCCTCACTTGTCACCCCCTCCCGGCCCACCCCCTCTTACCCACTCCACCACCCCTCCTCCCCTCCACTCCCCTCCCCATCCTCCCCCTCCCCTCCACCCCGCGCTGTCAGAAACACAGACACAGACAGACAGAGAGATAGAGACACTGACAGAGACACACTGGGCGGAGGGCGGGGGGGCATCCCAGCATGCTGTTGGAGGGCTCCCGGTGCTGCAGTCGGTAAGTAGAAAATGTTTTATTTATTGATTTAAAAAAAAAATAATTACTTATTATTTTTTTTTGATTGGTATATTGGTTGATTTATTGATGTTTTTATCATTTATTATCGATGATGGCTCTTTATTTGTAAAACTGAAGTGTTTAATGTTTGTAAACTTCCCTTTAAACCCCCCCCCCCACCATTCCCTACGCCTGATTTGTAACCCACGCCTGATTTTCTAAAGTGTAGACAAGGTTTTTTCGAGCATACAAAAATCTTCACCATTCTAAGTTAGTTTGGAGTAAGCTTTCACTGCCGAAACTTTGAAAACAGGCGTAAGTGGCCGGACACGCCCCCTTTTGAAAAATAAATTCTCTTCCAAAGTGAAACTGTTCTAACTGACTAGAACTGGAGCAAGCTAGATGCCGAGAATTCAAATTTCTCAAATACTCCATTCTAAACCAGTTGCTCCAAAAAAACAGGAGCAACTCAGGCCGAAACTTGGCCCCTCTGTCTGTCAGTGTCTGTGTTTCTGACAGCGAGGGGAGGGGGAGGAGGGGGGTAGAGAGAGAGAGGGGGGGGCAGGGGGAGGGGAGGGAGGGAGGGTGAGAGGGGAGGAGAGGGGGAGGGAGGGAAGGGGGAGAAGTGGGAGGGAAGGGGGAGGAGGGGAAGGGAAGGTGGAGAAGGCGGGGAGGAAGGGGGAGAAGTGAGGGAGGAGAGGGGGGGAGGAGAAGGAAGGAGAAGGGGGGAAGGAGAAGGGGGGGAGGAGAAGGGGGGGAGGGAGGGAAGTGGAGGGAGGGAAGGGGGGGAAGGAGGGGGGGGAGAAGAGGGTGGAAGGAGGAGGGGGGGAAGGAGAAGGGGGGGAGGAGAAGGGAGAGGGAGGCTGAACGGGCCGGGCCCGGCCGGATTTACAGGTCGGTGGCGTTGGCCCGGGTTGGGTCCGGGGTCTGGTCGGGAGCGCGGGTCGGTCGGGGGGACAGAGGGAGGTCAGGTTTGGGGGGCGGAGGGAGGTTGGGTCGGGTCGGGTCGGGTCCGGTCTGGGGGGGAGGGGGGGGGGCGGTCGGGAGCACGGGTCGGGTTGGATCGGGTCGGGGGGTGGGGAGGGAGGGAGCGCGGGTCGGGTCCGGTGGGGTGGGGTGGGAGGGAGGTCTTGTCGGTTGGTTCGGGTCGGTGGGGGGAGGGACGCAGAGGGAGGTCGGGTCGGGTCGGTTCGTGTCGGAGGCGGGGGGAGGGAGGTCAGGTTGGGTCAGGTCGGGTCGGGTCCGGGTGCGGGGGGGGGGTGGCGTCGGGAGCGCGGGTCGGGTCGGGGGGGGTGGTGGGAGGGAGGTCGGGTCGGGTCGGTTCGGTTCGGGTCGGTGGGGGCGGGGGGAGGGAGAGGGAGGTCAGGTCGGGTGGGGGGCGGGAGTGCAGGTCGGGTCCAGTCCGGGAGGTCGGGTCCGGTCTGGGGGCGGGGGCGCGGCGGGGGGGGGGGGGGAGGAAGCGGGAGTCTAGTTGGGTCGGGAGGAAGCAGGAGCTGGGCGTGGGAGGCAGCCTTATCCATGCAGCCCCAGTGAGGCCATTCGGCCAGGGCTAGGGGCTGCGTGCTTCGGGCCCCTCCCACACAGTTTTGGGCGGCTGGAGCTACTGCAAATGCGCGCCCACTGTAGCGCGCATGTGCAGAGGACCTGGCACTGTTTTCAGCGTAGGGACCTAACTCCGCCCCCCCCCACAGCTCGTGCTGCGCCGTGCCCAGCTCCAGAGGACCTGCAGGGAGCTGGAGAATAGGTCAGTATTTTTTAGGCGTACTTTGTGGAGCTGGGCGTCCAGGTCTGGCGCAGCCCGAAGCTTGGGCCCATTAAGTGAGTTCTCAGGTGACTTTCCAGTCCAACACGGCAATTACAGTCTCTTTCACAGGTGAGACAAATGGTCGTTGAAGAAAGGGTGGGTGGGGAGTCTGGTTTATCGCACGCTACGTCCGCTGCCTTCGCTTGCTTTCTGCATGCTCTCGGCGACGAGACTCAAGGGGCTCAGCGCTCTCCCGGATGCTCTTCTTCCACTTAGGATGGTCTTTGGCCTGGGATTCCCAGATGTCGGTGGGAATGTTATCAAAGAGGCTTTGAGAGTGTCCTTGCCCACCTGGGGATCGCTTGCCGTGTAGGAATTCCGAGTAGAGTGCCTGCTTTGGGAGTCTTGTGCCGGGCATGCGGACAATGTGTAAGGCTCTCTTAACTGGGTCTTTGGATGCCCTGGCGTTGATTTTTCTGTGGCATTGATTCTGTTCCTGTCACCGCTTTGGGGCTATATTAATGTTGATGACGGAACGGATTAGGTGGTGGGTCGTCCAGCAGTCGTCAGCACCTGTCATGGCACAAGTGATGCGCACGTCCTTGCGATCCCTCACTCGGACGATAACGTAGTCGAGCAGGTGCCAGTGCTTGGACAAGTCCACTGGTCCTGATGAAATGCATCCCAGGGTATTAAAAGAGATGGCGGAAGTTGTAGCAGATGCATTCGTTATAATCTACCAAAATTCTCTGGACTCTGGGGAGGTACCAGCGGATTGGAAAGCAGCGAATGTAAGCCTCTGTTTAAAAAAGGGGGCAGACAAAAGGCAGGTAACTATAGGCCGGTTAGTTTAACATCTGTAGTGGGGAAAATGCTTGAAGCTATCATGAAGGAAGAAATAGCGGGACATCTAGATCGGAATAGTGCAATCAAGCAGACGCAACATGGATTCATGAAGGGGAAATCATGTTTCACTAATTTACTGGAATTCTTTGAGGATATAACGAGCATGGTGGATAGAGGTGTACCGATGGATGTGGTGTATTTAGATTTCCAAAAGGCATTCGATAAGGTGCCACACAAAAGGTTACTGCAGAAGATAAAGGTACGCGGAGTCAGCGGAAATGTATTAGCATGGAGAGAGAATTGGCTGGCTAACAGAAAGCAGAGAGTCGGGATAAATGGGTCCTTTTCAGTTTGGAAATCGGTGGTTAGTGGTGTGCCATATACATAGATGACCTGGAGGAGGGGACAGAGTGTAGTGTAACAAAATTTGCAGATGACACAAAGATTAGTGGGGAAGCGAGTTGTGTAGAGGACACAGAGAGGCTGCAAAGAGATTTAGATAGGTTAAGCGAATGGGCTAAGGTTTGGCAGATGGAATACAATGTCGGAAAATGTGAAATCATCCACCTTGGAAAAAAAAACAGTAAAAGGGTATATTATTTGAATGGGGAGAAATTACAACATGCTGCGGTGCAGAGGGACCTGGGGGTCATTGTGCATGAATCCCTAAAAGTTAGTTTGCAGGTACAGCAGGTAATCAGGAAGGCGAATGGAATGTTGGCCTTCATTGCAAGAGGGATGGAGTACAAAAGCAGGGAAGTCCTGCTGCAACTGTACAGGGTATTGGTGAGGCCGCACCTGGAGTACTGTGTGCAGTTTTGGTCACCTTACTTAAGGAAGGATATACTAGCCTTGGAGGGGGTACAGAGACGATTCACTCGGCTGATTCCGGAGATGAGGGGGTTACCTTATGATGATAGATTGAGTAGACTGGGTCTTTACTCGTTGGAGTTCAGAAGGATGAGGGGTGATCTTATAGAAACATTTAAAATAATGAAAGGGATAGACAAGATAGAGGCAGAGAGGTTGTTTCCACTGGTCGGGGAGACTAGAACTAGGGGGCACAGCCTCAAAATACGGGGGAGCCAATTTAAAGCCGAGTTGAGAAGGAATTTCTTCTCCCAGAGGGTTGTGAATCTGTGGAATTCTCTGCCCAAGGAAGCAGTTGAGGCTAGCTCATTGAATGTATTCAAATCACAGATAGATAGATAGCCATGATCTTTTTGAATGGCGGAGCAGGCTCAAGGGGCTAGATGGCCTACTCCTGTTCCTAATTCTTATGTTCTTATGCGAGGGTGTTGGCACGATGCATTGTACTTTTCACTCTGGTGGAACAAGGTGTTCATGAGTACAAGGTCGTGTTCTAGGCATTTTGTCAGGAGCAGGGTACCGCTGGAGTTGATTTTCCCGAACCCCTCTCTGCCGATCGCGCCTCCCCAGAGGTCTGTGTCCTTACCAACTCTGGCATTGAAGTCGCCGAGGAGGATCAGTTTGTCGTCCATAGGGACTCGGGACAGGGATTGTTCGAGTCTAAAATAAAATTCGTCTTTGGCGTCGAGTGTTGTGGCGTATGCACTGATAACTGCGGCGCACTGGTTCCAGGATAGGGTGAACTGGAGAGTCATGAGACGTTCGCTAATCCTGCAAGGGGAGTCTCTGAAGCGGCCGACCATGGAGGCAGCATTCTTTGTCTGGTTTGCCTTTCCAGAAGAAGGTGTAACCTCCATCTTGTTCTTTGAGCTGGCCTTCCCCTGCCTACCGGGTCTTGCTTCGGGCAGTGATGTCAATATCAAAGCATCTGAGATCCCGGGCAACGATGGCAGTGTGACGTTCTGGTCTGTCGCTGTTGGGGTTGTCCTTGTGGGTCTTGACGTTCCAGGTCCCGAACTTTATTTTGAAGGGTGGAAGATGCCTATGCGTGAGTTCTTTTAATGTCGGGTGGCTGTTGCACACCAGCTGTAACACGGGCTTAGCAGAGCAAGGTCTTGGTCCAGTGGCAAGGGGGTCCAAGATGACTGGAGACCAGGCTCTACTGTATGGGCCTAGTTGCCTACGGCGGATGCGAGCCATAAGCTCGGCGCTGAGCAGCACGCTTCGGTGAGCTGGTGAGAAAGCCGAAGTGTGGAAAGTGGGGTGAGAGATTTGAGGTAATGCTTCCCTCTCACAGGTATCAGCTCCTGACTGAGGGCAGGCATTGGGATGGCTCGAGGTCAGAGAGGTCAGAATGGTTACAGCCATTGTGCACATCACGTGACAGTGGCTCTGCAGTTGAGTGGGGCCAGCGGCTGGGGGAGGCCAGGACGTCGCCGGAGGGGTGGAGGCCTGAACTTCACCGGGGGGGGAGGAAGGCCTGTGTGTGAGGGTGAAGAGTGTAGGTAGGGTTCAAACCTGTGTCGGAACTGGTCAGTCGGAGGTTCACCGCCGTCGGGGATCGGGTGGAGCAGCTCAGTCAGTCACATCCAGTGGGGAGCGAAAAGCGAAGTTCCAGTTGGAAGGTTTTGGCAGCAGGGAGGTCGATCTGGAAGGTAAGTCTTGATTGGAGGATGTGCAGTGGACCCAGATAGCTGCCCTTGCAGCATGGGTTTTAGAGGTAAGGGATACACTTTATACTTCTCCAGTAAGGACAATGCAGTACCTGGACCATGAAGAAGGTCACTTTTGTCCTTATCTGCTGTCCATCGAGGATGGAATGATCGGCTTTCTTCACTGTTGCATATCTAGGAGCAAATCACCTGACAACTGCAGTATAGAAACATAGAAAACATAGAAAATAGGTGTAGAGTAGGCCATTCGGCCCTTCGAGCCTGCACCGCCATTCAATGAGTTCATGGCTGAACATGCAACTTCAGTACCCCATTCCTGCTTTCTCGCCATACCCCTTGATCCCCCTCGTAGTAAGGACTACATCTAACTCCTTTTTGAATATATTTAGTGAATTGCCTCAACAACTTTCTGCGGCAGAGAATTCCACAGGTTCACCACTCTCTGGGTGAAGAAGTTTCTCTTCATCTGGGTCCTAAATGGCTTACCCCGTATCCATAGACTGTGACCCCTGGTTCTGGATTTCCCCAACATTGGGAACATTCTTCCTGCATCTAACCTGTCTAAACCCAGGACATTATTGAGGAATGAGTTGACACATTCAATATTAACAGGGAAAAATTCAGTACCTCCCCCGAGAAGTCTCGTATCTCGCGAGAATCTGGGGTTACCGCCCCTGAAAGGAAATGGAGTGCTAAATAAAGAGCTCCACTACCTTTCTGGGGCAGCAGCCTCGGAAGCGGGGTGCAGAACTACACATTGGGCCGTGTAGCGTTGCCGTGTCGGACGGGCTCTTTCCTGAATTAAAGGGAAGGGCCCAAGCTGCATACTCTGCAGCAAAAATAGGGTCCCACCTAGACCACTGGGGAGTGGGGTTGCCGTGCCAATACCCTGGCACACAAGCAGAGTGCCAGGCTGACCGATTGCAGCATGGACCCCACGTTCCAAGCATCAACAGGGCATACAAAAAAATTGACGATTTTTTTTTTGAACAGCAACACACCTCCCCTTTAACTATCAGCCTGCGAGCGGCCGGCCGCTGGAACACTTCCCCTGACACTGTCGCTGTCATCGTCCGGCACAGCCTCCAGGGGGCGAGTCCCAATTTAGGGGCCGGGCTGCTAAGGAAGCACTGCGCACGGTGATGACATCAGCATTGCCGGTGCAATAGGGCGAGGGGCTATGGGTCACCGCCGTCACTAAACCCCCGCTGAATTTAACGGGAGTCATTTGCAGTGCCACGGCTGGTTGCAAAGTCGTTTGCACCCCGTTAGCGCCTCCTAGGAGCACTAATGGAAGGCACAAATGATCCGAATTTCTAGGCCTAAGTGATTCCAAGACAATTGCGGTAGGGTTCTCATAGATCAGTGAACATGCAAAGAAGAAAGCCCACAACATTACCACACGTGCACAGGCACAAGAGCAACCAGGAATTACTGGTTATGTTGTTTCTGCACAAAGACCCACACAGATGGCTTTCCATCATTCTTTTGAAAGCAAGGAGTTACAGGAAGGATACTCTTTGGTACTGATGAAGGCACGTTGAGGTGAGACTGTATCGCAGGCAGCTAACCACTTGGCTCAGGAGAGGCCAACAACTTCTACTCACTCATAGGTGGAATGACACAGAAGTCGCAGACAGTTGGGTATTTATGTAGAAACATAGAAACATAGAAAATAGGTGCAGGAGCAGGCCATTCGGCCCTTCGAGCCTGCACCACCATTCAATATGATCATGGCTGATCATTCACCTCAGTACCCCTTTCCTGCTTTCTCTCCATACCCCTTGATCCCTTTAGTCGTAAGGGCCATATCTAACTCAATCTTGAATATATCCAATGAACTGGCATCAACAAATCTCTGTGGCAGGGAATTCCACAGGTTAATAACTCTCTGAGTGAAGAAGTTTCTTCTCATCTCAGTCCTAAATGGCTTACCCCTTATCCTAAGACTATGTCCCCTGGTTCTGGACTTCCCCAACATTGGGAACATTCTTCCTGCATCTAACCTGTCCAGTCCCATCAGAATTTTATATGCTTCTATGAGATCCTCCCTCATCCTTCTAAACTCCAGTGAATAAAGGCCCAGTCGATCCAGTCTCTCCTCATAAGTCAGTCCAGCCATCTCGGGAATCAGTCTGGTGTACCTTTGCTGCACTCCCTCAATAGCAAGAATGTCCTTCCTCAGATTAGGAGACCAAAACTAACATAATATTCCAGGTGAGGCCTCACCAAGGCCCTGTACAACTGCAGTAAGACCTCCCTGCTCCTTTACTCAAAACCGCCAGCTGTGGAGATCAACATACCATTTGCCTTCTTCACCGCCTGCTATGCCTGCATGCCAACTTTCAATGACTGATGTACCATGACACCCAGGTCTCGTTGCACCTCTCCTTTTCCTAATCTGCCGCCATTCAGATAATATTCTGCCTTCGTATTTTTGCCCCTAAAGTGAATAACCTCACATTTATCCACATTATACTGCATCTGCCATGCATTTGCCCACTCACCTAACCTGTCCAAGTCACCCTGCAGCCTCTTAGCGTCCTCCTCACAGCTCACACCGCCACCCAGTTTAGTGTCATCTGCAAACTTGGAGATATTACACTCAATTCCTTCATCCAAATCATTAATGTATATTGTAATAGCTGGGGTTCCAGCACTGAGCCCTGCGGCACCCCACTAGTCACTGCCTGCCATTCTGAAAAGGACCCGTTTATCCAGACTCTCTGCTTCCTGTTTGCCAACCAGTTCTCTATCTACGTCAGTACATTACTCCCATTAACATGTGCTTTAATTTTACACACTAATCTCTCGTGTGGGACCTTGCCAAAAGCCTTTTGAAAGTCCAAATACACCACATCCACTGGTTCTCCCTTGTCCACTCTGCTAGTTACATCCTCAAAGAATTACAGAATATTTGTCAAGCATGATTTCCCTTTCATAAATCCATGTTGACTTGGACCGATCCTGTCACTGCTTTCCAAATGCGCTGTTATTTCATCTTTAATAATTGTTTCCAACATTTTCCCCATTACTGATGTCAGGCTAACCGGTCTATAATTCCCCGTTTTCTCTCTCCCTCCTTTTTTAAAAAGTGGTGTTACATTAGCTACCCTCCAGTCCATAGGAACTGATCCAGAGTCGATACACTGTTGGAAAATGATCACCAATGCAGCTACTATTTCTAGGGCCACTTCCTAAGTTCTCTGGGATGCAGACTATCAGGCCCCAAGGATTTATTGGCCTTTAATCCCATCAATTTCCCCAACACAATTTCCCACCTAATAAGGATATCCTTCAGTTCCTCTTTCTCACTAGACCCTCGGTCCCCTAGTATTTCCGAGGTTATTTGTGTCTTCCTTTTTGAAGATGGAACCAAAGTATTTGTTCAACTGGTCTGCCATTTCTTTGGTCCCCATTATAAATTTACCTGAATCTGACTGCAAGGACCTACTTTTGTCTTCACTAATCTTTTTCTCTTCACATATCTATAGAAGCTTTTGCAATCAGTTTTTATGTTCCCGGCACGCTTCCTCTCATACTCTACTTTCCCTCTCCTAATTAAATCCTTTGTCCTCCTCTGCTAAATTCTAAATTTCTCCCAGTCCTCAGGTTTGCTGCTTTTTCTGGTTAATTTATATGCCTCTTCCTTGGATTTAACACTTTCCTTAATTTCCCTTGTTAGCCACAGTTGAGCCACCTTCCCCATTTTATTTTTACTCCAGACAGGGATGTACAATTGTTGAAGTTCATCCATTTGATCTTTAAATGTTTGCCATTGCCTATCCACCGTCAACCCTCTAAGTATCATTTACCACCTTATTCTAGCCAATTCATGTCTCATACCATCGAAGTTACCTTTCCTTAATTTCGGGATCCTAGTCTCTGAATTAACTGTGTCACTCTCCATCTTAATAACGAATTCTACCATATTATGTTCACTCTTCCCCAAGGGGCCTGGGACAAAAAGATTGCTAATTAGTCCTTTCTCATTACACATCACCCAGTCTAGGATGGCCAGCCCTCTAGTTGGTTCCTCGACATATTGGTCCAGAAAACCATCCCTAATGCACTCCAGGAAATCCTCCTTCATCGAATTGCTACCAGTTTGGTTAGCCCAATCTATATGTAGATTAAAGTCACCCATGATAACTGCTATACCTTTATTGCACGCATCCCTAATTTCTTGTTTGATGCTGTCCCCAACCTCACTGTTGGCTGGTATGTTCACAACTCCCACTAGCGTTTTCTGCCCTTTGGTATTCCGCAACTCCACCCATACCGATTCCACATAGTCCAAGCTAATGTCCTTCCTTATTATTGCGTTAATTTCCTCTTTAACCAGCAACGCTACCCCATCTCCTATTCCTTTCTGTCTCTCCTTTCTGAATGTTGAATACCCTTGGATGTTGAGTTCCCAGCCTTGGCATAAAGCATGAACACAAAAGGGAGAAAGACTGAAAAAATACACCATCAGAGTGGAACGTTCACCTGTTATAGAACCCGCCCGATTTTCACCCCATTGATTTCGGTGAAACAAGCTATTAAACAAATAGGCCCTGAAATCCCGCTCCTCTGCTTCCTGCGGGCGCTCGACAGAAAATGGTTAAAAAGATCTGCACCTACCCTTTCCTGTTGCATCAACCAGCGATCGCAGTCCTGAGACCTCCTCTTCCTGCGCATCGGAGCGCGTGCACATCTGGACAGACGTATGCTGGAGCTGGAGTCACATGGCACTGGGCAGCCAATCCAGGTAAAGTATTTTCTTATTCATAATAATGGGAGCTCCGTAAGTAGGAGTTCTTACTATTATCATTGAGAAACCTCCCCGCAAACACCCAAACACAAATAAGAAAAAAATAGAAAAAATACATCACATATTTAACATTAATTTAAATTAAAATTAATAAATGCCTTGGGAAAAAAATATATTTTTCTGATTTTTAAAAAAGTTTTTTAATTATGGTTTAACATAAACTTACATTAGTGGGCAGGGTTTTTAACATTAAAATGTGTTTTTCAAATGTTATTGTTACATGATTTTGTATGTTTTAAATCTCTTGCACTGGTAAAAGTAGGCTATGCACCTGCTTTTACCAAGCGCAAGAGTTTTCAGGACAAGCGCTTGGCAAGAGATGGGTAAATACTGCAATCTTGCCCATGCGAATGTCCTGGCTGTGGAGGATCTGTCAATCCAGAGCGTGACAGATCGTAAAAGCCATCTTTTGGCGCATGCGCATTGCGCGCCAAAAAACGGCTTTTGCGATGCCTTCCCGGATCTGTATACACTCTGTATGGACACGGTGAGGCCAGGATTTCTACATGTTCTTATTTGTCTGTTATTTATACTTCAACACTCTGGGCTCAATTTTTCCCAGTGATTTGAGCCATTTTTTTTGAGCAGGCTGCTTTTTTTGGCCTAAGTTAAAAAACCACAGTTTCCCCAATCAATTTGCAACAGCATAACTCAGTTAGTTACGATTTTTTTAGGTTCATTTTTTTTTCAGCCAAAGGGGGCGTAACCTGCCACCCGCGCCAATTCTGGCCATTTAGGCAAGTTTGGCCAGCTGAGAGTTACTCCAGTTCTGCTTAGGCCAACGTATGTTTTAAATTGATACAATGTGTTTTAACGTGTTGGGACCTGGCTGTATATTTCACTTTGCAGCCTCAGCTCGCATTGTGTCCCTGGTTACCGTGGCAGCCCGATCCTTTTGCCGCAGATCAATGCTCCACCCCCAAAACTAAAGGACAGGTTAGGCCACACCAAAATGAAGAAATCTAATGGGGAAACTTAAAAGATTTTTTTTTTGGCGTACTTAGGCCCGCAAAAAACGTGCGTAACTCTTCAAGTACGTCAAAAAAAAGCTTTGGGGGAAATTGAGACCTCGAACACTTCAGAGGAAGCCAATGCATGGTGTTAGAAAGGCTGATTTCAATGTCTTTACCTGCAACACCAGAATTCCACTGTATTTAACTCACATCTAACAATTCTGAAAACAGCATGTCAACCTTGGCACGCTTGCCTCTGAGTCAGAAGTTTGCAGGTCCCAATTCCATTCCAGAGACCTGAGCACAAAAATCTAGGCTGACACTCCCAGAGCAGTACTGAGGGAGCACTGCACTATCGGAGGTGCTGTGTTTCAGATGCAATGTCTCCCCTCTCAGATGAACATAAAGATCCCTTGGCACTATTTTGAAGAAGAGCAGGGGATTTCCCCCGGTGTCCTAGCCAATATTTATTCCTCAATCAACACAACAAAAACAGATTATCTGGTCACGATCACATTGCTGTTTGTGGGAGCTTGCTGTGCACTAATGGGCTGCCGCATTTCGCGCATTACAACTGTGACTACACTTCAAGAGACATGGTCCAGGTGCCTTGGGATATTCTTATGTCATGAAATGAATTATATAAATGCAAGTGTTTCTATTTTAATTTGCCCAGATTAAAGGATCACCCCAGTATCCAGGATAACATTATTTCATTTAATTTCCACAATATTTTTGTAAATTTTCGTCATTGTTTTCAAATCCCTCCATGGCCTTGCCCCACCCTCTCTCTGTAACCTCCTCCAGACCCACAACCCTCTGAGATCTCTGCGCTCTTCCAAATCTGGCCTCTTGCGCATACCCAATTTTAATCACTCCATCATTGGCGGCCGTTCCTTCAGCAGCGTTGGCCCGAAGCTGTGGAATTCTCTCCCTAAACCTCTCTGCCTCTCTACTTCTCTCTCCTTCTTTAAGGCACTCCTTAAAATCTACCTCTTTGACCAAGCTTTTGGTCACCTCTCCTAATATCTCCTTATGTGGCTTGGTGTCAAACTTTGTTTGATATCGCTTCTGTGGAGCACATTGTGGATGATTTACTACATTAAAGGCGTTATCTAAGTACAGGTTGTTGTTGTGTTCCTCCAGCTTGTGGGAAATGATCTCCGTATTAGCTTGATTCCTTGGGTCAGCTGTGGCTCAGCGGGTAGCATTTTCGCCTCTGAATCAGAAGGTTGTGGGTTCAAATCCCACTTCAGGGGCTTAAGCACAAAAAAAAATCTAGGCTTACACTGCAGTGTTGTGCTGCATTGTCAGAGGTGCTATCCTTTGGATGAGACATGAAACTGAGGTCCGATCTGCTCTCTCAATTGGATGTAAAAGATCCCATGGCACTATTTTGAAGAAGAGCAGGGGTGTTATCCCCAGTGTGCTGGTCAATATTTGTCTCTCAATCAAAAAAACAGATTATCTCGTCATTACCACATTGCTGTTTGTGGGAATTTGCTTGTGTGCAATTTGGCTGCCGCGTTTCCTACATTACAACAGTGACTGCACTTCAAATGTACTTCATTGGCTGTAAAGTGCTTTGAGACATCTGGTGATCGTGAAAGGCGCTATAGAAATCTAAGTCTTTCTTTCTTTATACATTGTTGCAGTGAAGCAAATAATTAAGTGCAGCATGATAGCTGCCAATTTTGTATCATTTTACCAACATCACAATAGCCAACAATGATTGGTTACAAAAGCACAAAAGCACAGCTGTAATGTGGAAAAAATAGATCTAAAGAAAGACAACGTTTACCAAATATTCAAACTTGCACTGTCTTCAGAAATTTAGATTTCATCAACAAATATCGAATAACCTGCATGCTGAGTTTCAAGATGTTTCGGAGTGCCAGACCAATTATAGGCTGCTGATAGCAGTGAAGGTCACTACAACATTCGCCTAGCTACTGATACCTCTCAAAGCAACGCTATTCGTCAATCAGTCAGCAATCTTCAAAGTCATTTCTTAAGTTACTGCCGCTTTGCAAAACTGATCACCACATCATACTCATATGGGCCGAGATGTTCCAATTGCAAGGCCCTTGGTAACTCATGGTTACCATCGGTGTTACAATCGGAAAATCAAGGCCGTTGTCTCCTGGTAAAATGAGCTTGCGTTTTTGGAAGAATGTATTTACTAGAAATCTTTTGAGATTATATTCTGTCTCGTTACTTGCCTGTGCCACCATTTGATATGGTCCGTATGTGTCTTTTTCTAGTTCACACTGTTTAAGTGTCAGGCATTTTGTTCCATCTTGCATAGAACATGCGGAGAAACTGTTCGAAATCAGTATCTGTCCTCTCATTACGGAACATAGGAACAGGAGGAGGCCATTCAGCCCCTTGAGCCTGTTCCACCATTCAATTAGATCATGGCTGACCTGTATCTTAACTCCAGCTGCCCGCCTTGGCTCTGTAACCTTTAGTACTTTTGGCAAACAAAAATCTATCAATCTCAGGTTTGAAATTTCCAATTGACCCCCCAGCCTTAACAGCTTTATGCAGGGGAGCGAGTTCCAGATTTGCACTACCCTTTGTGTGAAGATTTGCTTCTGACATCATCCCTGAATGGCCTAGCTCTAATTTTAAGATTATGCCCTCTTGTTCTTGACTCCCCCCACCAGAGGACATAGTTTCTCTCTATCTATCCCATCAACTCTGCTGCTCAATTGATTGGAGACCTGAAATTTACTCAAAACTCTCTTTGGGCTAGAAGTTTGGTGCATTTGCGCCCCGTTACTGACCGGGCGTGGTGCTGGCAATGATTCCCGCAGTTTTGGGCGGGAGTTTAGCGGCGACGCTACAGCTTTGCGCCCTGATCTCCTGCACCCAGACATGTGACGTCATCGCCACGCGCATCGCCTCGGTCCCGAAATTGACTTTCGCCCCCTGCAGCAGCGCCGGGCAAAAGTACCGGCAGCTGCAGGAGGTGCGGATCGGGCGATCGGCCGCTACCGGGGCGATGATTGAAGGCGAGGTGGCCGATGGAAAATAAAAAATCTTACCTTGGTTTTCGCGATGCTGTTCCGTTTTCTTTGCGGGGTCATGGCCGCGATTGCTCAGCCCGGCATTCCGTTGATCACGCAGCACCCGCACTCCATGCTGGTCTAGGCAGAGTCGGCAGCGTGGGCCCTTTCCTTTCAGTGAGATAAGGGTCTCTCGGATGCAACAGCATTGCTGGCCCAGCGTGTGGCGCTGCTGAGGCGTCCGTCCTGTTAGAGCACCAGGAATGAAGTGAAGTGCTTCATTAACACTCTACTTCCTTCCGGGGGTGGTAACCTGAATTTTTTGAGAAGGGCGGGACTTCAACACCTGTTGCTAAGTATCGCGCCGCCCAACTGCTATCGCCCCCAAACGGGGCGATAATGAATTTCACCCCCCTTTGTGTGTTCCACGAAATATAGAAAGAAAGACTTGAATTTATATAGTGCCTTTCATGACCACTAGACATCTCAAAGCGCTTTACAACTAATTAAGTACTTTTGGAGTTTAGTCACTGTTGTAATGTGGGAAACACGGTAGCCAATTTGCACACACTCCCACAAACAGCGATGTGATAATGTTTTTTTGTTATGCTGATTGAGGGATAACTATTGGCCAGGACACCAAAGATAACTCCCTTGCTCTTCTTCGAAATAGTGCCATGGGATCTTTTACGTCCACTTGAGAGAGCAGACGGGGCCTCGGTTTAACTTCTCATCCGAAAGACGGCACCTCCGATAGTGCAACACTCCCTCATGACTGCACTGGACTTTCAGCCTAGATATTTTTGTGCTCAAGTTCCTAGACTGGGACTTGAACCAACAACATTCTGACTCAGAAGCGAAAGTGCTACCCACTGAGTCACAGCTGATACACGACAGATTGTACTGGGGATGTTTTAGGGGCTTTTGGAAACTGGTACATTAATCTCATAATTTTTGCACAACAATTAGAAATCCAAATTACTTCAGTCTTCCACTGGTTGAATTAATTCAATGTGATTCATTAGCATTGCCAGCGAAAAGCTGGCCAATCAGGACTTGCCAGCAATAATGATCATTTCATGCCTTTCAAGTGCCTTATCAGCCAGAAAACTGGTCAATAATAGCCAAGAATGTTAATCCAGCTTTGGAGATTGGGAAACTGTCGGGAATTAAAGCGGAGCAGCACATTTGTACAGCTCAATTCACTGGCACACATGTTTGTACTTCGCAAAACAGTTGTATGGTTCTAAAGAAATCAAATCCAAATTATTTATTCTTGTGTACACTATCAACCTTTGAGTTTCAACTCGGAAATCGAGTAAACTACAGGTTATAAAAATAACGTGCAACATCTGCTTGAGCGTTAACTGTGGCTCAGTGGGTAGCACTCACACCGCTGCATTGATGATGCTTGGGTTCACGTCCCACCCCAGAGACTTGAGCACATAAATCTAGGCTGACACTCCCAGTGGAGTGCTGCACTGTCGGAGGTACCATCTTTCGGATGAGACATTAAACCAAGGCCCCGTCTGTTCTCTCAGGTGGATGTAAAAGAACCCATGGCACTACTTCGAAGAAGAGCTGAGGGTGCTATCCCTGGTGTCCTAACCAATATTTATCCCTCCATCAATATAACAAAAAATATAATTATCTGGTCATTATCACATTGCTGATTGTGGGAGCTTGCTGTGTGTGAATTGGCTGTCACATTTCCTACATTACAACAGTGACTGCATTCCAAAAAGTACTTCATTGGCTGAAAAGTGCTTTGGGATGTCGTGAGGTCATGAAAGGCGCTGTAAAATGCAAGTTTTTCTTTCTTTTTTGTGAAGTTTGGCTATCTTGGTTAGCTCTGGCCTTCTTAAAGCTTGTGGTAATTCATTCTAAATGACCCAGACTTTTGGATCCTGGCATTCCTGCTCGATTGTGTTAGTATTTTCAGCACAATTCACCCGACATCAGCCAAGCCAGCGCAAAAGATGGCAACATTTTAAGCGCAAATTACATCCAGCGCAAAACGAGTTTCCACGATGTATTGCGCTAGTTTAGAAAAAGTTTGTGCTAGAAGTTGGCCCCGCCCACAAAACTGGCCATGCCCCCTAGTCGAATTGATCACCTTGGAACAGCTGAGTAAAGACAGGAAGACTTGAATTTCTATGGCGCCAATCAAAGTTAATTTGATGGAAGCACTTAGCAAGGAGTGGAAGATTCTTTTGGGAGTACTTTACGAGCTACCATCTGCTGATAATCCATCCTACTATCAAACATCCTTGATGGAATTTAATTATCCATCACAAAATGTGCATTCTGCTTCTGTTGGCTTCAAGGGTGAGCATGAGGATTGGCTAAGAAGAGAAAGAATGCTCAGACCACGCGGTTGATTTTCTTTTGAACTAAAGGTAATATCTATTTGGATCTAGCATTGACTGACTAATCTGATCACCTGAAAGTAATCGGTGTTGATGCCAAATCACATGCCAAGTGACAACTTAGGGGGGATAATTGTAACCTAAATTCACCGGGCGGGAAACCCACGGGATCAGGTGCAACAGAGGTTTTACACTCTGCCCAATATTACTCTTCGTTGACTTCAAGGCTCTTAAGCTTGTGCACAGCAAGATCCCATGAAAAACAATGTGGTAATGACTAGGATATTGTGTTTTGATGATATTAGTTGAGGGATAAATATTGGCCACCTTCCACACTAGTGCCTCTGACATGTTTTCCTTTTTCCTCAACTGAGGATTCCCCTCTGCCGTGGTTAACATGGCCCTTCTATTTTCTGCACCTGTGTTCTCAACCCTTCCCCACCCTTTCAGAACCACGATAGGGTTCCCCTTGTTCTCACCTTTCACCCCACCAGCCTCCATGTTCAACGGATCATCCTCTGCCATTTCTGTCACCTCCAGTGTGATCCCACCACCAATCACATCTTCCCCTCCCCTCCCTCTCAGCATTCCAAAGGGACCGCTCCCTCCGTGACACCCTGGTCCATTCCGCAGTCACCCCAAACATCCCCTCCCCTTCCCATGGCACCATCCCGTGGAAGCGCAAGAGATGCAACACCAGCCCTTTTACCTCCTCCCTTCCCACTGTCCAGGGCCCCAAATACTCCTTCCAGGTGAAATAGCGTGAAGATTTACTTGTACTTCTTGCAACTTAGTATATTGTATTCACTGCTCATGATGTGGTCTCCTCTACATTGGGGAGACCAAATGCAAATTCAGTGACCGCTTTGCTGAAAACCTCCATTCAGTCCGTAAGCGTGACCCCGAGCTTCCGGTCGCCAGTCACTTTAATTCCCCGTTCCACTCCCACTCCGACATCTCCATCCTCGGCCTCCTACACTGTTCCAACGAAGCTCAACGCAAGCTTGAGGAACAGCACCTCATCTTTCGTTTAGGCACTTTACAGTCTTCTGGACTCAACATCGAGTTCAACAATTTCAAACCATAACCTCTGCCCATATTTGGCTCCCTTTCTTTTTTTAAACCTCCACCCCACCCCCTTCCCCCTACAATTTTATGTATTTTTTCTCTCTTCTCTGTTTCCCATGGTAGCTGGTAATTATTCCCTATCACACCCTATCTAGACTCATCTTTTTCTAACTTCTGCCTTTACCATCTCAAGTCGGCCCATCACCCCTTTTGTCTCTAATCTCTCCTGTCTTCCACGCTAACACAGCCCTTCCCTTTTGTTCTTTCCTCCCCTCCCCCTTTCAGTGTTCCTTAAGAATCTGTTCATTTTGAACATTCACCAGTTCTGACGAAGGGTCATCGACCTGAAACATTAACTCTGTTTCTCTCCACAGATGCTGCATGACCCGCTGTGATTTCCAGCATTTTCTGTTTTTACAGGAGAACTCCCCTGCTCTTCTTTGAAATAGTGGCATGGGATCTTTTACATCCACCTGAGAGGGCAGAGGGGGCCTCGGTTTGACGTCTCAGCCAAAAGACAGCACCTCCAATAAAGCAGAGCTCCCTCAGCACTGCATTGGAGTGTCAGCCTAGATTTTCTTTGTGCTCAAGTTCCTGGAGTTAGGATTTGAACCCATGACCTTCTTACTCAGAGGCGAGGGACACCGGAGAGAACTCCCCTGCTCTTCTTCAAAATAGTGCCGTGGGATCTTTTATGTCCACCTGAGAGAGCAGATAGACACAGGTGGACAGTACAATCCCTACAATTCAGTTCCCAGTTAATGAGCTCAAAGGTGTAAACACTTACAGTTCGCATGTGGTCCCTCAAGAGTACAGCAGAATAAGATTGTCGAACTGTTAGCATTATTTATTATACTCCATTTCCTATGACGATGTGGCAGCTGTGGCCAATTACCCGTCTGAAAAATGATTACATAAGACGGAATTATGAAAGTTCCCTGCAGTCTTGTTCCTGCCTCCTTTCCTTCCCACAGACATTTCACTTCTGACAGGTTTACTATATTATCGTGCATTGTAATGCTGAGCGTAAACGACTAAACTAGCCATCTGAGCCTGGAGTTTCCGCTCGGTTGCGCTGCTTTTTCAAATCAATCAAACCAGCGCAAGAGATCGCGGAATGTCAAGTGCAAATTACGTCCAACGTACTTCATGTTTCCGTGATCTTTTGCACTGGTTTAAAAACACACCGTGCTGGGAGCTGTATCAATCAAACTGCACCAAGTTACCACTCTTAAATATATATGAAGGAATATTATTTTAAAGCAGAACTTTTTTTTTTAAAGGTGACGTTCTATAACACTGCCTGATTTGGGGATGAGCAACAGGCCAGAATTGGGGGAGCGCAGAGAACTTGGAGGGTTGTAGGGGTGGAGGAGATTACAGAGTTAGGGAGGGGCGAGGCCATGGATAGATTTGATCACAAGGATGAGAATTTTAAAATCGAGGTGTTACCGGACCGACAGCCAATATAGGTCAGCGAGCAAAGGGGTGTGATGGGTTAATAGAAACATAGAAACATAGAAAATAGGTGCAGGAGTAGGCCATTCGGCCCTTCTAGCCTGCACCGCCATTCAATGAGTTCATGGCTGAACATTCAACTTCAGTACCCCATTCCTGCTTTCTCGCCATACCCCTTGATCCCCCGAGTAGTAAGGACCTCATCTAACTCCTTTTTGAATATATTTAGTGAATTGGCCTCAACAACTTTCTGTGGTAGAGAATTCCACAGGTTCACCACTCTCTGGGTGAAGAAGTTCCTCCGCATCTCGGTCCTAAATGGTTTCCCCTTATCCTTAGACTGTGACCTCTGGTTCTGGACTTCCCCAACATTGGGAACATTCTTCCTGCATCTAACCTGTCTAACCCCGTCAGAATTTTAAATGTTTCTATGAGGTCCCCTCTCATTCTGGGACTTGGTACCCGTTTTTATGAGCTCAGGTTTACAGAGGGTGCAAGGTGGGATTTTAGCAAGGACAGCATTGGAATAGTTGAGTTTAGGGGTAACAAAGGCATGGATACGGAAGAAGGCATCAAATCGCAAAGGTCCTTTGGCAAATGTGTATATACAGCTGTGGCTCCGGTTCTCGACCACAACAACTTGCATTTATATAGCACCTTTAACATAGTAAAACATCCCAAGGTGCTTCACAGGAGTATGATAAGACAAAAAATTTGACACCGAGCCACATAAGGAGAAATTAGGGCAGGTCACCAAAAGCTTGGTCAAAGAAGTAGGTTTTAAGGAGTGTCCTAAAGGAGGAAAGAGAGTTTGCGAGCCGGAGAGATTTAGGGAGGGAATTCCAGTCCTTAGGGCATAGGTAACAGAAGGCACGGCCACCAATGGTGGAGCGATTAAAATCAGGGAAGCTAAAGAGCACAGAATTTGAGGAATGCAGAGACATCGAAAGGTTATGGGGCTGGAGGAGATTATAAAGATAGGGAGGGGCGAGGCCATGGAAAGATTTGAAAACAAGGATGATAACTTTGAAATCGATGCGTTGATTAACCGGGACCCATTGTATGTCAGCGAGCACAGGGGTGATGCAACCAGATGTGCAAGATACAGTAAAGATTAAAATGCACTCATATAGTCAGACTCCAATAGGCTAGCTGTTCAAACATCCATTATTCCCTTCGAGGGTCACACAATTCTATATGTGCTCCTCCATTGTGCATTAGAAATGATCGCCATATTTTGCTTTGTGCCTTCAATCACCAGATCCATTCAGGTCCTTTGAAGATATTCGGGAAGAACAATAGCGATGCAGATCTGAGGCAGAATGTATCTGTCGGCTTGAACTTGCATTTCACAGCTCCAATTGAAATGGATTAACCAACTCCCTTGAAGCACTGAAAGTGAGAATGTATTATGCGCACAACTTAACAAATCAGCCTATATATTAGCTTGCCAACGTCTCTGCATTAGCAACAATAACACAAAGTGGCATTCTTTGCGACTGTTGTCTTTCCTAATGTTTTGGTCAACTATAACCACCCACCCATCAGCTGCGACTGTTTTGTGTCTCAGCTGCCCGTGTCCTAACTCGCACCAAATCCGCTCACTCATCACCCTCTGTGCTGGCTGACCTACATTGGCTCCACCATTGGTGGCCGTGCCTTCTAGTGCCTAGGCCCTAAGCTCTTGAATTCCATCCCTAAACCTAACCGCCTCTCTACCTCTCTCTGCTCCTTTAAGATAATGCTTAAAACCTACCTCTTTGACCAAGCTTTTGATCACCTGCCCTGATTTCTCCTTTTGTGGCTCGGTGTCACACTTTTTATCTCATAATACTTCTGTGAAGCGTCTTGGGACGTTTCATTACATTAAAGGTGCTATATAAATTCAAGTTGTTGTTGTCCATTGTAACACTGGGTGGTATTATCGTAAACCCGTCAACAGCTGGAGCTAAGGGAAGGGTGCAGGAGCAAGACTGCATAGGACCGTTCATAATGCCATCATCTGTAATCACTTTTCAAAAGGGTAGTTGGGCACAATTGCCGCATTATCATAGGAAATGTAATATAATAAATAAGGATAATAGTTACACAATCTTATTCTGCTATATTCTGGAACTGTACACGCGAACTGTAAAAGTGTGCAGCTGTAAAATCTTTAACTGGACACAGAGTACTGAGGAAGAAGAGGGTTGCAAGGGAAAAAATACAGTTTTTCAAGGATTTGAACTTGTTATTTCCTAGATAAAAGCTCTTCCAAAAATGACAGAGAATAAAAAGCAAGACCATTTCTGACTGTGAAGTGCCAATGTTAGGTAGCTTTACGATTCAGGATTTTCAACCAAGCACAGTGTCCTCAGCCAGCAGGCCAGTCACCACACCTCAAAATGGAAGAGTGCAAACCAATTATTCTCAATTCTGCAAAAAGAAATGGGGCCTGCCATCGGAACTTAACGACTGATAGAAGGAAAGTGAAAAGGAAGGCCAATTAAGACCTACGCTTTACCGATAAAAAAATTGTGTGAATTTGTTTTGAGTAAA
The DNA here is from genome assembly GCF_044704955.1 of Pristiophorus japonicus. Taxonomy (NCBI): domain Eukaryota; kingdom Metazoa; phylum Chordata; class Chondrichthyes; family Pristiophoridae; genus Pristiophorus; species Pristiophorus japonicus. The sequence continues at coordinate 39,185,186 of NC_091986.1, read as the reverse complement.
AAAAATCTAGGCTGACACTCCAGTGCAGTGCTGAGGGTGTGCTGCACTGTCGGAGGTGCCATCTTTAAGATGAGATGTTAAACCGAGACCCCATCTTCCCTCTCAAGTGGACATAAAAGATCCCATGGTCACTACTTTGAAGAAGAGTTATCCCCGGTGTCCTGGCCAATATTTATCCCTCAATCAACACAACAAAAAAACAGATTATCTGGTCATTATCACATTGCTGATTGTGAGAGCTTGCTGCTGTGTTTCCTACATTACAACAGTGACTACACTCCAAAAGTACTTAATTGGCTGTAAAGCGCTTTGAGACTTCTGGAGGTAGTGGAAGGCGCTATATAAATCCAAATCTGTCTTTCTTTCTTCTTCTTACATGTTGGATAAGATTTTATTTTAATTCATTGTTTTGAGATCCGTTGTGGAATTTTCTTAGCATTTTTGCTTCAATTGGGGCATTTTGGAAATGGTTTTTGTATTCGGAAAGTGTACCATTTTTTCAGCAACTACACTGTGAATAGTTTGCTTTTAGTATTTTAGAACTTGAGTAAGAGCGAATTAAAATGTCAACAAGATGTAAGTAAGTCCCAATCCCCACCACTGCTACTCCTGAAAGACATTTCACGTTAGCTGACCAGGCTGTTAGACTTGGGATTGTTTGGTTCTGAATCAATGTGTGGGAAGTGGGGCAGGTGGCCTTGGTTAACCAGATGCTTCTTGCTGTGGGGTTAGCTTGCAAAGAGAACTTCCATGCTTCCTTTGAAACAGTGCCATGACATCATTTACATCAACCCGAGAGGGTAAACTTGGCCTCGGTTTAACATCTCATCTGAAACAAGCCACCTATGACAGTGTGGCACTCCCTCAGTACTGTACTGGAGCACCAGCCTGGATTATGTGCTCAAGTCTCTGAAGTTGAATACATGACCTTCTAACTCAGAGACAAGAATGCTACTACCACAGTGTACCATCTACAAGCCAAGGCTTCTTCAGCAGCATCTCCCAAACCTCTACCACGTAGAAGGACAAGGGCAGCAGGCACATGGGGCACCACCACCTCCAAATTCCCCTCCAAGTCACACACCATCCTGACTTGGAAATATATTGACGTTCCTTCATTGTCGCTGTGTCAAAATCCTGGAACACCCTCACTAACCCTCACAGTTCCTTCACCACGCGAACTGCAGCGACTCAACACCACCTTCTCAAGGTAAATTAGAGATGGGCAATAAATGCTGGCCCTGCTAGTGACACCCACATCACAGGAACGAATATTTTTAAAAGTCTCAGCTGAAACCATTGCATACAAATAAAGGTTAATACAAGTGACACAGTGCCTTGAACTTTATCTGCTAATTTAATGAATTCTTTCACACAATGACAGAGGGCTGCTAACTTTTCAATAAGCCCAAGTGTTTCTCCATTTTGCTTTGTAACCTCAGTATAGTTAATAAAATTAACAGCATTTTTTGACAAAGTTAAGCTCAGGAAAATCTAATTAGGTGTGGATCAGCCCCTAGGATTTTCATTAACTAAAGCCTAGAAATTGCTGATTGTATGGTATGTGGAGGTCACCATGGGTTACTACATGTTTTTGGTGGATGTTACTCCTTCTGGTTTATATACACTTTTGCCGTGATTGCATGATTGTACAATAAAACCCATACTACAACCAGAATCATTATCAAAATTCGCCATGGTCTCTCCACCGTTGTCCAGCTTCATGGGACCACTCTTGCATAGTTCCACTCCTATCTGCTTTATCGCTGCTTTGGGCCACAGGGAACCAATGACTATCAGAGAGCAGAGTGGTGATGGGTGAGCATGATTTATTGCAAATTAGGGTATTGGAGTTTTGAACAAGTTGAGGTTGATGGAGGAAGGAAGTTGCAGGGGGTGGGGGGGATTGTGGGGGATGGAGGGATTGGGTGGGTGGGGGCAGTGGCAGTAAGGACTATATTATCAAGTCCTGCATGGTCTCTCCACCATTGAAAGAAAGAAAGACTTGCATTTATATAGCACCTTTTACGACCGCCGGACGTCTCAAAGCACTTTACAGCCAATGAAGTGTTTTTTTGAAGTGTTGTCACTGTTATAATGGGAGAAACGCGGCAGCCAATTTGCACACAGCAAGCTCCCACAATAGCAATGTGATAATGACCAGGTAACCAGTTTAAGTGATGTTGATTGAGGGATAAATATTGGCCAAGACACCGGGGATAACTTCCCTGCTCTTCTTCGAAATAGTGGCATGGGAACTTTTATATCCACCTGAGAGAGCAGACGGGATCTCGGTTTAATGTCTCATCCGAAAGGCAGCACCAACGACACTGCAGCAATCACTCAGCTTCGACAGTGTCTGGAAGCAAGTCTTCCTCGACTCTGAGGGACTGCCGAAGAAGAAGAAGACTCCCTCAGCACTTCACTGAAGTGTCAGCTTAGATTTTATGTGCTGATCCACCTTGGTGACATCAATGCCAGAGTCGGAAAGGACACTGACCTCTGAGGAGGTGTGATCGGTAGAGAGGGGATAGGGAAAGCCAACTTCAATGGCACCCTCCTCCTGACAAAATGCTTAAAACACGGCCTCGTCATAACTAATACCCTGTTCCGTCAGAAGGACAAATATAAAGCTTGATGGCAACACGTTCGCTCCAAGCAATGGTAACTGCTAGACTACGTCATCGACCAAGCAAGGGACCGTAAAAATGTACCCATCACCCACACCATGACAGGAGCTGACGACTGCTGGGCGGACCATCGCCTAATTCACTCTGTCATCACCATCGACATTGCCCCAAAACAGCAACGACAACTGAAACAATGCAGCAGCAAAATAAACGCTGGTGCACTCAAAGATCCTGCGAAGAAAGCCCTATTCAGCCAGTGCCTCTCGACCAACCTGATGACTCCCAGTGACCCAGAGATGCTGAGTGCCCACAGCACCTGGTCAACCTTCAAGGTTTCCATAATCAGCACCTGCGACGAGACGCTCAGTCACTCGACCAGGAAACACCAAGACTGGTTCGACGAGAACGACCAGGTGATCCAGGAGCAAATATGCTGCAAGCGCAAGGCATTCTTGGACTGAAAGCAGCAACACAACTCGAGGGCAAGAAAGCAGCTCTACAGATGTCTGAAGGCCGAGGTCCAACAGAAAACCGGTGACCGGTGGAGAAAGCTCAAGAAATCCAGCAGCTAGTTGATAACCATGACGGGTGAGGATTCTTCAGCGCAATCAAGACAACCTACGGTCCAAGCACCCAAGATCCTACCCCACTACTGGCCAAGAACGGAGAGATACTCATCAAGGACAGAGAGGCAGTCAGTGCTTTCTGGAAGGAGCACTTCGAGGATCTCCTCAACCGAGGCTCTGTCTTCGACGTGAGGATTCTCGACTCAATCCCACAGCATCCCACCCACCACCATGTCAGCACAACCCCAGCCCAGCATGAGGTTGAAAAGGCCATCTGACAACTGAAGAACAAGTCATCAGGAGCAGATGGAATCCCGCCGAAGCACTAAAACATGGCGGAGAAGCATTACTGGTGCAGACCCATGACCTCATTTCTCTTATCTGGAAGGAGGAGATCATGCCAGGATATCTCAGAGATGCTGTAATCATGACCATCTTCAAGAAAGGTGACAAGTCTGACTGTGATAGCTACAGAGGAATCTCCCTGCTGTTGATCACCGGGTAAGTCATCGCAAGAATCCTCCTGAATCACCTTCTTCCTGTGGCTAAATAGGTTCTCCCAGAGTCACAATGCAGATTCCACTAAGAGGCACAATGGACATGATTTTCACTGCGCGGCAGATACAAGAGAAATGCAGGGAACAGCACCAACGCCTGTACATGGCCTTCTTCGGCCTCACAAAAGCCTTCGAAACTGTCAACTGTGAGGGATTATGGAGCATCCTCCTCAGATTCGGCTGCCCTCAAAAGTTTGTCACCATTCTCCGCCTGCTCCATGATGACATGCAATCCGTGATCCTGACCAATGGATCCATCACAGACCCAGTCCACTTTCGGATTAGGATCAAGCAAAGTTGTGTCATCGCACCAATGTCTTCTCGATCTTCCTTGCTGCAATGGTCCATCTCACTCTCGGCAAGCTCCCCGCTGGAGTGGAGCTAAATTACAGGACAAACGGAAATCGGGTCAACCTCTGCTGCTACCAGGCGAGATCCAAGGTCGTCCCATCCTCCGTCATTGAACTACAGTACACAGATGACGCCTGCATCTGTGCACACTCGGAGGCCGATCTCCAAGCCATCGTCAACACCTTCGCCAAGGCGTACGAGAGCATGGGCCTTACACTAAACATCCATAAGACAAAGGTCCTGTACTAATCTGCCCCCGCGACGCAGCTCCGGTTATCAAAATCCATGACGAGGCCTTGGACAACATTGTCATTTTTCCATATCTCGTGAGCCTACTGTCAACAAGGGCAGACATCGATGATGAGGTCCAACACTGCCATCAGTGTGCCAATGCAGCCTTCGGTCATCTGAGGAAGAGAGTGTTTGAAGACCAGGGCTTCCAACCTGGCAACAAGCTCATGGCCTACAGAGCAGTGGTGATACCCACCCTCCTATATGGTTCAGAGACATGGACTATGTACAGCAGGCACCTCAAAACATTGGAGAAGTACCACCAACGCTGCCTCCGCAAGATCCTGCAAATCCATTGGAAGGATAGGCGCAACAACATCTGTGTCCTCGCTCAGGCCAATATCCCCAGCATCGAAGCACCACGCTCGATCAGCTCCGCTGGACGGGCCACCTCGCCCACATGCCTGACACGAGACTCACAAAATAAGCGCTCTACTCAGATCTCCGCCATGGCAAGTGAGTCCCAGGTGGGCAGAGGAAATGCTTCAAGGACACCCTCAAAGCCTCCTTGAAAATATGTAACATCCCCACCAACATCTGGGAATCCCTGGCCCAGGACTGCCCAAAATGGAGGAAAAGCATCCAGGAAGGTACTGAATACCTCGAGTCTCTTCACCGAGAGCAAGCTGAAGCCAAGCATCGAGAGCGGAAGGAGCGCACGGCAACCCAGGCACCCCACCCACCCGTTCCTTCAACCACCGTCTGCCCCACCTGTGGCAGCAACTGTAGGTCCCGCATTGGACTCTTCAGTCACCTGAGAACACATTTCTAGTATGGAAGCAAGTCATCTTCAATTCCGAGAGACTGCCTATGATGAAGGAGCGTCATCCTAGATTTTTTGTGCTCAAGTCTCTGAAGTGGGACTTGAACCCACAACCTTCTGACTCAGTGGCGAGGGTTGTACCCACGGAGCCACAGATGATTCACCCCACTCTACTATTGCAATCTCCTCCAGCCTTCCGTGCGCTCCCTCACTCCTTCATACTCCAAGTCTGGCCTTCGGTGTATCCCCCCTCTCTTTGCCCTTGCACAGTTGCGGAGCTTCAGCACTCCTATCCGGAACTTCCTCTCTGAAACTCCATTCCCTAACTCATTTGCTTCTCTTGTTCTCTGCTTGCTATCAAAAGTCTTCTTAATGCCGTCCTCCACTTGCATTCTTGTAAAAATGCTTGCAAGAACCAGTCTGTAACGTTGTCTGTCTTCGCACAGTGACGCCAAATTATGCAGCGTTTTTTGCTGAGCAAGCATTCTACTTTGCTCTCCCAGTGGTGTTCCAGGTGCTCACCTACTTCCGAATTGCAAATCACAGATAATTAAGAAGATTAGTGCTTCTACCTTTTAATTAGTTGCCCAACTGCGTGGGAGATTGGAGCTCACATTTTAACCCACAGACTCAAACTCGTGAGGAAACTTTTGTTTGTCACCTCTGAAAACTGTGGTGACTGAAGACTAAACAATTAAATAGGGCACCAATAGCAATTCCTGGGCAACTGGCTCAGCAGAAATGCATGACAAGTGAGGCATGGTGAGTGACTACATTATGTGACACTTTCGGCGTAGAAATTTGGGTCATTTGTGCCTCCTGTTACCATCTCTAGGGGGGTGCTAATGGGGCGCAAACTAATTTTCTCCTGGGCGTGGCACCGCAAACTACTCCCGCTAAATTCCGCAGGAGTTTAGCGGCACCAATAACCGGTAGCGTCCCGCTCCGCTGCACCACCAACGACAACGTCATCACCGTGCGCAGCGACCCGTATGCGTCCCGGAGCAGAAATTTGGTATCACTCCCTGAAGCTGCGCCGGGGAGTTGCGGGTCGCGAGTTAAAGGAGAGGTGGCGTGAGCGTCAATAAAAAATCGTCTGACTTACTTGCCGCACATCATTGCCTCCTTGAACGTGGTGTCCGTGATGCGATCTGGCAGCCCGCCAGTCCGCTTGAGTGCCGGGTTGATTCCACAGCACCCCGCTCCCCAGTGGTCCGGGCACTGCCCCGTAGAGTCTGCAGCTTGACCACGCTCCCTCTGCTTCCGCCCCCTTCGTGCCCCTTAAAGGAAGTGGAGTGCATTTGTTTGTGCTCCACTTCCCCTTGGGGGCAGTGTCCCCAATTTTGTGAGTGCGACGGGACTTCCGCACCTGATGTAGGAACTCCCGCCTCGCGGATATTACTGCCCCCAAACGGGGCGCGACGCAGTTACTCAGCCTGTGTCTTTGTGGGTCAGTACCTTTGCATGATATTGCAGGAGAAGCCAGTGTTGATCAATACAGGATGATTTACAGCGTGTACCTTTCCAGCAGACGCAGAGCCCATACTTTGTGCTGACAGTGCAAGTTTGTCCACTAGCAGCGTACTGACCATATGGAGTCGTAGCACCAGAGAGCCAGGGGAATCAATGCAAGTGGAGGGGCAACGACTGACGACAGAGGCCATGTGTGACTGTGGGGCAGCTCAGCAAATGGCAACGGAAGTAAACACCACGCCCCTCAGAAAGCAGGCACCCTTCCTCAGATAGTCTACGCTTCTGAGGTGTGGGGCTATATTACCTGGAGTGCACAAATAAAGAACATTTGTTTAACTAAAGTGTTATAATGAACATTTAGTAAAAACATTTTTCTTTAACTTTACATACAGGGAAATATGGTGTGTACATTTACATCAATTGACTTTAATGGAAAAAATCACATAGAGTGTAATAGAAACATAGAAAGATAGAAATTAGTTGCAGGAATAGGCCATTTGGCCCCGCGAGCCTGCACTGCCATTCAATAAGATCATGGCTGATCATTCAACCTCAGTACCCCTTTCCTGCTTTCTCTCCATACCCCTTGATCCCTTTGGCCACAAAGGCCATATCTAACTCCCTTTTGGATATATCTAATGAACTGGCCTCAACAACTTTCTGCGGTAGAGAATTCCATAGGTTAACCACTCTCTGAGTGAAGAAGTTTCTCCTCATCTCGGTCCTAAATGGCTTGTCCCTTATTCTTAGACTGTGACCTCTGGTTCTGGAACTCCCCAGCAATGGGAGCATTCTTCCTGCCTCTAACCTGTCCAATCCCGTCAGAATTTTATCTGCTTCTATGAGGGACCCTCTCATCCTTCTGAACTCCAGTGAATACAGGCACAGTCGATCCAGTCTCTCCTCATATGTCAGTCCTGCCATCCCAGGAATCAATCTGGTGAACCTTCACTGTACTCCTTCAATAGCAAGAACATCCTTCCTCAGATTAGAAGACCAAAACTGAACACAATATTCGAGGTGTGGCCTCACCAAGGCACTGTACAACTGCAGTAAGACCACCCTGCTCCTTTACTCAAATCCTTTAGCTATGAAGGCCAACATGCCACTTGCCTTCTTCACCGCCTGCTGTACCTGCATGCCAAACGTCAATCACTGATGTACCAGGTCCCCTTGCACCTCCCCTTTTCCTAATCTGTCACCATTCAGATAATATTCTGCCTTCCTGTTTTTGCCACCAAAGTGGATGAGCTCACATTTATCTACATTATACTGCATCTGCCATGCTGTTGCCCACTCAACTAACCTGTCCAAGTCACCCTGAAGCCTCTTAGCATCCTCCACCCAGCTTAGTGTTGTAGAATTTACCAATATTTCGCAAAGATTCCTGGTACCTTTCCCCTGCAGAGGAGATGAATCCCTATGAATCCTTCCAGCACCCATGTATATGCAGATAACCCAGCTACCTCACCTCTATCGAACAGGGTCCCGTACAGTCTAGTGGGGTTCACAGGCAATGAGCAAACTGGTTCGTTTTCCATCCCGCTCACCATTCAGTTAGGGACACTCAAAACCAAATGGAAGTGTGGCCTGATGAAATGGGAGCAGAAGGGAAAAGGGATCCTGGAGACTGATTTTATCATTAGCCACCAGATCCTAGTGGATCTCAGGAACCACTGTCTATGGGGAGCCATAGGGGCTGACAAGGAAGGTGAGGTGGTGGTGATCCCAGGGGCCAAGGGAACGTTGTGTACCGTGAAGCCAAAGGAGGGTTACAACTTGGAATTACTGATCAGTAACACCCCAGTGGAGTACCAGGCATATGTACGGGCACACCTTGCAGCATTCGTCACCCACAAACATGACTGTGGTAGGGTAACGGGGGTGGAAGTTAGTATAGTAGGGGACCCCATGACCCGACCACAAAAGCAATATAACTTCCTCAGGGAGGCAGAGGCAGACCTGATCATTGGTAGAGCAAGGGGTGTTAAGACCGATAGCTACCAATGTGAACTCTCCTCTGTGGCTGGTTAAGAAACCGGACAACTCATGGAGGGCCACTGTGGACTATCGAGTACTAAATAAGAATATCCCTGCCTGTGCACCCACTGTAGCAGCCGTAGCGGACCTCAGAGGGAGTATTCCAGCATCCGCGACCACTTTCACGGTGCTGGATATTTCAAATGGGTTCTGGTCCATTCCTTTAAAATGGGAGGACGAGTACAAGTTCACCTTTACCTTCAAGGGCCAACAATACACGTGGAACTGTCTTCCCCAGGGCTTCCACAACAGCCCCAGCATTTTTCAACAATGCATGGCGAACTGTTTAAAGGGCTTTAGCAGACCCCAGCAGTTGGTGCAGTATGTGGATGACCTGCTCCTGTTCACCGATCAGGGGGTGGAGCATGGCCCACTGCTGGCTGAGCTGCTGGAGCTGCTAAAAGAAGAAGGGTTTAAAGTAAAGAAGGCACAGATCGGCCAGAAGGAAGTCAACCTCATGGGGCTGACTGTGCGCGCTGGAGAAAGGGCCATAGACAAGGCTAGAAGGGAAGCAGTACAGGAGTTACCAGCCCCCAACACAGTGACAGGGGTAAGATCCTTTCTTGGACTCACCGGGTACTGCAGAGATTTTATTGAGGATTATGCAGTCACCGCAGCCCCTCTGCTCAGGCTCCTAGACAAGGGTGTAGCATGGGACTGGGATGAGGGTTGCGAGGCAACATTTAATCAGCTCAAGAAGGACTTGCAGACCGTGCCAGCCTTAGGAGTGATAGATGTAGGAAAGGAGTTTTTCCTGGAGGTGGCAGCCAGCGTGAACAGTTTGAGCTCAGTGCTGCTTCAAGAGCGGCACGGCCAGCTGAGACCGGTGGTTTACTCCTCCAGGATCTTCACGGATGTGGAGAAGGGGTACTCCAACTGTGAGAGACACCTCCTAGCCACACATTGGGCAGTGAAAAGATCCTTGATCTTCACGGGAGGGTCTCCTCTAACACTCCTAACCCACCACATACCAACTCAGATGCTCCGAGATGAGAGGATTAAGGACAGGACGGCGAGCAGTGTCCGCATTGCTTGCTGGACCCTGCTCCTCTCCCATGTGGACCTCAAAGTAGAAGGCCCCCGCGAGCCAAGGCTCGCAGCCAACCTAATCTACCCAGGGAAAGCCCACATGTGCTCCATAGAAGGGGTATGGGAGGTGACCATTGGCCTTCGGGCTGGGTTACACCCTACAGGCCGGGACATCTACGTGGACGGGTCCAGCACGGTATCTGCTGGCGAGCGACTCACTGGGTGCGGAGTCTATGACCCAAGGGCAGGTATTGCCCTGGCAATCAAGCTCCCCAGCACCATGAGCGCCCAGCATGCTGAACTGTCCGCCGTAATGTACGTGGTGACCCACCCCGAGGAATTCCCTACCCCGTACACGATTTGCTCGGACAGTATGTTCACCTGCGATTCATGTACAGAGTACCTGGCTATCTGGTCCCGTCGCGGATACACGTCCGCTGACGGGAGACCTCTGGCAATCAAGCCCCTGCTGGAGAAAATCATGACAGCGGTGGGGGAAGAGGGAAAGGTCTACATACATAAGGTGAAGGCCCATTCAAAAACCGAAGCCCATGCAGAGGGAAACCAACAGGCTGACAAACTGGCCAAAGAAGGTGCCCGCACGGGAAAGTTCTGGGATCCCTATGACACCGGCCACATAGCAGCGGTCAAGAATAAGAACAGGGCAGCAGAGAGTACAGGGATAGCTTTGGCTCCAGACTTAAAAACAGTTCAGGCACAGGACCCAGTCCTGAAAGCTGTCCTGAATGCACTAGCTAGAGGAGAGAGAGTAGAAGGTCCATACGGCACAGCAGCCATTACCATTAAGGAAGGCATGCTGTTTAAAGAGGGACAATGGGTCGTGCCACAGCAGCACCAGAGGGAATTCCTAAAACTGGCCCATGAGGGTCCAGGAGCGAGACACCCCGGGCCTGAGACCACCTGGCAACGGGTGGAACAGCCAGGATGGTGGCTGGGACTCAGGGAGGACGTCTGCGAGTTCTGTGCGAACTGCCTGGTGTGTGCTGCGAACAACCCTGACCCCCAGAAAAGGAAGGTGTCCCAAGGAAGGTAGAGGGACCATGACAGTCAATCCAAATTGACTACATCGGGCCCCTACCCACCGCCCAGGGAGGCTACAAATACTGCCTAGTCCTGGTGAACGTGTTCTCAAAATGGGTTGAGGCCTTCCCCTGCCGAACAGCCACTGCACTAGGGACAGCTAAGATTCTAGTGAGGGAAGTGTTCTCCCGGTGGGGACTCCCACAGTATGTGGAGTCGGACCAGGGGAGTCATTTCAACAGGCAGGTAATGCAGGCAACCCTTAAGGTGCTCAGCATTGAGGGGAAATGGCACGTTGCCCACAATCCACAGTCATCGGGCATTGTAGAGCTTTTAAACCGCACCATTAAAGAAAGGCTGCAGAAGGAGACGGGAGACTCACCCCAAAAGTGGGTGGAGGTCTTACCGTTGGTCCTAATGGGGATCCGAGCCAGCCAGTCAAAGAGCACCGGGTATTCTCCATACGAGCTCATGACTGGACGGCTCATGCGGACCCCCACCCATATCCTAGCCCCGGTGCTCACAGAAGGTCAGCTCAGAGAGGTGAACCCGGACCGGTTTGTCAGGAACCTGTTTGAACACCTCAAGCAGATTCACTGGCAGGCTGCTAGTAACATGGGCAGACAGCATCGGAGTAACCGATTGCTGCTAGAACCCAGCAAATACCATGAATGGGAGATAGGGGACCAGGTAATGGTGAGGAATTATGCTCGGGTAGGGGTTTTTGAAGCATTATATATGGGGCCATACAGCATTGCGGACAAGGCAAACCCGGTGGTCTATGCCATAAAGCTGCCCCGCCGTACTAAGTGGTTCCACATCAACCAGTGCAAGCTGTACAACCCAGGGTCAGCCAAGCACAGAGGGCAGCCGGGAGGGGAGAACCGTCCTCAGGACGGGGACCCTCCGTTAGCCGCCCCCAACGGTGGAGAGCCCACAGGGAATGTGGCAGGCTCAGAAACCGTGCCTATAGGGGCGGTGAATTGCACCACTGGAGGGGCTATCTCACCCATCGTTTGGGATTCGGACACACCCCCAGTAACCCAAACCCTGAGAAGGACCCTCCATACACCACGGCCAAAGATACCATGTTCACTGGCATCTGAGCCTCAGCGATTATACCCTAGGAGAAGGGCAGCCCGACAGGGAAGGCCAAAGGTCAGAAGTACAGAGGTCGCTCAGAGTTGGGATCCCCAGCCAGCCGCCTCCAGCGGTGAGGGTCTCACAGGAGCAGTAGCAACAAGCTGTCCAAGAGACAAGGGTCTCCAGCTCACCGGCTGCGGGGAAACCCTAGCATCCAGGCGGCTATCAGGCCGCACAAGGCATGGGCCTGACAGGGATTAACCACGCCACTCGGAGACGGGTGGCGGTTGTACATAGCTCTAATTTTTAGTTTAAGGCAGCTGACTGCACCATCTTACATTTGAATTGAGGGTAATGTTGCAGTAATGTTTAGGTGATTGTTTTGAGTTTGTCTTGTGTGTCAGCCAGTCTAAGAGCAGTTCTCAAGGGCAGGATCCAGACATTACCGGGTGATGGACAAACCTCAGGAGACCAACTGATGTTGTTTAATTTTAATCTATGTTCTTCCTTCTGTAATGTGGTTGTACGTTGTCTACATGCTGGTGAATATAATGTAACTGAAATGGAATGTAACTGTGCTGAAAAGCAATTGTAGTGATGGAAACCCCTCCAAGATGGGAGGGTGTAAATGTAAAAGGTTTGTACCTGTAAAGGGAAAAGCTTGTATCTATGGTGATATTGCACAAGTGTAATGCATATTATGGATATTAGTTTAGTTAATTTACGGGCAATGTTATCTCTTGGGAGTCAGGAACTTTGCTCACCTGGAAGATGATACCATAAGTGATATGGTATCACAGGGGAGAATGTAGAATTTACCAATATTTCCCAAAGATTCCTGGTACCTTTCCCTTGCAGAGGAAAAGAATCCCTTTCTGGACGTTTAAAATGGGTTTAAAGGGGGAGACGAAGTCTGCAGGGGATAAAAGGGGATGCATTCATGGAGACCCCCCCCCCCCCGCAGTGTTTGGACTCATAGGAAAGGGAATTTAATTTGAACTATCTACCAGAAAGTCTGAAATCCGAAAGTGCACATGGAAGAAACTACGAACTTTAATCAAATTTGGGATGTTTAAAAGCTGAATGTTGGGTTGGCAAGAAAAGGGGTGGGGTCCATCTCTAAAGGGCCAGTTTGGACATTGGAGCGAATCAAATTGTCTGGGAACTGCTTACTCTCGAAAACTTGCCCCTGGAAAACATTAGCATTCAAACAACTGACCATGGAAGAAAGAGTATCACCCCACCCAGAGGACCCAAATGTCACATATATATTCCAACACCTTTTCAACAGGCATAGAAATATCTGGCTCAGGCCAGACTAGCACAATGGACGAGAGCTCACCAACTTCGAAAAGCCTATTAATGCCAGACTAAAACCACTTAATCAAGTTTCAGTTAGCTGGGCTGCAAAATCGACAAAAAGAGCTGAGCTAGATTTGATGGAAGATAAGGAAGCCTGTTTTAGTATAATTGAAGCCTGTTCTGGCAGTTAGGTGTGCTTCTAGAAACACTATTAAGTTAGCAGTCTCGTTGCATAAGTTCTACACCAGCCTCGAAAAGTAGGACCTCGACACATCGGCGAAAGGAGTCTCTAAAACCCAGAAGGACAGCACCACGACAGCAAACAGGCTGTCAAAACAACTATCGGAAAGTTGCGAGCCATCGTGACCAACCAAACAGTCAACCGGAACCAACCCGACAAAACCGAAGAAAAAAACAAAGATTTTTCCACTCTACAAGCTGGTCCTACACTACCAAGGGGTACAGACTACAGAACGTAGACAACTAAGGCGAACCCCAGGGACAACTAAGGTGAACCCCGGAGTTAGAACTGTCAAAAGGGGATTGGTGAGCATAGGCCCTGAACCCCCCAGAACTATAACTTAGTTAGTTAGGGGAATTGGGACGGGGGAGGCTGGGATAACTTGTGTAAATGTATCTGCATTCTCCTCTTTACCCCATTTAGAGTTTAAGCTGTATTCTTTTCCCCACAGGCTATAATTTGACATTTTATTCAATGTGTTGTACCCCTCAGTGTGTAATGGTATTCCTATTCTGTGTGTGTTATTAAAGGTGTGCCTTTTACTTATTTTTAAACACAATAAAGCCATACCTGCTTCCTACCTTGAAACCGATTGTCTGTCCAAGTCTGTCACAGTCCCTTCATAATTCCAGTGTCTCGAACCAAGGGTGTGGGAACGATTCAAAACTGCTCATATAAGGTCAGAAGGGAAAGCTGACCGCCTGAAAACCACCCCTTCCAGTGTCATCTGCAAACTTGGAGATATTACACTCAAATCCTTCATTTAAATCATTGATGTATACTGTAAATAGCTGGGGTCCCAGCACTGAACCCTGCGGCACCCCACTGGTCACTGCCTGCCATTCTGAAAAGGACTCATTTATTCCGAATCTCTGCTTCCTGTCTGCCAACCAGTTCTCTCCCTGCGTCAATACATTACCCCCAATACCATGTGCTTTAATGTTGCGCACTAACCTCTTGTGTGGGACCTTGTCAAAAGCCTTTTCAAATTCCAAATACACTACATCCACTGGTTCTCCCTTGTCCACTCTACTCGTTGTATCCTCAAAAAATTCTAGAAGATTTGTCAAGCATGATTTCCCTTTCATAAATCCATGCAAACTTGGACCGATCCTGTCACTGCTTTCCAAATGCGCTGCTATTTTATCTTTAATAATTGATTCCAACATTTTTCCCACCACTGATGTCAGGCTAACCGGTCTATAATTCCCTGTTTTCTCTCTCCCTCCTTTTCAAACTGTGATGTCCGAATTAAGTGATGCCTGATGTTAATTTACTTACTGAGGTGGAACTATCTGAGATATATCGGGGGTTATTTGTGTCTTCCTTTGTGAAGAAATGCAAGCTGCTGTTTCACCATTTTACTTTCTTGCCCAAGATAGCTTATCTCAGATAGTTCCACCTCAGTAAGTAAATTAACATCGGACGTCACTTAATTCAGACATCACAGTTTGATTGTTTGTAAATTGAGGAAAGTATCACTATTTACATAGAATTATATAGCATTTTACAGCTCAGAAACAGGCCATTCTGCCCAGCAGATCCATGCTGGTGTTTATGCTCCACATCAGCCTCCTCCCGCCTTACTACATCTTACTGCACATCAGCATATCCTTTTATTCCTTTTTCCCTCATGTACTTCTCCAGCTTTTTCTTAAATACAGTCTATACTATTTGAACAACAACAACAACTTGCATTTATATAGCGTCTTTAATGCAGTGAAACGTTCCATGGTGCTTCACAGGTGTATTCTAAGGCAAGACATTTGACACCAAGTCACATAATGAGAAATTAGAGCATCTGATCAAAAGCTTGGTCAAAGAGGTCATTTGACTCAACTACTCTTTCAAAATTCTCATCCTTGTTTTCAAATTCCTCCACGGCCTCGCCCCTCCCTATCTCTGTAATCTCCTCCAGCCCCACAACCCCCCGAGATATCTGCACTCCTTAATTCTGGCCTCTTAAACATCTCTGATTTTAATCGCTCCACCATTGGCGGCCGTGCCTTCAGCTGCCAAGGTCCTAAGCTCTGGAATTCCCTCTCTATACCTCTCCGTCTCTACTGCTCTTTCCGCTTTTAAGACGACCCTTAGAATCTAACTCTTTGATCTGTCCTAACATCTCCTTATGTGGCTCGGTGTCAAATTTTGTTTGATAATGTTCCTGTGAAATGTCCTGCGACCTTTTACTATGTTAAAGGCGCTATATATAAATGCAAGTTGTTGTTGTATTGAATTCCACATTCTAACCATTCTCTGGGTAAAGGTGTTTCTCCTGAATTCCCTAATGGATTTATTAGTGACTATCTTATGTTTATGGCCCCTAGTTCTGGACTTTCCCACCTCAAATGAAAATTAAAAAAATAATAAAGGAACTCATTATTTGGATGGTCAGAAGAATGCCTTATTATCAATTCTGTACTTCTGTAATCATTGGAACAGGAGGAGGCCATTCAACCCCTCGGACATACTCCACTGCTCAAGTCGATCCACCGACCTGCCTTGGTTCCATAACTACTTAATATCCTTACACAACAAAAATCTATCATTCTCACTTTTCATTTATAATAAAAATGCTTCTTAAGGCTTTGAGATGAGAAAGAGTTAACTCTAGTCCACTCACACAAAGTGGTAAGATGTTGACTGTGCGATGGTGCAAAACGGGTGATAGCGAGTCAACAGCCTGTTTCACATTTCTCCCCATTTTTATTTCCAGTCCCTTCGATGTCGGCCAGGCTGCCGATTCACTAGCACCCATCTTACACAATCACACAAAGTCCAGATCAAGCCCATGAGTGTGTATTTCTGATACCTGTCTTAAGTTTAATACTCCAGGAATTTATAGCACAGAAAATCTCGGCTGACAATCCAATGCAGTACTGAGGGAGTGCTGCACTGTCAGAGGTGCTGTCTTTCAGATGAGACGTTAAACTGAGGCTCCATCAACCCTCTCAAGTGGACGTAAAAGATCCCATGGCACTATTTCGAAGACGAGCAAGGGACTTATCTCCTGATGACCTGGCTAATATTTATCCCTCAATCAACATAACAAAAAAAAAGATTATCTGGTTATTATCACCTTGCTGTTTGTGGGAGCTTGCTGTGTGCAAATTGGCTGCCGCATTTCCTACATTACAACAGTAACTACACAATCAAAAGTACTTCATTGGCTGTAAAGCACTTTGAGATGGCTGGTGGTCGTATAAGGTGTTATATAAATCCAAGTCTTTCTTTTTTCTTTATTGCCTATTCTGCAGTGTTGCTGCATGATTCCGCTGGCACAAGGCATGTGAGATGGGCCAGAAAGAGACAAGGTTGTCATTTCCCTGACACCAGAGGTTACCCGTCGACCCATGATTTAGACGAGACGGGAACGATCACACCTATTGCTTAAGCAGCTGAGAGTGCTGGCAACCATTGATCTGATTCAAACGTGTAACGAGAGCCAGTGAACTCCAAACGCCCTCCAGGAAAAGGCAGTCCCACAGGATGCTTCAAATAGTTTGTTAACAAGTTGCAACTTGTTTAATGCAATTTAACTATGACAATTAGCTAATCAAGCAGATCAACCGTAAGGGTCTGCAATTGACTTACAGTAAGAAGGAAAGACTTGCAATCTGTAGGACGATGGTTTCATCCCGGATTAATTTGTAGTGGGCAACAACAATTAATTTACACTACCGGCTACTTCTCAGAGTTCGACACTGGAAAATAATGACAAGACACCAATAAGTATTGTTCCCACTGTGCGTGGCAGTCTTTACTCAGTCTGATCATCCTTTTATCAATATTACACCTATCAGTCTGTCCCTTGAGCTGCTAAGCTACGTTATAGTTACTGGTTCCTCAGTTCCCTGCGTGCTCACGATCGGCCCAGTGGTCCGCTGACGTGTCGTGATGCGCGTCTTCTGGTGAATGATCGGGTCACCCTTCCTTGACGACACCCGTGTTCCCACTCACCTTTGCTGAGACTCTGCCTCAGTTTCCCTGCACATTCACCATCGACCCGGTGGTGTGACGTGTTCGTGGAGCACAGCTTCTGATGACCGACCACATCACCCCTCTCTGACAAACTGCTGCTTTCTGTCCCCTGTTGTCTGTGTGTTTTTATCCCCTGCCATTTCTCAGGTGTTGTTTCCATGACTACCTGTCCCTCATTGAATCCTTCCTTTGATCCATTGATGAATTATCCTTCTTTGTGAGCACACATTTAGCACTTCAGAACCTGGCCAATTGCCTAGCCTAGCGTTATCGTGGACCTCATTGTTTTCAGTATCGGTGATTAGATTTCTACAAAGGTTTGGTCAGTATCAGTATTTACATATCCACAAAAGGTTAAGTATCATTTCAATTGTGTTTGGGTTTCTCTACAAATTAACATTAAGCATTTTAAACAGGAGTCTCCAAGGGTTCATACACCTTACAGGAAGTCAGTATTTATAGCTTTTGTGTTTTATGCATTTTATACAAAATGTTTAAAAAGATCTATCACAGAGTTCGATTTCCTGGGCCTTACACTGGGTTCAAGCCCTACAATTTATACAGTGCCTATCACGACCACCGGGCATTTCAAAGCACTTTGTAGTCACTGTTGTAATGTGGGAAACGTGGCAGCCAATTTGTGCACAGCAAGCTCCCACAAACAGCAATGTGACAATAACTAGATAATCTGTTTCAGTAATGACCAAGGTAACCAAGGCTGGGAACTTGCAAGGTGACCAAGGATGGGAACTAAATATTATGGTGTATTTGCCATTTCATAAGGATAGGCAGAAAGGAAAAAGAGGTGGGATAGCTCAGTTAATAAAGGATGAGATCAGTACAGGAGTAAGAAATGATATTGGCTCAGAAGATCAAGATGTAAAATCAGTTTGGGTGGCGATAAAAAGTAATAAGGGAAATAAGTCACTGGTGGGAGTGGTCTATAGGCCCCCAAACAGTATCCACCCTGTGGCACAGAGCATAAATCAAGAAATAATGGAGGCTTGTAAGAAAGGTACAGCAATAATCATTGGTGATTTTAATCTTCATATTGATTGGATAAATAAAATTGGCAATGGTAATCTTGAGGAAGAGTTCATAGCATGTAGGTGGGATGGTTTCTTGGAACAATACATTGTGGAACCAACCAAGGAGCAAACTTTTTTAGATCTAGTAATGTGTAACGAGTCTGGATTAATTAATGATTTTGTAGCGAAGGATCCTCTTGGGATGAGTGATCATAACATGGTAGAATTTCAAATTCAGTTGAAGGTGAGAAAGCTAGGTCTCAAACTAGTGTCCTTAACTAAGCAAGTAAAGGATGGTATCATATTGAAAACAAAGGCATACCATGTTGCAATGGGCAGTGGAAGGCTAGAGGATTGGGAAATTTTTAGAAATCAGTAGAGGATGACGAAAAAATTATAAAGACAGAGAAAATAGCATATGAGAGTAAACTAGCAAGAGATATAAAAACAGGTAGTAAGAGCTTTCACAGGTATGTAAAAAGGAAACAAGCAGCTCAAGTAAATGTTGGTTCCTTCGAGGATGAGACTGGAGAATTAATAATGGGAACCAGCGAAATGGCAGAGATATGAACAAATATTTTACATCAGTCCTCACGGTAGAGGACACTAAAAACATCCCAATAATTCATAATCAAGGAGCTATTGTGAAGGGTGGGGGGGAACTTAAAACAATCAATATCACTAGAGATAATGGCCCCAAGTTTCGTGCCGCGGCGAAAACGGCACACCTCCGATCTGGGCGCCTGTTTTTCGCGCCGAAAGCTGCGCCTAAAAAAAAGTCCGATATTCTCGAGCTCCTTGGAGCTCGATGTCTGCTTGGCGTGGCGCACTCTTCGCAGCAGGGGGTGGAGCCTAACACTCGCGCCGATTTTCTAAGTAGCAGGGGGCGGGTACAATTTAAATTAGCCTTCATGGTGCCAGCAACCCTGCGCGTATGCATTGAAGCGTGCGCAGTCTCACACAAACATTGACACTCGCCCATTTTTAAAAGGACTGCAGAAAAAGTGAAGATTTGTTTCTTGGACCCCTGCAAAGGCTTGTAATTTAATTTTTTTTAATATTTCTGTGTGTGAGGGAGTGCTTTTAGCAGCACTGCTGAATAAATCACCTGCTGAAATCAGTGAGTTCAGCTTTTCACTGCTAAACTTGCAGAACCGGTGCTGCATTGGTGCATGCAAATTAAGGACTGTGTGTTTGGAGAAATAAGAGTGCCAATTCAACTTTGCAATGGATCAACGTCCACCAAGAACAAAGAATTTCTTGCATGAGGAAGTGGAGATATTAGTCAACGTAATTGAGCAGAGATGGCAGGAGCTAGATACCAGCAACAGAGGTCACATAAAAGTGCCACCAAAAGAAATGAAGAAACGCTGGAACCAAGTTGCAGAAGATTACTGCGCAGTGGTGCATACCAGGAAATTTGGAAGTCAGTGTAAAAAGAAATGGCACGACCTTGGTCAAGTAGTTAGTGTAAGTAATATTTCCCATTTTTTAGTTAATCGTAATTGTAACCTGGCTATCTGTATGTCCCACCTTGCAGACTGACACACTCTGTAAAAAGTTATATTTTACTCTTTGCAGAAGAAATTGGCCCACAACAAAAGAGAGGCAACTCGGACTGGAGGAGGCACGCCCAATCTGCATCCACTGACACCCTTGGAACAAAGGGTAGCTGCTATGATGAGTCGTACATGGAGAAAAGCAATCAGTACAGCACAAGCTGGGCCCGCACGTGAGGAAGAGGGTAAGTCCTGAAAATGCATCATGGCCCTTTAAATCAACCTGCTGCCTGGCCTGCTATGTGTGAGAGTACTCATGCCACCCATCCGGCCCCCTCCCTTGCTGTTAAGCATTTGACTGTTCTGATGTATTTTGCAGAACATGATGATGATGATGAAGATGCTGCTGCTGCCAACCCTGAGGATCCTGAGGGTACAGAACAAGAACCAGTACAACCAGCTGCGGACGATCCAGACTGGATGATGGCAGCGATGACTGAAATGTCTGCAGGGGAGAGCTTCCAAATTAATGTTTATGAGCCCCCATCAAGGGGCATCAGAGTTTCAACCCCGAGCATAGGTCTTGGTTCCACCTTCCATGGTTTCGCTTCCGATGTTGCGGGTCCCAGTGGTACTGCTGGTATAATGCAGCATTCTACAGTCAGTGCATTACCGTCCGAGCCTGCGCCTCCCTCTCACATAGGTTCTGGTTCCACCTACTATGGTTTTGATTCCGACGCTGCGGGTCCCTGTGTTGCTGCTGATATCATGGAGCAGTTTACACCCATTCGTCCAACATCCCAGCCCACGGCTCGCACTCGAGTGCTGTCGTCTGGAACACCGAGCGTCCTACCGTTCCAGCCCGAGCCTCTCCCTCCAGTTCAGCCGTCTGGAACACAGAGCGTCCCACAGTCCCAGCCTGCGCCTCCCTGTGTAGTGGTGCCGCTTGCAACACCGAGCATCCCACCGTCCGTGCCCGCACCTCCCAGTGTAGTGGTGCCACGAGGCAGACCCAGGCAGAGGAGAAGGAGATTGGAGACACGCTCTCCTGAGATGCAGCGTGCAACAGATGCGACTCAGGTTGTGGCATTGGGTATGGAGACCAATGAGCTTACCCGATCACTCATCGGTGGCGTCAGTGCAGTGGGTGAAGAGTTGACGGTCCTGACGGGAGAAATAGCAGTAATGACACGGGAACTTAGGGAGGGAATGTCCGAGGGAGTGCAATCGACGGCACAAACCGTCAGGGAGGACATGCAAATGATGGCACAGGCCATCAGGGAGGACATGCAAATGACGGCACAGGCCATCAGGGAGGGCCTGGTTGAGGTAGCTGCTGCAATAAGGGCACACAGCCCAGCCAATCAAATGACACCCCCATGAGGAAGTGAACATTCACTGAGATATGGATGAGACATGGTTGCAGCCTTTCTGTGCTCTTTTGTTCTTGTTCTTGATGTAGCTGTAGTAGCGTTTTTCAAATTGAAATTGTTTTGTAAGTTTTGTAACTTTACAACTTATAAGGGATCTTATGGTTTTTAAGTGGTCTTATAGTGTAAATGCTCTCACATTCTGTAAATTATTTAATTTTGCATCTAAAAAGTAATCTTGAAGTGTAAGTGATCTTAGAGTGTAAAACTTTTCACATAGAAAGTGTTTTGTAACTTTTGTAACTTTACAAGTTTATAAGTGGTCTTAAAGTTTTTAAGTGATCTTCAAGAGTCATATTAAAAAGTATAGTTTGATACAACAAATATTTTATTAGAATGACGTTAACTTTTCAATAAAATATTTTTTCATTAAAACTGTTTCATGTTCCATTAACACAACACAATGTAGGAACAACTGCAAAGAATAAACATGTCCATATGCAAAAGTGGTCGCAGAGCCCTCAGGCATCAGTAGTTGAAGTGTTCACGGATGAGTTGCTGGCGCAGGGCTCGAGCAATCGTTAAAGGGGCACAATGGACGGCCCTCCTCTGACCTCGTGCTTCACATCAGGCACTTGCATGCCTTCCTGATGGTCGTCATCATCCACATTCTGCTCTTCCGTAATACTATCATCATGCACTGGACCCTCACGTCGGTCTTCGGGTTCCACTACCAGCTCCTGCTGCCTCATGATGGCTAAGTTGTGAAGCATGCAGCACACAACAGTGAAGTGACCGACAATCTCAGGAGAGTATAGCAACTGTCCTCCAGAATGGTCCAGGCATCGGAATCGCTGTTTCAATATGCCAATGGTCCTCTCAATGATGCTGCGCGTCGCAATGTGCACCATGTTGTATTGACGGTCAGCTTCTGTCTGTGTCACGCGTCGGGGCGTCATGAGCCAGGTGGTCAGGCCGTACCTTTTGTCTCCCAGTAGCCAGCTCTGCCCTTCTGGCTGCTGCTCAAACATGTTAGATATAACGCTGTCGCGTAGTATGAACGCATTGTGGGTGCTGCCAGGGTATCTCGTATCGACTGACATGGTGCGCTGCTTGTCGTCACACACGAGCTGCACATTGATAGAGTGGAAACCTTTCCTATTTCGGTACTGCTCAGATTCCTCCACAGGTGCTCGCAAGGCTATGTGGGTACAATCAATGCAGCCCTGTACCTTTGGGAAGCCGGCAATCCTGAAGAAGCCCACAGCCCTCTCATGGATCGCTTGTGCGGTCATTGGGAAATTGATGAAGTCATTCCTTCATGCATAAAGTGCAGCCGTGACCTGGTAAACGCAGGCATGTATCGCACGTTGAGAGATGGCACACACATCTCCAGTTGTAGCCTGAACCGATCCCGAGGCATAGAAAGAAAGTACAGATGTTACCTTCACTGCAACAGACAGGGCAGTTGTCCTTCTGCTTCTGGGCTGCAAATCTGCTCTCACCATATCACAGATCTCAGTGACAACTTCTCTGCAAAAACGCAGCCTTTTCACACAATCAGCCTCGCTCATGTCCAGGTACGAGCGCCTGGTTCGATATTGTCGACATGGGTAAGGTCTCCTGCCCATCAACCTATGGGCTATGACGTTCCTGGTGCGGTGAGCTCTAATCAATTCTCTCCTATGCAGTGAATTGATGGCGAACCATTGCATAATACGTGGTGTTGACAATGCAGCACCCATTCTGCAAAGTTAAATATAAAACTGTCGATGTGGCTGCCTCTCCCTGTCTAAATGGCCTCAGTCCCCCTCACAGCTCGAAGGCTGCTGCTGTATCTTCGGCTGCCGTCGAGCCACTGACGCCGCTGATATCTCATGGCCGAATGGCCTCGGGTCCGTCCGGTGCTGCTTCTTCGCGGCCAGCCACGAAGAAAATGAAGGTCTGCCTCAAGCACTGCAGCTCAGCTCGAAGCTTGCTGCCGCTGCCGTCGAGACACTGACGCCACACCGCTGCCTGTCTCCAACATGAAAGGCCTGCCTGAAGCACAGCAGCTCGAAGGCTGATGCTATTTCACACAGGTAGGAACATGGTTTATTTAATCTTTTCTTTGCTTATAAATTTTTATTCAGGTTGGATTTATTTGTATAATATTTGTATAAATATAACTAAGGATTGATTGTAGAATGTAATGACTTCCCTTCCCCCCCCTCCCCCCCCTCCCCCCCCCCACCTAGTTCCCTAAGCCTAATTTGTAACCTACGCCTGATTTTCTAAAGTGTAGACAAGGTTTTTTCGAGCGTACAAAAATCTTCACTTACTCCATTCTAAGTTAGTTTGGAGTAAGTTTTCACTGATGAAACTTTGAAAACAGGCGTAAGTGGCCGGACACGCCCCCTTTTGAAAATAAAATTCTGTTCCAAAGTGAAACTGTTCTAACTGACGAGAACTGGAGCAAACTAAATGTCGAGAATTCCGATTTCTAAAATACTCCGTTCTACACCAGTTGCTCCTAAAAATCAGGAGCAAATCATGTGGAAACTTGGGGCCAAAGTACTAGGCAAACTAATGGGACTCAAGGTGGACAAGTCCCCTGGACCTGTTGGCATATATCCTAGTGTTTTAAAAGAAGTGGCTGCTGAGATAATGGATTCATTGGTTGTAATCTATCAAAATTCCCTGAATTCTGGAGAGGTTCCAGCGGACTGGAAAACGCAAATGTAACACTCCCTATTTAAGAAAGGAGGGAAACAGAAAGTAGGAAACTAGACCAATTAGCCCAACATTTGTCATTGAGAAAATGCTGGAGTTATTAAGAAAGTAGTAGCAGGACATTTAGAAAATCACAATGCAGTCAAGCAGAGTCAGCATGGTTTTATGAAAGGGAAATCCTGTTTGACAAATTTGCTGGAGTTCTTGGAGAATGTAATGAGCAGAATGGATAAAGGAGAACCAGTTGATATTGTATATTTGGATTTCCAGAAAGAATTCGATAAAGTGCCACACAAAAGGTTACTACACAAGATAAAAGCTCACAGGGTTGGGAGTAATATATTAGTGTGGATAGGGGATTGGCTAAATAACAGAAAACAGAGATTCGGGATAAATGGGTCATTTTCAGGTTGGCAAACTGTAACTAGTGGGGTGCCACAGGGATCAGTGCTGGTGCCTCAACTATTTACAATTTATATTAATGGCTTGGATGAAGGGACCGAGTGCAAAATAGCCACATTTGCTGATGATACAAAGATAGGTGGAAAGCAAGTTATCAGGAGGACACAAAGAATCTACAAAGGGATATGGATAGGCTCATATAAGTGGGCAAAAATTTGGCAGATGGCGTATAATGTTGGAAAATGTGAGGTTATCCACTTGGTCGGAAAAATAAAGAAGCAAATTATTATTCAAATGTGGAACGATTACAAAATGCTGTAGTACAGAAGGATCTGGGGGTTATTGTACATGAAACGCAAAAAGTTAGCATGCAGGTACAGGAAGTAATTAGGAAGGCAAATAGAATGCTGGCCTTTATTGCAAGGGGAATGGAGTATAAAAGTTCTGCTCCAACTGTACAGGGCATTAGTAAGACCACACTCAGAGTACTGCGTATAGTTTTGGTCTCCTTATTTAAGGAATGATATACGTGCATTGGAGACAGTTCAGAGAATGTTCACGAGGTTGATTCCTGAGATGAAGTGGTTGTCATATGAAGAAAGGTTGAGCAGGTTGGGCCTATATTCCTTGAAGTTTAGAAGAATGAGAAGTGATCTTATTGAAACATATAAGATTCTGAGGGGGCTTGACAGGGTAGATGCAGAGAATATGTTTCCCCTTATGGGGGAATCTAGGGGGCATAGTTTCAGAATAAGGGGTCACCCGTTGAACACAGAAATGAGGAGGAATTTCTTCTCTCAGAGGGTCATGGATCTTTGGAATTCTCCACCTCAGAAGATCTGTGGGGGCTGGATTTTTGAATATATTTACGGTGGAGATAGACAGATTTTTGTATGATAAGGAAGTGAACGGTTATGGGGAACGGGTAGGGAAGTGCAATTGAGGCCAGAGTCAGATCAGCCATGATCTTATTGAATGGCGGAGCAGGCTCGAGGGACCAAATGGCCTATTCCAGCTCTTATTTCTTATGTTCTTATATTCTTATGATGTTGATAAGGGAAAAATAATGGCCATGACACCAGGGATACCTCCCATGCACTTCTTCGAAATACTACCATGGGATCTTTTACGTCCACTTGAGAAAGCAGATGGGGCCTCTTTGCTGTGTCCAAATTGGCTGTCACTTTTCCCACATTACAACAGTCACTACACTTCAAAAGTACTTCATTGACTGTAAAGGGCTTTGAGATGCCCTTTGTCATTAAAGGTGCTATATTTATGTCACTCAGAGATTAAAGCAGGCAAGAGTTTAGATTGTCAAAGCTTTGCCCAGATCTCTCATCACATCAAACCGTTTCCAAAATTATTTTGTATCATTTTAAGGCCCATGCAGCGGAGCCTGGTCTCCAAACGTCTTGGATCCCCTTGCCATTGGAATAAGACCTTGCTCTGTCAAGCCCATGTGGTAGCTGGTGTGCAATGGCTACCCCACGTTAAATGAAGTCACACACAGGCATCTTCCACACTTTAAAAATGAGGTTCGGCACCTGGAACGTCAGGACCCTCATGGACAAGCCCAACAGCGACAGACCGGAACGCCGTACTACTATTGTTGCCTGGGAGCTCAGATGTTTTGACATAGACATCGCTGCCCTAAGTGAGACTTTTCAGGCAGAGGAAGGTCAGCTCAAAGAACAAGGTGGTGGTTACACCTTCTTCTGGAAAGGTAAACCAGAAGAAGAACGGCGCCTCCATGGGGTGGGTTTCGCCATAAAAAAAAGATCTAGTTGGCCGTCTTAGAGAATCCCCTTGCAGGATAAACGAACGCTTACTGACCCTTTGGCTCACCCTAGCCCGGAACCAGTGCTCTACGGTCTACGGCTTATGCCCCAACACTGGAAGCTACAGACAAGACCAAAGAGGAATTCTACTCCAGACTTGAACAATCCCTGACCTGAGTTCCACCAGGCAACAAGCTGATTCTCCTTGGCGACTTTAAAGCCAGAGCAGAAATGGACATAGAACTCTGGGGAGGTGCGATCAGCAGAGAGGAGGTAGGGAAAGCCAAAACCAACGGTACCCTCCTCCTGATGAAATGCTTAGAACATGGTCTTGTCATAACCAACACGTTTTTCCATCAGAGAGACATGTACAAGGCTTCATGGCAACACTGAAGGCTTGTGGGAGAAGAAAACTCATCTGTAGCCTGTTTGAAGAAAGTGGTCTTGGGGGATGGACCACTGCAAGTTGGGATTCAAACAAGTGGAGTGAAGTTTGAATTCAAACAGGAAGATGCATCAAACAGGAAGATGCATGTTGAAGGACATTCGAGTTGGCCAATCAGTGGAAATGGTTACGTGATCTCAAAACAAACAGAACTGGATATTTGGCTGTTAACCAGGATCAGGTTGTTTGAGAAGCATAAGAAATTCGAACAAAGTAATTTTCTTTCTCTAGAGCTTGGAACAGGAACAGTGGTAGGGAGGTGTTGGAAGATGGCCATCGAACACGTAGAAGGGAACATGTGGAAGGTATATATTCGGATGGACTGATCACCCATTGAATTATACTGAGCCAGTTTGAGCATAGTTATTGCTGAATTTATGACCAGTTAATGTAGGTTTTATTTGTACATAACTAGGGAAATAGGATAACTGTAAACAGTTGGATATATACATTGCGAGAGAATTGTGCATAACCAATTAACGTAGGAGCATATACATTGCGAAATTTAAGGTTTAAATTGTAAGCAAGTGGGAGAATTGGGGTATGTGAATCTAAAATCGGTAAGCTAGAGATTTGTGGTTTTGGATTTTGATTTTAAATCTATATGTGGTCGTGTTGAACTCGGAACTTATAGTCCTTTTAATCTTTTTTGTAAGTCCATTGCATTGGAAAATCTCAGTGGTCTTATGTCTTGATGTTCGCACCCCATAGGAAGAAATCGTACAACACACTCGCTCCAAGCACTGGCATCTGCTAGACTACGTCATCGTCCGAGCGAGGGACTGCAAGGACATCCACATCACTCATGCCATGACAGGAGCTAATGACTGCTGGACTAACCTCCGCCTAATCCGCTCTGTCATTTCCATCAATGTGGTCCCAAAACAGCGGCAGCAACAGAAACTATGCCACCGGAAAGGCAATGCTGGAGCACTCAAAGACCCTGCTAAGAAAGCGCAATTCAGCCAGCGCCTCACAACCAACCTGATGACTTCCAGTGAACCAGAGATGCAGAGTGTCCACAGCACCTGGTCTGCCCTAAGGGGACTCCATAATTAGGACCTGTGAAGAGACGCTCAGTCACTCCACCAGGAAACATCAAGACTGGTTCGACGAGAACAACCAGGAGATCCAAAGGCTGATAAGCTGCAGCGCAAGGCATTCTTGAACTGGAAACAGCAACACAACTCAAGAGCAAGACAGCAGCTCTATTGATGTCTTAAGGCCGAGGTCCAACATAAAACTCGCGACCTAAAGAACAGATGGTGGGTGGAAAAAGTGCAGGAGATCCAGCAACTAGCTGACAATCATGATGTGCACGGATTCATAGAAACATAGAAACAGAAAATAGGTGCAGGAGTAGGCCATTCGGCCCCTCGAGCCTGCACCACAATTCAATAAGATCATGGCTGATCATTCACCTCAGTACCCCTTTCCTGCTTTCTCTCTACACCCCTTGATCACTTTAGCCGTAAGGGCCATATCTAACTCCCACTTGAATATATCTAATGAACTGGCATCAACAACTCTCTGCGGTAGAGAATTCAACAGGTTAACAACTCCCTGAGTGAAGAAGCTTTTCCTCATCTCAGTCCGAAATGGCTTACCCCTTATCCTTAGACTGTGACCCCTGGTTCTGAACTTCCCTAACATCGGGAACATTCTTCCTGCATCTAACCTGTCCAGTCCTGTCAGAATTTTATATGTTTCTATGAGATCCCCTCTCATTCTTCTAAACTCCAATGAATACAGGGCCAGTCGATTCAGTCTCTCCTCATATGTCAGTCCTGCCATCCCAGGAATCAGTCTGGTGAACATTCACTGCATTCTCTCAATAGCAAGAATGTCCTTCCTCAGATTAGGAGACCAAAACTGAACACAATATTGCAGGTGAGGCCTCACCAAGGCTCTGTACGACCGCAGTAAGACCTCCCTGCTCCTATACTCAAATCCCCTCGCTATGAAGGCCAATATGCCTTACGACTTCTTCACTGCCTGCTGCACCTGCATGCCAACCTTCAATGACTGATGTACCATGACACCCAGATCTCAATGCACCTCCCCTCTTCCTAATCTGCCGCCATTCAGATAATATTCTGCCTTTGTGTTTTCGCCCCCAAAGTGGATAACCTCACATTTATCCACATTATACTGCATCTGCCATGCATTTGCCCACTCACCTAACTTGTCAAAGCCACCCTGCAGCCTCTTAGCATCCTCCGCCACCCAGCTTAGTGTCATCTGCAAACTTAGAGATATTACACTCAATTCCTTCATCTAAGTCATTGATGGATATTGTAAATAGCTGGGGTCCCAGCACTGAGCCCTGCGGCACTCCACTAGTCACTGCCTGCCATTCTGAAAAGCACCCGTTTATCCTGACTCTCTGCTTCCTGTCTGCCAACCAGTTCTCTATCCACATCAATACATTACCACCAATACCATGTGCTTTAATTTTGCACACCAATCTCTTGTGTGGAACCTTGTCAAAAGCCTTTTGAAAGTCCAAATACACCACATCCACTGGTTCTCCTTTGTCCACTCTACTAGTTACATCCTCAAAAAATTCTAGAAAATTTGTCAAGCATGATTTTCCTTTCATAAATCCATGCTGAATTGGACCAATCCTGTCACTGCTTTTCAAATGTGCTGCTATTTCATCTTTAATAATTGATTGCAACTTTTTTCCCACTACTGATGTCAGTCTAACCGGTCTATAATTTCCTGTTTTCTCTCTCCCTCCTTTTTAAAAAAGTGGTGTTACATTAGCTACACTCCAGTCCACAGGAACTGATCCAGAGTCGATACACTGTTGGAAAATGATCACCAATGCATCCACTATTTCTAGGGTCACTTTCTTAAGTACTCTGGGATGCAGACTATCATGCCCTGAGGATTTATCGGCCTTCAATCCCATCAATTTCCCTAACACAATTTCCTGACTAATAAGGATTTCTTTCAGTTCCTCCTTCTTGCTAAACCCTCGGTCCCCTAGTATTTTCAGAAGGTTATTTGTGTCTTCCTTCGTGAAGACAGAACCAAAGTATTTGTTCAATTAGTCTGCCATTTCTTTGTTCCCCATTTTAAATTCAGCTGATTCTGACTACAAGGGACCGACATATGGCTTCATAATCTTTTTCTCTTCACTTATTTATCGAAGCTTTTGCAGTCAGTTTTTATGTTCCCAGCAAGCTTCCTCTCATACTCTATTTTCCCCCTCCGAATTAATCCTTTGTCCTCCTCTGCTGAATTCTAAATTTCTCCTCATCCTCAGGATTGCTGCTTTGTCTGGACAATTTATATGCCTCTTCCTTGGATTTAACAATATCCTAATTTCCCTTGTTAGCCATGGTTGAGCCAACTTCCCCATTTTATTTTTACTCCAGACAGGGATTGTTGAAGTTCATCCATGTGATCTTTAAATGTTTGCCATTGCCTATCCACAGTCAACCCTTTAAGTATCATTCGCCAGTCTATTCTAGCCAATTCACGTCTCATACCATCGATGTTACCTTTCCTTAATTTCAGGACCCAAGTCTTTGAATTAACTGTGTCACTCCCCATTTTAATAAAGAATTCTACCATATTATATTCACTCTTCCTCAAGGGGTCTGGGACAAAAAGATTAGTCCTTTCTCATTACACATCACCCAGTCTAGGATGGCCAGCCCTCTAGTTGGTTCCTCGACATATTGGTCTAGAAAACCATCCCTAATACACTCCAGGAAATCCTCCTCCACCATATTGCTACCAGTTTGGTTAGCCCAATCTATATGTAGATTAAAGTCGCCCATGATAACTTAATTGCACGTATCTGTAATTTCTTGTTTGATGCTGTCCCCAACATCACTACTGCTGTTCGGTGGTCTGTACACAACTCCCAATAGCATTTTCTGCCCTTTGGTATTCCGCAGCTCCCATATAGATTCCACATCATCCAAGCTAATGTCCTTCTTTACTATTGCGTACATTTCCTCTTTAACCAGCAACGCTACCCCACCTCCTTTTCCTTTCTGTCTATCCTTCCTGAATGTTGAATAGCCGTGGATGTTCAGTTCTCAACCTTGGTCACCTTGGAGCCATGTCTCCGTAATCCCAATTATATCATATCCATTAATAGCTGCCTGCACAGTTAATTCATACATCTTATTATGAATACTCCTTGCATTGAGGCACAGAGCCTTCAGGCTAGTCTTTTTAACACATGTTGTCCCTTTAGGATTTTGCTGTAATGTGGCCCTTTTTGATTTTTGTCTTGGGTTTCTCTGCCCTCCACTTTTACTTTTCTTCTTTCTCTCTTTTGCTTCTGCCCCCATTCTACTTCCCTCTGTCTCTCTGCATAGGTTCCCATCCCCCTGCCATATTAGTTTAACCTCTTCCCAACAGCACCAGCAAACACTCCCCCAGGTGCAGACCGTCCGCTTTGCACTGGTCCCACCTCCCCCAGAATCGGTTCCAATATCCCCGGAATTTGAATCTTTCCCTCCTGCACCACTCCTCAAGCCGCGTAATCATCTTAGCTATCCTGCAATTCCTACTCTGACTAGCACGTGGCACTGGTAGCAATCCTGAGATTACTACCTTTGAGGTCCTGCTTTTTAATTTAACTCTTAGCTCCCTAAATTCAGCTTGTAGGACCTCATCCCATTTTTTACCTATATCTTTGGTACCGATATGCACCACGACAACTGGCTGTTCACCATCCCTCTTCAAAATGTCCTGCAGCCGCTCCAAGAAATCCTTGACCCTTGCACCAGGGAGGCAACATACCATCCTGGATTCTCGATTGTGGCCGCAGAGACGCCTATCTATTCCCCTTACATTAGAATCCCCGACCATTATTGCTCTCCCACTCTTTTTCCTGCCCTACTGTGCCCCCCCCGCCCCGATTATCAAGATCCATGATGAAACCTTGGATATCGTGGACCATTTTCCATACCTTGGGAAGATATCAAGGAAGATAACAAGGGCAATATCGATGACGAAGTCCAACACTGCCTTCAGTGTGCCAGTGCAGCCTTCGGTTGCCTGAGGAAGAGTGTATTTGAAGACCAGGACCACAAACCCGGCACCAAGCTCATGGTCTACAGAGTATTGATACCTGCCCTCCTATATACTTCAGGGACATGGACTATGTACAGCAGACACCTCAAAGCACTGGAGAAGTACCTCCAACGCTGCCTCCGCAAGATCCTGCAAATCCATTGGCAGGATAGGCGCACCAATATCAGTGTTCTCGCTCAGGCCAACATCGCCAGCATCGAAGCACTGACCACGCTCGATCAGCTCCGATGGACGGGCCACATCGTCCGCATGGCTGATACTAGACTCCCAAAACAAGCGCTTTACTCAGAGCTCCAACACGGCAAGCAAGCCCCAGGTGGGCAGAAGAAATACTTCAAGGACACCCTGTAAAGAGGTGGTCCTGGGGTCAAGTTCACCTCTGACCAACTTGAGCGGTTCGAATCGCTCCCACTCCCTTGGGTTCTAGACTCTGGATTTATTTGGGGGATGTGATAAAGTGCAAAGAACAATTGGTTTGGTGCAAAAGAACTTTGATTTTATTACAGATAAGAAAATACAATGTCAAAACTGATAATCACTCAAATAAAGAACAATATATTACACATTCAAAAGGGGGTACAGTAAAATTACACCTCCCACCCCCCAATACCTAATTCTAGCTAGGTTAGACTCCAGGGCAGGCAGGGACTATGCTTACCAATCCTTTCTGGTCAGTTAGCGGTAGTTTGTGATTTTGGGGTTCGTTGAAATCTGTAGGTTCTGCTTGCCGTACCCCGAACGTCGGAGAAGACTTCTAGCTGCGCAATCTTCAGTTGGGTTGAGTCCGCTGATGCGGTAAGGCGCGTTTTGGATCTCTGGGATAAGTACCCGGTTTTCTTCATTAGAAATAGGTTCAAAGTCTCTTTAGGTAATGTTTTCACCTGTTGGTAGTCAGGCCTTAGATTGTAGAGTGGATACTTTTCGATTCTTCAGTTTCTTCCAGTTGGAGTTTTGTTTCGAGTTTGGTCGATCATGGTGTTTTTTCGTTGAGACCACGTTGGCTGTGGTCAATTGCTGTCGCAATGGTGATGTTCTTCCTTCCTTCAGGACTTCAGGACTTCAAGGCTGGAGAAGTTAATTTACAACTGTCGTGTTGGTTTCTCTCCTTGTTTCGATGGCATACTTGCAGTATAGCATCTGGTGTAGTATGGCATGGTATGTCATACCCTCTGTTGAAACAGGGGGCCAGTTATACAGTTTGAATTGTTCTAACCTTGGCGCCAAATCAGTTCAGAATTTTTTGTTTAAATTTGGTGGGCTTGACTCTTTGTAATATTTTGGCGGGCTCATTAAAAGTTCATATGTTTTGATGTTCAAAAACTGTTCCTGATGGAAATATTAGCTTGGTAATCGCAATGTCCTTTTGTGCTTAGTTTTTTCGCATACAGGCTGAATTGGGCCTCTTTGTGATGTATATACTGAAATGGTTTTCCAGATTTAGGTTGATGGTTGGCTATCTCTGGATTATTTGTTGTAATGTAAATGTCTCTTGTGGAGAAGGGATCTCAAATACCCATTTCTCCAAACAAGTTAACTTAGTCCCAACACCCACACAATCCTAATAATCAAGTGGGCTTCTTGTGTTCCCTCGGCCCGCACACAACCTTGAATTTGTCTTGCAAAATTCGATTAAAGTTCATAGTTTCTTCCATAGCACTTTAGGATTTCCAACTTTCCGGTAGATAGTTGCAAATTAAATTTCCTTTCGAATGAGCCCAAACACCGGCGGGGGGGGAGGGGGGGGGGGCGGCGGGGGGGTTCTTGTGAAATTTGCATATTTTCACCCTCAAAGCCTCCTTGAAAAACTGCAACATCCCCACCGACACCTGGGAATCCCTGGCCCAAGGAGAAGCATCCGGGAAGGCGCAGAATACCTCGAGTCTCTTCGCCGAGAGCACACAGAAGCCAAACTCAAAAGACGGAAGTAATGCACGACAACCCAAGCAACCTACCCACCCATCCCTCTAACAACCGTTTGCCCCACCTGTTACAGAGATTGTAGATCCCGCATTGGACTCATCAGTCACCTGAGAACTCATATTAGTGTGCAAGCAAGTCATCTTCGACTCCGAGGGACTGTCTAAGAAGGGAAGATGTATCATTTTTATTTTAAATGGAAATAGAAAGGGAGGAATACAATTAAGGGACTAGCCTATTAGACATACTGTAGTTGATGATGCATAGCCACCTATGCATTTTCAAGCAAAAATAATGAAATTAGGAGCCCCTGAAGGATTGGTAATGAGTCTCCATTTACTTTTATTCAGAGCAATAAAGTTAAGTAGTTTATGAACCTTGTCAGTAAACTAAAGGCCACTTGATGTAATGTTTGGGACTCTATGTGCCCTATTTTTAGATATTATGTTGTACTGCAACCAACATTATTATCCGTACTGATTCCAATCATATTACATTCGTACAATTACCACTAGTGAGTGCCATAAAAGAAACCTTGAGTGAAAATCTTTACTTCCATAACATTATACAATGGAAAACCATGGTTACAGGAGCTGTGGTGAATCTGGCCATATCAAGGATGGGGATGGAAGCCAGCAAATGGATGACTTTAATACATGGCACCCTCCTCCCAACCACACACATACACACAGAAAACTACTCACGCTTATACACACACTCACCCCCACACACTCATGCTTACATACACAGACACTATTATGTATTAGCTTCATGGGATCTTTGCTGAAGAATTCATAGCAACTATTAAGAAACAGTCAGTTTATTAACAAAGGTTTACCAATCAAACTACACATTACCAGTTCATCCACTAGGCTCACAACTGCATACCTCATTGTGGATGACCTAGACTCAACTGATTGGGGTTTTATTGATGTTTATGAACATCAGATGACTGGCTAAGCCACTCACAATGCAACAGCTCTACAAACCTGTGAGCATATTCACTGGTGCATACATTACAGACACTCATCCCCTCCCGTCCCCCCACACAAACACACGTGCTTATACACACAGACACTCACCAGCCCACTCACATGCACTTACATACACAGACACATCCCCCACACATATATACAGTCAAGTTTACATACACAGAAACATCTCCCCCCCACATGCACATATACGCACTTATAGACACAGACAATCCCTTACACATGGACAAACACTTGCGCTTACACACAGACACCCACCACACACACACACATACACAAACACACAAAAACAAGGCACCTCCAACAGTGCAGCACTCCCTCAGTAGTGCAGTGAAGGAGTTGAATCTGTCACCGACAACACCACCACAGCATCAAGCACGAACAACACAAGTAAGCGTCTGGATAAAGGATTTGGCACTTGTATCCGACACAGCATTGCTACTGTATCAGACCTACAGGAAACTTGTGATGCAGCATATGAGCTAGACCCGTTGTGGACCATAAATGTTTCTGCTCTCAGCCTCAAGAAGAGAAGCAAGTGCTACCAGGCTCTATAAGTTCAGGGCAATATTACTGGTGCAATTGCATTCAGTGGATGTTTTAATTAGACAGCTACAGTACTCTTTCAATCATGTTATAGAAAACTCCATCAATGAAGAGCATACTGTGCTGGGCTCCAGGTATCCTGCAATCCATTTATTATGGATCATTTCCACCAACATAGGGATGGAATAGTGGTGCATGGTGGAAATAACAAAGAAACATAATTGACAGAGACTCAAATAGGGGGTGAACTCTTCAAGTAAGGTAGGATTGATAGAAACCTTGAGGCATAATTGACAGATCTTAGACGGAACTATAGGCAGCTATTAAGGAGGTTAGGACTGTCATTCAGATTGATTTTAGCAGTTAATGGCTCCATTCATCATCTCTAAGACATGATGGAGCAGAACTTGAGATTTCATAAGCAGGACCATGAGTGTCTGTTGCAGTAATTTATCTGTTGTGGTGTACACCTCAGGCACCAAGCACCAGTAAAGACTTTGAGCTCAGATATCAAACAAAGACTTGCATTTATATGGTGCCTTTCACAACCTCAGGACATCCCAAAGCACTGTATAGCCAACTAAATACATTTGAAGTGCAGTCACTATTGTAATGTAGGAAAGGCGGCAGCCAGTTTGCACACAGCAAGTTCCGACAAACAGCAATGTGATAATGAACAGTGATGTGAAATGAGGGAGAAATATTGGCCAGGATACTGGGTAGAACTTCCCTGCACTTCTTTGATATAGTACCATGGGACTGTTTACGTCCACCTGAAAAAGCAGACGGGGCCTCGGTTTAACGTCTCATCCGAAAGACGGCACCTCCGACAGTGCAGCACTCTCTCAGCACTGCACTGGAGTGGGATGTGAAACTTTGAGTCTGAGACGAGAGTGCTACCCACTGAGCCACGGCTGACATTCAATGTGCATCACCACATTAAAATTGTTCAATGAGGCTGATTCTTCTTTAGCCAGCACAGTTACAGTTTTCAGCAGATTTACGGGTACATGAAAGGGGCATTGTAAAATGGACATTCTGATTTCCTCTGAATATTGGAAGTGAATTTTATATAAGCACATAAGTAATATAGGATGCAGTCAATACTTTCAGGAACCCGTGGCGCCTCTTTCTGCTTCGATTACCCAATGGTAGAGCCCCTCTGAAAGTGCCATGTTGTCGTTATTGGGTTGGTAAGTTTATTAACTCCATTTTGTGGCCATTAATGCCCAATTGACGCCAATTTTGGCTATTTCAAATTGACCGCATGATCTGTCTAAGGATGCAGCATTTCCAAAAGAACACAAGAACACATCGCTTAAGATTATTCAATGTTCCCACAGTCCCAGGGTTTTGGGAAGATGGCTATGCCTAGAAAGATGTACCGCAATTGATGGATTGTACATAGGTTAACTACTATTATTTTAATGATGATTAGCTTAATCTGGAAGCTCAGCCTCAAATTGGATGGATCACTGAACAAATGTGACTTGACTATTCCAACGCATACCTGACTGGCCTTCCACAGTCTACCCTATGTAAACTTGAGGTCATCCAAAGCTTGGCTGTCCGTGTCCTAATCGCACCAAGTCCCGTTCACCCATCACCCCTGTACTCGTTGACCACCACTGGCTCCCAGTTAAGCAAAGCCTTGATTTTTAAATTCTCATCCTTGTTTTCAAATCCCTCCATGGCCTCACCCCTCCCTATCTCTGTAATCTCCTCCAGCACCACAACCCCCAAGCTATCTGCGCTCTTCTAATTCAGCCCTCTTGAGCATCCCTGATTATAATCGCTCAACCATCAGTGGCTATGCTTTCAGCTGTCTGGAATACCCTCCCTAAACCTCTCTGCCTCTCTACCTCTCTTTCCTCCTTTAAGATGCTCCTTAAATAGTATGTCCTTGACCAAGCCCTGCCCTAATTTCTTGTTATGTGACACTGTGCCAATTTTTTTTGTCTTTTAACATTGCCATGATCAGCCATGATCTTATTGAATGGTGGTGCAGGCTCGAAGGGCCGATTGGCTACTCCTGCACCTATTTTCTATGTTTCTATGTTTCTATTCCTGTCAAGCGGCTTGAGATGTTTTACTATGTTAAAGGAACTATATAAATGCAAGTGGTTGCTGTTGTTGTTCATGCTGAGCACCAAGGAGCAAAGTAGTCACAATCTTTTCCTGTTAACAAACACAAAGTGCTGTTGATTCACAGCATTAATCCTTTGGGAGAACATAATAAAACCAGGAAGCAATGCTTGCATTAGTATTGAACAGATACAGATTTACTCCATCCATCGCATCGTGATGCTGTTCTTGTTTGCATGCAAAAGCACAAGATGGTTTTTTAATTCAGATGGATTGCCAGAAGATATTTACTGCAGGGCATTGGCAAGTGGTGGCCTCACACCTCTGCATATTCTGTACACGTTAGCCCTTGGTTGACCTTTAGAAAGGCCTTTAACAAGCAATCTATCTTTGCAAGGGGAGCAAGGCCCACCACTAATGGATGAAAATCGTCCTGCCTGTTTCATTAAAATGAATACCCTCAGGAAAATAATAGGCCTGACCTTGCTGGAATGGGGCATCTCGCAGTGTCTCCTGTTAGTTAGACTTTTTAATGCACCCTTCAGAAAGACTTGGAATAGCACCTTTCACGACCACCGGACCTTTCAAAGCGATTTACAGACAATGAAGTGCAGTCACTGTTGAAATGTAGGAAACACGGCAGCCAATTGCACACAGCAAGCTCCCACAAACAGCAATGTGATAATGACCAGATAATCTGTTTTTGTTATGTTGATTGAGGGATAACTATTGCCCAGGACAACGGGGATAACTCCCCTGCACTACCTTGACATAGTGCCATTGGGATCTTTTACGTCCACCTGAGAGGACAGAAGGGGCCTCGGTTTAATGTCTCATCTGAAAGACGGCACCCCCGACAATGCAGTGGCTTGTCAGCCAAAATTTATGAGCTCAAGTCTCTGGAGTGGGACTTGAACCCATGACTTTCTGACTGAGTGACAAGAGTGCTACCCACTGAACCACAGCTGACGCTGTAACTCGCTGGAAGTGCGAGCTGATAACGATGCAGCAAGGACAATGGAACATCTGGGGCCTCAGTGATCGATGGGACAAAGGAGGAGAAATTCGGTGCATTTGCACCTCCCTTTAGTGCCCCCCGGCGGTAAATGCCTTACCACCCAGGCGCGACGCTGGCAACAACTCCTGCCATATTCGATGGGAGTTTAGCAGCTGCTACTGCATTGCGCCCTTATTTCCTGCACCCGGAGATCGTGACGTAATCGCCATGCACATCGCCCTGTTAGTGCCCCTGCCCCTAGATTGGGCATTGCACCCTAAAGCTGCACGATAGCAACGACAGCTTTAGGGGATGTCTACCTTGCAGCCAGCAGCGGCCAGGGTGATGTTTAAAAGGGTGGTGGCCGGCTGCTAAGAAAAAAAATCTGACCTTTTTGTTGCCGCTCCGGTTGCAGTTTGTTTGCGGGATAGGCCCCGTTGTTGCTCTGCCTGGCACTCTGCTTGCATCCCAGTGTGTAACGCTGCTGAGGCATGCACCTTGTTACCACCCCAGAACGGAAGTGGAGCACTTTCATTCTGTTTCCTTCCGAGGGCGGTAACACGAATTTATCATGCGGGGCGGGACTTCCGCTCGTGGCGCAAAGCATCGTGCCTTCCAGATGTTATCGCCCCGGGGTGGAAACGGAATTTCTCGGCCAAACAGTCTATCTCCTTAATCAATGAGATTTAAGGAGTTGGAAAGGGAGGGAAAGATTAAATTGAGAGAAAACAAAAAGTCAGAACCTGTCTCTCTCTTTCCCTTTTCCTCACCTTTCTCTCTCTCTCTCTCATTCATTCCTTCCTCATCTCTCTCTCTCTCTCTCTTCCTCTTCTTCACCTGTATCTCTCTCACTCACATCTCTCTCTCCCCCAATCCTCACCTGTGTGTGTGTCTCTCTCTAGTGCTGCCTCACCTCTCCCCAACTCTCTCTCTAACTCTCTCTCTCTCTCCCCTCTTCCTAATCTGTCACTCTCTCTCTCTCACTCACAGAAACTTATAAAATTCTGACGGCACTGGACAGGTTAGATGCAGGATAAATGTTCCCGATGTTGGGGAAGTCCAGAACCAGAGGACACAGTCTAAGGATAAGGGGTAAGCCATATAGGACCGAGATGAGGAGAAA
This sequence comes from Pristiophorus japonicus, assembly GCF_044704955.1. Lineage (NCBI taxonomy): Eukaryota > Metazoa > Chordata > Chondrichthyes > Pristiophoridae > Pristiophorus > Pristiophorus japonicus. The sequence continues at coordinate 39,145,877 of NC_091986.1, read as the reverse complement.
CATTTTCACCCAGAGAGTTGTGAGCCTGTGGAATTCTCTGCCACAGAAAGTTGTGGAGTCCAGTTCGTTGGATATATTCAAAGGGAGTTAGAGGTGGCCCTTATGACTAAAGGGATCAGGGGGTATGGAGGGAAGGCAGAGGTAGGGTACTGAAGTTGCATGATCAGCCATGATCATATTGAATGGTGGTGCAGGCTCGAATGGCCGAATGGCCTACTCCTGCACCTATTTTCTATGTTTCTATGTAAGAAGAAAAAGATGAATAAATTAAAAAATTGACATTTTTTAAATCCTTAACAAATATTTATTACCTGCAGGAATGAGACTCAATGGTTAAATTGTTCCCTTTCTGGGCCAAATAGATTGGTTGGCATTGCATTAACAATTATTACATCATTAAAAAGGTACTTATGCTGTTAATTTCCAGTCCTAACTTTCTGCGGTGAATTGAATGGGCAATTGATGTGCACATCCAGAAAGTTCTTAAAAATAATGGGGAGGCTGAGGACGAGTTGCCGTGTGTGCGAAGCGAACTTTGGAGCGACGTAAATCCACCAGCAAGTTCTGGAGATTCACAACTCATGGTGGATCTCCTCACCCCCTGACCTTGCTGGCCAATTTGCGCATTAATAACGACGTACACCGTTAACGTACCGTTGTTGTTCTAACAAGTTGAAGCCAGTTGTCCCATGAGGTTTGACACATCAGGGGTGGTTTCTCTCATTACTGCTCCTTTTTGCACTCAACAGTGGGGCAGTAACAGAGGCAAAGCCAAGCAGCGGCAGATTGGCCAGAGCTGAAAAAGGCAGGTGCCTCATGAAAGCATGCAAATAGGGATCAAGTGGCGTAACTTTGACCGCATTACCATTTATGTCTCTGCCTGCCTGACGACCTGCCAGCAACTGCTCCCACCCACCAATCACAGGCGATGCACGTTGCCACTGTAGGCTCTGTACTCATCTTACTTGCTGTGCCAAAGTCTTGTTTCTTTCTGTTCCTGGAGCTAAATACATGTTCCCCTTAAGCTGTTGAAAATTACAAAAATGAGGTTGATAGATGTTTATTAGGTAAGGGTATTAAAGGATATGGAACCAAGACGGGTAAATGGAGTTGGGATACAGACCAGCCAGGTGTAGGGTTGTAAAATTCATGGAAAACCTCGCGCAGTGTTTAGACTAATTGGAAAGGAAATTCGATTTGGGACTATCAGTCAGAAAGTTGGGGATCCTACTATGCATGTGGTAGAAACTACGAGTTTTAACCAAGTTTTGGATTTTAAAAGACATATTGGGTCCGTGTGGAAAAGGACTGCAATGAGGGACAACTAGCCTCTATAGAAGCCAGTCTTTGGGTATTGAAACCATCTGGGGTATTGAAGCTAAGCAATTTGTCTGGAGAATTGTGTAAACTCAAAAACCCTTCTCCCCAGGAGACATTAACATAGCAACAATCGACCCAGAGATAGCCAGCCATAGCTCTAAGCACAAAACCCATCCAGCGCATGCATAATGTCAACAGGCCATCCAGCCCGCGTGGAAAACCCAGGCCAAGGCAGACAACGTAAATACCAAAACTCAATCTCCCAAATCAAAAATGAATGAGACAGATCGGCACATCCGAAACAGGTTACCATTAATGAGCCCGCCAAAATATGACAAAGAAATATCAAGCCCGCCAAAATTAAGACAAAGAATCAGGGTGGATTTGGCGCACAGAGTAGAACGATTCCCAAAGTATCACTGGGGCCTTGTTTTTACGGGTTAGAGCGAGCAGCCTTAATCAACATCTTCAGCCTCGACGACACTCCTGGGCCATAGAAACATAGAAAATAGGTGCAGGAGTAGGCCATCCGGCCCTTCAAGCCTGCACTACCATTCAATAAGATCATGGCTGATCATTCCTTTAGTACCCCTTTCCTGCTTTCTCTCCATACCTCTTGATCCCCTTAGCCGCAAGGGCCATATCTAACTCCCTCTTGAATATATCCAATGAACTGGCATCAACAACTCTCTGCGGTAGGGAATTCCACAGGTTAACAACTCTCTGAGTGAAGACGTTCCTCCTCATCTCAGTCCTAAATGGCTTACCCCTTATCCTAAGACTATGTCCCCTGGTTCTGGACTTCCCCAACATTGGGAACACTCTTCTTGCATCCAACCTGTCCAGTCCCATCAGAATTTTATATGTTTCTATGAGATCCCCTCTCATCCTTCTAAACTCCAGTGAATACAGGCCCAATCGATCCAGTCTCTCCTCATATGCCACACTGCTCTGCTACCGAAGAAGAAGGAAGAACATCATCAAGGCAGAGAAAAGCAGTTCCCAGTAACTTCGGACATCACCATCGCGGCATCAACTGACCACAGCCATCGTTGTAACATCGAGACCACCAGGATCAACAAATTCTAAGAACAAAATTCCTCAAGAAGAAATCGAAGATTCGAAAGTTTCCACTCTACAATCTGTTCCTAGCGACCAACAGGGGAAACATTACCTAAAGGAACTTTAAAACCTACTGCTGACGGAAAAAAGTGGGTACTCACCCCATAGATCCAATACACGCCCGACCGCATCAGCGGACACCACCCAACTGAAGACTACGCAGTAAGAAGTCTTCCACAACATTCGGGATACGGCAAGCAGAACTTACAGAGTCCAGCGAATCCCAAAACCAGGAACCACTGCTTACTGACAATAAAAGGTTTGCTGAGCATAATCCCTGTTTACCCTGGAGTTCAATCTAATCAGAGTTAGGCATTGGGAGGTGGGAGGTGTGTTATTTACTGTAACCCCTTTTGAACGTGTGATAAATTGTCCCTTATTCCAGTGATTGTGTGTTTTGACATTGTACTTCCTTGTTCTTATTAAACTCAAAGTTCTTTGCACCAAAACCAGTTGTCTCTTGCACTTTGTCACATCCCCAAATAAATCCAAAGTCTAGAACCCAGGGAGTGGGAGTGATTCGAACCGCTCAGAAGGTCAGAAGTGAACCTGACCCCCGAGACCACCCCCTGCACAGGATCTCATTGAATGGCGGAGAAGGCTCAAGATGTTCAATGGCCACCTCCTGTTCCTATGTTCCAATTGAGCTGTGATATACTCAGTGTTAAAGCTCACTTCTATATGACCCAAACAAAATACTGCCTCTTTAAACATAGAGGGGGAGAAATTCGAGTTGCGGTGCCAAGGAGCGCCAATGGGGCACAAACAACTTTTTGCCCGAGCGCGGCACCGCTAATGATTTCCACTAAATTATATGGGAGTTAAGCGGCAGCGGTAACCGGTAGCACACCGCACCACTGCGTCAGCGATGACAACGTCATTACCATATGCAGCGCTCCATTTTCACCCCGGAACAAAAATTGGCCCACGTCCCCTGAAGCTGCGCCGGGCAATGCCAGCGATTTCTTCAGGGGTCGTGAACGGGGCGACAGGAGGCTCGCGGGGCGATACTTAAAGGGGAGATGTCGGCCACATTGGATAAAGATGTCGTCATTTTCCTGAGCGCCCTGTTAGTGCTTTGAATGCGGGATGCGTGCCACGATCTGGCAGCCCGGCACTTCGCTTGAGTGTCGGGCAAATGGCACGGCACCCTGCTCCCCAGTGGTCCAGGTAGGACCCCGCAGAGTTGGCAGCTTGGGCCCTCCCGTTTAATGAAGGGAGAGCCCCTCCTATGCGGAAGCGCCCATGCAGCCCAATGTTTGGCGCTATTCCCCACGCCCTCTGTTTCCGCCCAGTTAGTGCGCCACAGATGAAATGGCGCATGCTATTTTGCGCTCGACTTCCATTCGGAGACAGTAACTCCAATTTTGAGAGCGGGGCGGGACTTCCGCGCCTGCCAAAAAATGTCCTGCCTCGCGGATGTTGCCGGCCCCAAACCGCGCTACGCAATTTTTCACCGAGACTTTCTCAGTCGGCACATGTCAGACACTGATCACTCAGAACAGATGACTGGGCATTCATGACGTGTGCTAATTTCAGTGTTTTTCATATTCCGTCCTGTTCTGGGTGGCGTCACTGGAGGAAAACCTAAAAGATTGGCCAAAAATTAGCATAGGGTGGGCAATGGGCAGGGATCTGCCAAGAATGGTCTTCGTCCCATTAACCGGTCTCTGCTCTTCCGTTCTGTGCAGGCACTGCTGGCCATTGTGAATGGAAAATCTACCTGTCTGTCAAAGCCTTGATAGCCTTTCAGAAGTGTTGAGTGTTAGTGCCACTTTTGTCACTAGTGCCATCTTTTGTATTTTTTTCTTCTTCGAGGATGACTTGCTTCCACACTAAAAATGAGTGTCCAACGTGGGACCTACAGTCTCTGTCACAGGTGGGGCAGACAGTGGTTGAAGGGACGGGTGGGTGGGGTGCTTGGTTGTCGTACGCTCCTTCCACTATTTACGCTTGGCTTCCACTTGCTCCCGGTGAAGCAACTCGAGGTGTTCGGCACCTTTCCAGATGCTTCTCCTCCACTTTGAGTGGTCTTGGGCCAGGGATTCCCAGGTGTCGATGGGGATGTTGCACTTTTTCAAGGAGGCTTTGAGGGTGTCCTTGAAGCATTTCCTCTGCCCACCTGGGGCTCACTTGCCATGTTGAAGCTCTGAGTAGAGCGCTTGTTTTGGGAGTCTTGTGTCAGGCATGCGGACGATGTGGTCCATCCATCATAGCTGATCGAGCGCGGTCAATGCTTTGATGCTGGGGATGTTGACCTGAGAGAGAACACTGACATTGGTGCGCCTATCCTGCGAACGGATTTGCAGGATCTTGCGGAGGCAGCATTGGTGCTAATTCTCCAGTGCTTTGAGGTGCCTACTGTACATGGTACAAGTCTCTGAAGCATATAGGAGGGCGGGTATCACTACTGCTCTGTAGACCATGAGCTTGTTGCCGGGTTTGAGGTTCTGGGCTTCAAACACTCTTTTCCTCAGGTGACCGAAGGTTGCACCGGCACACTGAAGGTGGCGTTGGACTTCGTCATCGACATCTGCCCTTGTTGACAGTAGGACCCGAACTATGTGAAATGGGATACGTTGTCCAAGTCCTTGTCATGGATTTTGATAATCGGGGCGCAGTACTTTGTGGCCGGGGCAGGTTGGTCGAGGACTTTTGTGTTATGGATGTATAATGTAAGGCCCAAACTCTCATATGCTTCGGTGAAGGTGTTGACGATTGTTTGGTGTTCGATCTCCAAGTGTGCGCAGACGTAAGTGTCATCTGCATACTGTAATTCAATGACAGAGAATGGGACAACCTTGGATCTGGACTGGAGGCTGCGGAGGTTGAACAGTTTCCTGTTGTTCTGTAGATTAGCTCCACTCCAGCGGGGTGCTGACTGAGGGTGAGGTGGAGCATTGCAGCAAGGATGATCAAGAAGAACTTTGGTGCGATGACACAGCCTTGCTTGACCACGGTCAGTAAGTGAATTATGTCTGTGGTGGATCCATTGGTCAGGCTCACGACTTGTATGTCATCGTGAAGCGGGCAGAGGTTCGTGACAAACTTTTGAGGGCAGCCGAATTTGAGGAGGACGCTCCATAATCCCTCACAGTTGACAGTGTCGAAGGCCTTTGTGAAGTCAAAGCAGGCCATGTACAGAGGTTGGTGCTGTTCCCTGCATTTCTCTTGAGTTTGACACGGGGTGAAGATCATGTTCATTGTGCACCTTAGTGGGCGGAATCCGCATTATGACTCTGGGAGGAGCTCTTCAGCCACCGGGAAAAGGCGATTGAGGAGGATTCTTGTGATGACTTTCCCTGTGGTAGACAGCAGGGAAACTCCTCTGCAATTGGACTTGTCACCTTTCTTGAAGTTGGTCATGATTACGGCATCCCTTAGATCCCCTGGCATGCTCTCCTCCTTCCAAATAAGAGAAATGAGTTGATGTATTCGCGCCAATAGTGCTTCTCTGCCATGCTTTAGTGCCTCGGCAGGGATTCCATTGGCTCCTAAGGCCTTGTCGTTCTTCAGTTGTGGTGTAGCCTTTTCTACCTCATGCTGGGCTGGGGTTGTGCTGAGATGGTGACGGGTAGCATGCTGCGGGATGGAGTCGAGGCCAGAGTCTCAGTTAAGGAGATCTTTGAAGTGCTCTTTCCAGTAGGCACTGACTGCCTCTCTATCCTTGATGAGTACCTCTCGATCTTGGTCCTCAGTGGGGTAGGACCTTGGGTGCTTGGGCCGTAAGTGATTTTGACTGCCCTAAAGAATCCATGCAAGTTGTGTTTGTTGGCTAGTTGCTGGATCTCCTGCGCTTTCTCCACCCACCATCTGTTCTTTAGGTCGCAAGATTTTTGTTGAACCTTGGTCTTCTGTTGTCTATAGAGCTGCTTTCTTGCTCTTGAGTTGAGTTGTTGTTTCAAGTTCAATAATGCCTTGCGCTTGCGGCTTATTACCTCCTGGATCTCCTGGTCATTCTCGTCGAACCAATCTTGATGTTCCCTGCTCAATAACCGAGTGTCTCTTCACAGGTGATTGTTATGGAGGCCTTGAGGGCAGACCAGGCTGTGGACACTCTGCGTCTCTGGATCACTAGGAGTCATCAGGTTGGCAGTGAGGCACTGGCTGAATAGGGCTTTGAGTGCTCCAGCGTTGATTTTCCTGTGACATCGTTTCTGTTGCCGTCGCTGTTTTGGGGCAACGTTGATGGTGATGGCAGAGTGGATTGGGCGGTGGTCCATCCAGCAGTCATCAGCTACTGTCATGGCGTGGGTGATGCGGACGTCCTTGCGGTGCCTCACTCGGATGATGATGTAGTCTAGCAGATGCCAGTGCTTAGAGCAAGGTTGTTGCCGTGAAGCCTTGTACTTGTCTCTCTGACGGAAAAAGGTGTTGGTTATGACCAGGCCATGTTCGAAGCATTTCATTCGGAGGAAGGTACCGCTGGAGTTGGTTTTCCATACCCACTCTCTGCCGATCACACCTCCCCAGAGGTCTGTGTCCTTTCCAACTCTGGCATTAAAGTCGCCAAGGAGGATCAGCTTGTTGCCTGTTGGGACTCGGGACAGGGATTGTTCAAGGCTGGAGTAGAATTCCTCTGTGGTCTTGTCTGTAGCTTCCAATGTTGACCGTACTGATGCACTGATGACCGTAGCGCACTGGTTCTGGGCTAGGGTGAGCCCAAGAGTCATGAGGCGTTCATTTATCCCAAAAGGGGAATCTCTGAGATGTTTAACTAGCTCCATTTTTTTGCCGAAGCCTAACTCATGGAGGCGACGTTCTTCTTCTGGTTTACTTTTCCAGAAGAAGGTGTAACCTCCACCTTATTCCTTGAGCTGGCCTTCTCCTGCCCGCCGAGTCTCATTAAGGCGTCGGTGTCGATGTGGAAATGTCTGAGTTCCCGGACAACAATAGCAGTACAGCTTTCTGGTCTGTCACTGTTGGGGTTGTCCATGGGGGTCCTGATGTTCCAGGTCCCGAACTTCATTTTAAAGGGTGGGAGATGCCTGTGTGTGAATTATTTTATCATGGGGTGGCCGTTGCACACCAGCTACCACACGGGCTTGACGGAGCAAGGTTTTGGTCCAATGGCAAGGGGATCCAAGACAATTGGAGACCACGCTCTGCTACATTGGCCTAGTACACACACACAAACATACTCCTACTGGCCTCCTCCCTTCTTGCTCCATTACTATCTCATTTTGCCTTACACCCTCATCCCTTTTTTGTCTCTTAATCTCTTCTGCCTACCATCCTATCGCAGACCTTCCCTTTTGTTCTTTCCTCCTCTGCCCTTTTCCCTGCCCCTGCACTTACTTAAAAACCTGTTACATCTCTATCTTTTTCCAGTTCTGACGATGGGTCATCAACCTGAAACATTTGGGGGAAAATTGAGGTCAGAGGCTTCCATCGGACGAACGCCTCCAACCCGAAACAAAGTCCCGGAGGCACTTTCGATTGCGGTCGGAGGCCTTCATTCGATGCACAGCATGCGGGAGATGACTTCTCCATACGTACGGAAATGCTGGAGCTACATGGGCCTAGACCACCAATCATTAGGTAGTATTCTCATTGATAAAAATGGGACCTCTGTTTGTATGGTCTCCCATTACTATCAAAAACACACAGCATAATAAATTTAAAAAGCACCTCACATATTTAAAATTAATTGAAATTAAATGTAATTAAGGGCTAGAAATTCAACAGGTTTACGCCTGTTTAGTGCCATGGCGAAGCTAAAAAGGTAATTTTTGTGGCGCTTAACGAGTTGCACAAAATTTCGAGCACGGGCGGAAAATTCGGCAGCGCTAAAAATGATTGCCGGCCCAATTTTTAACCGTTTTTTACATCATCAATCGGCATGCAATACCGTGCTATCGCTGGGCAAAATTTGCCGATATGGCCAGTTTTATGGCCAGCCCAAAAACACGCCCGAAAAAAATCAAGTCTGACCAGGTCGGACCCAGAGCACACTCGGCGCCAACAGCACCATCTGGAGAAACAGAGCAGAAATTCAATGCATAAAAGGATTTGGAGGGAAGGCTGCGTTTTACACAGTGAGCATTATGTTAGTTCATAGATTGTTTTTAAGGATATTTAAGGACATGTAAAAGAATGGGGCTATACCATCTCTGCCATTATTCCTGGCTGCTTTTTCTATGCAACGTCGAGCTGGAAGAAGGCTTATTCACAAGCATTTTGAGCGTAATCGAAGAGCTCGCAGGTATATGGTGAGGAGGCCTTACCCGCCATGAGTTTACAGGGAACAGCGCTCATACCTGCAGCTCTCTGAGGCACAGTGCGTTCGAAGGCTGTGCTTCTGAAAAGAGGTGGTCGCAGAGAGATGCCAGCTCATAAAGGCAGGCCTACAGTCTACCAGCAGCAACAGAACTGCACTGCCCGTCAAGGTGAAGGTGACTGCGGCACTTGCCTTCTATGCTCCGGCTCCTTTCAGGGGGGAATATATGCTCCATCTCGCAGCACACTACACATTGCTGCATACGCCAGGTGACTATTGCACTGTATGCACACAGAATGGACTTCATAAACATCCCAATGAGCAAGGAGGCACAGAATGAGAGGGCTATTTTGCACGAATTGATGCCTTCCCCAAGGTTCAGAGTGCCATTGATTGTGCGCACATCACCACGCGAGCACCTTTGGAGGAACCAGAGGCTTACTGAAACCGAAAGGGATTCCACTCCCTGAACGTACAGATCGTCTGTGACCATCAGGGCGGTAAATGCCCAATTTACAGGGAGCATCCATGATGCTTTCAGCTTGCGTGAGAACACTGTCTCATACCTTTTCGAGTGTCAGCGCAAGGTCAGAGCTGGATACTGGGAGACAAAGGTTACGGCCTTGCCACCTGGCGCATTGACCACCCCTCCGGAACCCTCAGACAGAAGCTGAGCATCGCAATAATGACAGCCATATAGCCACACGCAACAGCATTGAACAGGCAATTGTAGAGCTCAAGCAGCGCTTCCGATGTCTGGACCACTCTGAAGGCTCCCTGTAATACTCCCCTCAGAGTAGTTTTTCTTTTTCTTTATCAGTAGGTAAACTTTATCATTGTTGTTGCCAAGTTAAGTTAATCTAAGGGTTAAGTCATGGCAGGAGAGCTCGGACATGTGTCATGCTCCTCCTGTGCTATGTGGGAAGTCAGGGGCACTTCCAGTGTCCTTGACGACTACACGTGCAGGAAGTGTATCCGGCTGCAGCTCCTGACAGACCGCATTGCGGCACTGGAGCTGCGGGTGGATTTACTCTGGAGCATCCGCGATGCTGAGGATGTCGTGAATAGCATGTTTAGTGAGTTGGCCACATCTCAGGTAAAGGGTACAAGAACAAGATAGAGGATGGGTGACCAACAGGAAGAGCAGTGCAAGGAAAATAGTGCAGGAATCCCCTGCGGTCATCCCCCTGCAAAACAGATACACCGCTTTGGGTACTGTTGAGGAGGATGACTCATCAGGAGAGAGCAGCAGCAGCCAAGTTCATGGCACCATGGGTGGCTCTGCTGCACAGGAGGGCAGAAAAAAGAGTGGGAGAGCAATAATGGTCGGGGATTCTATTGTAAGGGGAATAGATAGACGTTTCAGTGGCCACAATCGAGACTCCAGGATGGTATGTTGCCTCCCTGGTGCAAGGGTCAAGGATGTCTCGGAGCAGCTGCAGAATATTTTGAAGGGGGAGGGTGAACAGCCAGTTGTCGTGGTGCATATAGGTACCAACGATATAGGTTAAAAAAGGGATGAGGTCCTACGAGACGAATTTAGGGATCTAGGAGCTAAATTTAAAAGTAGGACCTCAAAAGTAGTAATCACAGGATTGCTACCAGTGCCACATGCTAGTCAGAGTAGGAATCGCAGGATAACTCAGATGAATACGTGGCTTGAGGAGTGGTGCAGAAGGGAGAGATTCAAATTCCTGGGACATTGGAAGCGGTTCTAGGGGAGGTGGGAGCAGTACAAACCGGACGGTCTGCACCTGGGAAGGACCAGAACCAATGTCCTAGGGGGAGTGTTTGCTAGTGCTGTTGGGGGAGGGGTTAAACTAACATGGCAGGGGGATGTGAACCTATTCAGGGAGACAGAGGGAAGTAGAATGGGGGCAGAAGCAAAAGATAGAAAGAAGAAAAGTAAAAGTGGAGGGCAGAGAATCCCAAAGCAAAAAGCAAAAAGGGCCACATTGCAGCAAAATCCTAAAGGGGCAAAGTGTGTTAAAAAGACAAGCCTGAAGGCTCTGTGCCTTAATGCGAGGAGTATTCGTAATAAGGGACGAATTAACTGCACAGATAGCTGTTAATGGATATGATGTAATTGGCATCACGGAGACATGGCTCCAGGGTGACCAAGGCTGGGAACTCAACATCCAGGGGTATTCAACATTGAGAAAGGATAGACAGAAAGGAAAGGAAGGTGGAGTGGCGTTGCTGGTTACAGAGGAAATTAACGCAATAGTAAGGAAGGACACTAGCTTGGATGATGTGGAATCAGTATAGGTGGAGCTACAGAATACCAAAGGGCAGAAAACGCTAGTGGGAGTTGTGTACAGACCACCACGCAGTAGTAGTGATGTTGTGGACAGCATCAAACAAGAAATGAGGGATGTGTGCAATAAAGGTACAGCAGTTATCATGGGCGACTTTAATCTACATATTGATTGGGCTAACCAAATTGGTAGCAATGCCGATAAATCCCCGGGGCTTGATAGTCTGCATCCCAGAGTACTTAAGGAAGTGGCCCAAGAAATAGTGGATGCATTGGTGATCATTTTCCAATAGTCTATCGAATCTGGATCAGTTCCTATGGACTGGAGGGTAGCTAATGTAACACCACTTTTTAAGAAAGGAGGGAGAGAGAAAACGAATAAATATAGACTGGTTAGCCTGACATCAGTAGTGGGAAAAATGTTGGAATCAATTATTAAAGATGAAATAGCAGCGCATTTGGAAAGCATAGACAGGATCGGTCCAAGTCAGCCTGGATTTATGAAAGGTAAATCATGCTTGACAAATCTTCTAGAATTTTTGAGGATGTAACAGGTAGAGTGGACAAGGGAGAACCAGTGGATGTGGTGTATTTTGACTTTCAAAAGGCTTTTGACAAGGTCCCACACAAGAGATTGGTATACAAAATTAAAACACATGGTATTGGGGGTAATATACTGATGTGGATAGAGAACTGGTTGGCAGACAGGAAGCAGAGAGTCGGGATAAACGGGTCCTTTTCAGAATGGCAGGCAGTGACTAGTAGGCTGCTGCAGGGCTCAGTGCTGGGACCCCAGCTATTTACAATATACATTAATGATTTAGATGAAGGAATTGAGTGTAATATCTCCAAGTTTGCAGATGACACTAAGCTCGTGGCGGTGTGAGCTGTGAGGAGGATGCTAAGAGGCTGCAGGGTGATTTGGACAGGTTAGGTGACTGGGCAAACGCATGGCAGATGCAGTATAATGTGGATAAATGTGAGGTTATCCACTTTGGGGGCAAAAACACGAAGGCAGAATATTATCTGAATGGCGGCAAGTACAGCAGGCGGTGAATAAGGCAAATTGTATGTTGGCCTTCATAGCTAGGGGATTTGAGTATAGGAGCAGGGAGGTCTTACTGCAGTTGTACAGGGCCTTGGTGAGGCCTCACCTGGAATATTGTGTTCAGTTTTTGTCATGTATGTAACCTTCATGTAACTGTAACCTTCATACCAACACTGCATACTGTATACACCTAAGAAATGCACACCTTGTTCACAGGCGGTGAACTTGTGGGAGACACTCCTCACCTGGTCATCTAGGTATATAAAAGAAGGTCCAATGCAGAGTCTTCACTTCTTGGTCTGGTGAATAAAGGTTCAGGTCACAGAGTGACATTGTGTGCAGAATGTGCCTTGTGTGAATTTGTAGTAGTGTGTAAGGACATTACATTTGGCGACGAGAAATGGGAATCAATGACTCATGAGAATGGCCACCGGTAGCACAGAGGAATAGTACTGTGTTGGTGAGGACTGGGACAATTTCGTTGAGAGGGTCCAGCAGAGCTTTGTCACGAAGGACTGGCTGGGAAATGCAGCGGCTGACAAGCGAAGGGTGCATCTACTGACCAGCTGTGGACTTAAGACGTACATGCTGATGAAAGACCTGCTCGCACCCGAGAAGCCAGTGGACAAAACCTTTGAAGAACTCAACAAACTGATCGGTGAGTACCTCAAACCAGCGAGCAGTATACACATGGCTCAACAGCGATTCTATACACACCGACGTGGGAAGGAGGGTTGCCGCAGACGGGATCCGGCCTACCGAAGCCAAAATGGAGGCGATTTGTCGTGCGCCCAGGCCCGGCAACACATCGGAGTTGCGTTTATTTCTGGGACTCTTGAACTATTTTGGGAACTTTCTGCCGAACTTAAGCACATTGTTGGAGCTGCTACATATGCTCCTGTGTAAGGGTTGCGATTGCTTTTGCAGGGACTGTCAGGAACGGGCTTTCAATCAGGCGTGGAACCTGCTTTGTTCTAATAAGCTGTTGACTCTGTACAACCCCTGTAAGAATTTGGTTTTGACATGCAATGTATCATCCTATGGGGTTGGGTGCGTGTTGTAGCAGAGTAATGATGTGGCTTATGCCTCCAGGTCGCTCTCCCAAGCAGAACGGGGATATGGGATGGTTGAAAAGGAAGCACTCGCAATTGTCTACGGGGTGAAAAATATGCACCAGTACCTTTTTGGCAGAAGGTTCGAGTTAGAAACGGACCACAAGCCGTTAACATCCCTGTTGTCAGACAGCAAAGCTGTCAATGCCAATGAGTCAGCTCGCATACAGCGATGGGCCCTCACGCTGGCTGCATATGACTACACCATACGGCACCGGCCAGGCACCGAAATTTGCGCTGACGCGCTCAGCAGGCTCCCACTGGCCACCACTGAGGGAGCAGCGGAGCAAAGCGCTGAGATGGTCATGGCCGTAGAAGCCTTTGACAGCGCAGGCTCCCCCATCAGAGCCCGCCAGATCAAAATCTGGACCAACAGAGACCCTCTCCTATCCTTGATGAAGAAATGTGTGCTGATTGGGGATTGGGCGCCCGCACACGGAGCATGTCCCGAGGAGGTCAGACCGTTTCACAGACGGATGGATGAGCTCTCCATCCAAAGCGACTGCCTACTACGGGGCAGCCGGGTAGTCATGCCCCAGAAGGGAAGGGAAGCATTCATCAGGGAACGCCACAGCGAGCACCCAGGCATCGTGCTAATGAAAGCCATTGCCCGGTCACATGTATGGTGGCCGGGAATTGACTCAGACCTGGAACACTGTGTTCACAGGTGCACGACATGTGCCCAGCTGGGCAATGCCTCCAGGGAGGCCCCATTCAGCCCGTGGCCCTGGCCCACCAGGCCATGGTCATGTATTCACGTAGCCTACGCTGGCCCGTTCATGGAAAAAATGTTCCTCATTGTTGTTGATGCGTACTCGAAATGGATCGAGTGCATCATTTTGAATTCGTGCACACCATCCACCACTGTGGAGAGTCCGTGTGCGGTCTTTGCGACCCATGGTTTGCTGGACATCCTGGTTAGCGACAACGGCCCGTGTTTCACTAGATATGAATTCTGGGAGTTCATGTTGGGTAATGGCATCAAACATGTCAGGACGGCACCGTTCAAGCCGGCTTCCAATGGCAAGGCGGAACGTGCGGTCCAAATCATAAAACAGAGCATGCTCCGGATTCAAGGACCCTCCCTTCAATGCCGCCTATCGCGCCTCCTGCTGGCCTATAGGTCCCGACTGCATTCGCTCACGGGAGTCCCGCCCGCGGAACTACTCATGAACCGTACACTTAAAACTCGGCTGTCCCTCATTCATCCTGTCCTGTCAGACATTGTTGAGGGCAAGCGCCAGTCCCAAAATGAATGCCATGACCGTAACTCAAAGGGGAGATGTATAGAAATCGATGACCCTGTATTTGTTCTTAATCACGCTTTGGGGCCTAGGTGGCTTGAGGGTACTGTAATTGGCAAAGAGGGGAATAGGGTCATAGTGGTCAGACTTAACAATGGACAGATATGCCGCAAGCATCTGGACCAAGTGAAAAAAAGGTTCAACATGGACACTGACGAACCTGAGGAAGATCATGAGATGTTGCCCACACCACCGCCCGTGAATGAGTAACAAGAACATTCAGCAGCATGCACAGTCCCTGCGGCCAGCCCGGACAGGCCGGAATCACCACAGGTGACAGAGACGCATGCCAAGGCTCAACAACCAGAGCCCCAACTGCGGCGCTCCATGAGAGAGCGTCGACCGCCTGAAAGACTTAATCTTTGACCCCATAAGACGTTGGAGAGAGGTGATGTCATGTATGTAACCTTCATGTAATTGTAACCTTCATAACAACACTGCATACTGTATACACCTAAGAAATGCACACCTTGACCACAGTGGGTGAACTTGTGGGAGACACTCCTCACCTAGTCATCCAGGTATATAAAGGGAGGTCCCACGCAGGGTCATCACTTCTTGGTCCGGTGAATAAAGGTTCAGGTCACAGAGTGACCTTGTCTGCAGCATGTGCCTTGTGTGCATTTATAGCAGTGTGTAAGGACATTACAGTTTTGGTCTCCTAATCTGAGGAAGGACGTTTTTGCTATTGAGGGAGTGCAGCGAAGGTTTACCAGACTGATTCCCAGAATGGCAGGACTGACATATGAGGAGAGACTGGATTGACTGGGCCTGTATTCACTGGAGTTTAAAAGGATGAGAGGGGATCTGACAGAAACATAAAATTCTGACAGGTCTGGACAGGTTAGATGCGGGATGAATGTTCCCGATGTTGGGGCAGTCCAGAACCAGGGGGCACAGTCTAAGGATAAGGGGTAAGCCATTTAGGACTGAGATGAGGAGAAATTTCTTCACTCAGAAAGTTGTTAACCTGTGGAATTCCCTACCGCAGAGAGTTGTTGATGCCAGTTCATTGGATATATTCAAGAGGGAGTTAGATATGGCTCTTATGGCTAAAGGGATCAAGGGGTATGGAGAGAAAGCAGGAATGGGGTACTGAGGTGAATGATCAGCCATGATCTTACTGAATGGTGCTGCAGGCTTGAAGGGCCGAATGGCCTACTCCTGCACCTATTTTCTATGTTTCTATTTTTCAGCAGGTCACTGAGTTCATTGTGGTGTGCTGCATGCTACACAACTTAGCCATCATGAGGGGACTGGATTTGCAGGACCACCACAAGTGAGAGGGGAGGAGGGGTGGGATGAGGAGGAGCACCATGATGAGGGTGAGGAGTACCACGAGGAGGACGAACGAGGAGGAGGAGGAAGACGAGGAACCTGGCGATGAACCCATCCCACCACCCCAACCATCACCACTGGGGAGGCTTCATGGAGCTTTAGCCACTGCAAAAGCCTTATGTCAGCAGTTCATAATTCATTGCTTTGCTTGAAGAGTGAACAGCATGTTTCACCGTTGCCTGCCCCCCACTCTATCCCACCATGTTGACTATTGCCCCTCTTATTCTGCCTCACTCTCTCTCTCTCTCTCACCCCGCCCACTCTCTTTCTCTCTCACTCCCCCAACACTCTCAATGAGACACTACACAGAAATAGATAAGGTGAACAAAATAATTTATTTAGTATACAGTAAATTGAATAAGTGTTATTAAACATTGTAAACATAATTTGGAAACTGGAATAAAATCTATTAAACATTCTTGTGAACTTTTAAAACTTAACAGAATTGAGAAACTTTGAAAACTTTTATAAAATAACAACAAAAAAACAGCAACAAAACAATGAAACAACAATGAAAGAACAAGCCCTGCACCGAACATCTTTTACCAGCGGCCCCTCTTCCCCCGCCCCCCTCCCGCCCATCCTAACCACCCTCCCTTGTGCCAAGGTGGCACCAACATGCCGTGCAGCAAAGCAGCCAGAGTCCTGGTGCTCAAGCAAGAAGCTTGCTCAAGCAAGAAGCTTGGAGTATGGAAGGCCCAGATTCTGAGTGGTGAGCCTTTTGCTCGGCCACACCACTCACAGGTGATGTGCGTCTGGTTGCTGTGAGACTGGGGACTGCCAAATGTCGAGACCATCAATTGGGCGTGGTCATTGACAGCCGCGACAATCTGAGACATGCCTTCCCTCGTGTCCGCTGATAGTGCCGCTGCAATGCATGCGGGAAAAGCACCAAAGACCTCCAGAAGCTGTCAGCTGAGCTGGATGCTCTCCCTGGACAGTCCCACAATCTCCAGGTGTGTGTCTGCCTGTCGGTCAGCAAACCAGCTTTGCTGATTCACCCTCCGGAGAGACAGCATATGGGATTCAACCCAGGGAATGTGTGGCTGCACACCACTTGGACCTGGGCCTTGGTTTGGCCAAAGCCCGAGAATGTGTCTTCCTGGTCAGAGCTACGAACCGCAGCTAAAAGAGGCGTCGATTGCATCGGCCCCCCCGCAGAATAGCTTCTTGAGTTTCCTCCTCATGTGGAGGTTCCTCGTCCTCTGTGTCTTCGTGGTCCCCTGCTGTGCCCCCACATGATAGGCTGAGGCGGAGGCTTCCATTGGCGGATCGGGAGCCTCTACATTTGGAAATAGAAAGCAACAGAAAGGCCCCTTGGGGAAGAGTGACCATAATATGGTAGAATTCTTTATCAAGATGTTGAGTGACACAGTTAATTCAGAAACTAAGGTCCTGAACTTAAAGAAAGGTAACTTCGATGGTATGAGACGTGAATTGGCTAGATTTTAATGCCGAATGACACTTAAAGGGTTGACAGTGAATAGGCAATGGCAAATATTTAAAGATCACATGGATGAACTTCAATATTGTACATCCCTGTCTGGAGTAAAAAATAAAACAGGGAAGGTGGCTCAACCATGGCTAACAAGGGAAATTAGGGATAGTATTAAATCCAAAGAAGAGGTATATAAATTGGCCAGAAAATGCAGTACACCTGAGAACTGGGAGAAATTTAGAATTCAGCAGAGGAGGACAAAGGGTTTAATTAGGAGGTGGAAAATAAAGTAATGGAGGAAGCTTGCCAGGAACATAAAAACTGATTGCAAAAGCTTTGATAGATATGTGAAGAGTAAAAGATTAGCGAAGACAAATGTAGGTCCCTTGCAGTCAGAATCAGGTGAACTTATAATGGGGAACAAAGAAATGGCTAACCAATTGAACAAATACTTTGGTTCTGTCATCACAAAGGAAGACACATATAACCTTTTCCGGAAATACAAGGGGACCGAGGGTCTAGCGAGAAGGAGGAACTGAAAGAAATCCTTATTAGTCAGGAAATTGTGTTGGAGAAATTGATGGGATTGAAGGCCGATAAATCCCCAGGGCCTGATAGTCTGTATCCCAGAGTACTTAAGGAAGTGACCCTAGAAATAGTGGATGCATTGGTGATCATTTTCCAACAGTCTGTCCACTCTGGATCAGTTCCTATGGATTGGAGGGTAACTAATGTAACACCACTTTTTAAATAAGGAGGGAGAGAGAAAACAGGAAATTATACACCGGTTAGCCTGACATCAGTAGTGGGGAAAATGTTGGAATCAATTATTAAAGATGAAATAGCAGCGCATTTGGAAAGCAGTGACAGTATCGGTCCAAGTCAGCATGAATCTATGAAAGGGAAATCATGCTGGACAAATCTTCTAGAATTTTTTGAGGATGTAACGAGTAGAGTAGACAAGGGAGAACCGGTGGATGTGGTGTATTTGGACTTTCAAAAGGCTTTTGACAAGGTCCCACACAAGAGATTGGTGTGCAAAATTAAAGCACCTGGTATTGGGGGTAATGTATTGATGTGGATAGAGCACTGGTTGGCAGACAGGAAGCAGAGAGTACGGATAAATGGGTCCTTCTCAGAATGGCAGGCAGTGACTCGTGGGGTGCCGCAGGGCTCAATGCTGGGACCCCAGCTATTTACAGTATACATCAATGATTTAGATGGAATTGAGTGTAATATCTCCAAGTTTGCAGATGACATTAAGCTGGGTGGCGGTGTGAGCTGTGAGGAGGATGCTAAGAGGCTGCAGGGTGACTTGGACAGGTTAGGTGAATGGGCAAATGCATGGTAGATGCAGTATAATATGAATAAATGTGAGGTTATCCACATTTCTGGCAGAAAAAAGAAGGCAGAATATTATCTGAATGGCAGCAGATTAGGAAAAGGGGAGCTGCAACGAGACCTGTGTCATGCTACATTAGTCATTGAAAGTTGGCATGCAGGTACAGCAGGCGGTGAAGAAATCAAATGGCATGTTGGCCTTCATATCTAGGGGATTTGAGTATAGGAGCAGGGAGGTCTTACTGCGGTTGTACAGGGCCTTGGTGTGGCCTCACCTGGAATATTGTGTTCAGTTTTGGTCTCCTAATCTGAGGAAGGAAGTCCTTGCTATTGAGGGAGTGCAGCGAAGGTTCACCAGGCTGATTCCCAGGATGGCAGGATTGACATATGAGGAGAGACGGGATCGACTGGGCCTGTATTCACTGGAGTTTCGAAGAATGAGAGAGGATCTCATTGAAACATATAAAATTCTGATGGTACAGGACAGGTTAGATGCAGGAAGAATGTTCCTGATGTTGGGGCAGTCCAGAACCAGGGGTCACAGTCTAAGGGTAAGTAGTAAGCCATTTAGGACCGAGATGAGGAGAAACTTCTTCACTCAGAGAGTTGTTAACCTGTGGAATTCTCTACCACAGAGAGTTGCTGATGCCAGTTCGTTAGATATATTCAAGAGGGAGTTACCCTGATGGCTAAAGGGATCAAGGGGTATGGAGAGAAAGCAGGAAAGGGGTACTGAGGTGAATGATCAGCCATGATCTTATTGAATGGTGGTGCAGGCTTGAAGGGCTGAATGGCCTTCTCCTGCATCTATTTTCTATATTTCTATATTTCTATGTAACAGATGAGTGGTTAACAGCAGGGGAGGGGACAGGCTGATGTGAGGAAGTTCACATAACACAGGCCCATTTGAAGGACTGCCGCTACTCCATTATATGTAGCCCACAGACACGGCATCACATTGCCCCAACCCATTTCGCAGACACTACATCACATTGCCCCAACCCTAGTCCACAGGCACTACATCACATTGCCCCAACCCTAGCCCACAGACACTGCATCAAATTGCCCCAACCCTAGTCCACAGACATGATATCACTTTGACCCAACGAAGCCCAGGGATTTTGCAGGATTTACCCTCAGTTTTGAACAGGGAATCAGCACCCCCACAGGTAGTTGACCTCCCTGAGGCACTGATCATAGCTGCAACTCTCTCCTCCAAGTCCATTAACGGCAACGTCCTGGGCGGACTGCCACCTGTGCGCTATGCTCCCGACGGCTATGTGACAACTTTCCCTGCAAAGATGACAATTAGAATGTTTACCAGAGGTCCCTTCTGCTCTTGTGGCACACACAGATAGCCATTAAAGCACTTATACCATACTGTGTGCATTTAATACAGTCCTCTGTTTAATGACCCTGGTAGTTGCACGTGGTTCATGAGGAAGACATCGAAGTGGAGAAAGACCTTTTAAGTCGTCAAAAAGCAGTCTTCCTAATGTGGAATGACTATTCATGCAAATAAGCCTACCTATAGCAACACGTGTGAGATTTACAATTTAAGTAATGAACAAGTGCATGAATAAAAATATTACTTACTTCTGACGTCCCTGCAATGGTCATTGAACTTTTTCCTACATTGTTGATAGTCCGTCTTGGTATTATCGACTGAGGAAGCCTCCTCAGCCATGTTAGTCCACAGTTGCCTTCTCATAGCAGGGAGGGGTTTACCAGCACCTCTCCTATTAAATTCCCCTCATCTGCTTTGCACCGATGCAGTCAGGGCCTCGTTTGTTTCATAACTAAACTTTTGGGCTCTCTGCCTGCTGGAGTCCCCTTCCATCGTGGCTGCTTGGTCTGTGAAAAATAGTTGATTCAGACCTGGATGTACTGTGCATGCGCGGGTGCACTCTGACAGCTAACCAGAATAGCGAGAAGAAGAAAAAAATGAGAGAAAAGAAAAATTGAAAAAAAAATGTGCTCAAATGCAGAAGGTCTTTTTGTACAGCAAATTTCGGCTTTGGCGCATAAATTCACTCATGCAAGGCTGGATTTAGCACTGTCGCCATTGCTGGTCACCGTTTGGTGAATTTTGCGACGTCCAATGATAATACTACCCCAGCGCTAAACAACACTCCACGATTATCGCCCAAAAACAGGAGAAATCGCTAACACACGAATATCTAGCAATGATTTCGAAAAAATATTTTTTGAAAATGTTTTAAAGTATTTTAATCGGTTAAAAATAAACTTATCTTAATGGACAGGGTTATTAACATAAAAATGAATGATTACATTTAATTTTTATAGGTTTTAAAACTCTTACATTGGCAAAAGTAAGCTATACGGCTGCTTTTACCAGGCGGAAAAGTTTGAAGGACATTTGCTGGGTATGAGTTTGGCAAATAGCACAATCTCTCCCGCGCTAATGTCCTTCTCCAGGGGATGTGGAGGATATGTCAAGAGAAATCTTGACAGATCAGAAAAGCCGGTCTTCTGCGCATGCGCATCTCGCCCCAAAAAACGGCTTGGGTTCGTGCGCACTTTGTACGGACCCAGCGAGGCTGGAATTTCCGCCCATTGACTCTGTTTCTCTTTCCACAGATACTGCCTGACCTGCTGAGTATTTCCAGCATTTTCTGCTTTTATTTCAGATTCCAGCATCTGCAGTATTTTGCTTTTATATAAGTATTAGTGCCACTATTTGTAGTGCTGCATTGCACTCATGTCAAGCATTGGCTGTGAGAGTTTATTTAATTGAGTTATTTCATAGGTTTGATTCTGCATCACTTCAACCAGAATATAATACTGTAAAGTGTAACACTGGAGAGTCGGTGTCAATCGTGGCTTGATTTGTAGCACTTTCACCTCTCAGTCAGGATATTATCATTTATCAGCACCTGTGAAGAGATGCTCGGTTACTCGACCAGGAAACACCAAGACTAGTTTGACAAGAAAGACCAGGGGATCCAGGAGCTAATAAGCCAAAAGCAGAAGGCACTTCTGAACTTAAAACAGCAACCCAAATCGAGAGCAAAAAAACAGCTCTACACACGGCTGAAAGCCAAGGTCCAACAAAAAACCCGCGATCTAAAGAACAGATGGTGGGTGGAGAAAACACAGGAGATCCAGCAGTTATCCGACAACCACGACATGCATGGATTCTTCAGCGCAGTCAAGACCACCTAGGCCCAAGCACACAAGGCCCTACCCAAGAATGGTGAGGTACTCATCAATGTCAGAGAAGCAGTCAGTGCCCATTGGAAGGAGCATTTAGAAGATCTCCTTAACCAGGACTCTGTCTTCGACATGAGTCTCCATCCCGCAGCATGCTACCCTTCACCATCTCAGCACAACACCAACCACGCATGAGGTAGAAATGGCCATCCGTCAGCTGAAGAATAACAAGGCTTCAGGAGCAGATGGAATCCCCGCCGGAGCACTAAAGCATGGCGGAGAAGCACTATTGGCATGAATACACAACCTCATTTCTCTTATCTGGAAGGGGGAGAGCATGCCAGGAGTCCAACTGCGGTAACTATAAAGGAATCTCCCTGCTGTCGGCCACAGGGAAAGTCATCGTAAGAATCCTCCTCAGGGAAAATGCTGGAGTCCATTATTAAGGAAGCAGTGGCAGAACATTTGGAAAAGCATAATTCAAACAAGCAGAGTCAGCATGGTTTTATGAAAGGGAAATCATGTTTGACAAATTGACATAAAAAGGAAAAGAGTAGCTAAAGTAATTGTTGATCTTCTAGAGGATGAGACTGGGGAATTAATAATGGAGAACAGGGAAATGGCAGAGACATTGAACAAATATTTTGTATCGGTCTTCATGGTAGAAGACACTAAAAACATCCCAATAGTGGATAATCAAGGGGCTATAGGGAGGGAGGAACTTAATACAATCACTATCACTAAAGAAGTAGTACTTGGTAAAATAATGGGACTAAAGTCAGACAAGTTCCCTGGACTTGATGGCTTACATCCTAGGGCCTTAAAAGAAGTGGCTGTGGAGATAGTGCATGCATTGGTTATGATCGATTAAAATTCCCTGGATTCTGGGGCGGTCCCGCAAATGTAACGCCCCTATTTAAAAAAGGAGGCAGACAAAAAGCAGGAAACTATAGACCAGTTAGCCGAACATCTGTCATTGGGAAAATGCTGGAGTCCATTCTTAAGGAAGCAGTAGCAGGGCTTTTGGAAAAGCATAATTCAATCAAGCAGAGTCAACATGGTTTTATGAAAGGGAAATCATGTTTGACAAATTTTCTGGAGTTCTTTGAGGATGTAATGAGCAGAGTGGATAAGAGGTAACCAGTGGATGTGGTGTATTTGGATTTCCAAAAGGTATTAGACAAGGTGCCACATAAAAGGTTACTGCACAAGATAAAAGTTCAGAGGGTTGGGGGTAATATATTAGCATGGATACAGGATTGGCTAACTAACAGAAAACAGAGAGTCGGGATAAATGGGTCTTTTTCCAGTTGGCAAACAGTGACTACTGGGGTGCTACAGGGATCGGTGTTGGGTCCTCAACTATTTATAATCTATTTATTATTATAAACTATAATAATTTATAATTTATAATGACATAGATGAACAGACCGAGTGCAATGTAGCCAAGTTTGCTGAAGATACAAAGATGGAACGAAAAGCAAATTGTGAGGAGGCCCCACAAAATCTGCAATGGGATACAGACAGGCTAAGTGACAGATGGCATATAATGTGGGAAAATATGAGGTTATCCACTTTGGCAGAAATAATAGAAAAGTAAATTATAATTTAAAAAATGGAGTAAAATTGCAAAGTGTTGCAGTACAGAGAGACCTGGGGGTCCTTGTGCATGAAACGCAAACAGTTAGTATGCAGGTACAGCACATAAAGAGGAAGGCAAATGGAATGTTGGCCTTTATTGCAAGGGGGATAGAGTATAAAAGCAGCAAAGTCCTGCTACAACTGTACAGGATATTGGTGAGGCCACACCTGGAGTACTGCATACAGTTTTGGTCTCCATATTTCAGGAAGGATATATTTGCATTGGGTTGATTCTGGAGATGAGGGGGTTGACTTATGAGGATACGTTGAGTAGGTTAGGCCTATACGCATTGGAGTTCAGAAGAATGAGAGATTCTTATTGAAATTTATAAGATAATGAGGGAGCTCGACAAGGTGGATGCAGAGAGGGTATTTCCACTCATAAGGGAAATTAAAACTAGGGGACATAGTCTTAGAATAAGGGGCCATCCATTTAAAACTGAGATGAGGAGGAATTTCTTTTCTCTAAGGGTTGTAAATCTATGGAATTCTCTGCCCCAGAGACCTGTGGAGGCTGGGTCATTGAATATATTTAAGGCGGAGACAGACAGATTTTTGAGTAATAAGGGAGTAAAGAGTTATGGGGAGCGGGCAGCGAAGTGGAGCTGAGTCCATGATCAGATCAGCCATGATCTTATTGAATGGCGGAGCAGGCTCAAGGGACCAAATGGCCTACTCCTATTCCTATTTCTTATGTTCTTATGTTCTCATGTTCTTATGTTCTCAGTCATCTTCTCCCTGTGGCTGAAGAGCTCCTCCCAGAGTCACAATGCGGATTCCATCCACTAAGGGGTACAACGGACATGGGGCTAGACTTTACACTTCACATTGCCCATATATCGCCCATATGTTGCCCAAAACGGCCTTTCATCGCCCATTTTGACAAAAAAGTGGAAATTCAAGCTGGATCATTGCCGAAAAATGATCCCCCTGACTTTCGGCTCACATCGCCGAGCTGATCGCTGAGGTGATTGCCCGCTCATCGCCCAGTCTAACTTTCGGCACATCGCCGGGCTGATCGCTGAGGTGATTGCCCGCTCATCGCCCAGTCTAACTTTCGGCTCACATCGCCGGGCTGATCGCTGAGGTGATTGCCCGCTCATCGCCCAGTCTAACTTTCGGCTCACATCGCCGAGCTGATCGCTGAGGTGATTGCCCGCTCATCGCCCAGTCTAACTTTCGGCACATCGCCGGGCTGATCGCTCGCTGATAACATTGCTGGAAAATAGTTGCTTTTCCCGGGCTTTCCTCACAGAGCTCAGCACCACGGATGCCATTTTGACGCCATTTTGAATATCGGAGGAAAGGAGGAAGGCTGCAAAAACAAGAGTGCAAGTAATTTGTGAGTTATAAGTGTATTTGACAGGTATATCTAGCCAAATTTGAACTTATATTACTTATTATAATTATATTTTCATTTATTTTCATAGATTGGTCAATTTAGTAGTAGAAAAGGCATTTATATAAACAGTGAAAGAATAATGGGGACTGCATCTTCTCTGCCATTACTTGTAAGTGCAGAACTGCTGGCCTCTGAGCTTGAGTTAAGTGAAGGATTTTGTGAAGGGGTCAATCTTAGAGGTCGCAGACTAATGCGTGGACGTATGAGGAGACCTTACAGCCGAAGAACTTACCTGAACTTGTCTGATAACGCGTGCCTTTGGATGTTGCACTTCGAAAAGGGTATCTGTAGCCTGCCAGCACCATCAGGATTGCACTGTCCGTTGAGGTAAAGGTTGCTGCGGCACTATCCTTCGACACATCGGGCTCCTTTCAGGCTTCAGCTAGCGACATCTGCCTTATCTCTGAGCACGCCACACACTGCTCCATTCGACAGGTGACTCAAGCCCTATACGCTCGCAGGATAGACTTTATAAACTTTCCTATGACCAGCGAGTCACAAACCGGGAGGGCTTTGGGGTTCTCGAAAATAGCAAACTTCCCCAAGATGCAGGGAGCAATAGACCACACGCACATCGTCCTGAAATCACCTTTACCGAACACGGAGTTGTTTCGTAACCGAAAGGGATTTCACTCGCTGCGTGTGCAGCTCGTTGTCGACCACAACCAAATTATCATGGCAGTTAATGCTAATTTTCCAGGCAGCATCCATGATGCACACATCCTGCGAGAGAGTGCTGTCGCTGACCTGTTTGTCAATCAGCCACAAGGTCACGGTTGGATGCTGGGGGATAAAGGATATGGCCTTGCCAGCTGGCTCATGACCCCCCTGCGTAACCCCGTTACTGAGGCCGAGAAGCGTTACAATGAAAGCCACATTGCTACACACAACATCGTCGAAAAGACAATTGTAATCCGAAAGCAGCGCTTCAGATGCCTGGACCACTCAGGAGGCAGCCTACAGTATTATCCTGACCAAGTTGCTGAGTTTATTGTGGTATGTTGCATGTTACATAACCTGGCTATAAGGAGAAGCACAACATTTGCCAGATGGGGCTGCAGGTTCACCTCAAGAAGGGTTGGAGGCGGAAGAGGTAGATGATGAGGAGCAGCAGGAGGAGGAGGCCGATGAGCACCTCGGGGAGGACCTTCGACCTGGCGATGAACCCATGTCCCCACGCCCACCCGCAAGACTGGAAAAACCCCGTGGGAGTTACGCGGCTGCAAAACTGTTGTGTGAGCAGCTCATAAATGAAATCTTTGCGTGAACTTTCATTATGGGCAGTCAGAGTTACAGTTATGTTTATTGCAAAACAACAGTTGTGTTTACGTTAGCAGTAAGCCCGGTCTGGTCGGCCATTGTTTACATTAATATGTTATTACTTTATTGTAAGAAAATGCACAATTGTAAAATGTAATAAAAATTTTTTACTCAAACAAAATTTCAATTTCAACTGCAACAGGAGCAACACAAACGACACAACAACCCACCACCCACCCAGTCACCCACCCACCCAACCTCCCCAAACAACACCCTAACAGTAAACCATTAACAGAAAAAACAAACATTATTCACACATCACCTGCGGCCACAATTCCCTCCCACCCAATTTGGTCCCCGGGTGGCACCGAGACGTCGCGGGCGTGCAACTGCCAATGGCTAGACTTCCTGCCATGGTGGGGGAACTGCTGGTGCGATCACCTGTTGGGGAGGTGTAGGAGGGGAAGGCGAAGTATGGGGATAGCCTTCCGAGTCAGAAGGAATTGCCTCCTCCTGACCCGCTTGTGTGCTGGCGTTTGAGGTCTGCGGCATCACGTCATGTTCAGGTGCAGCGCCGTGTACCGCCAACAATGCATTCCGCAAGACATTGGTGGCGACGGTCTGCTGCCGCATCTCCTCGTGCGTCTGCTACGACACCCTGGCGTAGGCCTCCATGAAGGCCTCTGTGAAGACCACAAATGCCTGGAGATGGTCGCGACTTATCGCGACGGTCTCCTCGCACACTTGAGCCAAGCCATCCATGCGATCGGCCAGGGTAGGCGCGTGCTCTACTCACTGATGCGACCTCCGTGGGGTCTGCGAGGGCACTAATGCTTGCCTTGGCGTCGACAGTTGGCCCCACTGCTTCTTCCGTCGAAGATGCCGTCATAATGGCCACAGGTCCCACGGGTGATTTCACCACAATCTGAGGGATGCTAGGGGCATCTTCCTACGATTCCAGTTCCTCCTCCTCCTCCTCAACAGGCTCTGTGGTATCTTCCTCCTCCTCCTCCTCCCCACCCATGGTGAGGACCACCTGTAACGGAACCGCAGGTTGTAGCTCTGATCTGCACGTTTGTACTGTGGGTGTTGTGGGCCTTGCAAAACACAATTGAGCTTATTGAGTTTATTAGAGCAGAGGGGTACACATTATTGCGCTGCGCTGGCATATGAAGGCGGAGCATCACTACGACAATAAATGAGAAAAGGAGACATTACATAACAATACATCATGTGTTAGTACATATGGTAGTACATCTATGCGGAATTCAGTAACACAGTGTTGTGGAGGCAGGATTACTTTAACACTGATGGACACATTACTCATGTGACACATCAGAGGGCTCGGCAGATCCACAGGAGGTGGCCGCTCGACTGTGGCTCCCCAGCAGAGCCACAGTACGCTCCTCAATGTCACTCAATGCGTGTAAGGAAGCTGTGCCCCCTCCCTGCTGGGCTCGGTTGTTCAATATCTTCCTCTGCAAAATTGGCAAAGTTCATGGCATAAGCTGTATGTGTACTATCATGGAAAGACTTTTTAACAGTTATAACACATATTGGGGATATGAGGTGATTATTGACATAAACATATCTCTCTCTAATACAATCTCCATTGAGGTCTGCAATGTCAGGAGCTAATGTCAAAAGTGTCCCGCTGTGTACAAAATATATTTCAATGCAGGCAATTTAATATTAAAATTACAATAATATACAATGTAAAACCTGTACTTACTCTTGCTGACGCGACCAGGCTGTTGCAACGCTTGCGGCATTGGTCGGACCCCCTCGCCTCATTACACGCCGCCGAGACGATGTCAGAAGTCTCGGCCCATATTTTCCTGTACGCCTGGGGTGGGGGTTACCCACTGCCACCCCAGGTTAACAAGCCCCACCTTGCGTACATCTCCTGAACGAGGACCTCATTTGCTTCATCTGAGAAGGGCTTGGCTCTTTTGCAAGCCTCCTCCACATCAGATGACGATGCTGACATTTTTGATCTTTATCTTTTCTTCATAAGCTTTTATATTTTTAATTTATGTTTTAAAATTAATGTTTTCAAATATATGTTTTTAAATGAATGTTTTCACATTAATGTTTTCAAATATATCTCCTTTTGCTCCTCTCTTACTCCAATTCTAGCTCTCTCCTCCTTCTCGTTCTCTCTCTCGCTCTCTCTCTCCCCCACCACAATTGACCTTCTGCGCATGTGTGGATGACCCCTGACCTCCCGAAACACGTGAAATGCTGTCAACCAGAAGGTTTTTTTAAAATCGCATGCACAGAAGGCCGTTGCTAGGGAAGCCTTTGACTTTTACATCGCTGGCCTTTCGTTGGGCGCACGTCACATCGCTGACCTTTTGCATCGCCCATTTGACATCGCTGGCCCCTCGCCGAATGGAAAATCGGCGTACAAAAAAATGGACGATGAGCCAGCGATCGGTAAGGCTGGGACATCGAACATCACTGGAACATCGCACATTTTTTGGGCGATAGAGAGCAAAGTGGAAAGTCTAGCCCCAGATCTTCACCGTGCGACAACGACAATATAAATGTAGGGACAGCACCAACCCTTGTACATGGCCTTCTTTGACCTCACAAAGGCCTTTGACACTGTCAACTGTGAGGGATTATGGAGCATCCTCCTCCATTTCGGCTGCCCTCAAAAGTTTGTCACCATCCTCCACCTGCTCCATGATAACATGCAAGCCGTGTTCCTGACCAACAGATCCACCACAGACATAATTGATGTAGGACCGGGGTCAAACAAGGCTGTGTCATTGCACCAATGCTCTTCTCGATCACCCTTGCTGCAATGCTCCATCTCACCCTCAGTAAGCACCCCGCTGGAGTGGAGCCAAATTATAGAACAAATGGAAATCTGTTCAACCTCCGCCGTCTCCACGCCAGATCCAAGGTCGTCCCATCCTCTGGCATGGAACTACAGTACACAGATGACGCTTGTGTCTGTGCACACTCGGAGGCTGAACTCCAAGCCATCGCCAACACCTTCACCGAGGCGTACAAGAGCATGGGTCTTACACTATACATCCGTAAGACAAAGGTCCTCTACCAACCTGACCCCACCACACAGCACTGCCCCTCCCCCGTTTATCAAAATCCATGACGAGGCCTTGGATAACGTGGACCATTTTCCACACCTCGGGAATCTACTATCAGCAAGGGCAGACATCGATGACGAGGTCCAACACCACCTTCAGTGTGCCAGGTCAGCCTTTAGCTGTTTGAGGAAGAGAGTGCTTGAAGACCAGGACCTTAAATCTGGCACCAAGCTTATGGTCTACAGGGCAGCAGTGATACCCACCCTCCTATATGGCTCAGAGACTGGACTATATACAGGAGCCAGCTCAAAACGCTGGAGAAGTACCACCAACGCTGCCTCCGTATGATCCTGCAAATGCATTGTCATGATAGATGCTCCAATGTCAGTGTTCTCGCTCAGGCCAACATTCCCAGCATCAAAGCATTGACCACGCTCGATCAGCTTTGCTGGGCGGGCCACATCGTCCACATGCCTGACACAAGACTCCCAAAGCAAGCGTTCTGCTCGGAGCTTCGACACGGCAAGCGAGCCTCAGGTGGGCAGAGGAAACACTTCAAGGAAAGCCTCAAAACATCCTTGATAAAGTGCAACATCACCACTGAAATAGAAACATAGAAACATAGAAAAAAGGTGCAAGAGTAAGCCATTCGGCCCTTCAAGCCTGCACCACCATTCAATAAGATGATGGCTGATCATTCACCTCAGTACCCCTTTCCTACTCTCTCTCCATACCCCTTCATCCCTTTAGCCGTAAGGGCCATATCTAACTCCCTCTTGAATATATCCAATGAACTCGCATCAACAACTCTCTGTGGTAGGGAATTCCACAGGTTAACAACTCTCTGAGTGAAGAAGTTTCTCCTCATCTCAGTCCTAAATGGCTTACCCCTTATCCTTAGACTATGTCTCCTGGTTCTGAACTTCCCCAAAATCGGGAACATTCTTCCTGCATCTAACCTGTTCAGTCCCGTCAGAATTTTATATGTTTCTATGAGATCCCCTCTCATCCTTCTAAACTCCAGTGAATACAGGCCCAGTTGATCCAGTCTCTCCTCATATGTCAGTCCTTCCATCCCGAGTATCAGCCTGGTTACCCTTCACTGCACTCCCTCAATAGCAAGAATGTCCTTCCTCAGATTAGGAGACCAAAACCAAACACAATGTTCCAGGTCAGGCCTCACTAGGCCCTGTACAACTGCAGTAAGACCTCCCTGCTCCTATACTCAAATCCCCTAGCTATGAAGGCCAACATACCATTTGCCTTCTTCACCGCTTGCTGTACCTGTATGCAAACTTTCAATGACTGATGTACCATGACACTCAGGTCTTGTTGCACCTCCCCTTTTCCTAATCTGCCGCCACTCAGATAATATACTGCCTTCGTGTTTTTGCCCACAAAGTGGATAACCTCACATTTATCCACATTATACTGCATCTGCCACTCGTTTGCCCACTCACATAACCTGTCCAAGTCACCCTGCAGCCTCTTAGCATCCTCCTCACAGCTCACACCGCCACCCAGCTTAGTGTCATCTGCAAACTTGGAGATATTACACTCAGTTCCCTCATCCAAATCATTAATGTATATTGTAAATAGCTGGGTCCCAGCACTGAGCCCTGCGGCAGCCCACTAGTCACTGCTTGTCATTCTGAAAAGGACCTGTTTATCCCGACTCTGGGAATCCCTGGCTCACGACCGCCCAAAGTGGAGGAAGAGCATCCGGGGTGGTGCTGAGCACCTCGACTCTCATCGGCGAGAACAAGCAGAAACCAATCGTAGACAGCGGAAGGAGCGTGCGTCAACCCAGACTCCCCACCCACCCTTTCCTTCAACCACTGTCTGCCCCACCTGTGACAGAGACTGTAGGTCCCACATTGGACTCTTCAGTCACCTGGGAACTCACTTTTAGAGTGGAAGCAAGTCATCCTCGACTCTGAGGGACTGCCTATGATGATGATGATGATGAGTGCTTCATTTCACTCATATCAGGAGCTGGCTGTGAGAGTTTATTTAACTGAGTCATTTCATAGTTTTAATTCTGGGGCACTTTAACCAGTATATAACCCTGTAAAGTTTAACACTGGAGAGTAGGTGTCAATCTTGGCTTGATTTGTAGCACTTTCACCTCTGAGTCAGAATATTATGGGCTTAAAATTGGCCGCCAGCCTTGTGCCCTTTTTATTGGCGATATTTTGCCTTTTTTGACAGAAAAAGGTGTTCACCTAAATTGGCCAAAGTTATGCGCCAGTGGTTTTGAAATACTGCTCTCACCAAAAGACCAATTTCTAGCAACACTCCAGATACTAGAGCATATAATGTAAAGTTGACACTTCAGTACAATACTGAGGAAGTGCTGCACTTTAGGAGGTACAGTCTTTTAGATGTGATAGTAAACCAAGATGCATCTCCCCTTTCAGGTGGACTTAAAAGATCCCATGGAGTTATTCGAAGAAGAGCAGGAAGGTCTCACATTTATCCTTCAACAAATACCCAGAATAGGTCAGGCCGTAGTTTGCGGGTGTGTACGAGGTGCGCAAGTTCAGGATTAAGGAATGAGCTGAGCATGTGCGAAAACCCGGAACTTGCGATCTGTCAGATCCTCCGAGCCCTCAGGAAAAGGGCCTCCGCGAGCAGAGAGTTAGCCCAACTTCTGCCCAACGAATGCCCATGAAATTCTAACATAAAAATACTTTTTTTCCATTAATTTAAACATTACACATGTATAATAGGCAAGGTTATTTTTAATCCCTTTAAAACTTTTAAATTTATTTTTCAAAAAATTAAATTTTTGTTTTAAATGTTGATTATATTGTATTTTAATTCATTTTAAATATGTAATGTTTTTTAAAAATTTATTTTGTTATGTTACATGTATTTTTTATGTGATCCCCCTTCATGCTTATGGGGATTCCATATGTACAGACTCCCCATAAGCATGAATGGGGATTCCCTTCTTTGATTGGTTGGGCTGACCCATGTGATCCCAGGGCCGCTTGCGAACCACCTGAGCTCCTGTGATACGTGAGCCTCTATGCAGGCCTAGTCATAGAAGCCCAGGAGCATGAGTCTCCGTGGAACCTGCAGCAAAAAGTACGTTTATAGATTTCTTGCAAATTTAGTCCCATCTTCAGGTCGTTTTTTTTATTGCTGTTTGTGGCAGCTTGTGTGTGCAAATTGGCTGCCATGTTTCCTATATTACAATAGCAATTCCACTCTAATCTACTTCAATGGCTGTAAAGCACTTTGGAACATCCAGAGGTCGTGAAAGGCGTTATATAAATGCAAGTTCTTTCTCTTCTTTCTTATACCCCTGAATCTCAATAAACCTGTGCTCCAGATTGATCGACCTAAATAACTGTAAGTCACCAGCAGAATCAACACTTAACAACATTAAAAAACTGTTGGAACAAAAGCTTACTGAAAAATCCTGGAGCTCCAATAAAGCCACATAAGACATGCTCAAATTTATCAGGGCTTGCAATTTATACTGTAAGATCCCACTGTATTTCTTTCAAAGTTCATAAGAAAGCTTTGGAATCTCACAATGAGGCATTGAAGGAAATGGCAGCTGTTTTGACACTCTTTAACTTTAGCATCTTTATGTAGTTTGTTGTTACTAGCAATGCTTCTGCCGACAACGTTGGCTTAAATAAATGAATGTGACATAAATATGAATGTTATGGCTTCATCTGCATGCTTTGTCATTTCTTCCAATTAAAAAGTAAGTTAGCTTTTCAATATCCATGTTCATTTCTGTCACTCAATGATGAGATGAAGTTGCTTGTGTTCCCCTATTAAGCTTAATTTATATGCACATATTTGAAGTAGCTTCTTTATATCTGATGTGATCTTTGAAGACACTGGTATACCATTTATATCTTCACACAGATGTGACATGTTACTTAAATCCGACACACATGCTCCAATTAACACCAGCCAGAATCTTTTACAAGGTGGTTAAAAGTGAGATGGCTTTGTTAGTCGTAATGTTGTCAGCAGACATCTTGGGAGCCAGTTGGACCTACGTGCACCCGATTTATGGGTGTAAAGCGGGCGCAACGAGCCCCAATTTCAGGCACCGACGTCCTGGGGCCCAGGGATGTCTGAAAAAAAATCCATCCCAAATTGAATTGGCCATTTCTTTTTTTCAGACATTCCAGATGGCCATTTAAAACAGGGGTAGGATCCCCAAAATAACTAACTGAGGGGGGCTATGGCCTGTTTTAGTTCCACCTCACAGAAATTGGATTGTGGGAGCGGGCCAGGAATAACTTTGCCAGGAATGTGGTGGAAACCCTATTTCAGAAACCCCCAAGGATTCTTAGCTGGCTGCTGCGGCCTACGCAGAGGCCAACTAATGGTACCATTTACTTTTAAACCTTCTTGCGGAGTCAGCAGTTCTCCCCGATGATTTAGTCGTCGCGATAGCCACCCCCAGCCCCCGACTCCCATTGCCCGCTCCAAACCCCTTCACAGGATCTCCCTCCGGGTCTTTGCAAGTGAGGCATGCAGTGAGGTGCCTTTGTGCTCCTCCACTGTCTGAAAATGGGCCCAGATGAATTTCTTCCCCACAAAGTATCCAAAATACTTCAACATGTGGAGATGTGGAATCAGAAAGCCATTTGGCCCATTGCACCTGTGTGAAAGAGCTATCCAATTATCCAAGTTTCCCCCCTAGCCTTGCAATTTTTTTCCTTTTCAAGTATGCATCCGACTCCCTATTGAATCTGCTTCCACCACTCTTATTGGATTTATTAACGACTATCTTATATTTCTAACCCCTAGCCTTGGCCTCCCCACAAGTGGAAACATCTACTCTGCCACCCTATTGAACCCCTTCATAATTTAAAAAACCTCTATCAGTTCACCTTTCAATCTTCCCTCTTCTAGAGCCTGAATATGATAGGCGACAGAGCTTTGCTCTGCTCCATTAGTTCATGGGATCCTAGTATGATACCGCACAGAAGGAGGCCACTCGCCCATCATGCCTGTGCCAGCTCTTTGATAGAGCTATCCAATTAGTCTCAATTCCCCTGCTCTTTCCCTGTAGCCCTGTTAACGTTTACCCATCAAGCATTTATCCAACTCCCTTTTGAAAGTTACAATTGAATCTGCTTCCACCGCCCTTTCAGGCGGCGCATTCCAGATCATAATAACTCACTGCATTAAAAAATTCTCCTCATTCCCCCTCTCTAGTTCTTTTGCCAATTACCTTAACTATGTGTCCTCTGGTTATCGGCCCTCCTGCCAGTGGAGATAATTTATCCTTTATACTCTATTAAAACCTTTAATTATTTTGAACACTTCTAGTAAATTTCCCCTTAACCTCCCCTACTCGAAGGAGAACAACCCCAGCTTCTTCAGTTTCTCCACATAACGGAAGTCCTTCACACCTTGCACCATTCTAGTAAATCATCCTCTGCACCCTCTCCAAGGTCTTGACATACTTCATACGGTAAGGTGCTCAGTACTGAACACAATATTCCAGCTGAGGCCTAACCAGTGATTTATAAAGGTATAGTATAACTTCCTTGCTTTTGTACTCTATTCCTTTCAATTTGTCCTATCACCTTCAAAGACGTGTGTAAGTCCTTTGATGTGGGAGCTGTTTGACCTTTGTTTTTGCATTTTGATTGTGCTGTATTGTTGTAACACTAGATTAGAACAGAACTTCATCAATAAACAATGTTACATTTTATAAATGTCCTCTTCCCCACATTGCAACAGTGACTATACTCCAGAGGCACTTCATTGGCTGCAAAGTGCTTTGAGACATCTGGTGGGTCGTGAAAGGTGCGATATAAATGTAAGTCTTTTTTTTTTGTTTTATCTCATGTACTTCAGCTCTGGAGACGAGTAGATGTCTGTAATGTATGCATCTGTTGTAAGCGGTTTTTGATCCTAGCCCAAGGGCTAGATGGACGGTTCGAGTCGCCCCTGCCGTACGAGAATTCTATACCCGGGGATTATTATTCAGAGTGTAAATGGAATAAGTCACGGACAGGAATGCTTCGGTGAAAAATCACTCTTATTTATTTGGTCTAACACACACTGGCTAAAACATGCACTACTAAACGAAATCACTGTCTCTGTGGAGAATAAGATCAAGGTTAAAACAACATACAGTACAACACTGAGGACCGGTGACATGCAGTAATTTCCTTGTTGCTATGGTGGAGTCTAACTCCCCCGCTACCAGAGAATTACCCAGTCACATGAAGCTCCCTCCCTAGAATAGCTCAAAAAATCTTCACTTCTGAGAAAACCCTGAGCCCTTACACCTCACCCAGCTCGCCTGGGATATCTGGTTACCGGCTCAGGACACTCAACAGCTTCTTCCGCGAAACTGCGGCTTCCTCCTCTGGTACTTCTTGTTACGTCGAGAGCGAAAGGGAGAAGGGGTAACGCTCGAACGTTAGAGAACGCTCCAGAACGCTAGAGAATGGTGGAAAAGAGTCTATCTTTAAAGGAGTCCTGCTGCCTTTATCTCTCCCGCCAATCTTTGAATTCCTTTTGCTTCGAAGTACTCCGATGCTTAGTTGGTGATGGGCCATCAGACCCATGTGTATTGGACTGATGCCCCTAGGTCCGGGAGATCTCTCGGCTTGTGTAGGGAAGAACTGGCCCCTCTTGGTCTGGCCAGGCTAGTGGGTCCATTGTTCTGCTTCTCTTCTGAGATGGAGGTGAGAAGAGCCTTTGCATATTAGAGTGGTTTTCCAATAGTTTACGCATGCTTCAGATATCTGAGCCCATTTCCTTTTGCTAGGGCGAACCCGTACATTCTGGATGACTGACAGTTCTTTGTCACAGCCAACTGCCATGTGGTCTCTGGAGTTTTAGCAAACCAGCCTTTTCACATATCTGCACAAGGTGACCCCATCATAGGGAAAGTACCCTCAGAGAAAAAAACCCATAAAGTCCACAAAATATTAGCCGCTGAGTCCATTCTTTAAACAGAGACTTTGCGATCACTTCAGTTCCCTGTTGGATGCTTTTTTCTTTCCATAAAACATCACTCAACGAGAGAGCAAAGGCAAAAGTCTCCCACAAGTGAAGCTGTTCCCCTGTTCCGTTTTAAAATCCCAGAACTATATCTCTTACGGCATGTCACAGTTCCCTTCTACAAAGTCAAAACATAAGAAAACAGCTTCTTCACATGTAAGCTCTATAAGACGTTACCAAAAAAAAAATAATCACCGCGCACATCACACAGTACAGCATTGACAGGTGGTGACACATTACAAAAACTACAACAGCGCAATACAGAGTGTGAAACTATAATCAGAATATAATATACTTGCTTACAGAACTTTGGTACATTACAAGCTTTGGCAGGGAGAAACTATCATCAACAATTACACCACTCCGAGTCGATCTAACATCCCTTGCCACTGCGTTCGGAGCATCTGGCTCGGTCGCCTGCAGCTGGTGTACAACAAATAGCTTACAAGCAACAATTGTATGATGACTAATGCATGGGAACAGAAACATAGAAACATAGAAACATAGAAACATAGAAAATAGGTGCAGGAGTAGGCCATTCGGCCCTTCGAGCCTGCACCGCCATTCAATAAGATCATGGCTGATCATTCACCTCAGTACCCCTTTCCTGCTTTCTCCCCATACCCCTCGATCCCTTTCGCTGTAAGGGCCATATCGAACTCCCTCTTCAATATATCCAATGAACTGGCATCAACAACTCTCTGCAGTCGGGAATTCCACAGGTTAACAACTCTCTGAGTGAAGAAGTTTCTTCTCATCTCAGTCCTAAATGGCCTACCCCTTATCCTTAGACTGTGTCCCCTGGTTCTGAACTTCCCCAACATCGGGAACATTCTTCCTGCATCTAACCTGTCCATCCCGTCAGAATTGTATATGTTTCTATGAGATCCCCTCTCATCCTTCTAAACTCCAATGAATACAATCCCAGTCGATCCAGTCTCTCTTCATAAGTCAGTTCTGCCATCCCGGGAATCTGTCTGGAGAACCTTCGCTGCACTCCCTCAATAGCAAGAACGTCCTTCCTCAGATTAGGAGACCAAAACTGAACACAATATTCCAGTTGAGGCATCACCAAGGCGCTGTACAACTACAGTAAGACTTCCCTGCTCCTATACTCAAGTCCCCTAGCTATGAAGGCCAACATGCCATTTGCTTTCTTCACTGCCTGCTGTACCTACATGCCAACTTTCAATGACTGATGAACCATGACACCCAGGTCTCGTTGCACCTCCCCTTTTCCTAATCTTCTGCCATTCAGATAATATTCTGCCTTCGTGTTTTTGCCACCAAAGTGGATAACCTCACAGTTATCCACATTATACTGCATCTGCCATGCATTTGCCCACTCACCTAACCTGTCCAAGTCTCCCGATCCCAACCAATCCCACCCCCAGCGTCCTGCCACCGCCTGCGAAACGCGATCAACACATCAGTTGGGCAAATCTTTTCTGACCCCCAGATGCACACATAATTCCCTTCCTCGGATTCCCACCACTTATCCCAACCCACATTTACTCCTCCCTGCGAACCCGTCATTGTCCGGTAGGTGTCATTACTTACTCTTTCCCAGTCAGCTGTCTGGTCCCCTGTGCCTGTGCTCAGTTTCCTGAGCCACCACCACCTTCCCAGTGGAATGTGTCCCCCACAGCTAAGGCACACCCGTTTACCCTCCGTTACCCTGACCCGGGAGTGGTAACCCCTATTCTCGGCCGTAGGATGGACGCTTCACCATAGGTGAACTTGTCATGGCTGAAATACTGGGTGGAATTTGACCCCAGCCATCCCGGCCATCTTCCCTCATGAAGATAGACGCTCGCCCCATCCTTCGAGCCACCTCCAGTAGTCATGGTCGGTCCGTCTCCGCCGGTGCAGCCGAAAACAACCGATTCCTCGGTGTCGCCCCTGCGACTCGTGCTGGCTTCAATCATGACAATCAGGATTACTATCACTGACTTCATCTTGTTCTTAGGCGTTCCCTGAAAACACACAGAAGACAATATTGTCTTTGGGGTGATGCCTCACCTTTCCAGACGCAACTACACACGATTCCCTTTGGTAACCGGAACATAAAGACAAGCTAAGGCAACAGACAGGAGAGAAAGAAGTTATGTACAGTGCCACCTGTCTCCAGATGGCCACACTAGGTCTCCTCGACCCTGGGCCTTATGACTCCGGCTTCCTTCATTCACCGGTGTGTAAGGAGGCGTCCATAGCGCCGTGGGCCATGGGATCCTGGCACTCCCTCTCACTCCTGCCCCCACAGGCGGAATGGCTGGCCCCTCTGTGGGCTCCTCACAGTCCCAGATTATGGGCTGGAGACCCACACCTGCAGCACAGCTCACCACTCCCTGCTGTTTCCTCCTCTTGTCAGCTCTTTCCCCAGGGTTGAAAAGGCTGCACTGATTGATATGGAACCACTTAGTGCGTCGGGGCATTTTGACCACATATACCATCGAACTTGCCTTATCCATGATACTGTATGGTCCCATGTATAGTGGTTCAAAAGTCCCTATCCTGGCGAAGTTTCTGACCATTACTTGATCTCCGACCTTCCAATCATGGTGTCTCTAAGGCTCAAGCAATAAACGATTTCTACAATGTTGCTTCCCCATGTTACTGGCAGCGTGTCAATGGATCTGTTTGAGATGCTCAAACAGATTCTTAACACACCTTTCTCGGTTCACCTCTCTCAACTGACCTTCCGTGAGAACCGCTGCCAGTATATGGCTGGGCATTCTCATGGCCTTGCCAGTCACGAGCTCATGTGGTTAATGCCTTGTGCTTCGAGACGGATTGGCTCGGATCCCCATCAGAACTAACGGCAAGACCTCCACCCATTTTCCAGGCGAGTCCCCTTGATGGTCCTATTCATTTGCTCCACAATCCCCGATGACTGCGGGTTGTGGGCGACGTGCCATTTACCCTCTACACCAAGCATCTTCAGAGTCGGCTGAATGACTGCCCCTGTAAAGTGACTCTCCTGATCGGACTCCACATACTGTGGTAGCCCCCACCTAGAGAACACTTCACGCACGAGAATCCTTGCGGTCCCCAAAACAGTGGCTGTTCAGCAAGGGAAGGCTTCTATCCATTTAGCGAACACATCTACCAGGACCAGGCAGTACTTGTAACCCCCCCCGATATAATCGACCTGTATGGACTGCCATGGACCCTCCACTCTCCTAGTGTGTCCCATGGACACCTTCCTTTTCTGGGGGTCAGGGTTGTTTGCAGCACACACCAAACAATCCGTGCAGAAGTCGCGGACATCCTCCCCAGTTGCGGCCACCACCCTGCCTGTTCCACCCGTTGCCAGGTGGTCTCCGGCCCGGGGTGCCCCGCTCCTGGTCCCTCGTGGGAAAACTGAAGGAATTCTCTGCGAGGTTGCTGCGGGTTGCCACTATTCCCCTCTGAAAACCATCCTTTCCTTTATCATAATGCCTGCCACTCCATATGGACCTTCTATCTTGTCTCCCTTCGCCAGCATCTCCAGAACAGTCTTTAGGATGGGATCCTGTGTCTGGACCATCTTTAGATCCGGGGCCAATGCTACCCCTGCACTACCTTGTGTCCCACCTCTGTCTCTGATCGTGGCTGCTGGACTCGACCCATAATGATCTCAAAACGTGTCCGTTCGAGCGCCTTCCTTGGCCAGTACGTCGGCCTGCTGATTGCCTTCCGCATGGGGTTGTGTCTCAGAATGGGCCTTGACTTTGTGGATATAGAAATTCCCCTGGGTTCCTATCGATGTCATGATCTGTCGCAACAATGGCTTGGTTGCTAGGGGTTTCCCCTCTGCAGATATGAACCCGCGACGAGACCAAATGGCCAAACATTCTGTACATGAATTGCAAGTGAACATGCTGTCCGAGCAAATTGTGGAAGGTGTAGGGAACTCTTCCGGGTGAGTAACCACATACACCACCGCCCACAGTTCAGAGTGCTGGGCGCTCATGATGCTCGGGAGTTTAATGGCCTTGGCAATGCCTGCCTTTGGGTCAAAAATCCCGCATCCAGTGAGTCGGTCCCCTGCCACCACTGTACTGGACCCATCTACATAGATCTCGCAGCCCGTGGGATGGATCCCAGCCCGAAACCCTATGTCTACGTCCCATACTCCTTCAACAGAACATTTGTGAGCCACCTCTTGGTAGATCAAATTTGTGGCGAGCTTGGACTCACAGAGGCCTTTCACACTCAAATTCATCTGCGAGAGCAATAAAGTCCAGTGAACAATGCGTGCACTGCTCACCGTGCCGTGCTTTATCCTCCCATCCAGAAGAATCTGAGTGGGCATATGATGGGTTAAAAGAGTTAGCGGGGATGCCCCCGTGAAGATTTGTGATCTCTTCACGGCCCAATGTGTGGCAAGCAGGTGCCTCTCACAATTGGAGTACCCCCTCGCTACATCTGTGAGGATTCTTGATGAGTATACCACAGGCCTCAGCTTGCCATGCCGCACCTGGAGCAGCACTGCGCTTAAACTGTCCCCTGTGGCAGCTACCTCCAAAAAGAACTCCTCTTCCCCATCAATCGCTCCTAAAGCCAGTGAGGTCTGCAGATCTCTCTTCAGACGACTAAAAGCTGCCATGCAGTCCTTGTCCCACTCCCAGCCCACTCCCTTGTGGAGAAGCAGGATTAGAAGGGCTGCCATAGCAGCATAGTCCTCCATGAAATCCCCACAGTACCCTGTGAGTCCCAGGAAGGATCTTACCCCCGTTACCGTGGTCGGGACAGGTAGCTCATGCACCGCCTTCCTCCATGCCTCATCGATGGCCCTCTCCCCAGCAATCACGGTCAGCCCGAGGAATTTTACTTCCCGCTGGCCGATCTGTGCTTTCCTGGGATTAACCTTGAACCCAGCTTCCTTTAACAGACTCGGCAGCTCAGCCAGCAGTGGGCCATGCTCCTCCCCCTCGTCGGAGAACAAAAACAGGTCGTCCACATACTGCACAAGCTGCTGCGGTCTGCTGAGCCCTTTTAAAGAGTTGGCCATACATTGGTGAGAAGTAGAAGAACTGTTATAAAACCCTTGGGTACTGCTGACCCTTGAAAGTGAATGCGAACTTATACTGGTCCTCCCGTTTGAGAGGGATAGACCAGAATCTGTTCTAAATGTCCAGCACCATGAATGTTTTCACGGATGCTGGGATACTCCTGATCAGGTCGACTATGGCTGCGACGGTGGAGCACAGGCTGGGATGTTCTTATTAAGAACACAATAGTCCACAGTAGCTCTCCACGAATTGTCCGGTTTCCTAACTGGCCAAATCGGAGAGTTCACATGGGTCGCTATGGGTCTCAACGCACCCTGCTCAACCAGTGATACCAATGCCGTCTCTAAATCCACCTCTGCCTCTCTGGGGAAGTTGTACTGTTTCTGTAGTTGGGCCATGGGGTCTCCTTCTACTCTGACCTCCACCCCTGCTATCCTCCCGCAGTCGTGCTTGTGTGTAGCGAATGCCGCAAGGTTGGCTCGCAAATCCGCTCTGTACTCCGCCGGGGTAGAAGTGACCAAAAGTACACATGGTTCCCTTGCCTTGCTTCCCTGGTATACCTACCACCTCCTTCTCCTTTCCTGTGCATAGAGCCCCCCATAGACAGTAATTCCGTAAATCCACCAATATCTTGTGGGCCAGTATGAAGTCTGCCTCCAAAATGCCTATTCTCTCCCGCTCCCACCGCATCAGGACACATTTCCACTCCGTATGGAGTGTCCCCAGATCGATGGCTCGTGGGATGGAGAAAGACCCAGTTCGTTCGTTTCCGGTGAACTCTACTAAGTTATATGGGACCCCGTTCGATCGAGGTGATGTGGCCGGGTTATCTTCATAGACAATAGTGCATGAAGCTCCAGTGTCCAGCAGATAGGTCCTGTTATGTCTCAAATAAAGCAATGTGACTGAGTACTGTAGACTTGAGTAAGTGTGACCTTAGTCTCTTTATTCTGACTCCAGAGTGCTGGCACAGCATGGGAGGCAGGACTCCCAAGGGATGCTAGGATCCCTTGGGATTCCAACTGATGCACCCTCTGGTAGCGGTAGAATGCTGGTTACAAGGTGTTGCATACATAACATCACTCCCCCCTCAAAGTCAATGGTACACTTTTTACAGGGTGAGATGATCTGGGGCTTTCCGCTCCCTAGTCAATTGTCTCTGTACAAACACAGGTGCAGGTGAGTTGGTTGGGCCTTCACTGGGCTGCTGCTCAGCTGGCCTTGCTGGTCTGCTGGGGATCATGGGTTCAGCTTCGTGGTCACCCATGATGTCGGTTGCCACTTGTGTGTGTGTGTGTGTGTTAGAGGGTTGAAGTTGGTGGTGTCCTCTTCAGGTTGCTCGTGGCTGTCTGTGAATCGCAATTTGCTTTGGTCCAAATGCTTTCTGCAAGTTAGTCCATTTGCAAGTTTGACCTCAAACACCCTACTCCCTTCTTTGGCTACGACAGTGCCAGCAAGCCATTTGGGACCATGTCCATACTTGAGTACAAATACAGGGTCATTGACTTCAATATCGCGTGACAAATTTGCGCGATCATGGTACATGCTTTGTTGATGCCGCCTGCCCTCGACATGATCATGGAGATCAGGGTGGACTAAAGAGAGCCTTGTTTTGAATGCCCTTTTCATGAACAGCTCGACTGGGGGAACCCCGGTGAGCGAGTGGGGTCTAGTGCGGTAGCTGAGCAGGACTCGGGACAGGCGGGTTGGTAGGGAGTCTTCCGACACGCGTTTCAAGCTTTGCTTGATGGTTTGGACTGCCCGTTCTGCCTGGCCGTTAGATGCGGGCTTGAATGGGGCAGATGTGACGTGCTTGATCCCATTGCGGGTCATGAATTCCTTGAATTCAGCGCTGGTGAAGTATGGCCCATTGTCGCTGAAAAGGACATCAGGCAGGCCGTGTGTGGCGAACATGGCTCGTAGGCTTTCGATGGTGGCAGTGGATGTGCTTACAGACATTATTACACACTCAATCCATTTTCAATAAGCATCCACAACAACCAAAAACATTTTGCCTAGAAACGGGCCAGCGAAGTCAACATGGATCCGAGACCACGGTTTGGAGGGCCATGACCACAAACTTAGTGGTGCCTCCCTGGGTGCATTGCTCAGTTGAGAGCAAGTGTTGCATTGGCGCACGCAAGACTCCAAATCTGAGTTGATGCTGGGCCACCACACATGGGAGCTGACTATAGCTTTCATCATTACTATGCCTGGGTAGGTACTGTGTAGGTTGCGTATGAACGTTTTCCTGCCTTTCTTTGGCAAAACCACGCGATTACCTCACAAAAGGCCTGTATGGACATTTCGTCTTTGCACCGCTGGAACGGTTTGATTTCTTCATGCATCTCCGCTGGGACGCTGGACCAGCTCCCATGGAGGACACAGTTTTTTACGAGGGACAGTAAAGGATCATGGTTGGTCCAAGTCCTGATCTGGCGGGCCGTAACGGGTGACTTTTCATTTTCAAATGCATCCATCACCAAGAGCAAGTCTGCAGGCTGTGCCATTTCCAGCCTGGTGGTGAGCAATGATAGACAACTGAGAGCATCAGCGCAGTTCTCTGTGCTTGGCCTGTGGCGAATTACATAGTTATATGCAGACAACGTGAGCGCCCATCTTTGGATGCGAGCAGAGGAATTGGTATTGATACCTTTGCTCTCTAAGAATAGCAATTTCTAACTCGAACTTAAGCCCAAACAGATACTGGTGCATTTTTTTCACCCCATAAACGCAAGCCAGAGCATCTTTTTCAATCATGCTGTAGGCCCTTTCGGCCTCGGACAAACTCCTGGACACATAAGCGATCGGTTGCAATGTTCCCAATTCGTTTGCTTGTTGTAACACACACCCGACCCCAAACGAAGACACATGGCAAGCTAGCATTAAATGTTTACATTGGTCATACAGAACAAGCAGTTTTTGGAACATAACAGATTTCTGGCTTTCTCAAAAGCAGTCTCTTGTGATTTCCCCCATAACCAGTCATCGCCCTTGCGTAGCAACACATGTAGAGGTTCTAGCAAGGTGCTTAACCCGGGAAGGAAATTACCAAAATAATTGAGGAGTCCCAGGAACGACCGCAGCTCCGTCACATTTTGTGGTCTCGGCGTGTTCTTGATGGCCTCCGTTTTGGCGTCAGTTGGTCTGATGCCATCTGCCGCGATTCTTCTCCCTAAGAACTCGACCTCTGGCACCAGGAAAACACACTTCGAGCATTTCAAAACTGA
Source organism: Pristiophorus japonicus (assembly GCF_044704955.1). Classification (NCBI taxonomy): domain Eukaryota; kingdom Metazoa; phylum Chordata; class Chondrichthyes; family Pristiophoridae; genus Pristiophorus; species Pristiophorus japonicus. Next base: position 39,101,609 of record NC_091986.1, on the reverse strand, counting down.
GTCCCACACGATCTAGCCGACTTAGAACCTCTTCTAGGTTTTGCAAGTGTTCGATGGTGTCCCGACCTGTGATCAATATGTCGCCCTGGAAAACCACGGTGCGCGGAACCGACTTTAGCAGACTCTCCATGTTCCTTTGAAAAATAACCGTGGCTGATCGAATCCCAAACGGGCATCTATTGTAGATGAACAGACCTTTGTGCGTGTTGATGCAGGTGAGGCCTTTCAAAGATTGTACATTAATGATTTGGATGAGGGGATTAAATGAAGTATCACCAAATTTGCGGATGACACTAAGTTGGGTGGCAGTGTGAACTGCGAGGAGGATGCTATGAGGCTGCAGAGTGACTTGGATAGGTTAGGTGAGTGGGCAAATGCATGGCAGATGAAGTATAATATAGATAAATGTGAGGTTATCCACTTTGGTGGTAGAAACAGAGAGACAGACTATTATCTGAATGGTGACAGATTAGGAAAAGGGGAGGTGCAATGAGACCTGGGTGTCATGGTACATCAGTCATTGAAGGTTGGCATGCAGGTACAGCAGGCGGTTAAGAAAGCAAATGGCATGTTGGCCTTCATAGCGAGGGGATTTGAGTACAGGGGCAGGGAGGTGTTGCTACAGTTGTACAGGGCCTTGGTGAGGCCACACCTGGAATATTGTGTACAGTTTTGGTCTCCTAACTTGAGGAAGGACATTCTTGCTATTGAGGGAGTGGAGCGAAGGTTCACCAGACTGATTCCCAGGATGGCGGGACTGACATATCAAGAAAGACTGGATCAACTGGGCTTGTATTCACTGGAGTTCAGAAGAATAAGAGGGGATCTCATAGAAACGTTTAAAATTCTGATGGGTTTAGACAGATTAGATGCAGGAAGAATGTTCCCAATGTTGGGGAAGTCCAGAACCAGGGGTCACAGTCTAAGGATAAGGGTAAGCCATTTAGGACCGAGATGAGGAGAAACTTCTTCACCCAGAGAGTGGTGAACCTGTGGAATTCTCTACCACAAAAAGTTGTTGAGGCCAATTCACTAAATATATTCAAAAAGGAGTTAGATGTAGTCCTTACTACTAGGGGGATCAAGGGGTATGGCGAGAAAGCAGGAATGGGGTATTGAGGTTGCATGTTCAGCCATGAACTCATTGAATGGCGGTGCAGGCTCGAAGGGCTGAATGGCCTACTCCTGCACCTATTTTCTATGTTTCTATGTTTCTATTCCGCCAGCTGCTGCGCCATGTAGGCTGAGGTCAGGTCCAACTTGGTGAATGTCTTTCCTCCTGCCTGCATCGCAAATAGGTTGTCTGCCTTGGGTAGCAGGTACTGGTTCTGCAGCGAAAAATGGTTAATCGTTACTTTTTCGTCCCCAGAAATTCTGACCGTGCCATCGCCCTTGAGAAGTGGAAGAATCGGACTGGCCCACTCGTTGAACTCAACCGGCGCAATGATGCCCTCTCGTTGCAGCCTGTCCAGTTCAGTCTCCACTTTCTCTCGCATCATGTATGGCACCACACGTGCCTTGTGGTGGATGGGTCGTGTACCGGGAACCAAGTGGATCTGCACCTTCGTTCCAGAGAAATTTTCAATGCCGGGCTCAAACAACGACGGGAGCTTGCTCAAAACCTGGGCACATGAGGTATCGTCGACGGACGAAAGCGCTCGGATGTCGTCCCAGTTCCAGTGGATTTTTCCCAGCCAGCTTCTGCCGAACAGTGTGGGGCCATCTCCTGGTACAATCCATAGTGGTAGTTCGTGCACCGCTCCATCATTGGAGACTTTTACTGCTGCACTGCCAATTACAGGAATCAGCTCTTTAGTGTAAGTTCTCAGCTTAGTATGAATAGGGCTCAGCTTGGGTCTTTGTGCCTTGTTGCACCACAGCCTCTTGAAGGCCTTTTTGCTCATGATGGACTGACTCGCCCCCGTGTCCAATTCCATGGATACTGGAATTCCGTTCAATTCAACTTTTAACATGATCGATGGACAGTTCATGGTGAAGGTGTGTACCCTGTACACTTCTGCCTCCTCGGGTTCGAGTCTCTACTTCAGTTTGATCCGCCATGGATCGGTCTTCTTTTGCAATGTGGTGGTTTGCAGGGTTTGCAGCTCATCTGCACATTCGCTGGAGGTGTCCCATAGTTCCACAGCCTTTGCACGCATAGTGTTTGAAGTGGCATTGATGGGCTAGATGATCAACACCGCAGCGCCAACAAGGTGTTAATTGCCTCGCATTAACGCTTGATGGTGGACTCTGAGTCATCTGAGATCGTGCATCTGCAGGCATGTACGTTCTGCCATATGCATTCCTGCCTGAAAATGACGTGATTTTGTGTACAATATTTACCGATGCATCTTTATGCTGCAAATTTTTTTGGTGTTATCGCTGGTGGACATAAATGCCTGGGCTATCATTATGGCTCTGCTCAGGTTCGGTGTTTCAACAGTCAATAGTTTGCGAAGGATAACCTCATGGCCAATGCCAAGCACAAAAGATTCTCTTAGCATTTGCTTCAGGAATCCATCGAATTCGCAATGTCCTGCAAGGCGCCTTTGTTCGGCGACATAGCTCGCCACTTCCGAGCCTTCAGATCGTTGACATGTATAAAATCAATACCTTGCCATCAGAATGCTCTCCTACGGATTTAGGTGCTCCCGGACCAGCGTACACAGTTCTTCATACGAGTTGGTTGTTGGTTTCACCGGAGCAAGAAGATTCTTTATGAGGCCATGGGTTGTTGCCCTGCAGACGATGAGGAGGAATGCCATTTGTTTGGCAGCGTTCTCATAGGCCTTCCAGCTCGTTGGCCACGAAGTATTGGTCAAGTCACTCCACGAAGGCTTCCCAATCGTCACCTTCTGAGAATTTCTCCAGGATACCAACAGTTCTCTGCATTTTCGCGTGATGGTTCATTATCTATTACTCATTGCCAGTTATGCCTCAAATAAATCAACGTGACTGAGTACTGTCGACTTGAGTAAGTGTGATCTTAGTCTCTTTATTCTGACTCCAGAACGCTGGCATGGCATGGGAGGCCTGCTTATATGCAGTGCTCCCAAGGGATGCTGGGAGAGGCACCCAGATGCACCCTCTTGGTGGCGATAGAATGCTGGTTACAAGGTGTTGCATACATAACAGGTCCCTTGCACCTTCTCCACCTGCATCTTCACGCGCGTTCTTTTCCAAGCATTATAACTTAGTGGGCACAGGCAAACAGGCTGAGAAGCCCCTAGTCATGGGTCTGGATTGTTTGGGGCGGATGGGGATACGATGCCTGCTGCGACCCCAACCCTCCCCTGCCCTGCCGGAAAGGCTGCGCGGAGAGCAGCCACTAATACCGCGAATGGATCAGTGCTGCTTCCCACCACAGCTGCGGCTTTCCGCGCTGGCGCTGGAGGATCCCCTTTTCCGCTTCATTTGTCAGGGACTGAGCAGTCTTTCCTCCAGTGCCCTTTACTCCCGCACCCATAACAACACTGCTTCTTCTCTGAGCTACCCCCTTCCTGGTGCCACTCTTTTCTAACGTTGCCTCCACTAGGCTTGAACTTGTGCACTCTGCCCTTTGGTTTGTAATCCTCACCCCTACCATTCTTAAAAGAGAGAGCTAACTGCCGGATCACACTCTCTTCTATGGTCTGGGGATCCCTGGAATCGAACCAGCCCTCTGCTTTGGCCTTGATCCTGGGCAGGCTGTTCGTCACCAGGGTCCTCAGCCAGTGAGCCCTCGGCTACCCCTGCAGCTGCGCCCGGTCGGGCACCCCCGCGCAGGCTCTCCGGTAGACGGGCCAAAGCCTGTCCGCGGAAGCCTGCGGTGCCTCTCCAGCTAACTGCAGTGTCCTTTCCACTCGGGAGAAGGGACTTCCATCATTGAGGCCCATAGCCTCTAGGATGTCATCCTTTATCTCCTCAAACATACCCTGCCCCCTCTTGCTACTTGCGGAGAGCGACTGATGCAACCTACTATCCAGGGAAAATAAAAATAATTTGCCTGCCTCAGCTTCGTTACAATTCTTGATCACCCCACCTGCTCCATATCTGTAGAATGCACATATGGGTCCCCTTTGCTGGTCAGTTTGGTCAGGTTAGAGACCATTGCCTGCAGCTGGGAGGTGTTATATGGGACCACGTAGTCACTCTGCAGTGCTCCTTGCTCTTGACCGCCTACACACGCACCATATTTCCACTGCCGAACAGGGCACATGGGTCCTGGTCCCCGCACTTCAGGCGGTGGTTGAATGTCCTCCTCTGCCTCACAGTCCTCCTTATCTTTCCCCTGCTCTTCTTCATCTACCCGGGCCATTCCCGGAGCTACCAAGCAGACCATCCCTTTGGCCTTAGATAGAGTATCGGTTAAATTCCGGATCTGCTCCTGGCAAGGACCATGATTGCCCATATCAAACTCTCTCGTGCTGACGACTCTGTATGCTACCTGAATATCCTTCAACTGCTCTTCCAGTGCCTTTACCTCACTTGACAAGCGAGCGCTCTCCTCCCTAACTGCCCTCTCTTTCCCCTTTACTTCAGCTACCTGGCATTGCAGGAACTCCTTATGATTATGGAAGGTTTCCTCCTGGTTTATTCTTCCCCTCTTCTCATCCCTTAGCTGTGTGCATAACCTCCTCCCTACTACAGCCCTTGCATCTGACTGTGCCTCAGTCTCCCTGAGCTCTGCCTCTAACTTACCAACCTGCTCATCCAGCAGTTGGACCTGTCTTTGTAGACAGACGGGCTACATCGCCTTTTCAATGCTGCACCCATGCTCCTTGCTCTCCGTCCATTGTGCCGCTGCGTCCGCTGGACGCTCAGCACGCAACAAACCTAGCACCCTTAGTGATGTTAACCTTCTTAAATACGTATGAAGAAATCCCTTCCTCCACTTGGGATTTTTCACCAGAAGCGCTGTCCATGACTGATTTATACTCATTTAACCCAGGTCCCTTCGTGGCCGCCATGAGATGTAAGCGGTTTTGATCCGAGCCCAATGGCTAGATGGATGGCTCGAATCACCCCGGCCTTACCAGAATTCTATACCCGGGGATTATTATTCAGAGTCTAAATGGATTATGTCACGGACAGGAATGCTTCAGTGAAAAATCGCACTTATTTATTTGATCTAACATACACTGGCTAGAACATGCACTACTAAACAAAATCACTGTCTCTGTGGAGAATAAGATCCACATACAGTACAACACTGAGGACTGGTGAGTTGCAGTAATTTCCTTGTTGCTATGGTGGAGTCTAACTCCAGGATATCTGGTTACTGGCCTGGGACACTCAGCGGCTTCTTCTGCGGAACTGTGGCTTCCTCCTCTGGTACTTCTTGTTACGGCGAGAGTGAGAGGGAGAACGCTCCAGAATGCTAGAGAATGGTGGCAAAGAGTCTATCTTTAAAGAAGTCCTGCTGCCCTTATCTCTCCTGCCAATCTTTGAAATCCTTTTGCTTCTAAGTACTCCGGTGCTTGGTCGGTGATGGACCATCAGAACCATGTGTATTGGACTGATGGCCCTGGGTTTGGGATATCTCTTGGCTTTTGTGTAGGGAAGAACTGGCCCCTCTTGGTCTGGCCAGGCTAGTGGGTCCATTGTTCTGCTTCTCCTCTGAGATGGAGGTGAGAAGTGCCTTTGCATATTAGAGTGGTTTTCCAAAAGTTTATGCACGCCTCAGATATCTGAGCCCATTTCCTTTTGCTAGGGTGAACCCATACATTCTGGATGACTGACAGTTCTTTGTCACAGCCAACTGCCATGCGGTCTCTGGAGTTTTAGCAAACCAGCCTTTTCATGTATCTGCACAGGGTGACCCCATCATAGGGAAAGTACCCTCAGAGAAAAAAAAACATAAAGTCCACAAAATATTAGCGGCTGAGTCCATTCTTTAAACAGAACCTTTGCGATCTCTTCACTGTGAGGATAGTCTCAGGTTTGTAGAGCTATTGCATAGTGAGTGGATTATGCAGTCACATGATGTCCTTAATACTCAATATAACCCCAGTCAGTTGGGCCTAAGTCATCCACGATGAGGTATGCAGTTGTGAGCCTAGTAAATGAACTAGTAATGTTTAGTGTGATTGTTAAACCGTTGTTAATAAACCAACTAGTTCTTAATAACAATGTGTTGCTATGAATTCTTAAGAAAAGAATCCATGAAGCAAATACATTACAGACTCCTATGTACTTTGCAGCTTCTGAGAATTCCATGCTATAGTGTATAGTCACAGCTGAAGTTTAGACAGTGATGAAGTACATTACCATATTCGTTACATTACACAAACTGCAGAAATCGAGTTTGAACTTTCAGTACATCAATGTTTTCATTACATATGCATATATTTTAATAAATACTCTTGTAGCATATTAGCACAACCAAACTTCAAACTTGTTGTGATGCCGAACATTTTTGGCCATGTCACAGTCCACAAAGAACTGGCTCAAGAATATAATGTAAGAGTGTATATATTCTCCTGAGGTAAACAGCTTTCAATAATCTCCAAGCGAATTAGAATATTTGAAGAGCTGACATTATTCTGATATCAGCCTGGCCAGAAGTTCATGTCCTAAGTCACTGGCTTAGCCCCAGCTGGAGTATTGTGTTCAATTCTGGGCACCACACTTTAGAAAATTTGTCAAAACCTGGAGAGGGTGCAGAGGAGTCGAAACACCTGGATCAGGGGATTGAATGTGCTGAAAATCATATCATTGCTGGTAGACAGAGGTGAGAAATGTCACAAGGAGATGGAAATGAAAATAGAAACAATTGACCCAGATTTTAACCACAGGTGGTTTCCTCGCTCAGGCCGGAGTCAAAATTACAGCTGGCCTCAATGATGTCATTGGGCCTGTAATGTCTGTAAGCTTGTAATGTTGTAGCTCCACACTGTGATGTGGATGTATTGTGTTACTGCAACTAAAGGTGACTAAATGAGTCAGCTGAACAGAAGCTTCCAGAACTTCTGAGATGCTGTTTGCCATTATAGAAAGCTGTGAGTGCTGTGTTCTATGAATATATCACATTTGGCGATGAGATGGGATTTTTGGAATGATATAAAGTTGAAATTTTGTTGGTGAAGGATTCAGCCAGCCGACAGAGACTTTGGAAGCTTCTCTGTCTTTGGAAATAGCAACAAAATCCGACGTAAAAAACGAGCACACTGTCTGCACTGCAGAGACAAAATGGTGGCACCCATAGTGGTAATGGGACACTTAGGTGAATATAAACGCGACCAGGACAGGTTTAAAGCGTATGTGGACTGGCTAGAAATGTATTTCACTGCAAATAATACAATCGAAGTTCCAGAGAATGCTGATCAGAACCGGGCTGTGTTGGAACGTAAGAGAGTGATTTTCTTATCTGAAGCGGGACCGGAATTATATGAAACGCAGATAAATCTGTTTGTGCCTGACGAGCCAAAGGACACAATGCTTAAAGAGATTTTAACGAAGCTGGAGCAGCACTACAACCCCAAACCATTAGAAATTGCTGAAAGCCATCGTTTCGGTGTGCGAAATCAAAAGACTGATGAAAATATCAGAGTGCATTGTAGGATTAAAAAAGCTATCAATTCACTGTAATTTCGGAAACTTTCAAAACCGAGCATTGCGGGATCGTTTTGTTTGTGGGATGAAAAATGATGCGATCAGAAGAAAGTTATTGATGACGGATGACTTGACTTTTGAGATTGCTTGTCAGACAGCGAGGTCGATGGGCATGGCCGATCAATATTCCCGAAAATTTCATAATAATTACGGTCATCAGTCAACCGAGGTGAATTGCCTGCAGATTCAAAGTAAAAGGCGGTGGGGGCCCAAAGTCTCAGAAACTGGAAATTCTAACAGAGCTTCAAAGTCGTGCTATAGGTGCCTGGGATAACACATTGCTCAAAGTTGTCCATATGTGAAAGCAGAGTGTTTCTTCTGCAGAATGACTGGGCATCTTGCGAAGGCATGCCGCCTGAAGAGTAAACCAGTTTTCAAATCTGAGTCCAGTTTACAAAGCTATGAGTAGAAATCTCCAGAGACTATATAGCATGGAAGAACAACAACAGGACGAGGAGATGTTAGAGTTACACGCCATCAGGAGCATGAGGTTAACGTAAAGCGATTCGAAAAGTATCAAATCCACATAGCGTTTGCGGGATTCAAGATACCAATGGAATTCGACACGGGTGCATCCGTGAGTGTAGTACCAGAGTCGCTATACCGCGACAAATTGCGTGATTTCCCATTGGAGAAATCCAAGATGGAGCTGCGAGGCTACTCGGGAGAGAAAATTCCTGTGGTAGGTCGTATCACCATACCGGTGAAATACAAGGATCAATTTCAGAACTTGCCTCTAATCGTAGTGAAACAAGACAAGCCTGCCTTACTAGGAAGACATTGGTTGGGATCATAGAAGCTGGATCGGAGTGATATTTTTCGTGTTGAAATGAGATTTGCATCAACGGATGATGTTATCAAGAGTTATCCGAAGGTGTTCTGCGAAATGGGCAATCCGATCCAAGGCTTCAAGGTGAGTGTCAGGGTACAGAAGGACGTTAGATCTGTTTACTTCAATCCACGTTCCATGCCATATGCACTCAAGGAGAAAGTTGAGCAAGAACTCAAAAGAGTAGAGACTGAGAATATTATTTGTAAGATAGATCAATGTAATTGGGCTATACCAACTGTTGTTGTACCTAAGTCCGATGGTAAGGTAAGGTTGTGTGGTGATTATAAGGTAATCGTAAACCAGGTTCTAGAGGGTAATGTCCCCAATACATTGACAAATATAGAAGATTTGTTCACAACACTGACAGGTGGTCAGATTTTCTCAAAACAGGATCTTAAGAATGCCTACTTACAGTTTGAAGTTGATGAGGAGTCCAAATCATGCTTGACCAGAAATACTCCTCCAGGCCTATATCAATTTAATAGGCTACCGTTTGGAGTGTCTTCTGCCCTTGCCATGTTCCAAGGGGTGATGAACCAAAATTTGCAAGGTTTTGAAGGGCTAGTATGTTATTTAGATGACATACTAATTTCACCACCAAATGGGCAAATTCATAACAACATATTGAATGAAGTCCCGAAACGGCTAGAGAAGCACAGAGTACGAGTGTCTGCTTGTAAGTGTGAGTTATTTCAAAACTCAATGGAGTACTTAGGGTACAGAGTAGACAAAGATGGTTTACATCCAACCATGGGAAAACTGGATGCAATTAGAAATGCATCCCCAAGCTTGCAGATGACACTAAGCTGGGTGGCAGTGTGAGCTGTGAGGAGGATGCTAAGAGGTTGCAGGGTGACTTGGACAGGTTAGGTGAGTGGGCAAATACATGGCAGATACAGTACAATGTGGATAAATGTGAGGTTATCCACTTTGGTGGCAAAAACATGAAGGCACAATATTATCTGAATGGCGGCAGATTAGGAAAAGGGGAAGTGCAACGAGATCTGGGTGTCATGGTACATCAGTCATTTGAAAGTTGGCATGCAGGTACAGCAGGTAGTGAAGAAGGCAAATGGCATGTTAGCCTTCATAGCTAGGGGATTTGAGTATAGGAGCAGGGACATCTTAGTGCAGTTGTACAGAGCCTTGGTGAGGCCTCAACTAGAATATTGTGTTCAGTTTTGGACTCCTAATCTGAGGAAGGACATTTTTGCTATTGAGGGAGTGCAGCGAAGGTTCACCAGACTGATTCCCGGGATGGCAGGACTGACATATGAGGAGAGACTGGATCGGCTGGGGCTATATTCACTGGAGTTTAGAAAGATGAGAGGGGATCTCATAAAAACATATAAAATTCTGTCGGAACTGGACAGGTTAGATGCAGGAAGAATGTTGCCAATGTTGGGGAAGTCCACAACCAGGGGACACAGTTTAAGGATAAGGGGTAAGCCATTTAGGAATGAGATGAGGAGAAACTTCTTCACTCAGAGAGTTGTTAACCTGTGGAATTCCCTGCCACAGAGAGTTGTTGATGCCAATTCATTGGATATATTCAAAAGGGAGTTAGATATGGCCCTTACGGCTAAAAGGATTAAGGGGTATGGAGAGAAAGCAGGAAAGGGGTACTGAGGTGAATGATCAGCCATGATCTTATTGAAAGGTGGTGCAGGCTCGAGGGGCCGAATGGCCTACTCCTGCACCTATTTTCGATGTTTCTAATGTAAATGTAGATTCTTTTCTCTCAATCTGGTTCAGTAAAATTACTGAGTCGAATACCTCTTGTGCTTTGAACAAAGCAGTCTTTATTTTACCGGCCGGCAAGACCTATCAGACAGAAGATATACTCTCTCGATAGAGCGTACACACTCCCTACGGATAAGTGACGTTACATTGTCAAGGCACGATGGTTATACATTTTCGGCAAAAGATAACAAGATAGGGCTAGAGTGACATCCCAGCTCAGCCCATCTCTTTTGATCCCTCCTTCCCTTCGTCCACTCATAAGCTGACCCAAGCATGGTCCGATTTTAAACAAAGACCTTCTGTCAATGTTTCAGGTTAATAACATGATTTAATAAGACCTTGAGGTTTTTCTGCAAGCTGTGGGTTTTGTTTCAATATGTGTTAGTGTTGTAACATTTCCCAGTCTCGAGTCTGAGATGTCATGGCTATTCCTCCATGAATTGTTTGTTAGCTTATACTGTCCCTATACAATTCCCACGTTCTCAACTTCAATGTCTCTATACATTTTTAAACATTCACACTATGTTTCACCTACTCCTAGGAATGTCACTGAACTTCGTTCATTCTTGGGTCTTTTGAACTATTATGGGAAGTTCCTATTAAATTTGGCTACTGTATTACATCCACTGAATGAACTATTGAAAAAACAGGTCCATTGAAAGTGATCAAAAGAATGCGATACAGCATTCAAGGAGTGTAAGAGCAAATTGGTAGAGAGCACCATGTTAGTTCACTATGACATATCTAAGGAGATTAAGCTAGCATGTGATGCCTCTCCATATGGAGTTGGGGCAGTGATCTCTCATGTATCAAGTAGTGGGGAGGAGAGACCAATTGCTTTTGCTTCATGCACTCTTAGTGCCAGTGAGAGTAATTATGCGCAAATCAAAAGGGAAGCTTTGGCATTCATTTTTGGGGTCAAGAAGTTTCACAAATACTTGTATGGTCGTAAGTTTACCATCGTTACGGACCATAAGCCCCTGACAGCAATCCTCCATCTAAAGTCCGCAGTTCCAACATTAGCTGCAGCCCGAATGCAGAGATGGGCTTTGATTTTGTCAGCATATACATATGATATTGAATACAGATGATCAACTGATCACAGTAATGCTAATGCAATGTCTAGATTGCCTTCCCCATCACAAGTTACACCCAATAGGGAAGAAATGTTCTATTTTTCATATATTGATGAACTGCTGAAGAGATTGGTAGAGCAACCAAACATGACCCAGTGATGTCAAAGGTGTATGATTATATTGCAAATGGATAACCAAACCAGGTAACAGACAAAGATATTCGTCCATTCTTCATTCGTAGGAATGACGCATCAGATAAAGATTGTATCATGTGGGGTGCAAGAGTGGTTATATCTAATAAATTCAGGTCAAAATTATTAGCAGACCTCCATGACCAGCACCTGGGAATGTGCTTGACAAGAGTTTTGCATGCAGTTATTTATGGTGGCCATGTCTTGATAAAGATATAGAGTACATCATGAGTCAGTGTACGACATGTCAATCGGTAAGCAAGCAACCACCATCAGTACAATTACAGCCATGGAAATAGACTCCCAGGGTGTGGCAAAGGCTACATATTGATTTTGCTGAGTTAGAAGGACAACAACTGTTCATTGTGATTGATAGCCTTTCGAAGTGGGTCGAGATGTTTCCAATGTGGAAAATAACAACAAATAAAACATTAGACATTTTGTGAAGTTTATTTTCTTCATTTGGCCTCCCAGAAGAAATTGTTTTGGATAATGGACCACAATTCTGTTCAGAAGAATTTGCACAGTTCACGACCAAAAATGGTGTGAAACATACCAAGGTTCCACTGTACCATCCTGCTTCGAATGGTGCAGCAGAGCACACTGTACAAATTGAAAAAAATGCCCTCATAAAACAAATGTTGGATCCAAATCCAAAGAACCGACAGTTGTCATTGGATCACAAATTGGCTAATTTTCTAATTACATATCGTAATACTCCTCACACAACTACTGGCAGAACATCAGCAAAGTTGTTCCTAAAATGACAGCCACGAACCAGATTCTCATTGTTAAAACCAAATTTGGCATAGTCCATAGAAGAGACACAACTAAGACAGAAAGAGAATCATGATAGAGGTAGAGTGGAAGTGAGAAGTGTGAAATTAAATCAGAAGGTGAGAGTGAAGAGCCATCACCATAAATGGGTAAAGTGGTTACCAGGAAGAGTGGTGAAGATATGTGGTCCTTGCACATATTTGGCAAAGATGTTTGATAATGGTCAGGTTAAGTTTGTTCACATTGATCATATTTTGCCTACAGACATGGAAGGAGTTGAAGGTGGGAATGATTAAATTATTTCTGACTCATCAGATAGTTTTAATACACCAGTAGTATATCCTACATCCAGTTTACTGGAAACAAATCCAAGAGAAAATCAGAACGTAAGTCTGAGTCCGAGTCAGGAAAACAAAGAGTCTGAAGTTATAGTGAGTTCAAATGAAAATCAAGGAAATTCCGTGGAGGAAAATGTTCCTCAGGATCGGCCTCGAATGAGTTTAAATTTGACACCATGTTTGGAAGGTTCTGTTCGACAGCGAAGGTATCCTCTTCGAAACAGAAAACAAGTGGTTAAGTTAAATGTGTTAATATGCAAAATAATCCATATCCTTCGTTATGTATAAACATGCATGTTATGTTTGTTATAATAACTTCTTCATTAAGGAGGGAGAAGTGTAATGTCTGTAAGCTTGTAATGTTGTAGCTCCACACTGTGGATGTGGATGTATTGTATTACTGCAACCAAAGGTGAATAAATGAGTCAGCTGACCAGAAGCTTCTGGAACTTCTGAGATGCTGTCTCCCATTATATAAAGCTGTGTGTGCTGTGCTCTGTGAATATATCAGAGGGTCGTAACATGTGTATGTAAAGAAGGACCCTGTTGGCTCCGGGCGGGTGACCCTGCTGCCTGCTCAGGAGAGCAGGTTAAAGTTACAGATGTCGCGACCATGGCGGCTTTCGGACAGGTGAGACCAGGGCCATTTTAACTGCCTACCCACCAGGTTTCTGCTGAGCGAGTAGGGTTAAAATCTTTGAAAAAAACCCATAAAGGGGAAACGTATTCGGCTAGTTTGCGTTGGTTTTATCATTGCAATCTGGTGAAATTGACCTAACCAGCGCAAAAGAGCGTGGAATGCTAAACATAAGTTACATCCAGCATAAATCGAGTTTCGGCGAGCTTTACCACCGGCTTTAAAATCATGTAGCCGAAAGCCGGCCCCGCCCACAAAGATGGCCACGCCCCCAGATTGAATTAATCACTATGGCGAGCATCTGTTTGTGGCCCTTCGAGGAGGCTGTTCACATTGAGATTTTCTTTCAGGTGCTCAGGCACCAGTAAGCACATTTTAAAAGTGTATACATATTAAAATAATACTTTACTAAGAAACTGACTAGTGTAATCCAAAGAAACTAATAAATGTATTGGTTTCTTTAACTCATTTTCAGTGATTTTGAATGAGGCTGGGCACATGTGGAGGACTGGGCACTCTTATTAAAAATGCTTATTTTTTGTGATAAACCTTTTTGGATCTGTATTATGAAACTGCACCAGGTTACCACATCAGCAGAAGTATTGCATACCAACACAACCTTTAACATTAAGACCTGCACATTTGTCACTCATTCATCACAATCAGCCTGGAAAACCAATCCTGGTTCAATGTGCAGTGTAGCAGCAGAAGGCATCCTTTAGAATAAGGTGCAAACTGAATGAAGCTATTACACCAGGTATTTGCTTTAAAAACACGATAAGCACCAGCTTAAAGTGCCAGAACTAAGATAGAGCTAAGTGCTCCCGCAACTAAACAGACTATCTGGTCATTATCACATTGCTGTTTGTGTGCAAATTGACTGCTGCATTTCCCACATTACAACAGTGACTTACAAAAGTACTTCATTGGCTGTAAAGTGTCTGGGACGTCTGGTGGTCGTGAAAGGTGCTAGATAAATCCAAGTCTTTTTTTCTTCTTTTATGGAGAAGCTGGGGTTATTTTCCATAAAGCAGAGAAAGCTAAGAGATTTGATAGAGGTGTTCAAAATCATGAACAGCTTTGATTGAGTAGATAAGGAGAAACTGTTTCCACTGGCAGAAGAGTCGGTAACCAGAGGACACCGATTTAAAGTGATTGGCAAAAGAACCAGAGGTGCCAGTCAGAAACATTTTTTTACACAGTGAGTTGTTATGATCAGGAATGCGCTGCCTGAAAGGGCGGTGGAGGCAGATTCATTAGTACCTTTCAAAAGGGAGTTGGATAAATGCTTGAAAGGTAAACATCAACAGGGCTACAGGGACAGAGCGGGGGAATTTAGATGAATTGGATAGCTCTACCAAAGAGCCGGCACAGGCATGATGGGCCGAATGGCCTCCTTCTGTGCGGTATCCCACTAGGATCCCATGGACGAATGGAGCAGAGCAAAGCTCTATGGCCCTATCATATTCAGGCTCTTGAAAGGTGAACTGATAGAGGTTTTTTAAATTATGAAGGGCTTCAATCGGGTGGCAGAGAAGATGTTTCCATTGGAGGGAGGGTCCAAGACTAGGGGACAGAAATATAAGATAGTCGCTAAGAAATCTAATAGTGAATTCAGGAGAACCTTTTTCACTCAGAGAATGGTGAAAATAATGAACTCACTACCATATGGAGTAGTAGAGGTGAATAGCATAGATGCATTTAAGGGGATGGCTAGATAAGCACGAGGGAGAAAGGAATAGAAGGATATCCTGATAGGGTGAGATGAAGTAGGGTGGGAGGAGGCTCGTGTGGGACATAAGCACCGGCATGGAACAGTTGGGCCAACAGTCTGGGACAGAGTTTCTGCTTTGGGCGGAATCGGTGATTCTGGCACTAATTTCGCTCAAAGTTGCGTCCGTTTTGAAAAGTGTTTCTTTCCCCCCGAGTTTTCGCTCAAACCCATTTGCATATTGTCCAATCTGCCATGAACCACGCAATCAGGCAGTGTTGGAAAACGTGAGCTTCTTTTTAAAAGAACATTTGGTTTAAAAAATATTTATTGATATATTTAAAGTTTGATCAACACAGCTGAAATGGGTTTATCACAGAAAAATAAACATTTTAAATCACAGTTTCAATCCACCACCTGTTATATTACTGAAACTGACTTTAAAAAAATGTACGCAACTATTTTCAAGTCAGTTCCTGACTGAATTACATTCAGAACCTTTTAAACCGTACCTATTAATGACATTGCGCCCAAAAAAAGATTAATTTTTGGAGCCTGCTTGAAGGCCTGCAAACCAGCGCAATTAGCGGAAACTCCCGATGGTGATTAATTCGGTCGGGGAAGTGTGACCTGCATTGAGGGTGAGGCCTGCTTCTACGCAATGTTTTTTTAAAACTAATGCAAAAGATCGCGGAAACTTGATTTGCGCTGAGCACAATTTGCACTTGAGATTCTGCGATCTTTTGCACTGGTTGGAAAGAAAGAAAAACTTATTTTTATACAGCATCTTTCATGACCATTGGACATCTCAAAGTGCTTTGCAGCCAATTAAGTACTTTTGGAGTATAGTCACTGTGGTAATTGTGGCCACAAACAGCAACGTGATAATGATCTGATAATCTGTTTTTTTGTTACAGTGCTGAGGGATTCTTTACGTCCACCTGAGCGAGAAGGCAGGGCCTTGGTTTAACGTCTCATCTGAAAGACGGCACCTCCGATAGTGCAGTACTCCCTCAGCACTGCACTGGTATGTCAACCTAGATTTGTGTGCTCAAATCCCTGGCGTGGGACTTGAACCCATAACCTTCTGACTCAGAAGCAAGGGTGCTACCCATTGCCCCACAGCTGACACTACACCGATATCCAGCGAATTGCGCCTGAAATACCCAGCGCAATCAAGGGGAAGCTCCAGGCGTATGTGCGTGAATTTCCTCAGCAATTATTCTACTCATTAGCTGCAACTGGCGTTTCTCTGCCCGAGTCCTTGTTGGAAGCTCATGGGGCATGAAGCATCACACTCTGAAACGCAGATATGAAAAATCAATCATATGGTAGAAAAGCCATCAATATACATTCATCAAGAATTTCAGTCATCTATACATTGATCATTTAATTGAATAATATTGGTATTGGCAAGTGCAAACTTATTAAAACAGGCCTTTTGGCAGTGAAATCAATAAACAGTGCTCGAGTTCCAACCCTGCATTTAGTTAATTACTGCTTGTAGCTTTGTGCTGCTCACATCACTGCTTCCTCATTGCTTTTATCGAAGGAGACCAGACCAGACGTTCTTGTCCCTTCGTTATCTTGCTCCTGTAAGAATAACTTTGCTGAACAGATTATATCCATTGATTGAAATGGGGCATCTGCTCTAAGCTTCACTGTGTAACAGAGAATTAGCTGATGGCATCCAGCTCGAGTGTTCTGCACAGCATCAGATAGCGAGCAATTCCCTTTTAATAAATTGGCATGGCTGGGCCCGAAAGAAAGTCTAAAATGACAGAGAGGCACCAAAAATAGGGGCCATAAATATAGGACAGTCACCAATAACTCCGATAAGGAATTCAGGAGAAACTTCTTTATCCAAAGAGTGGTGAGAATATGCAACTCACTACCACAGGGAGTGGTTGAGGTGGACAACATAGGTGCATTTCGGAGGAAGCTAGATAAACACATGAGGGAGAAAGGAATAGAAGGATATGCTGATAGGGTGAGGTGAAGTAGGGTGAGGGGAGGCTGTTGGGTCGAGAGCGTGTTACTGTGTTGTAAATACTATCTATATATGTATGTAAATTGATGAAAAAAATACTTTGGAGAACTGACCAAACTATCTTTGGAAAGGTCATTGGCCGATTCCAGAGTGACCAGAAAAGAGAGCTATAGTGGCTCCAAGATTTAAGTCTATAAGCTACACAGAAAAGCTTACAGAACTTAAACTTCTTTTCATTAGAGAAACAGTCAAAGAGAAAGCATGACCTGGTGTTAGAAATACTGAGAGGAACTGATAATAAAGATCCAAGCAATTTATTTAACTTGGACTATGTGCACAGAACTAGAGGACATGAGTTCAAAACTAACAAGCCTCAAGCAAGATTTCAAATGAGAAGAGATTTCCCCAACCCCGACAAAGTAACGGGTATCTGGAATAGATTGTCCGCTGAGCAGTTAACTCTAGGCTGATTAAAAGTTTAAAGAAAGATCAGATTGAATATCTGGTTAGGAATAGAATACAAGGTTATAGAAATAAGCACAGATAGAGCTAATTAAATACCGCATGATACCTGAAGGCTCTGAATTGCTGGGACCTTGAAAATGTCATAGTTCTTGTTCAAGATTTTTTTTTTATTCTCAATTTATCTTTGGGGTCCAGTGAAAAATGTTGTAAGATTCTTTATAGAATCATAGAAACTTACATAAGAATATAAGAAGTCGGAGTAGGTCTGGGCTATTCAGCCCTTCGAGCCTGCTCCGCCATTCAATAAGATCATGGCTGATTTACCTCAAATCCATTTCCCGCACTATCCCCCTATCCCTTGATTCCTTTAATATCTGAAAATCTATCGATCTGCATCTTGAATATTCTCAACGACTGAGCCTCCACGGCCCTCTGGTGTAGAGAATTCTAAAGATTCACAAACCTATGTTCATATGTTCATAGAATTAAAGACATTTATAACACAGAAGGAGGCCATTCGGCCTATTGTGCCTGTGCTGGCTCTTTGAAAAAACAGTCGTGCTTAGGCCCACATCCCCGCTTTTTATCCATAACCCTGTCAGTTCCTCATCCTCAAGGACCTGTCCAACTCCCTTCTAAAATTATTGATGGAATCAGCTTCCACCACCTTCTCAGGTCGCGAGATCCCGACAACTCTCTCATCTCCTCTCTAGTTCTTTAGCCAATGATTTTGAATCTATGACCTCTGGATATTGAGCCACTCACCAGATGGAATAGTTTTTCTACATCTACTTTATCAAAACCTTTCATCATCTTGAAAATCTCTATTAGATCACCTCTTAACATTTTCTGTTCCAAAGGGAACAGTCCTAACTTGTTCAATCTCTCCTCATAACTGAAGTCACTCATTCCTGGTAACATCCTGGTCAACCTCCTCTGTACCTTTTCTAAGGCTTTTACATCTTTTCTGATTTTTCTTGTATGATTCTTGTATATTTACAGACAACAAACGGTAACAGAAGAGGTAAAGGTTCTTGGGCCGGTCTTGCTGGAATAGTAATGATGTGTTAACAACATTGTTAATGCGTAAAATCGGCCAGCAAGTTCAAGGGATGAAGAGATACACCATGAGTTGTGAATCTCCAGAACTTGCTGGTCAATTTATGCTGCTCCATTGTTTGCTTCTCACAAATGGCATCTCGCCCCCGTTATTTTTAACAACTTGCTGGATTTGCACATTAATTGACCATTAAACACGCCACAGAAAGTTAGGGCTGGTAATTAACAGTGTTAGTGCCTTTTTAATGACATGATAATTGTTACTGCACTGCCAATCAATCTCTCCTGCCCAGAGAGGGAACAATTTAAAGAGTGGAGTCTCATTCCTTCAGGTAGTAAATTATTGTTAGAGATATTGGCCCGAGTTTGGTGAAAGCTAATTTCCGCCCAAGTACCGTCCAAAGCACCGCTGAGATCGTGATGGTACTTTGGGCAAAAGTTTAATGGAAAAATGTGGGAAAGACCGCCCGGCGGCAAAAATGGGCCTTGCATGCCGATTCTGAGCGGCAGCAGGCGGTAGCTCCCATTCTGGGTGGCAAATGCGATCCTTGGCAAAGTACGTCAAGGATAGAGTCGGGCGCAGGGAGGGGAGAACTGATCAAATAAAAAGTTTTCAAAACAATTAAAAAAACATCAGAAATCCTTCAGGAGACCCCATCCACCTAAATCCCTGCAAAAGAAAGAAAGAAAAGAAGTGCACTAATCTTTATTTGCAGGTATTCATACTTACTGTTCTGGTAAGACCTGCCTCCACACGGCGGTCTTCTCCCCTGATGGAGAGGAGGACCGCCCGGACCAAACTGGGGACGCAGCGGGTGGGAGGATTCTTGTGGGCTTTGCATGCCAGCACACACTGGCAGATGCCAGCGGACGGTATCCAGCGGTCTTCTCTCCCGCCAGCGTGAGGACCCGACGAAACTCGCTCAGAGGGCAGAGTGCCCAAAAACCATCGACACCGCCAAGAAAATGCACCGGCAGCCCACGGTAAGTCGACCAAACTTGGGTCCATTAAACATTTCAAATTTTAAATTTTAAATTTTTTTCTTACTTTTCCTTTCTGTCTCTCTTTTCCCTCCTAATCCAATCTTTATTTCCCTTTCTTTATTTCTCTTTCTGTACCTGATGTGACTTTAATTCCTTCCCCGTCATTCCTCTGTTTCTTTCTCAAGCCTGAAATCTCACTTGTTAAGGAGATAGACTGTGGATCCCGTCATTCACTAAGGTCCCAGATGCCCCATTGCCCTTGCCCTCTGTTATCAGCTCGCACTGCCAGAAAGTTGCAGGGCAAACAAAATTTGAGCTGAAGGATGAGGGAAGAAGTCTAACTAATGGTTCACAATGTGAGATATCCCAGTCCAGCAAGATCTGAGCCACTATTGTTTTTTATTCATTCACGGGATGTGGGCATCGCTGGTAATGTCAGCATTTATTGCCCATCCCTAATTGCCCTTGAGAAAGTGGTGGTGAGCTGCCCTCTTGAACCGCTGCAGTTCTTATGGTGAAGGTACTCCCACAGTGCTGTGAGTGAGGGAGTTCCAGGATTTTGACCCAGCGACAATGAAGGAACGGTGATACTTCCAAGTCAGGATGGTGCGTAATCAGCACTGTGTAATTATTTCCAGTTTAAGCAAGGTTTGTCAAACAGTTGGTGAGAGGCGGGAGCAGCGTCGGAGCGGCCTATAAAGGCCCAGCGGGAGCTCGAGATTCAGCGGCAGTTGGTGAGAGGCAGGAGCAGCATCGGAGCGGCCTATAAAAGGCCCAGCGGGAGCTCGAGAGCCAGCGGCAGTTGGTGAGAGGCGGGAGCAGCGTCGGAGCGGCCTATAAAAGGCCCAGCGGGAGCTCGAGAGCCAACGGCAGTTGGTGAGAGGCGGGAGCAGTGTCGGAGCGGCCTATAAAGGCCCAGCGGGAGCTCGAGAACCAGCGGCAGTTGGTGAGAGGCGGGAGCAGCGCCGGAGCGGCCTATAAAGGCCCAGCGGGAGCTCGAGAGCCAGCGGCAGTTGGTGAGAGGCGGGAGCAGCGTCGGAGCAGCCTATAAAGGCGTACTTGTGCAACTACAGCGGGAGAGAAAGCAAAAAAGAAGTAGAAAGGAAACAAAAGGTGACGTCACAGCCAATGGGGTAAGTGATTGGCTGGTGATTGGTGAGTAGCTTTTCTTTTTATTTTTATATCAGTAAGTAAACTGGAACATTGTTGTTATTAATTTAAGGGTATCTAAGAGTTAAGGCATGGCAGGAGAGCTCGGTCACGTGATATGCTCCTCCTGTACCATGTGGGAACTCAGGGACACTTCCGGTGTCCCTGACGACTACGTGTGTGAGAAGTGTATCCACCTCCATCTCCTGACGGACTGCGTTGCGGAATTGGAGCTGAGGGTGGATTCACTCTGGAGCATCCACGATGCTGAGAATGACATAAGTGGCACGTGTAGTGAGTTGGTCTTACCGCATGAGAAGGATCCACAGCCAGCTAGGGAATGGAAGACCAGCAGGAAGAGTAGTACAAATAAGGTAGTGCAGGGGTCCCATCTGGTCATCCCCCTGCAAAACAGATACACTGCTTTGAGTGCTGTTGAGGGAGATGACTCATCAGGGGAGAGCAGCAGCAGCCAAGTTCATGGCACCATGGCTGGCTCTGTTGTACAGGAGGGCATAAAAAAGAGTGGGAGAGCGATAGTGATAGGGGATTCAATCATAAGGGGAATAGATAGGCGTTTCTGCGGCCGCAATCGAGACTCCAGGATGGTATGTTGCCTCCCTGGTGCAAGGGTCAAGGATGTCTCCGAGCGAGTGCAGGACATTCTAAAAAGGGAGGGAGAACAGCCAGTTGTGGTGCACGTTGGTACCAACGACATAGGTAAAAAAAGGGATGAGGTTCTACGATATGAATTTAAGGAGCTAGGAGCTAAATTAAAAAGTAAGACCTCAAAAGTAGTAATCTCGGGATTGCTACCAGTGCCACGTGCTAGTCAGAGTAGGAATCGCAGGATAGCACAGATGAATATGTGGCTTGAGCAGTGGTGCAGCAGGGAGGGATTCAAATTCGTGGGGCATTGGAACAGGTTCTGGGGGAGGTGGGATCAGTACAAACTGGACGGTCAGCACTTGGGCAGGACCGGAACCAATGTCCTAGGGGGAGAGTTTGCTAGTGCTGTTGGTGAGGAGTTAAACTAATATGGCAGGGGGATGGGAACCAATACAGGGAGACAGAGGGAAACAAAAAGGAGACAAAAACAAAAGACAGAAAAGAGATGAGTAAAAGTGTAGGGCAGAGAAACCAAAGGCAAGAAACAAAAAGGGCCACTGAATAAAAATGGGCTGCAGGAGGGGTCAAAACTAAAAATCATGGTTTAAAAACTAGGATGAAAACACTCTACCTAAATGCACGCAGCATTCGAAATAAAGTAAATGAGTTGACGGCACAAATCATTACAAATGGGTATGATTTGGTGGCCATTACAGAATCATGGTTGCAAGGTGGCCAAGACTGGGAATTAAACATAGAGGGGTATCTGACGATTCAGAAAGATAGGCAAGAAGGGAAAGGAGGTGGGGTAGCTCTGTCAATAAAAGATGATATCTGGGCAGTTGTGAGGGATGATATTGGCTCCAATGAACAAAATGTTGAATCATTGTGGGTGGAGATTAGAGATAGTGAGGGGAAACAGTCACTGGTGGGCGTAGTTTATGGGCCCCCAAATAATAACTTCATGGTGGGGCGGGCAATAATGGAGGCATGTGAAAAAGGAACGGCAGTAGTCATGGGGGATTTTAACCGACATATCGATTGGTCAAATCAAATCGCACGGGGTAGCCTGGAGGAGGAATTCATAGAATGCATACGGGATTGTTTCTTAGAACAGTATGTAACTGAACCTACAAGGGAGCAAGCCATCTTAGATCTGGTCCTGTGCAATGAGACAGGAAAAATAAACGATCTCCTCGTAAAAGATCCTCTCAGAATGAGTGATCATAATATGATTGAATTTGTAATACAGATTGAGGATGAGGAAGTTGTGTCAGAAACGAGCGTACTATGCTTAAACAAAGGGGACTACAGCAGGATGAGGGAAGAGTTGGCTAGAGTAGACTGGAAACAAGGACTAAATGGTGGCACAATTGAGGAACAGTGGAGGACTTTTAAGGAGCTCTTTCAACTCAAATATATGCGCAACAAAAATATATTCCAGTGAAAAAGAAGGGCGGCAAGAGAAGGGATAACCAGCCGTGAATAACCAAGGAAATAAAGGAAAGTATCAAATCAAAGACCAATGCGTATAAGGTGGCCAAGGTTAGTGGGAAACTAGAGAATTGGGAAAATTTTAAGCAACAGCAAAGAATGACTAAAAAAGCAATAAAGAAAGGGAAGATAGATTACGAAGGTAAACTTGCGCAAAACATAAAAACAGATAGTAAAAGCTTTTACAGATATATAAAACGGAAAAGAGTGACTAAAGTAAATGTTGGTCCCTTAGAAGATGAAAAGGGGGATTTAATAATGGGAAATGTGGAAATGGCTGAGACCTTAAACAATTATTTTGCTTCCGTCTTCACAGTGGAAGACACAAAAACCATGCCAAAAATTGCTGGTCACAGGAATGTGGGAAGGGAGGACCTTGAGACAATCACTATCACTAGGGGGGTCATGCTGGACAGGCTAATGGGACTCAAGGTAGACAAGCCTCCTAGTCCTGATGAAATGCATCCCAGGGTATTAAAAGAGATGGCGGAAGTTATAGCAGATGCATTCGTTATAATCTACCAAAATTCTCTGAACTCTGGGGAGGTACCTGCGGATTGGAAAGCAGCTAATGTATCGCCTCTGTTTAAAAAAGGGGGCAGGCAAAAGGCAGGTAACTATAGGCCAGTTAGTTTAACATCTGTAGTGGGGAAAATGCTTGAAACTATCATTAAGGAAGAAATAGCGGGACATCTAGATCGGAATAGTGCAATCAAGCAGACGCAGCATGGATTCATGAAAGGGAAATCATGTTTAACTAACTTACTGGAATTCTTTGAGGATATAACGAGCACGGTGGATAGAGGTATACCAATGGATGTGGTGTATTTAGATTTCCAAAAGGCATTCGATAAGGTGCCACACAAAAGGTTACTGCAGAAGATAAAGGTACGCGGAGTCAGAGGAAATGTATTGGCATGTATAGAGAATTGGCTGGTGAACAGAAAGCAGAGAGTCGGGATAAATGGGTCCTTTTCCGGTTGGAAATCAGTGGTTAGTGGTGTGCCACAGGGATCAGTGCTGGGACCACAACTGTTTACAATATACATAGATGACCTGGAAGAGGGGACAGAGTGTAGTGCAACAAAATTTGCAGATGACACTAAGATTAGTGGGAAAGCGGGTTGTGTAGAGGACTCAGAGAGGCTGCAAGGAGATTTGGATAGGTTACGCGAATGGGCTAAGGTTTGGCAGATGGAATACAATGTCGGAAAGTGTGAGGTCATCCACCTTGGGAAAAAAAACAGTAAAAGGGAATATTATTTGAATGGGGAAAAATTACAGCATGCTGTGGTGCAGAGGGACCTGGGGGTCCTTGTGCATGAATCCCAAAAGGTTAGTTTGCAGGTGCAGCAGGTAATCAGGAAGGCAAATGGAATGTTGGCCTTCATTGCGAGAGGGATAGAGTACAAAAGCAGAGAGGTCTTGCTACAACTGTATAAGGTATTGGTAAGGCCGCACCTGGAGTACTGCGTGCAGTTTTGGTCACCTTACTTAAGGAAGGATATACTAGCTTTGGAAGGGGTACAGAGACGATTCACTAGGCTGATTCCAGAAATGAGGGGGTTACCTTATGATGATAGATTGAGTAGACTGGGTCTTTACTCCTTGGAGTTCAGAAGGATGAGGGGTGATCTTATAGAAACATTTAAAATCATGAAAGGGATAGACAAGATAGAGGCAGAGAGGTTGTTTCCATTGGGAGGGGAGACTAGAACTAGGGGGCACAGCCTCAAAATACGGAGGAGCCAATTTAAAACCGAGTTGAGAAAGAATTTCTTCTCCCAAAGGGTTGTGAATCTGTGGAATTCTCTGCCCAGGGAAGCAGTTGAGGCTAGCTCATTGAATGTTTTCAAGTCAAAGATAGATAGATTTTTAACCAATAAGGGAATTAAGGGTTACGGGGAGGGGGCGGGTAGGTGGAGCTGAGTCCACGACCAGATCAGTCATGATCTTGTTGAATGGCGGAGCAGGCTCGAGGGGCTAGATGGCCTACTCCTGTTCCTAATTCTTATGTTCTTATTATGTTCTTATGTGGCACGCTCTTGGGATGGAGGGTGGGCTGTTTGGGGCTGGGATTGGAAGAGACTTCTTCACTCGGGAGTTGTTGGCCTGTAGGGTTCCCTTCCGCGGAGAGTTTTTGATGCCAGTTCATTGGGAGTGTTCGGGAGAGAGTTGGATGTGGTCCTTGCGGCTGGGGGGGTCGTGAGGGTGTGGAGGGGGCATGGGCGGGAGGTGCTGGGGTGGGTGATCAGCCAAGATCTTGTTGAATGGTGGTGCAGGCTCGAAGGGCCGAATGGCCTACTCCTGCACCTATTTTCTATGTTTCTATGTAAAACAATTCTGAATATCATGATTCAATTAATGTTTTATTCAGATATTTGTATCATTGTGATAGACTGTCTTATAGTTACAAAAATACTATCTTTTACAAGCACAAAATAAGGACAACAATGACAAGTTTACATTTATGTATCACCTTCGAAGCAGTAAAACATCCCAATGTGTGTTGCAGAAGCATAATCAGACAAGTATACCAGGTCATTCTTGGGTAATCCCTCTTTAAACAGGGTAAATGCAAAATTCAAGGGAGAAGTAGTGAAGTCCTGCTCACTCAGACTACAGTACAGGTTGAACCTCCTTTATCCAGAACTCCCTTATCCGGAACCACCCCTCGTCCAGAACCATTCCCGGCTGCTCCAACATGAACAATTTGAACAAACTGAAGTACTTCCTCGCTGCCGACTCCTACAATCGCTGGCCTGACCCCACGATCCATGGCCCCCCCCCCCTCCTCCTCCCTGCCCCTCATGATCTCTCTGCTGCACCCCCAACCCCAAGCCAGCCAACAGCCCCGATGTCCCCTTGCTCAGTACCTGTACCATCCAATTTAACGTGACCAACCCTGGTCCGGAAAAATCCCTTATCCAGAACAGGCCAGGTCCCGAGGATTCCAGATAAGGGCAGTTCAACCTATGCTTAGCTTGCAAGGTGATCTCTTAAAAAGAAATTCTACAATGAATCTTTACAGATAACACTTGGTCCGTGTGATCTCCTGGGCTGTTTTCCATCACCTGAGGGGATCGGAGAGGAAACTTTCGATATTTTTTCCCTCATTGGCCCTGAGATTGTCTCTATTTCTTTGCCTCTCCCAGGAAATTACATGGCTGCGGAGGTGGGAAGTGCAGGAGTCAGAAAGTGTTTTGTTATGATGCTCCAGTCATCGTGGATTGGGGGGGTGGCGGGGGTCGGGGGGGGGGCTGCGGTCGTCTTCTTGAACCAGCTGGTCTTTTCATGCCCTTCAATGTTGTACGGTCGTGTATCAGGTTTTCACTGGGAGCAGACCTGTGCACAATTTCTCTGTCAAAGTGCAATGGGCTTTTACAACGGAATTGCAATAAAAAGGAAACCATTTACATAAATAACACACAGAAGGTAAACAGAAGAATTTCACAATAATTGCTACTGATGTGACTATTGTTCCCAAAGCATCAATAAATTTGCATGCTTTAAATTGTTTCTTTGAAGCAATTGCTAAGACCAAACAATCATTGAGGGCAAGTTGCAGTGAATACCCACACATTTGACTGTTCAGAGCACAGGTAAAAGGCATCGATTTGCATTCTGTAGATGTATTAGCTGCACATTATAACTGGTTTTAGCTCCATAGCATTGAGTGCTCGACACTACTGCTCAGGATCTTAGAAACATAGAAACATAGAAAATAGGTGCAGGAGTAGACCATTCGAGCCTGCACCGCCATTCAATGAGTTCATGGCTGAACATGCAACTTCAGTACCCCATTCCTGCTTTCTCGCCATACCCCTTGATCCCCCTAGTAGTGAAGACTACATCTAACTCCTTTTTGAATATATTTAGTGAATTGGCCTCAACAACTTTCTGTGGTAGAGAATTCCACAGGTTCACCACTCTCTGGGTGAAGAAGTTTCTCCTCATCTCGGTCCTAAATGGCTTACCCCTTATCCTTCGGCTGTGACCCCTGGTTCTGGACTTCCCCAACATTGGGAATATTCTTCCTGCATCTAACCTGTCTAAACCCGTCAGAATTTTAAACGTTTCGATGAGATCCCCTCTCATTCTTCTGAACTCCAGTGAATACAAGCCCAGTTGACCCAATCTTTCTTGATAGGTCAGTCCCACCATCCCGGGAATCAGTCTGGTGAACCTTCGCTGCACTCCCTTAATAGCAAGAATGTCCTTCCTGAAGTTAGGAGACCAAAACTGTACACAATACTCCAGGTGTGGCCTCACCAAGGCCCTGTACAACTGTAGTAACACCTCCCTGCCCCTGTACTCGCTATGGAGGACAACATGCCATTTGCTTTCTTAACCGCCTGCTGTACCTGCATGCCAACCTTCAATGACTGATGTACCATGACACCCAGGTCTCGTTGCACCTCCCCTTTTCCTAATCTGTCACCATTCAGATAATAGTCTGTCTCTCTGTTTTTACCACCAAAATGGATAACCTGACATTTATCCACATTATACTTCAACTGCCATGCATTTGCCCACTCACCTAACCTATCCAAATCACTCTGCAGCCTCATAGCATCCTCCTCGCAGCTCACACTGCCACCCAACTTAGTGTCATCCACAAATTTGGAGATACTACATTTAATCCCCTCGTCTAAATCATTAATGTATAATGTAAACAGCTGGGGCCCCAGCACAGAACCTTGCGGTAACCCACTAGTCACTGCCTGCCATTCTGAAAAGTATCCATTCACTCCTACTCTTTGCTTCCTGTCTGCCAACCAGTTCTCAATCCACGTCAGCACACTACCCCCAATCCCATGTGCTTTAACTTTGCACATTAATCTCTTGTGTGGGACCTTGTCGAAAGCCTTCTGAAAGTCCAAATACACCACATCAACTGGTTCTCCTTTGTCCATTCTACTGGAAACATCCTCAAAAAATTCCAGAAGATTTGTCAAGCATGATTTCCCTTTCACAAATCCATGCTGACTTGGACCTATCATGTCACCTCTTTCCAAATGCGCTGTTATGACATCCTTAATAATTGATTCCATCATTTTACCCACGACCGATGTCAGGCTAACCAGTCTATAATTCCCTGTTTTCTCTCTCCCTCCTTTTTTAAAAAGTGGGGTTACATTGGCTACCCTCCACTCGATAGGAACTGATCCAGAGTCTATGGAATGTTGGAAAATGACTGTCAATGCTTCCGCTATTTCCAAGGCCACCTCCTTAAGTACTCTGGGATGCAGTCCATCAGGCCCTGGGGATTTATCGGCCTTCAATCCCATCAATTTCCCCAATACAATTTCCCAACTAATAAGGATTTCCCTCAGTTCCTCCTTCTTACTAGACCCTCTGACCCCTTTTATATCTAGAAGGTTGTTTGTGTCCTCCTTCGTGAATACTGAACCAAAGTACTTGTTCAATTGGTCTGCCATTTCTTTGTTCCCCGTTATGACTTCCCCTGATTCTGACTGCAGGGGGCCTACATTTGTCTTTACTAACCTTTTTCTCTTTACATATCTATAGAAGCTTTTGCAGTCTGTCTTAATGTTCCCTGCAAGCTTCCTCTCGTACTCCATTTTCCCTGCCCTAATCAAACCCTTTGTCCTCCTTTGCTGAGTTCTAAATTTCTCCCAGTCCCTGGTTTCGCTGCTATTTCTGGCCAATTTGTATGCCACTTCCTTGGCTTTAATACTATCCCTGATTTCCCTTGATAGCCATGGTTGAGCCACCTTTCCTTTTTTATTTTTACGCCAGACAGTGATGTACAATTGTTGTAGTTCATCCATGCGGTCTCTAAATGTCTGCCATTGCCCATCCACTGTCAACCCCTTCAGTATCATTCGCCAATCCTTCCTAGCCAATTCATGCCTCATAACTTCAAAGTTACCCTTCTTTAAGTTCTGGACCATGGTCTCTGAATTAACTATTTCATTCTCCATCCTAATGCAGAATTCTACCATATTATGGTCACTCTTCCCCAAGGGGCCTCGCACAACGAGAGTGCTAATTAATCCTCTCTCATTACACAACACCCAGTCTAAGATGGCCTCCCCCCTAGTTGGTTCCTCGACATATTGGTGTAGAAAACCATCCCTTATGCACTCCAGGAAATCCTCCTCCACCGTATTGCTTCCAGTTTGGTTAGCCAAATCCATATGCATATTAAAGTCACCCATGATAACTGCTGCACCTTTATTGAATGCACCCCTAATTTCCTGTTTGATGCCCTCCCCAACATCACTACTACTGTTTGGAGGTCCGTACACAACTCCCACTAATGTTTTTTGCCCTTTGGTGTTCTGCAGCTCTACCCATATAGATTCCACATCATCCAAGCTAATGTCCTTCCTAACTATTGCATTAATCTCCTCTTTAACCAGCAATGCTACCCCACCTCCTTTTCCTTTTATTATATCCTTCCTGAATGTTGAATACCCATGGATGTTGAGTTCCCAGCCTGATCATCCTGGAGCTACGTCTCTCTAATCCCGATCACATCATATCTGTTAATATCTATTTGCACAGTTGATTCATCCATCTTATTATGGATACTCCTTGCATTAAGACACAAAGCCTTCAGGCTTGTTTTTTTAACACCCTTTGTCCTTTTAGACTTATGATGTAGTGTGGCCCTTTTTGTTTCTTGCCTTTGTTTACTCGGCCTTCCACTATTGCTTTTTACCTTTCTACCATCTGTTTCTGACTCCATATTACTTCGCCCTGTCTCGCTTCATAGGTTCCCATCCCCCTGCCATATTAGTTTAAACACTCCCGAACTGCATTAGCAAATGTTACCCCCAGGACATCAGTTCCATTCCTGCCCAAGTGCAAACCGTCCCTTTTGTACAGGTCCCACCACCCCAGAACTGGTTCCAATGTCCCAGGAATTTGAATCCCTCCCTCTTGCACCACTGCTCAAGCCACGTATCTAACTATCCTGCTCCCTCTACTCTGATTAGCACGTGGCACTGGTAGCAATCCAGAGATTACTACCTTTGAGGTCCTACTTTTTAATTTAATTCCTAGCTCCCTAAATTCAGCTTGTAGGACCTCTTCCCGCTTCTTACCTATATCGTTGGTACCTACATGTACCACGACAACTGGCTGTTCACCCTCCCTCTCCAGAATGCTCCACAGCTGCTCCGAGACATCCTTGACTCTTGCACCAGGGAGGCAACATACCATCCTGGAGTCTCGGTTACGGCCGCAGAAACTCCTATCTATTCCCCTTACAATAGAGTCCCCTATCACTATAGCTCTCCCACTCTTTTTCCCGCCCTTCTGTGCAGCAGAGCCACCCATGGTGCCATGAACCTGGCTGCTGGTGCCTTCCCCTGGTAAGTCATCTCCCCCAATAGTATCCAAAACGGCATATCTGTTTTGGAGGGAGATGACCACAGGGGATGCCTGCACTACCTTCCTGCTCTTGCCTTGTCTCTTGGTCACCCATTCACTATCTGTCCTAACCCTTACCTGATGCGTGACCAACTCACTAAATGTGCTATCCACAACATTCTCAGCATCGCGCATGCTTGTTGGCACTGTGCTGAAAATGTCCTGAATATGCAATTAGTCTTTTCAATAATTGATCACATAATGAATTGGGGCTGATCTATATTCCTTTAATAATAAACATTTCAAGTATTCTCTGTCCCACTCCCTCTCCGACTTCTCTGTCCATTCGGCCTCCTAAACTGTTCCAATCCAATAAAGCTCAACACAGGCTCGGGGAACAGCACTTCATCTTCCGATTTACAGCCTTCTGACCTCAATATTAAGTTCGACAGCTTTAGATCATAACTACTGCTCCCATTTTCACAGACATCAGGTGCTGGTAATGGTTCTACTGTTGTCATTTACCCCTCCTCAAGCCCCCCTTTTGCGTGGTACCATCATCTCTTTTACTCATCATTTAATCACTCCTGTCCTCCACCCTATCACAGACCTTCCTTTTTAATCTCCTCCCCTCTTTCCCTGCCCTTGTACTTGCTTATTAACTGTTACATCTCTAAACTTTTTCCAGTTCTGATCAAAGGTCCTGAAATGTTAACTCTGTTTCTCTCATCACTTGCCTTGTCTTGGCTTTCAGTCCCCTCAAGGCTGTCCTCCTCCATTGCCCTCCGACTCGTAGGACCTGCTCGTTGGGTCTCACTCGACCTCTCATCTGGAAGCATAAATGGCACAAGGGATGCTGTGATGGGGAGGTAGGGGGTTGACGCATGGAGGCTGCAACTAGCAGATAAAAGAAAGACTTGCATTTAGATAGTACCTTTCAGGACCTCAGGACGTCCCAAAGTGCTTTTGACATATTTTTGGAGTGTAGTCACTGTTGTACTGTGGGAAATGCGGCATCCATTGTCTGCTGCGAGATAGCTGTGGAGGTCTCAGGGACCTCCATTCATGACCGGATGGTCACCCAGTGCCGAAAAAAGGCTGAACGACATTATTTGTCTGATGAAAGTGAGTACCTGTTCCACCA
The DNA here is from genome assembly GCF_044704955.1 of Pristiophorus japonicus. Lineage (NCBI taxonomy): Eukaryota > Metazoa > Chordata > Chondrichthyes > Pristiophoridae > Pristiophorus > Pristiophorus japonicus. Next base: position 39,070,473 of record NC_091986.1, on the reverse strand, counting down.
ACTGATGACCTTCCCATCGGTGAGCCTCTCCTTCATCCTTCTCTTACTTCCCACCTTCACAATATAGTCACTCAAGCAGCCGTTCACTGTTGAGGCCTGTATATATATATATATATATATATATATGTGTGTTCTCACAATGGTGGCTCCCTTTCATGTCACAGTTACAGCTGCATGTCAGGGACACACACTTGTGCACTCATTTCTGAGGCCTCATGACACTGCTAAGCAACCATTCTTTGTTTTGCAGGTCAAAGTTGCGCATAACCGCAGGGAACAGAGGAGGAGTGGTGGTGGCGAGCCCCAGCTTCAATTCCTCACACCTTTGGAGGAGAGGGTAAAGGTGCTAGTGGCAGACATGCTGCATTCCCTGTGGCTCCCGGTACTGGCGATGCCGATCCCCCTGCGAGCAGCATGGGTAAGTGAGGCCCTCCTTTAGTGCTATCTCTCTCTACTGTGCCTTTCCTTCTGAAAGTGTGCTAGTTGCAGCCTCCATGCGTCAATCCCCTACCTCCCCCCTCACAGCATCCTTGTGCCATTTGTGCTTGCAGATGAGAGGTCGAGTGAGACCCAACGAGCAGGTCCTACGAGTCGGAGGGCAATGAAGGAGGACAGCCTTGAGGGGACTGAAAGCCAAGACAAGGCAGGTGATGAGGTGAAGAGTGGGACGCGAGACCTGGATGACAGCCTTGAGGGGATGGAAAGCTATGGTGATCCTGACACCCTGGAGGATATTGGGGCCTTGAGCCTAGATGACGACCTGGAGCCCCCTCCAACTGTTAGTGAGCACTCAGATGAGGCAGAGGACGAGGGAAACACTGCTGGCAGCACCGCATCACTGCTTCCACTCACACGCGCCAGCTCAGATACTGGGAATACGTGGTCAGATTTAATGGAAACAGCAGAGGGGCCTGCACTGGGTGTTGCACCGGGGCCTAGTGGGCTGTAGCATGGTGACGGGCAGAGGGAACCTCAAGTGCCATCTCTCCAGAGGCCAAGTCCGTACTTGTGTTCTGTTGAGGAGTACTCAGACGTTCCCAGCAAAACTCCTTTCTCCTCCTTTGGCAGTCTCGAGCAGCCTGGCACTGTGCTCCGACACAAAAAGCTGTCGCGGGCAGTCAGGAAGCAGGTAGGTTTTTTTTATAGTGAATATCGGTTGTGGGGAGGAGCAGCAGCGGTGCACAGTTCCGCGGCGGAAGTGGGGGTAGCGGGCGTAAGTCATCACCGCTGGAAAAATGGCCTCGCTAAATTTCGCTGGTGGAGGCCATTGGATCGGAAGTTTGCGGCTGCCGACTCCGCCGCCTGGCCACCGCATTTCGGCGGTCACGGGTCTTTTTGGGGACCTAAATTTTGGCCCATCCCTGTCTAATCCTCTCCGCCTCTCTACCTCTCTTTCTTCCTTCCAGACGGTCCTTAAAACCTACCTTTTTGACCAAGCACTAATTTCTACTTATGTGATTCGGTGTCAAACTTTTTATCTCATAATACTCCTGTGAAGCGCCTTGGGACGTTTCACTATGTTAAAGACATTATATAAATACAAGTTGTTATTGTTGCACTGGGGGTTAAACTCAAGGCGGTGCAAGATTGTTTCCTTGTGGTGCCGCACACATCCCGTGTTCTAGATAGTTTCTTGAGTTATAAGCAACTGTTGCATTGACATGCACACAAAATTACTTTGTGATGAACTGCACATTGCAGTACAATTACATTCGAAAGAATATAGGCCTTACGAGAGATATAGGAACTAGTCTGATAGCTTTCCACTTCTACTTTCTCTGGAAGACAGGAACAGGGCATTCAGGACCATTATGCCCCATCAGCTAAATTGGGGTGCAGTCATGGGAATCAAATTTCAAGCATAGATACACAACTAAAATCAAACCAACATAAAAGGCTCTAGGCTTAGGATCATTAGATAACTACATGAAATGTACTGGAGTTCCTTTGGCAGAGTTTATAGAGCGATCAATCGAACGGTTGTTTGTCCACCTAATCCAGACAGTTTATATGACCATCAGCTGCAATGGCCCTCAGGATATCCTGAAATGGGGCTGGGAAGGAGAGCATTAGTACTGACTGGGATCGGGAGAGTGGGTAGTAGTGGTTGGGATTGGGATGGTGGGCAGTGGTGGCTGGGATAGGGAGGGTGGGTATTGGGTAGTGGGTGGGATTGGGAGGGTGGATAGTGGGTGGGATCAGGAGGGTGGGTAGTGGGTGGAATTGGGAGGGTGGGTAGTGGGTGGGATTGGGAGGGGGGTAGTGGTGACTGGGATCGGGAGGGTGGGTAGTGGGTGGAATTGGGAGGGTGGGTAGTGGTGACTGGGATCGGGAGGGTGGGTAGTGGTGACTGGGATCGGGAGGGTGGGTAGTGGTGACTGGGATCGGGAGGGTGGGCAGTAGTGGTCGGGATCGGGAGGGTGGGTAGTGGTGGTCGGGATCGGAGGGGGTGGGTAGTGGTCGGGATCGGGAGGGTGGGTAGTGGTCGGGATCGGGAGGGTGGGTAGTGGTGGTCGGGATCGGGAGGGTGGATAGTGGTCGGGATCGGGAGGGTGGGTAGTGGTCGGGATCGGGAGGGTGGGTAGTGGGTGGGATCGGGAGGGTGGGTAGTGGGTGGGATCGTGAGGTGGGTACTGATGGTCGGGATCGGGAGGGTGGGTAGTGGTCGGGATCGGGAGGGTGGGTAGTGGGTGGGATCGGGAGGGTGGGTAGTGGGTGGGATCGGGAGGGTGGGTAGTGGGTGGGATCGGGAGGTGGGTACTGATGGTCGGGATCGGGAGGGTGGGTAGTGGTCGGGATTGGGAAGGGTGGGTAGTGGTCGGGATCGGGAGGGTGGGTAGTGGCTGGGATCGGGAGGGTGGGTAGTGGGTGGGATCGGGAGGGTGGGCAGTGGTCGGGATCGGGAGGGTGGGTAGTGGGTGGGATCGGGAGGGTGGGTAGTGGGTGGGATCGGGAGGGTGGGTAGTGGGTGGGATCGGGAGGGTGGGTAGTGGGTGGGATCGGGAGGGTGGGCAGTGGTCGGGATCGGGAGGTGGGTACTGATGGTCGGGATCGGGAGGGTGGGTAGTGGTCGGGATCGGGAGGGTGGGTAGTGGCTGGGATCGGGAGGGTGGATCGTGGTGGTCGGGATCAGGAAGGATGGTGGCAATTGGCGTGGGGAGAAGTGGTGGCTGGCGGGCTCGTGTGGTTGAATGTGGATCCGTGAGGTATGTATTTAGGTAAGTTTTATTTAAACACTTACCTTGTTGGTTGTGGCCTGCAGTGGTCCCTTTAGGGCTGTATGTCGACCTGGTTTTCCCGAATGAACGCAGCCTGACACCAACTGTTCAGGGTAGCTGGTCGACTGTGGTCAGTGCTTCGATGCTGGGGATGTTGGCCTGAGTGAGAACATTGATGTTGGTGCATCTATCCTCCCAGTAGATTTGCAGGATCTTGCGGAGGCAGCACTGGTGGTACTTCTCCAGCTCCACACTCGACCAGCTCCGTTGGGCGGGCCACATTGTCCGCATGCCCGACACAACACTCCCAAAGAAAGTGCTCTAATCAGAACTCCTACACGGCAAGCGAGCCCCAGGTGGGCAGAGGAAACGTTGCAAGGACATCCTCAAAGCTTCCTTGATAAAATGCAACATCCCCACCGGCACCTGGGAATCGCTGGCCTGAGACAGCCCAAAATGAAGGAAGAGCATCTGGGAGGGTGTCGAGCACCGAGAGTCTCATCGGCGAGACCATGCAGAAAACAAGCGCAGACAGCGGCAGGAGCGTGCGGCAAACCACACTCCCCACCCACCCTTTCCTTCAACCACTGTCTGCCCCACCTGTGACAGAGACTGTAATTCCCGCATTGGACTCCTCAGTCACCTGAGAACTTACTTTTAGAGTGGAAGCAAGTCTTCCTCAATTTTGAGGAACTGCCTATGATGACGATGATGATGATCAGTGTAGCCCAATCTTTTAGTGGGGTCCCAAACAGAGGTTAGGCCCCTCGTTTAAATATACAAAGGACCCGTTTCTCGTATGGATCCTGAAGGCCTATTTTTTTGTCCACATCAATACGGCGGGTGTTGCACTTCCGGCTTGTAGTGAGCATGTGGCTTCCTGTCTGCCATTTTAAAGGTGATCGCCACTCTGACGTGAAACTTTAATGCATTTCCTGTGTCAGATTGCAAGAGTTTGTCAATGCAATCCAGTCCAGTTCTTGACCACCCACACAACAATAACTTTCATTTATATAGTACTTTTGCTCTGTGTCAGCTGTTACTCAGTGGGTAGCATCCTCGCCTCTGAGTCAGAAGGTTGTGGGTTCACAGTTCCACTCTAGGTACTTGAGCACATAAATCTAGGCTGACACTCCAGTGCAGGGCTGAGGGAGTGCTGTGCTGTCGGAGGTGACGTCTTTACCGATGCCTTATCTGCCCTCTCAGGTGGACGGAAAAGATCCTATGGCACTACTTCGGAGAAGAGCAGGGGAGTTACCCCTGGTATGCTGGCCAATATTTATCGTTCAATCAACATAAATAAAACAGATGATCTGGTCAATATCACAGTGCTGTTTGTGGGAACTTGCTGTGTGCAAATTAGCTGCTGCATTTCACACATTACAACGGTGACTACACTTCAAAGGTAGTTCATTGGCTGTGAAGCACTTTGGGAAGTCCGGTGGTCATGAAGGGCGCTATATGAATGCAAGTCTTTCTTTTACTGTAGTAAAACGTTCCAAGACGCTTCGCAGGAGCATTATCAGATAAAATTTGACACTGAGCCACATAAGGAGATATTAGGATATTTGGAGGTTGGTTTTAAGGAGTGCCTTTAAGGAGGAGAGAGTTGTAGAGAGGCAGAGAGGTTGAGTGAAGGAATTCCAGAGCTTAGGGCCCAGGCAACTGAAGGCATGACCACCAAAATCAGGGATGCACAAGAAGCACATTTCTAAAAGAGCACATGTTCACATCATGCTGTGGTTTAATTCATGCTTATTCAAAGTAATAAAGTAAATTGTCTGATCCTATCTTCTGATATTGCCATTAATACTCTTGGATTGAGCAATTAAAAGCAAAGAAAAATATACTGAAAATAGGAAAAATAATTGTTCAGGCTATTCAGTTTCTTTAAGGTACTTAATTTATGCAAAGAGAGCGGGTGATGGACTCGCACGTTAAGTATGTGATTAGACCAGGAGTGCAGTCTGTGATACATGATTAGACAAAGAGCCCAGAAGATGGCAGCAGTGGTGTGAGCATAAGAGCTTGAAGGTGGTGGAGCAACTGAGGACTGTGACTGCTCCTTGAAGCATTGCTGAAGCCCAGTGAACTTCAGATAGAGGAGCTAGGAGCTGGAGTCATGATGAAAACGTAAGGAGTCTGTGCAGAAGAAGAAGAACCTAAGATGCTTTCAGAATATCACCTGCAAGGGTGTCATAGAATATCATGGAAACAATATAGAGTAGACATCGTGGAAGGAGGCCATTCGGTCCATCGTGTCTGTGCCAGCACTTTGAAGGAGCTTTGTAATTAGTCCCACTCTCCTGCCCTTTCCCCATAGTCCTTCAAATGTTTCCCCTTCAATTATTTATCCAATTCTCTTTTGAAAGTTACTATTGAATCTGTGCCCTTGTAGGCAATGCATTGCAGATTTTAACAACTCGGTGCGTATAAAAGCAGTGATGATGATGGATGATGGCGGAGCTTGATGATGGAAGTAAGGCCTTTGGCCATTGCTTTACATATTGGCGGGGTGGGGGTGGGGATAAAAGCACTGATGCTTTGTGACATCCTGTTTTATACCTCAGCCTACAACTTTAACTGTGTTCCTCCCCTTTGCAGTGCAGATGTAACACATGCCACATGTAAGAAAAACTCAAATCTAACTTTATTTAAATAAGCATTCACCATTATGTTGCAAGAGACATTCAACATGAATGAAGATTGCCAAATCCAACAGCACTGTTCTTAAATTTCTTTGCCTTTTGAAAGCTTCATCGGTTTTCAGACTATTTTTTTGCTGCCTGGCAATTTGATATTATAACCCAGTGACTTGTGTCGGATTTTAGTGTTGCTGAATGTGTTCGCAATAAGTTATGTTGTCGGCACGATGACTTCTGTGGAATTCATTAAGTCAACCACCTAGGGGAAAGCTATGGTCTCTATGTGTAGCAAGAACATAAATGCTTTCAAGAAGATTTTCTGGGGTCATTCATTTCAGACAAAGCCGTTTGCTTGGTCGGTTCCCTGCCACTGGACTCAATAGCCACCTCGTGCACCTACCATCCACTCTGGCTGCAGTAGGTACCATCTGCAGGGTGCAATGCAGCAACTCGCCGAGCTTGCTTTGACAGCACCATCCAGCCTCGTGACCTCCACCACCAAGAGGGACAAGAACAGCAAGATCATGATAAACGGCAACACCTCCGAGACCATTCCTTCAACAACAACACAACAACAACTTGTGCCTTTAACATAGTAAAACATCCCAAGGTGTTATCAGACAAAAAAAAATTTGACACTGAGCCACATAAGAAGAAATTACAGCAGACGACCAAAACCTTTGTCAAAGAGGTAGTTTTTAAGGAGCGTCTTAAAGGAGGAGTGAGGTAAAGAGGAGGAGAGGTTTCAGGAGGGAATTCCAAAGCTTGGGGCCCAGGCAGCTGAAGGCACGGCCACCGATGGTTGAGCAGTTATAATCAGGGATGCTCACGAGAGTAGAATTAGAGGAGCGCAGATATCTGGGGGGCGGGGGGGGGGGGTTTGTGGGGCTGGAGGAGATTACAGAGCTAGGGAGGGGTGAGGCCATGGACGGATTTGTAAACAAGGTTAGCAATTTTGAAAACGAGGCATTGCTTAACCAGGAGCCAATGTAAGTCAGCGAGCACAGGGATGATGGGTGAACGGGACATACTTGCAGAATTCCCTACTGAACAGACAGATGGATTTTTGTTGGGTAGCAAGGGAAATAGAGCAAAGGCGAGTAAATGGAGGTGAGGTATGCAATCAGCCATGGTCTAATAGAATGACAGAGCAATCTCAAGGGGCTGAATGGCCTACTGAAGGTTGCAGTTCAATCACCCATTATACATTCCGGGGTATAAATCGGGTTGGGTATATAAACGGTTGGCCAAACCTCATCCCCTAGTTTCTCACTCCCCCCGCCACCAAAAATGAGACATTCAGCTCACTGGTCAGACAGCTTACACACTGCCAGACAGAAGTCTAGGAGCAGTAACAAGAAAACAATTGGAATTGAGTGGTTCTTTCAGTGAGTAATTATTCCTGTGTACTTAATAATGCTAAATGTATTTGTTACTGCTGTAATCCAGAATCACCAGTATGATTTCCGGCATGCTATACCACGCGTAATCTTTTGCCTATTTTATGTAACTCTGCCCAATATGATTTTGCTGAATCATTAATTATTGCTTTGTCAAGTTCTGGCACCATGCACCTCAAATCAAGTTACCTTCATATGCGCTCCATGTTGTCAAGTACATGGATTCTCACTTTCCTCTTAAATCCTGCCTAATATTTATCCCTCAATCAACAAATAACAAAAACATGCACCACTGTTGTAATGTAGAAATCGCAGAAGCTAATTTGTGCACAGTAAGCTCCCACAAACAGCAATCTGGTCATTATCACATTGATGTTTGTGGGAGCTTGCTGTGCTCAAATTGGCTTCTGCGTTTTCTATATTACAGCAGTCCAAAAGTTCTTCATTGGCTGTAAAGCGCTTTCAGACATCCTGGGATTGTGAAAGGCGCTGTATAAATGCAAGTCTTTTTTTCTTTTTTAAAAATCATCCCTTTTTGCAAAGGTTCGAGGTCATGTGAATCAAATAGGACAAAGCAACATATATGATAAACGTGAAGATTGGGTAGCCAGAGGTTAGGGTCGCATGTGAATCTAGGTTCAAAGGTTAGCCACTCTTGCCACTCGTACCTCTCTACAAATAAAAGGGGGAAAAAATATTCTGAAATAATGACGGAAAATACTGAAATCTGCAGCTGATCTATCAGCACCAATAAGGGAAAAAAATTGCATGGCTATGGGGAAAGAGCAGGGGAGTGGGACTAATTGGATAGCTTTTTCAGGAAGCCGGCACAGACATGATGGGCCGAATGGCTTCTTCTGTGCTGCAACAGTCTATGATTCTATGATTCTATCTGTAAAGAGAAAGGATAGATTAATGTTTCGGCTACACATGCTTCAGTAGAACTCTTTAAATTACCTTTTCACCTTTTCTCCTTGTACCATTTTCCACAAATAGCTTTAAAAGGTGCAAGAAAAAAATGTTACATCAATGCAATGCTTTTAAAACATATTTTAAGCAGCATTTGTGCCTGTATATCTTTCAATGTTTAACTGATCCGAAGGCATAATGTCTAAAGGGAAAATTATTTGCTAAAATGCTTTTTTCATTCATTTAGAAAATTTGCAATGTGATTAAATTACATTGGATAACTTAGTATATCCAGTAGAGAAACAGGCCAACCAGTCCATGCCAGCGTTTATGCTCCACTCGAGTCCCCTCCCGTCTTTCCTCATCTAAATCTATCAGCATAACTCTCTATTCCCTTCTCCCTCATATGCTTGTCTAGCCTCCCCTTAAATACATCTATACTATTTGCTTCAACCACTCCCTGTGGCAGCAAGTTCGATATTCTCACCACTCTTTGGGCAAAGAAGTTTCTTCTGAATTCCCTACTGGATTTCTTGGTGACTATCTTATATTGATGGCCTCTAGTTATGCTCTTCCCCACAAGTGGAAACACTCTCTCTGTATCCACTCTGTCAAAACTGTTATGTATGTAAACCTGTAAATAACATATCTAACCACCAGAGGGCTTAGCTCCTGGAGTCCCAAGAGATCCCACAATCCCTTGGGAGCACCTGTATATAAGGAAGCCTCACAGGCTTGAGAGGCACTCTGAGATCTGTAATAAAGGATTACGGTCACACCTTACTTTGAGCTTGCAGTATCTAGTCTGACTCTTTATTCAAGATACAACAAAAACCTTTCATAATTTTAAAGACCTCTATTAGGTCACCCCTCAGCCTTCTCTTCAAGAGAAAAGAGACGCAGCGTGCTCATCCTTTCCTGATATGTATACCCGTGCATTTCGGGTATCATCCTTGTAATAAATCATGGTGGAGATCGTTGAAGGGATCGTCACCTTGACAAGACTGATGCCTGACTCTTTTGTCTGGATGTTCGTTGAACACACTCTCATGAAGGTGATGCCTCTTTAAGACCATGTGCATGATTGTTGTCTTCCCACGAATGTGTGGTTAGATATGTTATTTACAGGTTTACATACATAACAGTTTTGATAGAGTGGATACAGAGAGAGTGTTTCCACTTGTGGGGAAGAGCATAACTAGAGGCCATCAATATAGTGAGACACATTGCTTTGCGTCGTGACATTGTAAAAATGGTAATTAAATATATCGACTGCTTCCTTTTATTTCCCTTCCCCTATTTCCCTCGTCACAAAAAGTGAAAAAGGATATTAAGGTTGGCATAACATTTTTGAAAATTGTGTCCTGCATTGGTAATGTTTTCAAATGTCATTCCAAATTGAGTCATTTACATCTCGTTTTTTTTCGGTTTTGCTTTTTAAAGCACGGAGTTTTTTGTTTTCTGCTACTGTGAACTTGCTGCCAAAGGATGATACTGAATTCGAGACTGCCTTGCATGCTTCTCCAGTAGCAAGCTTTGGCCACCAACAAAGTTGCTGTGGATGAAACGGTCGAACATTACTTTCTCCAAGGGAGATGTGCACAAACCACATATAATAGTCGGGCTAGAGTCTCCAACTGCCTTGGGACTTAAAAGCTGTAACAGTCAAACAAAGCCTGCAGCGGGGGTTACTTGCAGCAGATGTGCAAGCTCCATTTTAAGAGTGGAATATTCTGAAAGCATTCATTAATAAAATATTTCCCTTTTTTTTCCCGCTGAGGCTGTTTTCTTTGGGAGCATCTTGAAACACATTTAGTCATCGAAGGGCTCATACAACAAAACTCCTTTAGAAGTAATAAAGGTCAAGAGCTTCCCTGGAGAACACTCCAACAGAACTGAGCCTAGGGAAGCAAGGAGATATTGACCATTAATAGAAGCTAAGTGCAAAAGCAAGGCCTCCTTTTTTTCTCTAAGATTAATAAGCTAATGTCATCTTAAGGCTAATGGATACGTTCCATCAAACATCAGATTACGTATTGACAGCTTCATTTAACTTGTGCATTAGACCTTTGCTGCACTTAACTCCATATCCCTCGAGGTGTTGGCTGAGCACGTCACTCACGTGTCGATCTGTGAATGTAGCTCATTTTGCCTATTGTATTCTTTCATTATTGTGCCTTATTCAAATAGAATCCTACAAATACAGTTACGGGTATCAAAAGAACCAGATAATCGTAATGTTTAGCATTTAAGGGGAAGCTAGATAAGCATGAAGGAAAAAGGAATAGAAGTATATGTTGATAGGGTGAGATGACGTCGGGAAGGAGGACTCTCGTATGGAACATAAACACTGGCATGGTCCAGTTGGGACGAATGACCTGTTTCTGTGCTGTAAATTAAGAACACAAGAACATAAGAAATAAGTCCAGGAGTAGGCCATACGGCCCCTTGAGCCTGCTCCGCCATTCAATAAGATCATGGCTGATCATGGACCTCAACTCCACTTTCCTGCCCTATCGCCCTATCCCTTCATTCCCCTAGACTCCAAAAATCTATCTATCTCTGCCTTGAATATACTCAACACCTGAGCATCCACTATCCTCTGGGGCAGAGAATTCCAAAGATTCACAACCCTCTGAGTGAAGAAACTCTTCCTCATCTCGGTCTTAAATGGCCGACCCCTTATCCTGAGACTGTGCCCCCTAGTTCTAGATTCTCCAGCCAGGGGAAGCAGCCTCTCAGCATCTACCCAGTCAATCCCCCTCAGAAGCTTTTTTTGTTTCAAATTCAAATTCTATGTAATTCTATGTAATGTTATTATTTTTGACACAATTTTTCTTTCTTTAATGCTGTTTTTATTTGATCAGAGGTACAAACCTTCTGTAGGTTTAGCTTTTGTTAAGCTGCTGTGCATTGACTCTTAAGATTAATTGATGCTTTATCAGTACAAAAAACAGTTATATAAAATCACATGGGGGAAGATGTTTAACTTTTCACCTGGGTGTAAAACATGTACTTGGAGGGGGTACAGAGCAGATTCAACAGATTGATACCAGGCATTTAAATGGCTAAATTATGAGGACAGGTTGCATAATCTTGGCTTGTATTCCCTTAAGTACCAGCCAGTGGCTTAAGTCCATCATCTAGGCCGACACTCCCAGTGCAGTGCTGAGGGAGTGCTGCACTGTCAGATGTGCCGTCTTTTGGATGAGACGTTAAGCCGAGGTCCCGTCTGCTCTCTCATGTGGACGTAAAAAGATCTCATGGCACTATTTCTAAGAAGAGCAGGGGAGGTGGCCAATATTGATCCCTCAATCAACATCACGAAAAACATATTATCTGGTCATTATCACATTGCTGTTTGTGGGAGCTTGCTGAGTGCAAGTTAGCTGCCGTGTTTCCTAATTGCAACATTGACTACACTTTAAAAAATGACTTCATTGGCTGTAAAGCGCTTTGGGACGTCCGGTGGTTGTGAAAGGCGCTATATAAATGCAAGCCTTTCTTTCAATTTAGAAGGTTGATGGGTGCTCTAATTGAGGTGTTTAGAATGATAAAGGGATTTGATAGGGTCAGAGAAGTATTTCCCAGATTATTTTCCTCAAATTGGCTGGGATTTTTATCTGTTTTGTTTCACCTCTCCCAGGAGATCACATAGTTTTGGGTGGGGTGGACTCTATATGTTGTGATACACAAGGTGCACAATTGTGTGAGACAGGCTGGATGACCCAGAAGGTCTTTACCTCTCCGTCATTGTTCATATGTTTGCATGACACAGAAACATTATTTCCTCTGCTGGGGGAATTCATAACAAGGAGCCACAATGGCTAGGCCATTCATGAGTGAAATCAGGAAGCACTTTTTCCACAGAAAGGGTAGTGGGAATCTGCATCCTGCTCCCCAGCTGTGGATACTGGGTCTATAAGAATTTTCAAGGTCGATAGGTATTTGTTGGTTAAGGGTATTAAGGGATATGGAGCAAAGGCAGGTGAGTGGAGCTGAGGTACAGATCAGCCATGTTCTATTTAAATGGCAGAGCAGGCTTGAGGGGCCAAATGACCTCCTCCTCTTCCTCTGCTGCAGAATGCCCACTCACTATAGGAACTGTCCAATTGTTATTCCCATTGAGATCAATAGAAATGAAAATCTGGCAGTTTCTGTTCATGGACGGCAGATCCAAATATTGGTATTTTCCAAAAAGCCTAGATGGCTGTACCAGAACAGTAATGAATAAGTCACAAGCAAGCTTTTGTTATCAACAAAACAGCAGGAAAAAAACATCAAATCAGACTGGATTTGAATGATCTAATTTGGTTTTATTCCAGCATTTTATATTTTTAGCTGAACATTTCTGAACACCGTGGGTTTAAGATACAAATATGCCTTTTTTTAAAAATGGTGATCAGAAAATCATAGAAAAAATTACACAGAAGGAGGCCATTCGGCCCATCGTGCCCAGGCCAGTCGAAAAAGAGCTACCCAGCCGAATCCCACCTTCCAGCACTACTTCCGTAGCCCTGTAGATAACGGCTCTTCAAGTGTATATCCAAGTACTTTTTAAATGTGATGGGGGTTTCTGCCTCTACCACCCTTTCAGGCAGTGAGTTCCAGACCCCCACCACCCTCTGGTTGAATACATTTTTCCTCATCTCCCCTCTAATCCTTCGACCAACTATGTTAAATATATACTCCCTGGTTATTGACCCCTCTGCTGAGGGAAATAGGTCCTTCCTATCCACTCTATCCAGGCTCATCATAATTTTATATACCTCAATTAAGTCTCCCCTTAGCCTCCTCTGTTCCAAGTACACTCTTTCATATAAAATATTTATCTTAATAGATTTTCATATAAAATATTTATTGTGTCCCAACTCGCACTAAGTCCCGTTCACCCATCACCCCTGTGCTCGGTGGTCTACATTGGCTCCCGGTTAAACAATGCCTCGATTTCAAAATTCTTATTCTTGTTTTCAACTCCCTCCATGGCCTCGTCCCTCCCTATCTCTGTAATCTCCTCGAGCCCCACAACCTCCGAGATGTCTGCGCTCCTCTAATTCTGCCCTCTTGAGCATCGTTGATTATAATCGCTCGACCATTGGTGGCCGTGCCTTCTGTTGCCTAGGCTCCAAGTTCTGGAACTCCCTGCCTAAACTTCGCTGCCACTCCGCTTCTCTTTCCTCCTTCAAGACGCTCCTTAAAACATACCTCTTTGACCTGCGCTAATTTCTATTTTTGTGAGTCGGTGTCAACTTTTTAATCTCATAATACTCCTGTGAAGCACCTTGGGACATTTCATTACTTTAAAGGCACTATTTTAATACAAGTTGTTGTTGTTGTTGTTAAACCTAGGATGGAGTTTATTGAACAGAGTCACTTCAAAGGTACATGAATAAATTTCCTACAGTTGGTATAATCTGGGTTACGAATGGTCCATTCAGAGTTATACATCATATCCAGAGCAATCTATCGGATTCATGCATAGGAACATGAGGAGGCCATTCAGCTCCTCAAGCCTGTTCCGCCATTCAATGAGATCATGACTGATCTGAATCTTAATTCCATCTAGCTGCCTTGGTTCCACAGTTTGTTCAGAATAATGTTTCATAGTTTTCAAACCTCCAACATCCACCCTTAAACCTTTTCTGTTCATTGGAAAAAAACAGCCCTGGGTAAATTTTTCCCTTTGATTATTCAGCCGCCCTTCCCTGCAATGATTCCTTCTTTACAATTATTTAATTATTTCATTACGTTGCATTCAGAAATAAAATAAAAACTCATAAAAAATATTTATGTCCACTACTACATAACTAGTCAGAATATTAATGCTTAAAATATATAGGAATAGTGTTTGAAAAACATACTTTGATATTATTTGTGGACTTACACAGCGCTGGTTACTCAACACTGTAAGGTCAATGTTAAAAGAATCCTTTACATGGTCACATATATTGGCCACTGTGAGCTTGAATACTGAGCAAACAATCCACAAATTAGCATTCAGAGGAGCAAAGAAAGATGAGACTGGCAACACTGGAGATATGAAAGGAATAGAGCGATTTCTGGATCATTGTGGCAGGAAGAGTAACTGCACAGACAAACTCATGCACCCACTGCACTTACCTAAATTCTATACAGTTACTCAATATATGTTGCCAATATAGCGCCGTTTCTTCATCGTTCCTGGGTCAAAATCCTGCAACTCCCTCCCTAACAGCACTGTGGGAGTACCTTTACCACAAGGACTGCAGTGGTTCAAGAAGGCGGCTCACCGCCACCTTCTCAAGGGCAATTAGGGATGGGCAATAAATGCCAGGCCTTGCCAGCAACGCCCGCATCCCATGAATGAATAAAAGAAAATTATTGGGCTAAACTCACAGTGTCAAGGACATTTATGGATCATCAATGTGTTTTTCTAGAATACTTTGAGTAAACAGCCAGTACCACTGTGACTGACACCACCCTATGTCAGTGGTACCAGACTTGTTGAGTTTATTGTTAACTGATCTGGTGAAGGAGTCTGCTATAAGTTCCTCGGTCTTGACAGTACAGTGTTGGGGCCCATAAGAATCTCCTGACTGCGAGGCTTCATCATATTTGCCCTTCTCCTCTGAGATGCTGATGGGGCCTGGGTGAATTTCTAAGGGAACTGGCTGTGGAAGTAGCCCCATAATTAATGTAATTACTCCAGGCACAGCCAATCACAATGGGCACAGCACATTATTATGCGATATGCAAGTCTTGGTTTAAACATTATTGCCAAACGTATTTTATAAGATGTTATGAGCAGGGGTCAGCCATGGCTCAGTGGGTAGCACACTCACCTCTGAGATGAGAGTGCAATAATATTTAACTAAGTCTTGCACATAGCATATATAATGTCACTGTGTCAAGGCTGACACTAATAAAAGAAAAAAAGACTTGCATCTTCCATGACTTCAGGACATCCCAAAGCTCTTTACATCCAATAAAGTACTTTTGAAGCATAGTCACTGTTGCAATGTAAGAAACCAGCAGCCAATTTATGCACAGCAAGTTCCCACAAATATCAATGTGATAATGACCAGATCATTTATTTTTAGCTGTTGATTGAGGGATAAATATTGGTTCGTTTACCAGGGGAAACTCACCTGCTCTTCTTTGAAACATGTCCATCCAAGAGGGCAGATTGGGCCTCAGTTTAACATCTCATCTGAAAGACGGCACCACCGACAGTACAGTACTCCCTCAGTACTACACTGAAGTATCAGCCTCAATTTTTGTGCTCAAAGTCTCTCAAGTGGGACTTGAACCCACAACCTTAAGAATCAAGAAACAAGAATGCTACCCACTGAGCCATGGCTGCCACTGTGTATAAACAATTTTGTGAAGTAGAAGTATTTTCATATAAAAATTAAATCGCATATTCACATGCCTATGTTAGAAAATGGCTGGCAACAAAATCTCACTGCAAAACATCCTGTATATCATTTTGAACTTTATGAAAATATATTTCAATAAACAAATGCAAATTTATTGAAATAAGTACGTGAGGTATAAATATGCCCCAGCCTAATGAGCAGAAGCAATTTCATCAACAATAAGCAGAAATACGGACTGCAAGTGCCATTCTCATGCAATTGAGCAAACACCATTTGTATAGCCACATGGGATTTCAAGATGCATGTCTTTTAAATTGGTTATGTGTAATCGTAGTCTCAACCAACTATTTTCCATTCTGCATGCTCCCTAGGAGTTGTATAACCGGGACTTTTGTTGGGTCCTTTGACTGTGAATGTACGAGTAACTTTGAAAGAAAAGATCTCAGAAATGATGCTTGTGCTATCTTTTTCTGGAGGGTTGCCCCAACGGAACTAAGCACATAGCAACATACTTACAAGTATGGAAGAAAGAAAGACTTGCATTTCTATAGCATCTTTCACATCCACAGCGCATCAACTGTGGCTCAGTGGGTAGCACACTTGTTTCTGAGTCAGAAGATTGTGGGGTCAAGTCTCGCTCCAGAGACTTGAGCACAAAAATCTAGGCTAACAGTTAGTACTAGTACTAAGGGAGTGCTGCACTGTCAAATGTACTGTCTTTCAGATGAGAGGTTAAATCGAAGCCCTGTCTGCCTTCTCAGGTGGATGTAAAAGACCTTATGGTATTATTTTGAAGAAGAGCAGGAGAGTTATCCCCGGTGTCCTGCTGCCAATATTTATCCCTCAATCAACATCACTAAAAACAGGTTATCTGGTCATTGTCACATTGGTGTTTATGTGACCTTGCTGCATGCAGATTGGCTGCTGCATTTCCTACATTAAGTATGTATTTCCTACTTTGGGACATCCTGAGGGTGTGAAAGGCGCTATATAAATGTAAGTCTTTTTTTCAAAGCACTTTACAACCAATGTACTTTTGAAAGATAGTCAGTGTTGTTAATGTCGGAAAGTTTCGACACTTAGGGTGGGGGTTGGTATTGAAATTGATCTGGGGCAGTGGCGAATGGGCAGCTTGTTTTACATCCCGCCTAATCTTACTTTCCGTTGACTTCGGTGGAACAGTATCATACACTCATAGAATCATTACAGCATAGTACGAGGCCATTCGGCCCATCGAGTCCATGCCGGTTCTCTGCAACAGCACTTCAGCTAGTCCCACTCCCTCACCCTTTCTCCGTAGCAATCTCTTGTCTTTCAGATACTTATCCAAATCCCTTTTGAAAACCACGATTGAATCTGCCTCCACCACCCTTTCAGGCAGTGCATTCCAGATCCTAACCACTTGCTGCATAATAAGGTTTTTCCTCATGTCACTTTGGGACCTTCAGCCAATCACCTTAACTCTGTGTCCTCTGCTTCTTGATCCTTCCGCCGATGGGAACAGTTTCTCTCTATTTTCTCTGTCCAGACTCCTCATGATTTAGAACATTGTCAAATCTCCTCTCAATCCTCCCGGGTAGGGTGTAAAACAGGTTGCCCATTCACTATTGCCTGTTTGCGCTTTCGCCAAAAACCAATTTGACCGCCTTGTATTCAAATGCTCGCAAGCACTTTTTGCACGTGTGGTCGGTCTTAGACTACAGTATTTTTCTTGCAATATGCCATTTGCTATATTAACCGTAAGGTTGCATCATATATATATAATATCTGAATACCAGTTATTTTATAGCTGGCAATGAAATAATGGTGCAAACAAATCCATACTAAAACAATTATGTGTGGCACTTGTTACAAATTGTATCTGCTTCAACACTCTACTTTTGAAAGTCATGCATTCAATACAATTCACCCTGAACTGACTAATGAATATGAGTCACGGAATTAATCAGTGAAAGCTGATAAACATATTTGTGACCTACAGCAACAGATTAGCCCTGCAAAATAAATGGTCTAACGTGTCAGAAATGAGGAAACCAAAATAGATTTTAAGCAGGGAAAAATCTCCCCTCAGGATGAATTTGAAAATGTGTGCGTTTCTGTTGAATGGTCTACCTTACAACCTTACTACCTCTGGCTATTCCAATGCTCAGGAGCTAATACCTGGGAGAGGGAAGCATTCCCTCAAATCTCTCACCCCCACTTCCCATGCCTCGGATCTCACCATCTCACCAAAGGGCGCGGCTCAGCGCCAAGCTTACGGCACGTATCCCACCAGAAGCAACTAGGCCCATACTGCAGCGGCAGGTCTCCAGTCATCTCAGACCCCCTTGCCACTGGACCATGACCTTGCTCTGCTAAGCCCGTGTGGTATCCGGTGTGCAACGGCCACCCCACGTTAAAAGAACTCACGCACAGGCATCTTCCATCTTCATCTACCTTACTAGACTACTAGATTATAGATTAGCATTAAATCCAGCATAAAACTGATTTGGTAATATTACAAAATATAACTCAATTCGCATGAGTCAAGTAGGTTGTTGTATGAGTCTCAGCATTTTAAGTTAACAGGTACGGTCGCATAGTGGTTATGTTACTGGGCTAGTAATCCAGCAGGCTTGGACTAAAGATCCAGAAACATGAGTTCAAATCCCACAAAGGCAGCTGGGGAATTTTAATTCAATAAAGCTGGTATTAAAAAGCTTGTATCAGTAATGATGACCATGTAATTATCGGATTGTCGTAAAAACCCATCTGGTTCACTAATGTGCTTTAGGGAAGGAAATTGCTGCCTTTACCCAATCTACCCTCTGAAATGGCTTAGGGAAGCCACTCAGTTATACAGGGAAAGGACAAAAAAAATGGAGTCATATAAAAATTATTGGGCTAATATTCCTAATTCACTTCATACGATGCTTTTTTTTATTAGTTCCGGGATGTGGGCGTCGCTGGCAAGAACAGCATTTATTGCCCATCCCTAATTGCCCTTGAGAAGGTGACAGTGAGCTGCCTTCTTGAACCTCTGCACTCCTTGTGGTGAAGGTACTCCCACAGTGCTGTTAGGGAGAGAGTTCCAGGATTTTGGCCCAGTGACGATGAAGTAACGGTGATATATTTCCAAGTCAGGATCGTGTGTAACTTTGAGGGGATCTTGCAGGTGATGGTGCTGCCATGCGCCTGCTGCCCTTGTCTTTCTAGGTGATAGAAGTCGTGGGTTTGGGAGATGCTGATGAAGAAGCATGGCGAGTTGCTGCAGTGCATCTTGTAGATGGCACACACTGCAATCACGGTGCCCTTGTGGTGGAAGGAGTAAATGTTGAAGGTGGTGGATGGGGTGCCAATCAAATGGGCTGCTTTGTCCTGGATGGTGCCGAGCTTCTTGAGTATTGTTGGAGCTGCACACATCCAGGCAAGTAGAAAGTAGGCCATCACACCCCTGACTTGTACCTTATAGATGGTGGAAAGGCTTTGGGGAGTCAGGAGGCAGAATACCCAGCCTCTGACCTGTCTTTTTTGTCACAGTATTTATGTGGGTGGTCCGGTTAAGTTTCTGGTCAATGGTGGCCCGCAGGATGTTGATGGTGGGGGTTTTGGTGATTGCAGTGCCATTGAATATCATGGGAAGTTAGTTAGACTCTCGCTTGTCATTGCCTGGCACTTCTGTGGTGCAAATGTGTCACTCATTAGCCCAAGGCTGAATGTTGTTCAGGTCTTGTTGCATGCGGACATGGACTGATTTATTTTCTGAGGAGTTGCGAATAGAACTGAACTACGCAATCATCAGCGAACATCTCCACTTCTGCCCCTATGATGGAGGGAAGATCATTGATGAAGCAGCTGAAGATGGTTGGGCCTAGGACACTGCCCTGAGGAACTCCTGCAGTGATGTCCTGGTGCTGTGATGATTGACCTCCAACAACCACAAACATCTTCTTTTGTGCTAGGTATGACTCCAGCCGGTGGAGAGTTTCCCCTCTGATTCAAATTGACTTCAATTTTACAAGGTCTCCTTGATGCCACACTCGATCAAGTGCTGCCTTGATGTCAAGGGCAGTCACTCTCACCTCTTATGTTGGATACTAAGCCAGTAATCTGCCTGACCCCTGAAGGTGAACACATCATTTGAATTGGAAGCTCTTCGGGATTCTGAGTTACTTGCTTGCTCTCCTAGCTGTAGAAAGATTATTCAGAGCGGTTATAGAATCAATATAGCAAAACAATGTGGGAAAGGCAATTATTAAATCTAGAATTTGGACCTGAGCTGACTTTTCTGCATGTACTGTTGTAGATAGATTTTGTGCTTCTGGCAAAGTGCTTCACAGGTTAGGATCACTGAAGATTAAAAACAAATACTCTATAGAGTTGAATGCCGATTCATTTCATGATTATACAGCTATTGTAGCATCCTCCGCTGGTTAGCCAGCCTTCTTATTTATTGTTACTGCTGGTTAAAGAAAGAAAGAACTTGCATTTCTATAGTGTCTTTCACGACCTCAGGAGGTCCCTAATTGCTTTACAGCCATTGAAATATTTTTTGAAGTGTGGTCACTTTTGTAATGTAGGACACATAGTAGCCAAAATGTACACAGCAAACTCCCACAAACAGCAATGTGATAATGACCAGGTAAAGAAAGATTTGGATTTACATAGTGCCTTTCACATCCACCGGGTGTCTCAAAGCACTTTACAACCAATGAAGTACTTTTGGAGAGTAGTCACTGTTGTAACTTAGGAAACACAACAGCCAATTAGCACACAGCACGATCCCACAAACAGCAATGTGATGATGACCAGATAATCTATTTTTTTTGTTATGTTGATTGAAGGATAACTATTGGCCAGTACACCGGGGATAATTCCCCTGCTCTTCTTCGAAATAGTGCCATGAGATCTTTTACATCTACTTGAGAGGGTCGACGGGGCCTCGGTTTAATGTCTCATCCAAAAGATGGCAGCTGTGACAGTGCAGCACTCCCTCAGCACTGCACTGGAGTGTCAGCCGAGATCATGAGCTCAAGTCCCTGGAGTGGAACTTGAACCCACAAACTTCTAAATTAGAAGTGTGCATGCTACCCACTGAGCCACAGCTGACACTAAAGTCCCTAGAGTGGGACTTGAACACACAACCTCCTGGCTACCCACTGAGCTACAGCTGACATCTTGAGAGTTGGCAACTCAGGAGGGGCATCCAGCATATGGAACCTGCACCTTGCACCTGTTTCCCCCTTAGTTGCCACCTCCTGTGCTCCAATTCATCACCTGTAAACCATGTCTCCCTTGTTGTTGCCTTCTCCTCCTCAACACTAAGTAATGTTACCTGGTCATTATCACATTGCTGTTTGTGGGATTTTGCTGTGCACAATTTGATCCTGTTTATTCTACATTACAACAGTGACTAAAAACATTTGCAGGGCTATGGGGAAAGGGCGGGGCAGTGTGACTAGTTGAGCTGCTCTTGCAGAGAGCCGGCACGGGCTCGATGGGTCGAATGCCCTCCGTCCATGCTGTAACCTTTCTATTATTCTATGATTCTATGTATGTTTACAAAGTATGTGTCCTTGGGCTTTTGATTGATTCAAATGTAGGTGATGATGTTTGGTCGCACTGTGAATGCTTCTGTACATCTATACTAATGAGGCTATTGTTTCCCCACACACTGCAAAGTGTACTAGGGACACAATTTATATGTAAGCGCAATTATCATCGAGTTTCTTTTGTTGTTGCATGAACCAGGAAGCACTTGTACGCAGTATATAAGGACATGTTAAAGTAACGTAATCATAAACGGAGTGACTACTGCCAACGAATGGAAACTGCGCATTAATCTGGAACTGGTAGCTTCAGTTTTTTGTTTCAAGGCGCACACACCCTCCCAGCAAGTTTTCAAGCAGCCCGCTCCCTCCTAGCATTTAATTTTTTTTTTTAACGAACCCGTTCCCGTAATGAACCTGAAGCGCACGTGCGGCAAACATTTCTGTTTCATTGGCAGCAGACACGTCCAAATTTAAAATACATTTCGTATGGTCTATGGCAGGTGATCCTTGGCCACAACCGTCCAAAACTTCCCTGGTACTCGGTACCACAGGGAGTGGTTGAAGCGAATAATATAGATGCATTTAAGGGGTAGATAAACGCGTAAGAGAGAATAAAATAGAAAGATATGCTATATAAGCAGAAAATGCTGGAAATACTCAGCAGGCGGAGAGAAACAGAGTTAACATTTCAGATCTATTGTCAGAACTGGAAATATTACAGTTGCGACAGGTGTTAAGCAAGAACAAACGCAGGGGAAGTGGGGAGGAAAGAAGTAAAAAGCAACGTCTGCGATAGGGTGGAAGGCAGGAGAGAATTAATGACCAGCACAATCATTACCATCACCCGCTGTCTGAAAACAATGGTCTGAAATTGTTGAACTCAATGTTAAGTCCAGAAGGTTGTAAAATGACTAATCGAAAGATGAGGGGCTTTTCCTCAAGCTTCCATTGCACTTGACTGGAGAGGACGGGGAGGTCAGAGTGGGAGTGGGACAGAGAATTAAAATGGCAAGCGACCCGAAGCTCAGGGAGAGGATTGCGGATTGACAGCGGTGTTCAGCAAAGCGATCAGCCAACCTGCATTTGGTCTCGCCAATGTAGAGAAGCCCGCATTCTTTGCTCACTCATGTATTTATCTGTGCTATTTGCCTCAATCACTATCTTTGATAGCGAGTTTCACATTATTACCAGTCTCTGGGTAAAGAAGTTTCTCCTGAATTCTCTACTGGATTATGCTGATAAGGTGAGGTGAAGTAGGATGGGAGGAGGCTTGTATGGAGCATAAATACTGGCATAAACCTGTTGGGCTGAATGGTCATCTATGCTGTACATGCTATGTAATTTCAATGGTTTCCAATGTTTTTAGCTGAGCCAATCAGAACAAAAAGCTCCAGAGGCACAGTCAGTATAAAGGAATACTTTCAAAGGTACGATCCTTTGACATGCAGAGAACAAGTGGCTCAGCCGGCTTAGAGCAGGCACATTCTGATTAGCTCCTTAGTTCAACATTCATTGCAATAGATCTGATCTTGAATACCAAGGAGTGGAATTAAATTACAGAACCAGTGGGAACTTGTTCAACCTTCGTCGTCTGCAGGCCAGATCGAAGAGTGTCCTGACCTCTGTTGTCGAGCTACAGTACGCGGACGACACTTGCGCCTGCGCACATTCAGAGCCTGAACTCCAAGACATAGTCAACATCTTCACTGAGGCATATGAAAGCATGGGCTTTACACTAAACATCCGCAAAACAAAGTTCCTCCACCAACCTGACGCTGCCACACAGCACTGCTCCCCAGTCATTAAGATCCACGGCGCGGCCCTGGACAACGTGGACCACATTCCATACCTCGGGAGCCTATTATCAGCAAGGGCAGACATCGACGGTGAGACTCAACACCGCCTCCAGTGCACCAGCGCAACCTTCGGCCATCTGAGACAGAGAGTGTTCGAAGATCAGGCCCTCAAATCTGTCACCAAGCTCATGGTCTACAGGGCTGTAGTGATACCCGCCCTCCTGTAAGGCTCAGAGACGTGGACCATATACAGTAGATACCTTAAATCGCTGGAGAAATGCCACCAATAATGTCTCCACAAGACCCTGCAAATCCTCTGGGAGAACAGACGCACCAATGTTAGCGTCCTCGATCAGGCCAACATCCCCAGCATCGAAGCACTGACCACACTCGACCAGCTGCGTTGGGTGGGCCACATTGTTTGCGTGCCTGACACAAGACTCACAAAGCAAACGCTCTACTCAGAACTCCTACATGGCAAGCGAGCCCTAGGTGGGCAGAGGAAACATTTCAAGGACACCCTCAAAGCCTCCTTGATAAAGTGCAATATCCCCACCGACAACTGGGTATCCTTGGCCAAAGACTGCCCTAAGTGAAGGAAAGGCACCCGGGAGGACGCTGGGCACCTCGAGTCTCGTCGCCGAGAGCAGGCAGAAAGCAAGCGCAGCTAGCGGAAGGAGCGTGCGGCAAACCAGTCCTACCCACCCCTTCCCTCAACGACTGTCTGGCTCACCTGTGACAGAGACTGTAATTCCCATATTGGACAGTTCAGTCACCTGAGAACTCACTTTTAGAGTGGAAGCAAGTCTTCCTCGATTTCGAGGGACTGCCTAAGATGATGATGATGCTGCTGATGAATGCTTAACTGATAGGGTAGTGAAAGAAAAAGGGGAGAAAATGTCAGCATCTCATTCTCTGAGCAACTCTGCCCTGAGGGAGCGAGCAAATATTCAGGGAAGACTGACAAGAATGATTCAACGACTTATGGATGAAATTCATTGCTGCCCCATTTCAGTAACATCCTGGAGGCATGAGACGTAGCACCAGGCGTGTATGTCCCGCCCCCTCAGAAAATTTGGGTTGCCTCCCCCAAAAGGAAGTGGGGCGGTAACGGGGCGCACGACTCAGCAACCCTTGGCTGTACGGTGGTGCCGCGTCCGAGGAGACCTTCCCTCAAATAAGGGAAGGGCCCACGTTGCCGACTCCGCAAAAGAATAAGGCACCTACCTGGGCCACCACGGAATGGTGATGCCGCGCCATCAGCCCGGCACTCAAGTCAAGCGTCAGGCTGAGCGCTCGGGGCCCCGACCCCACGAGGTCACCCCATAGCTTTTTCATTTAAGAACATAACAACATAAGAATTAGGAGCAGGAGTAGACCATGCAGCCCTTCAAGTCTGCAACGGCATTCAATAAGATCGACCTCAACTGCACTTTCCCGCAGTATCCCATATCCCTTGAGCCCTGAATATTCAAAAATCTAAAAATCTCTGTCTTGAAAATACTCAATGACTGAGCCTCCACAACCCTTTGGGGCAGAGAATTCCAAAGATTCACATCCCTTTGAATGAAGTAATTTCTCCTCATCTCAGTCCTAAATGGCCGATCCCTTATTCTGAGACTGTGACCCCTGGTTCTAAACTCCCCAGACAGAGGAAACATCCTCCCTACATATCCGATTTAAGATGGGGTGATATTCTTGATTTTACTGGTAATCTCTTTCATCTCCGGTTTTGAAAGTGGTCGAACCGACATTGACAGAGTTGGTGACTTTTTGTCGGGCTCTCTGAGTCTGAGGCATGTTCTTCGATCATTTTCTTGGAGCAAATGTTTCTGAAGAATACTGGCGGTAATTACCTCAATGTCAGTATCTATAAAACAGGCATCACAAATTTGTGTCTCTATTTTCATATGGAAGTAAAGAATGCCACCACTATCCTTATTTGCATTTATTTTCTGCATAATGATGCCAATTAGTCCTTTATTCTTCAAAATAGCAAATGTTTCATTAAGCAAAAGCACAGTAACTCGTATTTACATTGCCCTGAAGAAGTGCTGGAGATTATATGTAATTCTGTGTAAAACTCCCTCCGTAGCTTTCACTTAAAATGTTACATTGTCAGTCTGTTTATTGTCCATTGCTGATTCTGAATTACACTTTGGATTTGGCTGATTTTTAAAATACACCCAGAATTTTACTTTCCGTGCACTCTACAGGTTATAGGCTAGAAATTACTTTTGCCAAAATTAGCAGATAAATATTTAACGCTTTACGCATGTTAATGAGGCATTAACCATTTATTTTAAAAGTTAAGCATTTATGGTTCTGGTCACCACATTACTGGAAAGATGTGATTGCACTACAGAGGAGATTTATGAGGATATTGTCTGAACTGGAGGATTTCAACCATGAGGAAAAATTGGATAGGCTGGGGTTATTTTGTTTTGAACAGAGTCTGAGGGGAGATCTTATTGGGGTGTATAACATTATGAGGGGTCTAGATAGAGTGGATAGGACAGACCTATTTCCCTTAGCAGAGGGGTCAACAACCAGCGGGCACAGATTTCAAGTAATTGGTAGAAGGTTTAGAGGAGATTTGAGGGGAAATGTCTTCACTCAGAGGGTGGTGGGGGTCTGGAACTCCTGCCTGAAAGGTTTGTAGAGGCAGAAACCCTCACCACCTTTAAAGAGTACTTGGATGTGCACTTAAAGTGCCATAATCCACAGGGTTACAGACCAGGAACTGGAAAGTGGGATTAGGCTGGATAGCTCTTTGTTAGCCGGCACGGACACGATGGGCTGAAATGGCCTCCTTCTGTGCTGTAAATTTCTATGATTCTATGATTTAACAGCCTTTTAAAGTGATAAATGGCCATGGTTCATATATTCCTGTTGCTGGTGCTATTACAATGCTGTCAAGTTTATTTTGACATTAAATAAAGAGATCGCAAAATTGCCATTAGTTTGCAATTTTTAACAGACCATGAATAATTGGGAGTAATTGTTTAAATTTATTCATTCAAGGGATGTGGATGTCGCTGGTAAGGCCAGCATTTATTGCCCACTCAAACTGCCCTTGAGAAGGCGGTAGTGAGCCGTCTTCTTGAACCGCTGCAGTCCGTGTGGTGAAAGTATTCCCAGTGCTGGTAGGGAGGGAGTTCCAGGACATTGACCCAGTGATGATGAAGGAACAGTGATATACTTCCAAGTCAGGATGGTGTGTGACTTGGAGCAGTACTTGGAGGAGGTGGTGCTTCCATGCGCTTGCTGTTCTTGTCCTTCTACAGGTGGTAGAGACCTTGAGTTTGGGAGGTGCTGTTGAGGAAGCCCTGGCGAGTTGCTGCAGTGCATCTTGTAGACGGTACACACAGCAGCCACGGTGCGCCGATGGTGGAGGGAGTGAATGTTTAAGGTGGTGGATGGGGTGCCGATCAAGTAGGCTGCTTTGTCCTGAATGGTATTGAGCTTCTTGAGTGTTGTTGGAGCTGCACTCATCCA
The DNA here is from genome assembly GCF_044704955.1 of Pristiophorus japonicus. Taxonomy (NCBI): domain Eukaryota; kingdom Metazoa; phylum Chordata; class Chondrichthyes; family Pristiophoridae; genus Pristiophorus; species Pristiophorus japonicus. The sequence continues at coordinate 39,044,118 of NC_091986.1, read as the reverse complement.
GGCAAGTGGAGAGTATTCCATCACATTCCTGACTTGTGCCTTGTAGATGGTGGAAAGGCTTTAGGGACTCAGGAGGTGAGTCACTTGCTGCAGAATATCCAGCCTCTGACCTGCTCTTGTAGCCACAATATGTATGTGGCTGGTCCAGTTAAATTTCTGATCAATGGTGAGCCCCAGGATGTTGATGCTGGGGGATTCAGCGATGGTAATGCCATTGAATATCAATACGAGGTGGTTAGACACTCTCTTGTTGGAGATGGTCATTGCCTGCACTACTGCAATAATTACAATGATTACTACTGCAGTAAGTACAATTGAATTAAGTTAATAATGAAGTGGGTGAATAATATCAAAATAACCATTAAGTGGTTGGATAATACAAAAATAATCAGTTTCAATTTTAAGACACAGACCAGAATGCATGCTATTTAGTGTCACTTAATTTTGGCCGTGTATCATTATGCCATTACGAAAACATTCTCAGAAGAACGGTTGCCTTTTGGTTGCAGGAGAAGCTTCATTCTTTTCCTTTTTTACAGATAACTGCAGAACCTCTGGAACAGAGACAGAGGGATAATATTTTATCCTGCAATAGCATTCATCAGCTTAGAACTCATAACTTGGGTCTTTCTGAAAGGCTATTCCTAAAGAGAATTAGGTAGAGAAAGAAAAGAATGACTTGCATTTATATAACGCCTTTCATGACCACCGGACGTCTCAAAGCGCTTTACAGCCAATTAAGTATTTTTTTTGAGTGTAGTCATGAAACAGCAACAGCCAATTTGCGCACAGCAAGCTCCCATAATGACCAGATAATGGGCCCAAGTTGCCACATGATCTGCGCCTGATTTTTAGGAGCAACTGGTGGAGAACGGACTATCTTAGAAATCGCAATTCTCCACATTTTTTTTCTGCAGTTCTAGTCAGGTAGAACAGTTCTACTTTGGAACAGAATTTTTTCTTCAAAAGGGGGCGTGTCCGGCCACTGACGCCTGATTTCAAAGTTTCCACAGTGAAAATGTACTCCAAACTAACTTAGAATGGAGCAAGTGAAGATTTTTGTAGAACTGAAAAAACCTGTTCTACACATTAAAAAATCAGGCGCAGGTTACAAATTAGGCGTCCAGAACGAGGTGGGGGGGGGGGGAGGGGGGAAGGGAATCATTAAATTCGACAATAAATCTTTATTTATACTTCTACAAATATTATACAAATAAATCCAACCTGAATAAACATTTAAAAGCAAAGAAAAGATTAAATAAACCATCTTCCTACCTGTGTGAAAGTGCTTCAGCCAGCCTCACAAGTTCGTTCGTTCCCGACGGCAGGGGGGGAGGAGGAAGCCGTTCGCGACGGTGAGCGGGTGGGAGGGAGGGAGGGAGTGCGGGCCCGACCGACCGACCGCCCGTCCGCCCGCCCGAACGCAGTGGGAGGGGGAGGAAGACGCTCCAGACGGCGGGAGGGAGTGCGGGCCCAACTGACCGACCGCCCGTCCGCCCGCCCGAACGCAGCGGGGGGGGGGAGGGGAGGAAGGCATTCCAGACGGCGGGAGGGAGGGAGTGTGGGCCCGCCCGCCCGAACGCAGCGGGAGGGGGGGGGGTGGAGGAAGGGAGGGAGGGAGGGAGTGCGGGCCCGATCGACCGAACGCAGCGGGGGGGGGGGGGGGGGAGGAAGCCGTTCCAGACGGCGGGCGGGAAGGAGACAGTGAGAAGGCTGCAGGAAGCCTCAGTGCTGATGTGCTGATGGCAATGTGGTTTTATTAAAAAATGTTCTAAAATGAAACAGCTACAAAGAACTACAAAAATGGCCGAGTGCCAATGTTTCCTTCACACTGCGCGTGCGCGAACGCTCCAACGTGCACGCGCAGGGTTGCCGGCAGGAAAAAAACTAATTTAAATAGTACCCGCCCCCTCCCACTTACAAAATCGGCGCGAGTGTAGGCTCCGCCCCCTTGGGCGCCGCGCCAAACAGACAAGGAGCTGCAGGGCGCTCCAGAATCGTGAGTTTTGTTTTCCGGCGCCGTTTTAGGGGGGAAAAATGGGCGCCCAGCTCGGAGGGGCGCCGTTTTTTATTGTGTGGAGACTTGGGCCCAATATGTTTTTTTGTTATGTTCATTGAGGGATAAATATTGGCCAGGACAGTAAAATTAGAAATTAGAAAGAGAAATTGGAGACCGATTACCAACTCAATCTGTAATTTCTGCAGAAGTACTGCTGTCCATGTTAGTCTTATCTCTATACTATTGATTTCTTCCAGAAATTAAGCAGGTATCTGTCAGTCCAACATATTATAATCTTATTGAATGGTGGAGTAGGTTCAAAGAGCCAAATGACCGACTCCTGCTCCTATTTCTTATGTTCTTATGGATTTTAATTTGAACTTTTCAAAAGTTTGAATGAAACAATAAAGGCACATTATGCTGATGTGGATGTGCGAGGCACACATGGAGAATACTTTCATCTGATGTTCTTTTCCTTCTCGTTTCATTCTACTGTTGTGTTTAAAGGCCAGAGTTTCATTGAACAACAGGGCAAAGGGTGGAGAAATCATTGACATCACGTGAACACTGCGGGTGGCTATTCACAGGGAGGGAAGTTTTGGACGGTTGTGGCCAAGGATCATCTGCCATAGACGATACGAAACGTATTTTATGATTGTATGCAACTGTTTCCAATGAAACGGAAGTATTTGGCGCACATTCAAGTTTGTCATGGAAATGGGCTTGTTAAAAAGATTCTCTACCCCAAAGGGCTGTGGATGCTGAATCGTTCAGTATATTCAAGGCTGAGATAGATAGATAGATGGACTCAAGAGGAATCAAGGAATATGGAAATCAGGCAGGAATGTGGAATTGAGGTCGAAGATCAGCCATGATCGTATTGAATGCTGGTGCAGACTTGAAGGGCTGTATGGTCTACTCCTGCTCCTATGCTCCTAATTCTTATGTTGTTATGTTCTTAAAAGAAAAAGCTATGGGGTGACCTGATACAGGTCTTTAAGATTATGGAGTTGTTCAATAGGGTAGATGATGAGAAAGCATTTCTACTTGTGAGAGGAGACTAAGGGCCATAAATATAATACAGTCACTGATAAATCCAATAGGGAATTCAGGAGAAACGTCTTTACCTGGAGAGTGATTAGAATATGGAACACACTACCACAGCGAGTAGTTGATACGAATAGCATAGCTGCTGTTAATGGGAAGCTAGCTAAGTACAGGAGGGGAAAAGGAACAGAAGGTTACGCTAATGGAGTGAGATGAAGAAGGGTGGGAGGAACATAAACCATGGACCAGCTGGGCCAAATGGCCTGTTTCTGTGCTGTACATTCTGTGTAATTCTTATGTAATCTGTTTTCAGTTCTCTTTTTAAAGAAATAGATACAGAATCTTATTGCCTTTTCCACATCTAATCTCTAGTCTTGATTAAGGATTATTAAGTATTTTACTTATATTGATGTAATTTATGCCTCTTAGCATTTTAAAGGCTGGAATGCTGTTTCCTTCAAGAATCTTTTCTCCAATCAAAATGTGGTTAGCTCTGCAAGTGCCTCTTCAAATCTTAGACTAAGAATTTCCTTGGAGCGGCCGATGCTGCACCACTGTCATTTTGCCAGAAGTGCGTCAGTGCAAGGGTATTAACGTTACGGAACCAAGTTGGATTGGTGGAGTTAAGATACAGAAAAGCCATGATCTCATTGAATGGCGGGACAGGCTCGAGGGGCTGAATGGCCTCCTCCTGTTCCGCTGTTTCAAGAAACCACACAATGTTCCAGCAACAAAGCAGGAACAGCTCCAAGAAACTTCTTGGCCGTATAATCCTTTGGGCTAGAAATTCGGTGCATTTGTGCCTCCCGTTACCGTCCGGGTGTGACGCTGGCATCGACTCCTGCCATATTCGGCGGGAGTTTAGCGGCGGCACTATGGCGTTGCGCTCCAATCTCCTGCACCCGGAGATCGTAACGTCATCAGCGTGCACATCGCTCCGGTCGCCCCGACCTGATATTGGCTTTAGTCTCCCTGCAGCTGCGCCGGGCGATAATACTGACAACTGCAGGGGACGCGGATCTGGGCGGCCAGCCGCTACCGGCGCAAAAATTAAAGGCGAGGTGGGCGATGGCAAATGAAAAAAAAACGTACCTTGTGGTTGCTGCTCCTGATGCAGTTTCCTCATGCGATCGGGGCCCCAGTCGCTCAGCCTGACGCTCTACTTGAAGTGCTGGGCTGGTGGCGCGGCATCCCCATTCCGTGGTGGTCCAGGTAGGGTGCATTATTCTTTTGCGGAGTCGGCAACGTGGGCCCTTCCCTTTAATTGAGGGAAGGACTCCTCGGATGCGGCACCACCGCGCAGCCAAGGGCGTAGTGCTGCTGAGGCGTGCGCCCCGTTACCGCCCCACTTCCTTCCGGGGGTGGCAACCAGAATTTCCTGAGGGGGCGGGACTTACACACCCGGTGCTAAGTCTCACACCTACCGGATGTTACCAAAGTGGGGCGATAATGAATTTCACCCCTAAGCCGTTGAATCATTCTTGTCAGTCTTCTCTGAATATTTGCTCGCTCCCTCAGGGCAGAATTGCTCAGAGAATGAGATGCTAACATTTTCTCCCCTTTTTCTTTCACTACCCTAACAGTTAAGCATTATCTTGGTATTCAAGATCAGATCTACTGCAAGGAATGTTGAACGAAGGAGCTAATCAGAATGCGCCTGCTCTACGCCGGCTGAGCCACTTGTTAAGCTTCTAACTCTGCATGTCAAAGGATTGTACCTTTGAAAGTTAGCTAAAACTCCTTTATACTGACTGTGCCTCTGGAGCTTTTTGTTCTGATTGGCTCAGTTAAAAACATTGTCAACCATAGAATTACATAGAATGTACAGCACAGTTGGCCATTCGGCCCAACAGGTTTATGCCGGTGTTTATGCTCCATTCAAGCCTCCTCCCACCTTACTTCACCTCACCTTATCTGCATAATCCAATAGAGAATTCAGGAGAAACTTCTTTACCCAGAGACTGGTGATGATGTGGAACTCACTACCATATATAGTGATTGAGGTGAATAGCATAGATACCTTTAAGGGGTAGCTAGATAAACACATGAGGGAGCAAAGAATGCGGGCTTCTCTACTTTGGGGAGACCAAATGCAGATTGGCTGATCGCTTTGCTGAACACCGCTGTTCAATCCGCAATCCTCTCCCTGAGCTTGCCATTTTAATTCGGTCCCACTCCCACTCTGATCTCCCTGTCCTCTCCAGTCAAGTGCAATGGAGCTCGAGGAACAGCCCCTCATCTTTCGATTAGGCATTTTACAACCTTCTGGACTTAACATTGAGTTCAACAATTTCAGACCATTGTTTTCAGACAGTGGGTGATGGTAATGATTGTGCTGGTCATTAATTCTCTCCTGCCTTCCACCCTATCGCAGACATTGCTTTTTACTTTTTTCCTCCCCACTTCCCCTGCGTTTGTTCTTGCTTAACACCTGTCACAACTGTAATATTTCCAGTTCTGACAAAAGATCTGAAATATTAACTCTGTTTCTCTCCCTCTGCACAGATGCTGCCCGGCCTGCTGAGTATTTCCAGCAATTTTTGCTTATATAGCATATCTTTCTATTTCTTTCTCTCTTATGTGTTTATCTACCCCTTAAATGCAATTATACTATTTGCTTCAACCACTCCCTGTGGTAGCGAGTTCCACATTCTCACCACTCTCTGGGTAAAGAAGTTTCTCCTGAATTATCTGTTGGATTTATTGGTGACTGTCCTATTATTGATGGCCCCTAGTTCTGAACTTAAAGAAAGAAAGACTTGATATAGTTCCTTTCACAACCTCAGTATGTCCCTAAGCGCTTCACAACCAATGAAGAACTATGGGATTGAAGTTGTGTAATGCCATTTTTGAGGTGGTGTCACCGGCTGAGTGATGATTTTAACGCCGGGCATTAGGCGCGGCCTCAAAGTGCTAAATTCAGTTTTTATGCCCAAAGATGAAAGAGCAGCGCTAAAAAGTGCTTGGGCAGGAGCTTAGGAGGCCTGCTGAATTTCACAATGGGAGGCTGCCACCATATTAGAAAAATGCAGGGGATAAAAATGAACTAAAACTTCCCCAATCCACACACACACTTCCGCTTTCTTAGAACTAATGAAAACATGCAGAAATAAATAAGGAAAAATGCTTACCTTCCTTTCTGGGTGATTCCACCCGAGATCCGCTCTTTAACGCCGATTTTTTCCTGGCTGTACAACCGCCTGCCAGTATGGCAGCCGTACAAAACAAATATCGCGACAGAGGTGTGAAAGAGCTAGTGAATGGAAGACCAGCAGGAAGAGTAGTGCAAAGAAGGTAGTGCAGGGGTCCCCTGCGGTCATCCCCCTGCAAAACAGATACACCATTTTGAGTACTGTTGAGGGGGATGACTCATCAGGGGAGGGCAGCAGCAGCCAAGTTCATGGCACTGTGGCTGGCTCTGCTGCACAGGAGGGCAGGAAAAAGAGTGGGAGAGCGATAGTGATAGGGGATTCAATTGTAAGGGGAATAGATAGGCGTTTCTGCGGCCGCAACCGAGACTCCAGGATGGTATGTTGCCTCCCTGGTGCAAGGGTCAAGGATATCTCGGAGCGGGTGCAGGACATTCTGAAAAGGGAGGGTGAACAGCCAGTTGTCGTGGTGCACATTGGTACCAACGATATAGGTTAAAAAAAGGGATGAGGTCCTACGAGATGAATTTAAGGAGCTAGGAGCTAAATTAAAACGTAGGACCTCAAAAGTAGTAATCTCGGGATTGCTACCAGTGCCACGTGCTAGTCAGAGTAGGAATCACAGGATAGCGCAGATGAATACGTGGCTTGAGCAGTGGTGCAGCAGGGAGGGATTCAAATTCCTGGGGCATTGGAACCGGTTCTGGGGGAGGTGGGACCAGTACAAACCGGACGATCTGCACCTAGGCAGGACCGGAACCAATGTCCTAGGGGGAGTGTTTGCTAGTGCTGTTGGGGAGGATTTAAACTAATATGGCAGGGGGATGGGAACCAATGCAGGGAGACAGAGGGAAACAAAGAGGAGACAAAAGCAAAAGACAGAAAGGAGATGAATAAAAGTGGAGGGCAGAGAAACCCAAGGCAAAAAACAAAAAGAGCCACTGAATGTAAAGGGGCTGCAGGAGGGGTCAAAACTAAAAATCATGGTTTAAAAACTAGTATTAAAACACTCTACCTAAACGCATGCACAATTCGAAATAAAGTAAATGAGTTGACGGCACAAATCATTACAAATGGGTATGATTTGGTGGCCATTACAGAAACGTGGTTGCAGGGGAGCCAAGACTGGGAATTAAACATACAGGGGTATCTGATGATTTGGAAAGATAGACAAGAAGGGAAAGGAGTTGGGGTAGCTCTGTTAATAAAGGATGATATCAGGGCAGTTGTGAGAGACGATATTGGCTCGAATGAACAAAATGTTGAATCATTGTGGGTGGAGATTAGAGATAGTAAGGGGAAAAAGTCACTGGTGGGCATAGTTTATAGGCCCCCAAATAATAACTTCATGGTGGGGCGGGCAATAATCAAGGGAATAATGGAGGCATGTGAAAAAGAAACGGCAGTAATCATAGGGGATTCTAACCTACATATCGATTGGTCAAATCAGATCGCACGGGTTAGCCTGGAGGAGGAATTCATAGAATGCATACGGGATTGTTTGTTAGAACAGTATGTTACAGAACCTTCAAGGGAGCAAGCTATCTTAGATCTGGTCCCATGTAATGAGACAGGAATAATAAACGATCTCCTAGTAAAAGATCCTCTCGGAATGAGTGATCACAGTATGGTGAATTTGTAATACAGATTGAAGGTGAGGAAGTAGTGTCTCAAACGAGCGTACTATGCTTAAACATAGAAACATAGAAAATAGGTGCAGGAGCAGGCCATTCAGCCCTTCTAGCCTGCACCGCCATTCAATGAGTTCATGGCTGAACATGAAACTTCAGTACCCCCTTCCTGCTTTCTCGCCATAACCCTTGATCCCCCGAGTAGTAAGGACTTCATCTAACTCCCTTTTGAATATATTTAGTGAATTGGCCTCAACTACTTTCTGTGGTAGAGAATTCCACAGGTTCACCACTCTCTGGGTGAAGAAGTTTCTCCTCATCTCGGTCCTAAATGGCTTACCCCTTATCCTCAGACTGTGACCCCTGGTTCTGGACTTCCCCAACATTGGGAACATTCTTTCTGCATCTAACCTGTCTAAACCCGTCAGAATTTTAAACGTTTCTATGAGGTCCCCTCTCATTCTTCTGAACTCCAGTGAATACAAGCCCAATTGATCCAATCTTTCTTGATAGGTCAGTCCCGCCATCCCGGGAATCAGTCTGGTGAACCTTCGCTGCACTCCCTCAATAGCAAGAATGTCCTTCCTCAAGTTAGGAGACCAAAACTGTACACAATACTCCAGGTGTGGCCTCACCAAGGCCCTGTACAACTGTAGCAACACCTCCCTGCCCCTGTATTCAAATCCCCTCGCTATGAAGGCCAACATGCCATTTGCTTTCTTAACCGCCTGCTGTACCTGCATGCCAACCTTCAATGACTGATGTACCATGACACCCAGGTCTCGTTGCACCTTCCCTTTTCCTAATCTGTCACCATTCAGATAATAGTGTGTCTCTCTGTTTTTACCACCAAAGTGGATAACCTCACATTTATCCACATTATACTTCATCTGCCATGCATTTGCCCACTCACCTAACCTATCCAAGTCACTCTGCAGCCTAATAGCATCCTCCTCGCAGCTCACACTGCCACCCAACTTAGTATCATCCGCAAATTTGGAGATACTGCATTTAATCCCCTCGTCTAAATCATTAATGTACAATGTAAACAGCTGGGGCCCCAGCACAGAACCTTGCGGCACTCCACTAGTCACTGCCTGCCATTCTGAAAAGTACCCGTTTACTCCTACTCTTTGCTTCCTGTCTGACAACCAGTTCTCAATCCACGTCAGCACACTACCCCCAATCCCATGTGCTTTAACTTTGCACATTAATCTCTTGTGTGGGACCTTGTCGAAAGCCTTCTGAAAGTCCAAATATACCACATCAACTGGTTCTCCTTTGTCCACTTTACTGGAAACATCCTCAAAAAATTCCAGAAGATTTGTCAAGCATGATTTCCCTTTCACAAATCCATGCTGACTTGGACCTATCATGTCACCATTTTCCAGATGCACTGCTATGACATCCTTAATAATTGATTCCATCATTTTACCCACTACTGAGGTCAGGCTGACCGGTCTATAATTCCCTGTTTTCTCTCTCCCTCCTTTTTTAAAAAGTGGGGTTACATTGGCTACCCTCCACTCCATAGGAACTGATCCAGAGTCAATGGAATGTTGGAAAATGACTGTCAATGCATCCGCTATTTCCAAGGCCACCTCCTTAAGTACTCTAGGATGCAGGCCATCAGGCCCTGGGGATTTATCTGCCTTCAATCCCATCAATTTCCCCAACACAATTTCCCGACTAATAAAGATTTCCCTCAGTTCCTCTTCCTTACTAGACCCTCTGACCCCTTTTATATCCGGAAGGTTGTTTGTATCCTCCTTAGTGAATACCGAACCAAAGTACTTGTTCAATTGATCCGCCATTTCTTTGTTCCCCGTTATGACTTCCCCTGATTCTGACTGCAGGGGACCTACGTTTGTCTTCACCAACCTTTTTCTCTTTACATACCTATAGAAACTTTTGCAATCCGCCTTAATGTTCCCTGCAAGCTTCTTCTCGTACTCCATTTTCCCTGTCCTAATCAAACCCTTTGTCCTCCTCTGCTGAGTTCTAAATTTCTCCCAGTCCCCAGGTTCGCTGCTATTTCTGGCCAATTTGTATGCCACTTCCTTGGCTTTAATACTATCCCTGATTTCCCTAGATAGCCACGGTTGAGCCACCTTCCCCTTTTTATTTTTACGCCAGACAGGAATGTACAATTGTTGTACTTCATCCATGCGGTCTCTAAATGTCTGCCATTGCCCATCCACAGTCAACCCCCTAAGTATCATTCGCCAATCTATCCTAGCCAATTCTCGCCTCATACCTTCAAAGTTACCCTTCTTTAAGTTCTGGACCATGGTCTCTGAATTTACTGTTTCATTCTCCATCCTAATGCAGAATTCCACCATATTATGGTCACTCTTCCCCAAGGGGCCTCGCACAATGAGATTGCTAATTAATCCTCTCTCATTACACAACACCCAGTCTAAGATGGCCTCCCCCCTAGTTGGTTCCTCAACATATTGGTCTAGAAAACCATCCCTTATGCACTCCAGGAAATCCTCCTCCACCGTATTGCTTCCAGTTTGGCTAGCCCAATCTATGTGCATATTAAAGTCACCCATTATAACTGCTACACCTTTATTGCATGCACCCCTAATTTCCTGTTTGATGCCCTCCCCAACATCCCTATTACTGTTTGGAGGTCTGTACACAACTCCTACTAACGTTTTTTGCCCTTTGGTGTTCTGCAGCTCTACCCATATAGATTCCACATCATCCAAGCTAATGTCTTTCCTAACTATTGCATTAATCTCCTCTTTAACCAGCAATGCTACCCCACCTCCTTTTCCTTTTATTCTATCCTTCCTGAATGTTGAATACCCCTGAATGTTGAGTTCCCAGCCCTGATCATCCTGGAGCCACGTCTCCGTAATCCCAATCACATCATATTTGTTAACATCTATTTGCACAATTAATTCATCCACCTTATTGCGGATACTCCTTGCATTAAGACACAAAGCCTTCAGGCTTGTTTTATTAACACCCTTTGTCCTTTTAGAATTTTGCTGTACAGTGGCCCTTTTTGTTCTTTGCCTTGGGTTTCTCTGCCCTACACTTTTCCTCATCTCCTTTCTGTCTTTTGCTTTTGGCTCCTTTTTGTTTCCCTCTGTCTCCCTGCATTGGTTCCCATCCCCCTGCCATATTAGTTTAAATCCTCCCCAACAGCACTAGCAAACACTCCCCCGCATTAAAAACCAATGCGTAAAAGGTGGTCAAGATTAGTGGGAAAATAGAAGATTGGGAAAATTTTAAACAAAGGGGACTACAGTGGGATGAGGGCAGAGTTGGCTAAAGTAGACTGGAAACACAGACTAAACGGTGGCACAATTGAGGAACAATTGAGGACTTTTAAGGAGCTCTTTCATAGTGCTCAACAAAAATATATTCCAGTGAAAAAGAAGGCCGGTAAGAGAAGGGATAACCAGCCGTGGATAACCAAGGAAATAAAGGAGAGTATCAAATTAAAAACCAATGCGTAAAAGGTGGTCAAGATTAGTGGGAAAATAGAAGATTGGGAAAATTTTAAACGACAGCAAAGAATGACTCAGAAAGCAATAAAGAAAGGAAAGATAGATTACGAAGGTAAACTTGCGCAAAACATAAAAACGGATAGTAAAAGCTTTTACAGATATATAAAACGGAAACGAGTGACTAAAGTAAATGTTTGTCCATTAGAAGATGAGAAGGGGGATTTAGTAATGGGAAATGTAGAAATGGCTGAGACCTTAAACAATTATTTTGGTTCGGTCTTCACAGTGGAAGACACAGAAACCATGCCAGAAATTGCTGGTCACAGGAATGTGGGAAGGGAGGACCTTGAGACAATCACTATCAATAGGGGGAAGTGCTGGACAGGCTAATGGGACTCAAGGTAGACAAGTCCCCTGGTCCTGATGATATACATCCCAGGGTATTAAAAGAGATGGCGGAAGTTATAGTAGATGCATTCGTTATAATCTACCAAAATTCTCTGGACTCTGGGGAGGTACCAGCGGATTGGAAAGCATCTAATGTAACGCCTCTTTTTTAAAAAGGGGGCAGACAAAAGGCAGGTAACTATCGGCCGGTTAGTTTAACATCTGTAGTGGGGAAAATGCTTGAAACTATCATTAAGGAAGAAATAGCGGGACATCTAGACAGGAATAGTGCAATCAAGCAGACGCAGCATGGATTCATGAAGGGGAAATCATGTTTAACTGATTTACTGGAATTCTTTGAGGATATAATGAGCATGGTGGATAGAGGTATACCAATGGATGTGGTGTATTTAGATTTCCAAAAGGCATTCGATAAGGTGCCACACAAAAGGTTACTGCAGAAGATAAAGGTGTGCGGAGTCAGTGGAAATGTATTAGCATGGATAGAGAATTGGCTGGCTAACAGAAAGCAGAGAGTCGGAATAAATGGGTCCTTTTCGGGTTGGAAATCGGTGGTTAGTGGTGTGCCACAGGGATCGGTGCTGGGACCACAACTGTTTACAATATACATAGATGACCTGGAAGAGGGGACAGAGTGTAGTGTAACAAAATTTGCAGATGACACAAAGATTAGTGAGAAAGCGGGTTGTGTAGAGGACACAGAGAGGCTGCGAAGAGATTTAGATAGGTTAAGCGAATGGGCTAAGGTTTGACCGATGGAATACAATGTCGGAAAGTGTGAGGTCATCCACCTTGGGAAAAAAAAACAGTAAAAGGGAATATTATTTGAATGGGGAAAAATTACAACATGCTGAGATGCAGAGGGATCTGGGGGTCCTTGTGCATGAATCCCAAAAAGTTAGTTTGCAGGTGCAGCAGGTAATCAGGAAGGCGAATGGAATGTTGGCCTTCATTGCGAGAGGGATGGAGTACAAAAGCAGGGAGGTCCTTCTGCAACTGTATAGGGTATTGGTGAGGCCACACCTGGAGTACTGCGTGCAGTTTTGGTCACCTTACTTAAGGAAGGATATACTAGCTTTGGAGGGGGTACAAAGACGATTCACTAGGCTGATTCCGGAGATGAGGGGGTTACCTTATGATGATAGATTGAGTAGACTGGGTCTTTACTTGTTGGAGTTCAGAAGGATGAGGGGTGATCTTATAGAAACATTTAAAATAATGAAAGGGATAGACAAGATAGAGGCAGAGAGGTTGTTTCCACTGGTCGGGGAGACTAGAACTAGGGGGCGCAGCCTCAAAATATGGGGGAGCCAATTTAAAACCGAGTTGAGAAGGAATTACTTCTCCCAGAGGGTTGTGAATCTGTGGAATTCTCTGCCCAAGGAAGCAGTTGAGGCTAGCTCATTGAATGTATTCAAGTCACAGATAGATAGATTTTTAACCAATAAGGGAATTAAGGGTTACGGGGAGCGGGCGGGTAAGTGGAGCTGAGTCCACGGCCAGATCAGCCATGATCTTGTTGAATGGCGGAGCAGGCTCGAGGAGCTAGATGGCCATCTCCTGGTCCTAATTCTTTTATTCTTATGTTCTTATTGTATGCTGGATGACATCACCATGTGGGTGGAGTTAGCTGGCGCAGTGTTGCCTCTTGGTGCCTCTGTGAAAGAGCCAACGCAATTTAGGTCGCGATGTTGGCTCCACTGACTGACGATGGTAGGCCTTTGCCGCCCATTTGCTGCCTACTGCCGGTGGTAATGGGCGGCGTACAAAATAACTCCTAATTTTGACCCCTAACTGTATTGAGAAGACTCTGGAGGAGAAATTTGCATTGTTGGCGCCTCCCGTTAATGGCGATTTCTCGTCGGGGGAAGTGCTACCACCTCCCGCCATTTGTGCGGGAGTTAGCGGAGACGCCAGCCGATAGCACCCCAGGTCACTGCGGCGGCGCTGGGTAGCACCCCGTGAGGCTGCTGCGGGCAATGTTCGTGCCAGTATCACAGGTCGTGAACTGAATCGCACTCCGCTCGTGGGGCAAAAAGTAAAGGGGAGGTGCCTGTCGCCATTTTGTTTATGATGACTTACCGGTCCGGCATTTCATTCACGATTTTGCAGGTTCCGTGCTGTGATGGGGCAGCCTGGCACTCCGTTTCTGTGTTGGGCTGCGGTGTTGTGGTCGCCCCTCCAACCACTACAGAACTGGTAGCGTGCCCTCCCCTTTAAAGGAAGGGGCGGGCCCTGTGCTCATGACAGAGCCCCATGTAGCGCTGGAAAATTTGTGCGCTTACCGCCCCGGTCCTACCCCAAGAGGAATTGGAGCACCCGAGATAGCACTCCACTTCTTCTCGGGGGCAATAACCCCAATTTCGTGGCTGGGGTGGGATTTCCGCGCCGAGCACAATAAGTCACGTCTCGCCTCAGTTACCGTCTCCAACCATTCCAATCCCTAAAGCAATTCTTTCTCCATGAGGTTTCTCCATCCTAGACATTGGAGAGTAGTAAAAAAGGGGACAAGTCCGACTGCAGCAACTACAGGGGAATCTCCCTGCTATCAGCCACTGGGAAAGCTGTCGCTCGAATTCTCCTCAATCATCTTCTCCCTGTGGCCGAGGAGCTCCTCCCGGAATCACAATGTGAATTTCATCCCCTACGGGGCAAAACAGACATGATCTTTGCAGCGCGACAGTTGTAGAAAAATGCAGGGAGCAGTGGCAGCTCTTATACATGGCCTTTTTTGATCTTACAAAGGCCTGTGACACTGTCAACCGTGAGGGTCTATGGAGCATCCTCCTCTGTTTCGGATGCCCCCAAAAGTTTGTCAACATCCTTCGCCTGCTTCACGATGACATGCAGGCTGTGATCCTTACCAACAGATCCATTACAGACTCAGTCCACGTCCAGACCGGGGTCAAACAGGGCTGCATCATCGCTCCAACCCCCTTCTGAATCTTCCTCACCTCCATGCTCCACCTCACAATCAACAAGCTCCCCCCTGGAGTGGAACTAAACTACAGAACCAGTGGGAAGCTGTTTAACCTACGCCGCCTCCAGGCCAGGTCCAAGATCACCCCAACCTCTGTCGTTGAGCTGCAGTAGGCAGACGATGCCTGCATCTGTGCACATTCAGAGGCTGAACTCCAGGATATAGTCAATGTATTCACTGAGGCATATGAAAGCATGAGCCTTACGTTTAACATCCGTAAGACAAACGTCCTCCACCAGCCTATCCCCGCTGCACAGCACTGCCCTCCAATCATTAAAATCCACGGCGCGGCCCTGGACATTTCCCATATCTTGGGAGCCTCTTATCAACAAAGGCAGACATTGATTCGGAGATTCAGCATTGCCTCCAGTGCGCCAGTGCAGCCTTCGGCCGTCTGAGGAAAAGAGTGTTTGAAGACCCGGCCCTCAAATCTACCACCAAGCTCATGGTCTAAAGAGCTATAGTAATACCCGCCCTCCTGTATGGATCTGAGGCATGGACGATGTATAGAAGGCACCTCAAGTCGCTGGAGACATATCACCAACGATGTCTCTGCAAGATACTGCAAATCCCCTGGGAGGACAGGCGCACCAACATCAGTGTCCTCGACCAGGCTAACATCCCCAGTATTGAAGCACTGACCACACTCGATCAGCTTCGCTGGGCAGGCCACATAGTTCACATGCCAGATATGAGACATCCTCAGCAAATTCTTTATGCAGAGCTCCTTCATGGTAAGTGAGCCAAAGGAGGACAGTGGAAACATTATAAGGACACCCTCAAAGCCTCCCTGGTAAAGTGCGACATCACCACTGACACCTGGGAGAACCTGACCGAAGACTGCCTGAGGTGGAGAAAGTACATCCGGGAGGGCGTTGAGCTCTTCGAGTCTCAACGCAAAGAGCATGAAGAGGCCAAGCGCAGGCAGCGGAAGGAGCGTGCGGCAAACCATCCCCACCGACCCCTTCTCTCAATGAATGTCTGTCCCACCTGTAACAGCATCTGTGGCTCTCGTATCGGACTGTTCAGCCATCAAAAAACTCACTTTGGGAGTGGAAGCAAGTCCTCCTCGATTCCGAGGGACTGCCTATGATGATGACTTTTTATAGATTGTACCAACCCATAACACTACCATTAATATTGTCCAGTTCATCACATCCAAAGCCTGGACTCTATAAGACATCAATACCTCTTTGAAGACTTAAAAACTGCAAACAGTATTCCAAATATGGCTTTATCAATGGTCTATATCAAGATTAGAATAACTTAAATTCAATGATTGATCCTAATATTTGTTGTGTATACATAAATAACTGACAAACTGAGCCAGGAGAAATGTAACTTAACTTGTGTGCTTTATACAACAACCCAAAATGGTGTCCCAAACCAGCATGAACCAGAATGAATACAGCAACTGTGAATAGCTCCCGCAAGGTCCTAATTTCCGTCCAGTGCTCTGTAACAAATAAATTGAGCATGAATACAACATATTTCCCCCACTTTTAAAACCACAATCTATGTACAGACAAAATCCTTGAGATAGCCAGGTCATGTTCTGATACTCTGAGACCGGCGAGGAGCTTGCGGTTTTTGCTCTGAGTTTTGGATGGGAAACAAATAAATAGAGTATGAACACAACAGTATTTGATTAGGTTTGTTGATAGCGGCTTCACATTAATTGAAAGGTTTCAGTCACTGATCAATAATCACACCCAAATCCTTTCTTATGTTCCACCTTTCCCAAAGGACAGCCTTTCATCAGATACACATGTTTGCTGCTTAAATATTCATTGCCTTGCATTTATCTTGATCAAAATCCACCTGTCATTCATTAGCTCATCAGTTTAATTATTGGAAAAATTGTTCATCTTCTTTATGTTGGACAGCATATCACATAGGTTGGTATCATCAGGATAATTCATATCAGCACTGAAACAGATGATCTGGACATTCATCTCATGCTGTTTGTGGCAGCTTGCTGTGTGCAAATTGGCTGCCACGTTTCCTACATTACAACAGTGACTACACTTCAAATTTACATCATTGGCTGTAAAGTACTTTGGGACATTCTGAGGTTGTGAAAGGTGTTATATAAATGCAAGTCTTTCTATCTTTTATAAGAAGAAATACTTTTCTCTGAGCAGTTTACGAATAATGTGAAGCAAGGGAGAACCAGATCACAACGTGGGAGAATTCTGCTTCTTTCTGCCTCATGTGTCACAGAACATTGTTCTTTTACCACCACCTTCAGCTTGCATTGCCAAGTTTCGACATTACAACAGTGATTATACTTCAAAAGTACTTCATTGGCTGTAAAGCGCTTTGAGATGTTCAGTGGTCGTGAAAGGCTCTATATAAACTCAAGTCCGTCTTTCTTTCGTACCACCACCTTCAGCTTTCTATTGACAACCAAGTTAATAATCCAGTGAGCTAATTTCCTATAATTGTAAAATCTCACCTGAGAGATAAGGGACAAGGAAGGTTGGGCGAGGGGGAGGGGAGTGGGCGGGGGAGGTGGGTTGGGGGGGGGTGCTGGTGGACGGGGGCCAGAGCGCTCTTTTGATCGAACTCACCAGGGGGATACTGACCTGATTAGATCGGTCGCCCATTTTACACTCCAATCGATATTACTTCTCAATAAAAATCAGATGGGATGCATTGAACAAATACTTTGGTTCTGTCTTCACGAAGGAAGACACAAATAGCCTTCCGGATGTACTAGGGGACCGAGGGTCTTGAGAGAAGGAGGAACTGAAGGATATCCTTATTTGGCGGGAAATTGTGTTGGGGAAATTGATGGGATTGAAGGCCGATTGTCTGCATCTCAGAGTACTTAAGGAAGTGGCCCTAGAAATAGTGGATGCATTGGTGATCATTTTCCAACAGTCTATCAACTCGGGATCAGTTCCTATGGACTGGAGGGTAGCTAATGTAACACCACTTTTTTAAAAAGGAGGGAGAGAGAAAACGCGTAATTATAGCCTGAAATCAGTAGTTGGGAAAATGTTGGAATCAATTATTAAGGATGAAATAGCAGCGCATTTTGAAAGCAGTGACCGGATCGGTCCAAGTCAGCATGGATTTATTAAGGGGAAATCATGCTTGACAAATCTTCTGGAATTTTTTGAAGATGTAACTAGTAGAGTGGGCAAGGGAGAACCAGTGGATGTGGTGTATTTGGACTTTCAAAAGGCGTTTGACAAGGTCCCACATAAGAGATTGGCATGCAAAATCAAAGTACATTGTATTGGAGGTAATGTACTGGCATGGATAGAGAATTGGTTGTCAGACAGGAAGCAGCGAGTCAGGATAAACGGGTCCTTATCAGAATGGGAGGCAGTGACTAGTGGCGTGCCGCAGGGCTCAGTGCTGGGACCCCAGCTCTTTACAATATACATCAATGATTTGGATGAAGGAATTGAATGTAATATCTCCAAGTTTGCAGATGACACTAAACTGGGTGGCGGTGTGAGCTGTGAGGAGGATGCTAAGAGGCTGCAATGTGATTTGGACAGGTTAGGTGAGTGGGCAAATGCATGGCAGATGCAGTATAATGTGCATAAATGTGAGGTTATCCACTTTGGAGGCAATAATATGAAGGCAGAATATTATCTGAATGGCGGCAGATTAGGAAAAGGGGAGGTCCCACGAGACCTGGGTGTCATGGTTCATCAGTCATTGAAAGTTGACATGCAGGTACAACAGCGGTGAAGAATGCAAATGGTATGTTAGCCTTCATAGCTAGGGAATTTGAGTATAGGAGCAGGGAGGTCTTACTGCAGTTGTGCAGGGCCTTAGTGAGGCCTCACCTGGAATATTGTGTTCAGTTTTGGTCTGCTAATCTGAGGAAGGACGTTCTTGCTATTGAGGGAGTGCAGCGAAGGTTCACCAGACTGATTCCAGGGATGGCTGGACTGACGTATAAGGAGAGACTGGATCAACTGGGCCTTTATACACTGGAGTTTAGAAGGATGAGAGGGGATCTCATAGAAATGTATAAGATTCTGACGGGACAGAACAGATTAGATGTAGGAAGAATGTTCCTGATGTTGGGGAAGTCCAGAACCAGGTGACACAATCTTAGGATAAGCGGTAGGCCATTTAGGACTGAGATGACGAGAAACTTCTTCACTCAGAGAGTTGTTAACTTGTGGAATTCCCTGCCGCAGAGAGTTGTTGATGCCAGTTCATTGGATATATTCAAGAGGGAGTTAGATATGGCCCTTACGGCTAAAGGGATCGAGGGGTATGGAGAGAAAGCAGGAAAGGGGTAATGAGGTAAATGATCAGCCATGATCTAATTGAAATGTGGTGCAGGCTCGAAGGGCCGAATGGCCTACTCCTGCACCTATTTTCTATGTTTCTATGTTTCTAAAGTGGTAAACTGGAAGGGATTGTTTGATTTTAGTTAAAGTGGCGTGTGAATCCGGATGACGTTATTGGAGCGTGATTTTTCCATGTTAATCAGGCCCTAACCTTTTTTTTTAATCCATTTCAGGATGTGGGCGTCGCTGGCAATGCCAGCATTATTGCCCACCCTAATTGCCCTTGAGAAGGTGGTGGTGAGCCGCCTTCTTGAACCGCTGCAGTCCATATGGCGAAGGTATTCTCACAGTGCTGTTAGGAAGGGAGTTCCATAATTTAGACCCATCGAAGATGAAAGAACGTCGATATATTTCCAAATCAGGTAGGTGGGGAATTTGGAGGGGAATTTGGATGTAATGGTGCTCCCATGCACCTACTGCATTGTTCTTTTAGAGGTTATGGGTTTTGGAGGCGCTGTTTAAAAAGCCTTAGCGAGTTGCTGCAATGCATCTTGTAGATGGTACGCACTGATCCACGGTGTGCTAGTGGTGGATGCGGTGCCAATCAAGCGGGCTGTTTTGTGCTGTATGGTGTTGAGCTTCTTGAGTGCTTGTGGAGCTGCACTCATCCAGGCAAATGGCGAGTATTCCATCACACTCCTGACTTGTGCCTTGTAGATGGTGGAAAGTCTTTGGGGAGTAGAGAAAAATGACCAGTTAAAATAGTGACTGGTGGGTATGGTTTAGAAACATAGAAACATAGAAAATAGGTGCAGGAGTAGGCCATTTGGCTCTTCGAGCCAGCACCACCATTCAATATGATCATGGCTGATCATGCAACATTAATACCCCATTCCTGCTTTCTCTCCATACCCATTGATCCCTTTAGCTGTAAGAACCACATCTAACCCCCTTTTGACTATATCGAATGAACTAGCCTCAACAACTTTCTGTGGTAGAGAATTCCACAGGTTCACAATTCTCTGGGTGAAGAGGTTTCTCTTCATCTCTGTCCTAAATGCCTTACCCCTTATTGTTACACAGTGACCCCTGGTTCTGGACTTTCCCAACATCAGGAACATTCTTACTGCATTTAACCTGTCCAATCCCATCAGAATTTTATATGTTTCCATGAGATCCCTCTCATTCCTCTAAATTCCAGTGATTATAAGCCTAGTCGATCCAGTCTTTCTTCATATGTTAGTCCTGCATCCCGGGAATCAGTCTGGTGAACCTTCGCTGCACTCCCTCAATAGCAAGAATGTCCTTCCTCAGATTAGGAGACCAAGACTGTACACAATATTCAAGGTGTGGCCTCACCAAGCCCCTGTACAACTACAGTAAGACCTCCCTGTTCCTCTACTCAAATCCTCTCGCTATGAAGGCCAAAATGCCATTTGCCTTCTTCACCGCCTGCTGTACCTGCATGCCAACTTTCAATGACTGATGTACCATGACACCCTGGTCTCGTCGCACCTCCTCTTTTCCTAATCTGTCACCATTCAGATAATATTCTGCCTTCCTGTTTTTGCCACCAAAGTGACAAAGGAATAACCTCACATTTATCCACATTATCCTGCATCTGCCATGCGTTTGCCCACTCACCTAACCTGTCCAAGTCACTCTGCAGCCTTTTAGTGTCCTCATCACAGCTCACACTGCCACCCAGCTTAGTGTCATCTGCAAACTTGGAGATGTTACATTCAACTCCCTCATCCAAATCATTAATGTATATTGTAAATAGCTGGGGTCCCAGCACTGAGCCCTGCAGCAGCCTACTAGTCACTGCCTGCCATTCTGAAAAGGACCCGTTTAACCCGACACTCTGCTTCCTGTCTGCCAACCAATTCTCTATCCATGTCAGTACATTACCCCTAATACCATGTGTTTTAATTTTGCACACCAATCTCTTGTGTGAGATCTTGTCAAAAGTCTTTTGAAAGTCCAAATACACCACATCCACTGGTTCTTCCTTTAATCCCTCCATCTTTAATAATTGATTCCAACATTTTCCCCACTACCGATGTCAGGCTAACCGGTCTATAATTCCCTGTTTTCTCTCTCCGTCCTTTTTTAAAAAGTGGGGTTACATTAGCTAACCTCCAATCCATAGGAATTGATACAGAGTCTATAGAATCTTGGAAAATGACCACCAATGCATTCACTATTTCTAGGGCCATTTCCTTAAGTACTCTGGGATGCAGACTATCAGACCCCGGAGATTTATCGGCCTTCAATCCCACCAATTTTCCTAACACAATTTCCTGCTTAATAAGGATTTCCTTCAGATCCTCCTTCATGCTAGACCCTCGGTCCCCTAGTATTTCCGGAAGGTTATTTATATCTTCCTTAGTGAAGACAGAACCAAGATATTTGTTCAATTGGTCTGCCACTTCTTTGTCCCCATTATAAACTCACATGGTTCTGACTGCAAGAGACCAACATTTGCCTTCACTAATCTTTTTCTCTTCACATATCTATAGAAGCTTTTGCAGTTATTTTTTTATGTTCCCAGCAAGCTTCCTCTCATACTCTATTTCCCCTCTCCTAATTAAACCCTTTGTCCTCCTCCGCTAAGTTCTAACTTTCTCCAAGTCCTCAGGTTTTCTGCTTTTTCTGGCCAATTTATATGCCTCTTGCTTGGATTTAACACTGTCCCTAATTTCCCTTGTTAGCCACAGTTGAGCCACCTTCCCCATTATTTTTTATTCCAGACAGGGCTGTACAATTGTTGAAGTTCATCCAGGTGATCGTTAAATATCTGCCATTGCCTATCCATCGTCAACCCTTTAAGTATCATTCTCCAGTCTATCCTAGCCAATTCACATCTCATACCATCGAAGTTACCTTTCTTTAAGTTCAGGACCCGAGTCTCTGAATTAACTGTGTCACTCTCCATTTTAATGAAGAATTCTACCATATTATGGTCACTCTTTCCCAAGGGGCCTCACACAGCAAGATTGCTAATTAATCCTCTCTCATTACACAACATCCAGTCGAGGATGGCCAGCTCTCTAGTTGGTTCCTCGACATATTGGTCTAGAAAACCATCCCTTATACACTCCAGGAAATCCTCCTCCACTGTATTGCTACCAGTTTGGTTAGCCCAATCTATATGTAGATTAAAGTCACCCATGATAACTGCTGTAGCTTTATTGCACGCATCCCTAATTTCCTGTTTGATGACGTCCCCAACCTCACTACTACTGTTTGGTGGTCTGTGCACAGCTCCCACTAGCATTTTCTGCCCTTTGGTGTTCCATAGCTCCACCCATACAGATTCCACATCATCCACGCTAATGTCCTTCCTTACTATTGTGTTAATCTCCTCTTGAACCAGCAAAGCTAGCCCATCTCCTTTTCCTTTAAGTCTATCCTTCGTGAATATTGAATACCCCTGGATGTTGAGTTCCCAGCCATGGTCACCCTGGAGCCATGTCTCCTTAATCCTAATTACATCATATCCGTTAACAGCTATCTGCGCAGTTAATTAATCCACCTTATTGCGAATGCTCCTCGCATTGAGACACAGAGCCTTCAGGCTTGCTTTTTATGTTGTATTGTGGCCCTTTTTGATTTTTGCCTTTGATTTCTCGGCCCTCCACTTTTCCTGACCTCCTTTCTACCTTTTGATTCTGCCCCATTTTACTTCCCTCTATCTCCCTGCATAGATTCTCATCCCCCTGCCATATTAGTTTAAACCCTTCCCAACAGCACTAGCAAAGACTCACCCTAGGACATTGGTTCTGGTCCTGCCCAGGTGCAGACCGTCTGGTTTCTACTGGTCCCACCTCCCCCAGAACCGGTTCCAATGTTCCAGGAATTTGAATCCCGACCTCTTGCACCATTTCTCAAGCCACATATTCATCTTAACAATCCTGCTATTTTGACTCTGACTAGCACGTGGCACCGGTAGCAATCCTGAGATTACTACCTTCGAGGTCCTACTTTTTAATTTAACTCCTAGCTCCCTAAATTACAACAATGAGGTGAGTATCTGATTCCTTCCACACACACTGTTCCCACTGGGTGGACAGGGTTAAAATGGGGGACTAGTATTGGAACAGTGTTTGTTGATAAAAAATGTTGATACTGTGGGGGAGAAATTAATTTGCAGCTCAGTTGGGGCGGTGCCCTGGGCGGAGCGATACATTTTGTGTCGGCAAATGGTTTGCATCTGTCGCCGCAAAATTCAGCTGGGCCCGGAGTTTGGAGCGGGGCGCTAAGGGAGGCGTTGCACATCTCTTTTTGGAGCGCTTGGCCAGCTGAGCACGGGAAAATCCCGAACAAAACAGCTGGCCTCGGAATGCCATTACAGAGGCCTGGCGGGGACAAAAACCTGAAAAAAAAACCCACCAAAAACATTGCCAATATATAGTTCATGCCACCACACCATAAATCGCAAAAAAAAAAATTCAAAAAAACAATCACACTCGCCTGTGCGCCCACTACAGCTTGAAACGGCAGCTTTCACAGGCATTCCCACCATGCTGCGCTACAGAGCGCTGCGTGTCGGGCAGCAACCAAAAATCTAACCAGTGTCGCAACCAGGGACGTTGAACACCAGCTCACCTCTTCCGGGTGGTACTGCTCTGCGTCCCGTCAATACCGGCACTGAATGTGCTGGTGGGGCACTCGGAATTGGCTGCCTGGACGTAAGTGCTTGCCACCCCTCTGCAGTGCTAAGATGGGCGGCAGAAAACCAGATTTCCAACCCTGTGACTTCAATTCTTCAAAAGCTACTTTCTTCTGGTGGGATTTTATGCAAAAACTGTAATATATTCTGCAAAGAAAATGCTAGAATCATGGAAACATAAAAAATATTGCAACATTTAATGAGTTTAGAAGTTGTTGCCAACGAGATCATGTTAGAACTTTATAAATCACTGGTTGGGCTTAAGCTGGAGTATTGTGGACAATTCTGAGCACCACACTTCAGGAAAGATTCAAAGGCCTTAGAAAGGGTGCAGAGGAGATCTTCCAGGATGTGACCGTGGATGAGGGACTTTGGTTATGAGGAGAGGTTGGAAAAGTTAGTACTGCTCTCCTTGGAACAGAGAAGGTTAAGAGTTGACCTAATAGAGGTTTTCAAGATGATGAGAGGTTTTGATAGAGTAGATGGAGAAAAACCATTTCTTCTGGCGAGAGGGTCAATAACTAGAGGTCATAGATTCAGAGTCATTGTCAAAAGTTCTAGAGGGGAGAAGAGGAGAAATCTTCTCACTCAGAGAATTGTCGGGATCTGGAACACTCTTCCTGAAAAGCTGATTCCATAAATAATTTTAAGAGAGAATTGGACTGAAGGACGAGGAACTTACAGGGTTACAGACAAAAAACGGGGATGTGGGACTTAGCAAAAGTGCTCTTTCAAAAAGCCGGCACAGACACGACGGGCCGAATGGCTTTCTGGGCTGTAAGTTTCCATGATTCTATGGCCTGTTTCTGTGCTGTAAATTCTATGTAATTCTATCGAACATATGTATAATCAGTAAATGCCTCTCTCATTTCATCTTTTTATGATACCATATTTTATTGTTATACAAACACTTAGGAACCTTTCCTTTAAAAAATCCTATGCACCTTGATTTCTTATCTAAACCTCTATGTGGGCTTTTAATGAAACCATAATGGTTGTGTCGTCAGAGGCAGAACACACTTGGTGCCATTCCACAATCTCACTTGCATTAGTCCAGGCCTCTGGATTACTAGTTCAGTAACATAACCACTATACTACTGTATCCGTACGGTAGATTTCCTTGGCAGGAACGCCCACAGCCCAGGAACGAATAAATAAAAAATCCTAATCCTGTCTTTAGATGGCATCAGCAATGCACTGCTTCTGGTTAGCGAGAAGGATGCAGGAGAGGACAAGGAGTAGTTTGATGCAGCTCATCATAGTTGCTGCAGATTAAATCAACGTCAAACCAAACCTTCCGAAGGAGTTAGAAGGACGGGTACTAAATTCACCCACAACCCTCCGAGCTTTTTCCTTCAAGCTGTCTCATCCAGTGCAGCCTGTTCCCGTCTGATCCTTGATCGCGACCGGAGATTATCCTACCTGTCCTTCTAACTCCTTCGGAAGGTTTGGTTTGACGTCGATTTAATCTGCAGCAACTATGATGAGCTGCATCAAACTACTCCTTGTCCTCTCCCGCATCCTTCTCGCTAACCAGAAGCAGTGCATTGCTGATGCCATCTAAAGACAGGATCAGGATTTTTTATTTATTCGTTCCTGGGCTGTGGGCGTTCCTGCCAAGGCCGGCATTTATTGCCCGTCCCTAATTGCCCTTGAGAAGATGGTGGTGAGCCGCCTTCTTGAACCGCTACAGTCCTTGTGATGAAGGCACTTTGAAGTGACTTTGTCATAGCAGTTTGATACAACTGCGTGTCTTGCTGTGCCATTTCAGAGGGCAGTTAAGAGTCAACCTCATTGCTGTAGATCTGGAGTCACATATAAGCCAGACTGGGTAAGGGCGGCAGATTTCCTTCCCTAAAGGACATTAGTGAACCAGATGGGTTTTTTTATCACAATCTGATTGTTCCATGGTCACCATTACTGATACTAGCTTTTTAATTCCAGATGTATTCAATTAACCGAATTTAAATACCCCAGCTGCCATAGTGGGATTTAAACTCAAATGAGCTATCGACCACATATCCGCAGCATAACTAAGACTGCCTATTTCCATCTCCGCCCTTGCCTCAGCTCCACAACCCCTCGAGATATCTGCGTTCCTCTCATTCTGCCCTCCTGATCATCCCTGATTATAATCGCTCAACCACTGGTGTCCGTGCCTTCTGTTGCCTCGGCCCTAAGCTCTACAATTCCCTGCCTAAACCTCTCTGCCTCTCTACCTCTCTTTCCTCCTTCAAGAAGCTCCTTAAAACCTCCATCTTTGACCAAGCTTTTGACCACCTGCTCCAATTTCTACTTATGTGGCTCAATGTCAAATGTTTAATGCATTATACTCCTGTGAAGCACCTTGGGACATTTCACTGTGTTAAAGGCGCTATATAAATACAAGATATTGTTATTGTTCTCACTAGTCCAGGCCTCTGGATTACTAGTTCAGTAACATAACCACTATACTACTGTACCCGTACGGTAGATTTGTTCAGCATTCTATAAAAGTAAAAATGTCCAAGGTACTAAATTCACCCGCAACCCTCCGAGGCTGTCCCTGCCACCGGTCCCTGCTGCTGCACAATGGTTCTGGCCCTTTCACCACATCACACCTCTCTAACTCACTATCTAGCCCATGTGGAGTGCCAACATCTGAACTGGTTCCTGGGAGGGATAGAGCACCTACGGATGCATCCTCAAGCAGATTGGCCTCCTGCGAGGTATCTTCTTGTGCAGGAGGCTTCAGCTGCCAAGGGGGGTCTAGCAGAAAGAGGAAAGGACCAGGAGTTACTGTCACTAAGTGACAGGGAAAGGGTGACCGGGTGAATGAATTGTGACAGCAATCTAAACACCTTGCCCTTTATCTTACCTCATGAATGTCGAGTACCTCAAAATAGGAATTAAATTTGATTCATTGAGTAACATAGAAACATAGAAACATAGAAAATAGGTGCAGGAGTAGGCCATTTGGCCCTTATAGCCTGCACCGCCATTCAATGAGTTCATGGCTGAACATGCAACCTCAGTACCCCTTCCTGCTTTCTCGCCATACCCCTTGATCCCCCTAGTAGTAAGGACTTCATCTAACTCCCTTTTGTATATATTTAGTGAATTGGTCTCAACAACTTTCTGTGGTAGAGAATTCCACAGGTTCACCACTCTCTGGGTGAAGAAGTTTCTCCTTATCTCGATCCTAAATGGCTTACCCCTTATCCTTAGACTGTGAACCCTGGTTCTGGACTTCCCCAACATTGGGAACATCCTTCCTGCATCTAACCTGTCTAAACCTGTCAGAATTTTAAATGTTTCTATGAGGTCCCCTCTCATTCTTCTGAACTCCAGTGAACACAAGCCCAGTTGATCCAGTCTTTCTTGATAGGTCAGTCCCACCATCCCGGGAATCAGTCTGGTGAATCTTCGCTGCACTCCCTCAATAGCAAGAATGTCCTTCCTCAAGTTAGGAGACCAAAACTGTACACAATACTCCAGGTGTGGCCTCACCAAGGTCCTGTGCAACTGTAGCAACACCTCCCTGCCCCTGTACTCAAATCCCCTCGCTATGAAGGCCAACATGCCATTTGCTTTCTTAACCGCCTGATGTACCTGCATGCCAATCTTCAATGACTGATGTACCATGACACCCAGGTCTTGTTGCATCTCCCCTTTTCCTAATCTGTCACCATTCAGATAATAGTCTGTCTCTCTGTTTTTAACCACCAAAGTGGATAACCTCACATTTATCTACATTATACTTCATCTGCCATGCATTTGCCCACTCACCTAACCTATCCAAGTCACTCTGCAGCCTCATAGCATCCTCCTCGCAGCTCACACTGCCACCCAACTTCGTGTCTTCCGCAAATTTGGAGATACTACATTTAATCCCCTCGTCTAAATCATTAATGTACAATGTAAACAGCTGGGGCCCCAGCACAGAACCTTGCGGTACCCCACTAGTCACTGCCTGCCATTCTGAAAAGTATCCATTTACTCCTACTCTTTGCTTCCTGTCTGACAACCAGTTCTCAATCCACGTCAGCACACGTAAAGATGAAGGGGCCGATATTGCCCCTTTTCATAGCCCCGTTAGCACTTCTGGGGGATGCTAATGGGGCGCAATGAGGTTTTCACCTGGGCGAGGGGCGTGATTGCACCTCCCCCGAAATTGCCCCGGAGGTTTGGCGGGCACTGTGCCTGTAGCACCAACCCCTTACCATCCCACACGGACCCCATTGCGCCCTGTGGGAGAAATTGCCCCACGGGACGCACAGCTGGCGGACATCCACTGCAGGGGCGCCCCTTGAAGGGGAGGCCTATAGCACTCGGGACCGCCATTTAAATTTGTCAGCTGACTCTTGCATCGGCCCAACAATGGCGATCCTCGCATCGACCAGGCTGTCATCATGCAGCTCGGCACTCCGTTATGGGTGTCATTCACATCCCTGGTGGCAAACTAAAGGGCCTGCAGAGTGCGCAGGAATCCTCCCCTTTAATAGCACCCTGGGAGCTCCCCTCGAAAGAGGCAGAGCACCGGAGACGGCGTTCCGCTTCCTCGGAGAGGTGCACGTGCCCAATTCCGCACCTGGGGCGGGACTTCCATGCCGGGCGATAAAAGTCCCGGCCCAGAAGGTTACCACCCATGATATGGGCTTTTCCACGTTAATATCACTGTTAAATACCCCATTAAATATTAAGCCTTGATGTAATAGGTATAATGGGTTTCAACAGTGTATTGACTGCTAAACAAACATTCTGGCCCTGAAAAACTATTTTTTATATTTGTGGAATTTCAAATTTCTCCATTATTTAAAAAATTATGGTTTATTCATGATATTTCAGCTTCTACTTTATCCCCATGTGAGAGCCCCAATCTTTATTTCGCTCTCTGTAACATGTTTAAAAAGTATGGATTAAAGCAGGTTCTCATTTCCTGGTTCGCTGTCTGTGAGAATTCTGCAATGTTAGACAGCTTGTTGGCCTCACAGCAGGATGGCACAAGGGATTTCCCACTATGCTGTGCTGAAATCAACTGAATGTCGGAAAAGGCAAACTTCACGTCACATGGATCGTGAGATCTTTGTGGGAAGCTTACTTCGGGGCCAGTGACGAACGCCTCTGCTTCACTGCTCTGTTTCTCAATTTACAAAGTAAACAAACTGACTGAATTTTGATGGTTCCCTTCCATCTGAAATCAATCCTAGTAAAAGGGTGACTATCTTAAATCAATAAAATCTTAATTTCCTGAATGCTAACCTTTAGATATGTAACATTTACTATAGGTCGATTACCTCTTTCTATCTAGCATTTAACGTTATAGGACAAGCAAGCTTCCAATAGTCCAGTGCCCAAAGCTCTCGACAAGAACCTGTTATGCTGACGGTTTCTGTCACTAATTCCCTTAACCAGTGCCCAAGACTTTTCCCGATGAATCACCGGATTAGACTGGATTTTCGGTTGGAGGAATCTGAGGGTGCTAATTGAGACGGGTCGGTAAATTTTGCGCCTGGAAATGGTTTGCGACAGCAGCCAACAAATTCATTTGGTGCACCCTGTGTGGGGCGGAGCGCTAAGGGAGGTGCTCCTCACCTCTCTTAGGGCGCTAGGCCGGGTGAGCAACTGAAAATGCCGAGCTAAAGAGCCGGCTTCGGAACGCCCCAAGAGAGGCCTCCCTGGAAAGAAAAATCGGCACAACAAACACAGAAAATCTTGCAACATGTAATGAGTGCAGAACTAAGCCAGGAGACTGGAAACATCTAAATTTGGCTGTTTGGTCACATTATCCAAATCTGAACTTTACTCTGAAAACCTTTGTGTTGAGCCTTCGAGGCTCTTTATAGAATTATGTAATATTTAATGTGGTGCTATTGCCCAAGTTACATACTGAGTATGGCCTTGGAGTTTAAATTACTTCTGTTGGAACTGGAACATTCACACGCTGAGGTAGTCAGTGTCCACTCAGGCCTAAAATATCTGTTGGTGCAATCCTGGTGTCCCTTGGGGTAATATCAGAGTATTAGACCTGAGAACATGGAGCATCTGCGAGAGTAAGCTGGTTGTATCAATCTCAGGAGCAAGAATTGACAGCTAGTAGAACATAGAATTATAGGGATAGAAATTGAGTAGTGCCCTGCTTGGGGCGATAATATTAGCGAGAGTGCAAAAGTATCGTCGGACACTACGCAATTGATTCCAACGGGAACTTTTGTTTTAACGCTCCATCATCATTATCATCATCATAAGCAGTCCCTCGGAATCGAGGAAGACTTGCTTCCACTCTTAGCATAAGTTCTTAGGTGACTGAACAGTCCAATACGAGAACCACAGTCTCTGTCACAGGTGGGACAGACAGTGGTTGAGGGGAAGGGTGGGCAGGGAGCCTGGTTTGCCGCATGCTCCTTCCGCTGCCTGCGCCTGATTTCTGCATGCTCTCGACGACGATACTCGAGGAGCTCAGCGCCCTCCCCGATGCACTTCCTCCACTTAGGGCGGTCTATGGCCAGGGACTCCCAGGTGTCAGTGGGGATGTTGCACTTTATCAGGGAGGCTTTGAGGATGTCCTTGTAACGTTTCCTCTGCCCACCTTTGGCTTGCTTGCCGTGGATGAGTTCCAAGTAGAGCACTTGCTTTGGGAGTCTTGTGTCTGACATGCGAACTATGTGGCCTGCCTAGCGGAGCTGATCAAGTGTGTTCAGTGCTTCAATGCTGGGGATGTTGGCCTGGACGAGGATGCCAATGTTGGTGCGTCTGTCCTCCCAGGGGATTTGTAGGATCTTGCGGAGACATCGCTGGTGGTATTTCTCCAGTGACTTGAGGTGTCTACTGTACATGAGGTGTCTACTGTACATGGTCCACGTCTCTGAACCATACAGGAGGACGGGTATTACTATGGCCCTGTAGACCATGAGCTTGGTGACAGTTTTGAGGGCCTGGTCTTCAAACGCTCTTTTCCTCAGGCCGCCGAAGGCTGCACTGGTGCACTGGAGGCGGTGTTGGATCTCGTCGTCAATGCCTGCTCTTGTTGATAGGAGGCTCCCGAGATAAGGGCAGTGGTCCACGTTGTCCAGGGCCGTGCCGTGGGTCTTGATGACTGGGGGGCAGTGCTGTGCGGCGAGGACAGGCTGGTGGAGGACCTTTGTCTTACTGATGTTTAGCGTAAGGCTCATGCTTTCATACGCCTCAGTAAATATTTCGACTATCTCCTGGAGTTCAGCCTCTGTGTACGCACAGATGCAGGCGTCGTCCGCGTACTGTAGCTCGATGACAGAGGTTGGAGTGGTCTTGAACATGGCCTGGAGACGATGAAGGTTAAACAGCTTCCTCCTGGTTCTGTAGTTTAGTTCCACTCCAGCGGGGAGCTTGTCAACTTAGAGGTGGAGCATGGCAGTGAGGATGATTGAGAAGAGGGTTGGGGCGATGACGCAGCCCTGTTTGACCCCGGTCCGGACGTGGATGGGGTCTGTGATAGATCCGTTGGTAAGGATCACAGCCTGCATGTCGTCGTGGATCAGGCGGAGGATGGTGACATACTTTTAGGGGCATCCGAAACGGAGGAGGACGCTCCATAGATCCTCGTGGTTGACAGTGTCAAAGGCCTTTGTAAGGTCGAAGAAGGCCATGTATAAGGGTTGGTGCTGTTCCCTGCATTTTTCTTGCAGCTGTCGCGCTGCAAAAATCATGTCCGTTGTGCCCGGGAGGGGACAAAATCTACACTGCAACTCCGGGAAGAGCTCCTCGGCCACGGGGAGAAGATGGTTGAGGAGAACTCTAGCGACAACTTTCCCAGTGGCTGAGAGCAGGCAGATTCCTCTGTAGTTGCCGCAGTCGGACTTGTCTCCTTTTTTAAAGATGGTCACGATCACTGCATCTCTAAGATCTCCCGGCATGCTCTACTCCCTCCAGATGAGAGAAATGAGGTCGTGTATTTGCGCCAGCAGTGCCTCTCCGCCATACTTCAGTGCCTCAGCAGGGATTCCATCCGCTCCCGTAGCCTTGTTGTTTTTTAGCTGTCTTATGGCTTTTTCTACCTCCTGCAGTGTTGGGGTCTCACTGAGGTGGCTCAGGCGGAGGATGGTGACATACTTTTTGGGGCATCCGAAACGGAGGAGGACGCTCCATAGATCCTCGCGGTTGACAGTGTCAAAGGCCTTTGTAAGGTCGAAGAAGGCCATGTATAAGGCATGCTGTGGCATCAACGCTCCAAGAGGGAAGTGGAGCACTAAATCAAGCGCACTTCCCTTAGAGCACTCAAGGGAGCGGGAGGAGAGGTAGCGGCTGAGCGCAGAGCAAAGTTCAGTGCAGCGCTGCCGGAATCACAGGCTCCTTCTCTTCCTTAAAGAGAAGGACGAATGCTGAGGTCATTTCAAGGTAAGGCTGGGAATGGTCGGCGACGGCACCTGCGATATGTGCACAGCAGACCCAAACACTCTAAGCGAGTGTAGAACTGCCAAAAAAATCAAAATACAGCACACTGGGGACAAAGTTAAATTTTGGCCTACCTCACCAGCACTGCCTTTAATTAGCACTCCCAAAACAGCCAGCCAAGGCCACAACGTCTCCTGCAGTTGCCATTGTTGATGCCCGGCGATGCTGCAGGAGGCGGGAGTGAATTTTACATCCAGTGCGATGACGGGTCGCTGCATCTCAGATGATGTCACGATCTCCAAGGCGCAAGAGATCGAGGCAGAAAATTTTAGCGCCAGAGCTAACCTGCCATGGAAGTTCGTGGACATTGGTAATTTCACCGTACCGGTCGGTAAGCCCTTAGCGCCCTGTTACCTCCGTCCAGAGGCGTTAAAGGGAGGAAGAAAGGACTCCAATTTCTTCTTCATAAAATCATACAGCAAAGAAGGAGGCCATTTAGTAGACTGGTCACAAAAGTAAAAGCCCATGGGATCCAAGGCAAAGTGGCAAGTTGGATCCAAAATTGGCTCAGAGACAGGAAGAAAAGGGTAATAGTTGATGGGTGTTTTTGTGAATGGAAGGCTGTATCCAATAGGGTTCCGCAGGGCTCAGTGCTGGGTCCCTTGCTTTTTGTGGTATATATCAATGACTTAGACTTGAATGTCGGGGGTATGATTAAGAAGTTTTCAAATTATACAATATTTGGCTGTGTGTGTGGTTGATAATGAAGAAGAAAGCTACAGATTGCAGGAAGATATCAATGAATTGGTCAGGTGGGCAGAACAGTGGCAAATGGAATTCACTCCTGAGAAGTGTGAGGTAATACATTTGGGGAGGGCTAACAAGGCAAGGGAATACACAATACATGGTAGGACACTGAGAAGTGTAGAGGAACAAAGGGACCTTGAAATGCATGTCCACAGATCTCTGAAGGTAGCAGGACAGGTAGATAAGGTGGTTAAGAAGGCATACGGAATACTTGCCTTTATTAGCTGAGGCATAGAATACAAGAGCAGGGAGGTTATGCTTAAATTGTATAAAACACTAGTTAAGCCACAGCTTGAGTACTGCATGCAGTTCTGGTTACCACATTACAGGAAAGATGTGATTGCACTAAAGAGGGTAGAGAGGATTTTTACGAGGGTGTTGCCTGGACTGGAGAATCTTAGGTATGAGGAAAGATTGGATAAGCTGGGTTTGTTTTCTTTTGAACAGAGGAGGCTGAGGGGAGACCTTATTGAGGTGTATAAAATTATGAGGGGCCTAAATAGAGTGGATAGGAAGGACCTATTTCCCTTAGCAGAGGGGTCAACAACGAGGGGATACAGATTCAAAGTAATTGGTAGGAGGTTTAGAGGGGATTTGAGGAGACATTTCTTCACCCAGAGGGTGGTGGGGGTCTGGAACTCACTGCCTGAAAGAGTGGTCATCAGAAACCCTCACCACATTTAAAAAGTACTTGGATGTGCACGTTAAGTGCCATAACCTACAGGGCTACGGACCAAGGGCTAGAAAGTGGGATAAGTCTGAATAGCTCTTTGTCGGTCAGCATGGACACGATGGGCTGAAATGCCCTCCTTCTTTGCTGTAAATTTCTATGATTCGGCCTATTGTACCTGTTGAAAGAGCTATCCAATTAATCCCACTCACCTCTGCTCTTTCTCCATAGCCCTGCAATGCCAAAACTCCATGGAAAAAGTGCTCAGCAGAGAATGCTGGTATGTAAAAGTTATTTTAATAGAAGCCATTAAGATTGAGAGACCCATACATGTTAACTTGCTGTTTTTTACATGGACAATTGGTATTGCCAGCTCAGTGTCCAGTTGTCCACATCTGTTGCTATAAACCAGCTATGCGTGAACTCTCCACACTCCTTCAAGATCACCCCGTGAACCACTGCAGCTTAATTCTTCTGCGGGTGTGCTGCTACTGAGAGGATGGTTTGTCCTGCCCTTGGTGGGACAGATTAACCAGGGAACTCCAGAAACACAAGCAATACAGCATCAAAAGGGGAGAAATTTCTGGGGTGAACATGCCGAAAATTACACACCTCTGGCAGAAAGACAAATTAATGTTTCAGGTACGAGCCTCCATCAGTTTCGATAACTCACTCGCCAGATGCATAGGATTACACAGGATTACATAGGATTACATAGGATTATACATGATTACATAGGATTATACAGGATTACACAGGATTACATAGGATTACATAGGATTATACATGATTACATAGGATTATACAGGATTACACAGGATTACATAGGATTACATAGGATTATACAGGATTACACAGGATTACATAGGATTACATAGGATTATACAGGATTACACAGGATTACATAGGATTATACATGATTACATAGGATTATACAGGATTACACAGGATTACATAGGATTACATAGGATTATACAGGATTACACAGGATTACATAGGATTACATAGGATTATACAGGATTACACAGGATTACATAGGATTATTCAGGATTACATAGGATTACATAGGATTATACACAATTACATACAATTACACAGGATTACATAGGATTACATAGGATTATACAGGATTACACAGGATTACATAGGATTACACAGGATTACATATGATTATACAGGATTACACAGGATTACATATGATAATACAGAATTACATAGGAATTCACAGGATTACATAGGATTACATAGGATGAAGAAGCATTTACGGTGGGGAAGGGCCAAGACAATTTAAAATAGTAAACGTAAGTGAAGCAATGGAGGGACAGACCTTAGGTAGGAGGAGAGAAGTTAGGATTGCACACGATATACAGCACAGAAACAGGCCATTCAGCCCAACCAGTCCATGCCAATGTTTATGCTCCAATCGAGCCTCCTCTCTTCTTTCCTCATCGAACCCTATCAGGATAACCCTCTATTCTTTTCTCCCTCATATGCGTATCTAATCACCCTTTAAATGCATCTATACAATTAGCTTCAACCACTCCCTGTGGTAGTGAGTTCCACATTCTCGCCATTCTTTGGGCTGGATTTTTGGCTCATTTGCGCCCCATTTAGTGCCTCAGCAGGGCGCAAAAGTGATTTTTTGGGGCGTGAAACGAGGCGCACAAGATTTTGCGCCCAGGTGGAATTTTCGCAAACAAAACTTAGCGCCCCACCACTGTTTTGACTGTTTGGATGATGTAAATCGCCGTGCATCATTGTGCTAGCATCCCAGGTGGAACTTTCGAGCATTTCGCCCAATTTAGTGTCCACCCGAGAACTCGCCAAGAAAAAGCAGTTGGATCCAGGGCGCACCAGGTACTAATGGCACCATGTTGAAATCGGAGGAGAAAGTTGGAGTTCTGAGTGATTAAAAGCATTGGGACAAGAACGCTGCGTTACTGCATACTTTTGATTGTGAAGTTTATGTGAGTTTCTAGTTTGTTTTAAAGGACATTTAGGACATTTTAAAAGATGTGGACCCATGCTATGTCAGGAGCCATTAATCCTGACTGCTGTATTCATAAGGCGTCGAGCTTGAAGAAGGCTTACTGCTGATCATTTTCAACGTAATCGAAGAGGTCGCAGACATGTGGGGAGGAGGCATTACCCCCCCCCGAGTTTACAGGGAACATCGCTCATACTTGCAGCTCTCTGAGGCACAGTGCGTTAGAAGGCTGCGCTTCCAAAAAGAGGTGGTCACAGAGATATGCCAGTTCATACAGGCAGAACTACAGCCTACCAGCGGCAACAGGACTGCACTGCCTGTCGAGGTGAAAATGGCTATGGCACTTGCCTTCTATGCCTCTAACTCCTTTCAGGCATCAGCGGGTAACATATGCTCCATCTCTCAGCACACTACACATTGCTGTATTCGCCAGGTGACTAATGCACTGTACGCACGCAGAATGGAATTCATAAACTTCCCAATGACCAAGGAGACCCAATATGAGAGGTCTGTAGCTTTTGGACGATTTTCTGGCTTCCCCAAGGTTCAGGGTGCCCTTGACTGTATGCACATCACCCTGCGAGGATCTTTAGAGAATCCAGAGGTTTACGAAACTAAAAGGGATTCCACTCCATGAATGTACAGATCCTTTACGACCGTACTCAGTGCATCAAGGCAGTCAATGCCCAATATCCAGGGAGCATCCATGATGCTTTCATCTTGCGTGAAAGCAGTGTCTCACGCATCTTTCAGCGTGAACCACAAGGCCAGAGCTGGATGCTCGGGGACAAAGGTTATGAGCTCGCCACCTGGCTCATGAGCCCC
This sequence comes from Pristiophorus japonicus, assembly GCF_044704955.1. NCBI lineage: Eukaryota > Metazoa > Chordata > Chondrichthyes > Pristiophoridae > Pristiophorus > Pristiophorus japonicus. The sequence continues at coordinate 39,007,859 of NC_091986.1, read as the reverse complement.
CTCCGGAAACCCTCAGACAGCAGCCGAGCATTGCCTCAACCCTAGTCCACAGACACTGCATGACATTGTCCCAACCCAGCGCAGGGAGTGTGCAGGACTTACCCTCAGTTTCCGAGTGGGGATCAGCACCCCCAGTGGCAGTTGCCCAACCTGAGACGCCGATGAGGCCTGCCATTCATTCTTCATAATCTGTGAGTGGCAGGGTCTGAGGTGGACCACCGCCTGTCCGCACCTGCTCGCGCCGATTATGTGACTTCTTGGCCTGCACAGATAAAAATAGAAATGGTTACAAGAGGGTCCACTGCTCTTGTGGCGCAGATAGCCACCAAAGCACTGATACCATACTGTCTGCATGTAATACAGTCCTTTGTTTAATGGCCTTGGAAGTTGCATATGGTTCATCAGGAGGCCATCGAAGTGCAGAGACATCTTATGAGATCTCAGAAAGCAATCTTAATAATGTGTGAAGATCATTCATGACAAATAGGATGCCAAACTAACCCTGCCAATGTGTCATGCATTTTAAGAGGCAAACCACAGAGTGCTGAGAGACAGCAAAAGCATGAGAACAAATAGTGTGTCAGATTTATAATTGAAGTAATAAAGGAGTGCATGAATTAAAATTGTGCTCATTCTAATGACCCTTGAAAGATCATTGAACTTCTTTCAGCACTGTGTGCCAGTCTTGATCACAGTGTCTGAGGCAGAGACCTCCTCAGCGATTTCCCTCCAAATCTACTTAAAAATGGATGGCAGTGGTCTAGTTCCACCCCTACTCCTGCCATCTTCTCGCCACAGCCTCTACTAGTTAGCCTTGTGGTTGAATCACCTGGCACGCTGTCTTGATTCGTCGTCCTCCATCATGAAAATTCAAAGGTAAAATGGCTGATTCAGCCCCAGGTGTACTACGCATGCGTGCGGCCACGCCCTACATTACTGTTTGCGATCGGATAGCAGACCAAACTGCGCAAAGAAAAATAAGTTTAAAAATTTGCACATGCGCAGAACAGCCGTTTCTCTTAGCGCCAAATTTTCGGCTCCAGTGCACAAAGTGTGTGGTGCAACGCCTGAGTTAGCGCTAACGCTCCTCGTGAATTTTCAGTCAGCGAAGGTTGCATGCTCTGGCACTAACGCTAACCCGGCGCTAAATTTTGAATCCGTCGTGAATTGCGTCCGGAAACGGGCGAAAACACAAAAAGCTGAAAATCCAGCCCACAGGGTAAAGACGTTTCTTCTGAATTCTCTATTGGATTTCTTGGTGACTACCTTATACAGATAGCCTTTAGTTATGCTCTTCCCTACAAGTGGAAACATTCTCTCTGTTTACACTCAATCAAAACCTTTCATAATTTTGAAGACCTCAGCCTTCTTCTTTCAATAGAAAAGAGACCCAGCCTGTCCATCCTTTCCTGATATGTTTACCCTCGCATTTCTGGTATCATCCTTGTAAATCAACTCTGCACCCTCTCTAGTGCCTCCATATCCTTTTTATAATATGACAACTAGAACTGCACACAGTACTTCAAGAGTGGTTTAAAGAAAATTCAGTACAGGTTTAGCATAACTTCCCTACTTTTTTAATTCAAACCCTAGAAATAATTGGTTTGCTTTTTTTATGGCCTTGTTAACCCGTGTCGCAACTTTCGTTGATTTTTGTTTTTGTACTCTGCGATCCCTTTGTTCCTCTACCCCACCTAGACTCGCACTCTATTCTTCCTTCCAAAATGTAATACCTCACATTTAACTATGTTGAACTTCATTTGCTGATTACATGCCCATTCTGCAAGTTCCAAGTCCGTAAGTAATTTTAAACTAACTCGCGGCCTGGAAGCCCCGTGGGATTGGGGGTTTTGGTTGTTTTACACGCCGCTCAATATTACACCCAACTGACCTCAATGGAGAGTAAAACTAGCGTTGCACATGATCCCATCAACTCCCTGACGGGCAGGTTGGGTTAAAATTCACCCCCTAGTCCCACTGATGCCATGGGGCTGGATTTTTGGCTTTGATGTTTTTAGGGCGGTAACGGCTAAAGTTTGTGTCCGGGAACAGTTTGCGCCTCAGTAAGTAACATTGGACAGCTGGGCCTTGAGTCAGGGGGCGCAGCGCTAAGGGAGGTGTTGTACATCTCTCTAAGGGTGCTAGCATGGGAAACTCCCGAGCTAAAGAGCTGGGCCGGAAGCATTCGGAGAGACGCCTGGTGGGGGGAAATGCAAAAAAAGCCACAAAAACATTCCCAAAACATTGCCCAAGCCAGCAAAAAAAATGTAAAGACAAAACAATCACATTACCTTAGGATTCCATTACTTACCTCTCCGCTGTCGGTATTGTGGCATTGCCTGATTTCCCAGGTGTTCACGGTGAATCGCTGCGGGGCGTATGGGCCGGTAAAGAGTCAACACTCATGCCAGTGTCGCAACCAGGGCCGTTGCACCGGTGCAGCTCTTCCGGGCAGTGTTGCTCCACACCATTGCAAAACCGGACCCGAGGATCGCTGCAGGGCTGACCACCCGGCCAGAACACCTCACTACCACCATTGTCGCAGCTCCGGCGTGAAATATGTAGCAGAGAGGAGCCGAAAATCTGCCCCCATGAATTTAAATAGTGTAATTTCACACATTTTAAACAATATTTAACTCATCCAAAGAGCTATAATAATAAGTTACATATTTTATGATCCTTTCACAGCACAATATAATCAAGCTTTAATTTCTTAATATCTGCTCACCAAGTTTCTCCTTGTGTCCCAGCCCAACAACCGTCTGAGATCTCTGCACTCCTCCAATTCTGGCCACTTGAGCATCCCCGATTTAAGTCGCTCCGCCATTGGTGGCCGTGCCTTCAGCTGCTGAGGCCCCAGCTCTGGAATTCCCTTCCTAAACCTCTCCGCCTCTCTTGCCTTTCTTAAGACGTTCTTTAAAACCTACCTCTTTGACCAAGCTTTGGGTCACCTGTCTTAACATCTGTGTCAAATGTGGCTCAGTGGGTAGCACACTTGCCTTTGAGTCGGATAGTTGTGGGTTTAAGTCCCAGATTTAAAAAAAAATCTAGGATGACACTCCAGTGCAGTGCTGAGGGAGGTTTGCACTTTCAGAGGTGCTGTTTTGCAATTGAAACGTTAACCGAGGCCTGGTCTGCTCTTTCAGATGAACGTAAAAGATCCCATTGCACTATTTTGAAGAAGAGCAGGGGAGCTATCCCCTGTGTCCTGGTCTGTATCTATCCCTCAATCAACATAACAAAAACAGATTATCTAGTCATTATCACATTGCTGATTGTGGGAGTTTGCTGTGTGCAATTTGGTTGCCGTGTTTCCTATATTAAACAGTGACGACACTCCAAAAGTAATTCATTGGCTGTAAAGTGATTTGAGACATCTGGTGGTCATGAAAGGCGCTATGTAAATGCAAGACATTTTTTCTTTTATCTTTATGTGGCTCGGTGTCAAATTTTGTTTGCTAACACACCTGTGAAGCACCTTGGGACAATTTACGATGTTTAAAGTTGCTGCTAAATGCAAGTTGTTAATAAACCTTCCACTCGACTCTGTTCAATCTGCCCCACCAAGCACAGGAAGTTCAATCTATCCTCACAGTAGCACCTGTGCAGAAGATCTGAGGCACAACAACAACAACTTGCTTTTATATATCACCTTTAACGTAGTAAAATGTCCCAAGGCGCTTCAGAGGAAGCCAGAATTGGAGGAGTACAGAGATCTCGGAGGATTGTCACAATGTTCCTGTTAATTTTTTGGGGGGTTGCATGGCCCCTTTAAGGGATTGCGCGGTCGATTCAAAACACCGCCATGCACGGTTTGTTGCATTGCCAAGCCTGTGAGCAGGCTGAGCGGGAGGTCTTGATAGAGGCACGACTGCGCAGCTTAAAGGGAACATTCCTTGTCAGGTTGGATGTGATTATAGAGATAGGGAGGGGTGATGCCATGGAGGGATTTGAAAACAAGGATGAGAATTTTAAAATCGTTAAAGGCGTTGCTTAACCAGGAGCCAATGTAGGTTAGCGAGCACAAGGGTGATGGGTGAACAGGACTTGGAGCAAGTTTAAAAAAATTAATTCATGGGATGTGGGCGTTGCTGACAAGCCCAGCATTTATTGCCCATCCCTAATTGCTCTTGAGAAGTTGGTGAGCCTCCTCCTTGAACCATTGCAGTCCGTGTGGAGGGTGAAAAGGGGGAAGCCAGCCAGGAGAGCATTAGAATAGTCAAGTCTAGAGGTAATGAAAGCATGGATGAGGGTTTCAGCAGCAGATGAGCTAAGGCAGGGGTGGATTCAGGTGATGTTATGGAGGTAGGTGTAATGTATTTGCTTCATGGGTTCTTTGATTAAGAATTCAAAGCAACACATTGCTATTAGAAACATGGAAACATAGAAAATAGGTGCAGGAGTAGGCCATTTGGCCCTTCGAGCATGCACCACCATTGAATAAGATCAACGCTGATCATTCACCTCAGTACCCTTTCCTGCTTTCTCTCCATACCCCTCGATCCCTTTAGTCATAAGGGCCGTACATAACTCCCTCTTGAATATATCCAATTAATTGTCATCTACAACTGTCTGCAGTAGGGAATTCCACAGGTTAACAACTCTCTGAGTGAAGAAGTTTCTCCTTATCTCAGTCCTAAATGGCTTACCCTTTATCCATAGACGATGTCCCCTGGTTCTGGACTTCCACAACATCGGAAACATTTTTTCTGCATCTAACCTGCCCAGTCCCGTCAGAATTTTTATATGTTTCCATGAGATCCCCTCTCATCCTTCTAAACTCCAGTGAATACAAGCCCAGTCGACCCAGTCTCTCCTCATATGTCAGTCCTGCCATCCCGGGAATCAGTCTGGTGAACCTTCGTTGCACTCCCTCAATAGCAAGAATGTCCTTCCTCAGATTAGGAGACCAAAGCTGAACACAATATTCCAGGTGAGGCCTCACCAAGGCCCTGTACAACTGCAGTAAGACCTCCCTGCTCCTAGACTCAAATCCCATAGCTATGAAGGCCAACATACCATTTGCCTTCTTCACCGCCTGAACCTGCATGCCAACTTTCAATGACTGATGTATCATGACACCCAGGTCTCGCTGCACCTCCCCTTTTCCTAATCTGCCGCCATTCAGATAATATTCTGCCTTCGTGTTTTTGCCACCAAAGTGGATAACCTCACATTTATCCACATTATACTGCATCTGCCACGCATTTGCCCACTCACCTAACCTGTCCAAGTCACCCTGCAGCCTTTGAGCATCCTCCTCACAGCTCACACTGCCACCCAGCTTCGTGTCATCCGCAAACTTGGAGATATTACACTCAATTACCTCATCCAAATCATTAATGTATATTGTAAATAGCTGGGGTCCCAGCACTGAGCCCTACGGTACCCCACTAATCACTGCCTGTCATTCTGAAAAGGACCCGTTTATCCCGACTCTCTGCTTCCTGTCTGCCAACCAGTTCTCTATCCATGTCAATACATTACCCCCAATACCATGTGCTTTAATTTTGCACACTGATCTCTTGTGTGGGGCCTTGTCTAAAGCCTTTTGAAAGTCCAAATACACCACATCCACTGGTTCTCCCTTGTCCACTCTACCAGTTACATCCTCAAAAAATTCTGGAAGATTTGTCAAGCATGATTTCCCTTTCATAAATACATGCTGACTTGGACCAATTCCGTCACTGCTTTCCAAATGTTCTGCTATTTCATCTTTAATAATTGATTCCAACATTTTCCCCACTACTGTCAGGCTAACCCATCTATGATTACCCGTTTTCTCTCTCCCTCCTTTTGTAAAAAGTGGTGTTGCATTAGCTACCCTCCAGTCCATAGGAACTGATCCAGAGTCAATAGACTGTTGGAAAATAATCACCAATGCATCCACTATTTCAAGGGCTACCTTCTTAATACTCTGAGATGCAGACTATCAGGCCCCGGGGATTTATCGGACTTCAGTCCCATCAATTTCCCTAACACAATTTCTCGCCTAAGAAGGATTTCCTTCAGTTCCTCCTTTTCACTAGACCCTCGGTTCTCTAGTATTTGTGGAAGGTTATTTGTGTCTTCATTCATGAAGACAGAACCAAAGTAGTTGTTTAACTGGTCCACCATTTCTTTGTTCCCCATTATAGATTCACCTGAATCTGACTGCAAGGGACCTACATTTGTTTTCATTAATCTTTTTCTCTTCACATATCTACAGAAGCTTTTGCAGTCAGTTTTTGTGTTCCCAGCAAGCTTCCTCTCATACTCTATTTTCCCCCTCCTAATTAAACCCTTTGTCCTCCTCTGCTGCATTACAAAATTCTCCCAGTCCTCAGGTTTGCTGCTTTTTCTGGTCAATTTATATGCCTCTTCCTTGGATTTAACACTATCCTTAAATTCCCTTGTTAGCCATGGTTGAGCTGCCTTCCCCGTTTTATTTTTACTCCAAGCAGGGATGCACAATTGTTGAAGTTCATCCATGTGATTTTTAAAATGTCTGCCATTGCCTATCCACCGTCAATCCTTTAAGTATCACTCGCCAGTCTATTTGAGCCAATTCACGTCTCATACCATCGAAGTTACCTTTACTTAAGTTCAGGATCCTAGTCTCTGAATTAACTGTGTTACTCTCCATCTTAATAAAGAATTCTACCATATTATGGTCACTCTTCCCCAAGGGGCCTCGCACAACAAGATTGCTAATTAGTCCTTTCTCATTACCTAGGCCAGCCCTCTCGTGGTTTTCTCGACATATTGGTCCAAAAAAGCATTCCTAATACACTCCAGGAAATCCTCCTCCACCGCATTGCTACCAGCTTGGTTAGTCCAATCAATATGTAGATTAAAGTCGCCCATGAAAACTGGTGTACCTTTATTGCACGCATCCCTAATTTTTTGTTTGATGCTGTCCCCAACTTCACGACTACTGTTTTGTGGTCTGTACACAACTCACACTAGTGTTTTCTGCCCTTTGGTATTCCGTAGCTCCATCTATACCAATTCCACATCATCCAAGCTAATGTCCTTCCTTACTATTGCATTAATTTCCTCTTTAACCAACAACGAAATCTCACCTCCTTTTCCTCTCTGTCTATCCTTTCTAAATGTTGAATACCCCTGGATGTTGAGTTCCCAGCCTTGGTCACCCTGGAGCCATGTCTCGTGATTCCAATTACATCTTATCCGTTAACTGCTATCTGCGCAGTTAATTCAACCACCTTATTCCAAATACTCCTCGCATTGAGGCACAGAGCCTTCAGGCTTGCCTTTTTAACACACTTTGCCCCTTTAGAATTTTGCTGTAATGTGACCCTTTTTGCTTTTTGCCTTGGGTTTCTCTGCCCTCCACTTTTACTTTTCTTCTTTCTATGTTTTGCTTCTGCCCCCATTCTACTTCCCTCTGTCTCCCTGCATAGGTTCCCATCCCCCTGCCATATTAGTTTAACCCCTCCCCGACAGCACTAGCAAACACTTTCCCTTGGACATTGGTTCCGGTCCTGCCCAGGTGCAGACGGTCCAGTTTGTGCTGTTTCCACCTCCCCCAGAACCGGTTGCAATGTCCCAGGAATTTGAATCCCTCCCTTCTGCACCACTCCTCAAGCCACGTATTCATCTGAGCTATCCTGACTAGCACGTGGCACTGGTAGCAATCCTGAGATTTCTACTTTTGAGGTCCTACTTTTTAATTTAGTTCCTAGCTCCCTAAATTCATCTTGCAGGACCTCATCCCATTTTTTACCTATATCGTTGGTACCTATATGCACCACAACAACTGGCTGTTCACCCTCCCTCTTCAGAATGTCCTGCACCCGCTCCGAGACATCCTTGACATTTGCACCAGGGAGGCAACATACCATCCTGGAGTCTCAGTTGCGGCCACAGAAACGCCTATCTATTCCCCTTACAATAGAATCCCCTACCACTATAGTTCTCCCATTCTTTTTCCTGCCCTCCTGTGCAACAGAGCCAGCCATGGTGCCATGAACTTGGCTGCTGCTGCTCTCCCCTGATGAGTCATCCCCCTCAACAGTACGCAAAGCAGTGTATCTGTTTTGCAGGGGGATGACGGCAGGGAACCCCTGCACTACCTTTCTTCCACTGCTCTTCCTGATGTTCACCCATTCCCTATCTGCTTGTGCAACCTTTACCTGCGGTAAGACCAACTCACTAACCGTGCTATTCATGGCATCCTCAGCATCGCGGATGCTCCATAGCTAAGAGCTAATTAGTTTAGAAACAAAGGTTAACAATCAAGCTACACTTACCAGTTCATCCACTAGGCTCACCTAGTTCTGGATGACCTGGACCAAACTGACTGGGGTTTAATTGAGTCTTGTGAACATTATATGCCTGGCTAAGCCACTCACAATGCAACAGCTCTACAACTATTTTTGTAAGACATAAAATCGAGTGCCTCTTATTAAAGGGGCACTAGAACCGACAAATTAACAAATTAAACTTTAGAACATTAAACCAATCAAATTAGAATTTAGTTGCCAGGGATGATGATGCACTCCAGTTCCTCCGGTGCCCACCTCTCACGGAAGGCCGCGAACGTACCGGTGGACACCCTGTGCTCCATATCCAGGGACACCCTGGTATGAACGTAGCCATGGAAGAGAGGCAGGCAGTTGGGTTGAACAACCCATTTGACCGCCCTCTGCCTGGACTGGCTGATGGCCCCCTTAGCCATGTCCAGGAGCAATCCTACCAGGAGGCCTTCCGACCTGCCCACTCCCCTCCGCACAGGGTGCCCAAAGATCAGGAGTGTGGAACTGAAGTGCAGCCAAAAAATCGAGGAGCAGCCTCTTCAAGTAATGGAAGAGGGGCTGCAACCTCACACATTTTATATAAACACATAACACGGACTCTTCCAGACCACAGATATGGCAGATGGCCTGGGAGTCCATGAACCGATGAAAAAACTTGTTGCGCGGGACTGCCCCGTGCAACACCCTGCAGGTCAAGACCCCAATAAATAACGGGAATACTCCCGCATAGAGAGCACTCCATTGGGGACCGCCGCCTCCTCCAGATGGCAAGATGGTGCGCCATAGCGTGTTTGGACAGCAGACGAGGATGGCAGTGTGGAGAGTGTGCAAGAACAGTCCGTACAGGGCTCCCCTCCGCACAGAACTGAAAGGCACGGAGGGAATTTCCAGGAGGCGGCTCAAGTTGTGAGGCGCCAGCTCTTCAACATCTCTACAACTATTTTAGTTGCAATCAGTAATCAAGTGCCCCCTTGATTAAACAGGGGGCACACTCCAAAAACTTTTCAAGTGTCCCCTTGTTTTTTTTTTGAGGGCACTGAAACACAAATTATACAAGTGTCCCCTGGCTAAAAGGGGGGCGGGGAGGGGACGGCACTAAAACCGGCAAATTAAACAAATTAACATTTAGACATAAAATCAAATTAAAATTTGGTTGCTGGGGGTGTCCCTCCAGCGCCCACCTCTCACGGAAGGCCGCGAACGTACCGGTGGACACCGCGTGCTCCACCTCCAGGGACACCCTGGCCCGGATGAAGACGCGGAAGAGAGGCAGGCAGTCGGGCTGAATGACCCCCTCGACCGCCCGCTGCCTGGACCGGCTGATGGCACCCTTGGCCGTGCCCAGGAGCAGTCCTACGAGGAGGCCCTCCGACCTGCCCGCTCCCCTCCGCACAGGATGCCCAAAGATCAGGAGTGTGGGACTGAAGTGCAACCAGAAATTGAGGAGCAGCCCCTTCAAGTATTGGAAGAGGGGCTGCAAGCTCGCACATTTAATGAAAACATGGAACACGGACTCTTCCAGACCGCAGAAATTGCAGGCAGCCTGGGAGCCCGTGAACCGACTTAAAAGCTTAATACCTGGGACTGCTCCATGCAACACCCTCCAGGCCAAGACCCCAATAAATAGAGGGAGGACTCCCGCATAGGGAGCACTCCATTGGGGACCTCCGCCGGCTCCGGATGGCAAGATGGTGTGCCATGGCGTGTCTGGACAGCAGACGAGCATGGAAAAATGGAGGGTGTACAAGAGCAGTCCATACAGGGATCCCCTCCGTGCAGAACTGAAAGGTACGGAGGGAATTTCCAGGAGGCAGCTCAAGTTGTGAGGCGCCAGCTCCTCAACATCTCTACAACTATGTTTGTAGAAAACAATAAATTACAGGCCCCCTAATTGACGGGGGGCGGGGAACACACCAAACATTTTCAAACAGGTGCCCCCTTGTTTGTTTTTTTTTGAGAGCACTGAAACACAAATTACACAAGTGCCCCCTGGCTAAAAGTGTGTGGGGGGGGCACTAAAAACCAGCAATTAAACAAATTAAACTTTAAGCAATAATAATCAAATTAAAATTTGGTTGCCAGGGGTGATGATGAACTCCAGTCCCTCCGGCGCCCACCTCTCGCGAAAGGCCTCAAGCGTACCGGTGGACACCGCGTGCTCCATCTCCAGGGACACCTTGGCTCGGATGTAATCGCAGAAGAGAGGCAGGCAGTCAGGCTGAACGACCCCCTCGACCGCCCGCGGCCTGGACCGGCTGATGGCACTCTTGGCCGTGCCCAGGAGCAGTCCTACGAGGAGGCCCTCGGACCTGCCCGCACCCCTCCGCACAGGGTGCCCAAAGATCAGGAGTGTGGGACTGAAGTGCAACCAGAATTTGAGGAGCAGCCTCTTCAAATAATGGAACAGGGGCTGCAACCCCATAAAAACATGAAACACGGACTGCTCCAGACCGCAGGAATTGCAGGCGGCCTGGGAGCCCGTGAATCGACTTAAAAACTTATTGCACAGGACTGCTTCGTGCACCACCCTCTAGGCCAAGTCCCCAATAAATAGAGGGAGGACTCCCGCATAGGGAGCACTCCATTGGGGACCTCCGCCTCCTCCGGACGGCAAGGTGGTACGCCATGGCGTGTCTGGACAGCAGACGAGCATGGCAAAATGGAGGGTGTGCAAGAGCAGTCCATACAGGGATTCCCTCCGCGCAGAACTGAAAGGTACGGAGGGGATTTCCAGGAGGTGGCTCAAGTTGTGCGTCGCCGGCTCCTCAACATCTCTACAAACCTATGAGCATGCTCACAGGTGCATACATTACATTGGGAGTAGGAGGTTCTAGCGATGGAGCGGATATGTGCTCAGTGATTCGTGTGGCAAGCCTTCGAGAAGTGTTGGAGGTTTAAATCCACATGCCCATTTGTAGCAAGCAACAAGCCCAAATGGACTCTGGGTCTCAGACGCTGACAGCAGAAAATATCCGACCAGCAATATAAGCTATTGTCCGATTATATTAGCCGCAATAACATCTAACTTGTGCTTTGCTAATGCAGATCTGAGAGAATTCACATTTCCCAAATTCGGTTCGTCAACTTTCAATTCCTTTTGTACAAACCTCACTTCACATAAAGAGGTGAACTCCTCAGCAATTACTGTGTTTGTTCCAGTGATAAAGTGAATTATTCTCACATCCCCTATCATGTCAGCAGCTTCAGCACCTTATTGCTGATTCTACTGACTCAAAAGCCTGTAGTCTTTCAATTTCAATTACACGTGTTGCCCAGCTTTGTTTATTTCCTGCCGTCTGCCCAGAGATTTGAGATGGAGGTGAAAGATTAGAGTTAGTTTCATGATTCTTGACTGCTGATGGATTTCATGCTTAAGATTATAGCAATGGCCTTTAAACCTGTTCGCGAGGTTTCAAAGTGTCTGGTCAATAAATTAACTATTGAAACAATGGCACCTGCCAGTCTTTTTATCAGAGGTAAAACATGGATCTGTGTTTTTTTTCTTAAAGCCAACAGGATTCAATAAAATTCAAAGCGGAGATTAAGAAATAGAAAATAACAGAAATACTTAAATGTAGCTTACTGACACTATAGGGTGGATTTTCCCATTGGACAGCTGATAATCTCACCATGAGGCCCGATCCATTTTGAGCGGGGTCATCGCTATATTGGGTCAGCTTATATGCCCCAAGAAGAGGGTCCTCAATATTTTGGGATGGTGGAGGCTGGGGAGTGAGAACAACCCAGGCTGGTTTTGTGGATATACATTTGTTAATAATAGATTACAAATACAGATCGATGTTGCAGCATATTACTGACTTTTTTTCCAACTTACTTACCGCTTTTAGCTGTAGTTTGTTTTTTAACCAGAAGTTGCTTCAACAACAACTTGTATTTATATAGTGCCTTTAACGTAGTAAAGCATCACAAGGCGCTTCTCAGGAGCGTTATACAAAATTAAACACCGAGCCACATGAGATATTAGGACAGGTGACCAAAAGTTTGGTCAAAGAGGTTGTTTTCAGCAATATCTTAACCAAGGAGAGAGAGGTAGAGGGGCTTTGGAATTCCAGAGCTTCGGGTCTAGATGGCTGATAGAAATTATAATGTATACACCAGTGAGAATGTTCACATGTTTGTAGAACTGTTGCATTGTGAGTGGCTTAGCCAGTCACATGATGTTCACAAGACTCAATAAAACCCCAGCCAGTTGGCTCTAGGTCATCCAGGATGAGGTATGCAGTTGTGAGCCTAGTAGATGAACTGGTAATGTGTAGTTTGATAGTTAAACTTTTGTTATTAAACTAGCTAGTTCTTAATAGCAATGTGTTGCTATGAATTCTAAGCAAAGAACCCATGAAACAATTACATTATAACGTATAATAGGCCATAATTTTTTCAACCAGTTATTTTTCTGACAGGTAGATGAAACTTAAATAACTTAAGTAAATGATTTGTGCATCTTATCGACAAAACTATTATAGCTGATGAGGCAAAAAAAATTCAAAAACATAGAAAATAGAAATGATGAGGTAAAATTCTCACCACTGTTATTTTACTGCATTTTTTTGTTGATAAAAGGTGTTCCAGTATCATAACGTATTTACAGCACAGAAACAGGCCATTTGGCCCAACTGGTCCATGCCGGTGTTTATGCTCCACACGAGCCTCGTCCCATCCCTCTTCATCTCACTCTATCAACATATCCATGTACTCCTTTCCCCCTCATGTACTTATATAGCTTCCCCTTAAAGGCATCTATGCTTTACGCCTCAACCACTCCCTGTGGTAGCGAGTTCCACATTCTCACCACACTCTGGGTAAAAAAGGATCTCCTGAATTCCCTATTGGATCTATTAGTGACTATCTTATATTTATGGCTCCTAGTTGTGGTCTCCCCTGCAAGTGGAAACATCTTCTCAGCATCTACCCTATCAAACCTAGTCATAATCTTAAAGACATCAACAGGTCTTCCCCTCAGCCTTTTCTGTTCTAGAAAAAAGAGCCCCAGCCTGTTCAACCTTTCCTGATAATTAGAATATTTTGGCTTATACAGACTTGTTATTTACCCGTTTTTAATCAATAATGTATTACACATAATAATATAATAGATATGAATTACAAGACTTTTATGTGATGAAGTGGCTCACATGCAGTTTTTGAGTATTATCTGTAGGCCACATTAGATTATAACATTAAATCATCCCTACAATAACTGCATTTATTATCTACGGAACAGTGTTTGTTATAAGAACACAAGAACATAAGAAATAGGAGCAGGAGTAGGCCTGTCGGCCCTTCAAGTTTGCTCCACCATTCAATTAGATCATGGCTGATCTTCTACCACAACTCCACTTTCTTGCACGATCCCCATAATCCCCTGATTCTCTTGATCTATCAATCTCAGCCTTGAATATACTCAACGACTGAGCATCCACAGCCCTCTGCGGTAGAGAATTTCAAAGATTCACCACCCTCTGAGTGAAGAAATTTCTCCTCATCTCAGTCATAAATGGCCGACTCCTTATTCTGAGACTAAGCTCCCAGCATCCAGCCTGTTAAGCTCCTGTAAGAATTTAATACGTTTCAATGAGATCACCTCTCATTATTCTAAACTCGAGGGAATATAGGCCTCGTCACTTATAATTAAGTTCTTATGGGGTGAAATTGCCCCTTTCTCTAGCCCGGTTAGTGCCTCCGGGGGGGGGGGGTGCAAGACAGTTTTCGCCCGGGACAAGGGGCTTTATCGCCTTCCGGGAAATTGTCCGGGTGTTTGCGAAGGTGCTGGCACGGCAGTGGTGTGCCTCACAGTTAACGCAGCAGGCCGCCGCACAACTGCCGATGATATCATCGCCGTGCTCGACGAGCCCTCACCACCCCACACCGATCACTTAATGCCCCACGGGGCAAATTGCCCCGCCGGCCACAAGGCTGACGTGAACGAATGTCAACATATGTTCTTCTGTTCTTATGTTCTTAGAGCCTCTTGTTGGCCGGCATGGACACGATGGGCTGGAATGGCCTCCTTCCGTGCTGTAAAAGTCTATTATTCTATTCTATGATTCAATGCCAGCTTCGCGGGTCACAAAGCTGGCTGACATCCGACCTTGGGGCGGAAGTTAAAGAGGAGGATGCTGGCACCCTTGGTTTCTGGCGCTCCATTTCGCCATCTTTTTTTGTCAGCTGACTCTCGGGTCGGCTCGATCATGGTGGCCCTAGCGTGGTCCAGGCCGCCACCGTGCAGCCTGGCACTTCATCTTGGGTGCTGGGTGCTGGCCCGGTCCCACGCTGCCCTGGAGTCCATCAGAGGCCATGCAGCGTGTGCAGCGGCCGTCCCCTTTAATCGAAGGGGAGGGCCATTGAAGCGTTGCAGTAATCGCCCCAGTAGTGCCCCAGGCCCCTCCCCACAGGAAGCAGAGGGCCGGAGATAACGCTCCGCTTCCTTTCAGGGGCGTTAAAAGTCCCAGCCCTGGAAGGTTACCGCCCCCAATCGAGCCGCAGGGCAATTGCGCCCCCTTAGTTCTTAACTTTGCCCATTGATTGTTTTTGTTATTCTGGTTTGTGTGGTACTCTGACTGATTACTTGAATAGGCTACTCAAGTGTATTTAGGAGTAAGGGAGTTGAAAACATTCTGAAAATATTTATTGTTAAATTTACTCTCACTACTTAAAAAGAAAGACTTGAATTTTTATAGCACCTTGCATGACCTCAGGATCTCCCAAAGCACTTTATAACCAATGAAGTATTTTTGAAGTGTAGCCACTGTTGTAATTTAGGAAACACAGCAGCCAATATGTGTACAGCAAGCTTCCACAAACAGCAATGTGATAATGACCAGATAATCTGTTTTTAATGATGTTGGTTGAGGGATAAATATTGGCCCAGGACACCTGGGAGAACTCCCCTGCTCTTCTTCAAAATAGTGCCCTGTCCATCTGAGAGAGCAGACAGGTCCATGGTTTAACATCTCATCCAAAAAGCAGCACTGGGAGTGTCAGCCAAGATTTATGTGCTCAAGTTACTGGAGTGGGACTTGAACCCACAGCCATCTAACTCAACTGCAAGAGTATTACCCACTAAGCCATGGCTGACATTTAATGATAGTGGCCTCTATTTTTAGCACATAAGCAGCAAGACATTTCAGACAGGGGGCTGATAATCGATGCCAAGCCAATCACACACTATTTTGGTTCCATGGGGATTTAACTTATCACCAACACGAGCAGCAACTTGTTTTTCTAGAAAATCTTGAGCATGTTACAGAATTGAACTAAGAAGAGGTGAGCACAGAGCAGGAGAGGACAGGCGAAACAGAAGATTGAGGATGGAGAAGGGGAGGTACAAAGGGAAGGTCAAGGATAAAGGTTTACGGAGGCAAAGGAAAGAGGGAGCTGGCAATGATTGGGTTTTAGAGAAGGAGTTCCAGAACACAGAGAAGTGATCATTGAAAAAATAATCACCAATGATGGAACTGACTGCCACAGCATGCTACAGTCCGTAACAGTGTTACGTAAGGCCCAGAACTGCTTGAGGTTGTCCACCATAGGCGTCTGAAGTGTCCTCAATTGAAGCTCACCAGCCTTCCACCTCCCAAGCTGTAGCTGCTGGGGAAACACTTTGTAGGAGCACTTTACCGAATTAAGCAAGGAAATGTGAGCTCTGTGCTCCGCAACCTGCTCTAGCTCTACTACCCTCTGGGATATTTGCGCTCCTCCAATTCTGGCCTCTTGTGCATCCCTGATTTTAATCGCTCCACCATTGGCGGCCGTGCCTTCAGCTACTGAGACCCTAAGCTCTGGAATTCCCTCCCTAAACCTCTCTGCATCTATATCTCTCTCCTCCTTTTAGGCACTCCTTAAAACCTACCTCTTTGGTCAAGCTTTTGGTCATTTGCCCGAATTTTTCCTTATGTTGCTCAGTGTCAATTTTTTTTGTCTTGTAACACTCCTGTGAAGCACCTTGGGAGGTTTTCCTACATTAAAGGTGCTATATAAATACACATTGTTGTTGTTGTAGCGAAGTGAGGGAACGACCCACAAGGATGGACTGAAGGAAAGCACTTGGATGGTGGTAGTAAGGACAGTAATGAGGATTGTGAGACTGCTGCCGTATGGGGAATGGGGAATGGTTCACACTTGGATAAGTTGCTCTCTAAGAGTTCTGGCAGCGAGGGGCACTGATGATTGATGTTGCCCCTGCTCTTCCTCCTCCCTCTCGTCCTCCACTTCTGGCTGTCCAGGTCTGATCTCTCAGCATGGTGAAGTTATGCAGCATGAAGCACACGACCACAGATCTAGCAACAGGTTCAGGGCTGTACTGCAGAGCTAGTCCCGAATGCCCCAGGCAGCGCAAGTGTTGCTTGACCTACGCCAGTGGTCTGCTCGATGGTATTTCTAGTGGCATCATGGATCGCATGGTGGGCCAGCTACACAGCTGCGCCCGAGTTCCTGAGAGGAGTCATGAGCTGTGTCTGGTTGGCTTACCCATTGTTGCGTAGTAGCTCCACATGCTACCTGGAAATAATTAATGATATGTTGCAATGATTGGATGGAACAACCTCAGGACATCCCAAAGTGCTTTACAGCCAATGAAGTATTTTTGGAGTGAAGTCACTGTTGTAATGTAGGAAACACAGCAACCAATTTGTGCAGAGCAAGCTCCCACAAACAGAAATGTGATAATGGTCAGATCAGCTGTTTCGGTATGTTGATTGAGTGATAAATATTGGCCAGGAGAGTGCCGTGGGAGCTTTTACACAACCCGAGAACAGACGGGTCCGCGGTTTAAAGTCTCATCCGAAAGATAGCACCTCAAACAGGGCAGCACTCCCTCATTACTACCCTGGAGTGTCAGCCTAGAGTTTTGTGCTCAAGTCTCTGCAGTGAGACTGTGAACTCACAATCTTCTGACTCTGAGGGGAGGGCCGCTGCTAACTGTGCATGGCCCTTTGATGGCTACCAGGGACACGATCGACCAGGCCAGCAGCCCAGCACCCAATACGGAATGCTGAGCTGCACAATGGTGGCCCTGTCAACGCTAGGGGCGCCATGGTCGGGCCTACCCAAGAGTCGGACAACCAACAAAGATGGCGGCCTGGGAGCTGCAGGCCTCCCCGTTAAACACTGCCCCAGGAGCGTATGTCCATCAGCTTCATGACCCACGAAGCTGGCATTGACATCCAGCCTCGTGGCCCACAGGGCAGTTTCCCGTGTGAGGCATTAAGGGGCTGGCACGGGGCGGTGAGGAGTCAATGCGGTGTGGTGAGGGGTTGCCACGCATGCTGATGATGGCATCACCAGTTGCGCGGTGGCCTGGGGCACTAACCATGGGGCACTGAACTGCCGGGACAGTGCCCCCCAAACATCCGGGGCAATTCCCTGGGAGGCACTAACGGTGCAAAAATGAAGCAATTTCGCCCCCATTGAATCTTGCCAAATGAATGCTTGGCATTAAGCGAAACTCCGATATTGATTGGAAAGTGAATGAACCCGTGTTGGAAGTCTGGAAGTAAATGGTCCACAGGAATAGTTGGTTCAAGAGGAGCAAGACTTCAATTTCCCTCCTGTTACAGCAGAAAGGTTATTTAAAGGATTGCAAGCCACCTTGCAACCAAAACCTCTGTGAAAGCAGATTAAGTGTGAGAGTATGTTGGAATCCATTTGAATAAGTTTGATCAAATAAATGTTCTTTAAAATGTGCACATCACATTTCATTGAACGGTGGGTTAAAATTAGGTGCGCTTGTAGCTCGAGACAAAGTGGAGATTTTTTCTTTTATCTAGATATAGGGTTAAACAAGCCAAGAGCGCACAGTAATGGCATGGTCTGGATGGAAGGAAACAGCAGACAGTAATTGTATGGTGTGACAGGAAAAGGAGGGAAGCAGAGTGAAGTGCACAACACATAGCAACTAGTGCCATAAATCGAGTGTCTACAGTCATTTTATAGGCTGGATGGATGGAAACCCATTCGCAGTAATTGCACCCTTGGAATGGAAGAAAACAAGCTAATGTGACTTGCCACTCATTTAGATTAGGGATGTTGTAGTTTCTGGGTGTTCTGTGTTGACCAGACTTGATAATGGCCAATATCTTTTTGGAGCGGGGCATCTCGTGGTATACGCCATTCGTTAGACTTCTTCCCTCACCCTGCAGCTCAAAAATGTTTTGCGCCATAACTTGCTGGCAGTGCAAGCTGATAATGGCGTGGCGGGGGCAATGGGGCATCTGGGACCTCAGTGAATGACTGGACCAACAGTCTATCTCTTTAACCAATGAGATTTAAGGATTGAGAAAGAAATAGAGGAATGACGGAGAAGTAAATCGGGTGAATTAGAGTCAAATCAGGTACAGAAAGAGAATTAAAGAGAAGGAAAGAAAGATTGGATTAAGAGAGAGAAAAAAGAGACAGAAAGGAAAAGTACGATTTTTAAAAAAATAGTTTAATTTTTAATGCAAATGGAGGCACGGCGTAAATTGACCAGCAAGTTTCTGGAGATTTGCAACACATTGAGTATCTCTTAATCCCCTGAACTTTCTGGCCAATTTGCACATTATCATCAGTCTTTTATCATCAACATGCCATTATTATTCCAGCAAGATCTGGTTCAATATGCTGTACTTAGTGGCAAGCCATCTTGAGAGGCCTGGCATAGCTACATGGAATGGACGGCAGTCAGTATATGTGGTGACAACCCAGTCATGATGCATATATATCTCTGGTCTTATAAATAATCAGGATTGGCTGCAACCAATATGGTGGGTATATTGTTCTTAATTGGAGTTTAGGACTGAATATAACATAGAAATACATTGGATAAACAGCACAGAAACAGGCCGTTCGGCCCTAACAGTCCATGTTGGCGTTTATGCTCCACTCGAGCTTTCTCCAGTCTTTGAATCTATCAGATAACCCTCTATTCACTTCTCTCTCATATGATTGTCTAGCCTCCCCTTAAATGCTTCAAGCAGTCCCTGTGATAGCGAGTTCCACATTCTCACCACTCTCTGGGTAAAGAAGTTTCTTCTGAATTGCTGATTTGATTTCTTGGCGACGATCTTATATTGATGGTCTCTAGTTATGCTCTTCCGCACAAGTGAAAACATTCTCTCTGTATCCACTCTATTGGGAACGAGTGTAATGGAACCAAATTTGCTGATGATATAAAGATAGTTGGGAAAGCAAGTTGTGAGGAGAATGCAAAAAATCTGCAATGGGATATAGACAGGCTAAGCGAGTGGCCAAAAATTTGGCATATGTAGTATAATGTGGGAAAATGTGAGGTTATGCACTTTAATAGGAAAAATAAAAATGCAAATTATTATTTAAATGGGGATAGATTACAAAATGTTGCGGTACAGGGTGCAGAGGGATCTGGGGGTCCTTGTACATGAAACACAAAAACTTAGCATGCAGGTACAGCAAGTAATATGGAAGGTAAACGGAATGTTGGCCTTTATTGCAAAAGGAATGGCGTTTAAAAGTAGGGAATTCCTGCTACAACTGTACAGGGCATTGGTGAGACCATTGGTGGAGTACTGCATACTGTTTTGGTCTCCTTATTTAAGGAGGGATATACTTGCATTGGAGACAGTTCTGAGAAGGTTCATGAGGTTGATTCCAGAGATGAAGAGGTTGAGCAGGTTGGACATATACTCATTGGAATTTAGACTGAGAGATGATCTTATTGAAATGTACAGTATAAGATTCTGAGGGGGCTTGACAGGGTAGATGCAGAGAGGATGTTTCCCCTCATGTGGGAATCTAGAACTAGGGGGCATAGTTTCAGAATAAGGGCTCGCCCATTTAAAATGAGGAGGAATATCTTCTCTCAGAGGGTCATGAATCTTTAGAATTCTCTACCCAAGAGAGCTGTGGAGGCTGGGTCATTGAACATATTTAAGGTGAAGATAGACAGATTTTTGAATGATAAGGGAGTCAACAGTTATGGGGAATGGGCAGGGAAGTGGAGTTGAGTCCAAGAGTAGATCAGTCATGATCTTATTGAATGGTCGAATAGGCTTGAGCGGTCAAAAGGCCTCCTGCTCCTATTTCTTATGTTCTTGTGTTCTATCAAAATCTTTCATAATTTTAAAGACCTCTATTAGGTCACCATTCAGCCTTCTTTTTTCAAGAGACCCAGCCTGTTCATCCTTGCCTGATATGTATACTCTAGCATTTCTGATATCATCCTTATAAATCTTCTCTGCACTCTCTCCAGTGCCTTCATATCCTTTTAATAATATGGCGACCAGAACTGTATGTAGTACTGCAAGTGTGGTCTAACCAAGGTTCGATACAGGTTTAGCATAATTTCCCTACTTTTCAATTCCTCTAGACATAAACCTTACTGCTTGGTTTGCTTTTCATGGCCTTGCTAACCTGTGTCGCAACTTTTAGTGATTTGTTTATTTGTACTCTGAGATCCCTTTGTTCCTCTACCCCACTGAGACTCGCACCCGCCAAGTAATAAGTGACCTCCCTATTCTTCCTACCAAAATGTAATACCTCACATTAATCTGTGTTGAACCTCATTTGCCAATTATATGCCCCAGTTATAGCACACTAGTTATACAGCAAAAACATACGAGTGTGACAAGTAACGAGTACTGTCCCGATTGGCTGACGTGCACGAACAGCTATTCTTCTCTGTCTCTCTCCGCTTGAACTGCCAAAGAGTGTTAGACCGAAATCAGCATGGATCCAGTCGTGGGTGCTCTTCGCTGCACCATCTGCCGTGGAGGCATTTTAGGTCGTTCTTTAATACTTTTTTGGGGCGGACCTGGAGTAGAATATGCTGAGAACGGTTTCTCCATTATCTCATCCTCCCAAATTTGGTGTCAGGCATGCCTTTCTTGGCCTTCGTAGCTGCATGTTATTAATTACTTAATGATTCATTCCATTATCAGACTATTGTGCTGTGGAATAAATCATTAAATTCCCCAAAACATCCTCTGTTCTATTCTTGCACACTGATTTACTTATGCTTTTTAAAACAGTTTTGTTAAACAAAGTCAAAATCCTAACTTAGCATTATAATATGGGTATTACCAGTAATAGAAGATGCATAGGCGTTGGACCCTGGTTTGTCAAATCAAAGACAGCAGACAGCTATCCTTGGAAGCAAGGTCATATGTGACTGCCACGGTGCAGAATTTTATAACGTCTGCAGGGAAGTAAAAACAGAGGCAAATTTTGAGCATCTCTCCAGCTATTCTAATACTAGTCTGAAGACACTTTGAGGCCGAAATTCTCTCTTGCCCTGGTTAGGGGTGGTACCCTCTCCAGGGCGGACATCCTGCGTCCGGTGCAGAAGTCTGGCCCCAGCGCGCTCCACTTCCTTTTGGGGCAGGATAAGGGGGTGCTACCCGGGGGCACCGCAGAGTGCTACGCAGCCTCTCCGCATAGTGCTGACACGTTTCATCACCCCTCCTCTTCCGGTAAAGGGGAAGGATGCTGTGAGCGTGGCAGGCCTTTGAAGGCCTCCACTGGTCCACCATGTCTAAGGGGTGCTGTGGCCAGAGCCCGGCAACAAAACGAAGTGCCGGGCTACACAATCGTGGCCTGGACCCTGCAGACAAAGCCCCGACCGGTAAGGGGGGGGGGGGGAAATAAATGATGACGGTGCACGGTGCAGTGCACCTCCCCTTTAAGTTTCGCCCAGTGGTGAATGCGCAGCCTGGTTTGAGGGCTCACGGTGCTCTGGGCAATTTCTGACGCGGGGGGAAAAGGGCTCGCCACGCAGGGTGATGACTACCATGCGGGGCGTGGTGCTACTGTAATCGCGCCTCCCCTAACTCCAGCGCAGTTTCACAGGAGCCAGTACCATTGCCCCCTCCATCCCGGGCAAAAACATTTTGTGCCCCATTAGCGCCCCCCTGGAGGCACTAACAGGGTAATTTTGCCCCCTTTATCTCAAATTCAAATCCAGTCATCTAAGCACAGTATTATTCACGTCACAATTTCATTCGCATAACCATATACATTACAGGTAACTCCTAATTTCTAACAGACTGTTCCAATTTCCAAGAATGAAGGTTTATTAAATTGCTTTACTTCCCAGACAGAAAAGCAAAATTCTCAGAATTAGAATGCCAACAAAAACCAACTGTGCAGGGGCATTGTCCTATGAAGAGAGATTGAGTAGATTGAACCTCTGGCGTTTAGAAGAATGAGAGGTGATCTCATTGAATTATATAAGATTCTCAGCGGGATTGACAGAGTAGATGCTGAGAAGTTGTTTCCCCTGGCTGGAGTATCTAGAACTAGGGGGCATAGTCTCAGGATAAATGGTCAGCATTTTAAGACTGAGATGAGGAGGAATTTCTTCACCCAGAGGGTCATGAATCTTTGTTATTCTCTACCCCAAAGGGCTGTGGATGTTGAATCATTGAGTATATTCAAGGTTGAGATAGATAGATAGATAGATGGATGGATTCTAGAGCTATCAAGTGATATGAGAAAACTACAAGAACGTAGCGTTGAGGTCGAAGATCATCCATGATCTTACTGAATGGTGGATTGGGTTCGAGCGACGGTATGTTCTACCACTACTCCTATTTCTTATGTTCTTATTGCCCTTTGAGAGCTCCATACATAAATGGTTTGCAGGCTACACCACCAATTTATAATCATTTTACAGCATTGGCAGATTTATTTTCAGTAGAACCAGTTGCTGAAAACTCATCCATCTGTTACCTTGAGCCATGAGTTGAGATTTCTGTGTCAATTAATTGATCCTGGCTGAAATGGCATGGGACAGCGGCATTCCCATAAGACAGTGCACTACTGGAGCTCTTGATTAAGTTGGATCTATCAAGGTTAGCTCATGCATGTCATTGAAAAATACTCCCCATGCATTTCTCATGAGCATAGGGAGCAGGAGACCCTGAGAATAGCATCGCATGAAGGGCTGAGGCTCCCACGAGACTCAAACTGTTTTTTATAGCTGAAGGAGATTTATTAAGTCAGAAATAGAAGGTGCATGAGGGAATGTACCCAGAACTAATCCATTTGTTGAAGGCAGTTTTGATCTTCTTTCAGGAGTGTTACAGGAGAGAAGGTTAGACATACTTTGGGCAGGACGGGGTTGCTATCCTCCGCGTTTCAGTGCGCAGCAAGCATGGCAAGGCCAGAAGATTCAACCTGCCAGCTCCAGAGGTCATGGGAGGAATATAAGAACATAAGAAATAGGAGCAGGAGTAGGCCACCTGGCTCCTCGAGCCTGCTGCGCCATTCAATAAGTTCATGGCTGATCTAATCATGGACTCAGCTCCACTTCCCTGTCCGCTCCCCACAGCCCTTTATTACCTTATTGCTCAAAATTCTGTCTATCTCCACCTTAAATATATTCAATGACACAGCCTCCACAGCTCTCTGGGGAAGAGAATTCCATAGATTTACAACCTTGTGAGAGAAGAAATTCCTCCTCATCTCAGTTTTATATGGGTGACCCCTTATTCTGAGACAATGTCCTCTAGTTTCAGTTTTCCCTATGAGTGGAAATATCCTCTCTGCATCCACCTTGTCGAGCCCCCTCATTATCTTATATGCTTCGATAAGATCACCTCTCATTCTTTTGAACTCCAATGTGTATAGGCCAAACCTACTCAACCAAGCTTCATAAGTCGACACCCTCATCTCCAGAATCAACCTAGTGAACCTTCTCTGAACAGCCTCCAATGCATGTATATCCTTCCTTAAATACAGAGACCAAAACTGTACGCAGTACTCCAGGTGTGCCCTCACCAATACCCTGTACAGTTGTAGCAGGACTTCTCTGCTTTTATACTCTATCCCCCTTACAATAAAGGCCAACATTCCATTTGCCTTCCTGATTACTTGCTGTACCTGCATACTAACTTTTTGTGTTTCATGCACAAGGACCTCCAGGTCCCTCTGTACTGCAGCACTTTGCAATTTTTCTACATTTAAATTACAATTTGCTTTTCTATTTTTTCTGCCAACGTGGATAACCTCACATTTTCCCACATTATACTCCATCTGCCAAATTTGTACCCATTCACTTAGCCTGTTTATATCCCTTTGCAGATTTTTTGCCTCATTCTCAGAATTTGCTTTTCCTCCCATCATTGTATCATCAGCAAACTTGGCTACATTATACTTGGTCCCTTCATCCAAGTCATTAATATAGATTATAAATAGTTGAGGCCCCAGCACCGATCCCTGCGGCACCGCACTAGTTACTGTTTACCAACCGGAAAATTAGGCATTTATCCCAACACTCTGTTTTGTGTTAGCTAGCCAATCCTCTACCCATGCTAATATATTACCCCAAACCCGTGAATTTTATCTTGTGCAGTAACCTTTTATGTGGCACCTTGTCAAATGCCTTCTGGAAATCCAAATACAGCATATCCACTAGTTCCCCTTATCCACCCTGCTCGTTACATTCTCAAAGTGTTGTGTATGGAGAAAGAGTTAGACTGAACACTGTGAGCTCAAAGTAAAGTGTGACCTTAGTCTTTTATTGCAGGTCTCCAGAGTGCCTCTCCAACTTGTGAAGCCTCCTTAAATACCTGTGCTCCCAAGGGATTATGGGATCCCTAGGGACTCCAGGGGATGAGCCCTCTGGTGGCTGTACAGAGTAAATACAAGTTTACATGTACAACAACACACCCCACCAAAGTCAATAGTGTAACTATTTACAATGTGAATCGATCTGGGGCCCTTCTTGAACTGGTTGATCGTCTCGGTATGAAAGCTGGTGTTGTTGAATCATTTGTTGGGCCCTCGCTGGGCTGCTGTGCAGCTGGCCTTGCTGGGCTGCCTGTTGCGTTGGGCCCTGCTGGGCTGCTGTGGATGATGGGTTTTGCTTCGTGGTCAACCGTGGTGCTAGTTGCCACTGGTGTGTATGTTGGGGCATAAAAAAAGGTCCAAGGTGGGTTGCTCAGGATAGTCCGTAAATCTGAGTTTGATTTGGTCCAAGTGTTTCCGGTCATGAGTCCATTTGAAAGTTTGACCCGAAACATCCTGCTCCCCTCTTTGGCCATGACAGTGCCGGGAAGCCGCTTGGGACGTTGTCCATAATTTAATACAAATACAGGATCATTGATTCCAATCTCGCGTGACACTTTTGCGCTATCATGGTATGCACTTTGTTGAAGCTGCCTGCTCTCTAACTGTTCATGTAGATCAGGGTGAACTAACGAAAGCCTTGTCTTAAGTGCTCTTTTCATAAGCAGTTCAGCAGTTCAGGATCCAGTGAGTGAGTGGGGGCTCGTGCGGTAGCTAAGCAGGACTCGGGATAGGCGAGTCTGCAGTGAGCCTTCAGTTACCCTCTTCAAGCCTTGCTTGATGGTTTGCACTGCTCTCTCTGCCTGACCATTGGACGCTGGTTTGAACGGAGCAGATGTGACATAGAAACATAGAAACATAGAAAATAGGTGCAGGAGTAGGCCATTCGGCCCTTCGAGCCTGCACCGCCATTCAATAAAATCATGGCTGATCATTCCTTCAGTACCTCTTTCCTGCTTTCTCTCCATACCCCTTGATTTCCTCAACCGTAAGGGCCATATCTAACTCCCTCTTGAATATATCCAATGAACTGGCATCAACAACTCTCTGCGGCAGGGAATTCCACAGGTCAACAACTCTCTCAGTGAAGAAGTTTCTCCTCATCTCAGTCCTAAATGGCCTACCCCTTATCCTAAGACTATGTCCCCTGGTTCTGGACTTCCCTAACATCGAGAACATTCTTCCTGCAGCTAACCTGTCCAGTCCCGTCAGAATCTTATATATTTCTATGAGATACCCTTTTATCCTTCTAAACGCCAGTGAATAAAGGCCCATTGATCCAGTCTATCCTCATATGACAGCCCAGCCATCCCCGGAATCAGTCTGGTGAACCTTCGCTGCACTCCCTCAATATCAAGAATGTCCTTCCTCAGACTAGGAGACCAAAACTGAACACAATATTCCAGATGAGGCCTCAATAAGGCCCTGTACAACTGCAGTAAGACCTCCCTGCTCCTATATTCAAATCCTCGAGCTATGAAGGCCAATGTACCATTTGCCTTCTTTACTGCCTGCTGTACCTGCGTGCCCACTTTCAGTGACTGATGAACCATGACACCTAGATCTCGTTGCACCTCCCCTTTTTCTAGTCTGCCGCCATTCAGATAATGTTCTGCCTTCATGTTTTTGCCCCCAAAATGGATAACCTCACATTTATCCACATTATACTGCATCTGCCATGTATTTGCCCACTCACCTAATCTATCTAAGTCACCCTGCAGCCTCTTGGCGTCCTCCTCACAGTTCACACCACCACCCAGTTTAGTGTCATCTGCAAACTGAGAGATATTACACTCTATTCCTTCATCCAAATCGTTAATGTATATTGTAAAGAGCTGGGGTCCCAGCACTGAGCCCTGCGGCACCCCACTAGTAACTGCCTGCCATTCTGAAAAGGACCCGTTTATCCCGACTCTCTGCATCCTGTCTGCCAACCAGTTCTCTATCCACGTCAGTACATTACTCCCAATACCATGCGCTTTGATTTTGTACACCAATCTCTTGTGCGGGACCTTGTCAAAAGCCTTTTGAAAGTCCAAATACACCACATCCGCTGGTTCTCCCTTGTCCACTCTGCTAGTTACATCCTCAAAAAATTCCAGAAGATTCGTCAAGCATGATTTCCCTTTCATAAATTCATGCTGACTTGGACCGATCCTGTCACTGCTTTCCAAATGGGCTGCTATTTCATCCTTAATGATTGATTCCAACATTTTCCCCACTACTGATGTCAGGCTAACCAGTCTATAATTACCTGCTTTCTCTCTCCCTCTTTTTTAAAAAAGTGGCGTTACATTAGATACCCTCCAGTCCATAGGAACTGATCTAGAGTTGATAGATTGTTGGAAAATGATCACCAATGCATCCACTATTTCTAGGGCCACTTCCTTAAGTACTCTGTTTGATCCCGTTATGCGTCATGAATTCGTTGAACTCAGCACTGGTAAAACATGGCCCGTTGTCGCTCACCAGGACATTGGGTAGGCCGTGTGTGGCAAACATGGCCCGCAGGCTTTCAGTAGTGGCAGCGGACATGCTAGCTGACATTATCTCACATTCAATCCACTTGGAATACGAGTCTACAACCAAAAGAAACATTTTACTCAAGAACGGGCCTGCATAGTCGACATGTAGCAGCGCCTCCCTGGGTACATTGTTTAATTGCGAGCATGCATTACATTTGTTAACGCAGGATTCTAAATCCGCAACGATACCGGGCCACCACACGTGGGATTTGGCATGGAGAGACGTGAGTCCGGGGTCGGCGAGAGGCCTACAAAAGGCCGCGAGAGGCGTCGGGAGGTGCATCGGAGAGACGTGAGTCCGGGGTCAGCGAGAGGACTACAAAAGGCCGCGAGAGACGTCGGGAGGTGCGTCGGAGAAACGTGAGTCCAGGATCGGCGAGAGGTCAGCCGGTGCAACTACAGGGAAAGGGCAAAAAAGAAGTAGAAAGAAACAGAAAGGTGACGTCACAGCCAAGGGGGTAAGTGATTGGCTGGTGATTGGTGAGTAGCTTTTCTTTTTCTTTCTTTTTTATATCAGTCAATAACTTTTAACATTGTTGTTGCCAATTTAAGTGTATCTAAGGGTTAAGTGATGGCAGGGGAGCTCGGTCAAGTGATATGCTCCTCCTGTACCATGTGAGAACTCAGGGACACTTCCCGCTCCAGCTCCTGACTGACCGCGTTGCGGAATTGGAGCTGAGGGTGGATCCACTCTGGAGCATCCACAATGCTGAGAACGACGTGAGTAGCACGTGTAGCGAGTTGGTCTTACCGCAGGAGAAGGATCCACAGCCAGCTAGGGAATGGAAGACCAGCAGGAAGAGTAATGCAAGGAAGGTAGTGCAGGGGTCCCCTGTGGTCATCCCCCTGCAAAACAGATATACTGCTTTGAGTGCTGTTGAGGGGGATGACTCATCAGGGGAGGGCAGCAGCAGCCAAATTCATGGCACCGTGGCTGGCTCTGTTGCACAGGAGGGCAGGAAAAAGTGTGGGAGAGCGATAGTGATAGGGGATTCAATTGTGAGGGGAATAGATAGGCGTTTCTGCGGCCGCAATCGAGACTCCAGGATGGTATGTTGCCTCCCTGGTGCAAGGGTCAAGGATGTCTCGGAGCGGGTGCAGGACATTCTAAAAAGGGAGGGAGAACAGCCAGTTGTCGTGGTGTACATTGGTACCAACGACATAGGTTAAAAAAAGGGATGAGGTCCTACGAAATGAATTTAAGGAGCTAGGAGCTAAATTAAAAAGTAGGACCTCAAAAGTAGTAATCTCGAGATTGCTACCAGTGCCACATGCTAGTCAGAGTAGGAATCGCAGGATAGCTCAGATGAATACGTGGCTTGAGCAGTGGTGCAGCAGGGAAGGATTCAAATTCCTGGGGCATTGGTACCGGTTCTGTGGGAGGTGGGACAAGTACAAACCGGACGGTCTGCACCTGGGCAGGACCGGAACCAATGTCCGAGGGGGAGTGTTTGCTAGTGCTGTTGGGGAGGAGTGAAACTAATATGGCAGGGGATGGGAAACAATGCAGGGAGACAGAGGGACACAAAAAGGAGACAAAAGCAAAAGACAGAAAGGAGATGAGGAACAGTGGAGTGCAGAGAAACCCAAGAAAAAGAACAAAAAGGGCCACTGTACAGCAAAATTCTGAAAGGACAAAGCGTGTTAAAAAAACAAGCCTGAAGGCTTTGTGTCTTAATGCAAGTAGTGTCCGTAATAAGGTGGATGAATTAACTGTGCAAATAGATGTTAACAAATATGATGTGATTGGGATTACAGAGACGTGGCTCCAGGATGATCAGGGCTGGGAATTCAACATCCAGGGGTATTCAACATTCAGGAAGGATAGAATAAAAGGAAAAGGAGGTGGGTAGCATTGCTGGTTAAAGAGGAGATTAATGCAAGAGTTAGGAAAGACATTAGCTTGGATGATGTGGAATCTAAATGGGTAGAACTGCAGAACACCAAAGGGCATAAACATTAGTGGGAGTTGTGTACAGACCTCCAAACAGTAGTAGTGATGTTGGGGAGGGCATCAAACAGGAAATTAGGGGTGCATGCAATAAAGGTGCAGCAGTTATAATGGGTGACTTTAATATGCACATAGATTGGGCTAGCCAAACTGGAAGCAATACGGTGGAGGAGGATTTCCTGGAGTGCATAAGGTATGGTTTTCTAGACCAATATGTCGAGGAACCAACTAGCGGGGGAGGCCATCTTAGACTGGGTGTTGTGTAATGAGAGAGGATTAATTAGCAATCTCGTTGTGCGAGGCCCCTTGGGGAAGAGTGACCATAATATGGTAGAATTCTGCATTAGGATGGAGAATGAAACAGTTAATTCAGAGACCATGGTCCAGAACTTAAAGAAGGGTAACTTTGAAGGTATGAGACGTGAATTGGCTAGGATAGATTGGCGAATGATACTTAAGGGGTTGACTGTGGATGGGCAATGGCAGACATTTAGAACTGCATGGATGAACTACAACAATTGTACATTCCTGTCTGGCGTAAAAATAAAAAAGGGAAGGTAGCTCAACCGTGGCTATCAAGGGAAATCAGGGATAGTATTAAAGCCAAGGAAGTGGCATACAAATTGGCCAGAAATAGCAGCGAACCCGGGGACTGGGAGAAATTTAGAACTCAGCAGAGGAGGACAAAGGGTTTGATTAGGGCAGGGAAAATGGAGTACGAGAAGAAGCTTGCAGGGAACATTAAGACGGATTGCAAAAGTTTCTATAGATCTGTAAAGAGAAAAAGGTTAGTAAAGACAAATGTAGGTCCCCTGCAGTCAGAATCAGGGGAAGTCATAACGGGGAACAAAGAAATGGCAGACCAATTGAACAAGTACTTTGGTTCGGTATTCACTAAGGAGGACACCAACAACCTTCCGGATATAAAAGGGGTCAGAGAGTCTAGTAAGAAGGAGGAACTGAGGGAAATCCTTATTAGTCGGGAAATTATGTTGGAGAAATTGATGGGATTGCAGGCCGATAAATCCCCAGGGCCTGATGGACTGCATCCCAGAGTACTTAAGGAGGTGGCCTTGGAAATAGCGGATGCATTGACAGTCATTTTCCAACATTCCATTGAATCTGGATCAATTCCTATGGAGTGGAGGGTAGCCAATGTAACCCCACTTTTTAAAAAAGGAGGGAGAGAGAAAACAGGGAATTATAGACCGGTCAGCCTGACCTCAGTAGTGGGTAAAATGATGGAATCAATTATTAAGGATGTCATAGCAGCGCATTTGGAAAGAGGTGACATGATAGGTCCAAGTCAACATGGATTTGTGAAAGGGAAATCATGCTTGACAAATCTTCTGGAATTTTTTGAGGATGTTTCCAGTAGAGTGGACAAGGGAGAACCAGTTGATGTGGTATATTTGGACTTTCAGAAGGCTTTCGACAAGGTCCCACACAAGAGATTAATGTGCAAAGTTAAAGCACATGGGATTGGGGGTAGTGTGCTGACATGGATTGAGAACTGGTTGTCAGACAGGAAGCAAAGAGTAGGAATAAATGGATATTTTTCAGAATGGCAGGCAGTGACTAGTGGGGTACCGCAAGGTTTTGTGCTGGGGCCCCAGCTGTTTACACTGTACATTAATGATTTAGACGAGGGGATTAAATGTAGTATCTCCAAATTTGCGGATGACACTAAGTTGGGTGGCAGTCTGAGCTGCGAGGAGGATGCTCTGAGGCTGCAGAGTGACTTGGATAGGTTAGGTGAGTGGGCAAATGCATGGCAGATGAAGTATAATGTGGATAAATGTGAGGATATCCACTTTGGTGGTAAAAACAGAGAGACAGACTATTATCTGAATGGTGACAGATTAGGAAAAGGGGAGGTGCAACGAGACCTGGATGTCATGGTACATCAGTCATTGAAGGTTGGCATGCAGGTACAGCAGGCGGTTAAGAAAGCAAATGGCATGTTGGCCTTCATAGCGAGGGGATTTGAGTACAGGGGCTGGGAGGTGTTGCTACAGTTGTACAGGGCCTTGGTGAGGCCACACCTGGAGTATTGTGCACAGTTTTGGTCTCCTAACTTGAGGAAGGACATTCTTGCTATTGAGGGAGTGCAGCAAGGGTTCACCAGACTGATTCCCGGGATGGTGGGACTGACCTATCAAGAAAGACTGGATCAACTGGGCTTGTATTCACTGGAGTTCAGAAGAATGAGAGTGGACCTCATAGAAACGATTAAAATTTTGACGGGTTTAGACCGGTTAGATGCAGGAAGAATGTTTCCAATGTTGTGAAAGTCCAGAACCAGGGGTCACAGTCTAAGGATAAGGGGTAAGCCATTTAGGACCGAGATGAGGAGAAACTTCTTCACCCAGAGAGTGGTGAACCTGTGGAATTCTCTACCACAGAAAGTTGTTGAGGCCAATTCACTAAATATATTCAAAAGGGAGGTAGATGAAGTCCTTACTACTAGGGGGATCAAGGGGTATGGCAAGAAAGCAGGAAGGGGTTACTGAAGTTGCATGTTCAGCCATGAACTCATTGAATGGTGGTGCAGGCTCAAAGGGCCGAATGGCCTACTCCTGCACCTATTTTCTATGTTTCTATGTTTCTATCGCTTTCATCATTTCGATGCCTGGGTGAGTACTGTGGCGGTATTGATGATGCTTTCTCTGCCCTTCTTGGGGACCACTACTCGATTGTCCCACAGAAGGCAGTCTGCCTGTATAGACATTTCATCTTTGCTCCGCTGGAACGGCTTTATCTCTTTCTGCATTTCCACTGGGACACTGGACCAGCTCCCGTGAAGCACACAGCTTTTGACTCGAGATAATAAGTCCTGGCTTGTTCAGGTTATGATCTGCTGGGCAGTGACAGGTGATTACTCACTCTCAAATGCTTCCATAACCGTGGCTAGATCTGTGGGCTGCGCCATTTCCACACCCGTGGTGGGCAATGGCAGCCTACTGAGAGCATCGGAGCAGTTTTCTGTGCCTGGTCTGTGGCGGATGGCATAGTATGCGGACAACGTCAGTGCCCATCTCTGGATATGGGCCGCTGCGTTGGTATTTACCCCTTTACTCTCGGAGAACAGGGATATAAGTGGCTTATGGTCAGTTTCCAATTTGAATTTTAGCCCAAACAGATATTGATGCATTTTATTTACCCCATAGACACACGCTAACGTTTCTTTCTCAATTATGCTGTAGGCTCTCTCAGCCTTAGACAGACTTCTGGATCCATAAACAACCGGTTGCAGTTTCCCGAAATCATTAGCTTGTTGCAATACACACCCGACACCATATGACGACGCATCACATGCTAGTACCAAACGCTTACATGGATCATACAACACAAGCAATTTGTTTGAGCATAGCTATTTTCTCGCTTTTACAAATGCATTTTCTTGGCTTTTGCCCCAAACCCATTCGTCCCCTTTTCGTAGTAAGACATGCAGTGGTTTTAACAGTGTGCTGAGACCCGGTAAGAAGTTACCAAAGTAGTTCAGGAGTCCCAGAAACAATCGCAGCTCTGACACGTTCTGTGGCTTCGGTGCATTCTCGATTGCGTCTTCACGTTGGTGGGCCTGATGCCGTCTGCCACAATGCCCCTTCCCAGGAACTCCACTTTGACCGTTTTAACCTGAACCCCACGCAGTTGATTCGACTAAGAACCTCCTCCAGGTTCTGCACGTGCTCGACTGTGTTCCGACCTGTGACCAAGATGTCGTCCTGGAAGACCACGGTGTGCGGGACTGACTTCAGTAAGCTTTCCATGTTTCTCTGGAATATCGCCGCCGCTGATCGGTTTCCAAACGGGCATCTGTTATAAACAAAAAGACTTTTGTGCATGTTGATGCAGGTGAGGGCCTTCGATAATTCCTCCAGTTCCTGCATAATGTAGGCTGAAGTCAGATCCAGCTTGGTGAATGTCTTTCCTCCCGCCAGCATTGCAAAGAGGTCGTCGGTCTTCAGTTGTGGGTATTGGTCCTGCAGGGAGAAACGATTGATAGTTACTTTGTAATCGCCACAGATTCTGAAGCCGCCATCTCCCTTGAGGACTGGGATGATAGGACTGGTCCACTCATTGAACTCGATCCGAGAAATGATGCCCTCTCTTTGCAGCCGGTCTAGCTCGATTTCTACCCTTTCTCTATCATGTACGGTTCTGCTCTCGCCTTGTGAATGATGGGTCACGCCCCCAGAATTAGGTAGATCTGCAATTTTGTTCCTTTGAATTTCCTGATGCCTGGTTTGAACAGCGAAGAAAATTTGTTTAAGACCTGGGCACAAGAAGTGTCGTCAGCGGGCGATTGCGCTCGGATGTCTTCCCAGTTCCAGCGTATCTTTCCCAGCCAGCTCCTGCCAAGCAGTGTGGGACCATCGCCCGGTACCACCCACAGTGGTAGCTTGTGCACCGCTCCATCGTAGGAGACCTTTACAGTAGCACGACCGATTACAGTAATCGGTTCTTCCCTGTAAGTTCTTAGTTTCGTGCGAATTGGAGTTAAGACTGGCCTTGAGGCCTTGTTGCATCACAACTTTCGAAAGTCTTTTTGCCCATGATGGACTGGCTCGTGCCCGTGTCCAGCTCCATTGATACCAGGAGTCCATTTAGTTCAACATTCAGCATTAGTGGGGAAAAATTCATGGTGAATGTGTGCACCCCATATACCTCTGCCCCCTCGATCTGAGGCTCTGGTTCATTGTGATCCTCTGTGGATCTGTCCTCCTCTGCAACATGGTGGTTTGCAGATTTAACAGGATTTGCAGCTCGCCTGCACACTCGTTGGACGTGTCCCATTGTTCCACAGCTCTTGCAAACGTACTCTTTGAATCGGCATGAATGGAAATTATGATCACCCCCGCAGTGCCAACAAGGTGTTAATGGCCTTGCATTCATCACCCTTGATGGTGGACTCTGAGACATCTGTGGACGTGTAGCTGCAGGTATGTGTGATCTGTCCTGTACGTTACGATTTAAAAACAACATCACTTTGTTCACAGTAATTTGTAGCAGCATTTGTGTGCTGAGAGATTTGCTTCATATTGTCACTGGTGGCAATGAACACCTGGGCTATCGCTATGGTCTTACTCAAGTTTGGGGTCTCTACAGTCAAAAGTTTGCGAAGTATGGTTTCGTGGCCAATGCCAAGTACGAAAATGTCTCTGAGCATGTGCTCCAAATGTCCTTCAAATTCACAATGTCCTGCAAGATTTCTTAGCTCGTCGACATAACTCGCCACTTCCTGGCCTTCAGACCTTTTGTGTGTGTAGAACTGGTACCTCGCCATCAGAATGTTTTCCTTCGGGTTCCAATGCTCTTGGACCAATGTGCACAATCTTCATATGATTTCTCCGTGGGTTTCACTGGAGTGAGCAGATTCTTCATGAGGCCGTACGTTGGTGCCCCACAGACGGTGAGGAGGATCGCTCTTCATTTGGCAGCGCTCGCTTCCCCATCTAGCTGGTTGGCCATGAAGTATTGCTCGAGTCGTTCCACAAAAGTTTCCCAATCATCTCCCAAGAGAATTTCTCCAGGATGCCCACTATTCTCTGCATCTTTGGGTTTGCTATCTGTATCTCGTCGCCAGTTGTTGTGTATGGAGAAAGAGTCAGACTGAACACTGTGAGCTCAAAGTAAAGTGTGATCTTAGTCTTTTATTGCAGGTCTCCAGTGTGCCCTCCAACCTATGAAGCCTCCTTAAACACCTGTGCTCCCAAGGATTATGCGATCCCTTGGTACTCCAGGGGATGAGCCCTCTGGTGGCTGTACAGAGTAAGTACAAATTTACATATCTAACACAAAGAACTCCAGCAAAATTGTCAAACATGATTTCCCTTTCATAAAACCATGCTGACTCTGTTTAACTGAACTATGCTTTTCCGAATGCCCCACTACTGCTTCCATAATAATGGACTTCAGCATTTTCCCAATGACAGATGTTAGGCTAACTGGTCGATATTTTCCTGCTTTTTGTCTGCCTCCTTTTTTAAATAGGCGCGTTACATTTGTGGTTTTTCAATCTGATCACCCCAGAATCCAGGAAATTTTGGTAGATGACCACCAATGCATCCACTATCACCACAGCCACTTCTTTTAAGCCCCTAGGATGTAAGCCATCAGATGCAGGGGACTTGTCCGCCTTTAGTCCCATTATTTTACCGAGTACTACTTCTTTTGTGATAGTGATTGTATTAAGTTCCTCTCTCCCTATAGCCCCTTGGTTATCCACTATTAATGTGTTTTTAGTGTCTTCTACCATGAAGACCAATACAAAATATTTGTTCCATGTCTCTGCCATTTCCCTGTTCTCCATTATTAATTCCCCAGTCTCATCCTCTAGGGGACCAACATTTACGTTAGCCACTCTTTTCCTTTTTATGTACCTGTAGAAACGCTTTCTATATGTTTTTATATTTTGTGCTAGTTTACTTTCATAATCTATCTTCCCTATCCTCATCATTTTTTTAGTCGTTCTTTACTGGCTTTTAAAATTTTCCCAATCCTCTGGCCTCCTACTGGTCTTGGCAACATTGTATGTCCTTGGGAGGACATGAGGAAAAAGTCCAAGTTAAAAAAGTCAAAGTTAAAAACAAAACACTGCAGATGCTGGAAATCTGACGCAAAAATAGAAAAGGTTAGGAATATACATTGGGCCGAAACTTGCTGAAAGAATAACAGTGTGTTAATACACAAGTTAGCCTGCAAGTTCAGGGGATGAAGAGATACGCCATGAGTTGTGAATCTCCAGAACTTGCTGGTTGAATTACGCCACTCCGCCATTATTATGGGCTTTAAGAGTTTTAGAAGTGAAACATATGAAAAAAAGAAAGACTTACATTTATATAGCGCCTTTCACAACCACTGGACGTCTCAAACTGTTTTACAGTCAATTAAGTATTTTGGAGTGTAGTCATTGTTGTAATGTGTGAACCACGGCAGCTCCCACAAACTGCAATGTGATAATGACCAGATAATCTGTTTTTGTTCTGTTGATTGAGGGATAAATATGGGCCAGGACACTGGGGGAGAACTCCCCTGCTCTTCTTTGAAATAGTGCCATGGAGCCTTTTATGACCACCTGAGAGGCAGATAGGTCCTCGGTTTAACGTCTCAGCTGAAAGACGGCATCTCCGAAAGTGCAGCGCTCCCTCAGCACTGCACTGGAGTGTCAGACTAGATTTTTCTGCTCAAGGCTTTGGCATGGGACTTGAACCCACAGCATTTTGAGTCAGAGATGAGAATATTACCCATTGAGCCATTGCTGACATTGATGAATGAAAATACTTCAGAAACTGCAATAGCCTTGAACGGTCAAAGTTCAACTTAATTTCACTGAGCCTTCTATATAATTTTTCTCGATTAGCCAGCCATTATCTCACTGCTGTTTATGGAGGTTGCTGTGCGTAATTTGGCTGCCATGTTGCCTACCTTACAACAATGACTACATATCAAAACTACTTAATTGGCTATAAAGCGTTTTGGAATATATTCAGATTGTGAAAGGCGCTGTATAAAAGTAAGTCTTTTCTTTTATTAGCTAATTTTGAACATTGCAGGAACAATGACCTGATAAAATATATTTCTTATAGCTTTCTTTCTCAAACAAAATCTCATAGAAAGTACTTCTGAATGTTGTTTTCTACAACATGGTGACAAATAGCTATTAAAGAAGCTTTTAGAAAGAAGCATTCTATTATACGTGCAATTATGCTAATGACAGAAAGAAGTTTAGCCTGCAATTCTACTGAGATCCCCAGAAGTCTTTCCAAAGAAATAGTTGTAGCAATTTTGAATTAATTTGCCATCTCTTTACCCTCAGAGCTCAGTTAGTTAATGATACTTCATTGATCCTGGATGCTGTTCAGTCAGTTATGTCAAAGTTAATCAAGAAAAACACCACTGGGACTTTGCAAGGGAACCCTTTATGATAATGGCTATAAATGATATCAGCTAGCACTCTGACTGTTGCCAGTCTGCCCAGACAATTTCTGCCTATTAGAATTCACATTTCACAGTCAATCCTGCTTTTGGAACTCTGTTTCTGTGACTCCATATCGTGCCCAATCTTTCCCTATTGAAGGACCTTAAATAGAATGGTTGGGTTGGCAAAATGGCCTCTAAATTCTGGCCATTCCATTTATGGGCACGAAGGGGAGAGTTGGGTATTGTGGGGGCCAGGGATCGAGGGGGTCCAGGGGTTTAATGGAGAAGGAGGTCGAGGGGGAAGACAATTGAAGGGGGAGGGGATCGAGAGGGGAAGGGATTAAGGGGAGGAATCGAGAGAGGATGGGAGCGAGGAGGGAGAGGATCATGGGGAGGGGATCGAGGGGAGAGGCAGATTGAGGGAGAGGG
This sequence comes from Pristiophorus japonicus, assembly GCF_044704955.1. Classification (NCBI taxonomy): domain Eukaryota; kingdom Metazoa; phylum Chordata; class Chondrichthyes; family Pristiophoridae; genus Pristiophorus; species Pristiophorus japonicus. The sequence continues at coordinate 38,970,231 of NC_091986.1, read as the reverse complement.
CGATTGCGGGGGAGCAGATCATAATGAGGGGATCGGGGGGGAGGTAATCGAGTGGGAGGGGATCGAGGGGGGGAGGCGATCGAGAAGGGATCAAGGGGTATGTGATTCAGGGGAGAGGAATCAAGAGGGGTGATTGTGGGGGGAGGGGATCATAGGGTTTTGGGATTGAGGGGGAGGTTCGGCAGGAGGGGTAAGATTGAGAGGACAGCGATCTCGGGGGAGAGGATCACAGGCATAGGCTCTGCACATATATATTTTCTTTTCCCAATATGGGAGAGCTTTCCTCTTGCAATCTTGGTTTTATTGGCACCTCGGTCTCATAGTTGAAAGAATAATACCGTGACATACCATGACAGCTCTTTGTGTCATTAAGATGTACGATTGCCAGACTGTAATTGATTGAATCTACTCCATCTTAGCCAGGAGTAAGATTGAACAGGGATAGTTTATCATTTACTGAATGTAGTTCAGGTAGTAAGTCAATGAATGAGCCGTATACGCACTGTAAAACCATCACCAGTCAGACTATCCCATACATTAGGTACAGGAAGAAGTGTGATGATGGTTAGTGACAGTAGGGAAACATGGTGGTAAAATAATAAAAGGAGACAAGGAACCAAAACATGATGAAAAGTAACATACAATGTCAAGTTTTGGTCCTTTTATAAATCGAAACTAACAAATTGTTCCTCCTCTTCATATTATTCTCTAAGAAAAACTGGAAGGATTTTTCTTTAAAAATAAAACAGGAATTATTCACTATTAGGAATCCCACAGATAATACAACTCTGCTTAAAATATTTTGCTGAGATTAAACTATGAATTAAGTGATTAAGCTGCATTATTTAACTTGATCTTCTTTCGTATGTTATTAGCAAAGCAAATCAAATGTCAATCTCTAAGTCAGATATCCAGGCCAAAGCTTTCGGTGTAACAGTGTGGATATCTTGTAGGCTGCCTGCAAATTTCCTCTGAGGGCAGTGCTCAGTGATGTGCTCCAGGTTCTGATTAGGAGCTCCACAATTGCATTATGGGGATGATGTAATCTTCCACCGATGGAGAAGGTAGCAGCATAAGAACATAAAAACATAAGAATTAGGAGCAGGAGGAGGCCATACGGCCCCTCGAGCCTGCTCCGCCATTCAGTAAGATCATGGTTGATCATCGAGCTCAACTCCACTTTCCCACCCTATCCCCATATCCCTTGATTCCTCTAGAGTCCAAAAATGTATCGACCTCAGCCTTGAATATTTTCAGAGACTCAGCATCCACAACTCTCTGGGGCAGAGAATTTCAAAGATTCGCAACCCTTGAGTGAAGAAATTCCTCCTAATCTCTGTCTTAAATGGCCGACCCCTTATCCTGAGACTGTGCCCCCTTGTTGTCGACTCTCCAGCCAGGGGCAACAACCAACAACCAACTCTCAGCATCTACCATGACGAGTTCTGAGGCTGTTGATGGTTGTCCATTGTTTGCAAGGAAAAGTTTGACCCTTCAGGTTGTACGGTGGGGTCCTCTATAAGGAATCCATTCCTTATGTCACAGTTCTTCCAAGCATTTCGCCATCGGTCATCAAGGCTGAGGGGAGATCGCTGAAGGGCTTCGGTGATGGTCTAAAATGATCTTTTAGATTTGAGATGGGTTGGGGGTAGATTGTTCAAGTCGGCCTGAATCGGCATGTCTTTGCTGGTGCAGCGGTTGTATTCTCTGGAGACTGCATATTCGCGGCGTAGGTATGGTGATGCGATGTAATTACTTGAGTCTGTGAATGACTTCAAACTTCTAATGATGCTGATTGCTGTGATGGACCATCTTCAGAAGATGTCGGTAAAGCATCACAGCAACAGCACAGCAAATTGCGCAGCAGCAAAGCTTAAAAATTCAAGTCATTGTATATAACAGTAGCAAACACCAGTAAGGTTACAGCAACATATGCTGTGGAATAATAATTTATGGTAGTGATTGATAGAATAGATCAGGAGAAACTGTTTCCACTAGCAGGAGGGTTGATAATCAGAGGACACAGATTTAAGGTGATTGGCAACAGACTTTCGGCATCGTTCTGCTCGATTACCTCCCGTATTACCACCCGTTTTTAGTTTTTTATCCCAATGATTTTTCGGCTCCAGAGGAAACTTGCGTCCACTTATCGTCCATATACCGGCAGCGGTAATTTCGGCAGCCTATTACTGACGGTGGTAAATGGAACCGCCCGCCCATCATTTGCAGTCAATGTTCCATGCACTTCGATGTGCACCGCCTAAATACTGCCCATAATACCAACCGGCACAAATTCCGGCATTTCGCAGAAATACCGCCCAAATTACCACCGGCCTTTTCTACCGCCCTGAAAAGGGTGGACTTAACTGACCATAACCCAGCAGTATGGATGCCATTTTGTAAAAGAATGTATTTGAAGAAAAGGCAGCTTTTACTTGTAGATAGCATTTAAATCATTTTAGCGTGTATCTTAAGGGTGTTTCAAATCAATACTTAGAATTTGAGGGTATAATAGAGTATTTGCTTTAATTTTATAATTATGAACATCTTCGCCCTCTTCCTCCCTCCCACCTTTGCCTCGGCCTCAAACTTGACCATTAATTGTTCTTCCATGGTTGGTAGTTTATATTAATATTATAAATTTTTTTGAGCTAAATAAGTCTTCAAATTATGTAAGATCTCTCTCTCTCGCTCTATTCCAAACAGGCTGTTCCATGATTTCTCCTCTCCCTCTCTCTCCCTTTAGCCCTCCCTTCCTCAACTGCGCATGCGGGGCTGACTCCTGACCCCCCGAAACGTGGAGAAAAAAAACACGCATGCGCAAAAGACAAAAAACTGCGCATGCACAGTAAGGCCATTGCAGCTGAAGCCAGCCTTACACGAGGGATGATACCGCTCACTGCGGCACACTACCGCTACTGCCGGGAAGAAAAAAGGTGAAACTAGCGGCTTTTGATCTCGGCGGTAATCGGGTGGTATTGATAACTTGTAACTTCATACCACCTGATTACCGCCGAGATATGGGTGGTAGTGACAGAAAATGGAAAGTCCAATCCATAGAGTCATTAAGAAGGAGGCCATTCAGCCCATTAAGTCCATGCCAGCTCCCTGTTGAGCAATCCAGTCAGTCCCATTCCCCCGCTCTATCCTCATAGCGTTGCACATTTATTTCCCTCAAGTGCCTATCCAATTTCCTTTTGAAATCATTGATTGTCTCTGCTTCCACCACCCTCGTCAGCAGAGAGCTCCACGTCATTACCACTCGTTGTGTAAAACGTTCTTCATATCCCCCTTGTATTTCTCACCCAAAACCTTAAATCTGTGACCCCCCCCCAGTCCTTGTACCATCAGCTAATGGGAACAGCTTTTCTTTGTCTTTTTTATCTCAACCTGTCATAAACAGAGGGGCAATGAGGAGAATTTTTTTAACGCAGAAAGTTGTTACGATCTGACTGCATTGCCTGAAAGGGTGATGGAAGCAGATTAGCAAAGAAGTTAGATAAATACTTGAAAAGAAACAAAATTACAGGGCTATGGGGAAGAACAAGGGAGTGGGACTAATTGGATCGCTCTTTCAAAGAGCCGATACAGGCATGATGGGCCGAATGGCCTCTTTCTGTACTATATCATTCTATGATTCTATGATCAAATACGATGTTGAATTTATCATGATAATTAATAGATGCTTATGTATTGTGGAACCCTGAAGATTTAGGGTTTGTATTTCTGTGGTGTTGATTAGTGCAATTTCACCGTAAGTCATCCACAACTAGCGGTCCCTGACGGGATGGTGCCCCCAGGTGCTATAATAGGCTGGGGAGGGACAGTAACCATGAGCCACCATTCCTGTAGGGACTAATAGCGTGGGGAAAAAAATGAGGATGCAGCATCTAAATGGGGAGACGCTCCTTAAAACCTACCTCTTTGACCAGGCTTTAGGACATCTCTCCTAATAGCTCCTTCTGATAACGCTCCTGTGAAGTGCCTTGGGATATTTTTCTACCTTTAAGGGGCTATATAATGCAAATTGTTGCTGTCGTAAATTATACAAAGAAGTTATCTCAGATTTACTCTTGGTGATTGTATTACTGCAGCTAGTGAGTGGCAGATTAGATACACCAATATCTAGTTAAATATTGTGCAAATGGCAGGACTTCCAATTCTTACTGTATTTGGATGAGTTCGAGAGTCAATAGAAATTGCAGCTAGGACAGGCTTGACTGTGAACGGGATTGGTTACCAATGTACTGACAAAGATTAATGGGGAGATGGAGAAGCATTTTAATTGGTATGTCAGGAAGGGCCAAGGCAATCTAAGATAGTAACCCAAAGATAGCAATGGAGAGACAAACTTTAGGTAGGAAGGAAGAAGTTAGGAAGAAGCATAATGAAGGAAAAAGTAAGAAAATATAGAAGGGAGAAAGGGACTGCAGAATATGAATGGGTGAGGGTTCCAATGTTTAGATGTGAATTCACCAAGCATTAGAAAAGAAAGTAAAAAAACTAGCGGCACTAACTAGAATGGAGGGATATAATCATAGAATTATAGAATAGCACAGCACAGAAGGAGGCTATTTAACCTAGCGAGTCTGTGCCGGCTCTCTTGAAGCTAACACCTGTTAGTCCCACTCCCCCGCCCTTTCCCCATATTCCTGCAATTTTTTCTCCTTCAAGTATTTATCCAATTCCCTTTTGAAGGCTACTATTGAATCTGTATCCGCCGCCCGATCAGACAGTGCATTCCAAATCCAAACAGTGTTGCTGCATTAAGCCACAAAGTGAATGGGAGGTAAATATTTCTGGCTGTAACATTTAAACATAGCAGGAAAAAAGGGAGGAGAGGCCTTGTTAATTAGTTACACAGTTACAGTGAAATAAAGCAATGTTCTGATCAATGGTCGTGCTCAGACAGAAGCTTTGTGGATTGAATTTTAAAAATAATCTATTGCCCTATTGGAAACACATGAAACACCACCAAATAAAGGGAAACGGATCAAGGATGAGATCTGCAGGTAATTTAGAGAGATTTGCAGGAGCAACACAATTATAATAACAGGGGACTTTAACTATCCTAAAGCAGACTGGGAAAGCAAAAAGTTTGTGTCAATAGAAGATAATCACTCATAAATCCAACAGGGAATTCAGGAGAAACTTCTTTATCCAGAGAGTAGTGAAAATGTGGCAATTGCTACCACAGGGAGTGGTTGAGGCGAATAGCATAGATACATTTAAGGGAAAGCTAGAAAAACACATGAGGGAGAAAGGAATAGAAGGATAGGGTTAGATGAAGTAGAGTGGGAGGAGGCTCGTGTGGAGCATAAACACCGGCATGGACCAGTTGGGCTGAATTCCCTGTTTCTGTGCTGTACATTCTATGTAATTCCATGTAAAATGAAGAGGAATTATATTTCCAAAGTGGAACGATGGAGTGTTAGATCTGTTTCTGAGTAACAAGCAAGGCAAGTAAATGATCTGAAAGTAGAAGAACAACCTTAAATGAATCTAGATAAGGAAAATGAGCAGTCTGCAAGAAGGGTGCTAGACTGGAAATGAACTAATTTGAACAGGATGAATAGGCGATGGATCAGGTACAAGTTAAATAGATTCCGACTTGAACTAACAGGAGAGCATCAAAGTCTGCATTCCACAGATAAAAGGAGAGGTCCAATCACAAATGAAGTTTTAAAACTAGGTAAGTGATAATATAAGGTTACAATCAGAAGGAAACTATGAGCAATATGAAAAGTATGAAGGGAAGCAAGAAAGGCGATTAGCAAAGTCAAAAAGGGGGTATGAGAAAAGACTGAGGGTCAACAGAAAAGGTGAGAGCGAGAGATAGAAAAAAGAAAGATACATTTCTATAGCGCCTTTCAGAACCTCAGGACATCCCAAAGCACATGAAGTGTAGACCCTGTTGTACCACAGGAAACACAGCAGCCAATGTGTGCAGAGCAAGCTCCCACAAACAGCAATGTGATAATAAGGTAATCTGCTTTTGTTATGTTGATTGAGGGATAAATATTGGCCAGGACACTGGGGATAACTGCCTGCTCTTCTTTGAAATAGTGTCGTGGGAGCTTTTACGTCCACCTGAGAGAGCAGATGGGGCTAACGTCTCATCTGAAAGACGGCACCTCCAACAGTGCAACACTCCCTCAGCACTGCACTGGAGTGTCAACCTAGATTTTTGTGCTCAAGTCTCTGGAGTGGGACTTGAATCCACGACCTTCTGACTCAGAGGTGAGAGAGCTACCCACTGTGCCATGAGTAAAAGGATCACCAAAGAAAAGGTGGAGCCACTTAAAGGTGAAAGAGAATGGTGAAGATGCTTCATAGCTTTTTGTAATGACTCAAGAGTCTGCTTACTGTAAACTCACTCAAGTGCAAACTGATCCATCTTTATTCTAGCCCGAGAGTGCCTGCGTGACAAAGACACCCAGCTTATACACAGGTGACCAAGCACACATGCCACATGCGTACAGCCCGATGACCTCCGACCACGGCACCCTCTGGTGTCTGGTGGCCCCCAAACATTAATACATAACAACATCCCCCTTTTAAAATATTAACAATAGACTTTTTGCAAATGAAGATGGTCTGGGGCTTTTATAGAAACATAGAAAATAGATGCAGGAGTAGACCATTCTGCCCTTCTAGCCTGCACCACCATTCCATAAGATCATGGCTGATCATTCACCTCAGTACCCCTTTCCTGCTTTCTCTCCATACCCCTTGATCACTTTAGCCATGAGGGCCATATCTGACTCACTCTTGAATATATTGAACGAACTGACATCAACAACTCTCTGTGGTAGAGAATTCCACAGGTTAACACTGTGAATACATGCCCAGTCGATCCAGTCTCTCCTCATATGGCACCAGGGGTGGCTCTGTTGCACAGGAGGGCAGGAAAAAGAGTGGGAGAGCTATAGTGATAGGGGATTATATTGGAAGGGGAATAGATAGGCGTTTCTGCTGCAAATGTGACTCCAGGATGGTATGTTGCCTCCCTGGACAAGGATGTCTCGGAGTGGGTGCAGGACATTTTGAAGAGGGAGGGCGAACAGCCACTTGTCGTGGTGCATTTGGGAACCAACGATATATGTAAAAAATGGGATGAGGTTCTACAAGCTGAATTTAGGGAGCTAGGAGTTAAGTTAAAAAGCAGGACCTCAAAGGTAGTAATCTCAGGATTGCTACCAGTACCATGTGCAAGTCTGAATAGGAATTGCAGGATAGGTAAGATGAATACGTGACTTGAAGAGTGGTGCAGTAGGGAGGGATTCAAATTCCTGGGACATTGGAACCGGTTCTGGGGGAGGTGGGACAAGTAGAAAGCAGAAGGTCTGCACCTGGGCAGGACTAGAATCAATTTCCTAGGGGGAGTGTTTGCTAGTGCTGTTGGGAAGGGGTTAAACTAATATGGCAGGTGGATGGGAACCCATGCAGGGAGACACAGGGAAGTAAAATGGGGGCAGAAGCGAAAGATAGAAAGAAGAAAGGTAAAAGTGGAGGGCAGAGAAACCCAAGGCAAAAATCAAAAAGGACCACATCACAGCAATAGTCCAAAGGGACAAAGTGTGTTAAAAAGGCAAGCCTGAAGACTGTGCCTCAAAGCGAGGAGTATTCGTAATAAGATGGACGAATTAACTGTGCAGGCAGCTATTAATGAATATGATATTATTGGGATTATGGAGACATGGCTCCAGGGTGAAGAAGGCTGGGAATTCCAAGACCAAGGTGTATTCAACATTCAGGAAGGATAGATTGAAAGGAAAAGGAGGTGGGGTAACGTTGCTGGTTAAAGAGGAAATTTACACAATACTAAGGAAGGACATTAGCTTAGATGATGTGGAATCTGTATGGGTAGAGCTGTGGAACACCAAAGGGCAGAAAATGCAAGTGGGAGGTGTGCACAGACCACCAAACAGTAGTAGCGAGGTTGGGGACAGCATCAAACAAGAAATTAAGGATGCATGCAATAAATGTACAGCAGTTATCATGAGCAACTTTAATCTACATATAGATTAGACTAACCAAACTGGTTGCAGCACGGTGGAGGAAGATTTCCTGGAGTGTATTAGGGATGGTTTTCGAGACCAATATATCGAGAAACCAACGAGAGGGCTGGCTGTCATAGACTCGGTGATGTGAAATGAAAAAGGACTAATTTGTAATCTTCTTGTCCCAGGACCCTTGGGGAAGAGTGACCATAATATGGTAGAATTCTTTATTAAGATGGAGAGTGACACAGTTAATTCAGTGACTAGAGTCCTGAACTTAAGGAAAGGTAACTTCGATGGTATGAGGCGTGAATTGGCCAGAATAAACTGGCGAATGAGACTTAAAGGGTTGACGGTGGATAGGCAATGGCAAACATTTAAAGATCACATGGATGAACTTCAACAATTGTATATCCCTGTCTGGAGTAAAAACAAAACGGGGAACGTGGCTCAACTGTGGCTGACAAGGGAAATTAGGGAGAGTGTTAAATCCAAGGAAGAGGCATATAAATTGGCCAGAAAAAGCAGCAAACCTGAGGACTGGGAGAAATTTAGAATTCAGCAGAGGAGGACAAAGGGTTTAATTAGGTGGGGGAAAATAGAGTCTGATAGGAAGCTTGCTTGGAACATAAAAACTGACTGCAAAAGCTTCTATAGATGTGTGAAGAGAAAAAGATTAGTGAAGACAAACATAGATCCCTTGCAGTCAGAATCAGGTGAATTTATAATGGGGAACAAAGAAATGGCCAATTGCACAAATACTTTGGTTCTGTCTTCACGAAGGAAGGCACAAACAATCTTCCGGAAATACTAGGGGACCGAGGGTCTAGTGAGAAGGAGGAACTGAAGGAAATCCTTATTCGGCGGGAAATTGTGTTGGGGATATTGATGGGATTGAAGACCGATAAATCCCCAGGGTCTGATTGTCTGCATCCCAGAGTACTTAAGGAAGTGGCACTAGAAAAATTGGATGCATTGGTGATCATTTTCCAACAGTCTATCGAATCTGGATCAGTTCCTATGGCCTGGAGGGTAGCTAATGTAACACCACTTTTTTACAAAAGGAGGGAGAGCGAAAATGGGGAATTATAGACCGGTTAGCCTGACATCAGTAGTGGGGAAAATGCTGGAATCAATTATTAAAGATGAAATAGCAGCGCATTTGGAAAGCAGTGATAGGATCGGTCCAAGTCAGCCTGGATTTATGAAAGGGAAATCATGCTTGACAAATCTTCTAGAATGTTTTGAGGATGTAACTAGTAAAGTGGACAAGGGAGAACCAGTGGATGTGGTGTATTTGAACTTTCAAAAGGCTTTCGACAAGGTCCCACACAAGAGATTGGTGTGCAAAATTAAAGCACATGGTATTGGGGGTAATGCATTGACATGGATAGAGAACTGGATGGCAGACAGGAAGCAGAGAGTCGGGATAAATGGGTCCTTTTCAGAATGGCAGTCAGTGACTAGTGGGGTGCCGCAGGGCTCAGTGCTGGGAGCACAGCTATTTACAATATACATCAATGACTTAGATGAAGGAATTGAGTGTAATATCTCCAAGTTTGTAGGTGACACTAAACTGGGTGGCGGTGTGAGCTGTGAGAAAGATGCTAAGAGGCTGCAGGGTCACTTGGACAGGTTACTTGAGTGGGCAAATGCATGGCAGATGCAGTATAATGTGGATAAATGTGAGGTTATCCAATTTGGGGGCAAAAATGCGAAGACAGAATATTATCTTAATGCTTGCAGATTAGGAAAAGGGGAGGTGAAACGAGACCTGGGTGTCATGGTTCATCAGCCATTGAAAGTTGGCATACAGGTACAGCAGGCGGTGAGGAAGGCAAATAGTATGTTGGCCTTCATAGCGAGGGGATTTGAGTATAGAAGCAGGGAGGTCTTACTGCAGTTGTACAGGGCCTTGGTGAGTCCACTCCTTGAATATTGTGCACAGTTTTGGTCTCCTACTCTGAGGAAGGACGTTCTTGCTATTGAGGTAGTGCAACAAAGGTTCACCAGACTGATTCCCGGGATGGCAGGACTGACATATGAGAGAGACTGGATCAACTGGGCATTTATATATTGGAGTATAAGAGGATGAGAGAGATCTCTTAGAAACATACAAGATTCTAACGGGATTGGATAGATTAGATTAGGGTAGAACTTTTCTGATGTTGGGGAAGTCCAGAACAGGGGACACAGTCTTAGGATAAGGGGTAAGTCATTTAGGACTGAGATGAAGAGAAACTTCTTCACTCAGAGAGTTGTTAACCTGTGGAATTCACTACCGCAGAGAGTTTTTGATGCCAGTTCATTGGATATATTCAAGAGGTAGTTAGATATGGCCCTTATGGCTAAGGGGATCAAGGAGTATGGAGACAGAGCAGGAAAGGGGTACTGAGGGAATGATCAGCCATGATCTAATTGAATGGTAGTGCAGGCTCGAAGGGCCAAATGCCCTACTCCTGCACCAATTTTCTATGTTTCTATGACACCCAGGTCTCATTGCACCTTCCCTTTTCCTAATCTGCTGCCATTCAGATAATATACTGCCATCCTGTTTTTGCCACCAAAGTGGATAACTTCACTTTTATCCACATTAAACTGCAGCTGCCATGCATTTGCCCACTCACCTAACGTGTCCATGTCACCGTGCAGCCTCTTAGCAACCTCCTCACAGCTCACACCACCACCCAGCTTAGTGTCATTTGCAAACCATCATTAATCATTAATGTATATTGTAAATAGTTTCGGTCCCAGCACTGAACCTTGCGGTACACCACTAGTCACTGCCTGCCATTCTGAAAAGGGCCCGTTTATTCCTACTCTTTGCTTCCTGTCTGCCAATCAGTTCTCTATCCACGTCAATACATTACCCCCAATACCATGTGCTTTAATTTTGCACACTAATCTCTTGTGTGGGACCTTGTCAAAAGCCTTTTCAAAGTCTAAGTACACCACATCAACTGGTTCTCCCTTGTCCACTCCAATAGTTACATCCTCAAAAAATTCTAGAAGATTTGTCAAGCACGGTTTCCCTTTCATAAATCCATGTTGACTTTGTCCGATCCTGTCACTGCTTTCCAAATGCGCTGCTATTACATCTTTAATAATTGTTTCCAACATTTTCTCCACTACCGACGTGAGGCTAACCGGTCTCTAATTTCCTGTTTTCTCTCTCCCTCCTTTTTTAAAAAGTGGGGTTACATTAGCTTCCCTGCAATCCATAGGAACTGATCCAGAATATATAGAATATTGGAAAATGACCACTAATGCATCCACTATTTCTAGGGCCACTTCCTTAAGTACTCTGGGATGCAGACTATCAGACCCTAGGGATTTATCGGCCCTCAATCCCATCAATTTCCCGAACACAATTTCCGAACTAATAAGGATTTCCTTCAGTTCCTCCTTCTCGTTAGACCCTCGGTCCCCTACTATTTCCGGAAGGTTATTTGTGTCTTCCTTAGTGAAGACAGAACCAAAGTATTTATTCAATTGGTCTACCATTTCTTTGTTCCCCATTATAAATTCAGCTGATTCTGACTGCAAGGGACCTACATTTGTCTTCACTAATCTTTTTTTCTTCACATATCTATAGAAGATTTTGCAGTCAGTTTTTATATTCCCTGCAAACTTACTCTCATAATCTATTTTTCCCCACCTAATTAAACCCTTTGTCCTCCTCTGCTGAATTCTAACTTTCTCCCAGTCCTCAGGTTTTCTGCTTTTTCTGGCCAATTTATATGCCTTTTCCTTGGATTTAACACTCTCCCTAATTTCCCTTGTTAGTCACGGTTGAGCCACCTTCCCCGTTTTATTTTTATGCCAAACAGGGATGTACAATTGTTGAAATTCATCCATGTGATGTTTAAATGTTTGCCATTGCCTACCATTCACCAGTCTATCCTAGTCAATTCACATCTCATACCATTGAAGTTACCTTTTTTTAAGTTCAGGATCCGAGTCTCTGAATTAACTGTGTCACTCTCCATCTAAATGAAGAATTCTACCATATATGGTCACTCTTCCCCAAGGGGCCTCGCACAACAAGATTGCTAATTAATCCTCTCTCATTATACAACACCCAGCCTAGGATGGCCTGCTCTCTTTTTGGTTCCTCAACATATTGGTCTCGAAAACCATCCCTTATACGCTCTAGGAAATTATCCTCCACCGTATTGCTACCAGTTTGGTAGGCAATGGCAAACATTTAAAGATCACATGGATGAACTTCAACAATTGTACATCCCTGTCTGGCATAAAAATAAAATGGGGAAGGTGGGTCAACCCTTTAAGTATCATTCGCCAGTCTATCCTAGTCAATTCACGTCTCATACCATTGAAGTTACCTTTTTTTAAGTTCAGGACCCGAGTCTCTGAATTAACTGTGTCACTCTCCATCTAAATGAAGAATTCTACCATATATGATCACTCTTCCCCAAGGGGCCTCGCACAACAAGATTGCTAATTAATCCTCTCTCATTACACAACACCCAGCCTAGGATGGCCTGCTCTCTTTTTGGTTCCTCAACATATTGGTCTCGAAAACCATCCCTTATACGCTCCAGGAAATTCTCCTCCACCGTATTGCTACCAGTTTGGTAAGCCCAATCTATATGTAGATTAAAATCATCCATGATAGCTGCTGTACCTTTTTTGCACGCATGGCTAATTTCCTGTTTGGCTGTTCAACTTTCGCTCTGGGCGAGTGTTCTGAGTCCGTTGAGGCTGAGGGCTGAGGAGCCGATCTGAGGGGAGTGATCATGACCACATCAGAGACTGAAGGTTCAGAGTCAGTAATGACAGCAGAGTCCTCTGATGAGTGAACAATGTTTGGTTATTTACTGACTGCATCTTCCTCACTCAGTTCCAGTTCATCCGTGTGCCGTAGTTTAACCTGGTCATGGTGTTTCCTGCATGTTTGCCCTTCTTGAGCGCAACAATAAACACTCTGTTACCCTCCTTGGCTGTAACACTGCCGGCGATCCACTTTGGACCTTGACCATAGTTCAGTACATGAACCGGATCGTTGACTGAGATGTCACGTGACGCAGCAACACAGTCATGAAACCATTGCTGACTTTGACGTCTGTTTTCAACACGATCATTCAAATGATTATGAACAAGAGAAAGCCTGGTCTTGAGATTTCTCTTCCTCAGTAGTTCAGCAGGAGGAACCCCATTAAGTTTTTGAGGTCTTGACCTGTAACTGAACAATATACAAGACAACCATCTCTGCAGTGAGCCCTGAGTTACACGTTTCACAGCGAGAGCAGGACCTGAGCAGCAGGGATAAAAGGAGCGGGGAGCCGAGGCCTGAGATCACAGCAAGAGCGGGAGATCGAGGCCGAAAGTAAAAGAAAGAAGTAAAAAGAAATCAAAGTGCAATGTCACAGCCAAAGGGGTAAGTGAGTGGCTGGTGAATTGGTGAGTATTTAAACTTTTTTTCTTCTTTTTATTTACTTATCATTCGATAAGCTTTGACATTGTAGCCACATTAAGTAATCTAAGGGTTCAGTCATGGCAGGAGAGCCCATACCCATATAATGCTCCTCCTGTCTATGTGGGAAGCAAGGGACGCTTCCAGTGTCCCTGACAACTACAGGTGCGGGAAGTGTATCCAGCTGCAGTTCCTGACAGACCACATTGCGGCACTGGAGCTGCACATGGATTCATTCTGGAGCATCTGCGATGCTGAGGATGTCGTGAATAGCATGTTTAGTGAGTTGGTCACACCGCAGGTAAAGGTTACTCAGGCAGGAAAGGAATGGGTGACCATCCCGAAGAGCAGTGGCAGGAAGGTAATACACCTCCCTCCAAAAGAGATATACTGTTTTGGGTACTGTTGGGGGAGATGACTCAACAGGGGAAGGCAGCAGCAGCCAAGTGCATGGCACCATGGGCGGCTCTGCTGCACAAGAGGGCAGGAAAAAGAATGGCAGAGCTATAATGGTAGGGGATTCTATTGTAAGCATTTTCCCCACTATTGATGCTGTCCCCAACCTCACTACGACTGTTTGGTGGTCTGTACATAACTAACATTTTCTGTCTTTTGCTGTTCCACAGCTCTACCCATACAGATTCCACATCATCCAAGCAAGCTTGAATGGAGTTGAGCTCACATTTCTGATGACATTGTGTTTCATGAACTCCTGGAACTCAAGGCTTGTGAAGCAAGATCCATTGTCGCTCACAACAATGTCAGGCAAACCATGAGTAGCAAACATGATGCGAAGGCTCTCAATGGTTGTTGCAGACGTGCTGGATGATGTAATAATACACTCTATCCATTAGAATATGCATCTACTACGACAAAAAACATCTTTCCTCAGAATGGCCCGCAAAATCAATGTGGATCTTCAACCATGGTTTGGATGGCCACGACCAAAGTCTCAGCGGAGATTCCGCTGGTACTTTACTTAGCTGCATGCAAGTATTGCACTGATGCATGCACGATTCCAGATCAGAATCAATTCCAGGCCACCATACATGAGACCTAGCAATGGACTTCATCATGACAATATGAGGATGAGCGCTATGAAATTCACGTACAAATTTTTCTTGACCTTTCTTAGGTTACACGATTATCCCACAGTAAACAGTCTGACTGAATGGACAGCTCATCCTTGCAACGGTTGTAAGATTTGGTTTCCTCATGCATCTCCAAAAGTATGGCAGCTCAATCACCACTGAGTACACACAGTTTCACAACCGATAAAATAGGTTCATGGCTGTTCCAGATCCTAACTTGTTGAGCAGTGACAGGGATTCCTTCATTCTCAAAAGCATCCATTACTAACAATAGATCTGCAGGTTGAGGCATCTCCATCTCAGTTGTGGGTAAGGGCAGATGACTCAGTGCATCGGCACAATTCTCAGTACCGGGTCTATGATGGATCACTTAATATTAGGCAGCCAATGTCAACGCACACCTTTGAATGCGGGACGATGCATGCATTGGTATTAATACCTTTGTTTTCCGTAAACAATGAAATGAGTGGCTTGTGATCAGTTTCTAGTTCAAAACGAAGACCAAACAGGTACTGGTGCATTTTTTTTACCCATACACACAGGCCAAAGCTTCTTTCTCTACCATACTGTAACCTTTTTCCGCTTTGGACAGACTTCTCGAAGCATACGGAACAGGTTGTAGCTTGCCCGATTTATTTGCTTGTTGGAGTATGCAGCCAACCCCATATGATGAAGCGTCACAGGCCAATACAAGACACTTACACGGATCATAATGAACAAGCAACTTGTTTGAACATAGCAGATTCTTGGCTTTCTCAAAGGCTCTATCTTGAGATGCACCCCAGACCCAGTTGTCGTCTTTTCTTAGTAACACATGCAGTGGCTCTAGTAAAGTGCTCAATCTGGGTAAGAAATTATCAAAGTAGTTGAGTAGCCCAAGGAACGAATGCAGCTCCGTCACATTCTGAGGCCTGGGTGCATTTTTGATGGCTTTGGTTTTTGAATCAGTGGGCCTGATGCCATCAGCAGCAATCTTCCTCCCGAGGAATTAGTTTCAGCCTGAGTCCCACTTTGTCCAGATGCTATAGGACTTCTTCAGGATTGTTCAGATGTTCAGCAGTGTCACAACCTGTGACCAGAATGTTATTTTGAAACATGACAGTTCTAGGAATGGACTTCAGTAAACTCTCCATATTCCTCTGAAATATAGCTGCAGCCAAACGAATCCCAAAAGGACACCTGTTGTCGATGAACAGCCCTTTATGGGTGTTAATGCAGGTGAGTTTCTTCAAAATGTCAACAAGCTCCTAGGTCATATAGGCCGATGTCAGATCCAGTTTCGTCTACGACTTTCCACCAGCTAGCATGGCGAACAGGTCGTCAGTCCTCGTTAACGGATACTGATCCTGTTTCTAAAATTGGTTAATCATAACCCTATAGTCTCCACAAATCCTGACAGTGCCATCACTCTTCAACACAGGAACAATGGGACTAGCTCACTCGTTAAATTCGATCGGTGATATGATCCCTTCACGCTGGAGTCTGTAAATCCCAATTTCAACCTTCTCCCTCATCATGTACGGAACAGACCGAGCTTTGTGATAGACAGGCCTTTCATTGGAGTCCAGGTGAATCTGCACTTTGGCTCCCGTAAAATTACCAATGCCCGGATCAAACAAAGAAGGATACTTTTTCAATACTTGAGCACATGAAGTATCATCCACTGGGGAAAACATCTTGACATCATTCCAGTTCAGCTTGATTTTCTCGAGCCAATTCCTGCTGAACAGCGTTGGACCATTACCTGGGATGATCCATAATGGTAGATCATGAACCACACCATCATATGACAGCTCGATTGCTGCACTGCCAATCACCGGTATGAGTTCCTTAGTGTAAGTACGTAACCTGGCATTGAATTCGATTTCGCAGCCTTAGTGTCCCACAGCTTGTCGAATGTCCTTTGGCTCATTATTGACTGGCTCGCACCTGTGTCCAACTCCTTTGATACAGGCATGCCATTCAGCTTCACATTAACGACCATTGGCTGGCTCTTGCTCAGGAACCAATACAGACCATTCACTTCCTCCTCGGGTTGCATATCCAGGCCATCACTGTAAGGAGGTGGTCCCGGGGGTCAGGTTCACCTCTGACCAACTTGAGTGGTTCGAATCGCTCCCACTCCCTTGGGTTCTAGACTCTGGATTTATTTGGGGGATGTGATAAAGTGCAAAGGACAACTGGTTTGGTGCAAAAGAACATTGACTTTATTACAGACAAAAAAATAAAATATCAAATTTATAATTACTCTAATAAAGAACAATACATTACACATTCAAAGGGGGTTACAGTAAAATTACACCTCCCACCTCCCAATACCTAATTCTAGCTAGGTTAGAGTCCAGGGCAGGCAGGGACTATGTTTACTAATCCTTTCTGGTCAGTTAGTGGTAGTTCACGATTTCGGGGTTCATTGCATTCTGTAGGTTCTGCTTGCCATACCCCGAACATCGGAGAAGACTTCTTACTGCGCAATCTTCAGTTGGTTGAGTCCGCTGATGCGGTAAGGCGCGTTTTGGATCTATGGGGTAAGTACCCGGTTTCCTTCGTTAGAAATAGGTTCAAAGTCTCTTTCGGTAATGTTTTCACCTGTTGGTAGTCAGGCCTTAGATTGTAGAGTGGAAACTTTCGATTCTTCGGTTTCTTCATGTTGGAGTTTTGTTTCGAGTTTGGCTGATCGCGGTGGTTTTTCGTTACGATCCCTTTGGTTGTGGTCGGTTGCTGCAGCGATGGTGATGTTCTTCCTTCCTTCAGGACTTTGAGGCTGGAGAAATGAGTTTACAACTGCCGTGTTGGTTTCTCTCCTTGTCTTGATGGCATACTTGCAGTATAGCACCTGGTGTAGTATGGCAAAGTATGTCATCTGAGTTGGTAGCAACCTTGTAGCTACCTAGCAACCCTAACCTCTTAAAAACAGTGGCCAGTTATACAGTTATACAGTTCTAATCTTCACGCCAAATCAGTCCAGGATTATTTGTTTGAATTTAGTGGGCTTGCCGTCTCTTTGTAATATTTTGGTGGGCTCGTTAAAAGTTGATATGTTTTGGGTGGATTGATGTTTGAAAACTGTTTCCTGATGGAAATATTAGCTTGGTAATCTCAATGTCCTTTTGTGCCTAGCTTTTCACATGAAGGCTGGATTCGGCCTCTTTGTGATGTATATGCTGAAATGGTTTTCCAGATTCAGGTTGATGGTTAGCTATCTCTGGGTTATTTGTTGTAATGTTAATGTCTCTTGTGGAGAAGGAACCCATTTCTTCAGACAAGTTACATTAGTCTCACTACCCAGACAGCCTCAATAATCAAGTTGTTTCCTGTTAGTTCTTTTATGCCCGCCGACAGCCTTGAGTTTGTTTTTTAAAAGTCCAAAATTCGATTAAAGTTCGTAGTTTCTTCCATAAGCACTTTAGGGTTCCAAACTTTCCGGTAGATAGTCCCAAATTAAATGTCCTTTCGAATGAGCCCAAACACTGGGGCGACGGGGGGGGGGGGGGGGGGGGGGGTTCTTGTGAATTTTGCATCCTTTCAGTCCCCTCTGTTGACACTCTACACTCTTGAGTGTTAATCAAGTTAAGCAAAATTCCTGCTCCCGAGAGTCAATTTTCCCTGCATTTACACTAGCTAAACATTAACGTGCATCCCCTGTTGAAATGCAATGCAATTTACAGTCGAATACAATCACTATAATTCGGTTACAGCATAGAGGAGGTACGATGCCCCTGTTTTACTCGGTTTTCATAGTATAATAACGGTATATAGTCAAACACAGTTTAAGTAAAGTAAAATAAAATCACATAGTCAAAACACATTTTAAGTGACAATAAGTGACTTAGGATACCCGAGATTTGCGGTTTACAGCAAGTAAAATTTAACACAAATTAAACATTGTAGTATGGCGTCTCCCCTCCCTGCACGATTCCCAAGTTCGGCCAAGGAGCGTATAGCACCCTTTGATGCCTGACCTGACGGCCTCTGCATTTCACTCAGCAAGTGAGACACCATAAGTAAAGTATAATCACGAGTTGACAAATAACTAAAGTGTGGGAAGCGATTCGGATCCAGACTGGGACTTCTGTATTTCTGAAAAGGTCCCACCAAGGCGGAATGGTGATCTCGAGAATCTTTTTCCCTATCTCAATGGTTTTCTGTTCCAGAGTATAGAAGTGTTTTTGTGAGATAATTACAGCTTTTAGCAGAGCGGTAAGATGTTCGGGTAGAGGGGGAATTGCATAGCCAAAATGTACAACTTAATCCTGCAGGTTTGTAATGTTTTCCTTCACAGTGAGGTGGACAGTGGAGGGTTCAGGAATGGGGACAATCCGTTCCTGGGCCACTTGAACTGATGCCTCAGGTTTAAAGCAAAAGCTGCTGTCACTCACCGGACACCAGAAGTGTCCATGTTGGTAGTGGGGTGCACTGGTGGTGACACAATATGTCCCACCCCCTATGTATGTTACCTGTGGAGGGACGTGGTCTTGTGTCATTACCTCCATGGTGCAGTTAATAGGCTGTGCGCCAGCAGCTTTAGACCCACACTGTGACTTTGAATGGGCACTCAAATACTGGGGACACAGTATTACGTGTGCACCCCGGCTCCAGCACCCGGAGAGATCAGTACTCGTTACAACGTGTCCCACTTTATGACATAGGGTGGGACCGCTGCGAAACAAATGTGTGCACCTCCCTGAATAACTCCAATGTTCTCCACCCGGTATACCGGTGCGGGTCGGGCTGTCCCACCCATGACCGGCATCCTTAGTATGATTCCCATAATGGTGTGGTTAGATTTCCCACAGTCTACTGGGACAGGGTAGGCTTCAGAGGCTGGGTGGAGCTGGCACGGGCTTAGTGAATTGCTGTATGGGTGGTGGGCTGCGAGGTGCTTGTTCCTGATCCAAGAGGGGACTACACCTTGTTTTAAATCCTCCAGGTTGTTGCGGCCTTCGCTCAACAATCATGCCCCATATAGTACGCACACCTCGTTCTGTGCAGCCTGGTCAGAAGCGTTTCTATCCTCCCGTATAAGTGCATTCACTGTCTGTGCATGTTTTGCAAGCTCAACCACTATTTCTTTTCAATGGACAATCATAGTCTGGTCCTCATGTAGTTCTGAACCTACTAAGGTGTTCTCTTGTTTTAGGATTTTTCTCAATTGGTTCTTTAAACCGTTTATCTGTGTTTGCAGTTCTATGTCAACTAAGCTATTTATTACAGAGAATCCTGTATTGTAGGTAGTGAAAACGTTGTTTATGATTCCCCTTCTAGGTCTCCTCGAACCTATGGTGTCCCTAGCATTTAGGGTGTATAAGTCTGCTTTGTCTACATTTCCAAAGTCTAACTTATAAAATTTCTTGAACATGTCTCTAAGTAGAGCCTGGCATAGCAGCTCTGTTTCCTTCGGGCACCGTGCAGGTCGGTGTACCTCGGTAAGGTTTAAAATTACTGAAGCTACTGCATAATGTACCCCCTGATATAACACCTTTTCGGTCGGTACCAAGACTAATCCATTCCCAGGTCCATTGGCGGTGGTAGGACACCTTTCTATTACTGTGTGTATTGGCGGGGTTGTGGGCAGGGCTTTCTTAATGTGTGCTCTTAGTTTGGTGGCGTTAATTGGGAGTGGGGAGTGTGGGACCGCGCACCCGTGTAGGTTAGAATCCCACCCCATCCCTTCCCCTTCATCTTGCCATTGCCTGGCGAAGGCGATCGATATGTCTGCGGGACAAATACTCCCTGATCCCCACATGCAAATGTAAATTCCTTGTTCGGATTCCCACCATTTGTCCCAACACACTTTTACTCCTCCCCGTGTCCCCGTGATGGTGTGGTACGTATCATTACCAAGTCTTTCCCAGTCCGATTCCTGGTCCCATGCGTCCTTGCTGAGTTTTCTGAGCCACCATCATCTTCCCAGGGGAATGTTCCCTTTGCACGTCAAACACACACGTTTTCCCTCCCTAACACTGACTCGGGCAGCGATGATCCTTATCCGGGGGCATGGAACTGAGGCCTCCCCGTAGGTAAAACCTTCCTGGCTGGAGTAGCGGGTAGAGTTCGATCCCAGCCACCCTGGCCATCTTCCCTTGTGGGCGCAAACGGCGAGTTCTTCCATGTCTCGGGGGCCACCCCCGGCGGTTACGATCGGTGCTCTTTCTCCTGAACACCCGTAAATGAGGGATTCTTCCTCGTCTCCTCGGTCGCTGCTGCTCATCCTTATCAGGGCGAGCAGGAACAGGATCCTTTCCATACTATTCTCTTTCCTGTAGGGGCACATAAAACAGTTTGTCTAGACCTGAGAAGGCTCTCTGGCTTGACAAAAGTGACCGAGTTCCAAATAGGGCTCTCTTCCTTTCAGACATAGTCTTTAGTCGACTGGCTGTCTTATTCAGTTCCTTGTGGACTGATGTCTGCTTCTAACTTTTATCTCACAGCCATTTTGTTTGTTATCTCACCGGCACTTCCCTTAATAGTTATACTGGTAGATTCTTCTTACTCCCGGGTATTACCCGGCCTGTGCCTCTTTTAATAGCTGCACAGGTAGATCCTTTCCTTACCCCAGTTAAGTAATACACATATACTCATAATTACACATAATCTTACAATACTCTAAATTATTCACTAAACATTCTTAAATTCATATCGTACTGTATATATACATCTGCCACCCGTCTCCGGGTGGCCAGGTTAATTCCTGCCTTCTTTCATTCTTCTTCTTCCGCTGGGTGTCCAGCGAGGTCGATAACAGGTCGGCCTGCACCGCCGGACCCGGAGTGTCCTGACCGGACGTGGGTTTGAGTCCCACAATATCGGGGGAACGTCCCTTCCTGTGCTACAGCACACCGCTCCTTTGGGAGTGGCTGCCTGGTTCGTTTCTTCCCCTGGGGGATCTGCCTGATTGAGGTCTACGGGCTGGGGACTCTCATTGGTGGATGGCCCACCGCTATCTCTTCTGAGGGTCCCTCGCTGCCCGAGGCTACCAGCTGGGTGACCCTGCTCGCGAGCTGGTTTCTGACCTGAGATACCTTTTTGTGGCTGGTCCCTTTCCCAGAGCTGAACCATTCGAATTGGAGCGCTGGTGACCACGGTGTTTTTAGTCGTGATGTGCAGGGAGTCCTTCTTAAGGCTCCGGCTGCTGAGGGTGCATCCGAGTCCCAAATGATTGATGGGACAGCTCCTCCAGTAACATAGTCCACTGTTCCTCTAGGTACAGTCTGTGGGTCTGCCACGTCCTCTGTCGGATTTCCACAGTCAAGGGCTGCTGGCTGGGGGTCCCTGTCTTTAGTACAGTTTACAGTTTTTGGCTGTCCCTTACGTTTAGCTGCTGCCCTTGGGTTTAAAGGTTTGCACTCATTTATGGGGAACCACTTTATACGGCGGGGCAATTTTATGGCATAGATGATGGGGCTTGCCTTGTCGACAATGTGGTACGGTTCCATGTACAATGCCTCAAAGAACCCGACACTAGCATAGTACCTGCATGCCAATTTTCAATGACTGATGAACCATGACACCCAAGTCTCGTTGCACCTCCCCTTTTTCTAATCTGCCAACATTCAGATAATATTCTGCCTTCGTGTTTTGCCCCCAAAGTGGATAACCTCACATTTATCCACATTATACTGCATCTGCCATGCATTTGCCCACTCACCTAACTTGTCCAAGTCACCCTGCAGCCTCTGAGCATCCTCCTCACAGCTCACATTGCTACCCAGTTTTGAGTAATCTGCAAACTTGGAGATATTACACTCAATTCATTCATCTAAATATTTAATGTATATTGTAAAGAGCTGGGGTCCCAGCACTGAGCCCTGCGGTACCCCGCTAGTCATTGCCTGCCATTCTGCAAAGGACCCGTTTATCCCGACTCTCTGCCTCTTATCTGTCAACCAGTTCTCTATCCACTTCAGTACATTACCCCCAATACCATCTGCTTTGATTTTGCATACCAATCTCTTGTGTGGGACCTTGTCAAAAGCCTTTTGAAAGTCCAAATACACCACATCCACTGGTTCTGCCTTGTCCACTCTGCCAGTTACATCCTCAAAAAACTCCAGAACATTCGTCAAGCATGATTTCCCTTTCACAAATCCATGCTGACTTGGACCGATCTGTTACTGTTTTCCAAATGCGCTGCTATTTCATCCTTAATGATTGATTCCAACATTATCCCCATTACTGATGTCAGGCTAACCAATGTATAATTCCCCGTTTTCTCTCTCCCTCCTTTTTTAAAAAGTGGTGTTACATTAGCTACCCTCCAGTCCATAGGAACTGATCCAGATTCAATAGACTGTTGTAAAATGATCACCAATGCATCCACTATTTCTAGGACCACTTTCTTAAGTACTCAGGGGATTTATCAGCCTTCAATCCCATCAATTTACCTAACACAATTTCCCGCCTAATAAGGATATCCTTTAGTTCCTCCTTCTCACTAGATCCTCGGTCCCCTAGTACCTCTGGAAGGTTATTTGTGTCTTCCTTCGTGAAGACATAACCAAAGTATTTGTTCAATTGATCTGCCATTTCTTTGTTCCCCATTATAAATTAACCTGAATCCGACTGCAAGGGACCTATGTTTGTCTTCACTAAACTTTTTCTCTTCACATCTCTATAGAAGCTTTTTCAGTCAGTTTTTATGTTCCTGGCAAGCTTCCTCTCATACCCTATTTTCCCACTCTTAATTAAACCCTTAGTCCTCCTCTGCTGAATTCTAAATTTCTCCCAGTCCTCAGATTTGCTGCTTTTTCTGGCCAATTTACATGCCTCTTCCTTGGATTTAACACTATCCTTAATTTCCCTTGTTAGCCATGGTTGAGCCACCTTGCCCGTTTTACTTTTACTCCAAACAGGGATGTACAATTGTTGAAGTTCATGCATGTGATCTTTATATGTTTGCCATTGCCTATCCACCGTCAACCCTTTAAGTATCATTTGCCAGTCTATTCTAGCCAAT
Source organism: Pristiophorus japonicus (assembly GCF_044704955.1). Lineage (NCBI taxonomy): Eukaryota > Metazoa > Chordata > Chondrichthyes > Pristiophoridae > Pristiophorus > Pristiophorus japonicus. The sequence goes on along the minus strand of NC_091986.1, from coordinate 38,946,744 downwards.
TCACGCCTTATCCCATCGAAGTTACCTTTCCTTAAGTTCAGGATCCTAGTTTCTGAATTAGCTGTGTCTCTCTCCATCTTAATAGAGAATTCTACCATATTATGGTCACTCTTCCCCAAGGGACCTCGCACAACAAGATTGCTAATTAGTCCCTTCTCATTACACATCACCAAGTCGAGGATGGCCAGCTCTCTAGTTGGTTTCTCGACATATTGGTCTAGAAAACCGTCCCTGATACACTCCAGGAAATCCTCCTCCACCGCATTGCTACCAGTTTGGTTAGCCCAATCAATATGTAGATTAAAGTCGCCCATGATAACTGCTGTACCTTTATTGCACACACCCCTTATTTCTTGTTTGATGTTGTCTCCAACCTCATTACTACTGTTTGGTGGTCGATACACAACTCCCACTAGCGTTCCTTGCCCTTTGGTATTCCGCAGCTCCACCCATACTGATTCCACATCATCCAAGCTAATGTCGCTCCTTACTATTGCATTAATTTCCTCTTTAACCAGCAACACCACCCCACCTCCTTTTCCTTTCTGTCTATCCTTCCTACATGTTGAATATCCCTGGATGTTGAGTTCCCAGCCTTGGTCCCCTGGAGCCATGTCTCCATGATGCCAATTACATCATATCCGTTAACTGCTATCTGCGCAGTTAATTCATCCACCTTATTCAGAATACTCCTCGCATTGAGGCACAGAGCCTTAGGTTTGTCTTTTTAACATACTTTGCCCCTTTAGAATTTTGCTGTAATGTGGCCCTTTTTGTTTTTTGCCTTGGGTTTCTCTGCCCTCCACTTTTACTATTCTCTTTTCTATCTTTTGCTTCTGCCTCCATTTTATTTCCCTCTGTATCCCTGAATATGTTCCTATCCCCCTGCCATATTAGTTTAACTCCTCCTCAACAGCACTAGCAAACACTCCCCCTAGGACATTGGTTCTGGTCCTGCCCAGGTGCAGACCGTTCGGTTTGTACTGGTCCCACCTTCCCCAGAACCGGTTCCAATGTCCCAGGAATTTGAATCCCTCCCTTCTACAGCAGTCCTCAAGCCCCGTATTCATCTGAGCTATCATGCGATTCCTACTCTGACCAGCACATCGCACTGGTAGCAATCCTGAGATGACTACTTTTGAGGTCCTACTTTTTAATTGCGTTCCGAGCTCCCTAAATTCATCTCGTCGGATCTCAACCTGTTTTTTACCTATATCGTTGGTACCTATATGCATCACGACAACTGGCTTTTAACCCTCCCTTTTCAGAATGTCCTGCACCCGCTCCGAGACATCCTTGACCCTTACACCAAGGGGGCAACATGCCATTCCGGAATCTGGGTTGTGGCCGCAGAAACGCCTATCTATTCCCCTTACAATTGAATCCCCTATCACTATAGCTCTCCCACTCTTTTTCCTGCCCTCCTGTGCAGCAGAGCCACCCACGGTGCCATGAACTTGGCTGCTGCTGCTCTCCCCTGATGAGTCATCTCCCTCAACAGTACCCAAAGCGGTGTATCTGTTTTGCAGGGGGCTGACCGCAGGAGACCCCTGCACTACCTTCCTTTCACTGTTCTTCCTGTTGGTCACCCATTCCCTATCTGGCTGTGCACCTTTAACCTGCGGTAAGACCAACTCGCTAAATGTGCTATTCACATCATCCTCAGCATCATGGATGCTCCAGAGTAAATCCACCCGCAGCTCCAGTGCCGCAATGCGGTCTGTTAACTGCTGCAGGCGGATGCACTTCCCGCATATTTAGTTGTCAGGGATACTGGAAGCGTCCCTGACTTTCCACATAATACAGGGGGAGCATAACACATGTCCAAGCTCTCCTGCCATGACTTAACCCCTGGATTAACTTAATTGGCAACAACAATGCTAAAAGGTTCCTTACTGATAAAGGAAAGGAAAAGAAACAGAAAAACTACTTACCAATCACCAGCCAATCACTTACCCCCTTGTCTGTGACATCACCTTTCGATTTCTTTCTTCTTCTTTTTGCCTTCTGCCCCTGCTGCAGCTGCACCAGCTGGCCTCCTCTCCGACGAACTCCTGCTGGGCCTTTTATAGGCCTCCCCACTCTGCCTCCGACGATGTGCTCGAACTCCCCGCTCACCTCCTCTCAATTACTCACGAGTCTGGTTACTGTAAACTCACTCAGGTGCAACCTGATCCATTTTTATTCCAGCCCGAGAATGCCTACGTGACAAAGACACCCAGCTTACGTACAGGTGACCAAGCACACATGCCACATTCGTACAGCCCGATGACCTCCGACCGTGGCGCCTTCTGGTGTCTGGTGACCCCCAAGCATTAATACATAACACTTTTCTGCCTCAGTTTTTGCAGAGAAAAGTGAAAAGTCAAACTCTTTCGTGGCCTGACTCAGTTACATGTGTACTCTCCCAATCTCTCCGCAGGTAGACTGAGAAAACCTGGTGTGAGGAGGCATGCTACGAATCAATAAAACGCCTTATTTCACAGTAATGTGCACGTATAGACCAGCGTTTGTGATCAGATGTGTTTAATCCAATCATTGCAACTCAGCTGCGACTAATAATACAAAATATAAAGCCGACCATCATTCTGCACATCAGTAGAACATCTAACTTGACAAGCAAGATGACTTTTAACCCTCTTCCGGCTCTTCCAACCTCTTAGTCTTGGCAAAAGCACTCGCATAACTCTGACTTTCTTCCAACCTTAGCTGGACTAGCCAACCTGACCTTTCAACCTGTGGGTGTTTGTTCTGTTATTTCCTGAACGAAACAGGAAGTTGGGAGGGATTAGTTCCTGACCCTACCCCCTCTTTGGGGTTCACCAGAAGAGCTGCTAATCAACCCCCCTCACCTTTGAAATGTTTAATTTATTTATTCGTTCTCAGGATGTGGGCACCATGGGCAAGGCCAGCATTCATTGCCCATCCCTAATTGCCCTTGAGAAGGTTTTGGTGAGCTGCCTTCTTGAACCGCTGCAGTCCTTGTGGTGAAGGTGCTCCCACAGTGACTTTGTCATCGCGGTTTGGTACAATCGAGTGGCTTGCTAGGCGCCATTTCAGAGGGCAGTTAAGAGTCAACCACATTGCTGTGTGTCTGGAGTCACATATAGGCCAGACCAATTTCCTTCCCTGAAGGACATTAGTGAACCAGATAGGTTTTTAAGGACAATCCAGTAGTTTCATGCTCACCATTACAGATACAGATTTATTTGATTAATTGAATTGAAATTCCCCCAGCTGCCATGGTGGGATTTGAACTCACGTCTCCGACGTATTAGTCCAGAACTCTGGATGACGAGTCCAGTAACATAACCACTATGCAATCGTACCCTCAATTAACTTCATGCAGAATTCAACATTCTAACTCCATAATTATTAATGTTTGCTGAGAATACTTGAGATACTTGAATACTTGAGAAAACAATTCTCCTATTATTTCTGATAATCATGGGTTACATTGGAATGTACATTAAAACTTCAATCCCTGGCTTTAATCATCATCATCATCATCATAGGCAGTCCCTCGGAATCGAGGAAGACTTGCTTCCACTCTTAAAATAAGTTCTTATGTGGCTGAACAGTCCAATACGAGAACCACAGTCCCTGTCAAAGGTGGGACAGACAGTCGTTGAGGGAAAGGGAGGGTGGGACAGATTTGCCGCACGCTCTTTCCGCTGCCTGCGCTTGATTTCTGCATGCTCTCGGCGATGAGACTCGAGGTGCTCAGCGCCCTGCTTTAATACACAACTCCCAAATGCTGGCCATTCCTTTTAAAATCTGAACAAATTTTTTTTTTTTTAAATGCAACATTTAAACATCGCTCAATCCCCAAATCTTTTCTGTGGAAAAATAAAAATGATCAAAGTTCCTGAAATGTGACAGTGCCACATGTGAGATATGAAAATAAAAGAAAGATTGACTTGCATTTATAAAGCGCTTTAATGACCACTGGATGTCTCAACACGCTTTACAGCCAATTAAATACTTTTGGAGTGCAGTGACTGTTGTAATGTAGGAAACACGGCAGCCAATTTGTGCACAGCAAGCTCCCACAAACAGCAATGTGATGATGATGAGATAATCTGTTTTTTAGATGTTTATTGAGTGATAAATATTGGCCGGGCCATCGGGGATAATTTCTTCAAAATAGTGCCATGGGATCTTTTACATCTACCTGAAAGGGCAGACAGGGCCTTGGTTTAACACCTCGTCCAAAAGACAGTGACCCTTCTGCACTGTTAACCTCAATTTATGTGCTTAATTCCCCTGAGTGGGATTTGACCCCACAATCTTCAGACTCAGAGACTGATGTGCTATCCACTGAGCCACAGCTGACACTCTGGGTAGGCCAATCTCTGCTAGAGAGCCTCAAACAGGCATTAGGGTCATTATTTGCTTATGCAAAGGGCCGAACGCCTGTTTCAGGCATGGACCCTGGACGGCTATTTTTATGCATATACCAATATGGCGGCTGGCAGACTTATGAGCGTGCAGTCCCTGCCTGCCATACTGGATGCTTAGCAGCCTGTCGAGCCCCCAGGAAATGGGTGCTGGGCGATCGAATTATTAGGCTACATGTGAGTAAATTTTGACCGGTTATACCATTATTATGTTTTGTGCAGCAAGGAACATTTTTTTTTTGCTTTCCATACTATGGGCTCAATTTTCCCGGGTCATTTACGGCGTTTTTTTGGCGCGCGCCATTTTTTGTGGCATAATTATTTAATTCAAAGTTTCCCCCTAGAATCTGCACCGGTGGAACTGGTTTATTTACGATTTTTCTAGTTTACGTTTCTTTGACATCCCTCATATCTGTGCCAGTTTTTAGCATTTTTCGCGTATCTGATGTATCTGACCACTCCCGAAAAACCTTCTGATGAGTTAGCAGAAAGCAGCGCACATTGAGAAATCGGCGCTGATCTTCGAAGTTTTTGGAAGGAGTCTCTAACACTTGAAATAGCCATAATAAAGTTCAACTTTTTTAACCTTTCAACGGAATACATGGAAGGTCCTTGGATTCCTGAAGTTTTCATTTCTTTTTTACTTACATGCCACCACTGAACGTCTTCAAGCAGAGCTGGAAGGGGATCATAGCATCGGCCGGCAGAATCGGCCCCACGCCCAGACACAGGAGCTCGGGGCTCGGCTGGAAAACATGCCTGGGGCAAGGTGGCGGGGGTGGGGGGCGGCGGAGGTGGCGATCGAAAGGCTTCTGCACTGAGCCCAGTGAGGGACGTGGCGATCGGAAGGCTGCTGCACTAGGCACAAGACTGCAATGAGTTTGGGGGAGAGGGGGAGAAGGGGAGCAGTCACAAGACTGCAATTAGTTGAGGGAGGGGGGAGAGGGAGGAGAAGTCACAAGACCTGGTTGTGGCCTATGTTATAAAACGATTCGAAGACGGAGGCAATCAAGAATGCACCGTAATCACAGAACGTGATGGAGCTGCGGTCATTTCTAGGACTCCTGATCTAATTTGGTAACTTCTTACCGGGTCTTAGCACACTGTTAGAACCACTGCACTCTTTACTGCATAAAGGAGATGAATGGGTAAGGGGTAAATGCCAAGAAAATGCCTTTGAGAAAGCTAGGAAACTTATGCTCAAACAAATTGCTTGTATTGTATGATCCATGTAAGTGTTTGGTACTAGCATGTGGTGTGTCGTCATACGGTGTTGGGTCTGTATTGCAACAAGCTAATGAATTTGGGAAATTGCAATCGGTTGCTTATGCATCCAGAACTCTGTTTAAGGCTGAGAGGGCCTACAGCATGATCGAAAAGAAGCGTTAGCATATATTTATGGGGTAAAGAAAATGCATCAATATCTGTTTGGGCTCAAATTTGAATTGGAAATCGACCATAAGCCACTTATATCTCACTTTTCTGAAAGTAAGGGGATAAATTCGAATGCATCGGCCCGCATTCAGAGATGGGCGCTCACGTTGTCCGCATACAACTCCACCATCCGCCACAGGCCAGGCAGAGAAAACTGTGCCGATGCTCTCAGTAGACTGCCATTGCCCACCACAGTGGTTAAATGGCACAGCCCGCAGATTTAGTTATGGTAATGGAAGCATTCGAGAATGAGCAATCACCTGTTACCGCCTGGCAGATTAGAACCTGGACCAGCCAGGACCCCTTACTGTCCTTAGTAAAAAACTGTGTGCTCCATGGGAGTTGGTCTCGTGTTCCGTTAGAGATGCAGGAAGAAATAAAGCGATACCAGCGGCGCAGGGTTGAAATATCCATACAGGCAGACTGCCTCTTGTGGGGTAATCGGGTAATGGTGCCTAAAAAGGGCAGGGACACTTTCATTAGTGATCTCCACAGTACCCACCCAGGCATTGTGATGCTGAAAGCGATAGCCAGATCCCACGTGTGGTGTCCTGGTATCGATGCAGACTTAGAGTCCTGCGTGCACAAATGTAACACATGTTCACTGTTAAGCAATGCACCCAGGGAGGCGCCACTAAGTTTATGGTCCTGGCCTTCCAAACTGTGATCCAGGGTCCATGCCGACTATGCAGGCCCATTCTTGGGAAAAATGTTCCTTGTGGTTGTAGATGCGTACTCCAAATGGATTGAATGTGAGATAATGTCAGCAAGCACGTCTGCTGCCACCATTAAAAGCCTGCGGGCCATGTTTGCCACGCATGGTCTGCCCGATGTCCCTGTGAGTGACAATGGGCCGTGCTTCACCAGTGCCATGTTCAAAGAGTTCATGACCCGCAATGGGATCAAACATTTCACATCTGCCGCATTTAAACCAACGTCCAATGGTCAGGCAGAGCGAGCAGTGTAAACAATGAAGCAGAGCTTGAAGAGGCTAACTGAAGGCTCACTGAAGACTCGCCTATCCCGAGTCCTGCTTAGTTACCGCACAAGACCCCACTCGCTCACTGGGATTCCACCCACTGAACTGCTCATGATAAGGGCACTTAAGACAAGGCTCTCGTTAGTCCACCCTGATCTACACGAACAGGTAGAGAGCAGGCGACTACATATCATGATCGCGCAAATGTGTCATGCGAAATCGAGAATAATGATTCTGTATTTGTGTTGAACTATGGACAAGGTCCCAAGTGGCTTCCCGGCACTGTCGTGGCCAAAGAGGGGAGTAGGGTGTTTCTGGTCAAACTTTCAAATGGACTCCCCTGCAGAAAACACTTGGACCCCCTAAACCAAACTCAGATTCACGGACTATCCAAAACAACCCACAATAGTCTGTACCTTTTTTGATCCCCCAACACACACACAAGTGGCAACCGAACAACGATTGACCATGAAGCAGAACCCATCACCTGCAGCAGCCCAGCAGGACTCACCACACTCAGCATCTCTGCAAGGCCAGCTGTGCAGCAGCCCAACGAGGGCCCAACAAACAACTCACCAAAACCAGCATTTGCACCGAGACAATCAACCAGGGAAAGGAAGGCCCCAGATCGACTCACATTGTAAATAATTACACTATTGACTTTGTGGGGGGGTGGGGGGAGCAGGTGTTGTCATATATGTAAACCTGTAAATACCGTGTTTAACCACCAGAGGCCACATCCCTGGAGTCCCAGGGGATCCCACAATACCTTGGGAGCATCTGTATATAAGGAGGCCTCACAGGCTGGAGAGGCACTCTGGAGACCTGTAATAAAGGACTACGGTCACACATTACTTTAAGCTTACAGTATCTGGTCAGATTCTTTATTCAAGACATAACAGTCTATTCATACAGACCTTGGGGAAAGAGAATAAAGGACATGTCCTGCCTGCCTTCCTGCTGTTTTGAGTTTCTTACAAAGGTAAAATTTAACTATGGGGGCAATACTGACAACGCCGTACCTTGTGAGAGCCTTCTGCATGATGGTGCTATGTAGAAGACAATTGATTTGATGTCATGGCATGAGGAAAATTAGAGGCCATAGGGTGCTGGGCAGGAGGCCTTACCCACGTCGGTTATGTTGAGACAGCTGTTCGTACTTGCACCTGAATGATGCAGACTGTGTCAGAAGGCTGCGTTTCCGCAAAGAAGTTGTAACTGAGATCTGTGAGTTGGTGAAAGCAGACCTGCAACCTAGAAGTGTCAGAAGGACTGCTTTGTCAGTTGAAGTGAAGGTTACAGCTGCACTTTCATTCTATGCCTCCGTATCGTTTCAAGCTACAATTGGGGATGTGGAGCGCCATCTCTCAACATGCAACACATCTCTACATTTGGCAGGTGACAGCTGCAGTAAATGCATGGAGGAATAACTACATAAACAGCTGGTCACATTTACAATTGGAATTCCATTGAATAAATGAAAATATTACTTGCACTAACCACCTGACCAAAGTTCTGCCATTTCTTTTTACACTGGCCTCCAGATCTCGTGGTGGTCACCAGTGCGCAGTGATCTTTGGCAACTTCGTTCCAGCGTTTCTTCATTTCTTTGGATGGAACTTTTATGTGGCCTCTGCTGGTGTGCAACCTGCAATTTGGTCTCAATCACAATAACTAGTGCCTTTCATCCTGTCAGAAATTATTGGTCCTTGCACTGCATTTCATCATGTATTGCTGCAGATCCGATTTTTCCAATGCTCTCATGCAACACTCCTTCTCACACAACTGGCTGTTTAAAAATTGCCGATTGCCAACCTGGAGCTATACTGCGCATGTGCGTCCATTGAAATAACGTCAAAAACATCCCTTTTTTTATCACGCATGCGCAGAAGGTGCGGCATCGTTTTTTGGTGCAGACAGCAGGCTCCACCACCTCCTCGCCCACCCCCCCCCCCACCCCACCCCTGCCGAGGCGACTGGACACGCTGTGCGGTGCAAAATTTGAATTATACATCGGGGAAACTTTGGCAAAATATTTCTCCCGCATTTTTGGCCTGGAAAAATGGGCGTAACTCTGGCAATACACCAAAATATGAGTTCGGGCAAAACTGAGCCCAAGATTTAGTGAACAAAATAAACCATTAGCTAAATGTAACAGAGCATCACAATGATTACATAGAAGATTGATACTGTTTGTTTGAGATAATTTTCTACAAAACATGATTTCAAAATGCTAATGTGGGCATTATGGGAGATGAAGAGAAATTTATTTACTCAGCGAGTTGTTGCGATCTGGAACGACGGTGGAAGCCGAATCAATGGTAACTTTTCAAAGGGAATTAGATATATAGGAAGAATAAAAATCTGCAGGGCTATTGGAAAAGAGCAAGGGGAGTGGGACTGGTTGGATCGCTCTTTCAGAGCTACGGCACAAGAACAATGGGCCAAAAAGCTTCCTTTGTACTGTCTGATTCTATGATTCTATGATTACCTTGCTCACTCGTGTTCATGATCTATTTTCTGAAGTTGGTGCCATTGGAAACTATTGATCAGGGGCACAAATTTCAAGGCAAATGCAGATTAAGTGGAACAGCCACTGAGGGGCATCTTAATGAAGTAGTTATTAAAGAATGGAATAATTTTGGGTGAATCTTTGGAATTCTGTACCTTTGAGAGCTGTGGAGGTGGCGATAGACAGAATTTTTGAATGATAAGGGAGTCAAGGGTTATGGGGAGCGGGCAGGGAAGTGGAGTTGAGGCCAAGATCAGATCAGCCATGATCTTACTAAATGGCGGAGCAGGCTCGAGGGACCAAATGGCCAACTCCTGCTTCTATTTCTTATGTTATTATACCACATTTTCTTGTCAACATATGGGATATTTGCCATCTGAGACACACCAATGATAGAATCTCCTAGGATTCATGTATTAAAATGATACACTCCACCAGACGGCAGTTCTGAAATATTAGAACTATGCAAATGATACAAATAATTATTCATCATAACGTCCTCCATGAATATGGAAATATTATCACAGAATGCATAATAAATATCAAAATGCAGGGAATGGGCCAACACCTTCAGGTTCAGTCATCAATATTGAAAAATATCCACCTGTTACTCATTTTCATTCCCATTTTAATCTACATTCCAATTTCATGTCTTTTTTTTCAATCAGCTTCTTTTTAATTGGCACTTTTTCTTCTGGTAGCTGAGAATCAGCTCATATACCAACCTTGCACTGGTGCTATGTAGTAAAACACTAGTGGGCACTCTTAAACCATGCAATTTATACTTTGATGTATGTTACCTTATTGTTATACACTACCTAAGTAAAATTCATAGAATCAGAGCACAAAAGGAGGCCATTTGACCCAGTGAGTCTGCGTCGGCTCTCTCTCGAAGAGCAATCCAGTTAGTCCCACCCCCCACCCCGCCCCGCTCTTTCCCCATATCCCTGTAATTTTTTCTCCTTCAGGTATTTATCAAATTCCCTTTGAAAGCAGCTATTGAATCTATATCCACCACCCTATCAGGCAGTTCATTCCAAATGCAAGCCACTCGTTGGGTAAAACTGTTTTCCTCACATCACCTCTGGTTCTTTTGCCAATCACCTTAAACCTGTGCCCTCTGGTTATCGACCCTTCAGCCATTAGAAACAGTTTACTCTTTATTTACTCTATCTCAATCCTTCTTGATTTTGAACACCTCTATCAAATCTCTTCATTGTTTTCTCTGCTCTAAGTAGAACAACTCTAGATTCTCCAGTCTATCCAAGTAATTGTAATTCCTCATCCCTGGAACTATTCTAGTGAATCTCCTCTGCACCCTCTCCAAAGCCATCACGTCCTTCCTAAAGTGCGGTGCCCAGAATTGGACACAGTACTCCAGCTGGGGCTGAACAAGTGTTTTATGTAAGTTGAGCATTACTTACTGGCTTTTGTACTCTATGGGTTGGATTTTCGGCTTTTGGGGTTTTTCAGCGAAAATGGTAGCGATACGTGAAACTTACCGTTTGCGCTACCGTTTTTAGCCTGAACTTTCGGCCTGTACGGCATCGGTAAGGGGGTTCTGCACAAGCATTTGCAGCGCAAAAACGCGAGTTTCCCCAAATTTAGTCCGGGGCTGCGAGAAAGGCTCGGGAGGAGAAAGAAAACATTCCAAAAACATTCCAAAAACATTTACAAGACTCTTATCTATCGAATCGCTGAAAAAAAGGTAAAAGATAAAAACTTTAACTTATCTTTTTTGCAGGTTTTCATACTTATCGCTGCTGGTAGGGCTGCACTGTCAGGTTTGATCTGTCGCTATTCTGGGTGCGGCGTATGGGTTGGGAGAGAGCCGAAAGTCCGACACAAACGCAATCCATGTCGTTACACATCGGCGCACCTCTCCCCGGCGGTACTTGGAGCTGCTGCCGCAAACAGGTACCCGAGGATCCCGCCTGGGCTTTGCGACCGGGTTTTCGTCACGGAGGGTCAAATCGCGGCAAAGACCCGGTCGTAAACTTCTCGAAAATCCGGCCCCAAGCCTCTATTTATAAAGCCCAGAATCCCCTAAGCTTTATTAACTGCTGTGTTCACCTGCCCTGCCACCTTCAAAGATTTGTACACAAACACCCCAAGTCTCTCTCTTCTTACACCCCTTTTAAAACTGTACCATTTAGGATGTATTTCCTCTTTTCATTCTTCTGACCAAAATGTATCACCTCATACTTATCTGTGGTGAACTTCATCTGCCACATGTCAGTTCATTCCACCAGCCTGTCTATGTCCTCTTGAAGTCTATTATTACCTTCTTGACTGCTTAATGCACTTCCACGTTTCGTGTCATCTGCAACTTTCAAAATTGTTCCCTGTACCCTCAAGTCCAAGTCATTAATGCATATCAATATGTTTGTATTTTCAGGCTATAGACAGCTATTCCTTCAATGTTATACTACTTAAATGTGCCAATAAGCAAAACTATTGTATATAAACTCAAGATATGATCACAATTTACCATTTGTTGCTGATTTAGCGAGGACCTGACAGAGTCACTGGAGATAGCATTAAACAACTTTCCAGTCAGTTATCAGAATATAAATGTAACATGCTGCAGATTGGTAAGATTATAAGGAGTGGAATATATTGTCACATTCCCCTTGGTGGTTGGCTTATCCAATAGCAAACTGAGCCTCACAGACTAGGAAGCTCCAAGTTTGGACCCATGGTCTGATTGCAGACCTTGGAGAGATAGGCATACTCGACCTCGTTCTGGCTACCGATAAACATCCAACACTCTCCGCTAAAAAGGAGCCCGAGTGGACATCGGTGGTGGGCAAGATCAGGACAGGGATTACGATGTCTCTCTTGTTGGACAGCTTGTCAGTCCTCAAAGGTCAAGTTTGCATAAATAACGCCCACTTGTACGAGCTCGTAGAGGGTGAGTGGCAGCTGAGAAACGAAGGGAGGCTCCAACACTTTTATGAGGTGAAGGAAATTGGTGAAGAGAATTGGAAAAATATTCTGCTTTACAAAAGGTTTAAGATCTGAGATTCTGGGACAAGAAACTTTGGAGATTGAGGTTTAAACTGTATTAAAGAAAAAAAGAAATACTTGCATTTATATGGCACCTTTCACAACCACTGGACATCTCAAAGCACTTTGCAGCCAATTAAGTACTTTTTGAGTGCAGTCACTGTTGTAATGTGGGAAACGCAGCAGCCAATTTGTGCACAGCAAACTCCCACAAACAGCAATGTGATAATGACCAGATAATCTTTTTTTGTTATGTTGATTGATGGACAAATATTGTCCACGCCACAGGGGAGAATTCCCCTGCTCTTCTTCAAAATAGTGCCATGGAATTTTTTTCTATCTACCTGAGAGAGCAGACGGGGTTTCGATTTAACATCTCATCCAAAAGATGGTGATTCCAACCGTGCAGCACTCCCTCAGCACTGCGCTGGAGCATCAGTCTAGATTTATGTGCTCAAGTCCCTGCAGTGGGACTTGAACCCACAACCTTCTGACTCAGAAGTGCTACCCACTGAGCCACAGCTGCAACATATTTACATAAGATCTTAAATATCTATAAATGCCATAAGTGGTTGGGTTAAGAGAATAAGGGAAGTGGAACATTAAAAGTTTCTACTTGATAGCCAAGTCTTGCTAGTTTTTTTTCCTCAAGAACAGTTCTCCATCCCACATTATCCAGGTCAAATTTTGAATGGGCCTAATTCATTAGGGATACATGAACAAATGTCTCCCCTTACAAGCAGAATTCCATCATATTTTCTTCAATCGGCGTTTCCCCTTTAATAGGGACCTGGTCGGAAACTGCACCTTGTATGGTCTGATTCGTTTTACTGGTGGTACACACAAAGTGGGATAAGTTTTAAATTATTTACTTGTGGCCAGGAGTAGTGGGATATTCCACTAGCTCAAATCCGGTGAGTTCCATCGGGACACGAACTTCGACCCAATAACTCACTGGTGAGTCCAGGGCCTGAAACTAACACTGGCCTCTTCGCTGCTGAAATGGGGGTTAGCTGGCCTCTGTCCAAAAGTTAAAACGTACTTCAAGGCATCTTAATGTCCACAAGTGAGCTGCTAGGTTACAAATTTGTCAACTGTGGCTCAGTGAGCAGCACTCTCGCTATCTGATTGTAAGTTCAAGTCCAACTCCAGAGACACACAAAAATCCAGGCAGACACTCTCAGTGCAGTACTGGGGGATCACTGCACTGTCAGAGTTGCCATCTTTCAGCTGAGACTTTAAACCAAGTCTGCTCTCTCAAGTGGACGTAAAAGATCCACAGCACTGTTTTGAAGAAGATCAGGGGAGTTATCCCCGGTGTCCTGGCCAATATTTATCCCTCAACCAACATCACTAAAAACAGATTACCTGGTCATTATCACATTGCTGTTTATGGAACCTTGCTGTGCACAAATTATTGTCTACATTTCCTACATCACAAGAGTTACAACTTTTTAAAAGGATACTAGCGTCGTGAACCGAAAGAAAAATTAGGCAGGTATAAAATGGGCGGTTGATTTGCACCCGCCTTTTTACCATTCCTACCAAAAGTTAAAATCGGCCTCAATATTGGCTCCATTATTAAATGTCATCATAGGCAATTTCTCAGAGTCGCGGATGACTTGCTTCCACTCTAAAAGTGAGTTCTCAGGTGGTTCAAGAGTCCAATGCAGGACCGACAGTCTCTGTCACAGGTGGGGCAGACAATGGTTGAAGGAAAAGGGGGTTGGGGAGCCTGAGTTGATGCACACTCCTTCCACTGTCTGCGCTTGTTTTCTGCTTGCTCTCGGCGATGAGACTCAAGCTGTTCAGCGCCCTCCCAGATGCTCTTCCTCCACTTTGGGCGATCTTGGGCCAGGGATTCCCAGGTGTTGGTGGGGATGTTGCACTTTATCAAGGAGACTTTGAGGGTGTCCTTGAAGCATTTTCTCTGCCCACCTGGGGTTCGCTTGCCGTGACGAAGCTCCGAGTAGAGCGATTGCTTAGGGAGTCTTCTGTCAGACATGTGGACAATGTGGCCCACCCAATGAAGCTGCTTGAGTGTGGTCAGTGCTTCGATGCTGGGGATGTTGGCCTGAGCGAGAACACTGATGTTGGTGCGCCTGTCCTCCCAATGGATTTGCAGGCAGTGCTGGCGGTACTTCTCCAGCTATCTTAGATGTTGTCTGTATATAGTCCACGTTTCTGAGCCATATAGGAGGGCAGGTAAGACTACATCCTTGTAGACCACAAGCTTTGATGCCAGATTTGAGGACCTGGTCTTCAAATACTCTTTTCCTCAGGCGACCGAAGGCTGCACTGGTGCACTGGAGGCGGTGTTGGACCTTGTCATCGATGTCTGCCCTCACTGACAGTAGGCTTCCAAGGTATGGAAAACGGTCCACGTTGTCCAAGGCCCCACCATGGATTTTGATGACCGGGGGGTAGTGCTGTTTGGCGGGGTCAGGTTGGTGGAGGACCTTTGTCTTACGGATATTTAGTATAAGGCCCATGCTTTTGTACGTCTCGGTGAAGGTGTTGACGATGGCTTAGAGTTCGGCCTCCGAATGTACGCAGACGCAAGCAACGTCTGCGTACTGCAGTTCAATGACAGAGGATGGGACAACCTTAGATCTAGCCTGGAGGCGGTGAAGGTTGAACAGGTTCCCATTGATTCTATAGTTTAGTTGCACTCCAGTGGGGAGCTTGCTGAAGGTGAGATGAAGCATTGCAGCAAGGAAGCTCGAGAAGAGCTTTGGTGAGATGACGCAGCCTTACTTGACCCCGGTCCGGACGTGGATTGGGTCTGTGGTGGATCCATTGGTCAGGATTATGGTGTGCATGTCATCATGGAGCAGGCGGAGGATGGTGAAAACTTTTGAGGGCAACCGAAATGGAGGAGGTCGCTCCATAATCCCTCACGGTTAAGTGTCAAAGGCCTTTGTGAGGTCAAAGAAGGCCATGTACAAGTGTTGGTGCTGTTCCCTGCATTTCTCTTGTAATTGTCGCGCGGTCAAGATCATGTCCGTTGTACCCCTTAATGGAAGGAATCTGCATTGCGACTCTGGGAGGAGCTCTTCAGCCACAGGGAGAAGACAATTGAAGAGGATTCTTGCGCTGACTTTCCCTGTGGCCGACAGTAGGGAGATTCGTCTGTAGTTACGGCAGTTGGGCTTGTCCCTTTTCTTGAAGATGGTCATGATTACAGCATCTCTGAGATTTCCAGACATGCTCTCTTCCTTCCAGATAAGAGAGATGAGGTCATGCATTTGTGCCAGTAGTGCTTCTCCGCCATGCATTAGTGCCTCGGCGGGAATTCCATCTGCTCTTGATGCTTGCTGTTCTTCAGCTGACGGATGGCACTTTTCTACCTTGTGCCAGGTTGGGGTTGTGCTAAGATGGTGGCAGGTAGCATGCTGTGGGATGGAATCGAGGACACTTGCATCGAAGACAGAGTCTCGGTTAAGGAGATCTTCGAAGTGCTCCTTTCAGCGCGCCCTGACTGTCTCTCTGTCCTTGCTGAGTACTTCACGGTTCTTGGCCAGCAGTGGGGTAGGATCTTGGGTGCTTGGGCCATAGGTGGTCTTGACTGCACTGAAGAATCCTCGCATGTCGTGGTTGCTAGCTAACTGCTGGATCTCCTGTATTTTCTCCACCCACCATCTATTCTTTAGGTCGCGGGTCTTTTGTTGGACCTCGGCCTTCAGCCATCTGAGGAGCTGCTTTCTTGTTTCGAGTTGGATTGCTGCTTTAAATTCAGAAATGTCTTTCACTTGCAGCTTATTAGCTCCTGGATCTCCTGGTCGTTCTCGTCAAAGTAGTCATGGTGTTTCCTGGTCGTGTAACCGAGCATCACTTCACAGGTACTGATTATGGAAGCCTTGAGGGCAGACCAGGCGCTGTGGGCATTCTGCGTCTCTGGGTCATTGAGGGTCACCATCTTGGCAGTGAGACGCTGGCTGAATAGGGCTTTCTTATCAGGGACTTCGAGTGCCTCTGCATTGATTTTCCTACGACATTGTCTCTGTCGCCATCACTGTTTTGGGGCTATATTGATGTTAATGACGGAACGAATTAGGTGGTGGTCCATCCAACAGTTATCAGCTCCTGTCATGGCATGGGTGATGCGCACGTCCTTGCGGTTCCTTGCTGGGACAATGATGTAGTTGAGCAGATGCCAGTGCTTGGAGCGAGGGTGTTGCCATGATGCCTTGTACTTGTCTCTCTGACAGAACACGGTGTTGGTGATGACAAGGCCATGTTCTAGGCATTTTGTCAGGAGCAGGGTACCGCTAGAGTTAATTTTCCCTAGCCCTCTCTGCCGATTACGCCTCCCCAGAGGTCTGTATCCTTACCGACTCTGGCGTTGAAGTTGCCGAGGAGGATCAGCTTGTCATCCGTTGGAACTCGGGACAGGGATTATTTGAGGCTGGAGTAGAATTCCTCTTTGGTCTCATCTGTTGTGTCGAGTGTTGGGGTATACGCGCTGATGACCGTAGCGCACTGGTTTTGGGCTAGAGTGAGCCGAAGAGTCATGCGACGTTCGCTTATCCCACAAGGTGAGTCTCTGAGATGGCCCACCAGCTCATTTTTGATGGCGAAGCCAACTCCATGGAGGCGGCGTTCTTCTTCTGGTTTGCCTTTCCAGAAGAAGGTGTAATCATTACCTTGTTCCATGAGCTGGCCTTCCCCTGCCCGCCGGGTCTCGCTTAGGGTGGTGATGTCAACGTCGAAGCGTCTGAGTTCCCGGGCAATGATAGCAGTACGGCATTCTGGTCTCTCTCTGTTGGGGTTGTCCGTGAGGATCTTGACTTTCCAGGTCCCGAACTTCATTTTGAAGAGTGGAAGATGCCTGTACATGAGATCCTTTAACGTGGTATGGCCATTGCACACCAGCTACCACACAGGCTTGACAGAGCAAGGTCATGGCCCAGTGGCAATGGAATCCAAGATGACTGGAGACCAGGCTCTACTGTATGGGCCTATTTGCCTATGTTGGGATATGAGCCATAAGCTCGGCACTGAACAACGTCTTTAGGAGAGATGTACAGAAATCTGAGGTGCGGAAAGTGAGAGTAAGAGGCTTAAGATAATGCTTCTCTCCCAGGCATTAGTTCCCAGCTGGGGCCAGACACTGGGGCAATGCTTGCGCTTTTTAGTTACACCCCGCTCCATCTTTGCTTCTTGGTGGGTCGTAGGAGAAGATAGAATGGCCGCCGCCATTACACGCACCATCAGCCCACCACGATTCCTCCAGCTGCTTTCGCCTCCGCAGTCAAGTGGGACTGGGGGCTGAAGGAAGGTCGAGATGCCAACAGGATCAAATCAGCTCAGTGAAAAGCTGGTCCCGGGACAGGCACACCACGCTGCCTAGAGGGAATGGATGGTAGGTATGTACTTGGTCGGGTCCACACTTGTGAGTTAGTCAGGGGCTCCCCAGATGCTGACGGTGTCTGCAAGGAGTAGCTGAGTCAGAGCAACCAGTGGGAGAACTAAGTCTTGGCAGCAGGAAAGTCCGGTGGGTTATAGATCGATTTGAGTGGAGATCTGGTGCTCACTGATGGAGGTGAAGAGCAAGTATGTTTGGTGGATGGGCAGTGGACTCAGGTAGCTGCCCTTGCAGCATGGATTTGTACTTTAGGGGTAGGAAATGCACCCACTATTTGGGCCAGGGGAAACTTAAACAGTGGAATGGGGGAGATTGGGGGAAAAAGGGTGTAGGATGGCAACAGATAGCCATGGATAAAGTTGCTCAGCAGAGGAGCTCCCTAGAGAGCTGCCACCCAGGGAGCCATCTTGAACAATTATATATAGTAATTGTGTGACCATCAGTGATTTTCTGGATAGTTATCATCGCCAATCAACTACACAACACCATCATTGCCTTTCATGACACTGACTACAGGCAAAAATAAATGTATCCTAAACATCGTAACAAAAACATAAACAACAACAACTTTTATTTATATAGCACCGTTAACATAGTAAAAATTCCAAGGCGCTTCACAGCAGCGTTATCAGACAAAATGTGACACCGAGCCACATAAAGCGATATTAGGACAGATGACCAAAAGCTTGGTCAAAGCAGTATGTCCAAAGGAGGAGAGAGAGGTAGAGAGGGAGAGAGGTTTAGGGAGGGAATTCCAGAGCTTGGGGACAAGGCAGCTGAAGGCATGGCCGCTAATGGTGGGGTAATGAAAATTGTGCATGTGAATGACTCCTATGAGCTCTACCTTATTAAATATAATTATAGTCGATAAATAGCTATATTTTTCAGCCGATAATTTCATTGAAGATTCAGGTGATCTCATACGTTCTTGTGATTTGAGATTATCTGAACCATCTGTGAGATCTGACAAAGGGTCATCAAGCTGAAACGTTAAATTGGTTTCTCTCTCTCCATAGACGCTGCCTGACCTGCTGAGTATTTCCAGCGTTTTCTGCTTATGTTTCAGCTTTCCAGCATCCGCAGTATTTTGCTTTTGTACGAGATCCCTCTCAGGTATGCTTTTCTCTATGTAAATGATGTGCAAATCTTACCAATAAATTCTCTAGAATAATTATGCAAAGACTGAATCTTGGTAAGGGTTTGTTCATGCAAGTACTTTCAATGGCCAGGGAAATCAGAAACATTTATATCCAGAGACATTTTATAAAGCACAATATCTGGAGGAAGAAAATAATAGCAGTATCACTGTAGCAGTTGTCTTCCTTCAATGGAATTCTCCCTGAAGAGAAATTGTATCCTGTTTTTGAATACATTCATCAAGACCAGCGCAAAGGTACAAAAGTAACAATGTAATCTGTTATATTGTTATATCTTCAGTATAACTCACAAACACACACACAAGACTTGAGATGGCAGAACACATGGGAACTCAAGTCAGGTGACCTGTTGCCTCTTTATTTGTACATAGCACTGGCTGCAGTGCCACAATAGTCCACAGGTGGCGCTATATATATTACACTTCTCCCTCCTTAATGAAGAAGTAATTATAAAAAAATAATCATCATACATAACTTGCATGGTTATACATAACAAAAGATATGGACTTATTTTGCCATATTTACAAATCAAGCTTAACCACTTGTTTTCTGTTTCGAAGAGGATACCTTCGCTCTCGAACTTTCTAAACATGCTGGTGAATTTGAACTCATTTGAGGCTGATCCTGAGGAAAGTATTCCTCCAAGGGATGCCCTTGATTTCCATTTGAACTCTCTCTAACTTCAGACTGTTTGTCTGTCTGACTCGGATTAAATTATGGCTTTCTCTTGGATTTGTTTCCAATACATTGGATGTAAGATATGCTACTGGTACTTTACTTGTATTAAACTATCTGATGAGTCAGAAAAAATTGAATCATTCCAACCTTCAACTCCTTCCACGTCTGTATATGATCAACGTGAATAAACCTAACCTATCCATGATCAAACATCTGTAAAACTCGAAGTTTTCTCAAAATTCAAAGGTTCCCCCTCGATGTGAAGAAACCTCAAGGAAGGATCATTTTGGACTCACTTAAAATTAACTTTGGGATTTTAAAAGATGCATGGGTCTGCAAGGGAAAAGGGCTGCAAAGCCAGGGGAATACAACCTCTGAAAAGCCTAGCTTTGGGTATTGGAGCTGTCTGGGATATTGAAGCTAAACAAATTGTCTGGGGAATTGTTTAAACTCCAAAACTCTGCTCCCTAGGAGACATTAACATAGCAACAATCAATCCAGAGATAGCCAGCCATAGTTCTAAGCATGAAACCCATCCAGCACATGCATAATGCTAATCACCTATCCGGCCTGCATGGAAAACCCAGGCCTAGGCAGACAACGTAAACACCAAAAATGATTTTTACAATCGCAACTCGAATTCTACAGATTGACACATCCTGAACAAGTTATCGTTAACGAGTCCACCAAAATTCAACAAAGAATTACCAAGCCCGCCAAAACGAAGAAAAAGAATCGGGTTTGATTTGGCGCACAGATTAGAAAGACTCTCAAAGTATAATTGAGGCCATGTTTTACAGCGAAGAATGCACTTTGCTTCTACACCAGCTTTGTATGCTTCAGACCTGGCAGACTTCAAGATCAGTACACCAGCTTTCGTTAACCTGGTTCTTCAGAACATCAACCAAGACAGCATCGCAAACGACCAGGACACCAAGCACACTGCGGCAGCAAGAGGCTCATGAAACAACCACCAAGATATTACCAGCAACCAAATTGGTAATATTGAGCCAAGCGACCAACGATTTCCAAACCGAAGAAAACTCGATGAAAACCCGAAGAATCGCAAGCTGTTTCCACTCTACAAGCTATCCCTGAGCTACCAACGGGTAAAACATTACCTAAAAGAACTTTAAGACCTACTGCTGAAGGAAGAAAGTGGGTATTTACCCCATAAATCCAATATGCACCCTACCGCATCA
Organism: Pristiophorus japonicus; assembly: GCF_044704955.1. Taxonomy (NCBI): domain Eukaryota; kingdom Metazoa; phylum Chordata; class Chondrichthyes; family Pristiophoridae; genus Pristiophorus; species Pristiophorus japonicus. The sequence continues at coordinate 38,926,005 of NC_091986.1, read as the reverse complement.
GCAGACACCACCCAACTGAAGACTACATAACAAGAAATCTTCCACGACGTTCGGCGTATGGCAAGCAGAACCTTTAGAGTCCAGCAAATCCCAAAACCGCAAACCACCGTTAACTTTCAATAAGAGGATTGGTGAGCATTATCCCTGTTGCCCTTGAGTTTAACCTAGTCAGGTTTAGGCATTGGGAGGTGGGAGGTGTATTTTTACTGTAACCCCTTTTGTATGTGTAATAAAGCGCTCCTTATTTTAGAGATTGTGAGTTTTGACATTGTACTTTCCTTCTTGAATAAAATCAAAGTTTCTTACACCAAAACCAATTGTCTGCTGCACTTTGTAACATCCCCAAATAAATCCAAAGTCTAGAACCCAGGGAGTAGGAGCGATTCAAACCACTCAGAAGGTCAGAAGTTAACCTTACTCCCACACCACCCCCTACAAACTTGGCCAAATATGTGCGAGGACCACATAACTTCATCACTCTTCCTGGTAACCACTTTAACCATTTATTAATTAATTTCACACTTCTCTCTTTTACTCTCCCAATCTCTTCAGCTGTGACTGGCAGTTCATCAATGATGAAAAATAGAACACTTCTTCCCTATCGGGTGTAACTTGTGATGGGGACGGCAATCTAGACATAGCATCAGCATTACTGTGATCAGTTGATCCTCTGTATTCAATGTTATATGTATATGCTGACAAAATCAAAGCCCATCTCTGCATTCGGGCTGCAGTTAATGTTGGAACTGGGGACTTTGGATGGAGGATTGCTGTCAGGGCTTATGGTCCATAATGATGGTAAACTTACAACATACAAGTTTTTGTGGAACTTCTTGACCCCAATAATTTATGCCAAGGCTTCCCTTTCGATTTTTGCGCATAATTACGCTCACTGACACAGAGAGTGCGTGAGGCAAAAGCAATTGGTCTCTCCTCCCCACTATGTAGTACATGAGAGATCACTGTCCCAACTCCATACGAAGAGGCATCACATGCTAGCTGGATCTCCTTAGATACATCATAGTGAACGAACATGGTGCACTCTACCAATTTGCTTTTACCCTCCCTGAATGCTGTATCGCATTCTTCTGACCACTTCCAATTGACCTGTTTTTTCAATAATTCATTCAGTGGATGTAATACTGTAGCCAAATTTGGTAGGAACTTCCCATAATAATTCAAAAGACCCAAAAATGATTGAAGTTTAGTGACATTCTTGGGAGTGGGTGCATTTCTGATTGCATCCAGCTTTCCCTTGGTTGGATGTAAACCATCTTTGTCTACTCTGTACCCTAAGTATTCCACGGAGTTTTGAAATAACTCACACTTGCGAGCAGACACTCGTACTCTGTGCTTCTCTAGCCATTTGGGGACTTAATTCAATATGTTATTATGAATTTGCCTATTTGGTGCTGAAATTAGTATATCATCTAAATAACATACTACCCATTCAATACCTTGCAAAATCTGGTTCATCACCCCTTGGAATATGGCAGGGGCAGAAGGCACTCCAAATGGTAGCCTATTAAATTGATATAGGCCTAGATGAGTATTTGTAGTCAAGCATGGCTTGGACTTCTCATCTAGTTCAAGTTGTAAGTAGGCATTTGTAAGATCCAACTTTGAGAAGATCTGACCACCTGTCAGTGTTGTGAATGTATTGGGGAGATTACCCTCTCGAACCTGGTTTACAGTTACTTTATAATCACCACACAATCTTACCTTACCATCGGATTTAGGTACAACAACAATGGGTGTCGTCCAATTACATAGATCTATCTTAGAAATAATGTTCTCGGTCTCTAGCCTTTTGAGTTCTTGCTCAACTTTCTCCTTGAGTGCATATGGTACGGAACGTTTCTTGCAGTAAACTGATCTCGCGTTCTTCTGAACCCTGACACTCGCCTTGAAGCCTTGGATCGGACTGCTTGTTTTGCACAACACCTTCGGATAATTCTTGATGACATCATCCTTTCATGCAAATCTCATTTCAACACAAAAGATCTCACTCCATCCAGTTTCAGTGATCGCAACCAATTTCTTCCTCGTAAGGCAGGCTTGTCTCCTGCCACTATTAATAGAGGCAAGCTCTGAAATTGATTCTTGTATTTCACCGGTACGGTGATACAAACTACCACAGGAATGTTCTCGCCCGAGTAGACTCACAGCTTTATCTTGGATTTCTCCAGTGGGAAATCACGGAATTTGTCGAGGTATAGCAACTCTGGTACTACACTCACGGACACACCAGTGTCGATTTCCATGGGTATCTTAGTTCCTGCAACACCTATGTGGATTATGCTACTTTTCGAATCACTGTTAGTTAACCTCGTACTCCTGATGATGTATAGCTCTAAAACCTTCTCGGCCTGTTGTTTTCTTCCTGCTAAGTAGTTTCTGGGGACTTCTACTTATAGCTTTGAAAGCTGGTTTATCCTTCAGTCGGCATGCCTTCGCAAGATGCCCAGTTTTCCTGCAGATGAAACACTCTGCCTTCACATATGGATAACTTTGAGCAATGTGTTGTCCCAGGCACCAATAGCAGGACTTCAATGCTCTGTTACTATTGCCAGTTTCTGAGACCTTGGGGCCCAACTGCCTTTTACTTTTAACCTGCAGGTGATTCACCTCGGTTGTCTGATGACTGGAAATGGTATGAAATTCTCGGGAATATTGGTCGGCCACGTCCATTGACATAGCTAAATCAAATGTCAAGTTAGGAGTTGTCAATAACTTTCTTCTGATCGCATCATTTTTCATCCCACAAACAAAGCGGTCACGCAATGCTCGGTCCTGAAAGTTTCCGAAATTACAGTGAATAGATAGCTTTTTTAATGCTACAATGTACTCATTGATACTTTCATCGGTTAACTGATCTCGTATTCTGAAACAATAACTTTCAGCAATTTCCAGGAGCTCGGGACTGTAGTGCTGAATCTGTTTAAGATTTGTGTCCTTTGGCTTGACAGGCACAAGCACATTTTTCAGGGTTTCATACACCTCGGGCCCTGCTTCAGTTAATAAATTAGCCCTTTGTCTTTCCAATACCACCCAGTTTTGGTTTTCATCATTGGAGACTTCAATGATATTATTTGCAGTAAAAAGCATTTCTAGCCGCTCAACATACACTCCGAAACTTTCACGGTTGCATTGAAACTCCCCCAAGCACCCTATTATTCCCATAGGCGCGGCCATCTGGACTCTGGCCATTCAAACAAGTGTGCTTGTAATTTACCTTGGATTTGTAGCTGTTAATCAAAACAGAGAAGCTCTCAAAGTCTCTCTGTCAGTTGGCTGAATCCTCCACCAACATAAATTGCAGCTTTTGATTTTCCGATTATCCCATCCTCGTCGCCATTGTTCTTTCTTCAGTACAAATCACAAAAACACACAAGCCTTAAGATGGCAGATCATTCCGGAACTCAAGTCAGGTGACCTTTTCTCTCTTTATTTGTGCACAGCACTGGCTGCAGTGCCACAGTAGTCCACAGGTGGCGCTATATATATATTACACAATCGATATGGCATTGGACATGATACCTGCACACAGGTGGGCTGGCATGCAATAATCATTCTCTCTGTGAGTATAATTTAAGCAAACATATCAAATGCATACTTGAGTGCATATGCTGTGAGCCCTGTGCACTGTTTCTCAGCAAGTGCGCAGTTGGATGTGTTTGTTCTCCTTATATGTTACTGCAAGTGATAAAGCTGGTATCGAGGTGGATGCATTGACTTTTTTGACTGTAAACTGAGGCAGACTGTTAGAACAGTGCCACTGACTACCTTGGTGATGTCAATACCTTCTTTCATCTCATCGGATTTCAAAAGGATGTTTGCCTTCGGATTTGTTAATGCTTGTAGACATTAGACTCAACAGAAAGTCTTCATCCAGCCTAGATATTGCAAAACTAATCCCCCCTTGTGGTTCAGAGAGCTTCCAAGAACCCATCTTCATGCTCAGACTAGTTTGAGTGAAATCCCAAATGTCTGATAGTCAAGCATTCATCACAGATCTAGCAAACCATTCCGAATGTCTACTCAAAACAACATATAGAGCAGACACTAGATTGTCCCTCTGTTGAACAGAGTGGCTTGCAGCACAGTTTACAACTTTGTCCCAGTGTTGGCTGCAATTACATGTAAACCAAAATTAAGGTCCAATTAAACCACCTTTGTTGGCGACTATGTCTCATGTGCCTGAACACATCACACAATGAATAAAGTCCCAATTGCTCTCTGAAGACTGCTTCTACTTTCTGCTGATATAACACAACACTTTCACCTCAGGTAACAGCTAGGTAGTTCCAACTCAATTTCCCTGCTTTCTATAGACAATATTATATTTGCCTTATAAAAATTTAATTATAAAAATGTACTGGTGTGAACCTAGAGTGACTGGTACATCAGAATCCCTGACGAAAAAAGCCCAAGGTCCATCTAGTTCGCCTTCTACCATCCTGGTAGTCGTATGATACAACAATAATAGAGTTGTTGACAGTCAGTCTCTAATGATGCTCAATCTATCAACCCCTGAAAGACCCTCCAGATCACACATCTTATTTGTCAGACTTCTTGCATTAATGCAAGCACAACTGCAATGCTTTTTACCATTCCCCATTTACTTTATTAACATTTTCACTTTATCTATTTCCCACCATTGGAATTTTTTTTATTCATTCGTGGGATGTGGGCATCGCTGGCAAGGCCAGCATTTATTGCCCATCCCTAATTGCCCTTCAGAAGGTGGCGATGAGCTTTCTTGAACCATTGCAGTCCGTGAGGTGAAGGTACATCCACAGTGCTGTTAGGGAGGGAAGTCCAGGATTTTGACCCAGCAGCGGTACATTTCCAAGGCAGGATGGTGTGTAACTTGCAGGGGAACTTGCAGGTGATGGTGTTCCCATTTACCTGCTGCCCTTGTCCTTCGAGGTGGTCGAGGTCGCAGGTTTGGAAGGTGCTATCAAAGAAGCCTTGGTGAGTTGCTGTAGTGCATCTTGTAGATGGTACACACTGCAACCACGGTGCGGCAGTGATGGAGGGATTGAATGCTTAAGGTGGTGGATGAGGTGCCAATCAAGTGCGCTGTTTTGTCCTGGATGTGTCAAGCTTCTTGATTGTACATGGAGCTGCACACATCCAGACAAATGGAGAGTTTTCCATCACACTCCTGACTTGTGCCTTGTAGATGGTGAAAAGTCTTTGGCGAGTCAGGATACCCAGCCTCTGACCTGCTCTTGGTGCCACAGTATTTATGTGACTTATTAAACTACGTGCTTTTATTGGTACACCATTTCCCTAGGTCAGGCTTGTCTGGAATGCATGTTAGGCTCCCAGTGGGTTGTTCAGGTAGGAGAAGTACTCCCAGAAGACCTGCTGTGTGCGTGGCTTCCTGAGCAGTGCCCTCATGTTCTCAGCTTCTCCAGCTCTCTCTTGTTTCCTTTGCTGTTCCCCTCGTTGTCCAGCACCAAAGGCAGTCATACCAGTTATATCACCCTTGACTGCAGTCAAACTGTTTAGTAGACAGTCAAAAACAATACAGCACCAGCAAAGTGTTCTTCTCACAAGTCAGAATAAAGTTTTTTGCTAGTAAAAATGTCATAAAATGCCCAGTTAACCAGCAGCCTGGAATGACAAACCTGCAGTTAACCTGTAAAGAAGAACTTGCATTTCTATTGCACCTTTATGACTTCAGAATATCTCAAAGCCAATGAAGTATTTTTGAAGTGTCGTCACTGTTGTAATGTTCATTGGCAGGTTAGGCGCACCAACATCAGCATTCTCTCTCAGCATTGAGGCATTGACCACACTCTACTAGCTCCGGTGGGCGGACCACATTGTCCGCATGCCCAATGCTGGACTCCCGAAACAAGCACTCTACTCCAAGCTACATCACGGCAGGCGAGTCCAAGGTGGGCAGAGAAAACACTTCAGGGACACCGTCAAAGCCTCCTTGAAAAAATGCAACATCCCCACTGACTCTTTGGGTTCCCTGACCCAAGACTGCTCAAAGTGGAGGAGGAGCATCTGAGAAGGCACCGAACACTTCAAGTCTCTTCACCGGGAGCATGCGGAAGGCAAGTACAAAAAGTGGAAGGAGCTTACGACAAACCAAGCACCCCACCCAACCGTCCTTCTAACCACCGTCTGCCCCACCTGTGACAGAGACTGTAGATCCCACATTGGTCTCATCAGTCACCTTAGGACTTATTTTAATCTGGAAGCAAGTCATCCGCAACTCCGGGGGACTGCCTAACAAGAAGAAGAAGAATGAAGGAAACACGGCAACCAATGAAGTAAACAGCAAGATCCCATCAACAGCAATGAGATAATGACCAGATTAGCTGTTTTAAGTGATGTTGATTGAAGGGTAAATATTGGCCAAGACACCAGGGAGAAAGCCCCGATCTTATTCAAATCGTAGCCATGAGATCTTTTACAACCAGCTGAAAGGGCAGACTCCCTCAGCTGGGAGTTCCAGCCTAGATTTTCTGTCTGGAGTGGGACCTGAACCCACAACCTGTTGACCCAGAGGCGAGGGTGCTACCCACTGAGCCAAGGCCAACATTTATGTAGCAGCTGAGCCATTTAAATAGCACTGCCGAAGAGTCTTTCTTGCCTGTTAGCCCCACGAATTGCCAAGTGATTTTATGGGTAGGTGTTAAAGCTCTTAATTTTCAATGAAATGCGAACTCCGGTTGTAGTTTTAACATAACTTTTATTCTGGCAGCAACAGCAAGCTTCTGGCTGATTGCCAGTTCCTTTCTCTTACTGAGACCACATGGCCAAAATGGCTGTTCAGATACCTGATCAGTTTACAGAAAAGAACGCTCCTTCTTTGACCTTATTGACTCAATTGATATTCTGTTAACCTTTAATTGGCTTGCTACCAAAGGTCCTAAAATTTCAAGTTGATTGATGACTTAATGCAACATGCTCCCACTCACGTAGCAGCTCTGACTTGGAAGTCTGTGTATTCTCACAGCCTGTCTGAATGCAGCCTGTTTGAATTCTCTATCAATCCCCCCTTTGATTCTTTCACAAACTGAATCATAAATCATCAGGTATCACTGGTTAAATATTCTACAAAATAATTTCATACATGTTAATAGAGTTTCCTTCTAAAATTTGTTGATGTGTTTTGCCACATGTCCGGACTAGTAGTTTCCACACAAATTTACACCTACCCGAATTCCATCATGGCCACAATGGAAGTCTGGTTTTAGTAGGTTAATTAACCTTATTCCAATTTAATCCAAATCAATATCTTAATTCAACCAGTAAACAACCTTCCCTTAAGCATAACATACCCCTGTGCCACATACAGACAGTCTGCTGGGACCTGCAAGGTGTCTCACCTGCGGGACAGCAGCTGCAGCCGCCTGGTCGCAACAACGTTTAATCAACATAAACAAACAATATAAAAGTAAAATAATTACAACGAATAGAATTAAACCTTCCACCAATGAAGTTCCTATTGAACCTAGCCATTCAGTGGCTCCGCTCCACAAAGTGAATGATGGGGGTTGCTTAAGTTTTTCTACCTCCTTTTAGATATGCTCCGCTAAGTGGGTAATTTCTTCGGAGCTATCTGGAATATACGTGCAACACTCAGTTCCGAGTACGGTGCAAGTACCTCCCTTTTCAGCCAGGATGTAATCAAGGGCCAGTCTATTCTGTAGGGCTACTGTGTGGATTGCTACCATTTCTGCATTGATTTTAACTAGGGCCTCTGAGGTATCATTGGCTACTCGTTCCACAATGGATGCCATGTTAATGGATTCTCTTGCCAGTCTGGCGGTCCCATACCTGGGGATCAGAATGGCAAAGAACCTCTCTGCTTCTGTGATAGCTCTCTTAGGATGGTGTAAATGTTCCGACAGTGACTTTATATGATACATATATGGCACAATGTAGGCTAAATAGCAGGATCCCGTCCAATTCTGGGGCAGCCAAGGGTAGGCCTTGTGGCCACACACCCAATAGGTGCCATTATAGGCAATGAATGTTAGCTGTTTCTTTATCAGCAACACTCCGGGCCCTGTCCAGGCTTTTCCATCTGTTTTATTCAGAATCCCCGTTACGTTAAGAATTCCCACATCGGCCCAGTTTGGACGGTTCTGTGGCTTGATTACATTATAATTCCGGGAGCAGTTACTATACCCCATATTTTGGCCTCCTTTGATGTTTCTAATCAGACAGACCGATTCCGCCGGTCTTCCTATTCCCGTTGTATTAGTGATAACAAAAAATGGGGGCCGTTTGGAATTATTGTACCATGGTTGGTACCCCCCTTCAAAGGTAGTCAGATTGTAACCTGCTGACTTCCATTTATGTGCCCAGTTTTCCGTATCCTGAAACGCATTGCCTGTTTTGTTTTGATTAATTATCCACTCAGCCATTTCCGAGATATTCAAGGGAACTGGCCTCAGGGGAATCCCTCCCTTTGAGTGAATAGGAATATGCGCACACACCCAACAACTAGAAATGTTACCTTGTTTGGCATAAATGTATGACGTATATAAAAAGGTAACTTGTAATTTCCTTGGTGCAGAGCGTCGGCTAGTAAGAAGTAGGCAAATGCCTAGAATACCTACAGTCAGTAATACAGTAAATTTATACATTTTGGCAAAAAGTAATTGTCCTTATTAGATTTCAGCTTCAATTATGGGTGCTTGTTTAACGTGTGAGGCATGGATCCAGGCTTTCTTTCCTAGGACTTTAACAGCTGCCTGGGTGGTCAATAACACTTGGGAAGGTCCCTCCCACTTGGCACCCAAAGGTTCTTTATACAACTTTTTCACATACACCCAGACTCCCGGGATGATGTCGTGTCCTCCTTCGGATGGATTACCCTAAGCTGCCGATACCTGTCGGGAAACAGAACTAATAGCATTGGTTAGGTTCTGACAGTATGATAACAAAGTGTCACTCATTAAGTGAACATCAGCTTTCCGTAAATCAATAGGTCCTGGCAGCGACATGGGTCTTCCTGTTATAATTTCAAATGGGCTTAGACCTGTAATTCTGTTCGGGGTTGCCCTAATGCTACTTAGCACTATTAGTAGTGCCTTCTTGGTGATATTTGGCAAGCCGTTGTTTCAGAGTTCGATTCATTCGCTCTACTTGTCCTGATGATTGTGGATGATAAGGACAGTGTAAATCCCACGTAATGTTCAGTAACATACAGACTTCTTGGCAGACAGCACCTGTGAAGTGTGTTCCCTGATCTGAGTCAATGCGACTCGGGACTCCCCATCGGGGAATGTAACCCTTACACAAGACCTTTGCAGTGTGATTGGCTATGGCTCTTTTAGTTGGGACAGCTTCTACCCATCTAGAGAATCTGTCGACCAAGACAAGAATGTTAGTGTATCCTTGACATGAAGGAAGAGCTATATAATCAACTTGCAGATGCTGGAATGGTCCGACAGGGGCAGGGGGCCTCAGTTGGGGCATTACCGTGATGGATCCAGAATTATTTTTCTGGCAGACCACACAGCTGGGCATGTTTTTTAAATCCCCGACCCTACCAGTTTTTCTGGAACCGTGCCGTCATCTGTTGTGAGGCCAAGTGTCCCCACGAGTGGATCTGTTGGGCTAAAAAAGGCATAAGCGCTTGTGGCGCGACTGGCTTGTCGGTAACTCTTTGTCTCCAGACACCCTCTTCACATAGCTTAATTCCTGCCTCAATCCATGTCCATTTTTCCTCTCGGGAGCACTCGCCTTGCATTGTTTGAAGGTCTCGTGTTAGAGTCCTGAGTGCTTTCAATCTGCACATCTGTGTTGGTTCTTCTGGGGGAGCGCCCTGTGAAGCGGCATCTTTAGCTGCCTGGTCGGTTCGGGTATTTCCCTGTGCTTCCATGGTATTTTCCTTAGAATGGGCCTTACACTTCAGGATGGACACTTCCTGAGGTAATTGTATGGCCTCTAGTAAGTCTCGGACTTCTTTTCCATTTCGGATACGTGTACCAGCAGCAGTGAGGAATCCTCTTTTCCGCCATAACAGACCAAAGTCGTGAGCGACTCCAAAAGCATAACGCGAATCTGTGTAGACATTAGCTGTCTGTCCTTTTGCTATTCGACATGCTTCTGACAGGGCCCGTAACTCGGCCTGTTGTGCTGACGTTCCTGAGGGTAAACATCCTTTTACCACTACCTCATATAAGGTTGTAACTGCCCATCCTGCTTTTCTGGTACCATTGTCAATAAAGGAGGAACCACCTGTAAACAGGATGAGGTCTGGGTTGTGTATAGGCTCCTCTGCTGCTAAGGCTGCTTCTTCTGTTTCTTTTAAAATCTCCACGCAGTCATGCTCTTCACATTCTCCCCCCTCTTGCTCCCTCGATTCTGACATTGGGAGCAAAGTTGAGGGATTAACTGGGCTGGCCCGGACGATATGAAGATTAGGAGCTTCCAAAACTGCTGTCCAGCGGGTCCATCTAGCTGCCGTCACCTGAGACATTCTATTCATAGACAGCAAAGCGTGTATGGTGTGGGGACACTTAACAATCAGCTTTTGGTCGAGGACTAGACCCGCAGTGGTCATTACAGTTCGACATGTAGCTTCCATGGTCCTTAGGCAACTTCCCCATCCGAGGGCTACCGCATCCAGTTTTGCCGAATAATAGCCAATAGGTCTTTGCCGATCCCCATGTTCTTGTGTCAGTATAGCTGTCATATATCCTTCTTTCTCATGGACAAACAGGGTAAATGGCTTACCACTGTTGGGGATTCCCAGAGCCGGTGCCAAACACAAAGCCTTTTTCAAACTCAGGAAGGCCTCTTGCTGTTCTTTAGTGAGGGTGATGGCTTCTTTAGAGGCACGTTTCCCCTTTAAAATATCATTCAGTGGCTGAGCAAGCTGTGTGAAGGAGTCAATCCAATTTCTGTTAAAGTTACACAATCCCAAAAAGGACCTTAGTTCCTGAATAGTGGTGGGTTTTTTAGCAGCCCGAATGGCTGCAGTTCTATCCTGGGTAAGTTTTCTCTTTCCTTGTGAAATCATTTGTCCCAGGTATAAAACCTCTTTTGGGGATATTTGTGCTTTGTTGATGCTGGCTTTATGTTCTTTCAGCCAAAGGTGCTCCAGCAAAGCTTGCAAATCTTCATCATGCTGTTCTTCCGTGTTTGAAGCTAGCCGGGTATCGTCTACATATTGGATGACTGTGGATGACAGGGGAGGTAATTCTCGCAAATGGCTTTGTAAAGCCATGTGGAATACCGTAGGGCTGTTGTGGAAACCCTGCGGTAACCGGGTCCAAGTATACTTTGTCCTTGGACCGTGAAAGCAAACCACTGTCGAACCTCCGGTGCCAGAGGCACTGACCAAAATCCGTTGGCCATATCTATAACCGAGAAATATTTATGTTCCGGTTTGAGGGCATTAAAAATGGTGGAGGGATCTGCGACCAAAGGAGCTTTTTGATCAATACACTGGTTAGCTTTCCTATAATCAACAGTCAAACGTCAAGTCTCATTAGATTTCTGTACCGGCTACACAGGGCTATTGGAGGAGCTATGCGTTTTAATAAGCACCCCTTGTTTCTCCAATTGCTGAATAATCGGTAAGATTCCCGCGATGGCAGTTGGACTGATGGGATACTGTTTAGTGCATGGAGGCTTGGTCCCGGTAAATGCCGCAATCGTTCTTATCTTTAGCCCATAACAGGTGTTCCTTCAATTCTTCTTTCTTCAAAGTTCGAATTGACCATGTCACCCGACCATCCTCGAAATGCAACGATGAATCTACCTGGATTATAATGTCCATTCCCAAAAGGGGTTGATCTACTGGGCATATCCAGACCGGCGTGGTTAGTTCATGTGGACCCAGCCCTCTAAGTACCGGTGTTGTCCTTTTAATTTCCATTTTATGGCCCCCAACTCCATAGGCTGTACGTGCCCTACCATCCAACGGCAAAAAGTCTCCATATTGTAGGGGTAAGCATGTTAATTCCGCCCCTGTGTCTAAAAGACAGTCCACATCCTTATCGCCCACCCTCACAGTTATATATAGCCCATCTCCCCTTTGTTGTATTAGTGCAAGGAGCGGGGCCAGGCTGGGCTCTAATTGTTTTTTGCTATCCCAAGTAACTCCTTCTGTTGTTGTATTGTCACTCGCTTAAATGCTTCTATGAGGTCATTTTCTTGTGACAAGCCTGGCTTGTTGGCTGAATTGTATCCCTGGCTGCGTCCTCTTCCCCGGCCGCAACCTTGCTGTTTTGCCCTGCACGTCTTGGCCCAGTGACCTTCTTTCCCACAATAATGACATTTTCCGGGTAATTTTCCTAATGACTGTTTATCGGAATCCTGGGATTTCCATCCCATAGCCTGTACAGCTCGGACTTTAGCTCCCATATCCTGATCTAATTGGTTACGTCGATCCACCAATGCTGCAAAGGTAGTTCCTCTACCTTCCCAGTCCGGTAACACTGCCTTAGGCATTTTGGACAGTTCTGGCTTTAGACCTGCCACGAAAGCTGCTTTCAGGGGTCCAAACACTTGTTCATCCATTTCCTCATCCGTATTATTCATACCCGAATGTTCTAGCCACGTGCATCTAAACCGCTCGTCATACTCCAGGACCTCCTCTGTTCCTTTCTGTTGGCAGGCTGCAATTTTTCCCCAGTCTGTCTTAGCTGGACTGAAGGCTTGCAGCCAATGTTTAATCGCCTCCCATCCTGCGTTTAATTCTTGCTCATCCTGCCCCAAAGCTTCTTCTACCTTGTCGTGCAATTTTCTTCCTTGTGTTTTTGGCACCATTATGGTCAAAATTTGCACTCCGTCCCAGGGATGAAGTTGATATATATTTCTTAAGCGGTCCAATTGGTCCCACGTTTTCACTCCCCCTTTCTTTGGATTGGGCAACTCCTTGGACCATTTATCAATTTTCTCTAGGTCTGCCGGATCATGAACTTAATATTTTGCATACACCCTTTTCTTCGTTGTTTTGGTTCCGCCCTCATCCGCAGTCTCTTCTGATTTGACTACAACTCGTCTTTTTTTAAACGGGGCAAAGCGCACCCCTTGTTCTTCATCCTCCGACCCTGTATCGTCAGAGGATTCAGAATCCGTATCTATTCCTCGGTCGTGTCCTTGGGTTTGCGCTTTTAATTTATCCAAACATGGGTACCCTGGGAATTGACCGATACATTTTCCTTTTCCTATTACTGTCTCTTGACCTAATGATTTTTTCCATTCTTTAATTTCACTTTAAGATCTTTAACTTCCGCTTCCGACTTTTCAAGTTCAAGTCTTTTCTGTCGCAGCTGTGCACAAACAGCTTGCAATTGATCTTTTGTACTGGTCAGGTCCCTATCATGTTGGGAACGTGTTATAATTTCATTCTGCTGTCGGATCTGTCCCATAACAGTTAGAGACCATCTGATATGCTCTTTACTTTTCATACGGGTCGTTTTTCCCCAGATCCTTTTAATCTTGTCCAAGGACCATTTTCCTTTGGAGGTTCCGTACATTGTTCGATCTTAATATAGGTTTTAGATAAGTTGAATTGTTGCTCTATGTATTCTTTCAACTGTTTGAGGATTTCATCTATCGACACCTCAGGTGGTGCCTGCCCACCGTTAACAGTTGTAGGCAATTTTTTGCTCTTACCTCTTCCTGCCATAATACTTATTTCTTTACTGGGGTCTCGAGTCGTAGGCTTTCCAACTGATCAGTGGGTCGGTGATTAATTAACTAGCACACCACCGAAGTTCGGCGTCTATGGGACCTCGAGCCGACTGCCAATCGGAGGTTCGCAAACCGGAGGCTTTCGGAATCGCATAGAAGGAGAGGCGAATTTAGACTTTTGACCGAGGACTTTTATAAAGAGGAGTCCTTACCACAGTATGTAGGTCCGATGTCCAAAATTCAGTTTCTTCCCTCAGCGATCGTGTTTGTGATGCCAAAATTGTTAGATCTCTTAATTTTCAATGAAATGCGAACTCCGGTTGTAGTTTTAACACAACTTTTATTCTGGCAGCAGCAGCAAGCTTCTGGCTGATTGCCAGTTCCTTTCTCTTACTGAGACCACATGGTCAAAATGGCTGTTCATATACCTGATCAGTTTACAGAAAAGAACGTGCCTTCTTTGACCTTATTGGCTCAATTGATATTCTGTTAACCTTTAATTGGCTCGCTATCAAAGGTCCTAAAATGTCAAGTTGATTGATGACTTAATGCAACATGCTCCCACTTATGTAGCAGCTCTGATTTGTTGTCTGTGTATTCTCACAGCCTGTCTGAATGCAGCCTGTTTGAATTCTCTATCAGTAGGGCCCTATTTACATATTTAAATCAGTACTTAACATACATCTGGAGGGTGCCTTGGATGCCTACAGAACAGCCCAATCCAATATGGCGGGTAGCGCTATTCCTGCACGGAGTAAGCGCGCATATGTAACCCGCCATATTAGAAGATTATGCACCCGATTTGCTTAGAAACAGGGGCAGCGCCAATACATTTCAAGGCCCACATGTTCTTGAGCCATATTTTCTTTAACATATTTATAATCTGATGAGAATCTTAGCTTGTGCCTATTGAAGGAAAAACAATTTTTCTATGGAATTACTGTAATTGCATGTTTTGGGGAAAAATCCTTTCCAGGCAGCAGTGTGAACAATAACATGCTTGTTACGTTTGGAATTAGCAGCAATATTGGGAAAATAAATATTGCTCCATAGCGAATTGTTAAATAAAAGAAAGACTTCACGACATCGGAACAAAGGAACATGGGAACAGGAGAAGGCTATTCAGCCCTTCGAGCCTGTTCCGCCATTCAATGAGATCATGCTGATCTGTGACCTAACTCCATATACCTGTCTTTGATCCATAATCCCTTAATACCTTTGGTTAACAAAAAGCTATCAATCTCAGATTTAAAATTAATAAGTGTTTCCTAATTTTACTCCTGAAAGGTTTAGCTCTAATTTTTAAATAAAGACCCCCAGTCCTAGAAGCCCCAACCAACGGAAATAGTTTCTCTCTATCTACCCTATCTATTCTCCTTAATATCCTGAATCGATCAAATCACTTCTTCACCTTCTAAATTCTAGGGAATACAACCCAAATTGTATAATCTCTCCTCGTAACTTAACACTTGTAGTCCAGGTATCATTCTGGTAAACCTACACTGCACTCTCTCCAAGGCCACTATATCCTTCCTAAGGTGTGGAGCCCTGACTTGCTCACGTACTTCAGGTGTGGTTTAACCAGGGTTTTGTACAGTTACAGCATAACTTCTACCACCTTGTATTCTAGTCCTCTAGTTATAAAGACTAGCATTCCATTACCATTTTTGATTATTCTCTGTACCTGTTCATGACATTTTAATGATCTATGTATATGGAATCCCAAGTCTCTTTGGACCTCCACTGAGTTTAGCTTTTCACCATTTAGAAAGTACCCTGCTCCATCCTTTTTAGGTCCGAAGTGAATGACCTTGCATTTGCTTACATTGAAATCCATTTGCCACAGTTCTGTCCATTCACTTAATCTATTGATATCCCTTTGTAATTTTATGCTTTTATTTACATTGCCTACTGTGCCATCAATCTTTGTGTCATCGGCAAATTTGGATATATGACTTTCTACACCATCACGTAAGTACCTCAGGACGTTCCAAAGCACTTTAAAGAATGAAGAAAGAATTACATTTCTACAGCATCTTTCACAACCTCAGGACATCCCAAAGCACTTTACAGCCAATGAAGTACTTTTGAAGGGTCATCACTGTTGTAATGTAGGTAACGAAGCAGCCAATTATGCATGGCAAAACGCAATGTGATAATGTGCAGATAATCTGTTCTTGTTATATTGATTGAGGGATAAATATTGGTCCGAGGACACCAGGGTAATTCCATTGCCCTTCTTCGAAATAGTGCCCATGGGATCTTTCACGTCCACCTGAGAGAGCAGATGGGACCTTGGTTTAACGGTTCATCTGAAAGATGGCACCTCCGACAGTGAAGCACTCCCTCAGCACTGCACTGGAGTGTCAGCCTGGATTTATGTGTTGAAGTCTCTGGAGTGGGACTTGCACCCATAACCTCCTGACTAAATGGTGGTAGTGCTACCCACTGACCCACAGCCGACAGTCAGTGAAGTACTTTTGCAGTGTTGTCACTGTCGTAATATAGGCTAATGCTTATATATTTTGTCCTGCAAACTCTAACAGGCACTAAAAAAGAAACACGTTTGCTTAATTATTATTAATGCAAGTAAACCTTGTTCAATGGAAAACCCATTTAATTAGTATTCCAAGTCAGATAACCCTAAATTGTTCATTGAACTCATATCAGTAAAGGTGACGGTAGAGTAGGTAAGCGCATCTTAACTTGGCAGTAATTATGTTGCGAACTATTGATGCTCCAGAGAGGAAGCCTGTTCATGTCTTTTTAAAAAACCCTTCATTAAACAGATTTGTCAGTGGATATTAGGTCTTTGATCAAACAGAAATTAGTGCATGATATATATCAAGGAGGCAAAGAATAAAAGTCAGCAAGTGATCTGCTCTTCAAATTAGCAGTCTGCTAATTAGCTTAGAGTTTCCAGTTGGTTTATTTTGTTGTGACATGAACTGCGAAAATGTGTCAGCGTGCAATCAATAATTATAACATGAAAAATGACTAGTGCTTGGAGCTCAAATGACATTAAAATCATAGTTATAATACCAAAGCCTGAATACTGCGCATATTTAAAGTTAGTGTAAATAAAATAAGACAGGGAACATGGACGGGAGATTACAGAAGAGCTCGAGAGTGAGGAGTCAGAGGAGGAAGGAGACATGGAGTTGGGGGGTGGGGGGGCATCATGTGGAAAGAGAAAGTTAGTGAGGGGCAGAAGGAGGGAGACGGAGCAGTTCCGCTGCCTAAACCTAATGTAAGGAAGAGGCTGAAACTGTAAGAAACATAGAAACATAGAAAATAGGTGCAGGAGCAGGCCATTCAGCCCTTCTAGCCTGCACCGCCATTCAATGAGTTCATGGCTGAACATGAAACTTCAGTACCCCCTTCCTGCTTTCTCACCATAACCCTTGATCCCCCGAGTAGTAAGGATTTCATCTAACTCCCTTTTGAATATATTTAGTGAATTGGCCTCAACTACTTTCTCTGGTAGAGAATTCCACAGGTTCACCACTCTCTGGGTGAAGAAGTTTCTCCTCATCTCGGTCCTAAATGGCTTATCCCTTATCCTCAGACTGTGACCCCTGATTCTGGACTTCCCCAACATTGGGAACATTCTTCCTGCATCTAACCTGTCTAAACCCGTCAGAATTTTAAACGTTTCTATGAGGTCCCCTCTCATTCTTCTGAACTCCAGTGAATACAAGCCCAGTTGATCCAGTCTTTCTTGATAGGTCAGTCCCGCCATCCCGGGAATCAGTCTGGTGAATCTTCGCTGCACTCCCTCAATAGCAAGAATGTCCTTCCTCAAGTTAGGAGACCAAAACTGTACACAATACTCTAGGTGTGCCCTCACCAAGGCCCTGTACAACTGTAGCAACACCTCCCTGCCCCTGTATTCAAATCCCCTCGCTATGAAGGCCAACATGCCATTTGCTTTCTTAACCGCCTGCTGCACCTGCATGCTAACCTTCAATGACTGATGTACCATGACACCCAGGTCTCGTTGCACCTTCCCTTTTCCTAATCTGTCATCATTCAGATAATAGTCTGTCTCTCTGTTTTTACCACCAAAGTGGATAACCTCACATTTATCCACATTATACTTCATCTGCCATGCATTTGCCCACTCACCTAACCTATCCAAGTCACTCTGCAGCCTAATAGCATCCTCCTCGCAGCTCACACTGCCACCCAACTTAGTGTCATCCGCAAATTTGGAGATACTGCATTTAATCCCCTCGTCTAAATCATTAATGTACAATGTAAACAGCTGGGGCCCCAGCACAGAACCTTGCGGCACCCCACTAGTCACTGCCTGCCAATCTGAAAAGTACCCGTTTACTCCTACTCTTTGCTTCCTGTCTGACAACCAGTTCTCAATCCACATCAGCACACTACCACCAATCCCATGTGCTTTAACTTTGCACATTAATCTCTTGTGTGGGACCTTGTCGAAAGCCTTCTGAAAGTCCAATTATACCACATCAACTGGTTCTCCTTTGTCCACTTTACTGGAAACATCCTCAAAAAATTCCAGAAGATTTGTCAAGCATGATTTCCCTTTCACAAATCCATGCTGACTTGGACCTATCATGTCACCATTTTCCAGATGCACTGCTATGACATCCTTAATAATTGATTCCATCATTTTACCCACTACTGAGGTCAGGCTGACCGGTCTATAATTCCCTGTTTTCTCTCTCCCTCCTTTTTTAAAAAGTGGGTTTACATTGGCTACACTCCACTCCATAGGAACTGCTCCAGAGTCAATGGAATGTTGGAAAATGACTGTTAATGCATCCACTATTTCCAAGGCCACCTCCTTAAGTACTCTGGGATGCAGTCCATCAGGCCCTGGGGATTTATCGGCCTTCAATCCCATCAATTTCCCCAACACAATTTCCCGACTAATAAGGATTTCCCTCAGTTCCTCCTCCTTACTCGACCCTCTGACCCCTTTTATATCCGGAAGGTTGTTTGTATCCTCCTTGGTGAATACCGAACCAAAGTACTTGTTCAATTGGTCTGCCATTTCTTTGTTCCCCGTTATGACTTCCCCTGATTCTGACTGCAGGGGACCTACATTTGTCTTTACTAACCTTTTTCTCTTTACATACCTATAGAAACTTTTGCAATCCGCCTTAATGTTCCCTGCAAGCTTCTTCTCGTACTCCATTTTCCCTGCCCTAATCAAACCCTTTGTCCTCCTCTGCTGAGTTCTAAATTTCTCCCAGTCCCCAGGTTCGCTGCTATTTCTGGCCAATTTGTATGCCACTTCCTTGGCTTTAATACTATCCCTGATTTCCCTAGATAGCCACGGTTGAGCCACCTTCCCTTTTTTATTTTTACGCCAGACAGGAATGTACAATTGTTGTAATTCATCCATGCGGTCTCTAAATGTCTGCCATTGCCCATCCACAGTCAACCCCCTAAGTATCATTCGCCAATCTATCCTAGCCAATTCACGCCTCATACCTTCAAAGTTACCCTTCTTTAAGTTCTGGACCATGGTCTCTGAATTTACTGTTTCATTCTCCATCCTAATGCAGAATTCCTCCATATTATGGTCACTCTTCCCCAAGGGGCCTCTCACAATGAGATTGCTAATTAATCCTCTCTCATTACACAACACCCAGTCTAAGATGGCCTCCCCCCTAGTTGGTTCCTCAACATATTGGTCTAGAATACCATCCCTTATGCACTCCAGGAAATCCTCCTCCACCGTATTGCTTCCAGTTTGGCTAGCCCAATCTATGTCCATATTAAAGTCACCCATTATAACTGCCACACCTTTATTGCATGCACCCCTAATTTCCTGTTTGATGCCCTCCCCAACATCCCTATTACTGTTTGGAGGTCTGTACACAACTCCTACTAACACTTTTTGCCCTTTGGTGTTCTGCAGCTCTACCCATATAGATTCCACATCATCCAAGCTAATGTCTTTCCTAACTATTGCATTAATCTCCTCTTTAACCAGCAATGCTACCCCACCTCCTTTTCCTTTTATTCTATCCTTCCTGAATGTTGAATACCCCTGAATGTTGAGTTCCCAGCCCTGATCATCCTGGAGCCACGTCTCCGTAATCCCAATCACATCATATTTGTTAACATCTATTTGCACAATTAATTCATCCACCTTATTGCGGATACTCCTTGCATTAAGACACAAAGCCTTCAGGCTTGTTTTTTTAACACCCTTTGTCCTAAGTTCAAATAGGAGGTGAAAAAGAGGCAGAGGTTGCAGGAGAAAGCAACAACTGCCCAAAAGTTTGGGAAAGAGCACGGGAGGAGGGAATAGCCAGAGATTTAAAAATGATGGGAGGATTATCAGGTGTACTTCTTTTATTAGGAGCAATGATTACATTGGTCTCGGTTAATGTGAACGGACTGGGGGTGGGGGCGGGGGGCGGGGGGAGAGAAGAAATTGCAGCAGTTGTTGCAGTTTTTTAAAGGCACGGACCTATTGTGACCGCAAGAAACCTTTTGGGATGAAGAGATCCTAGAAAGAGTTCAGAAGGTTTGGAAGGGAGAAGTGTTTGCAAGTTGCACAAATAATAAGCGTAGAGGGATGGCTGTTTTAGTGAGTTTGCCCATAAAAGAGAACGTTGCATTGGTGGACAAGGACACTGAGGGGAGATTTTTGCAGGTAAAGGTACAAATGGATGAATTGAATTGTGATTTGTTTAATATCTGTGCGCTGAATGACCATTGTAAACGTTGTGAGTTTCTTTGGTGGTTATTCACAGAAGTGGCAGAGGCAGAAATCCCTTGTATAGTGGGGGATTTTAATGTATTTTTTATCTCGGATGGACATTTCAGCCCAGATGGCCTTTAAGGATGATAACTCCAAAGAGATGATTGTAAAAATGCTGACAAATTTAAATTTGAGAGACATATGGAGGGATCGGAACCCCATAAAAAGAGTTCTCCAGAAGAGATTGTGTGAGTGATGTTTTAAAACAGAGACAAATAGATTTTGTATTAATGCGGGAAGGGTTAAGTGCTGAGGTGATGGAAATTTATTATAAAAAAGTATTTTTTAGTGACCACTTGGCTTTGGTTCTTAAAATTAGGAAAAGCAGAGTTAAGATCGGACCAGGGCTATGGATTTTAAACAATCAGTAGCTGAAAGAAATTGCTTTTAAAGAAGGGATTTTAAATATAATAAAGAATGCTCGGAAGGAACCTTTATTCTTGAAAGAAAAAAGAGTTTGGTGGGACAATTTCAGATATGAGGTAAAAGTTTTTTCAGTACATTATGGGAAAGAAAGAGCAACAGCTAATCAGCGTCAAGAAAAGAATATAAATAGATGGTTGACAGATATCTGTAGAGCAGTTGACGGAGGGGATAAGAGAGCAGAGACTAAGTGGAAGGTTTTAAAGGAAGAGTGGGAATTATTGCAAGCTGAAAATGCAAGGGGGAAATTCTCCGTGCAAAGGCTAAAGGTGCATTGGAGGGAGAAAGATGCACTCGATATTTTCTGGAGCAAGAGAAGTTGTGACAAAGGTTATCTTTAATAGGAGAGTTGAAGGTTGGGGAAAAGATCATTAATGAAAGTGGGGAGATTATGGAGGCGGCTAGTAGATTTTATCAAGAGTTATATATACAAAAGAAGACATTCACAAATTGGCAATGGAGAAGGTTAGTGCTTTTATTAAAGAGGGTTTAAAGGAGGATGAGAGAAGCATGTGTGGCAAAGAAGTAGGATTAGCGGAAATAAAAGTAGCAATAAGTAGAATGAGGGTGGGGGAAAACCCAGGGCCTGATGGACTAAGTGCAGAATTTTATAAAGAATTTTAGAGATTTTAAGTCGGTTGGTCTTAGAGGTTTTTAAGGAGATTAAAACTGAGGGAAGCCTGGCCCCATCTATGGCGAGATGTATCATAAGCTTAGCTTATAAAAATAAAGGGGATAGAAGGGATTTGAAGAATTGGAGGCTTATCACTTTATTAAATGTGGATTATAAGATCCTGGCGAGGGTTATGGCAAATCATATGAAGGAGGTGATGCCACAGATAGTTTCACCTCTCAGTCCTCTGGAATCATAGGCTGGGACATCGCTGACTCTGTGGTCTCAATCCGAGATGCGATAGAAATCATGGAAGAGAATGGGAGGGGAGTTTATGTGCTAAAGATGGATCAAGAGAAAGCCTTTGATAGAGTCTCTCATGAGCTTTTAATTGATGGTTTTGGAAGCATTTGATTTGGGGGAAAATTTCATTGAGTGGATAAGGATTTTTTATTCAAACACATTTAGCTGTATTAAATCTAATGGCTTTTTTATCTCAATATATTCCAGTACAGAGATCAGTGAGATATTGTGTCCCCTGTCCCCAGTGTTGTACACATTGGTAACAGAACCATTAGGTTACATGATGCGAAAGGAACAAGGCATAGTTGGGATTGCGGTTCCCAGTTCCGGGCAGGTGTCAGTGATACACCAATATTCAGATGACATGACCTTAACATTGAGAGATGGGGAGTCAGTGAGGAAAGCTATGGGAGTAGAGGAGGAGTATTGTAGAGCTTCAGGAGCCAGAGTAAATGATAGTAAGTCCCAATGCCTATGTTGTGTGAAGGAGTAGGGGGCAGTGGTTGGAGGAAAGCCCTTTTAAGGAGGTGGAGGTTTTAGAAGTTCTGGGGATGCATATGGGGTGCAAGAAGGATAGGGATGAAGTGGATCGAATAAATTGGGAACCGTAGGTTATGATTAAAAGATTTTGAGAAGCTGGGAAAGAAGGTGGTTGAAAGGCAAGGAGGAGCAAAGTGGTGGCAGCTCTCCTGCTATCTAATCTATGGTACTTATTGATGGTGGTGGATATTCCTAAGTGGGTGGAAAAGTATATTCAAGAGGCTTGTGTAAAGTTTTATGGGAAGGGAAACCAGCCTTGGTTGCTTACAATACCATCATTGGACAGTGAAATCAAGGAGGACTCAATTTCCCAGATATTGCTTTGAAGAAAAAATCCTTTCGCATTAAATGGGTGAAAAGATTTCTTCAAAAGTCAAATACAAGTTTTTGGTGGAGTTGTTTCCAGCATTTTTTAAATGAAGTGTGATAAAAATACAGGGAATATATTATATGGAACACAACAATAAATTTTTGAAATCGATTAAAGCTGTCCCTCGGTTTTATAAGGGAGTTGTAGACACTTTGGCCCAATTTTTAAAAAGGGTGCAGTTTATGCCCCAAGGTGCTGAGGAATTTTTAGACCAGCCCTTATTTTTGAACATTGAAAGAGAGGTATTATTTAATCAAGCTTTGATAAAAGCTGGTATTATATATAGAAACATAAAAATTGACAGCATATCCGCGCCGGCCGACAAAGAGCCGCACGGCCCTCGGTCAGCAGCTCTAAAAGTTACATATCATCATCATCATCATCATAGGCAGTTCCTCGGGATCGAGGAAGACTTGCTTCCACTCCTGAAGTGAGTTCTTTGGTGGCTGAACAGTCCAATACGAGAACCACAGACTCTGTCACAGGTGGGACAGATAGTCGTTGAGGGGAGGGGTGGGTGGAACAAGTTTGCCGCAAGCTCTTTCCGCTGCCTGCGCTTGATCTCTGCATGCTCTCGGCGTTGAGACAGGAGGTGCTCAGCGCCCTCTCGGATGCACTTCCTCCACTTAGGGTGGTCTTGGGCCAGGGACTCCCAGATGTCAGTGGGAATGTCGCACTTTATCAGGGAGGCTTTGAGGATGTGCTTGTAGCGTTGTCGCTGCCCACCTTTGGCTCGTTTGCCATGAAGGAGCTCCGAGTAGAGCACTTGCTTTGGGAGTCTCGTGTCTGGCATGCGGACTATGTGGCCTGACCAGCGGAGCTGATCGAGTGTGGTCAGTGCTTCAATGCTGGGGATGTTAGCCTGAATGAGGACACTGATGTTGGTGCGCCTATACTCCCAGGGGAATTAAGGATCTTGCAGAGACATCATTGGTGATATTTCTCCAGCAACTTGAGGTGTCTACTATACATGGTCCATGTCTCTGAGCTATACAGGAGGGCGGGTATTACTACAGCCCTGTAGACCATGAGCTTGGTGACAGTTTTGAGGGCCTGGTCTTCAAACACTCTTTTCCTCAGGCGGCTGAAGGATGCACTGGTGCACTGGAGGTGGTGTTGGATCTCGTTGTCGATGCCTGTTCTTGTTGATAGGAGACTCCCGAGATATGGGAAGTGGTCCACGGTGTCCAGGGCCACACCGTGGATCTTGATGACTGGGGGGCAGTGCTGTGCGCTGAGGACAGGCTGGTGGAAGATCTTTGTCTTACGGATGTTTAGTGTAAGGGTTATGCTTTTGTATGCCTCAGTAAATACGTCGACTATGTCCTGGAGTTCAGCCTGTGTATGTACGCAGACACAGGCGTCGTCCACGTAATTTAGCTCAACAACAGAGGTTGGGGTGGTCTTGGATCTGGCCTGGAGACGGTGCAGGTTGAACAGGTTCCCATTGGTTCTGTAGTTTAATTCCACTCGTAGGGAGCTTGTTGACTGTGAGGTGGAGCATGGCAGCGAGAAAGATTGAGCAGAGGGTCGGGGCGATGACGCAGCCCTGTTTGACCCCGGTCCGGACGTGTATTGGGTCTGTAGTGGATCCGTTGAGAAGGATCACGGCCTGCATGTTGTCGTGGAGCAGGTGAAGGATGGTGACGAACTTTTGGGGGCATCCGAAACGGAGGAGGACGTTCCATAGACCCTCACGGTTGACAGTGTCAAAGGCCTTCATAAGTTCGAAGATGGCCATGTATAAGGGCTGACGCTATTACCTGCATTTTTCCTGTAGCCGTCGCGTTGCAAAAATCATGTCCGTTGTGCTCCGTAGCGGACGAAATCCGCACTGTGACTCTGGGAGGAGCTCCTCGGCAACGGGAAGAAAACGGTTGAGGAGCAATCTAAAGACGACTTTCCCAGTGGCTGATAGCAGGGAGATTCCTCTTAAGTTGCCGCAGTCAGACTTGTCCCCTTTTTTAAAGATGGTCACGATTATTGCATCTCTGAGATCCCCACATGCTCTCCTCCCTCAAGATGAGAGAGATGAGGTCATGTATTCGCGCCAGCAGTGCCTCTCTGCCATACATCAATGCCTCAGCAAGGATTCTGTCCGCACCCGTAGCCTTGTTGTTTTTAAGCTGTCTTATGGCTTTTTCTACCTCGTGCAGCGTTGGGGTCTCACTGAGGTTGTCATGCATCTCACATTACTGTATATAACTGTATCTTACCATGCTATACATGACTGTAACTGGATATGACCTGTAACAATAAGCATACCTTACCACCAGGGGTGCACTTGCAGGAGACACTCCATACCTGTCCCACTGCGGTATATAAAGTGAGGTCTCAGGCAAGTGCAGCACGGGAGAGAGGGAATTATAGGTGCAGGTCCTGAGTGACCTTGACTTCAGCATGTGTCTCGTGTAAGTCAGTACATTAGAGTCAGTACTTAACAATGACGATGAGTTACGAGATCACAGAATCCACAGAATGGCGACCAACAGCTCAGATGAGAAATACAATGCTGGAGATAATTGGGATGACTTTATAGAAAGGCTCCAGCAAAGCTTTGTGACCAAAGACTGGCTGGGTGACGATAAGGCAGACAAGAGAAGAGCCCATCTCTTGACCAGCTGTGGCTCGAAAACATATGCTTTAATGAAAGACCTGCTGGCACCCGAGAAACCAGCAAGCAAGTCATTTGAGGAGTTGAGCACACTGGTGAGAGACCACCTGAAGCCAGTGAGCAGCCTACACATGGCCAGAAACAGGTTCTACAACTACAGATGCTGTGTGGGCCAAAGCATACCCCACTTTGTGGTGGAACTTCGGAGGCTGGCTAGTTTATGTGAGTTTTCCGATGAACTAAGGAGAGAAGTACTGAGAGACGTTTTTATTGAAGGAATAGGCCATGCAGGCATATTCCGAAAGCTTATAGAGACTAAGAACTTGACTCTAGAGGCAGCAGCACTGGTCGCACAGACGTTCTTGGCAGGCGAAGAAGAAACGATGCTGATCTACACTTCGGGTACGACAACCAACGAGGCATCGGAACAAGGGGTTCAAGTTGTGAAACAAACCGCTACCCCCACACACAGACAAAGGCTTGAGAGCAGGCCTTCAACAGCAGACAGTGGCGCCAGAAGCCATCAAAATCAAGGGCCACATGAACGGCCGATCACACCTCATCAACCCACAATACAAACAATCAACAACAGATTGAGAGAATCTCAAGGGAGATCAGCCAGACGCAGCTCATCCTTCTGAAACAATGGAAACGGTCTGTGTTGGAGATGTGGGGGAAGGCACTCAACCAGGGTGTGTTGATTTCAGCATGCCATTTGCAGAAACTGCAACTACACAGGACATCTGGCTCGCATGTGCAGAAAATCAGCAGCTCGGCTGGTATACAAATCGGAAGGGTTGGAAAGCGGACCAGAAGACGGTGGGGACAGTGCCCTAGACACCGATATACAGCGGGTTAACACGATCGATGTCCACTGTTCTTACACCAAGACACCTCCAATTATGATGAGGGTTCTACTCAACGGGATACCCGTCAACATGGATACCCGTCAACAATTTGAACAGCTGTGGCCGCACAAAAGCAACAGACCAAAACTCACAAAGATCGATACCAAACTAAGGACCTATACTAAAGAAATTGTCCCAGTCCTTGGCAGCGCCATGCTCTCAGTCACACAAAGGGATGGTGCACCGACTTTCCCTGTGGATTGTCCCCAGGGATCTCCCAGCCCTGTTGGGGAGAAGCTGGCTAGCAGAACTTAATTGGAAATGGGATGATGTTCATGCCATGTCGTCAGAGGAACGGACCTCCTGCTCAACAATTCTAAGCCGTTTTGAACATCTCTTTCAGCCAGGTGTGGGCACTTTCAAAGGGGCTAAAGTTAGAATCTACATCACACAGAATGCCAGACCGGTCCATCACAAGGCGAGAGCTGTGCCTTATGTATTGAGGGAAATGATTGAAAACGAACTGGACTAGCTTCTGCAGGAAGGCATAATTTCTCCTGTGGAATTCAGCGACTGGGCAAGCCCCATCGTCCCCGTCATGAAGCCTGATGGATCCGTGCGAATCTGTGGGGATTACAAGTCTACCATAAATAGAGTCGCTCTACAGGACCAATACCCGCTGCCCAGAGCGGAGAACCTATTTGCCACGTTGGCTGGAGGAAAACTTTTCTCGAAACTTGACCTCACATCTGCGTATATGACACAAGAACTGACCGAAGAGTCTAAGCTACTCACCACCATCAACATACATCGAGGCCTTTTTGTGTACAATCAATGCCCATTCGGCATCAGGTCGGCAGCTGCTATATTCCAGTGCAACATGAGAAATCTGCTCAAGTCCATCCCGGGGACGGTTGTGTTTCAAGATGACATACTCATCACGGGCAGGGACACCGACTCTCATCTCCGCAATCTTGAGGAAGTACTAAGTCGATTGGATCGGGTAGGCCTAGGAGTTAAGAAATTCAAGTATCTGTTTCTCGCGCCTGAGGTTGAATTTTTGGGCAGAAGGATTGCCGCTGATGGAATCCGCCCAACAGAATCCAAAGCCGAAGCAATTCGCCTGGCACCCAGGCCCCGGAATGTCTCGGAACTGCGTGCCTTTCTCGGGCTACTCAATTACTTTGGGAACTTTATGCCCGCTGCTGGAGCCTCTCCAAGTGCTACTCAGAAAGGGGTGCGATTGGTTTTGGGGGGACGCCAAAGAACGCACCTTCAATAAGGCACACAACCTTCTATGTTCCAACAGTGTTTTAGCCTTTTTTGATCCAGGTAAAAAGTTAGTCCTTACATGTGATGCATCAGCGTATGGGGTCGGGTGCATTTTACAGCACGTCAATGATGCGGGTAAATTGCAGCCCATTGCTTATGCCTCCAGGTCACTTTCGCGGGCGGAGCGCGGGTACGGTATGGTTGAGAAGGAGGCACTCGCGTGCGTGTACGGTGTCAAAAAGATGCACCAATACCTTTTTGGGGCCAAGTTTGCATTAGAAACTGACCGCAAACCCCACACGTCCCTAGTATCCGAGTGCAAGGCAATCAACGGCAACGCCTTGGCACGCATTCAGCGGTGGGCACTCATGCTGGCGGCTTACGACTACACGATAAAGCACAGACCAGGCAAAGACAACTGTGCCGACGCGCTTAGCAGGCTACCCTGATGACCACAGAAGGGTCCGATGAACAGGACTGTGAGATGGTCATGGCAATCAATGCCTTTGATTCCACAAGTTCGTCCATGACGGCTCACCAAATCAGAGCCTGGATGACCAGCGACCCCACGTTATCTCTAGTTAAAAGATGCGTTTTAACCAGTGACTGGGCAGAGGCTCGTGATGCCTGACCCGAGGAGGTCAAACCCTTCCATTGGTGCATACATGAACTCTCACTACAGGCAGACTGCCTGATGTGGGGCAGCCGAGTAGTTATGCCCTTGCGAGGCAGGGAGGCGTTTGTCCGGGAGCTCCATCGCAAGCACCCGGGGATCGTCCTTATGAAGGCCACAGCCAGATCTCATGTCTGGTGGCCTGGCATTGACGCGGACTTGGAGCTCTGCGTCCGTCGGTGCACCATTTGTGCCCAACTCAATAATGCTCTCAGGGAAGCCCCCCTAAACCCCTGGCCCTGGCCCACCAAACCGTGGTCACGGGTGCATGTAGACTATGCAGGCCCATTCATGGGCAAAATGTTCCTCGTAGTTGTTGATGCATTTTCAAAATGGATCGAGTGCACCATTTTAAACTCGAGCACCACCTCCACCACTGTGGAGAGCCTTAGAACCATGTTTGTAATGCACGGCATTCCTGACATATTGGTTAGTGATAATGGTCCGTGCTTCACCAGCGCAGAATTTCATGATTTTATAGTTGACCACGGTATAAATCACGTTAAGACAGCACCTTTCAAGCCGGCCTCCAATGGCCAGGCGGAGTGAGCAGTGCAGATCATTAAGCAAGGCATGCTCAGAATCCAAGGTCCCACGCTACAGAGCTGCCTGTCATGACTGCTGTTGGCATACAGATCTCATCCGCATTCGTTGACTGGGATTCCCCCCGCGCAACTGTTGATGAAACGAACCTTAAAGACCAGGCTCTCGTTAATCCTCCCAGACATGCATGAAATTGTTGAGGCTAAGCGTCTAAAGCTAACTGAGTACCATGACCGAAATTCGAGGGGGAGGTGGAATGAGATAGGGGACAAAGTGTTTGTGCTAAACTATGGCCGGGGTCCCAAATGTCTTGCAGGGACAGTAACAGACAAAGAGGGAAACAGGCTACTGGTTGTACAAATGGACAATGGCCAAACCTGTCGGAGGCATGTAGACCAAGTAAAAAGTAGATTCATTGATAACACTGAAGAACCAGAGGCAGACTACACCTGGTGGACAGACAGAGGGAACAACCTGAGGAAAGGGCAGTCTCAACAGACAGCCCAGGCGAGATACCAGCAATCACACCGAATGAAAAACAGGCACCAAGGCAAACAACTGAACCACAACTAAGACGCTCCACTTGAGAGCGCAGACCACCTGAGAGATTGAATCTATAAAGGCAATAAGACCTTGGGGGAGGGTGATGTCATGTATCTCACATTACTGTATATAACTGTATCTTACCATGCTATACATGACTGTAACTGGATATGACCTGTAGCAATAAGCATACCTTACCACCAGGGGTGCACTTGCAGGAGACACTCCATACCTGTCCCACTGTGGTATATAAAGGGAGGTATCAGGCAAGTGCAGCACGGGAGAGAGGGAATTAAAGGTGCAGGTCCTGAGTGACCTTGACTTCAGCATGTGTCTCATGTAAGTCAGTACATTAGAGTCAGGACTTAACAGAGGTGGTGGCGGGTAGCATGCTGCAGGATCGAGTCAAAGGCAGAGTCTTGATTGAGGAGATCTTCGAAGTGCTCCTTCCAGTGGGCCCTGACTGCCTCGGTGTCCTTGATGAGTGTTTCCCCGTTCTTGGTCAGCAGTGGGGAGGGGCCTTAGGTGTTTGGCCCGTAGGTGGCCTTGACTGCGATGAAGAATCTTCGTACATCATGGTTGTTGGCCAGCTGCTGTATCTCCTGCGCTTTCTCCATCCACCACCTGTGAGGACCCGAAGAGCAAGAATGGGAATGCCATGGGGCACGATTTTAAGATGGGGATTGCAGCAGAGTCTTCCCGAATCTAATGGAGTGGCAATTAATTTAATCTTCAGTTTGGCTAGATTTGTGATTGTGAAGGATTTGTGAAGGAATGCTCTATTTTTTAAGGGGAAGAGAATGAACCTGAGTATTTTAAATATAAACTAAAAGATCATTATAAGGCTCTGTGCATGTTTTATTCAGAAAGGAATTTAAAGATAGTATTTTATAATCAATTTGTAAAGTAAAATAGATTATTATATTTTATAGTAGACAAATTAAACTTCAGGTTTTAATGTTAATATGTGTTGGAGGAATGGCTGTGCAGAGGGACGGAATGAATTTGCATGATACAATGGAATGATCACGATTTTCTAAATGTCCTTAATGTTCAATAAATATTAATTTCAAAAAAAGTAGGTAGAACTTTCGTCTCTGAGTCAGAAGGTTGTGTGTTCACATCCTGCTCCAGGGACATGAGAACAAAAAAATCTAGGTTTAGACTTCAGTGCAGTACTGAAGGAGTCCTGCACTGTTGGAGGTGCTATCTTTCAGATGAGATGTTAAAGATGTCTGCTCTCTCCGGTGAATGTAAAAGATCCCATGGCACTATTTTGAAGAAGAGCAGGGGAGTTATTCCTGGTGTCCTGGCCAATATTTATCCCTCAATCAACATCACCAAAACAGATTATCTAGTCATTATCACATTGCTGTTGGTGGGAACGTGCTGCGCGCACATTGGATGCTGTATTTCCTACATTACAACAGTGACTACACTTCAAAAAGTTCTTCATTGGCTGTAAAGCACTTTGAGACGTCTGGTGGTCGTGAAAGGTGCTATATAAAAGCAAGTTGATTTTTCTTTACATTGTTTAAAATGTTAGGAATCTACACAAGCTAACAGTCAGTGTTTTCATTATGCCAGCTTGGTAGCATTTCAAGAGAAAAATTAGCTTTTTTCAATTGGCTGTCAATATCAACCAAACCGATCAGTTTTATAGCTTATTAGCACCAATCAGATGTTACTTTCTCCCACTGTTGGTTGTGCCCGCTGAACTACATTGTCTCCCGATCCAGCAATGCCTCAATTTTAAAACTCTCAAATCCCTCCATGCCACAACCCCACTATCTCTGTAACCATCTCCAGCTCTACCACACTCCCAAAACTCGACGCTCCTCCAATTCTGGTCTCTGAAACCCCGATATCCAGCGCTCCACGATTGGAAGCTGTGTCTTCAGCTGCCAAGGCCCTAAGCAACGTCTCTGGATAAAAGCAGGATTATTCCTCCAGCAAAGTGCAGTGAATGGAAGATAGTTACACATAAGAACATAAGAACATAAGAAATAGGAGCAGGAGTAGGCCATTTGGCCTCTCGAGCTTGCTCCACCATTCAATAAGATCATGGCTGATCTGATCTTGGGCTCAGCTCCACTTCCCTGCACGCTCTCCATAACCCTTCACTCCCTTATCGTTCAAAAGTCTGTCGATCTCTGCCTTAAATAGATTCAATGACCCAGCCTCCAGAGCTCTCTGGGGCGAGAATACCGCAGATTTACAACCCTCCAAGAGAAGAAATTCCTTCTTATCTCAGTTTTAAATGGGCGACCCCTTATCTGAAACTATGCCCCTAGTTCCAGATTCCCCCACGTGGAAACAACCTCTCTGCATCTACCTTGTCGAGCCCCCTCAGTATCTTATATGTTTCAATAAGATCACCTCTCATTCTTCTAAACTCCAATGAGTACAGGTCCAACCTGCTCAACCTTCCTTCATAAGTCAACATCTTCATCTCAGGAATCAACTTAGTGAACCTTCTCTGAACTGCCTCGCCTCCAATGCACGTATATCATTCCTTAAATAATGAGAAAAAAATTGTTGCCAATACTCTAGGCGAAATCTCACCAATACCCTGTACAGTTGTAGCATGACTTCCTTGCTTTTGTACTCCAACCTCCTTGCAATTAGAGCCAACATTCCATTTGCCTTTCTGATTACTTGCTGTACCTGCATACTAACCTTTTGTGTTCATGCACAAGTACCACCAGGTCCCGCTGTACTGCAGCATTTTGTAATCTCTCCATTTAAATAATAATTTGCTTTTTTATTTTTCTTGCCAAAGTGGATAACCTCACACTGTTCCACATTATATTCCATCTGCCAAATGTTTGCCCACTCACTTAGCGTATCTATATCCCTTTGTATATTTTTTGTGTCCTCCTCACAACTCGTTTTCTCACCCATCTTTGTACCATCAGCAAACTTGGCTACATTACACTTGGTCCCTTCATCCAAGTCATTAATATAGATTGTAAATAGTTGAGGCCCTAGCACCGATCCCTGTGGCACCCCACTAGTTACCATTTGCCAACCGGAAAATGACCAGTTTATCCCGACTCTGTTTTCTGTTAGTTAGCTAATCCTCTATCCATACTAATATATTACCCCCAATCCCGTGAACTTTTATCTTGTGCAGTAACCTTTTATGTGGCACCTGATCGAATGCCTTCTGGAAATCCAAATACACCACATCAACTGGTTGCCCCTTATCCACCCTGCTTGTTACATCCTTGATGAACTCGTGTAAATTTGTCAAGCATTATTTCCCATTCATAATACCATGCTAACTTTGCTTGACTGCATTATGATTTTCCAAATATCCTGCTACTGCTTCCTTAATATTGGACTCCAGAATTTTCCCAATGACAGATGTTAGGCTAACTGGTCTATAGTTTCCTGATTTCTGTCTCCCTCATATTTTAAATAGGGGTGTTACATTTGTGGTTTTCCAATCCGCTGGGACCTCTTCAGCCTTCAGGGAATTTTGGTAGATCACAACCAATGCATCCACTATCTCTGCAGCCACTTCTTTTAAGACCCTAGGATGCAGGCCATCGGGTCCAGGGGACTTCTCCGCCTTTAGTCCCATTATTTTATTGAGTACTTTTTTCTTTAGTGATAGTGATTGATTAAGTCCCCCCCCTTCACCATAGCCCCTTGATTATCTATTATTGAGATGTTTTTAGTGTCTTCTACCATGAAGACTGATGCACAATGTTTGTTCAAAATCTCTGTCATTTCCCTGTTCCCCATTATTAATTCCCCAGTCTCATCCTCTAAGGGGCCAACATTTACTTTAGCTAGCCTCTTCCATTTTATATACCTGTATACACAATACAAATAATGTGCATAAAATCAATCCCAGTCACTGACAGCAGTGCGGTCTCCAAGTGTGATTGACGGGGGAATTACCCAATCATCTCCATTCTGGGCAGGACTTGTGGTGTCACTATATGCAACCTTTTACTTTCACACTCTCCAAATTTTACTAAGTTCAGCCGCATTTCAGCAACTGGAAGAACATAGCCCGGTTCATTGCATTTTGCTGGAGGAATATTCCTGCTTTTATCAGGAGATGTTGCTGTAGTTTCGGTCATGAGCTCTGTTTGCTGTAGTTCGTGGAGGCTCTGTTTAAATAGACTGTTTGCTGAGTAATAGAGTGTTTGCTTTAGTGTGCTGCTTAAATAAGCTCTGTTTGCTGTTTGCTAAGAAAGTAGACTCTGTTTGCTGTAAAATTGTCTGACACAGTGGTGTCAATACTTCCTTTGAAAGAAAGTAAGTTTCAAATTAAATTGGTCAAAACTGTAAAAACACCAACCATTCATACAGCATCTCAGATGTGAAAAGATCTTTTCCAATTTGAGCTGTTGACTAAGTCCCTTTGTTTTTCCAAAAATGTTCTGATTTTATTTGGGTCCATCCAATTGCTTCCCATAAATAATGTACTGCTTTAAGCAGACAACATAAAATGACCAGAAATTGGTGAAAGTCTGCATGAAACTCAGCGACTCCAAATAATAATTGGAATCAAAATCACACCTGACTTCTTCATTTGTCTGCTTTCAAAATGTCACCAAAATAAAAACAAATCAAGACCAGTTCCAAATGCACTTGACATTTCTGCTAACACTTCTCAAGCCTGGCTTATTTCGAAGAAGGTTCCTTCATTCCTTATTGCACATCGCCCTCACCATTGCTATCATAAAATTTGTCACTTTCTTTATCACTTCTGTATTGTCAGCTATACAAATGTTAGAAAGAGTTCTGTTTCTTTGTCCATTTCTTCTACATTGTGTTTTCATTTTCTGTCTCTGTTTAGTCTATTTGAATCTTCATTATCAGTGAAGAAAGCCTATTTCAGAATACTATTCGGATGCCAGAGTTCGTCTTTCTTAGTTAGAGTTGCTGAGCAACATGCTATGCAAATTAAAAAACTATACTTCCAAAACTGGAGAGGTAATTTCACAAGTGTTTGGGAATGTGGAGGTGGTAGGGGCTGAGTGAGGGTGGGGGTGGGGGGGGGGGCGGTGTTAGTGTAAGGGAGGTTCTACTTCATCTGTAGCTTGTTTGTGGATGATGGGCAAGAGGCTGAGGGAAAGGATGGGGAGTGGAGGCAGGGTGAGAAGTGGAGGGAGAGAGAAGATAGGGACTCTGGCTTTCACTTGCATAACTCACTGAAAGCGATCAGTATCGAAATGACAATTCACACATCTGCTTTTGGTTTTCTATTATGTATGGGAGGAGAAATATTAATCTTTTTTTCATTTTAACTGGTCAGGTCATGACTTATCTAAAGTTATCTGATGATCAAATTATGTTCTGTAGGCTAATGCGTGGCTGTAGAGACAACAAGTCAACTGATCTTCATTCTCTTCATGGGAATATTTAAAATGTTGTTTGATTGCAATGCAGTACTTGCAAATGCCAATAGGATGTGAGAAATAGCTCTTTTTAGAATTTGCAGTGGCACTTGAGAATGTGCTTTGGAGGGGACTGTGCAGAGCATCCAATAACAATGAATGAGGACAGGAGGCCAGGCATGGATAGCCAAGGCATGCCAGAAAAACATTAGAACATAGGAAATAGGAGCAGGAGTAGGCCATTCAGCCCCTCGAGCCTCCTTCGCCATTCAATATCATGGCTGATCTTCTACCTCAACTCCACCTTCCCACATGTCCCCATATCCCTTGCTTCCCTTATTATCTAAGAATCTTTCGATCTCTGTCTTAAATATATTCGACGACTGAGCATCCACAGCCCTTGAGTGCAGAGAATTCCAAAGATTCACAACCCTAAAGCAATTTGTCCTTATCTAAATGGCCGACCTTTTATTTTGAGACTGTGATGCCTAGTTCTAGACTCCCCAGCCAGGTGAAACATACTCCCAGCATCTACCCTGCCAAGCCCTTTAAGAATTTTATATGTTTTAATGAGATCGCATGTGAGATTTTTCACTGTGATGGTGTTGGGAGTAACAAGTTTTGGGCAGAAGGTTGGAGCACAGACAGACACGATTTTGCCCAGGAGATCATATTCAATTCAACAGTGGTCATCCCAATAAATTAGGAATATATTTCTTGAAAATTCACTAATTGTGTACACTGTACTATTCCACTGAAAGAAGAATCTGCACCACCTAATTTCATGTTGTCACATTTTTGTCCCAATTTTTGGATCAATTATTTCTCATGATAAATTCCAATGTTAACACTTATAACGATGCCTATAAATGTGTCATTCTGTACTTACACCCCTGTATCTTTATTTTATTTCTTATTTCTCTTGAAGCAGTTGTTCCAGCAGTGAACTGAATCTGCTAACCTGACCTTACATTTCTTCCCTCAGTGGGAAGAGTAAAGCAAGAAGCATGGAAGAATGTTGCGACAGAAATGCAAGGGCCTTCAGGTCAGAGATTAAAGAGATGAGGCTTTGGCAAAGAGGGAACAGAGTGCAAAGCCTTGGCTGGGATGCAGCTCTACCCCAGGTCAAATTTGCCTCCTGTAGCTTTCTTCAAAGTGTCAGCGGCTCAATCCCAACTCTTTCTGACAAACCTGGCAGCTGCTGCACGATGTGAGGATGAAAGAGAAAGTGTGGGCCATAGTCTGATGCTGGGACTGAGCAAGGCGGGGGAGTGAGGGGGTGGGGGGAATGGGAGGCCATTAGTAGCCAGAATCCATTTTGAATTCCTCAGGAAATCAAATTCAGTTTCAATGACTGAGTTCAATCAGAATCAAAGCTTCCAAAGCATTTACATTGTGAAATCAATCACAACCGGCACCAAAAATTTCTAATTTATATTAGCAGACTATAATAATGATATAATAATGATATAATAATGGCGCCCATGCAACAGTGCTACATTTCACAAAAGGAGTTCAGGGACACTAGAATAATACTGACCCTTAACGGTGAAGGTGTCAAAATTGGGGTGTCAATTATCACAGCAATCATTAGTCTCAAAAAACAAGAATCAAAACAAAAGAGACTGAAAAAATTGTCAGTTACGAAGAATTAAAAAGTGCCACATTTTGCTCCAGATTTATTGCAACCTCTGAGCCCATCCCTATTATAGGTGCAGTATGGTCGTTACATCAATTAATCAACCAAAAGCACTGTAATGATCTAAATTAGATTTGATATTAAGGTAAGCACTCCATTCATCTCTTGGAGTTAGATTTAAATTGCCAATGTATTTCCAGATCCATTTTCATTTTCATTTTCATTTACCTTTCTCCTTTTTCAAAGAACAAAGTAATAAAGAGGGTCGTATATCTTCAGTCCGATCCTTCAGCAATGGTGA
Source organism: Pristiophorus japonicus (assembly GCF_044704955.1). NCBI lineage: Eukaryota > Metazoa > Chordata > Chondrichthyes > Pristiophoridae > Pristiophorus > Pristiophorus japonicus. The sequence continues at coordinate 38,889,577 of NC_091986.1, read as the reverse complement.
CGGACGAGGTAAGTTTCTTTAATGGGATAAAATCCCAAATAATTCGTAGTTATGATACCAGTATAGATCTATTTAGAGCTTTCAATTAAGCAATGTACATTTTCTGGCTGTGAGTAATACGAGATTAATCACACACAGAGAATCATAGAAATTTACAGCATAGAAGGAGGCCATTCAACCCATCGTGTCTGCGCCAGTTATAAAAGAGCTATCCAGCCTAATCCCACTTTCCATCTCTTGGTCCGTACCTTTGCAGGTTACAGCACTTCAAGTGCATATCCAAATACTTTTTAAATGTGATGATGGCTTTTGCCTCTACCACCCTTTCAGGCAGTGAGTTCCAGACTCCCACCACCCTCTGGGTGAAAAAAGTTCTCCTCAACGCCCCTCTAATCCTTCTACCAACTACTATTAATCTCTACCCCCTGGTTATTGACCCCTCTACTAAGGGAAATAGTTCCTTCCTATCCACTCCATCTAAGCCCTTGATAATTTTATACATCTCAGTTAAGTCTCCCTTCAGCTTCCTTTGTTCCGAAGAAACCAGCCCCAACCTATCCAATCTTTCCTCATAGCTAAAATTCTGCAGTCCTGGCAACATCTCATAAATCTCCTCTGTACCCTCTCTAGTGCAATCTAACATTGCCCATTTTCTGATCAAATGGTCCAACAGCATGATATAAAAGACCATAAACACGAATATGCAGAAGAATATTCATAGATGTTAAGCTTATGCAATAACAAATTGTATTTATATAGAGCCTTTAACGTAGTAAAATGCTCCAAGGCGCTTCATAGGAGCGTAATCAGCTAAAATTTGACACCGAGTCACGTAAGAAGAAATTAGGGCAGATGACAAAAAGCTTGGTCAAAGATGTAGGTTTTAAGGAGCGTCTTAAAGAAGGAGAGAGAGGTAGAGAGCCGGAGATGTTTGGGGCGGTGGGGAGGGGGGGCGGAATTCCAGACCTTAGGGCCCAGGAAGCTGAGGGTGCTATGTCCAGTCATGATGCTTCAAGAAGTGTGGAACAGGCGTGATGGTCTTCTCCTGCCCATCAATTTTGTATGTTTGTAAATCATACATTGAATGACATCCTTCTTGTTTCCACAGAGAAATCTTCTTCTAACTTTGCTGCAGAAATTCATGCGACGGAGACCATCTTAGAAGATAGTCCACAGGTATCGGAGGGCAAAGAATCTTATACTGTGGAGCAATCCTCAAAAGTCTTGCCAAATACAGAGGAGCATCGACATGACATAGTTATACAGGTAGCAGACCAGTCATTTATTGCCAAATCCCCTGTAATGTCCTTACTCAATGGTGCTAAACCCACACGAGGCACATTCTATGGACAAGGTCATTCTATGACCTGAACCTTTATTCACAGGACCAAGAAGTCATGACCCTGCGTGGGACCTCCCTTTATATATCTGGATGACCAGGTAAGGAGTGTCTCCCACAAGTTCACCCCCTGTGGTCAAGGTGTGCATTGCTTAAGTATATACAGTATCGCAGTGGTGTTACATAGAGGTTACATACATGACATCACCTCCTCCCCAAAGTCTTATTGGGATCATAAGTTAAGTCTTTCAGGTGGTCTACGCTCCCTCGTTGAGCGCCGCAGTTGGGGCTCTGGTTGCTGAGCCTTGGCATGAGTCTGTCACCTGTGATGATTACGGCCTGTCCGGGCTGACCGCCGGGACTGTGCATGCTGCTGAATGTTCTTGTTGCTCGTTCACTGGCAGTGGTGTGAGCACCATCTCATGATCTTCCTCAGGTTCCTCAGTGTCCATGCTGAACCTTTTTTTTACTTAGTCCAGATGCTTACGGCACATCTGCCCATTGTTAAGTTTAACCACGATGACCCTGTTCCCCTTTTTGTCTATTACACTACCCTCAAGCCATTTGGGCCCCACGGCGTGATTGAGGACAAATGCGGGGTCATTTATTTCTATACATCTCCCCTTTGAATTTCAGTCATGGTATTCATTTTGGGACTGGCGCTTGCCCTCAACTATGTCAGTCAAGATTGGGTGAATGAGGGACAACCAAGTTTCGAGTGTTCGTTTCATAAGTAGTTCAGCGGGCAGGACCCCGTAAGCGAGTGTGGTCGGGTCCTATAGGCCAGCAGGAGGCGCGATAGGCGGCATTGAAGGGAGGGTCCTTGAATCCTGAGCATGCCTTGTTTAATGATTTGGACCGCACATTCCGCCTGGCCATTGGAGGCCAGCTTGAACGGTGCTGTCCTGACATGGTTGATGCCATTGCCCGACATGAACTCCCAGAATTCGTGAAATATGGGCCATTATCGCTAACAAAGATATTCGGCAAGCCGTGGGTTGCAAAGACCGCACATAGACTCTCCACGATGGTGGATGTCATGTACAAATTCAAAATGATGCACTTGATCCATTTCGAGTACGCATCTACCACAATGAGAAACATTTTTCCCATGAACGGGCCCGCGTAGTCTACATGAATACGTGACCATGGCCTGGTGGGCCAGGGCTGAGCAGGGCCTCCCTGGGGGCATTACCCAGCTGGGTACACGTCGTGCACCTGCGAACACAGTGTTCCAGGTCTGAAACAATTCCCGGCCACCAAACATGTGACTGGGCAATGGCCTTCATCAGCATGATGCCTGGATGCTCACTGTGGAGTTCCTTGATGAATGCCTCCCTGCCCCTCTGGGGCATGACTGCCTGGCTGCCTCATAGTAGGCAGTCAGCTTGGATGGAGAACTCATCCATCCGCCTGTGAAATGGTCTGACCTCCTCAGGGCATGCTCTGTATGCGGGCGCACAATCCCCAGTCAGGACACATTTCTTAATCAGAGATAGGAGGGGATTTCTGTTTGACCAGATTTTGATCTGGCGGGCTGTGATGGGGGAACCTGTGCTGTCAAAGGCATCAACAGCCATGACCATCTCAGCGCTTTGTTCCGCTGCTGCCCCCTCGGTGGTGGCCAGTGGAAGCCTGCTGAGCACGTTTATTCAGTGCCGGGCCATTGCCGGATGGAGTAGACATAAGCAGCCAGCGTGAGCGCCCATCGCTGTATGCGAGCTGAAGCGTTGGCATTGATAGCCTTGCTGTCTGACAACAGGGATGTTAATGGCTTGTGGTCCGTTTCTAATTCGAACCTCCTGCCAAAAAGGTACTGATGCATTTTATTTACACCATAGACACATGCGAGTGCCTCCTTCTCAACCATCCCATATCCCCATTCTGCTTGAGAGAGCGACCTGGAAGCATAAGCCACAGGTTGTAGTTGGCCCTCAGCATTACTCTGCTGCAACATGCACCCAACCCTATAGGATGATGCATCACATGTCAGAACCAATTTCGTACAGGGGTTGTACAAGGTCAATAACTTATTTGAACAAAGTAGGTTCCGCGCCCGATTGTAAGCCTGTTCTTGACAGTCCCCCCAAAACCAATCACAACCCTTGCGCAGGAACACATGAAGCGGCTCCAACAACGTGCTTAAGTTCGGCAGAAAGTTCCCGAAATAGTTCAAGAATCCCAGAAATGAGCGCAACTCCGATAAGTTACCGGGCCTGGGCGCTCGTCGAATCGCCTCTGTTTTGGATTCGGTGGGCCGAATCCCATCTGCAGCAACCTTCCTGCCCAGGAACTCAACCTCAGGAGCCAAAAACACACATTTAGACTTCTTGAGTCGCAGGCCTACCCGGTCCAGTTGGCATAGCACCTCCTCCAGGTTGTGGAGGTGTTCCTCGGTTTACGACCCGTGATGAGGATGTCGTCCTGAAATATGATTGTTCTAGGAATGGATTTGAGCAGGCTTTCTATGTTTCTTTGAAAAATCGCGGCCGCTGATTGAATGCCAAACGGGCACCTGTTGTAAACGAACAGTCCCTTGTGCGTAGTGATGGTGGTCATGAGGTTAGATTCATCGGCCAGTTCTTCGGTCATGTCGGCTGAAGTGAGATCCAACTTGGTAAACAGCTTGCCGCCTGCCAGCGTGGCGAAAAGATCCTCCGCTCTTGGGAGCGGGTATTGGTCTTGTAGGGACACCCGATTGATAGTGGCCTTGAAGTCGCCACAGATCCTGACAGAACCATCCGCTTTTAGGATGGGAACGATGGGGCTCGTCCAGTCGCTGAATTCAACAGGCGAGATGATACCCTCTCTCAGCAAACGGTTCAATTCGCTCTCAATTTTCTCCCGCATCACATACAGCACCGCTCTGGCTTTGTGGTGCACTGGTCTGGCATCCGGGGTGATGCGTATCACTACTTTGGTACCTTTGAACGTCCCGACGCCAGGTTGGAATAGTGACTCAAATTGTTGTAGGACTTGTGAGCACGAACTTTGCTCCACAGATGACATTGTGTGCACATCCCCCCATTTCCAGTTCATCTCAGCTAAACAGCTCCTCCCCAACAGTGCGGGACCATTGCCCGGGACAATCCAGAGCGGCAGCCAGTTCACTGATCCATTGTGTGTGATTGGCAACATTGCACTGCCTCGTACTGGAATGATTTCTTTGGTATACGTCCATAGTTGTGTCTCAATGCGTTCTACTTTGGGTCTACTGGCTTTGAGTGGCCATAGCTTTTCGAATTGTTGATGCTCATGAGTGACCGGCTGGCCCCCGTGTCCAGTTCCATGCGTACAGGGATGCCGTTTAATAAAACCTTCATCATCATTGGTGGCGTTTTGGTATATGAGCTGTGAATGTTTGCTACATGAACCCGCTGAACTTCAGCGTTCATTGATTTGCCCCAAGTGTCATCCTGCCTCACAGACCCCTAGTCTGGTCCATCCGCCTCATAAATTAGCCTGGTTATAGGCTTCCTGCACATTCGAGCTAAATGGCCACTGAGGTTGCAATTTCAGCAGACAAATTGTTGAAACCTGCAAGTCCTGGCAGAGTGTTTGCCCCCACACCTCCAGCATGAGCTGAGATTCCCATTGTTGTGAACAAAGGAGCTATGACCCGGCATTCCTCGCTGATTGTCCCTTTGACTGCTCTTGAGCACCCTGTTAGTGGGTGTCAATGGCCCCATCCCGGACCGCATTGTCCACTGGGATGGCGTAAATGTCATTGTCTCTGTTGAAAACCTACTCTGGGGTCTATTGCTGCCTGGGGTGTGTAGAACTGCCCTTGCCTGCCTGCGGGGTTCTGAGTCGTGTTTATGATATTGACTCCCTGATCCCCTGCCGTGTTGGAGGCAGAATTGCGCACGTATATTATTTTGGTTTCCTCCTCCCCCGCCATGAAAGTCTGAGCCATCAACGCCGCCGCTCCCAAAGTCAAGCCCTTGGTCTCAATTAACTTTCGGAAAATCCCTGCATGACCGATGCCCTCAATAAAGAAGTCCCTTAAAATCTCCCCCCTGCAGGCATCTGTGAATTTACAGAGACTGGTAAACGGCGGAGGTCCGCAACGAAGCTCCAGTATGCTCTGTCCTTCCCGACGTCGGAGGGTATAGAATCTGTGTCGGGCCATGTTTATGCTGCTCGCCGGTTTGAGGTGCTCACCGATTAGTTTGCTGAGCTCTTCAAAGGTTTTGTCCGCCGGCTTTTCGGGTGCTAGTAGGTCCTTCATGAGCGCGTAAGTCTTAGGTCCACAGCTGTTCAGCAGATGAGCCCTTCGCTTGTCGGCCACTGCATCTCCCAGTCATTCTTTCATGACAAAGCTTTGCTGGAGCCTCTCAATGAAATTGCCCCAGTCCTCACCAACACAGTACCGTTCCTCTGTGCTACCGGTGGCCATTCTCGTGGGTCGTTGATTCCCGTTTCTCGTCGCCAATGTAATGTCCTTACTCAATGGCATAAAAACCCACACGAGGCATATTCTATGGACAAGGTCACTCTATGACCTGAACTTTTATTCACAGGACCAAGAAGTGATGACCCTGCGTGGAACCTCCCTTTATATACCTGGATGACCAGGTAAGGAGTGTCTCCCACAAGGTCACCCCCTGTGGTCAAGGTGTGCATTGCTTAAGTATATACAGTATTGCAGTGGTGTTACATAGAGGTTACATACATGACATCTCCCATGTGACTTTAACTTTGGTGTGACAAACATTAGCAAGGATGTGTAACAGACTGCAGGCATAGGGGCCAAAATTGCTCTCCGCCCAAAACTGGGCACAACTACTGTTTTTTTAGGTGTTCCGTCTGCCCCAGTGCATGAGGCAGATATTCCGGTGATTTCCCGCAATTTGGTTTCTGTTTCCGGTCAGAGGTGGTGGCGCCCCACTCCATAAGCTCCATTACTGCCTCTAAGAGGATGGCTGGGCCGTCCCTTCCGAAATTGCCACCGGGCGTGAAGCAGCAGAACTGGTTTTCGCTCTGGGGAGAGCGGTGAAAGTGCAGGCGTGTCAGAGTGTTCGCCATTAGTGGGGCGGAAGTGGCGGCGGGTCGGAGCAGCCGACGCTCCAAGTCATCAGCGCCATGCTGACATGTCACAATGTCCCTCCCTTTCAGTTGAAGGGGAGGACCACTGCTGTAAAGTCCTTACACAATATCACAAACCCACACGAGGCACAATCTATGGACAAGGTCACTCCATGACCTGAACCTTTATTCACAGGACCAAGAAGTGATGACCCTGCGTGGGACCTCCCTTTATATACCTGGATGACCAGGTGAGGCGTGTCCCCCACAAGTTCACCCCCTGTGGTCAAGGTGTGCATTTCTTTCGGAGATACAGTATTGCAGTGTTGTTACATAAAGGTTGCATACATTTTAGTTGCATACACTTTAGTTGCAAACACTGGGCCAACGGAGGGTTTTGGCTGGGCCAGTGGCCTGGTACCCAAGAGGGCATCCCAGGCTGCTTGCTGGTGGCCCGGCCGAACCCGTGGTCAGAATTGTCGGCCTGACCTGGCAGTCAGCCGACAATAAAAAATAGAAAGGAGTCGCCTTTAAGGGTACCAACAGAAAATGCTGTTATTGGCACTGACCAGCGGTGGCGCGCTCCCGCGGGGCAATCCCACATGGGACAATTTCGGAAAGGTTAGTCCATCCATCGACCCTGGTCAGTTTGGCCTCTCCGCTCCATTCCTGCCTCTTAGAGGCGGTAATGGAGCTTATGGAGGGTGATGGTGAGCGGCCTTTTGACAATAGGCCATTTTTTCAGAGGATTACGGATAATCTCATTGTTAGATCACTGTCAGTGCAAGAAGGAGGCAGACGCAGTCCTGCTTCTTTCATTATAAATTTCTTATTTTAGTGAAAGTTTCTCAAATTCAGGATTGCACTTTTTAGAACACAGACAATGGGCTCAATTTTCCCCAAAGCCATTTGTTGGCGTACTTGATGAGTTACTCCTGTTTTTTGGGGGCCCAACTACGCCAAAAAAAAATCATCCAAGTTTCCCCGTTTGAATTGTTTATTTTGGCGCCACCTAGCCCATCCTTTAGATTTGGGGGGTGGAGCCTAAGATCTGCGCCAAAAAGATCGGGTTGCCACGGTAACCAGGGATACACTGCAGGCTGAGGCTGGAAAGTGAAACATACAACAACCAGCTGACAGCAACCTGCACAAGCACATTACACATTGCAGCAACTTACAACCATTAAATTATTAAAGTGTTTATGACAAAACTCAATCTCCCCCTCCCCCCACGCCCCCACCACCAACCCCCTCGATGCCGGTGCAGGTACCTGCCCTGTAAGTGCAGCGCTGATTTCCTTGCCTGCGCCGATTTTCTTAACTGCCCAGAATGTTTTTCCGCAGAGGTCACATAAACCGTCCTAAGAAAAATTGGAGTAAATCGGAGCTGGCCAAACTTGCTTAAATGGCCAGAATTGGTGCGGGTGACAGGTTACCCCCCAATGAGGTTAAAAAAAACTAACCTAAAAAATTCATAACTAACTGAGTTACACTGGTGCACAATCTTTGGGGAAACTTGGATTTTTCAATTTAGGCCAAAAAAGCGGCGTGCGCCAAAACAATGGCGCAAATAACTGGGGAAAATTGAGCCCAATGTTATATATACCAAGAGATGGTATGATGATAATACAAATAACAATTAAAAAGCAACAAAACTTTATGAAATACCACAATTCTGTAAAAAAATAAACTAACAATGATAATAACAAACTGTAATTATATAATGCCTTTAATGTAGAAAAATATCCCAAGGTGCTTCACAGAAGCATAACCAGACAAAAATGGATGCTGAGCCAAAGCAAAGGAAGAAAAAAAATTGCATTTATGTATCCTCTCATGACCACAGGATGGCCTAAAATACTATACAGCCAAATAAGTACTTTTCAAGTGTAGTCGTAATGTAGGAAGCACGACAGCAAATTTATGCACAGCAAGCTCCCACAAACAGTAATGTGATAAAGAACAGATAATTTGTTTTCGTAATCCTGGTTGTGGGATAAATAAATATTGGCCAGGACAATGGGGAGGACTCCCCTGCTCTTCTTCAAAATAGTGCCATGTAATCTTGTATAATTAACTCAGAGTGCAGATGTGGCCTCAGTTTAATGCCTCATCCAAAAGATGGCACACTTTGACAGTGTAGCATTCCCTCAGTACTGCACTGGATTGTCAGCTTAGATTTTTTGTTCAAGACTTTGGAGTGGGACTTGAACTCACAATCTTCTAAGTGCAAGGTGAGAGTGCTACCCACTGAGCTACAGTTGACAGAGTTATCAGAGGGTGTGATCTAAAGCCCTGTAAAGAGGTGGGTTTTAAGGAGGGTCTTGGAGGTGGAGAGGTTTTGGGAGGGAATTTCAGAGACTGGGGTCTCGATGGTTGAAGGCATGGCCGTCAAGGATGGGGTGAAGTGAGTGGAGGTTGTACATAAGAACATAAGAACGTAAGAAATAGGAGCAGGAGTAAATCATTTGGCCCTTCGAGCCTTCTCCGCCATTCAATAAGATCATGGCTGATCTGATCTTGGCCTCAACTCCACTTTCCTGCCCATTCCCCATAACTCTTGACAGTAGATAATGTTTATTTTACCACTGTAGGTCAAAAATCTGTCTTTTTCCACCTTAAATATATGCAATGACTCAGCCTCCACAGCTCTCTGGGGCAGAGAATTCCAAATATTCACACCCTCTGATAGAAAAAATTCCTCTCATCTCCGTTTTAAATGAGCGAACCCTTAAACTGAAACTAGGCCCGCAGCTCTCGATTCCCCCTCTCTGCATCTACCCTGTCGAGCCCACTCAGAATCTTATATGTTTCAATAAGATCACCTCTCATTCTTCTAAACTTCAAAAGGCCAGTGTCAGAGAAATGGAATGTTCGGGCTGGGGGTGGGCTACAGAAGGTTACAGATGTAGGGAAGAGCAAAGCTATGAAGGGAGTTAGTATGAGGGTGGACATTTTAAACAACAGGCACTGGGGGACTGCGGGAGATGCTGTAAGCCGTCAAGGACAGGTGTGACAGGTAAGCAGGAGCTGGTGCGTCATAGGATGCAGACAGCAGAGTTGGGCACAAGCTGACGTTTACAGATAGTGTGAATTGGGAGGCCAGTCAGGAGAACAGTGGAATAGTCACTAAAAAAGAATTTCAAGGGTGAAAATGAGAAAGAGGGACAACATGCAAAGTTGTTTTTGTAGTAATTTGTGACTTTGAATCAATGGGAGTAGACTGTAAACCTTTTATTCTTGTGGGATATAAATCTTCAGTAACACAGTCCAATCATTATTGTCTTTTCTGCAAAGTGCACATCCTCTTGAGAGAAACAATTCCGAGTTCTGCCAGAGCTGGGAAGACAAATCTAAAAGTGCCATGGGCGAATTTCCAAGGGGGCGATGCATTGAGATCAGAGAGAAACAGTAACATTAACAAATCTACAGTAAAAGAGAGTCAGATGAAAATAAAGGAGCCTGGCTGAGAAATTAAAGCAAAATATTATAGGAAAATAAAAGAAAATATCAAAATAAATTTGTTAGAAGATTTTTCTTAAAACTATTGTTTGAGGTTTATATTGTTTTAAAAAAGCTTCAGATCTCTCTGCATTTTATTTGAAACAAAAGTAAAATTAACCTGGGAGCTGGTGATTTGTTAGAGCCTTGGCATTTGTGCTTCACCCCCCCCACTCCCACACTTTCTGGTTAGCTGTATTTTGGATATCAGGATAGATGAAGGAGTTTAGGCACTAATATTTCTCTGAGCCAGGGCAAGTGTGGCCACAAAAGCAGATTTTCTTCTGGGCACAGTTGCAGCCTTGGGATTTGTGGCTACGGCAGCAATGCCTGGTGAAAGTGTTCTTTATTTTCCCCACAGCAGCTTCCTGAAGAAGGGAAGGTGTTCAGTCAAAATAGAAGAGTTTAGTACAAGTGCACCAAGTCTACATTCTCAAACTGATCTAAACACTTGGTTAAATGGTTCCAGAGTTAGTAGACATTGGTGGCTGTGCCTTCAGCTCCCTATGCCCTAAGCTTTGGAATTCCCTCCCTAAACCTCTCAACCTTTCTCTCCTCCTTTAAGACGCTTCTGAAAACCTACCCCTTTGACCAAGGATGTCAATGCAGAGGCGATTTACTAGAATGGTACGAGGGATGAGGGACTTCACTTATATGGAGAGACTGGAGAAGCTGTAATTGTTCTCCTTAAAGCAAGGAAGGTTAAGGGGAAATTTAATAGAGGTGTTCAAAATTATGAGGGGTTTTAACAGAATAAATAAGGAGAAATTGCTTCCAGTGGCAGGAGGATCGGTAACTAGAGGACACAGATTTAAGATAATTGGCAAAAGAACCAGAGGGGCCTTAACAATTTTATTTATGCAGTGAGTTGTTATGATCTGGAATGCACTGATTGAAAAAGCGTTGGAAGCAGTTTGAATAATAATTTTCAGAAGGGAATTGGATAAATGCTTGTAAAGGGGAAAAAAATGGGGAAAGAGCAGGGGAATGGGGCTAATTGGATCGCTCTTTCAAAGAGCTGGCACAGGCATGATGGACCGAATGGCCTTCTGAATCGATGATTTAAGAGAGCTTTGTTTGCCTAAAGTTGAAGACTGTGTCAGCACAACTCAGGCAAAGGCCTTACCAGGGCATTCGTATATTTTCTGTTCAATTCCATACTGTAGCCTGATCGAATACAAATGCATCAATTAGCACAATCTTCAACCCAGGACTGCCTTTTAAAATGTATTTATTGCTATCAGCTGCCTGCAGGGCAGTTCTGAAAATTACCATGTCATTCTAATATCCATCCTTCAATTCACGTGGGACAAAAACCCTTTCTTGCATGATCAGGGCTCTGTCAATCAGGCCCCAATCCAATTAAACCTTTTCACAGCCTGTAGAAAATTTACTAAACTGCTTACAGACTTCGAACTCATACAGTTAAGTCGATCAACAGTAAAAGAGAATGTTGAGTTCAATCTGACTTACATATGCAGTCCACCTTTGGCAACTCAGGCAATATACATACCCTACTTTGCATTAGTCTTCATGCACTTTGCTTGAAGCAGATGTATGATGAGATTTGCTGATATTTCCATCAAGAAATAAGGCTGATCTCCACTGTTGAATTGATTCTCTAAGAGAAGGAGTGTTAAATCAGTCTGGACAAATCTGTATACCTCTTAATAGCCAGTTACACGACAACAGCATCAGGGAACTGTAACATAGTGGTTATGTTACTGTGCTAGTAATCCAGAGGCCTGGACTAACGATCCAAAGGTCAAATCTCCACTACAGCAAATTAATTTCATTAAATTAATCTGGAATAAAAAGCTAGTATCAGTATCAGTAATGGTGACCGTGAAACTAATGGATTGTTATTAAAAAAATTTGGTTCACTAATGTCCTTTAGGGAAGGAAATCTGCCGTCCTTTCCCGGTCTGGCCTATATGTGACTTCAGACACACAGCAATGTGGTTGACTCTTAACTACCCTCTGAAATGACCAAGCAAGCCACTCAGTTGTACCAAACCGCTACAAAGAACAGTGGTTCAAGACGGGGGGTTCACTACCAGCTTCTCAAGGGCAATTAGGGATGGGCAATAAATAAAGAAAAAGCCTTGGGAGCACATCATTGGCCCCCAACCTGCTGAGGTATAATTAGTTGTCTGAAAGGTCCCAGGAGATGAGTAGAATAATAAATATAAGTGATCCAAAGAGAGGGAATGAGAAATTTGAATACAAAAGGCTAACATTTTCAATATTTTTTGAAATTTTGTCTAGCTATATATTAAGCTACTTATATATGTATTTTACAATGTGAAGCACGATTTGATATGAACAATATGAAATATAATAATAACTTATTTACATAGCATCTTTAACATAGTAAAATGTCCAAAGGCGCGTCACAATAATTTTACAACACATTAGACATTGACCATTGAGGGAAAGAGAGAAAAAGCATGAGAAGGAAGTGTAAAAAGAGGTTAAAGGCTCAGGTCTGAAGCAGCAGCAGATAGATACAGGTAAACAAACTAAAAAAAAAATCAAATTACATTGTAAATAATACAATAAGGAGTATACAATATTAAAATCAGTACAATAAAGGTTAATTTTAATGAAACAAAATTAAATAACAGATACCATAATTAAAAATTAAGTTAAAATTAGAAAATCAGCAATTGAAGCAAATTAAATCAGTTATTAGCTGTCTTTAAGATTTATTTCCTGTCCAGTGATTCAATTAATCTAGAAAGACCAATCACTGTCCAACATCCTTGTGATGACATCATTTTATTACTTTTTGTTTCTCAGTTTGTCTTCTTGATAGGACCTGTAATCGCTCCAGGTTCGAGCTGCCTCCGTTGTCAGGGAGATGCTGATGTTTAAATCTCCCTCCAGCTGCTCCAGGCTCGCGCTGCCTCCGTTGTCAGGGAGATGCTGATGTTTACAAGGTGCAACTCTCAACAGTGGGAGGGAGATAGAGGAGCAAATATGTTGGCAAATTGCTGTGGAGTCCAAAAACCATAGGGCAGTAATAGTAAGGCATTTTAACTATCCTAATATTGATTGGGACAAATATAGTGTGAAGGGTATAGCCGGCATGGAATTCTTAAAATGCATTCAAGGGAACTTTTTTAGTCAGTATGTAACAAGTCCAACATGAGAGAGGGTGATTTTGGATTTTGTTTTGGGAAATGAAGCTGGGCAGGTTGAAAGGGTATTAGCGGGAGAGTACTTGGGTGCCAGTGACTATAATTCAGTCAGATTCAAGTTAGTTATGTGCTGTAAATTTCTATGAGCAGAATCTTATCTCCTTTCTGAACTGGTATGATGCTAAAATTGCAAAGTAGCTGCAGTATTTTAACTTGCTTGTGTGATTGGAACTTTGAAGCCATCTAGTTCATTATTACCAACTATAATCAGCACTTTGCTACCATCCAAATCTCACTTAAGTGGAGTTTAATGAAATATGATCCAAGATTTACAATTTGGCATTTAATTTTTTATTGAAGTCGGCATCTATCATTTTCATTTTGAAGTCCAGAAGCTTCAGGCTGCTCCAGGTCATGTGTGATATTTTGGCAATATTTGCAAATTCCTCCATAAATTTGTTTGATGGAAGAATTTCAAAAGGGGTACTGGCTGTGATATGCAACTAGTACTGCTAATAAACAATACAATTCTCTTGCCCTTCAATGAATACTGATAATGATACGTTTATAGTCATCAATGGCCTCAACCCTCCCGATCTCTGTAATCTCCTCCAGCTCCACAATCCCCCCCCCACCCCCCCCTACGAGATGTCTGGGCTCCTCTAATTCTGCCCTCTTGAGCATCACTGATTATAATTGCTCAATCTTTGGTGGCTGTGCCTTCTGTTGCCTCGGCCCCAAGTTCTGGAATTCCCTGCCTAAAGCTCTCCGCCTCTCATCCTCTCTTTGCTCCCTCAAGGCGCTCCTTAAAACATACCTCTTTGACCAAGCTTAGGGTCACCTGCTCTAATTTCTCCCTATGCGGCTCGGTGTCAAATTTTTTTATCTCATAATACTCCTGTGAAGTGCCTTGGGACATTTCACTATGTTAAAGGCACTATATAAATGCAAGTTGTTGTTGTTGTGGATCTCGTAGCAACAGCATGAAAGAACACCTGAAAATAATCTCAAAATATTGCATAGAATTACATGGAATGTGCAGCACTGAAACAGATGATTCGGCCAAACTGGTCTTTGGCGGTGTTTAAGCATTTTTACATCCAAGTGACAAGTTAAACATCTTCCCCCATGTGATTTTATACAACTCGTCTTTGTACTGATCAAGCATCAGTTAATCTTAAGAGTCATTGCACAGTAGCTTAAAAAAAGCTAAACCTACAGAAGATTTGTACCACTATCATACTGATCAAATAAAAACATCATTTAAGAAAGGTAAATTGTGTCAAAAATGATTACATTACATAGAATTACAAAGAGTTTCCAGTACAGAAATGGGCCATTCGGCCCAATTGATTTATGCTGGTGATTATACTCCACATGAGCCTCCTCCCACCCTACTTCATCTCACCCCATCAGCATAACCTTCTATTCCATTCTCCCTTATGTACTTATCTACCTTCCCCTTAATTATATCTATGCAATTTGCCTCAACCACTCCATGTGGTAGCGAGTTCCACATTCTAACCATCCAGGTTCTAGGAGTCTATCTTTAAAATATATAATTGGGACAAATTGAAATGCAATGAAGATCCATGCTAGTGATTTAATTGAGGACTTGATGGTTGAAGAGTAAAAGCCAGAATATATGTGATCATTTCTTCAACCCATACGCAAACAGGGAGCTGTACTCATAGGGGAAATGAGTCAGACAATCAGGACGACAGTATTTTTGCTCAGTCACCCACCACACTCTCTGTAAGCATGGATCCTTGCTCGGAACACATGATCATGGAATTAGCCCTCAAATTAATGGATTCCTGGGAATGTTCATTGAAATGGCATAAACTACGGGAGAAGATTCCATGATGTGAGTGAAGTATAAACATGCTCTTCCTACTCAAATGTATTATTTTGCTGCAATCAGCAAACACAGGAAATCATTCCCAAAGAATTTACATAGGGTTACACAGTATATACGACACAGAAACAGGCCATTCGGACCAACCAGTCCATGCCGGCATTTCGGCACCACTCGAGCCTCCTCCCATCTTTCCTCATCTAAATCTATCAGCATAACCCTCCATTCCCTTCTCCCTCATATGCTTATCTAGCCTCTTCTTAAATGCATCTATACTATTCGCTTCAAACATTCCCTGTGGTGGTGTTCCACATTCTCACCACTCTTTACGTAAATAATTTTCTTCTCAATTCCCCATTGATGGCCTCTTGTTTTTAGAGTTTTTCTACTGCTACTGCTTAATGGCAATGCAGTTGTTTCAAATTCTCGAATTAAGTTACAGCTGTGAATTCACGCCATTATTTGCTATTTTTCAAATGCTTGCTGTTAATTTATGGTTTTGTTTTATTTTCGTATTGAAGATACTCACTTGTGTGGATTGCACCTACTGATGCATTGCATGCCATTGATACATGATGACATTCATACTGAAGAATTAAGAAGTTCAATGATTTGAAACCAATTACCAGGCAATTACATGCCTAGTGTATGTTGAATATCTTTATAATTAAAAGTTTTGTTTCTGCAACATGATAAGACTGTATAATTGTGGAATGCTTGCACTGATAGTCACTGGTCTGTGTTAACCAGCTAATATTACTGCTTATGTGATTAGTATTGATCAATCAGATCCAAAAACTGTTAAGCTAATGCAACTCAATTTGACCCAACACTAGCCTCCATACACCCAGCCAAGCTCTGTGGACTGCTCCCAGACTGACCCTACACACAACCTCCTTGGTAGAAACTCGATACATCCTGCTGTACTCTCCCTCTCTTTCTCGCTTTCCTTTGCCCTATTTCTTTGCTGCACATTCTCTTGCTGGTACACAAAGGCAAAGGGGCCAAGAGAGAGTGAAGAAGATTGCTGGGCTTCAGTCTGGTAGGGCTGTTTAGTCTCAGCGACATTTGGAGGAAGGTCATCCATACGGACGTAATCACAAAAATCAATGCCAAAAATAAATGCCAAACCTTGAATACCACAGGACTGCCAAAAAATGACTTGAATAACTTGTGAGAAGAGATGCATATCAATGCCCAAAAGTTAGAAAGACATTGTCATAGCTGTGAAAAAAAAAGTCTAACTTGTCCGGAAAAAAGATCACAAATATCTTCAAAATCACCTCAGAGGACAAAACGGCTTCAGAGTCCAAGATGTCTGGCAAGTTTTCATCGCAATCTCTCTAACTATTTCATCTCTCAGTATGTTAATAATGCCTGGAAAATCATTGTCCACAAAGTGGCTTAAGCAAAAGGCCAATTAAATACACAAATAGGTGTGCAAAACATCATGTTTTGTTTTATTTTAAAATGTTTTTTTTGATCCTCAAGTTGAAGAATCTTAGTGCTGGGGAGTGCAATTTTTTTTCCAATGTCATAGGCACAATATCAGCAACAACTCCCACTTGCCAATATAAGTAGAAAACAGCCAGTTGCAAAGTAAAGCTTCTTTTACTCAGTGGTAACAAAATAGCTTCGACCCTATCCTCAAAATTGTACCAACTTAAATTCATTCTTCTTGTACACACTTTATGTTTAACTGTACTTTCATTAAATAGATTGGGGGTGAAATCCCCGGGGGGTCGCTACCGACTCCCGCAAAATTCCACGGGAGTTAGTGGAGGCGCTAATCAGTAGCGCCCTACTCCTGCCGGTAGCCCCCCGTGAGGCTATCGCGGGCGATGTCCATGCCAGCCTCGTGGGTCGCAAGCCAGGCTTCAGTCTGCTCACGGGTGAAAATAAAAGGGGAAATGCGGCGGCGACATTTTAAAAAATGGTCAACTTACCGGTTGCAGCCTTATCCTCTTCAAATCGTGGGGTCTGTGGCACGATGTTGCAGCCCGGCACTCCACTTCTATGCCAGGCTGCTGCCACGGCACCCCACTCCCTAGTGCTGTAGTGATGGCCTCTTCTCCCCGATGCACAGTCCGCAGCGTGCCCTCCCCTTTAATGGAAGGGGAGAGCCCTGTGCCCCACCAGTACTACGCGGCTCTCTACGTAGCGCTGGAAAATTCCCGCAGTTAGTTCCCCAGGTCAGCCCCCGAGAGGAAGTGAAGCGCGTGACATTGAGCTCCACTTCCTCTCGGGCAGTAAGCCCAATTTAGCTGCTGGGGCGGTTCAGAATTTCGCCTCCATTGTTTATATCATGCATCATGATATTTCAGATCAACAAAATTCTAGCATTTTATCAAAATGATGTACCGTAGTTTGCAAGATGCCATGTAAAATGTCACACTTCACTGTAATTTTAAAAACTCTGCTGAAATTTCTAATGATGTGCTAGAGTGCAATGCTGGACTGTATCACACATGACCTATTTGAAGTGTCCTTTAGTGAAGGTGCAGTTAATGGAAAAGTCAATATTAATGACTTACAGCCAGCTGCTAAACACATTTCTCCTTCAATATATGTCCCACTAATGAAATAGTCACAACCTAAGGAGAAAGCGTGTTTACATTGAATGCTTGAATGGAGGCATTTATTTCAATACATTCCAGAATAAGAACATAAGAAATAGGAGCAGGAGTAGGCCATATGGTCCCTCGAACCTGTTCTGCCATTCAATAAGATCATGGCTGATCTGATCATGGACTCAGCTCTACTTTCCTGCCCGCTCCCCATAACCCCTTATCCCCATATCATTTAAGAAACTGTCTATTTCTGTCTTAAATTTATTTAATGTCCCAACTTTCACAGCTCTCTGAGGCAGCGAATTCCACAGATTTACAACCCTCTGAGAGAAGAAATTTCTCCTCATCTCAGTTCTAAATGGGCGGTCCCTTATTCTAAGATCATATCCTCTAGATTTTGTCTCCCGCACCAGTGGAAACATCCTCTCTGCATCCACCTTGTCAAGTCCCCTCATAATTTTATATATTTCGATAAGATCACCTCTCATTCTTCTGAATTCCAATGAGTAGAGGCCCAACCTACTCAACCTTTCCTCATATGTCAACCCCCTCATCCCCAGAATCAACCTAGTGAACCTTCTCTGAACTGCCACCAAAGCAAGTATATCCTTTCGTAAATATGTAAACCAAAACTGCACGCAGTATTCCAGGTGTGGCCTCACCAATACCTTATATAGCTTTAGCAAGACTTCCCTGCTTTTATACTCCATCCTCTTTGCAATAAAAGCCAAGATTCAATTTGCCTTGCTGATCACTTGCTGTACCTGTATACTATCCTTCTGTGTTTCAGGCAAAGTACCTCCAGATCCCACTGTACTGCAGCACTTTGCAATCTTTCTCCATTTAAATAATAACTTGCTCTTTGAATTTTTTCTGCCAAAGTGCATGACTTCACACTTTCCAACATTATACTCCATCTGCCAACTTTTTGCCCACTCACTTAGCCTGTCTATGTCCTTTTGCAGCTTTTTTAATGTCCTCCTCTCATCTTTGTATCGTCAGCAAACTTAGCTATGTTACACTCAGTCCCTTCTTCCAAGTCATTAATATAGATTGTAAATAGTTGGGGTCCTAGCACTGATCCCAGCAACATCAGATGAGCTTACAGAATCTTTTTTGTTTAAAGTTGTAGCCCTATATATTTTTTGTTCATATGCTTGTATAAGTTTAATATTCCAAATTGCTTTCTGATTGGTCTGTGGTAGCCACATCATGTGATGATCAGATGATTAGCAGGGACCAATCATGTCTAAGATTTCTTTCTCCATCAGAAACGCAGAGGGCAGCCATTATATTTACCATATTAAAAAGTGAAAATATGAGGAAGTTGGAATAATAAAGAAAGACTTGCATTTATATAATGTCTTTCATGACCACCGGACCTCTCAAAGCACTTTACAGCCAATGAAGTACTTTTTGGAGTCTAGTCACTGTTGTAATGTAGGAAACGCGGCAGCCAATTTGTGCACATTAAGCTGGCACAAAACAGCAATGTGATAATGACCAGATCATCTGTTTTAGTTGATTGAAGGAAAAATATTGGCCCAGGACACCGGGATCAATTTCCCTGCTCTTCTTCGAAATAGAAGCCATGGGATCTTTTATGTCCACCTGCGATAACAGATGGGGCTCGGTTTAACGTCTCATCCGATAGATGGCACCTCCGACAGTGCAGCATTCCCTCAGTACTGCACTGGGAGTGTCAGTCTAGATTTGTGTGCTCAAAGTTTCTGGAGTGGGACTTGCACCCACAAATTCAATGCTGACCATTTTTAAAAGTTGTAATCGGAAGTTTAACAACTAAGTCAAGTAACTGTACAGGGTTGAAAATTCAAGTTCGAGCCAAGTTAAAAACTTAGTAACATAGGAACAGGAGTAGGCCATTTGGCCTCTCGAGCCTGTTTCACCATTCAAAGAGATCATGCCTGATTTGTATCCTGAGTCTAGTCAAATCCTGGAATTTTAGTTATGACCAAACTGAGATGACCACATAACTTCAGAGACTTATTCATTAAAACAAAATTGAATTTGTTAGCAAAATTTTCAATGAGTAATACTTAATAAAAAATGCTTACACTTTATAAAAAAATTAACAGGACAATCTGCAAATATACAGTGGTGGTTGGGCTGTCGTCCGTTTCCAAAATTCACGACATTTGTGGCACTGGACCTAATGATTGAACACCAATCCAGATTCTTCCAGCCTCCATTGCCATTCAGCAATTCATGCAAAGTTTGTAGCAGGTACGGAGATATGTTCCAGAGAGGTGATAATCACATCAGGAAATCATCTCCGAGGGATTCTCAGCCATTTGCAATTCCTCTTGTACAATTTTTCAACCAGTTATCTGATTAATTTTTTTTTAACTAGAAGTGTCTCTCGTTGATAACTGGCATAGAAGTGAACTCATGTAGTGTGACGAGAACCTTGCAGATTTTGAGTTTTTATGTCAGCTCAATATACTGCAGCTTTGATGGCATGAAGTGCATATCTTGATCAATATATCATAAATTCATAATGGTAAATTACTTTGAAAGTATAATATTAGATTATCATGGCCAGTGAACAGGAGAACAGCAAAATGTAACTGAATTTGAAAAAATCGGTTCTGTTCGGATAATATTCTTCCAATAATGATTCAAGAAAGCTGAAATAAGATCTTGAAATGGTTTCAACAAGACATTTAGTTTCATTTATGTATACAAAAATGTTGTCCAATTCAGCCAATTTTGAGTTCAATGTGCAATTTCCTTCAAAAAAGTGGAAGTGTAAGACACCCTATTCTTATACTTTAAAAAGAATTGTTCATGTGGGCTTCACTAGCAAGATCAGCATTCATTGCCCCTAATTGCCCTGAGAAGGTGTTGGGTGTAATGTATTTGCTTCATGGGTTCTTTGCTGAAGAATTCATAGCAACACATTGCTATTAAGAACTAGTTGGTTTATTAACAAAGGTTTAACAATCGCATTACACGTTACCAGTTCATCCACTAGGCTCACAACATCGAGGATGATCTGGTAATATGTAATTTGATTGTTACACCTTTGTTAATAAACCAACTAGTTCTTAATAGCAATATGTTGCTATGAATTCTTCAGCAAAGAACCCATGAAGCAAATACATTACAAAATGGCGACAACATTTTGGTGGAATTTCCTTTTATGAGAAGGCAATAGGCTACCAGTGCCAGTTAAGAAGCTCATTGTGGATGACCTAGACCCAACTGACTGGAGTTTTATTGAGTCTTGTGAACATCACGTGACCGACTAAGTCACTCACAATGCAACAGCTCTACAACTATTTTAGTTGTAAACTAATAAACAAGTGCCCCCTAATTAAAGGGGGGGGGCACACTCCAAAAACTTTTCAAGTGCCCCTTTTTTTTTGTTTTTTTGTTTTTTTTTGCTTTTTTGGGGGGCACTAAAAACACAAATTATACAAATGCCCTGGCTGAAAGGCAGGGGGGCTGGGGCACTAAAACTGGCACAATAAACAAATTAAACTTTAGACAAACATCAAATTAAAATTTGGTTGTCGGGGATGATGATGCACTCCAGTCACTCCAGTGCCCACCTCTCGCGGAATGCCGCGAGCGTACAAACCTGTGAACATACTCACAGGTGCATACATTACAGTGGAGCCATCTTCTTAAACTGCTGCAGTTCATACTCCTTTGTAGCAGTTTGGTACAATTGAGTGGCTTGCCAGACCATTTCAGAGGGCAGTTATGCATCAATCACTTTGCTGTGGGTCTGGAGTCACATATAGGCCAGACCAGGTTAGGACATTAGTAAACCAAATGGGCTTTTACGACAATCTGGCAATTTCATGGTTACCATTGCTGACACTTGCTTTTTACTCCTGATTTATTTAACTAACTGAACTTAAATTCCCCAGTCTTTCCCTGTGAACTCCCCAGTTTTATTTTTCTCTGTGTCTCAGTTCAGCTTTTGATATTGCACCACTCTACCCCTGCCTAGTTCCAGCTCTGGCCTCCTCCACCCTCTTACTTTGCTCTTGTCTCTCAGCTACACAGAGGTTTGTCTTCTAGCTATATCCCTGCTATCTACAAACTGGGATAACCTATTAATGCAGGGATATGCATATCACTGTTGCAATTGTAATGGCACAACACACCTTTTGCCTGCATCACAACTAGACCAAACTACTGTCTTTGTGGATTTTACACCTTACATTTTTTTTGAAAGCTGTTTAGAAATAACGAGACCCCAAAAATCAGGATTTTATTTTACATATTAATCGTTTTTAGATGCAATTCTTTACTTAATCAGCAAGTTATTTGTAACTATTTCACAGATATTGCAAAGAGATGGTAACGGGGTGGAACTGAGTTTATGCCCAGTTGGGGCGGACTCTCCAATGATCGTGACATTGCCCTCGTGATTTTTTGAGGCGGAGAAGTTATCCGCCCCACCCCTGTGCGAACAACAATAATGATGTCATTAGAGCGCGCACTGGTCCTCACCTGGTCCCTGCCCAGGAAGCAACATTGCCCTCAAACAGTCGATCGGCTGCTTGTCAGTGCCCCTAACAGCTTCATGCAACGGGAAGCTGCCAGTGGTTGGGTGGCGCATCCGCCCTTAAAGGGGAGGGCGCACCGCCGCAGCCGTCTTTTTATTTTAATTGTCCGCCGACTCTGCAGGCAACCCGAAAGCCCCTCTTGGGTGCCGGGCAATTGGCCTGGCCAAAGCCCTCCCTGGTTGCCCAGTGGGCACCAAGTAGGCCCTCCCCTTTAAGTTAATGCCAAGCGTCAGAGTATCATGGCACATCTGCCATGCTCAGCGCGGTGTTAGTGATACCACCCGCCTTCTGCCCCACTCCCAACTTGCTTCTGCCACTCTGCCGCTCCAAAGACCACCCCGATAATTTTTGGAGACAAAAGAGGGCAATTTCCCTCTATTACCCGCGCCTTCGACCTGGACGGTAAATCACCATCTAATTGTAATTATCCACCCCAAAAGGGGCGGCGGTGAATTTCGGCCCCAAAGTCTCCAGACCCATCCATTGACCTTACCGAGAATGAGATGGGACATGACTTCTGTCTTGTTTTCATGAGGCTGCTGGAAATAATTTTGTTACCCTGTCCTTTTGTCTGTTACTGTTTTCTTTCTTTGTATGCTTTCTCTCACTCCCTGTCTGCGACTGAAATTGCTGCCTTTGTGATTTTTTTTTAGGCAAAAATGGACTAGGGCACAAAGCTGTGTTTTACCCAGCAAAGGTAGGGAATTTTAGCTGCCCCTTGTGTGTTTGTTATTCTTCATGCCCGTTCTCTCTATTTTTCTCTATCCCTGTGTCTCTGTTGTTCCCTCTTTGCACTTCTTGTTGGTATTCACTTTTTTCTTTGTGTTTCCATTCTAGCAATGTTGTCCAGGCTCTCCTAACTGATGCAGTTTCCTCCAGTGATCTCTTTCGATTCTAGTCTCCACCTCTGCGCTCATGCCACTCCATTTCCCAGGTCTTTGAGCAGCTGAAGAGTGCTGCATAACTTCCGTTCTGCTGCCCCAACCCCTGAACAGCTGGTCAATGTACACGCAGCAAGACTGAAAAGATAAATTCGAGCTAAGCAAGAGTTACGTGGCTGAGAATCAGTGGACCCCTCTTGGATTTGGTGCCTCCTACAACTGTTGGATTCACTTGTACTTCTTGAAATTCAGTATATTGTATTCACTGCTCACGATGCGGACTCCTCTACATTGGGAAGACCAAACGCAGATTGGGTGCCGCTGTGTGGAACACCTCCATTCAGTCTGTAAGCATGACCCCAAGCTTCCGATCGCCTGTCACTTTAATTCCCCGCTCCACTCCCACTCTGACCTCTCATCCTTAGCCTCCTACACTGTTCCAACAAAGCTCAACGTAAGCTTGAGAAACAGCACCTTATCTTTCATTTAGGCACATTACAGCCTTCTGGACTCAACATCAAGTTCAACAATTTCAGTGCGTAACTCCTGCCCCGATATATTTTTTTACATTTTTTCTGATTTTTTTCTCTCTTTCCCATAGCAGCTGTTGATGATTCTGCCATCTCAATTTACATCCTATCTAGACTCATCTATTGTTTGTTAACTTGTTCCATTACCATCTCCATTTGCCTTGCACCATTATCCCTTTTGTATTTTAATCTCATCTGCCTTCCACCCTATCACAGACCTTCACTTCTGTTCTTTCTTCCCTTTCCCCCTTTCCCTGACCCTACACTTGCTTAAAAACCTGTAACATCTCTAACTTTTTCCAGTTCTGACAAACGGTCATTGACCTGAAATGTTAACTCGGTTTCTCTCTCCACAGACGCTGCCTGACCCGCTGAGTATTTCCAGCATTTTCTGTTTATATTTCAGAGTTCCAGCATCTGCAGTATTTTACTTTTGTATTAGTGTAGGATTTACTGAGGTCTTAAGGCAGCGTTGTTTCTTGTGTCCCATGAATCACCTCAGTTTCAAATTGAGAAAGGAAATATCAGTGGAAATTTTCCGTGAACCTCGCCAGCCATCCTTCTGTTCTTTATTGGTCCCTTTGAAGATAGTTTTCTGTTACTTTTTGCTGTGGATTTGTTCGGGGTTGAAGCTGCACAAGCTCATTTCAATTAGAATCATCACAATTATAAGCAAGACTTTTATTACATCTGCATTCCAGGCTCGAGAGATGGTGAATAGGTGGCACTCCAATAACTGCAACAACTTGTCTTTCCAGTAACAACTTTACCCTTCATCTTCTTCAGTTGAAGAGACTGATAGATCAACATCGCGAAGATGCAGTTAGCCAATGAATTATGTTATTTTACAATAAAGAACATAGAAGGAAGCACCTGCGACTGAATGGGCTTAAGGTCAAACATAATAACAGAAATGCTTTAAAGATAGTGGAATGCAGAAAATTGGGCCAGGAATAGAATATCCTGCAATAGGATAGGTACTAAAGAAACAAATGAGAATTTGGTCATAGTCTGAGCAATTTAGGTTGTAGTGATCAGAATGAGATTAAAGCACCAGGATGAAGAATATTAGATTCCCCAGGTTTACTCAAAGATAATAAGGGAATGTGATCAAGCAGAAACCCAATTAAAGGTTTTTGATTGAGCTTTGAAATATATCCCACTTTTCGGATAATAGATTTGTTTTCTCAGGGTCGCTGCTCGAGACTAATTTAAAATCAGGTGCATCTGTTAACTGACCTTTAAAATTGTCTATGATTGTTAACTGACCTTTGTGTGCTAGTGGGAGTTTAACTTTGTTTCCAAAAGAAAAAAAGAAACACTTTCATTTCTACAGCGCCTTTCACGACCACCAAATGTCCCAAAGCGCTTTACAGCCAATGAAGTACTTTTTGAAGTGTAGTCACTGTTGTAATGTGGGAAACACAGCAGCCAATTTGCATACAGCAAGGTCCCACAAACTGGAATGTGATAATGACCAGATCATATGTTTTTTAGTGATGCTGATTGAGGGATAAATAATGGCCAGGACACTGGGGATAACTCTTCTTCGTAATAGTGCCATGGGATCTTTTACATCACCCTGAGAGAGCAGACGTGGCCTCAGTTTAATGTCTCATCCTACAGTGCAGCACTCCCTCAGCACCACATTGGAGCATCAGCCGAGATTTTTGTGCTCAAGTCTTAGGAGTGGGTCTATGACTCAGAGGCAGGGGTGCTACACACTGAGTCATGGCTGACAACTGCTCAGGCTCAACTGCTAGTGCAGTATTGGGAGCTAGAGAATGTTTGATAATGTAACGTGGGTGTTCAACAGGTCCCAGATCCAGCACTAACGCTAACTGAGATTAATGTTTTACTTGCTTGAATGTATCCGACTATTGAAGTTATATGGGAAATATAGACTAAATTCTGTCCCTGAAAAAATATCCACAGCAGATTTTGATTTTATTCCAAAAAATACCAAACAATCCTGATATATTGATTTGTAACCTTGATACCTTGAGAGATCTCCCTAATTCTGCATCAACCCTACAACCCTCCAAGATCTCTGCGCTCCTCCAATTCTGGTCCCTTGCGCATCTACGATTTTCATCGTTCCACCATTAACAGCCGTACCTTCAGCCGCCTGGGCCCTAAGCTCTTGAATTCCCTCCCTAAACCTCTCCGACTCTCTACCACTCTCTCTTCCATTAAGACACTCCTTAAAACCTACCTCATCTGTCCTAATATCTCCTTATGTGGCTCAGTGTCAAAAGTTTAGTTTGCGAACGCCCTTGTGAAGTGCCCTGGGATGTTTTGCTACGTTAAAGGTGCTGTATAAATGCAAGTTGTTTTTGTAAGAGGAGACAATGGACAAACACAACAGCGTCACTGGAATATCGCTGTGTAGCGTTCCAATGAACTACTCCAGTGTGAAATATTCTCTGACCTATTCTACTTATATCTGTTTTTGGGTGTATTAACTAATTTACAACTGTCATTGATTTTTCTCACAAAAACAATACTAATGCTGTAGCAGAAATAATTAAGGTCAGCTGTGGCTCAGCAGGTAGCACACTTGCTTTTGAGTCATAAGATTGTGGGTTCAAGTCTCACTCCAGAAACTTGAGCACATAAATCTACTGACACTCCCAGTGCTGTGCTGTCTTTTAGTTGAGACGTTAAACTGAAGTCTGCTCTTTCAGGTGGACATAAAGGATCCCATGGCACTATTTTGAAGAAGAGCAGGGGAGATTTCCTCGGTGTCCTGGTCAATATTTATCCCTCAATCAACAAAACAAAACAACAGATTATATGATCATTATTGCATTGCTGTTTGTGGGAGCTTGCTGTGCGCAAATTGCCTGCCACATTTCTCATATTACAACAGTGACGACACTTCTAAAGTACTTCATTGGCGGTAAAGCGCTTTGACGCATCCGTTGGTCATAGAAACATAGAAACATAGAAAATAGGTGCAGGAGTAGGCCATTCGGCCCTTCTAGCCTGCACCGCCATTCAATGAGTTCATGGCTGAACATGCAACTTCAGTACCCCATTCCTGCTTTCTCACCATACCCCTTGATTCCCCTAGTAGTAAGGACTTCATCTAACTCCTTTTTGAATATATTTAGTGAATTGGCCTCAACAACTTTCTGTGGTAGAGAATTCCACAGGTTCACCACTCTCTGGGTGAAGAAATTCCTCCTCATCTCGGTCCTAAATGGCTTACCCCTTATCCTTAGACTGTGACCCCTGGTTCTGGACTTCCCCAACATTGGGAACATTCTTCCTGCATCTAACCTGTGCAACCCCGTCAGAATTTTAAATGTTTCTATGAGGTCCCCTCTCATTCTTCTAAACTCCAGTGAATACAAGCCCAGTTGATCCAGTCTTTCTTGATAGGTCAGTCCCGCCATCCCGGGAATCAGTCTGGTGAACCTTCGCTGCACTCCCTCAATAGCAAGAATGTCCTTCCTCAGGTTAGGAGACCAAAACTGTACACAATACTCCAGGTGTGGCCTCACCAAGGCCCTGTACAACTGTAGCAACACCTCCCTGCCCCTGTACTCAAATCCCCTCGCTATGAAGGCCAACATGCCATTTGCTTTCTTAACCGCCTGCTGTACCTGCATGCCAACCTTCAATGACTGATGTACCATGACACCCAGGTCTCGTTGCACCTCCCCTTTTCCTAATCTGTCACCACTCAGATAATAGTCTGTCTCTCTGTTTTTACCACCAAAGTGGATAACCTCACATTTATCCACATTATACTTCATCTGCCATGCATTTGCCCACTCACCTAACCTATCCAAGTCGCTCTGCAGCCTCATAGCATCCTCCTCGCAGCTCACACTGCCACCCAACTTAGTGTCATCCGCAAATTTGGAGATACTACATTTAATCCCCTCGTCTAAATCATTAATATACAGTGTAAACAGCTGGGGCCCCAGCACAGAACCTTGCGGTACCCCACCAGTCACTGCCTGCCATTCTGAAAAGTCCCCATTTGCTCCTACTCTTTGCTTCCTGTCTGACAACCAGTTCTCAATCCATGTCAATCATGAAAGGTGCTATAGAAATGCAAGTCTTTCTTACTTCTTTTCTTTACTTTACTTTATTTTATTTTACTTACTTTAATTATTTTCTTTCTTTCTTTCTGCCAACCTCATGTTTAATTCAGCCCCAAACCAGGTGATGTTGACAGAAGAAGTATCAAATTCCTGTGTATTCCGGACTTTATGCATATCATTTTCAAAGGTTCTTATTCTTCATCAAATTTTGGTTTACTTATGAAACATTTATTATTTTAAAAAAGGTGAGGAATTTTACTTCTGGGAAAAGGAACATTTTCCACTTGTGGTACACAGTGTCAGCAACAAAAGGAGTCTCCAGTTCAGGTACAGCACAGCCAGATGCAGTGCAAGGCTCCCTCTGCAGTATCTGAACCACGTGCTTCAGCTGCAAGAGAACAGTCTTGTACTGGAACCACTGTGAATAATGGTGAGGCTAACAGCACTGCCCGTTATTATGCAGAAATTTCCAAACTGCGCACATATGCGGTTAAACGCGGAAATCCGGAAGTTGTGGTCTGAGTTACCCTGCCCTTCTACAGACTGCGCTATCATGGTACCTCACCGATAGGCTCGGCTTTGAAATCCATGCAAGGGCATGAAGTTGGGGTAGTTACAGACTAGATGCCCAATAAACACACCAGAAAAGGTTAGGGCTGGTGCATTCAAGAGTAAGTACATTTTTTAAAGGCATGATAAGTGATAATTACTGCCAAACCACCTCTCTGGCCACTGAAAACTTAACCTTACAAGTGTGGAGTCTCGTTCCCTCAGAAATTAATTAGTGTTGGAGATTTTTTTTAAATTACACTTAAAATTATTTTTTCTTTTTCTATATGTCTATTTCTCCTCTCTCTCTCTCTTAATCTCATCTTTCTTTCCCTCTCTTTGCCTAGCTTTCTGTACTTCCAGGTTTATACTTGCTGGTTTAGTCTCTGCGGTGGAATCTTTACGTACTGATGTGTTGGGAGCAGGGTGGGGGTGGGGGGGAGTCTGAGTTTCCCCGCATATTTATGGAGATTTAACTCCATGGCATGCGTCTTATGTCATTGACAGGTTCCCTGCCTGGAAGTCAGCTTGATTGACAGACGTGCCTTCCGGTCGGGTGGGGAACGATCCATAGGTGATCTCAGGACCAGGTAGGTCTGACCCCTGACCCCGGGGAGGGGGGAGTGGGTCTGATCTATAGGAGAGTCTGATCCCGGGGGAGTCAGATCCCTTACCGGGGTGGGGTCCGAACCCAGAGTTTGGTGGGGGGGTGCGGTGTTGTATTGGGGGACGAGGTTTGCTGGTAGGTGAGCTTCGGTCGTTAGGAGGAGGCACTCCTGCTCCTGCTGACCCACAAAGAGTGCTCCCTCCAGGCTGTCCTCACCTTGCTGCAGGTTAAAACCTAGGTTTCCAGCCTTACTTAACATATTTTCAATGCCATCCTGCCTCCTGGGAGCAGGTTGGCTGCCCGCCCTTTGTCCTGCCTCGGGTAAAACCCGGAAGTCGTTGAGTTGGAACCGGCATCCCGACACACCTCGCAGTTTTGGCCATTTAAACACCACCGCTCCCCCCCCCCCCATCCAACACCTGCACCCACTCCGAGCCACACGCCATGTGTTAAATTTCCTTCCTGCGTGAATCAGTGAGGATTCTTCAATCTGACTGGTTGAGGAGATACACTGTTGCTTACCCTGCTCACATGCGCCACAGATCCTGTCATGTATGTAACCTCTATGTAGCACCACTGCAATAGTGTATATAGTTAAGCAATGCACACCTTGACCACAGGGGGTGAACTTGTGGGAGACACTCCTTACCTGGTCATCCAGGTATATAAAGGGAGGTCCCTCGCAGGGTCATCACTTCTTGGTCCTGTGAATAAAGGTTTAGGTCATAGAGTGATCTTGTCCATAGAATGTGCCTCGTGTGGGTTTTGTGCCATTGAGTAAGGACATTACATTGGCGACGAGAAACGGGAATCAACGACCCACGAGAATGGCCACCGGTAGCACAGAGGAATGGTACTGTGTTGGTGAGGACTGGGACGATTTCATTGAGAGGCTCCAGCAAAGCTTTGTCACAAAAGAATAGCTGGGACATGCAGCGGCCGACAAGTGAAGGGCCCATCTGCTGACCAACTGTGGACCTAAGACTTACGCGCTCATGAAGGACCTACTAGCACCCGAAAAGCCGGCGGACAAAACCTTTGAAGAGCTCAGAAAAAAAAATCAGTGAGCACCTCAAACTGGCAAGCAGCATACATATGGCCCGACACAGATTCTATACCCTCCGACATCGTGAAGGACAGAGAATACCGGACTTCGTTGCGAACCTCCGGCGTTTGGTCAGCCTCTGTAAGTTCACAGACGCCTGCAGAGGGGAGATGTTAAGGGACTTCTTTATTGAGGGTATCGGTCATGCAGGGATTTTCAGAAAGTTAATTGAGACCAAGGATTGATTTTGGAAGAGGCGGCGTTGATGGCTCAGAAATTCATGGCGGGGGAGTAGGAAACCAAAATAATATACGCGCGCAATTCTGCCTCCAACGCGGCAAGGGATCAGGGAATCAATATCTTAAATGCGACTCAGAGCCCCGCAGGCAGGCAAGGGCAGTTCTACACACCCCAGGCAGCAATAGACCCCAGAGTAGGTTTTCAACAGAGAAAATGGCAGGCTGAACGGACATTTACGCCATCACAGTGGACAATGCGATCCGGGATGGGGCCATTGACACCCACTAACAGGGTACTCAAGAGCAGTCAAAGGGACATTCAGCGAGGAATGCCGGGTCATAGCTCCTTTGTTCACAACAATGGGAATCTCAGTTCATGCTGGAGGTGTGGGGGCAAACACTCTGCCAGGACTTGCAGGTTTCAATAATTTGTCTGCAGAAATTGCAACCTCAGTGGCCATTTAGCTCGAATGTGCAGGAAGCCTATAACCAGGCTAATTTCTGAGGCGGATGGACTAACAGAGGGGTCTGTGAGACAGGATAACTCTTGGGGAAAATCAATGGACGCTGAAGTTCAGCGGGTTCATGTGGCAAGCATTCACAGCTCTTTTACCAAAACGCCACCAATGATGATGAAGGATTTATTAAACGGCATCTCTGTACGCATGGAGCTGGACACAGGGGCCAGCCATGAATGTTCAACAATTTCGAAAAGCTATTGCCACTCAAAGCCAGTCGACCCAAACTAGAACGCATTGAGACACAACTACGGATGTATCCCAAAGAAATCATTCCAGTACTAGGCAGTGCAATGTTGGTGGTCACACACAATGGATCAGTGAACTGGCAGCCGCTCTGGATTGTCCTGGGCAATGGTCCCGCACTGTTGGGGAGGAGCTGGTTAGCTAAGATGAACTGGAAATGTGGGGATGTGCACGCAATGTCATCTGTGGAGCGAAGTTCGTGCTCACAAGTCCTACAACAATTTGAGTCACTATTCCAACCTGGCGTCGGGACGTTCAAAGGTATCCAAGTAGTGATACGCATCACCCCAGACGCCAGACCAGTGCACCACAAAGCCAGAGTGGTGCCGTATGTGATGCGGGAGAAAATTGAGAGCGAATTGAACCGTTTGCTGAGAGAGGGCATCATCTCGCCCATTGAATTCAGTGACTGGGCGAGCCCCATCATTCCCGTCCTAAAAGCGGATGGTTCTGTCAGGATCTGTGGCGACTACAAGGCCACTATCAATCGGGTGTCCCTACAAGACCAATACCTGCTCCCAAGAGCGGAGGATCTTTTCGCCATGCTGGCAGGTGGCAAGCTGTTTACCAAGTTGGATCTCACTTCAGCCTGCATGACCCAAGAACTGGCCGATGAATCTAAATTACTGACTACCATCACTACGCACAAGGGACTGTTTGTTTACAACAGATGCCCGTTTTATATTCGATCAGCGGTCGCGATTTTTCAAAGAAACATGGAAAGCCTGCTCAAATCCATTCCTGGAACAATCGTATTTCAGGATGACATCCTCATCACGGGTCGTGAACCGAGGAACTCCTCCACAACCTGGAGGAGGTGCTACGCCGACTGGACCGGGTAGGCCTGCGACTCAAGAAGTCTAAATGTGCGTTTTTGGCTGCTGAGGTTGAATTCCTGGGCAGGAAGGTTGCTGCAGATGGGATTCGGCCTACCGAATCCAAAACAGAGGCGATTCGACGAGCGCCCAGGCCCGGCAACACATCGGAGTTGCGTTCATTTCTGGGACTCTTGAACTATTTCGGGAACTTTCTGCCGAACTTAAGCACATTGTTCGAGCCGCTTCACGTGCTCCTGCGTAAGGGTTGTGATTGGTTTTGGGAAGACTGTCAAGAACGGGCTTTCAATCGGGCACGTAACCTACTTTCTTCAAATAAGTGATTGACCTTGTACGACCCCTGTAAGAAATTGGTTCTGACATGTGATGCATCGTCCTATGGGGTTGGGTGCGTGTTGCAGCAGAGTAATGCTGAGGGCCAACTACAACCTGTGGCTTCTGCTTCCAGGTCGCTCTCTCAAGCAGAACGGGCATATGGGATGGTTGAGAAGGAGGCACTCGCATGTGTCTATGATGTAAAAAAAATGCATCAGTACTTTTTGGCAGGAGGTTCGAATTAGAAATGGACCACAAGCCATTAACATCCCTGTTGTCAGACAGCAAGGCTGTCAATGCCAACGCGTCAGCTCGCATATAACGCTGGCTGCTTATGACTTCTCCATCCGGCACCGGCCTGACACCGAAAATTGCACTGATGCATTCAGCAGGCTTCCACTGGCCACCACCGAGGGGGTAGCGGAACAAAGCACTGAGGTGGTCATGGCCTTGATGCCTTTGACAGCGCAGGCTCCCCCATCACAGCCCACCAGATCAAAATCTGGACAAACAGAGATCCTCTCCTATCTCTGATTAAGAAATGTGTCCTAACTGGGGATTGGGCGTCCGCACACGGAGCATGCTCTGAGGAGGTCAGACCGTTTCACAGGCAGATGGATGAGCTCTCCATCCAAGCTGACTGCCTACTATGGGGCAGCCGAGCAGTCATGCCCCAGAGGGGCAGGGAGGCATTCATCAGGGAACTCCACAGCGATCATCCAGGCATCGTGCTGATGAAGGCCATTGCCCGGTCACATGTTTGATGGCCGGGAATTGAAAATTTACCTCGAACACTGTGTTCGCAGGTGCACAACGTGTGCCCAGCTAGGTAATGCCCCCAGGGAGGCCCCACTCAGCCTGTGGCCCTGGCACACCAGGCCATGGTCACGTACTCATGTCGACTACATGGGCCCGTTCATGGGAAAAATGTTTCTCATTGTGGTAGATGCGTACTCGAAATGGATCGAGTGCATCATTTTGAATTCATGCATGACATCCACCACTGTGGAGAGTCTACGTGCGGTCTTTGCAACCCACGGCTTGCCGGACATCCTTGTTAGCGATAATGCCCCATGTTTCACGAGCTACGAATTCCGGGAGTTCATGCCGGGCAATGGCATCAACCATGTCAGGACAGCACCGTTCAAGCCGGCCTCCAATGGCCAGGCGGAACATGCGGTCCAAATCATTAAACAAAGCATGCTCAGGATTCAAGGACCCTCCCTTCAATGCCTCCTGCTGGCCTATAGGTCCCAACCGCACTCGCTCATGGGGGTCCCGCCCGCTGAGCTACTCATGAAACGAACACTCAAAACTTGGTTGTCCCTCATTCACCCAGACCTGCCCGACATAGTTGAGGGCAAGCACCAGTCCCAAAACGAGTACCATGACCGAAATTCAAGGGGGAGATGTATAGAAATAAATGACCCCGTATTTGTCCTCAATCACGCCGTGGGGCCCAAATGGCTTGAGGGTAGTGTAATAGACAAAGAAGAGAACAGGGTCATCGTAGTTAAACTTAACAATGGGCAGATATGCCGTGAGCATCTGGACCAAGTAAAAAAAAGGTTCAGCATGGACACTGAGGAACCCGGGGAAGATCATGAGATGGTATTCACACCACCACCAGTGAACGAGCAACAAGAACATTCAGCAGCATGCACAGCCCCGGCGGTCAGCCTGGACATGCCGGAATCACCATAGGTGACAGACACTCATGCCAAGGCTCAACAACCAGAGCCCCAACTGCGGCGCTCCACGAGGGAGCGTAGACCACCTGAAAGACTTAACCTATGATCCCAATAAGATTTTGGGGGGAAGGTGATGTTATGTATCTAACCTCTATGTAATACCATTGCAATACTGTATATACTTAAGCAATGCACACCTTGACCACAGGGGGTGAACTTGTGGGAGCCACTCCTTACCTGGTCATCCAGGTATATAAAGGGAGGTCCCACGCAGGGTCATCACTTCTTGGACCAGTGAATAAAGATTCAGGTCATAGAGTGACCTTGTCCATAGAACGTGCCTCGTGTGGGTTTTGTGCCATTGACTAAGGACATTACAGATCTGATGCCCGGTGTCCGCAAGTCTCTGTTCAAAAGTCTGCAAAAAGTCTGTGGGCAGCTGTCAGCGGAGTGAACGGCAACCGCTGCTCCTTCACCACTGACTCTAGAATCCACGCCAACAAATCCCCCGTCATGGTAAGATTGCCAATTAGTGCTAGAATAGGTGCCCTTTTGTGCTGTAGGCTTACTCCTGATAGGAACTGGATTGAAATACGGCCAGAAGAGGCGGCTTTAATCCTATCAATCTGGGCTGATTTTGAACCTAGGTCCCAGAGGTGAATGCCAAAAATCCCACCCACTCTGTCACACTGTTCTCTCATGAAGGATTTCTATTGTGTGTATCGAACTTGAAAAACAATATATCACAAAGAGCAGGACAATTATTGAACAGAATACATATTGTTCAAATATCAAACTCCAATTCGAAGAGGGTGTTCCATAATTATTCGGTAACTCTCGCATACAGGAACATCTACTTTATAAAACTAATCCTGTACGATAGCTCTCTATCTTTTTTTTAAGATGATAGCATGGCTGGAAAACAAAAATCTGCTGATAGGATCATTTCATGATTTAGGCACCAATAAGATGGCAACAATAACAACATGTTGCATTTATATTGCGCCTTTAACATCTTAAAATATCCCAAGGTGCTTCACAGGAGCGTTATCAAACAAAATATGACCCCGAGCCCCATAAGGAGATATTAGGACAGATGGTCAAAGAGTTAAGTGTTAAGGAGCATCTTAAAGGAAGAGGGAGAGAGATGGTGAGGTTTAGGGAGGGAATTCCAGAGCTTAGGGCCTCGGCAACAGAAAGCACAGCTGCCAACGGTGGAGCGATGAAAATCGGGGATGCAGAAGAGGCCAAAATTGCATGATAACAACACGTGTAATAGTTGCTCTTTAGTACTTTCTTGTTAATATGGTCATTGGAATAAGGCTTCTACTGAGCATTTTGGAATGGAAATCTTGTGGCCATCATCAGTTTGTTTAAACACATTCTGTTTTATGGGTATCTCTTGAAACAGAATCAAATAAAGTAACACAATTGGTGGGAATGCATTGACTAATTCGGAAAATGCCAGATCCCAAATGTCATGGTAAAATATAACTCTATCTGCATCAGTTTAATGTTTCTTAAACATTTGATACATTAAGTGTTATCTAATTTAGTTAAAAGTCCAAAGAATCCAAATCAAGATCATTTGTTTCCCCAAAGACATGTGTTATCCAAATTACGAAAGAAAAGGGGAAGCTTTAGCAGCAAATTGATGAGATCCAATAGCTGAATCTTTTATTGAGAGAGTATTTTCTTTCCTGTAATTGTAAGTGCAGAAATAAATAAAGTTATGAAAGAGGAAGGCCATTCAACAAACTTTGATTCATCGAACTTGAAAAATCCTAAAAGCTCTCCATTGCAGATCCAGTTTTTCTTAAATAATCCCGAGAAGAGAAGTACAGGTTTAAAGAAAACAAAAGAACATAAGAACAGAAAATTCTGGAAATCTCAGCGGGTCAGGGAGCATCTGTGGAGAGAAAGCAGAGTTAACGTTTCGGGTTGATGATCCTTCGTCAGAACTGGAGAACATAAGAACATAAGAAATAGGAGCAGGAGTAGGCCATACGGCCCCTCAAGCCTGCTCCGCCATTCAATAAGATCATGGCTGATCTGATCCTGGTCTCAACTCCACTTCCCTGCCCACTCCCCATAACCCTTGACTCCCATATCATTCAAAAATTGTCGATCTCCACCTTAAATATATTCAAAGACCCAGCCTCCACAGCTCTCTGCGGTAGAGAATTCCAAAGGTTCATGACCCTCTGAGAGAAGAAATTCCTCTCTGCATCTATCCTGTCAAGCCCCCTCAGAATCTTATATGTTTTGATAAGATCACCTCTCATTCTTCTAAACTCCAATGAGTATAGGCCCAAGCTGCTCAACCTTTCTTCATATGGCAACCCCTTCATCTCAGGAATCAACCTTGTGAAACTTCTCTGAACTTCCTCCAATGCAAGTATATCCTTCCTTAAATAAGGAGACCAAAACTGTACTCTAGGTGTGGTCTCACCAATACCCTGTACAGTTGGAGCAAGACATTCCTACTTTTATACTCCATCCCCCTTGCAATAAAGGCCAACATTCCATTTGCCTTTCTGATTACTTGCTGTACCTGCATACTAATGTTTTGCATTTCATGTGCAAGGACCCCCAGATCCCTTTGTACTATAACATTTTATAATCGCTCCCCATTGAAATAATAATTTGCTTCTTTATTTTTCTGACCAAAGTGGATAACCTCACATTTTCCCACATTATAGTATATCTGCCAAACTTTTGCCCACTCACTGAGCCTATCTATATCCCTTTGTAGATACTTTGCATCCTCCTCACAATTAGTTTTCCCACCTATCTTTATATTATCAGCAAATTTACACTCGGTCTCTTCATCCAAGTCATTGATATAAATTGAAAATAGTTGAGGCCCCAGCACTGGTCCCTGTGGCACCCCACTAGCTACAATTTGCCAACCTGAAAATGAAACATTTATCCTGACTTTCTGCTTTCTGTTAGTTAGCCAATCCACCATCCATGATAATATATTACCCGGAGGTGCGACAGATGAGGGTATGGGGTCCAGAAGAACCAAGGGCCCAGGGGCAGCACAGGCCAGCCCACACTGCGATATGTGTGCACGCTAGGTCTGTGCAGCAGAGCAGGTCTCCAGTCGTCTTGATTAATCCCTGCCACTGGACCAAGACCTAGTTCTGTCAAGCCCGTGTGGTGGCTGGTGTGCAACGGCCAGCACATGTTAAAAAATTCCACGCACAGGCATCTTCCACCCCCTCAATTGGAGTTCAAGACTGGAACATCGGGTCCTTCATCGAAACACCTGTGAACTCATGGAAGCAAGTCAGCCTCGTTCGAGGGATCGCCTATGATGAAGATGATGATGATTATATTACCCGCAGCCCCGTGAGGTCTTATCTTGTGCAGTAACCTTTTGTGTGGCACCTTATCGAATGCCTTTTGGAAATCCAAATACACAACATCGACTGGGTCCACTTTATCCACCCTGCTCATGACATCCTCAAAGAACTCCAGCAAATTTGTCAAACATGATTTCCCTTTCATAAAACCATGCTGACTCTGCTTAACTGTATTATGCTTTTCTAAATGTCCTGCCATTACTTCTTAAATGATGGACTCCAGCATTTTCCCAATGACAGATGTTAGGCTAACTGGTCTATAGGGCTAGAACCTCCACTTTTTTTGCATGCTTAACGTCCACTTAATGCCCATTTTATTGCTGAAATGGCGTATAACGCCCATATATCGCCTATTTTGGCACAAAATGGAAACTGATAGGCATTTTTAGAAAACTTATCGCCGAGCGTTACTTTCCCCATGTGGTTAACGGCGGGAAAAAATATTACTGCCCGCCCACTTTTTTGGGACGGAATCATCAGAATGGGCGAAATCAGCGCCCATAATATCGCCCAGCGTTACTTTCTGCTGGGAATTAACACCGAAATTCAATAATATTGCCCATCCACTTTTTTTTGTCGTAAAGAGCACATTTGTCGAAACTAACGCCCAGGAGATTGCCCAGCATCACTTTCCCCACCTCGCACACATATCTCCCACAATATCGCTCGCCCAAAAAACTGCCCACAAAAAGTGGAACTGTTCTGAACGAACGGCAGCGGTGTGGCTGGCATTTTTAAAATCTCACTCTTACGTGAGGAGCTGAAATCTGAACAATTTGCCTGAAAGAACGTTGATGTGAATGACAACGCTGACACACTGCTGTGTGTGTGCAGCTCAGACATCGATGGTGCCCATCACCTTGGTGCCACTTAAAGTTTAAGTTGATTGATATTAAGTTGTAGTTAACCCTTTCATGTTAAGGAATCAACAGTGTGCAATGGTGCAGCTATCTGAGACAATGCGCAACAAGGTTATGTTCAGTTACAAACATTTTTTACCAACATTAGTCTGAAATCATAAGTATCACAGGCAATAACATCCAACCCCCACCCACACCCCACTTTTTCCACCATTGATATCAATCACATGTTCAACATGTCCAGCAACACAGAATACAAAGGCAAAGCAGGAGCATGGTCCCCAGCCCCCATACATTGCAACAAATTGCATACACACATATGGAGATCTAACACCGCCATCACCTGCAGACATGCCCCTCACTTTCCTTCCCCCTTCCCCTTCTTCTCCCCATCTCTATCCCTTCCCCTCCTTGCTCCATGGCTCCTGACCAAGGAGGTCCTCAGGCGGTGCCTCATTGTGGGGGATGAAGGCAGATGCAGTTGTTGCACAGGTAGGGGAGCAGGAATGGTGAGGGGGCAACATTCTCTGGTGCAGAAGCAGGGTCTTGGTCTTGCTCTTATCTGTCATTCGCAGTGGTGGTGTGGAACCTAGGGGTGGAGTGCCGCGCTCCGAGACCACTGGGAGGCCTGTGGCAGCAGTGTTCCTGGCGATCGCATCCAGGGACTCCGCCATCCGCGGAATGTACTCGGTCATGGTGGCCAGCTGTCGGGATATGCCCCCCAATGCTTTGAAGAGCTGGTCACCAATGTCTACAGTTCTCCTGGACAACTGTACCATCTCTCCGCTGTCATGTGGCGCTCGTGGAACAGACCTGCCGTGTTCATGGGACCTTCGTGGGGTCGGCACCATCCTGGTGACAAATGGGGTGACCTGTGACCAGGTGAGAGGTGCCGGTACCTCCAGAGTGGAGGCGGGAATGACCAGAGGACCACTAGATGGCCTTGGGGTGGAATGGCTTCTGGAGCATAGCGATGCAGGTTCCTTGAAATCCGCGCTCTCATCCGTGGAGAACAGACCCAGCGGATTGATGGGTGAGAATCGGAGCTCCTCAGCACCAGATGTAGGATCTTCCATCGACTCCTGCCCCGGGCCCCCACCTTCTGGTCTCTGTGGTCTTGCCTTGGGACGCACTGCTGGTTGAGCTACAAAACACAAATGAGGTTATTAGAGGAGAAGGGGGTGCTAGGGTGACAAGGTGAGTCCAGCGCTACACACAGAATATGCACGACAAAAGCACCACCGCTCTCAAAATCATCGCAGTAATCACATTTCATGACCATCAACACATTTGCATTCCAATGATTTTCATTAGGCCAGTATTATTTCTATGACAATTTTAGAAATCATTTATTATATATGATTGTTCGGATATGAGTGAGTGTGGCATCTATTGACTTTACATTACGCAATGGTGTAAGCTTTACTCACGTGGCATCACTTCAGGGTCTGCAGATGTGCCTGCGGCTGTCCGGGGGTGCTTCCTCACGAGTGCGAGCACGCGCTCCTCCATGCCAGTGATGTCGCTGGAGACTGGTGGCCCCCCACCCGTTCGCCTCTGCACGGACCTCATTGTTGATAGCTTCTTCTGTAAAGGTGACAGAACGACATGGAATGAGACCATTGCATGATATCATTGCTAGGTACTGTCACAGAGACTGATACAACACATAACCGACAGATGTAATCAACATTATTATGAAAATTATCCTTCTTTACCTAAAGACGTGCACTGTGACCGCAGGCTTTGAGTAAAACATTCCTGGTAAAAGTGAAAGACCTCACATCTGATGATAGTCACTCATGACTATTACAAATCAAATTCTATAAATACATAAGTACATGTAAATCAATGTAATACTTAATCTTGCGGCTCCCATTGTTCCATTGTTTGCGACATTAGTTGCCCTCACACACCTTGTTGGTTGGCGACGAGACCACCTCTGCTATCTCAGTCCATATCTTCTGGTATGCCTTTGCGGTGGGCTTCCCATGTCCTCCTTGTGTCAAATCACCCCAACGTAACTCAACCTCCTGCAGGAGGGAGGCATTTGCATCATCCGAGAACCTCCTGACTCTTTTGCACCCTCCAATGTCCCAGCTCACTGCTCTCTCCAGCATCAGTCTCCACAGCGTGCTGTGATGCCTCCTCTTCTTTCTCTATTATAGGCCAAATTTGGTCAAATATGTGGCTGGTAACAGCTACTTTTTGTTTGCCTACTTGCTGTGAAGCTCTAAAGTCTCCCTCCTTCCTTCCAAAGCAGCCACACCACACCCAGACATGCCTTCAGTCCCTCTGAGCTCCCTCTCTGTCTCCTCTTCTGCGCATGTCATGATGACCCTTAACCACCAGAATCACTGGAATCGAGCGTTGCCATTGCTAAGGACAGCCACACTTTATGGCAGAAGGCCAAAAAAATTTAACGCTGCCGTCCATTTGATATCACTCACGGTAACGCCAATTTTCAAAAGTGGAGACTGGGTGGTTTGAGAATGGGCGAAAAGCCGGCGATCTAAAAACCCTTTTTTAACGCCCACGCCGGAAAGCGATAACCACAAAAGTGGAGGTTCTAGCCCATAGTTTCCTGCTTTCAGTCTCCCTCCTTTCTTAAATAGGGTTGTTACATTTGCAGTTTTCCAGTCGGCTGGGACCCCTCCAGAATTCAGGGAATTTTAGTAGATTACAACCAATGCATCCATTATTTCTGCAGCCACTTCTTTTGAGATCCTAGGATGCAGGCCATCAGGTCCAGGGGACTTGTCCACCTTTAGAAAATAAGAAATAGGAGCAGGAATAGGTCACCTGGCCTCTCGAGCCTGCTCCGCCATTTAATATCATGGCTGATCTGATCATGGACTCAGCTCCACTTTCCTGCCCGCTTCCCATAACCCCTTATCCCCTTATCGCTCAAAAATCTGTCTATCTCCACCTTAAATATATTCAATGTCCCAGCCTTCACAGCTCTCTGGGGCAGAGAATTCTTTAGTCCCATTAGTTTGCCTAGTACTTTTTCTCTAGTGATAGTGATTGTTTTGAGTTCACCAACCTCCCCCACCCCAATAGCTCCTTGTTTATCAATTATTGGGATGTTTTTAGTGTCCTCTACCTTGAAGACTGATGCAAAATGTTTGTTCAAAGTCTCTGCCATTTCCCTGTTTCCCATTATTAATTCCCTCATCTCATCCTCTCAGGGACCAATGTTTACTTTAGCTACTTGCTTCCTTTTTATATACGTGTAGAAACTCTTACTCT
The DNA here is from genome assembly GCF_044704955.1 of Pristiophorus japonicus. Taxonomy (NCBI): domain Eukaryota; kingdom Metazoa; phylum Chordata; class Chondrichthyes; family Pristiophoridae; genus Pristiophorus; species Pristiophorus japonicus. The sequence goes on along the minus strand of NC_091986.1, from coordinate 38,848,596 downwards.
GTTTTTATATTTCTTGCTAGTTTACTCTTATATGCTACCTTCTCTTTCTTCATAATTTTTTTAGTTGTCCTTTGCTGGTTTCTAAAACTGTCCCAATCCTCTGGCCTTCCACTGTCCTTCGCAACATTGTATGCCTTTGTTTTCAATATGATACCATCCTTTACTTCCTTAGTTAGCCAGGGATGGTTCATCCTTCTCTTAGTATCTTTTTTACTCACTGGAATAAATCATTGCTGAGAGTTATGAAATATCTCCTTAAATGTTTACCACTGCTTTTCTACAGTCTTACCCTTTAATATATTTTCCCAGTCCACTTTAACCAACTCTGCCTTGGTAATTATCTTTATTTAAGTTCAGGTCATTAGTTTGAAACCTAGCTTTCTTACCCTCAAACTGAATTTGAAATTCTGCCATACTATGATCGCTCTTCCCAAGTGGATCCTTCATTACAAGATTATTAATCAATTCAGACTCGTTATACATTACCAGATCTGAAATAGTCTGCTCCCTGGTTGGTTCCACAACGTATTGTTCCAAGATACCATCCCGCATACACTCTATGAACTCTTCCTCAAGGCTACCTTTGCCAATTTGATTTGTCCAATCAATATTAAAATTACAATCGCCCATGATTATTGCTGTACATTTCTTATAAGCCTCCATTATTTCTTGATTTATACTCTGTCCTACAGAGTGGCTAATGTTTGGGGGCCTGTAGACCAGTCCTACCAGTGACTTCTTTCCCTTATTATTTCTTATCTCCACCCAAACTGATTCTACATCTTGATCTTCTGAGCCAATATCATTTCTCACTACTGCACTGATCTCATTCTTTATTAACAGAGCTACCCACCTCCTTTTCCTTTCTGCCTATCCTTACGAAATGGCAAATACCCCATAATATTTACAGAGCTGAAGGCACGGTCGCCAATAGTGGAGTGATTAAAATCAGGAGTGCGCAAGAGGCTAGGATTGGAGGAGGGAAGTGATCTCGAAGAGTTGAATGGCTGGTGGATATTACAGAGATAAGGTGAGGCGATGCCATAGAGGAATTTGAAAACAAGGATGAGAATTTTAAAATTAACGTGTTGCTCAACCGGGAGCGAATGTAGGACAGCGCGGGCGGGGTGATGGGTGAACGGGACATGATGCGAGTTAGAATATGGGCAGCAGAGTTTTCAATAAGCTGAAGTTTATGGAGGTTCCCAAACTACATAAATCAGGTGGAAATTAAGTTATGTCCTTCCTGTTGTGTGTGTGTGTATTTGAAGAATTATGAGCAGAAGGATTAAAAAGGTGTGTTTCCCTACATTACAACAGCGATTATACTTTAACAATGCGTCTTTGGCTGTAAAGCACTTTGGGACAGCCTGAGCTTGTGAAAAGTGCTATAGAAATTAAAAAGTACCTCTTCCACTCTCCCAGGGTAGTATTGTACAGGCAGACGGAATGTGGGAGGAGATAGGTATCAGGTATAATGGACCAAGTTGAGTACAGCTATATAAAACTGCATACTTCTTTGAATATTTAGCAATATATTTAGATGTGACAACAGCACCCGGTAAAAGTACACTGATAACTCCAAGCAGATGCTCTGCAGATATCATGGCAGTTGCTTGAGGCTAGACCAGGTAAAAGCTTCGGCTTGAGTAGAGAGCTCCCTGAACTTGTCAAACAGCTGTCACACCTCCAGCTGATAGAAAATCATGGTGATGTTGACTTCGTTACTTCAACAAACGCATTTCTGGTTTTATTCCCATAGGAAAGATATTAGTCTTGTCACAATGGTGGCTGTCCTATCCATATTGCCATAGTCAAACTGACATTCTCTCTCAGGCCTTCACCAAGTAACCAGAGGAATTTTTGAGAACATATTGACTGACATGTCTTGTACTTTGTGACACAAGAAAGTCCCAAGGATTCTGACCAAAAAAGGACAGCTGTCTCTCCCAGTTTCTCAGTTGCAGCACTTTATGTTGCTCATTGCATATTAAATATAATGAAGGAAAGATAATATATTCCTGATCGGCGCTAAATACCAAAGCTGATGACTTCAATTAAACAGGTGAGTTATCTGAATTGTTTGATTTTAAAGTTTTCAAATGAACATGTATATGTTTGGAATAAGGATTCAAAAGAATTTGGACTTTAAGTTTAATTCCAACTTGAGAGGAGTCAATGTAAAGTTAAAAATCAGACATGACGGGAGACACCGATCCTTCTTACTCAAGCATTTATAGATTCACAACATTTATCTTATCCTGAATCTTGTATATTCTTTTACTTTTAACATTCTCATCCTTGTTTTCATATCCCTTCATGGCCTTGCCCATCCCTGCCGCTGTAACCTCCTCCAGCCCTACAAACCTCCACAATATCTGCGCTCCTCCAATTCTGATCTCTTGCGCATTCTTGATTATAATCTCTCCACCGTTGGTGGCCGTGCCTTCAGCTGCCTAGGCCCCAAGCTCTGGAATTCACTCTCTAAAGCTCTCTACCTTTCTCTCCTCCTTTAAGACACTCCTTAAAACCAACCTCTTTGATGAAGCTTTTGATGGCAGACCAATTGAACAAATACTTTGGTTCTGTCTTCACGAAGGAAGACACAAATAACATTCCGGATGTACCGAGGGTCTAGTGAGAAGGAGGAACTAAAGGATTTCCTTATTAGGCGGGAAATTGTGCAAGGGAAATTGATGGGATTGAAGGCTGATTAAATCCCCGGGGCCTGATAGTCTAAATCCCAGAGTACTTAAAGAAGTGGCCCTAGAAATAGTGGATGCATTGGTGATCATTTTCCAACAGTCGATCGACTCTGGATCAGTCCCTATGGACTGGAGGGTAGCTAATGTAACACCACTTTTTGAAAAAGAAGGGAGAGAGAAAATGGGTAATTATAGACCGGTTAGCCTGACATCAGTAGTGGGGAAAATGTTGGAATCAATCATTAAGGATGAAATAGCAGTTGGAAAGCAGTGACAGGATTGGTCCAAGTCAGCATGGATTTATGAAAGGGAAATCATGCTTGACAAATCTTCTGAAATTCTTTGAGGATGTAACTAGCAGAGTGGAGAAGGGAGAACCAGTGGAAGTGGTGTATTTAGACTTTCAAAAGGCTTTTGATAAGGTCCCACACAAGAGATTGGTGTGCAAAATCAAAGTACATGGTATTGGGGGTAATGTACTGACGTGGATAGCGAACTGGTTGGCAGACAGGAAGCAGAGAGTCGGGATAAACGGGGGCCTTTCAGAATGGCAGGCAGTGACTAGTGGAGTGTCGCAGGGCTCAGTGCTGGGACCTCAAAGGTGGTAATCTCAGGATTACTGCTAGTGCTACGTACTAGTGAGGGTAGAAATAGGAAGGCTAGTCAGATAAATACATGGCTGGGGCATTGGTGTAGGAGGGAGGGCTTTAGTTTACTGAACAATTGGGACCACTTCTGGGGTAGGTGGGACCTGTACAAGTCGGACAGGTTACACCTCAACAGAGACGGGACCAATGTTCTCGCGGGTGGTTTTGATAGTGCGGTTGGGAGGGCTTTCACCTAGCTTGGCAGGGATATGAGAACCCAGGAGAGGGCTCTGAGCTAGTTAGAGTGGGTGAGAGCTCAGATGATCAGAACCCTAAGAAAGGATGCAAAAGGCAGGAGGCAGCAAAGCAGAGTAGCACTGGGGTAAGTGATAGGAAGGGACAATATGTTTGAATATAAAGGGGCTGCAGGAGGGGTCAAAACTAAAAATCATGGTTTAAAAACTAGTATTAAAACACTTTATCTAAATGCACGCAGCATTCAAAACAAAGTAAATGAGTTGACTGCACAAATCATTACAAATGGGTATGATTTGGTGGCCATTATAGAAACGTGGTTGCAGGGTGGCCAAGACTGGGAATTAAACATACAGGGGTATCTGACAATTCGGAAAGATAGACAAGAAAGGACAGGAGGTGGGGTAGCTCTGTTAATAAAGGATGATATCAGGGCAGTTGTGAGAGACGATATTGGCTCTAATGAACAAAATGTTGAATCATTGTGGGTGGAGATTAGAGATCGTAAGGGGAAAAAGTCACTGGTGGGCGTAGTTTATAGGCCCCCAAATAATAACTTCACGGTGGGGCGGACAATAATCAAGGGAATAATGGAAGCATGTGAAAAAGGAACGGCAGTAATCATGGGGGATTTTAACCTACATATCGATTGGTCAAATCAAATCGCACGGGGTAGCCTTGAGGAGGAATTCATAGAATGTATACGGGATTGTTTCTTAGAACAGTATGTTGCAGAACCTACAAGGGAGCAAGCTATCTTAGATCTGGTCCTGTGTAATGAGACAGGAATAATAAACGATCTCCTAGTAAAAGATCCTCTCGGAATGAGTGATCACAGTATGGTTGAATTTGTAATACAGATTGAGGGTGAGGAAGTAGTGTCTCAAACGAGCGTACTATGCTTAAACAAAGGGGACTACAGTGGGATGAGGGCAGAGTTGGCTAAAGTAGACTGGGAACACAGACTAAATGGTGGCACAATTGAGGAACAGTGAAGGACTTTTAAGGAGCTCTTTCATAGTGCTCAACAAAAATATATTCCAGTGAAAAAGAAGGGCGGTAAGAGAAGGGATAATCACCCGTGGATAACCAAGGAAATAAAGGAGAGTATCAAATTAAAAACCAATGCGTATAAGGTGGCCAAAGTTAGTGGGAAACTAGATGATTGGAAAAATTTTAAACGACAGCAAAGAATGACTAAGAAAGCAATAAAGAAAGGAAAGATAGATTACGAAAGTAAACTTGCACAAAACATAAAAACAGATCGTAAAAGCTTTTACCGATATATAAAACGGAAAAGAGTGACTAAAGTAAATGTTGGTCCCTTAGAAGATGAGAAGGGGGATTTAATAATGGGAAATGTGGAAATGGCTGAGACCTTAAACAATTATTTTGCTTCGGTCTTCACAGTGGAAGACACAAAAGCCATGCCAAAAATTGCTGGTCACGGAAATGTGGGAAGGGAGGACTTTGAGACAATCACTATCACTAGGGGGTAGTGCTGGACAGGCTAATGGATCTCAAGGTAGACAAGCCCCCTGATCCTGATGAAATGCATCCCAGGGTATTAAAAGAGATGGCAGAAGTTATAGCAGATGCATTCGTTATAATTTACCAAAATTCTCTGGACTCTGGGGAGGTACCACCGGATTGGAAAGCAGCTAATGTAACGCCTCTGTTTAAAAAAGGGGGCAGACAAAAGGCAGGTAACTATAGGGCGGTTAGTTTAACATCTGTAGTGGGGAAAATGCTTGAAGCTATCATTAAGGAAGAAATAGCGGGACATCTAGATTGGAATAGTGCAATCAAGAAGGCGCAACATGGATTCATGAAGGGGAAATCATGTTCAACTAATTTACTGGAATTCTTTGAGGATATAACGAGCATGGTGGATAGAGGTGTACCGATGGATGTGGTGGAATTAGATTTCCAAAAGGCATTCGATAAGGTGCCACACAAAAGGTTACTGCAGAAGATAAAGGTACGCGGAGTCACAGGAAATGTATCAGCATGGATCCAGAATTGGCTGGCTAACAGAAAGCAGAGAGTCAGGATAAATGGGTCCTTTTCAGGTTGGAAATCGGTGGTTAGTGGTGTGCTACAGGGATCGGTGCTGGGACCACAACTGTTTACAATATACATAGATGACCTGGAAGAGGGGACAGAGTGTAGTGTAACAAAATTTGCAGATGACAAAGATTAGTGGGAAAGCAGATTGTGTAGAGGACACAGAGAGGCTGCAAAGAGATTTAGATAGGTTAAGCGAATGGGCTAACATTTGGCAGATGGAATACAATGTCGGAAAATGTGAGGTTATCCACTTTGGAAAAAAAAAGTAAAAGGGAATATTATTTGAATGGGGAGAAATTACAACATGCTGCGGTGCAGAGGGACCTCGGGGTCCTGTTGCATGAATCCCAAAAAGTTAGTTTGCAGGTGCAGCAAGTAATCAGGAAGGCAAATGGAATGTTGGCCTTCATTGCGAGAGGGATGGAGTACAAAAGCAGGGAGGTCCTGCTGCAACTGTACAGGGTATTGGTGAGGCCGCACCTGGAGTACTGCGTGCAGTATTGGTTACCTTACTTAAGGAAGGATGTACTAGCTTTGGAGGGGGTACAGAGACGATTCACTAGGCTGATTCCAAAGATGAGGGTGTTACCTTATGATGATAGATTGAGTAGACTAAGTCTTTAGTCGTTGGAGTTCAGAAGGATGAGGGGTGATCTTATGGAAACATTTAAAATAATGAAAGGGATAGACAAGATAGAGGCAGAGAGGTTGTTTCCACTGGTCGGGGAGACTAGAACTTGGGGGCACAGCCTCAAAGTACGGAGGAGACAATTTAAAACCGAGTTGAGAAGGAATTTCTTTTCCCAGAGGGTTGTAAATCTGTGGAATTCTCTGCCCAGGGAAGCAGTTGAGGCTAGCTCATTGAATGTATTCAAATCACAGATCGATAGATTTTTAACCAATAAGGGAATTAAGGGTAATGGGGAGCGGGCGGGTAAGTGGAGCTGAGTCCACGGCCAGATCAGCCATGATCTTGTTGAATGGCGGAGCAGGCTCGAGGTGCTAGATGGCCTACTCCTGTTCCTAATTCTTATCTTCTTATGTTCTTATGTACAATATATATTAATGATCTAGAGGATGGAATCGAGTGTAATATCTCCTAGTTTGCGGATGATACTAAACTGGGTGGCAGTGTGAGCTGTGAGGAGGACTCTAAGAGGCTGCAGGTTGACTTGGACAGGTTAGGCAAGTGGGCAAATGCATGGCAGATGCAGTATAATGTGGATAAATGTGAGGTTATCCACTTTGAGGGTAAAGACACGAAGGCAGAATATTACCTGAATGGCGGCAGATTAGGAAAATGGGAGGTGCAGCGAGACCTGGGTGTCATGGTTCATCAGTCATTGAAAGTTAGCATGCAGGTGCAGCAGGCGGTGAAGAAGGCAAATGGTATGTTGGCCTTCATAGCTAGGGGATTTGAGTAGCGGAGCAGGGAAGTCTTACTGTAGTTGTACAGGGCCTTAGTGAGGCCTCACCTGGAATATTGTGTTCAGTTTTGGTCTCCTAATCTGAGGAAGGACGTTCTTGCTATTGAGGGAGTGCAGCGAAGGTTCACCAGACTGATTCCAGGGATGGCTGGACTGACATATAAGGAGAGACTGGATCAACTGGGCCTTTATACACTGGAGTTTAGAAGGATGAGAGTCGATCTCATAGAAACATATAAGATTCTGATAGGGCTGGACAGGTTAGATGTGGGAAGAATGTTCTCGATGTTGGGGAAGTCCAGAACCAGGGAACTAAGTCTAAGGATAAGGGGTAAGCCATTTAGGAGTGAGATGAGGAGAAACTTCTTCACTCAGTGAGTTGTTAACCTCTGGAATTCCCTGTCGCAGAGAGTTGTTGGTGCCAGTTCATTGGATATATTCAAGAGGGAGTTAGATATGGCCCTTACGGCTAAAGGGATCAAGGGTTATGGAGAGAAAGCAGGAAAGGGGGACTGAAAGAATGATCTTATTGAATGGTGGTGAAAGCTCGAAGGGCCGAATGGCCTACTCCTGCACCTATTTTCTATGTTTCTATGATCATCTGTTCTAATTTCTCCTTTTGTGGCTCGGTGTCAAATTTTGTTTGATAAAGCTCCTGTGAACTTTCATGGGGTGTTTTACTACATTAAAGGTGCTGTATCAATACAATTTGCTGTTGTTGTTTGGAAAATAATATCCAAGATACAGAAAAAGAAAGAATTTACATGTATATAGTGCTGTTCACACCCTCTCAAGATGTTGCAGTGTGCTTCACAGTCGATGAATCACTTTTTGAGGTGCAGTCACCATTACTATGCAGACAAATGCTACAGCACATTTTCACATGGCAAAGTGCGACAAACAACAAGATAAATGACCATGCAATCACAGAAGGAGTCCATTCAGTCCCTTCAGTATGTGCTGGCTATTTGCGAGAGCAATCAAATCCTTCGGCATTACTTCTGTTCCTAATGATTCCCTAAAGTTAATGACAAGTAAATTACATTCTTTCTCCATCCACTTACATATGCGAGTTCAGCTTCTGTTTTGAGGGAGCCTCTCCATAGATTCCTCCATGAATACAGAGCTGAAGAATTGATTTACTATATTTACTATCACTTGGTCACTTGATCTGTTACCAGAGAGATTTTATGTCGCCCCAATTTGTCCTTTTAGTTACCAGCTTGTAGTAGATATTTTTATACAAATACTTGACATTTCTTTTAATATTCCCTGATAACTTAATCTTATTTTCTAATGTAGCTTGCTTAGCCAGTTTCTTATACTTGTTTTTCCTATTTTTATCCACTGGGTTATGCACAGCTTTATAATTTATGAACAATCTTTTCAAGATTGTCTTCATTATACAGTCTCCCCCTCTTTGCTTTGCAGATGATGAAAGATCGGATAACGGTGATAGGAGAACGTCTATTGGCCTGAGGTCGCTCATTGCCCAGTTTCCATAGAGGGCTACCTTGCAGATGTGGTTTAGTAACAGTGCTTGCTGAACCATTACATACTAAAATTGCTTTCTTTTCCAAATCCAAAACTGGAGTTCGAGTAATGAATTAATTCAGGGTGCATGTTGCTAAAATCTGTGTGCAGTTATGTAAAGTCAAAATAGCTAAAATTCTGTTCATAATCAACATAAATATGAGCATTACCAAAGGCAGGTCCTTGTGTCACACAATCCATTAAATGGAAAATTAAATATATCAACTAAATGCTTGACATTTTTCTGTCATGTTGAATGACAGAAACATTAAGATTAACTATTTGTTACTGTGAATTCACTTTTATTGTCAATATATTTTACTAAAAAAGCCTCGTTAAGTAAGATTTCCAGCATCCTCAGCACTTTGCTTTTGTTCTAGTTAAGTAAAGTCCTTACTTAAATAGCAGCTGAATCGTTAGAGTTGACATATAGATGGGCGAAGTTAGTGTTTGTACTAAGCTTCATAACTTCTGCCAATTTAATATAAAAATGCGTTTCAAATATTTTTGATATGACATGTGAATTGCAACGCTTTAAGATTTTCAGCCAATTTAAGGGTACATTTATTTCACTGACAGCAAGATATAAATGGTGCCTGGAATCCTACATATAATTGTTCCCAAAATTGCTTGTTCTGCTAACAGGTACCATAAGAATAGTAATCGTTCAAAGAGCCACATAAGAAAGCTGTTTATTTTAGTTAATAGTGAAAAATGCCCTGGCATTGAGAACCCTAATTGTTTTTTGATTGACAAAATTGTTGGTTTGCTTTATATGGGGCAGAGGTCACAATGTAGGTTATTGTTAAAAATTGGCTGTAAATGCGGATTTAAGCTCACAGAAAGCAGTGCTGTCAGCCATTGAATTAGTTGACAGATGTCTGTTTGCAAGAAAATCATGGTCACATTGTGCTCACCTTCACAGTAATGTCACTACTGTTCCACTCAATTCCAAAGTATCTTTTTTCAGTTCTTTTACCATATTCCAGATATGAGATAAATGTAATGATGTTGAGACTTTGCAGCGGTTTCTTTGTAGAAAAGCTATTGTAATTTTCTTCTGCAACATGTTTTTAATCAAGGAATCACTCCTAAGCCAATCTTTTAAAGAATGATTCAGAAACTGATACGTTAATGATAAGTCACTGTTCCGTGTAGACAAGCTACAGAAATACATTTCAGTAATATCATAGCACAGGCTTAATACTTTCTTCTGTGTCAGCCGTGGCTCAGTTAGTAGTGCTTTCACCTCTGAGTCAAAAGAATAAAACGAAAGACTTGCATTTCTATAGCGCCTTTCACGACCACCAGCTGTCTCAATGTGCTTTACATCCAATGAAGTACTTTTGAAGTGCAGTCGCTGTTGTAATGTAGGAAACACGGCAGCCAATTTGCGCACAAGCAAGCTCCCACAAACAGCAATGTGATAATGAACAGATAATTCGCTTTTGTTACGTTTTGTGGGATAAATATTGGCCAGGACATCAAGGATAACTCCCCTGCTCTTCTTCGATATGGTGCCATGGGAGTGCAATAAAAGTACTGCAGTCATCATGGGTGACTTTAATTTACATATAGATTGGGCTAACCAAACTGGTAGCAATACAGTGGAGGAGGATTTCCTGGAGTGCATAAGGGAGGGTTTTCTAGACCAATATGTCGAGGAACCAACTAGAGAGTTGGCCATCCTAGACTGGGTGTTGTGTAATGAGAGAGGATTAATTAGCAATCTTGTTGTGCGAGGCCCCTTGGGGAAGAGTGACCATAATATGGTAGAATTCTTCATAAAGATGGCGATTGACACAGTTAATTCAGAGACTAGGGTCCTGAACTTAAAGAAAGGTAACTTCGATGGTATGAGACATGAAGTGGCTAGCATAGGCTGGCGAATGATCCTTAAAGGATAGGCAATGGCAGACATTTAAAGATCACATGGATGACCTTCAACAATTGTACACCCCTGTCTGGCGTAAAAATAAAACGGGAAAGGTGGCTCAACCGTGACTAACAAGGGAAATTAGGGATAGTGTTAAATCCAAGGAAGAGGCATATAAATTGGCCAGAAAAAGCAGCAAACCGGAGGATTGGGAGAAAGTTAGAATTCAACAGAGGAGGACAATGGGTTTAATTAGGAGGAGGAAAATAGAGTATGAGAGTAAGCTTGCAGGGAACATAAAAACTGACTGCAAAAGCTTCTATAGATATGTGATGAGAAAAAGATTAGTGAAGACAAATGTAGCTCCCTTACAGTCAGAATCAGGTGAGTTTATAATGGAGAACAAAGAAATGGCAGACAAATTGAAAAAATACTTTGGTACTGTCTTCACTAAGGAAGACACAAATAACCTTCCGGAAATAATAGGGGACCGAGGGTCTAGCGAGAAGGAGGAACTGAAGGAAATCCTTATTAGTCAGGAAATTGTGTTCGGGAAATTGATGGGATTGAAGGTCGATAAATCCCCAGGCCTGATAGTCTGTATTCCAGAGTATGTAAGGAAGTGGCAATAGAAATAGTGGATGCATTGGTGGTCATTTTCCAACATTCTATAGACTCTGGATCAGTTCCTATGGATTGGAGGGTAGCTAATGGAACACCACTTTTTAAAAAAGGAGGGAGAGAGAAAACAGGGAATTATAGACTAGTTAGCCTGACATCGGTAGTGGGGAAAATGTTGGAATCAATTATTAAAGATGTAATAGCAGCACATTTGGAAAGCAGTGACAGGATTGGTCCAAGTCAGCATGGATTTATGAAAGGGAAATCATGCTTGACAAATCTACTAGAATTTTTTGAGGATGTAACTAGTAGAGTGGACAAGGGAGAACTAATGAATGTGGTGTATTTAGACTTTCAAAAGGCTTTTGACAAGGTCCCACACAAGAGATTAGTGTCCAAAATTAAAGCACATGTTATTGGGGGTAATGTATTGACGTGCATAGAGAACTGGTTGGCAGACAGGAAGCAAAGAGTAGGAATAAATGGGTCCTTTTCAGAATGGCAGACAGTGACTAGTGGGGTACCGCAAGGTTCAGTGCTGGGACCCCAGCTATTTACAATATACTTTAATGATTTAGATGAAGGAACTGAATGTAATAGCTCCAAGTTTGCAGATGACACTAAGCTGGGTGGCAGTGTGAGCTGTGAGGAGGATGCTATGAGGCTGCAGGATGACTTGGACAGATTAGGTGAGTGGGCAAATGCATGGCAGATGCAGTATAATGTAGACAAATGTGAGGTTTTCCATTTTGGTGGCAAAAACAGGAAGACAGACTATTATCTTAATGGTGACAGATTAGGAAAAGGGGAGGTGCAACGAGACCTGGTGTCATGGTACATCAGTCATTGAAAGTTGGCATGCAGGTACTGCAGGCAGTGAAGAAGGCAAATGGAATGTTGGCCTTCATAGCGAGAGGATTTGCGTAAAGGAGCAGGGAGGTCTTACTGCAGTTGTACAGGGCCTTGGTGAGGCCACACCTTGAATATTGTGTACAGTTTTGGTCTCCTAATCTGAGGAAGGACATTCTTGCTATTGAGAGAGTGCAGCGAAGGTTCACCAGACTGATTCCCGGAATGGCAGGACTGGATCGACTAGGCTTATATTCACTGGAATTTAGTAGAATGCCAGAGGATCTCATAGAAACATATACAATTCTGACGGGATTGTACAGGTTAGATGCAGGAAGAATGTTCCCGATGTCAGGGAAGTCCAGAACCAGGGATCACAGTCTAAGAATAAGGGTAATCCATTTAGGACTGAGATGAGGAGAAATTTCTTCACTCAGAGAATTCTCCACCACAGAAAGTTGTTGAGGTCATTTCGTTAGATATATTCAAAAGGGATTTAGATGTGGTCCTTACAGCTAAAGGGATTAAGGGGTATGGAGAGAAAGCAGGAATGGGGTACTGATCATATTGAATGGTGATGCAGGCTTAAAGGGCTGAAAGGCCTGCTCCTGCACCTATTTTCTATGTTTCTATGTTTTATGTCCACCTGAGAGGGCAGACAGGGCCTCGGTTTAATGTCTCATCTGAAAGACAGCATCTCCGACAGTGCAGCACCCTCTCAGCACTGCACTGGAGTGTCAGCCTCAATTTATGTATTCCTAGTCCCTGGAGTGGGAGAAAAAAATGAAACAGAAACAGAAAAAGAATCAGGAAGTTGTATGGTGCAATCCCATTGCCCTCTCAATGGATGTAAAAGATCCCATGGTACTTTTTCGAATAAGCACAGGGGACTGATTCCCGGATCCTGGCCAATAGTTATCCCTTAATCAACATCACTAATATAATGATGTTGGTCATTTTCACATTGCTGTTTGCGGGAGCTTGCTGTGCACAAATTAGCTGCCATGTTTTCTACATTACAACAGTGACTAATCTTCAAAATTACTTCATTGGCTGCAAAGCGCTTTGGGGGGTCCTGTGGTTTAAAGGCGCTATATAAAATGCAAGTTCTTTTCTACTCTACCCACTCCACACACAAACTTACTTTCCTTTCGATCGTCAATTCATTCGACAATATTGAGATGTCACCAAATAAACAAAAGACTTTTCCTGATTCATTTAGATGCAGTGAAATCATTATAATTCATAATTGTTAAAATGATTCTGTACAGAAAAATTCAATGAAGAGGAATTAAATTCAAAACACAAAATTTTATATATAAATCAACAAGGTTTTTTAATTTTGTTGAGATTACATAGGATTACATAGGATGTCGAGTATAGAAAAAGGCCATTCGTCCAACCAGTCAATGCAAGCATTTATGCTCCACTTGAGCCTCCTCCCATCTTTCCTCATCTAAATCTATCAGCATAATCCTCGATTCCATTCTCCCTCATATGCTTGTCTAGCCTCCCCTCCGCGGCGAAAACCCAGTCACTAAGCCAGGTCGTGATCCTCGGTTCCTTGTTTGTGGCAGCGCTCGGAAGCACCGCTGGGAGAGCTGCGCCGCGGTGTAACGACTCGGATTGCATCACCATCCAAGTTTCGGCACTCGCCCGATCCACACGCGGCACCCCGAAGACCGCCAGGTAAAACCTAGCGGTGCAGTCCTGCCAGCAGCGTTATGTTGCAAAACCTGAAAAAAAGGTAAGTTAAAGTTTTTATTTTTTAATTTTTTTGCAGCGATTTGTTAGGTAAGGGTCTCGGTAATGTTTTTTGAATGTTTTTTTGATTTTTTTTTCCCCCTTTCAACGCCTCTCGGTCTCACACTATATAGGCAACGATTGCGTTTTTGCACCCTGAATAATTGTACAACGCCTCCCTTTGCGATGTGCATACACCAAGTGCCGAAAATTAGGCCTTAAATCGGTAACGTAGCAAAAACGGTAATTTTCACATATCGTTTAAGTTTTCGCCCAAAAACACCGAAACCTGACGATCCAGCCCCAAGTGTTCCAGTAATTACATGGGCCGCCTGGAAAACATCTTCATCATCATAGGTGGTCCCTCGAACAAGGACGACTTGCTTCCACATTAAAAGGGATGAGCTCACAGATATTTCAATGAAGGACCGATATTCCAGTCCTGAAATCCAATTGAAGGGGTGGAAGATGCCTGTGCGTGGATTTTTTTAACATGTGGTGGCCGTTGCACATCAGTCACCACACAGGCTTGACAGAGCTCGGTCTTTACCCAGTGGCATGGGTTAACCAGCACTACTGGAGACCTGCTTTGCTGCACGGACCTAGTGTGCACACAAGAAAACATATACTGGATGTCACTGCTAAATTGAGACATGCATGTTGCACAATCATAGATTCATTTAATCTCACACCAAGGACTTGGGTCTAATCGTGATGTACTGGAGACATGAATCATTAAAACTGACACAGCCTGATTAACTGTGCCGACTAAGGAGATGAGAACTGACTTTAATTGTGAAACTGGATCAGGACAAAGTAAGGATGTTGGAATTTATTCAATTGAAATCAAATTTGATTCTCATCTCATATTATTTGAGTGAAAGGCCAACTCGTTTCCTGTGATGCTAGATCATTCTAGTCAAGTCTAGAGATAAGAAAGGTAAAATCAAATATGAAGCCAAATATGTTATTTATATTCTCCTGTTCCTATGTAATTGGTAAAAAAAATCAGGCTCATCAATGAACCTTAGTGAAAACAATCGCAATAAAATAATTTCATTTGTGTTTGTTAAGAACTTTTTAAATACGAACCATATAAAACATATGCACTATTGCACATCATGGAACTTCTTTGAAAAGCATTTAGTACTAGATTACAATTGATGCCAGTCAGCAACGAATATGAGTATCAGCACAACACTCAGGGCAGTGTATAATACAGAGGAATTTTATTAGCCCTGTAAATTACGTAAGTATCCTCCAGTCATTGCATTTTGTTGAAGAAATCTCCCTGCTGTTATCAGGAGACATTGCTGTGGTTTTGTCCATGAGTTCTGTTTGCTGTAGTTTGTAAGGCTCTTTTTGAAATAGACACTGTAGACTATTTACTGTAGTGATCTGTTTAAATAGACTCTGCTATAAAATGGCCTGTTTCTGTGATTATATACTATGTAATTCTATGAAAGTAAACACTAATTTCAGTGTTTGTGTCACACGCACCTTTCCGGCACCACAGGAAATTTCATAGGAGTCAGCCATGTTGAAGTGTACTGATTCATAATATTTGTGTATATATCTTGTGCTGCTATTGGACCTGCTAGTGTGAGCTTCCATATTTTCATTAACAGAGTGTGAAACAAAAAAAATGTCGTTCCCCACCCCCAGCACCTTTCATTTGTTGTAAAGTGAAGTTGTGGTCCCGAAGTATATTTGGGGTTTTGGGTGTCTGAATGCAGGTGTGTATAAATGACTGATATGCCTAACTCATCTACCATCTATGGCTCAATAGCTTTCATATTGTGATTCAGATGAAGTCATTCAAATCAAGATTTTTTCACAAGCTACAATGTACATCTTGACAAATAATTATCACTTGTGCACTCCAGATAATGTAAGCACTTTTCTCAATCAGAATTTATAAGAATCGCCATAGTTGAGTTACTCCACCTCGATAAACTTGTGTGGTTTTCAATGCTGCGATGTTGCCATTTGCCTTGTGTATTTTAACCCCAGCTGGAATTTTAGTCTGATTTATATATCTTTCATTTACTTCTTCCACTTATTGACAATTTAGCAAGACTCTTGTGTTAATTGCATTCAAGTGGTGCATAGCAATTGTGTGTTCATTGTAATCAGGTGGTGGGTTCTCACTTATAATTTATATATATTATTATATATATAGGAATAGGCTGGGGAAGGGTTACAAGTAAGTGTGTGTGACTACAGTAAATAAAGGCTTGCAAGCAGCTAAAGACAAGGCTCTAATCCTCTATCCTTCAGTTGGCTATCCGACCTTTACATGTTAGAATGCTACCATGGGATAGAAGACTAGAGCCTAGTCTTTAGTCGCTAACACGTTTTATGTTGAAATTCGGTGATTGATGGCTATTGCCATCACCAACAAGACAGTGAGCAAGTGCCTGCTTTTAATGGAGCACAACCAATAAACCGCATATTAAACCAAATTTAAATGAAACATAGCAAATCAAATCACAATTTTGTTTCGGTGCGGGTGCAGTGGGGCGGGGGGCGGTGAAGAAGCAGTCCAGTCCCTCTAGTGCCCACCGGTCACAGTAGGCCTCAAGCGTACCGGTGGACACCGCATGCTCCATCTCCAGGAACACCCGGACGCGAACATAATCACGGATAATAGGTAGGCAGCCAGGCCGAATGACCCGCTCAATTGTCCGCTGCCTGGACCTGTTGATAGCTACCTTGGTTAAGTCCAGGAGCAATCCAAAAAGGAGGTCCTCCAATCTTCCCACCTAGTTGCTTACAAGCCTTTATACACAGAGACACACATTATATGCTGTGCACCCTAAGATCAGCTTGCAACCCTTCTCCAGCCTACTCCTATATATCTATATCTATATACATACAAGAGAGTACTCAATTAATCTCCATCACTTGAATATAATTAACATCTTGGACCATAATAGCCATGTAGAACATTTTGCCAGATAAGGCAACGTTGCTAACTCTATTTTTTGTTCCTTGGATAATTCATTACAAACTAATCATACTTGTCCACAGAGACCCGGTGTGATTAAATCCTGATTATCTGGCAATGTGAGACCGCTTGGCTTCTCATAAACCTGGACTTAAAGCACCTGGTGCACCCACATAATATTTTCCAGCATATTCAGTGCATTTCAGAAACCTAAAAGTTCAAAGAACAAGGTGAAGGCAATAGAGCAGGGTAGCAGCGGGGGAAACAAAAACCAGAGTGTGACAGGAAGGAACAGAATCTATAAACTTAAGAGTGTATCAGAAACTGGGGCCATAGCAGGAGAAAATGGTAAGAAAACACATTTAAAAGCTCTTTATCCTAAAGCACACAGCATTTGTAACAAATTATCATCATAAGCAGTCCCTCGAAATCGAGGAAGACTTGCTTCCACACTAAAAATAAGTTCTTAGGTGACTGAACAGTCCAATATGGGAATTACAGTCTCTGTCACAGGTGGCACTGACAGTCGTTGAAGGAAAGGGTGGGTGGGAAATCTGGTTTGCCGCGCGCTCCTGCCTGCGCTTGCTTTCTGCATGCTCTCGGCGACGAGACTCGAGTTGCTCAGCGCCCTCCCGGATGCTCTTCCTCCACTTAGGGCAGTCTTGGGCCAGGGACTCCCAGGTGTTGGTGGGGATGTAGCATTTTATCAAGGAGGATTTGAGGGTGTCCTTGAAATGTTTCCTCTGTCCACCTGGGGCTCGTTTGCCATGTAGGAGTTCCGAGTAGAGCGCTTGCTTTGGGAGTCTTGTGTCAGGCATGCAAACAATGTGGCCAGCCCAACGGAGCTGGTCGAGTGTGGTCAGTGCTTCAATGCTGGGGATGTTGACCTGATCGAGGACACTAACGATGGTGCGTATGTCTGCCCAGGGGATTTGCAGGATCTTGCGAAGATATCGTTGGTGGTATTTCTCCAGCGATTTGAGGTGTCTACTGTATATGGTCCACATCTCTGAGCCATACAGGAGGGCGGGTATCACTACAGCCCTGTAGAACATAAGTTTGGTTCCAGATTTGATGGCTTGATCTTCGAGCACTCTCTTCCTCAGGTGGTCGAAGGCTGCACTGGCGCACTGGAGGCAGTGTTGAACCTCGTCGCCCTTGCTGATAATAGGCTCCCGAGGTATGGAAAGTGGTCCACGTTGTCCAGGGATGCGCCGTGGATCTTGATGAATGGGGGGGAGTGCAGTGTGGTGGGGTCAGGTTGGTGTCTTACGGATGAGCTGTCAGCACAAATAGTTACAAATGGGTATGATCTGATACCTATAACAGAGTCTTGGTTGCAAGGTGACCAAGACTGGGAACTAAACATTCAGGGGTACTTGACAATTCGGAAGGACAGACAGAAAGGAAAAGGAGTGGGGTAGCATTTTTGATAAAGGATGGAATCACTGCAATAGTGATAAATGATATTGGCTCAAATGATCAAGATGTGGAAACAGTTTGAGTGAAGATAAGGAACATTAAGGGGAAAAAGTCATTAGAGGACGTAGTCTATAGGCCCCCTAACAGTAGCAACTCTGTTGGTCGGAGTATAAACCAAACAATAGTGGCAGCTTGTAAAAAGGGAACAGCAATAATCATGGGTGATTTTAACCTCCATATTGATTGGACAAATCAAATTGGTCAGGGAAGAGTTCATAGAGTACATAGGATATACTTGCTCTGGAGGCAGTTCAGAGAAGGTTCACTAGATTGATTCCGGAGATGAGGGGGTTGACTTGTGAGGAAAGGTTGAACAGGTTGGGCTTCTACTCATTGGAATTCAGAAGAATGAGAGGTGATCTTATCGAAATGTACAAGATTATGAGGGGGCTTGACAAGGTGGATACAGAGAGGATGTTTCCACTGATAGAGGAGACTAGATCTAGGAGGCATAATCTTAGAATAAGGGGCCGTCCATTTAAAACTGAAATGAGGAGGAATTTCTTCTCTCAGAGGGATGTAAATTTGTAGAATTCGCTGCCTCAGAGGGCTGTGGAAGCTGGGACATCGAATACTTTTAAGACAGAGATAGACAGTTTCTTAACTGATAAGGGAATAAGGGGTTATGGGGAGCGGGCAAGGAAGTGGACCTGAGTCCATGATCGGATCAGCCATGATCGTATTAAATGGCGGAGCAGGCTCGAGGGGCCATATGGCCTAATGCTGCACTGATTTCTTATGTTCTTATGTTTTTATCTGTGCACATAGGCATCCATCAGCAATTCTCTATAGAAAAATGAGTGGGCATTTTCTCTCCTTAGGACAGATTGCTCCATACCAGCAAAAGGATACCAGATGGTACATTTTCCAAAATTGCTTGGGGCCATTGGCTGTATTCACATGTCAAACGAGCAGTGAACTTCATTCTCTTCATAATTGCCCCCCTTTCCCCAATCGAACTCGAAGAAGTCAAATTGCTCGTTAGTGAGTGCTGTCTACTGTGCACATATTCTGAGTGTCCGTGCAGCAAATCACTTATGAACCAAGAAACTGTGGGCCTGAATTGTAGCTCCCTATTGGCGTGTACAAGGTGTGCACGTGCCCAAGGGGTCCCCACAAGTTCTGGGTTTAGGTATGCGAAGCGCATGTGCCTAAACCTGGAACTTGTACTGTTGACAGACCGCTCGCCTCCAAACTAAAGGGCCTCCGCGGGCGGAGAGTTGGGCTACTTTTATCAGCGTAAGATTTTTAAAGCACAGAATAATACATTGTTTTCAATAATTTAAACATTACAATTCTATAAGATAAGATAAGTTTATTTTTAGACCCTTTTAAAAAAGTACATTCATTTTTCACAAAATTACATTTTTGTTTTAAGTAATCAATTAATTCAATTCCATTTTTATTAATTTGAAATATGTGATATTTTTGTTTAATTATTTTCAGTGTTTGTGTGTTTTTGGGGATATTCCCATTCATACTTATGGTGGTTC
Organism: Pristiophorus japonicus; assembly: GCF_044704955.1. Classification (NCBI taxonomy): domain Eukaryota; kingdom Metazoa; phylum Chordata; class Chondrichthyes; family Pristiophoridae; genus Pristiophorus; species Pristiophorus japonicus. Next base: position 38,829,005 of record NC_091986.1, on the reverse strand, counting down.
CATATGTACAGATCTCAGACAAATATGAAAGGGGATCCCCCTACTCTGATAGGTTGGGCCGGCCCACATGATCCCAGTGATGCGTATGAAGCCTATACACTCCTGGAAAAAGCCTTCGCGTAGAGGCCCAGGACTGCAAATCTCCGAACCTCTGGGACCAGCAGGTAGATTCATAGAAATTTTTGCGTTTGGAGGCATCTGCCCGCGGGAAGCCTCCGACCACAAATTCTGGGCTTGTATATTTCAGCAAGATTCCTCAGTAGTTTTCAAGCTAACTTGGGTCTTCTTTGAGGATGGAAACTGTTATGTTCAGAATAACTCCACAAGACTGTATACTGTAAGCTCAAACTGTTGTGACCTTGGTCTCTTTAATGTAACTCCAGTGTAAGGAAGCAGCATGGTAGACTACCTTTTATACCTGCTTAACCTTGAGCCTCCAACAGGCGTGTCCCCTGGTGGCAAGTCTTGCACACTAGTAAAGTTTACATACATAACATCACTCCCCCCGCCCCCCCTCCCCAAAGTCTTAGATACAAGTTATTTACAAGTTGAGGCGATCCGGGGATCTACGTTCCCGGGTTGATCGCCTGAGTTGAAGTCCTGGCAAGGGTGAGTTGGTTGGATCATTGCTGCACTGCAGCGCGGCTGGTCTGATCGGACTGTCGGACATGGTGGGTTCATCCTCATGGTTGACAGCGAGGTCAATTGCTGGTTGGGTATGTGTTGGTGGATCAATGATGGTAATGTCCTCTTCAAACTGTTCTTGGTTGTCAGTGAATCGCTGTTTGGTCTGATCCAAATGCTTTCTGCATGTTTGTCCATTCAAAAGTTTGACAACAAACACTCTATTCCCCTCCTTGGCTAAAACAGTGCCAGCAACCCATTTGGAACCATGACTGTAATTAAGAACAAACACAGGATCATTACCTCAAAGTCACGCAATACAGCCATGCAATCGTGGTACATGTTATGCCGGTGACGCCAGGTTTCTATATGATCATTGAGATCCGGGTGGACTAAGGAGAGCCTGGTTTTGAGTACTCGCTTCATTAACAATTCTGCAGGGGGAACACCAGTAAGCGAGTGGGGTCACGTCCGGTAGCTGAGAAGAACCCGAGATAACCGGGTCTGCAGGGAACCGTCCATCACGCGTTTCAAGCTCTACTTGATAGTTTGGACTGCCCATTAGGCTTGACCATTGGATGCGGGCTTAAACGAATCAGACCTGACATGCTTGATGCCATTGCTGGTCATGAACTCGTTGAATTCCAAGCTGGTGAAACATGGTCCACTGTCACTAGCAAGGATGTCGGGGAAACCATGGGTGGCGAACATGGCCCGGAGGCTTTCAATGGTGGCAGTGGACGTACATGATGATATTATAATACATTCAATCCATTTAGAGTCAGTGTCCACTGCTACAAGGAACATCGTTCCTAGAAAGGGGCCAGCGAAATCTACGTGGACCCGAGACCACAGAGTCAGTGGGGCCTCCCTTGGTGCATTGCTCAACTGTGAGCAAGTGTTGTATTGTTGTACGCATGACCCCAACTCCAAGTCAATGCCGGGCCACCAAACGTGCGACCTGGCGATAGTCTTCATCATGACTGTGCTTGGATAGGTACAGTGTAGGTCGCGTATAAATGTTTCCCTGCCTTTTTTTGTCAAAACCACACAATTCCCCCATAGGAGACAATCTGAAGGAATGGACATTTCATCCTTGCGTCGGTAAAACGGCTTAATTTGGTCTTGCATTTCCCCAGGAACAGCCAACCAGCTCCCATTAAGGATGCAGCTTTTTACTAGTAATAGCACAGGGTCCTGCCTAGTCCAGATCCTGATCTGGCGAGCCATGATGGGTGACCCCTCGCTCTCAAAAACATCCATTACAAGAAGCAAATCTACGGGTTGTGCCATTTCCACCCCGGTGGTGGGCAATGGTAGCCGACTGAGGGCATCAACACAGTTCTTAGTGCCTGGTCTGTGGCAGATTACAGTCATACGCAGATAACGTTAGTGCCCATCTTTGGATGCGGGACGAAGCATTGTTGTTAATATCTTTGCTTTCTGCGAACAGCGAAATGAACGGTTTGTGGTCGGTTTCGAGCTCCAACCGGAGTCCAAATAGGTATTGGACCATTTTCTTAACCCCATATACGCATGCTAATGCTTCTTTCTCAACCATACTGTAGGCTCTTTCAGCCTCAGATAAACTTCTGGACACATATGCAACCGGTTGCAATTTGCCTGACACAATGGGCCCAAGTTTCCACATGATTTGCGCCTGATTTTTAGGAGCAACTGGTGGAGAACGGACTATCTTAGAAATCGCAATTCTCCACATTTTTTTTTCTGCAGTTCTAGTCAGGCAGAACAGTTCTACTTTGGAACAGAATTTTTTCTTCAAAAGGGGGCGTGTCCGGCCACTGACGCCTGATTTGAAAGTTTCCACAGTGAAAACATAATCCAAACTAAAGTAGAATGGAGCAAGTGAAGATTTTTGTAGAACTGAAAAAACCTGTTCTACACATTAAAAAATCAGGCGCCGGTTACAAATTAGGCGTCCAGAACGAGGTGGGGGGGGAGGGAAGTCATTAAATTCTATAATAAATCCTTATTTATACTTATACAAATATTGTACAAATAAATCCAACCTGATTAAACATTTATGAGCAAAGAAAAGATTAAATAAACCATCTTCCTACCTGTGTGAAAGTGCTTCAGGCAGGCCTTTCGGGACCGAAGGCTGAACGGGCCGGCTCGAGACTTCGGGCAGGGCCCGTCCCCAGCACCAGATTTACAGGTAGGTGGCGTCGGGTCGGGTCGGGTCGGGAGATGGAGGGAGGGAGGTAGAGAGAAGGAGAGGGAGGGAGAGGGAGAGGAAGAGGGAGGAAGAGGGAGAGGGAGGGAGGGGGGGAGGTCAGGTCGGATCCAGTCCGGGAGCGGGAGTCGGGTCGGGTCGGGTCCAGTGGGGGGGGGGGGGTCGGGTCAGGTCGGGTCGGGGGGCGGGAGCGCGGGTCGGGTCGGGTCCAATCGGGGGGGGGCGGGGAGCGGGAACAGGAGCGCGGGTCGGGTCCAGTCGGGGAGGCGGGGAGAGGGAACAGGAGCGCGGGTCGGGTCGGGTCCAGTCGGGGGGGGGGAGGGGGAGCGGGTGTCGGGTCTGGTCCGGAGGCAGCGGGGGGCGGGGGGGGGGGAGCAGGTGTCGGGTCTGTTCAGCGGGGGGAAGCAGGAGCTGGCCGCGGGAGGAGCCTTATTCACGCAGCCCCAGTGAGGCCATTCGGCCAGGGCTCGGGGCTGCGTGCTTCGGGCCCCTCCCACACAGTTCGGCGCCTGGAGCTACTGCACTTGCATGCCCACTGTAGCGCGCATGTGCAGAGGTCCCGGCACTGTTTTCAGCGCAGGGACCTGGCTCCACCCCCCCCCGACAGCCCGTGCTGCGCTGCGCCGAGGGCCAGAGGGCCAGAGGGCCTGCAGGGAGGTGGAGAATATGGAGGATTTTTTTCGGCGCACTTTGTGGTGCGAAAAACAGGCGTCCAGGTCGGGACTGCGCCATTCTAGGCACGTGTGGAAACTTGGGCCCATTGGCTTGCTGTAACACACAACCGACCCCGTACGAAGTTGCTTCACAAGCTAGTACTAAACGTTTACGTGGGTCATACAATACAATTAACTTGTTAGAACATAGCAGATTTCTGGCCTTATTAAAGGCTGTCTCTTGAGATTTACCCCAAACCCAGTCATCACCCTTGCATAGCAATAAATGCAAAGGTTCCAGCAAAGTGCTCAACCCCGGTAGAAAGTTACCAAAATAGTTGAGGAGTCCCAGGAACGAACGCAACTCCGTCACATTCTGTGGTCTGGGTGCATTCTTGATGGCCTCCGACTTGTAGTCCATGAGTCTAATGCCGTCTGCCGCAATCTTTCGCCCCAAAAATTCAAACTCTGGTGCCAGGAAAACACACTTGGAGTTTTTCAGCCTGTGTCCCACTCTGTCCAGTTGCTTTAGAAGCTCTTCCAGGTTGTGCAAGTGTTCGGTGGTGTTGCGGCCAGTGATCAGGACTTCGTCTTGAAACACCACGGTGCGTGAAACCGATTTCAGCAGACTCTCCATGTTCCTCTGGAAGATGGCCGCAGCCGAGCGAATCCCAAAAGGGCATCTGTGGTATATGAACAGTCCTCTGTACGTGTTGATGCACGTCAATTTTTTCAAAGGTTCAGCCAGCTCCTGTGTCATATAAGCAGAGGTTAGATCCAGCTTGGTGAACGACTTCCCCCCTGCTAGCATTACGAACAGTTCATCCGCTTTGGGTAGGGGTACTGGTCCTGTAACGAGACTCGGTTGATTGTTACCTTGTAGTCCCCGCAGATTCTGACCGCTTTTTAACACCGGAACAATTGGACGGGCCCACTCATTGAACTCGACTGGTGATATGATTCCCTCTCCTTGAAGTCTGTCCAGCTCGATCTCGACTTTCCCTCGCATCATATATGGAACCGCTCGGGCCTTGTGATGAACGGGCCGTACATCAGGGACGAGATGGACCTGCACTTTGGCGCCTGTGAAGTTTACAATGCCTGGACGTGAATTTGTTTAGCACTTGTGCGCACAAGGAGTCATGCACTGAAGACAGTGCTTTGATGTCATCCCGGTTCCATCGGATCTTTCCTAGCCAGCTTCTGCCGAATAGCGTTGGACCATCGCCTGGTAGAATCCATAGTAATAAATCTTGCACAGTTCCATCCTACGATACCTTCACTGCCGCACTGCCACTGACTGGTATGAGCTCTTTGGTGTAAGTGTGCAGCTTTGTGTGAATCGGGTTTAATTTTGGCCTTTGTGCCTTGTTGCCCCACAGTTTCTCAAATGCCTTCTGGCTCATAATTGACTGACTCGCCCCCGTGTCCAATTCCATGGAAACTGGAATGCCATTTAATTTGACTTTCAACATTATCGGAGGGCTTTTGGTGGTGAAGGTGTGTGCCCCATACACTTCCTCTTCAACCTTGGGTTGAGTTGCCTCTCTTACTCATTCAGCATGATCTGCGCCGGATTGGCTATCTTCTGCCGACTCTGCCATGTGGTGAGTCACAGTATGTTTGCACATTCGTTAGAGGTACCCGATTGTTCCACAGCCCTTGCACATGTAGTGCTTGAATCAACATTGATGGGCTCTATGATTACCCTCGCAGCACCAACATGGTGTTAATGGATTGGCATTCACGCCCCACGGCGGACTCTGAGTCATCCCAGGTCTGGCCTCTGCAGGCGTGTAGGCCCTGCCATGTACAGTTCTGCCTGCTGAAGGCATTATTTTATGCACAGTACTTGCCGGTGAGCTTCAATGCTGCAAAGATATCTGTTTAGTGTTATCGTTCGTGGACATAAAGCCTGGGCTATCGTGATGGCCTTGATCAGATCTGGGGATCTAGCAGACAGCGGCTTGCAAAGAATGACCTCGTGGCCAATTCCAAGCATGAAAAAGTCCCGCAGCATTTCCCACAAAAATCCAACAAATTCGCACGGTCCCGCAGGGCGTCTTAGGTCGGCGATATTGCTCGCCACATTCTGGCCCTCGGAGCGATGGTGCATGTAAAAACGATACCTGGCCATTAAGACACTCTCCTTCGGCTTGAGGTGTTCCTGAACCAGCGTGCACAACTCTTCATATGTCTTGTCCGTTGGTTTCATCGGTGCTAGCAGATTTTAGACGAGGCCATATATCGTGGACCCACAAGCGGTGAGGAGAATCGCTCTGCGCTTGACCATGGTATCTTCCGTATCCAGCTCTTTGGCCATGAAGTACTGGTCAAGACGCTCAACGAAGGCTTCCCAATCATCACCCTCAACAAATCTCTCAAGAATACCAACGGCAGCTATAACCGTGTGAAAGTTTGTGATCTGTTACTTGTCGCCAATTGTTATGTTCAGAATAACTCCACAAGACTGTATACTGTAAGCTCAAACTGCTGTGACCTTGGTCTCTTTAATGTAATTCCAGAGTTAGGAGTTACATTAAAGACTGCTTTTTATACCTGCTTGCCCAGGGTGTGCAGGTGACCCTTGGGTTTCCAAAAGGTATACCCCTGGTGGCAAGTCTTACATACTAGTAAAGTTTACATACATAACAGAAATCACAACTGCTCCATGGACCACTAAGGATACGATTACTTTGAAGGCAATGCTATTCACCAGCCTCAGATGGGCCCCCTCCACAATGAGGCATGCATTTCTAACACAAATCCACGGCTATTCTCTCCCCTTCCTCCTGTCCCAGTAGCTTTTTGGACTGTAGTATGAATACTCTCCACACCAGTTGCTTTACCAATAACCAACAATGCAGCATAGAAACGACTTCCTCCCGGTGCGCCAGTTCATTAAAGCCTTTTGCATTGCGAATCGCATTCCCCCAGCTTTTCTATCATCCAGGTTCTTATAAGGGCTTGTTTGGTCAGGCATCTGCTTAGTGTTTCCAGACCTGTAGTTCCTCTTATGCGAACAAGGGTTCCCCGACTTGGGTACCTCGCTATTCGCTCTGTGCAGTCTGTGAGATCAGCACTTGCTGTTAAAAGTTCAAACAATTTTTGGCTGAGCATGGGTTGTAAATTGGCTAAGAGGATTTTGTGGAAAAGTTGTCTTCAGGGGAAAGATAATAGTAGGAGGTGTGAAAGTCATTCAGCCATATCCGATGGTGTCAATTTGAACACCTGTGTATTATAGTAATAAAATGGTTGACAAGAGTTTTATTGCAGCAGTTAGGAAAGTTGAGTGCCTGGTTGTATAGTTTATGCTGTCATTCTGTTGGCATTTGTATGTACCTTCGATGTACCATGATGTATCAATAGTATGCATGGAATGTAGTGATCAAAGGAAAAATGATTATAAGAGATGTAAGGAAACACTGTTGAACTGGAATCGGACAGTTTGTGTCTCAGCAGCTCTCATACTGGTTTTGTGTCGTATGGAAAGACTTGTGCACTCATACTGGTTGTGGATAGTATGAGGTTTTAATAAAGACCTGATCCTGCGTTACTACAACTGAGTGTGTGTGACCTTTAAAGCAACATTACAAAAGAGAAGAAGAAAGCAGTCCAACAACTCTCAAGGGTTTTTTGAAGTGCACCCGACTTGTTAAACCATTTGCGCTAGCTCAGAGGAATACTTTTGAACAATACTTGATAAAATAATTCAACTAACACAAAAATGTCTTGAGGCCATTTTCCTTTCAACATGCACCCTTGAGGATTGACACAACCATTAATCAGCCACCCCCGCCTTCATATCCCTCTCCCCTGGACTTCTGATGCACTGCATCACACTCTACCTTCATCGCAGAACTTGGTTACTCTGAAGATGTACTACTTTGAAGGCCCTCTGTTTATTGCCAATTCTTCTCTTTACAGTTAGCTTACCAAGGTGTCTCAATGGATGAGTATCCAGCCAGCTGTAGGCTCAGTTTGTTTATGGCTTCATTTGCACTGGCTTGGGAATCATTGTCCACATAATCAGCCGTTGAGTCCGCTAGCAGTTGCACATAGTCAACAATGTCCTTATCGTGGCTAAGTACAGTACCTTGATCACTTGTAGCAGAGAGGATATCAGCCACTGCAGAATGACAGTCATCTTCGGTGTTGCGGCCAGCTTCACCCATTTCGTCATGACTTCATTAATGGCCATGAATACCTATGAATCTAAAAGATGGCATTCAAAATTAATAAGTATACCAGAATACCAAATAATGAATTACAACTTTAATCTTGACTGAATAAAAAGTTACAATATTATTTGTATAATACATTCAAGGATGGATTGTTTTATTTCAACATGGACCTTCCCTTGGACTGATCATTGATGCATAACCTGCTTTGTTTTATTGGTAGGTAGGCATTATTGTAAGAAAGGTTATAGTTATTGAGTTATTGTATAACATGCGGACAGAAATAAAACAGATAGTCCATTGAGTCTGTCCATTCAGCTATGTTGCAACGAAGCAATACAACCCCTTATACGTCCCAATGACCAGGAGCTATGTTATCTCCTGGGTGAGGCAGAGAACCAGAGGGTCAAAAAGCCCCAGGTCAATTCAGGGGGTAACAAATTCTGGGACATTCCTCTCCAACCTCTAAAAACAAGTTCTAGACGTTAACAATGAGCACACGATAAATTACCCAACATCCCACCCAGCTATTTTTTGTAACAATATTAATCTCATCCAACAGAACTTGTCAGCACCCATTTAAATGTTTCATAACAAAATAACAAATAAAACTGAGGGAAAAATTAAAAAAGTAGGTTCTTATAGATTGGGGGAAAAAAATTAACCAATCACCTTTCTGTACATCATGGGGTGAGCAGACTTCGGCTCAACTACTGTAAATAATTGTATAGAACTCCTGAAGTATTTTTAAAGAAAGGCTATTACTACAAATGCGTAGTAAAGGATGGTTTCAGGGATGAGGAATTACAGTTACGTGGATAGACTAGAGGAGATGGGTTTTTCTTCTTGGAGCAGAGAAGACTAAGAAAAGATTTGATAGAGGTGGTTAAAATCATGAAGGGTTTAGATAGAGTAAATAAAGAGAAACAGTTTTTAATTGCTGAAGGGTTGATAATGGAAGGCGTAGATTAAGGCTCATCTTTCAATTAAGTACTTTACAGCTTTCCCGAATCAACATTGAGTTCAACAATTTCAGATCATAATCTCTGCTCCATTTTTTCGGACAGCAGATTCTGATATTCCCATTTACACCGCCTCTAGAGCCATCTTTTGTTTCTTTACCTGTCCCGTTACCAACTCCTTTTGCCTTGTGCCATCATCCCTTTTGTCATTTAATCTCTCCTGCCTTTCACCCTATCACAGACCTACCCTGTTCTTTCCTCCCTTCTCCCCACCCCCCTTTCCCAGCCTCTGTTCCTGCTTAAAACCTGTTACATCTCTAACATTTTCCAGTTCTGACGAAAGGTCATCGAGCTGAACGTTAACTCTGTTTCTCTCTCCACAGTTGCTGCCCGACCTGCTGAGTGTTTCCACCATTTTCTGTTTAGTGCTGCACTATTCTGTAATTCTATAATATGGAAACAAAGAAGTGATCAAATTCACATATAATAGAACAGCAAAGAATGGACTAGCTGATCTACTTTCTCAGGACAAACCATGTGCTTCATGGGAACAGACAATTGTATAGTTAATAGAGAGAGAGGCTGTCTATCGTGTTGTCCTATTAAAGTTGGATAGGTGGACAGAGCCATGAGTGTGAACTATTCTGATTTTATATCTACAATATATTCATAATCTGCATTAAAAATCTTACCTCTGCTTGCATTTCCAAACTGCTTTCTACATTTTGAATTTCTGTGACTAAACTATTGCCTTTCTAAATGAGCTACCTTGCAATTATATCATTCAATCATTGACACTATTGTAACACCTCAATCTCGCTGCTCTTTGGCCTGAACTGTAGAGAAACATATATTCTCAAAACCAACTCTACTTCATTGCTTCCTAAATTTCCATAGTTTTTGTTATTTACTGTTAAATAATATAAACTGACCATTGTGTATATGAATAAAGAGAGTATGTATGGCATTTTATTTCCTCTGGTGGAGAAGTCACGAGCAAGGCGGCATAATCTTAAAATTTGAGCTAGACTGTACAGGGGTGATGTCAGGAAGCACTTCTTCACACAAAGGGTAGTGGAAATCTGGAACTCTCTCCCCCAAAAACTGTTGAGGCTGGGGGGTCAATTGAAAATTTTAAAACTGAGATTGATAGACTTTTGTTAGACACAAGTATGATGGATACAGATCAGCTATGATCTAATTGAATGGTGGAACAGCCTCCAGGGGTTGAATGGACTACTACTGTTCCCATGTTCCTATTAAAATGGGGACTAATTTATGCGGCATAGCCTGGTTCAACTATCAACACACCACCGGCCCCTCTCTCCACCCCCCTCCCCCACCCCCGAAATCCTGCTTCACCTGAAGATGTCACTTGGTTTTGACTCCCTGAGTGTAAAGCCACAAGTGATTGACAAGCATATTCTACATTTCCCTGAATGTTATATCAGCGTGCACTGATTATACACAAATGCTTAAAAGTTCATGTAATGTCAGTTCAATGCCCAAATGCACGTGAGCTTAAGTATTCATAAGGATAGATTTTGTGAATTCACTCTGCCAGTGTAGAGTTTCGCAGCTAAGTGCGTGCATTGGGAATGCTACCAGATCCCGCAGGACCTCATGCCCTTTAAAATTAATTTGTAAAACCTCACGTAATATCCATTCAAACACAAAATTACTTCACTTTTAATATAACTGGCAGTCTGTAATTCTTTTACTGCGTTCGGAAAGACACTATAAATTGTCCAAAAGTAAAGCAAACTGAACACGTTTGGTGCTTGGAAAATCTGAACAGGTGAAGCCATTAGCAGTTTTGTCATCATGCATATTTCCAATGGCCCGGATTTTCCGGGGCCTGTGATCGCGTACGCACAGTGTATGCAGTCGTAAGTGCCCCACAAGTTCTGGGTTTCCGCATGCGTCTTGATGCCCTTATCAAACCTAATGAACTAAGAGATTGCGTTCTCAATCAGGAGCAGCACAACCATAGAGTAAATTCGCATGTAGCGATATTTCAGTGTAAAACAGGCGTAAATAAGTTTGCTGTGAATTTCCTTAGAAAAAGACAATGCAAATCTGCTCTTATGTCGTAGTTATGCTGAAACTTTCGAGGAAATTCTGGGCTGACATCAATAACTTATATTTATAAAGCACCTTTAATGTAGTAAAAGAAAGAAAGACTTGTATTTATACAGCACCTTTCATATCCACTGGACATCTCAAAGTGTTCTACAGCCAATGATGCACTTTTGAAGTCACGTCACTGTAGGAAACGAGGCACACAGCAAGTTCCCACAAACAGCAATGTGATAATGACCTGATAATCTGCTTTTGTTATGTTGATTGAGGGATAAATATTGGTCAGGGCACTGGGGATAACCTCCCTGCTCTTCTTCAAAATGTGCCACGGGATCTTTTACTTCTACCTGAGAAGGTCTCGGTTTAAATTAGTAACAAAATATGCTTTTTAAGAACTGTTAAATCCTTGTCAATGGCCAATCGTAGAAAATTCAGGAAGCATGAGTAAAGTGTGTCTTTATTATTTCATCAGTGTAGAAATGGTATGCAACTTCCAGAAGAAACTAATTCAGACCACGACATCCTGGAAAATACAGTGTTTGGCTCAGTTGGTACCATTGTTGTCTCTAAGACAGAATCCCACTCCACGACTTAAGCATAGAATCTAGGCTGACACTTTCCAAGCCCATAGTCTTAATCACAGGCAAGGCCGTCTCAGACAAATTTCTTGTATACCATAATACTCACTCGCCCCCCGCTCCCCCCCCCCCCGCTTTCTGGCTGACCTGTGATCCTCCTCCCTCATCTTAAACTCTGCTCCCCATACCCTATCCCTCTCCCTCATCACCTTTGTCCTTTATAACTTACAGTGGCTCCCAATGTCCCAAATTGAAAATTCTCACTGTTTAAATTCCTTCATAGCCTCCGTAATCTCTTTCAGCTGAACAGCAATATTCTGCCCCGCCCACAGAACTCTATAATCCTCTGACATTGGATTCTTGTGCACGTCCCTTCCCTTCACCCCACCATTGGATGCCGTATCTTCATCTGCCTGGACCCCATATTTTGTAATTCCCTCGCAAAACCTCTCCCCCTCACTCTCCTTGAAATCTCTCCTGAGAACACACCTCTTTGACCAAGATTTTGGTCACTAGTCATAATATATGTTTTATTTAGTTTGGGGTCTGTGTTTCTTTTTATTACACTTCTCTGAAGCATCTTGAGCATTTTATTCATGTGTTAGCTGTCGCTCAATGAGTAGCACACTTGTCTCTGAGTCAGAAGGTTGTGCTTTCAAGTCCCACTCCAAAGATTTGAGCACATAAATCTAGGCTAACACGCCAGTTTAGTACTGAGGGAATGCTGCACTGTCAGAGGTGCTGTCCTTCAGATGAGATATTAAACTGAGCCCTCTCAGGTGGATGCAAAAGATCCCATGGCAGTATTCAAAGAAGAGCAGAGGAGTTCTCCACAGTGATCAGGAAAATATTTAACCCTCAACCATCATCATTGAAACAGATTTTCTGGTTATCATCACATTGCTGTTTGTGTGACCTTGCTGTGCGCAAACTGGCTGTGAAATATTTTGGGACATCTTAAGGTTGTGAAAGGTGCCATATAAATGCAAGACTTTTTTGTGTACACAGTGTGATATTTAGTAACGGACAGCATTAACACGTTCATGTCGGCTGATGACACCCAGCTCTACCTCACTGCCACTTCTCTTGACCCTTCCAGAGTCTCTAAATTGTCAGATTGCTTGTCCGCCAACCAGTTCTGGATGAGCAGAAGCCATTGTTTTCGATCCCCGCCACAAACTCCGTTCCCTAGACTGTGACTCCATCTCTCCCCCCAACTTCTGTCTGAGGCTGAACCAGACTGTTCGCAACCTTGGTGTCATGTTTGACCCTGAACTGAGCTTTCGATCACAATACCGCAGCATAACTAAGACCACCTATTTCCACCTCTGTAACATCGCCTGTCTCTGCCCTTGACTCAACTCATCCACTGCTGAATCCCTCATCCATGTCTTTATTACCTCTAGACTTGACTATTCCAACACACTCGTGGCTGGCCTCCCACATTCTACCCTATGTTAAACTAGAGGTGATCCAAAACTCGGCTTCCCGTGTCCTAACTCACACCAAGTCCGGCTCACCCATCGCCTCTGTGCTTGCTGCCCTACATTGGCTTCCAGTTAAGCAATGCCTTGATTTCATAATTCTCATCCTTATTTTCAAATCTCTCCATGGCCTCGCCCCTCCTTATCTCTGTAATTTCCCCCAGCCCTACAACTCCTTGAGATGTCTGCGCTCCTCTAATTCTGGCCTCTTGAGCATCCCTGATTGTAATTGCTTAACCATTAGTGGCCGTGCCTTCTGTTGCCTCGGCCCCAAGCTCTGGAACTCCCTGCCTAAACCTCTCTGCCTCCTTACCTCTCTTTCTTCCTTCAAGATGCTCCTTAAAACATACCTCTTTGACCAAGCTTTTGGTCACCAGCGCTAATTTCTACTTATGCAGCTCGGTGTCAAATTTTTTGTTGCATAATACTCCTGTGAAGTACCTTGGGATGTTTCACTATGTTGAAGGCGCTATATAAAGACAAGTTGTTGTTGTTGTTCATATTAAATTCCTTTCACCGCTATTTGAATGAATGCTCAATCAATTTGTTAAAATAGTGGGCACAGTCATTTCATATTAATAGATTAATTGCTGATATTATGCCTTATTTATTAAAAAAAAAGATGCTCCAAAAACAATAAGTGAATAATAAACTGCACATTTTAATAAAATCCTAAAGTGGAGACTGATCATAACTAGCTGATGCTAATTGTAAACGGGCCGAAAGCCTTTGCACTGAAGCCAGACTGATCCTGTGAAGCAACTTTTGAAAATAATTACTGGAGGAATTATGAAAATGTTGAGAGTGGTTGCTTAATTATTCATAGCAGGAATTACTCCTTGTGTGTACATCGAATAAAATTCTTTAGACAGTGAACTGCATACTGATTAGAATTGTGTGAAAGGAGAGGAACATGCAAAAATGTGTAGAAAGTGGCTGCACAGTTCATTGGGCTGTGCCTATTATGTTGAGTACTCTATAAATTAATTACAACCAGTAATATTTTTCCAAAAGGTTTCTTATAGTGTATAAAACAATGCTTTTTAAAATTAATATGGCGTCATGATTTTGTTTGAATATTGCTGGCACTGATTTGTTGGTTCTGCCTTAAAATATGGATTGTTACCCTGTCCCAGATCATTGAATAGGTTCGCATTGACAGCTTGGTGTTCAGTAATTTTGTGCAAATACCACTTTTGTCAAAGTACAATGGAAAGTAATGTACTATTTATACTATTCAAACTGGACAAGTTGGCAGAATGAATTAACGTATTGTTATATTGCAGCTGGAATCAACCAAGTCATATCCTGCATTGAAAAGAAACCTTCAGCATTTGATATCTTTTGAGTTTTGGCAGTGCTTATCTCCAACTGGTCCTTAAAAAAAATACACTGAAAATAAAAAGATATTTTTAACGTAGAACTTACAGCACAGAAAGAGGCGATGTCATCGATGTGGAAATAGGTGGTCTTTTTAAAATATTTCTCCACTTCCCTATTGGAAGCTATTATGGATTCTGCTTACATTACTTTTTGGTATTGTGTTTTATAATAATTTTTTATATAATAAAATAAAAATTTCCTTTGTGCATTTGATGACAAAAAGAGAAAAAAGAACTTGCATTTCTATAGCGTCGTTCACGACCCCAGGACAGTCCAAAGCGCTTTACAGCCAATAAAGTACTTTTGGAGTGTAGTTACTTTTATTCAATGTAGGCAAAGCAGCAGCCAATTTGCGCACAGCAAGCTCCCACAAACAGCAATGATATAATGACCAGTGTATCTGTTTTATTGAAGTTGGTTGAGGGATAAATATTTTATAGGACACCAGGGATAACTCACCTGCTATTCTTCGAATCAGTGCCGTGGGCTCTTTTACGCCCACCTGAGAGGGCAGATGGATTCTCAGTTTAACAGCAGCGACAGTGCAGCACTCCCTCAGCACTCCACTGGGTGTGTCAGCCTAGATTTTGTGTTCAAGTACCTGGCGTGGGTCGAGTCCCAAGAGGGGAATGATATGTATGGAGAAAGAGTCAGACTGAACACTGTGAGCTCAAAGTAAAGTGTGACCTTAGTCTTTTATTGCAGGTCTCCAGAGTACCTCTCCAACATGTGAGGCCTGCTTAAATACCTGTGCTCCCAAGGGATTATGGGATCCTTTGGGATACCAGGGGATGAGCCCTCTGGTGGCTGTACAGAGTAAATACAAGTTTACATATATAACAACACTGCCCCTGCCCCCCCCGCTGCCAAAGTCAATAGTGTAACTATTTACAATGTGAGTCGATCTGGGGCCCTTCTTGCCCTGGTTGATCATCTCGGTGTGAAAGCTGGTATTGTTAAATCATTTGTTGGGCCCTCGCTGGGCTGCTGTGCAGCTGGCCTTGCTGGGCTGCCTGGTGTGTTGGGTCCTGCTGGGCTGCTGTGGATGATGGGTTCTGCTTCATGGTCAACCATGGTGCTGGTTGCTTCTGGTGTGTTTGTTGGTGGATCAAAAAAGGTAGCGTCCAAGGTAGGTTGCTCAGGATAGTCCGTGAATCTGAGTTTGATTTGTTGCCCCACAGTCTTTCAAAAGTCTTTTTGTCCATGATGGACTGGTTCGCGCCTATGTCCAGTTCCATTGACACGAGGAGTCCATTTAGTTCAACATTCAGCATTATCGGGGGACAAATCGTGGTGAATGTGTGCAACCCATGTAACTCTGCCTCCTCGGTCGGAGGCTCTGGTTCGTCGTGATCGTCCATGGATCTGTCCTCCTCTGCAACATGGTGGTTTGCAGGTTTAACAGGATTAGCAGCTCGCCTGCACATGCATTAGAGGTGTCCCATTGTTCCACAGCCCTTACAAACATACCCTTTGAATCGGCATGAATGGAAACGATGATCACACCCGCAACGCCAACAAGGTGTTAATGCCTTGCATTCATCATGCTTGATGGTGGATTTTGAGACATCTGCGGACATGCAGCTGCAGGCATGTGGGGCCTGCCCTGTACATTGCGATTCAAAAACAACATCACTTTGTTCACAGTACTTGTAGCAGCACTTGTGTGCTGAGAGATTTGCTTTGTATTGTCACTGGTGGCAATGGACGCCTGGGTTATCACTATGGCCTTACTCAAGTTTGGGGTGTCGACAGTCAAAAGTTTGCGAAGTATGGTTTCGTGGCCAATGCCAAGTGCGAAAAATTCTCTGAGCATGTGCTCCAAATGTCCTACAAATTCACAATGTCCTGCAAGGTGTCTAAGCTCGGCGACATAACTCGCACTTCCTGGCCTTCAGACCTTTTGTAGGTGTAGAACCGGTACCTCGCCATCAGAACGCTTTCCTTCAGGTTCAAATGCTCTCAGACCAGTGTGCACAAATCATCGTATGATTTCTTTGTGGGTTTCGCTGGAGTGAGCAGATTTTTCATGAGGCCATATGGTGGTGCCCCACAGACGTTGAGGAGGATCGCCCTTCTTTTGGCAGCATTCTCTTACCCATCTAGCTCATTGGCCATGAAGTATTGGTCAAGTCGCTCCACAAAAGTTTCCCAATTATCTCCCTCCGAGAATTTCTCCAGGATGCCCACTGTTCTCTGCATCTTTGGGTTCGCTTATCTGTATCTCGTCGCCAGTTCTTATGTATGGAGAAAGAGTCAGACTAAACACTGTGAGCTCAAAGTAAAGTGTGACCTTAGTCTTTTATTGCAGGTCTCCAGAGTGCCTCTCCAACCTGTGAGGCCTCCTTAAATACCTGTGCTCCCAAGGGATTATGGGATCCCTTGGTACTCCAGGGGATGAGCCCTCTGGTGGCTGTACAGAGTAAATACAAGTTTACATATATAACAGGGAACCCATAGTCTTCTGACTCAGAGGCGAGGGTGCTACCAACTGAGCCACAGCTGACACATTGGTAAATTCATAACGTCTAGTTACTGATTTATCAGCAAATGGAAATAATTTTTCCCAATATTAAGACTAACCAAATGGATTCAGCTTTTGCATCATCAGATGTTGTCATCTTTGCAACCATGTTGGTTTAATGCTGCCTCTCTTTTTTCTTACTCTGTACCTCTGGAATATTTTGTAATCATGAATGTTCAGGCCCCAGTACTGCCTGAACATAAGCCATATCTATCTGGATACTGTTATATTGTACCTGACCATAATAATTTGTGCCTCTAGCCTGCCAAATATGATCATATTATTTTGTGTCAGTAACATACACACAGTGATAAAAGCGCTATCAAAAATCCCATTCAAATTATTCTTTCAGCTACAGAAATGCTCATTAAAATTAGTTTTGTTCTGTTGAAAGCAAACAATTATATGAGGAATACACAACCAGTTATACGGGGCTATATTAAACAATGGCTGGTACTGTCTACATTGTGCATAGTCATCTTCCTATATTAATTAGCATTAGGTTTGAATCAAATAACAAAAACTTGCATTTATATAGTGCCTTTAGCATAGTAAAATGCCCAAGGTACTTCACAGGAGTGTGATCAGAAACAATTTGACACTGCATTACATAAGGAGGTATTAGGATAAATGACCAAAAACTTGACCAAAGAGGTACAGAAAGACTTGCATTTATATAGCACCTTTCATGACCACCAGATGTCTCAAAGTGCTTTAGAGCCAATGAAATACTTCTGGAGTGTAGTCTCTGTTGTAATGATGGGAAACGCAGCAGCCAGTTTGCACACAGCAAGCTCCCATAACAGCAATGTGATAATGTCCAGATAATTTGTTTTTGTTATGTTGATTGAGGAATAAATATTGGCCCAGGACACCGGGGATAACTCCCCTGCTCTTCTTCGAGATCGTGCCATGGGATCTTTTATATCGACGTGAGAGAGCAGACGGGGCCTCAGTTTAATGTCTCATCCGAAAGACAGCGCCTCTGACAGTGCAGTACTTCTTCAGTAGTGTTCACCTAGATTCATGTGCTCATGTCCCTGGAAAAGGATTCAAAGGCAAGTGTGTTACCCACTGAGCCACAGCTGCTAGGTTTTAAGGAGCATCTTATAGGACGTAGAGAGGTAGAGTGAAAGAGTTCCAGAGATTAGGGCCTTGGCATCTGAAGGCACGGCCGCCAATGGGGAAGCGATTACAATTGGGGATGAGAAAGAGATCAAAATTGGAGGAATGCAGAAATCTCATAAGGTTGTAGGGCTGGAGGAGGTTAGAGGTGTGTGAGGCTATGAAGGGATATTAAAATAATGATGTAAATTTAAAAATCGAGGTATTGCCAGATTGGGAGCTAATGTAGTTCAGTGAGCACAGGGATAGTGGGTAAACGGGACTTGTTGTGAGTTAGGATACAGGCAGCAGACCTTTGGAAGAGCTCAAGCTTATGGAGGCGGGAAGGTGGGAGGCCGTCTCGGAGTGTGTTGAAGTAGTCGAGTCTAGAGATAACAAATGCATGGATGAAAGTTTCAGCAGCAGATGAGCTGAGGCAAAATTAGATTTAGGAGCTGATTTGTTTTTACAAAGGTTCATTGAGTTGAGTGCTGCCCCTGGTACTTAGTGACACCCCTACTGGAAAGCGTGTGTGGCCCGACATGGAATTTTGTAGTAGGGTTTCCAAACATTTTTGTTTAATGGGCAGTTAGATACATCGCATGGAAACTCATGAGCTACATATAAATGATGAACCATACAAAAACACTGATGTCATGGTATACTTTAGAACATACAGGCAACGATTTTCCCTATATACTTTAGGCGATAAAGAGCCTCTGAGATGGCCAAGTTGAGCTGCAATGCCAGTTTAGCCCGCCTTTAGCGCTTGACGCCATCTTGGTAAAGGTCTGAGTTAAAATTGCAGATGGGTCTCAATGATGTAATTGGACTGCAAAGTGCATATGTAAAGAAGGACCCTGTTGACTCCGGGTGCCTGTGCTGCCTGCTCAGGAGAGCAGGTTAAAATTGCAGATGCTGCGATTATGGTTGCTTCCGGACAGGTAAGAACCAGAGTGATTTTAACTGCCCACCTACCACGTTTCTGCTGAGCGTGTAGGGTTAAAATCGTCCCCAAATTTGTAAGAGAAAATCATGAGGAGTGTAAAATACATTCCTGTCCAAGATAAATTTCACCCCCTGGTCTTTAAACATAGATTGCACTATCTTTCCTTGCATTTACATTAATTAACTGAATTATATTTCCCTCGATGCTATCTTTTTAAGAGTTAAATGAATAAACTTGAAAATAGATTTTTCTAACTGATTTTATGAATGAACTGACTATTGTGTTCCTTACACAGATGAGGCTGCACACAGGGAGTTTCAAGTAACAGTGACCTCAGTCTTTATTAAGACACTCCAGAGTGAGGAACAGGCCTTAGGGGCCAGCTTATATACAGTGCTCCCAAGGGATGCTGGGATTCCTTGGGACTTCAGGGGATGCACCCCCTGGTGGTGGAACATGGGAGTGTATGCTTTTAAGATGCACAACATCACTCCCCTCCAGAGTCAAAGTGAAAACTATTTACAAGATAGGCGGTTGGGAGCCTTTCTTTCCATGGTGGACCGCCTCGGTACAAATGTCAGTCTGATGTGTTGGCTGTGCCCTCGCTGGACTGGTGTGTTGTTGGCCCTGCAGGGTTGCTGGGTGAGCCTAGCCTTGCTGGGCTGTTGGGCGTGATGGGTTCGATGTCCTGGTCCGGCGTGGTGTCGTTGATCCTTTGGGTGTGTGTTATGGGCTCGAAAAAGGTGGTGTCTGCTGTGGGTTGTTCAGGGCAGTCTGTGAACCGCAGCCTCGTTTGGTCCAGTGCTTTCTGCAAATTTGTCCATTGTCTAGTTTGACTACAAACACCCTAGTCTCTTCTTTAGCTATCACTGTGCCCGCGATCTACTTGGGACCATGTCCATAGTTTAGCACATACACAGGGTGACACAGTGGCGCGACCATCATTTACATTTTGTTGCTGCCGCCTGCTCTCTACCTGATCATGCAAGTTGGGGTGAACGAGCGAGAGTCTGGTTTTAAGTGTCCTTTTCATGAGTAGCTCAGCCAGGGGCACCCCTGTGAGCATGTGGGGTCTCGTGCAGTAGCTGAGCAGTACTCGGGACAGACGGGTTTGAAGTGAGCCTTCTGTGACTCGTTTGAGGCTTTGTTTGATTGTTTGTACTGGCCGCTCTGCCTGCCCATTGGAGGCTGGTTTAAACAGGGCCGAGGTGACATGTTTGATCCCATTGCGGGTCATGAATTCTTTAAATTCGGCACTGGTGAAACATTGTCACTGACCAGTATGTCAGGCAGGCCGTGGGTGACAAACATGGCCCTCAGGCTTTCAATGGTGGCGGTGGCAGTGCTTCCCGACATTATTTCACATTCAGTCCATTTTGAAAAAGCATCCACCACCACCAGGAACATTTTACCGAGAAACGGGCCCGCATAGTCGACATGGATCCTCGACCATGGTCTGGAGGGCCAGGACCACAAACTTAGTAGTGCCTCTCTGGGCGCATTGCTCAACTGAGCACACACGCTGCATTGCCGAACACAGGACTCTGAGTCAGAGTCGATACCGGGCCACCACACGTGGGATCTGGCTATCGCTTTCATCATTACTATACCCAGGTGTGTGGTGTGGAGATCCAAGATGAACGTATCCCTGTTCTTTTTGGGTAGCCCACAACAGGCAGTCTGCCTGAATGGACAGCTCGTCCTTTCGCTGTTAGAACGGCTTGATTAGCTATTGCATTTCAATGGGGATGCTGGCCCAACTCCCATGCAGTGCGCAGTTTTTTTACGAGGGACAGCAGAGGATCTTGGCCTGTCCAAGTCCTAATCTGGCGGGCTGTGACAGGTGATTTATCATTTTCAAACGCTTCCATCACCATCAACAATTCTGCGGGTTGCACCACAATCAACAAGTTTGCAGGCTGCGCCATTTCCACCCCCGTGGTGGGCAATGGTAGCCGACTGAGAGCATCCGCACAGTTCTCGGTGCCTGGCCTGTGGCGGATGGTATAGTTATACGTTGATAGCGCGCGTGCCCACCTTTGTATGTGGCTGAGGCATTAGTATTTATCCCCTTGTTTTCAGTGAACAGGGATATGAGGGGGTTGTGATCGGTTTCCAGCTCAAATTTGAGGCCAAACAGGTATTGATGCATCTTCTTTACCCTGAACACACACGCTAATGCCTCTTTCTCAATCATGCTGTCGGCCCTCTCGGCCTTAGACAAGCTCCTGGAGGCATAGGCGACAGGTTGCAACTTCCCGCAACGTTAGCTTGTTGTAATACACACCCGACTCCGTACAACGAAGCATCACATGCTAGCACAAGTCTTTTATGCGGGTTATATAATACAAGCAGCTTGTTGCAGCATAAAATGTTTCTGGCTTTTCAAAAGCAATTACTTGTTTTTTTCCCATACCCAGTTCTCACCTTTATGCAATAACACATGCAGGGGCTCTAAGAGTGTGCTTAACCCAGTAGGAAGTTACCAAAATAGTTGTGGAGTCCCAGGAACGACCGCAGCTCTGTGACATTCTGTGGCCTGGGCGCGTTCCTGATAACCTCTGTCTTGGCATCTATGGGCCGAATGACGTCCGCCGCGATCTTTCTCCCCAAAAACTCCACTTCTGTTGCCATGAAGACGCATTTCGACTTCTTCAGCCGCAGCCCTACACGATCCAGTCACTGGAGGAACTCCTCCAGGTTTTGTAGGTGCTCGACGGTGTGCCGACCCGTGACCAATATTTCGAACTGAAAAACCACCGTGCATGGTACCGACTTGAGTAGGCTCTCCATGTTTCTCTGGAAGATCGCTGCAGCTGACTGAATTCCAAATGGGCATCTGTTGTAGATGAACAGTCCCTTGTGCGTGTTGATGCAAGTGAGGCCTTCGAAGACTCCTCCAGCTCCTGCATCATGTAGGCTGAAGTCAGTTCGAGCTTGGTGAACATCTTGCCTCCTGCCAGCGTCGCAAATAGGTTGTCTGCATTAGGTAGCGGGTTTGGTCCTGTAGCAAGAAATGATTAATAGTTAGTTTATAATCGCCGCAAATCCTGACCGTGCCATCACTTTTGAGTACTGGAACAATCAGGCTGGACCACTCACTGAATTCCACTGAATTGCAGCCTGTCCAGCTCGAATTCCACTCTCTCCCTCATCATGTGAGGTACCGCTCGCACCTTGTGGTGGATGGGTCATGCCTCTGGGACCAAGTGGATCCGCACCTTCACCCTGAAAATGTTTCCAATGCCTGGCTCAAAAAGGGAAGGAAATTTGTTAAGAACCTGGGTACATGAGGCCTCATCGACAAGTGATAGTGCTCGGATGTCATCCCAGTTCCAGCGAATTTTGCCCAGCTGGCTTCTTCCAAGCTGTGTGGGGCCATCGCCTGGGACAATCCAGAGTGGCAGTTCATGCACCATGCCCTCGTAGGTGACCTTGACCATGGCGCTGCCCAGGACAGTGATGAGCTCTTTGGTGTACGTTCTCAGTTTTGTGTGGATGGGGCTCAGGGCTGGTCTGAGTGCCTTGTTGCACCACAGTCTCTCAAACATCATTTTACTCATGATGGATTGGCTAGCGCCAGTGTCCAGTTCCATGGCTATAGGTAAGCCATTCAATTTTACATTTAGCATTATAGGTGGACATTTCGTTGAAAATGTGTGCACCCCGTGTACTTCAGCATCTGCCTCCTTTCTCTGAGGCTTGAAATTGCTTTGATCCACCATGGACCGATCTTCCTCTGCCACGTGGTGGTTAGCAGGTTTCACAGAGCTTGCAGCTCGTGTGTAAACTCGTTGGAGGTGCCCCATCGTTCCACAGCTCTTGCAAACATACCCTTTGAAGCGGCATGAATAGGCTGAATGGAAGCCTCCACAACGCCAACAAGGTGTGAATTGCCTTGCATTCATCCTTTGTTGCGGACTCTGAGTCATCTGGATCACCTGAGGCCTTCTGGCAGTTGCAGACTCGTGGTTTCTGCCCTGTACATTTCTGCTCGCAAACACAGTTCCAGTTAATTTATGAACATTGCTAGCACTTTGTGCTGAGAGATTTGTTTGGTGTTATCACTGGTGGACATAAATGTCTGTGCTATCGCAATGGCCTTGCTGAAGGTCGGTGTCTCTACAGTCAAAATTTTTCGTAGGATGGTCTCGTGGCCAATGCCCAGTACAAAAAAGTCTCTGAGCATTTGCTGCAGGTAGCCATCAAACTCACATTGTCCTGCAAGTCGCCTCAGCTTGGCGACATAGCTTGCCACTTCCTGACCTTCAGATCGCTGGCATGTGTAGAACCGATACCTCGCCATCAGAATGCTCTCCCTCGGGTTAAGATGCTCCCAAACAAGTGTACACAGCTCCTCATATGACTTATCTGTGGGTTTCACCGGAGCCAGAAGATTCCTCATGAGGCTGTAGGTTGGTGCCCCGCAGACTGTGAGGAGGACCGCTCTCCTTTTTGCAGCGCTTCCTTCTCTGTCCAGCTCGTTGGCTACCAAGTACTGGTCTAGCTGTTCGACATAGACTTCCCAGTCCTCACCCTCCGAGAACTTCTCCAGGATGCCCACAGTTTGCAGCATCTTTGCGTTGGATTTGTATCCTCGTCGCCAGTTATTGTGTTCCAAACACAGATGAGGCTGCACACAGGGAGGTTAAAGTAACAGTGACCTCAGTCTTTATTAAGACACTCCAGCGTGAGGAACCGGTCTTTGGGGCCGACTTATATACAGTGCTCCCAAGGGATGCTGGGATCCCTTGGGACTTCAGGGGATGCGCTCCCTGGTGGCGGAACATGGGAGTGCATGCTTTACAGATACACAACACTGACAAGATAGTGGAGATTATGGGATGCCTGTCTTCTACTAGAGACCTAACTCCACAATCTTGAATTAGAAGTCATAGTCTCAGGATAAAGAGTGAGCCATTTATGACTGAGATGAGGAGGAATTTATTCACACAGAAAGTTGTGAATCTTTTGGAATTCTCTACCCCAAATGGCTGTGGATACTCAATTGATGAGTATATTCAAGGCTGAGATCGATAGATTCCAGGGGAATCAAGGGATATGAGGATCGGGCGAGAAATTGTTGAGGTCGAAAATCAGCCATGATCTTATGGAATGGTGGAGCAGGCTCGAGTTCTTCTGTTCTTCAGTTCTTAATTGGCCAAATTATTATATTTAGATACTGCTGTATGTGAAGCACTTCTAGACAGTTCTCAGAAGTGATAAGGTGCTATATAAATGCAAATCTTTCACTCATTTTGGGGTCGGCTAGCAAAATATTTTGTGGAGTAAAAGTGCACCCTGCTCTAATGCTGAATAGCACTTCTATATATCACAATGTATAAGGATAAACGTTCACAATAGTTGGAAACTTTTGAAGTAGTTAGTCACTACATTGGCAAAAAAGATGAACATTAAATGTCATAATAATAGAATCATGTGTGGTAACAAGGTGGTGAAATAAGTTAAAACATTGTAAATCTTTGGAAACTCCAGTGCAAAGCCTTGCTCAATGTGAGCATGGATTGGTAAATTGGGTGTGCAGATCAGTTGCTATTAAACTGAACATTCTCCTTCAGTTGCAGCTGATGTTTGCACCCAATTTTACAATCCTTCTTCCCATCGAGTGAATTTGCCCCACTTCCTTTTACCTACGGTTACTGAAACCTTTCAATCCTCTCCAGAAAAAATGTTCTGTGAGTCTCTCCTTTCTCACTACTATAGAAACATAGAAACATAGAAAATAGGTGCAGGAGTAAGCCATTCGACCCTTCGAGCCTGCAGCACCATTCAATATCATGGCTGATCATTTACCTCAGTACCCCTTTCCTGCTCTCTCTCCCTACCCCTTGATCCCTTTAGCCGTAAGGACCATATCTAATTCTCTCTTGAATATATCCAATGAACTGGCATCAACAACTCTCTGCGGTAGGGAATTCCACAGGTTAACAACTCTCTGAGTGAAGAAGTTTTTCCTCATCTCAGTCCTAAATGGCTAACCCCTTATCCTTAGACTATGTCCCCTGGTTCTGGACTTCCCCAACATCGGGAACATTCTTCCTGCATCTAACCTGTCCAGTCCCGTCAGAATTTTATATGTTTCTATGTTTGACCAGTTGCAATCTACCGGATTATGGCCACAAGACCAATGCATACAACTCATTGTCATTGGTACTAATTATTCTTTCTCATTCAGGATGGTTATTGGAACACTTGTGTAAAAGGATGGAAATGTTACACTTTTACTTGAATGGGTGCAATTTTCCTTCTGTGCACTTACAGAAACAAGCTTTATTCGCGGGGCACACGCATGCAGAATTTGGCTATCATGCTGTATGCGATTTTCTGATAAGACCGTAAAATCATGCAAATGGCTGAAATGTTCCCCCAGTGAGTGAAACTCCCGGTCGGGAATGAAATGTCAGAGAATTGCCCCGAATGTAGACAGAGCTTCATCCAGATACAAAAGCAAAATGCTGCAGATGCTAGAATTTGAAATAAAAACAGAAAATGTTGGAAGCCTCAGCGGGTCAGGCAGCAACCAGAATTCAGTACTAAGTACATGGACAGCGGGGTGAACATGACAAGAGAAAATACAAAGAGATTAGGGAGAGGAGTCAATAAATGATTAGAAAAGCAAAAAGAAACTATAAAATCAAATTATCAAGAAACATGAAAAAAAAATCCAATATTTTGCAGGCACATAAATAAATAAATGAAAGTCGGGATGGGAATAGGGCCACTAAGGGATGGACAGGATAATATCACAGGCAGCAATAACGAGATGGCAGAAATATTAAATAATTACTTTGCTTCAGTATTTACCAGAGAGACTCCATTCAAAGGGTTGTGTATGTTTAGAAATCTCAACCCCAGTTAGCTGTGTATGTTCAATTGTTGAGTATATTCAAGACAGAGATCGATACATTTTCAAGAACTAAGGGCATTAAGGGATATGGGGACAGTGCGGGAAAGTGGAGTTGAGGTAGAAGATTAGTCATGATCTTGATCAATGACGGAGCAGACTCGAAGGGCCAAATGGCCTACTCCAGCTCTTATTTCTTATGTTCTTATGACAGAACAGTGGACATGACATTGGATGATGAGATTATAAATTAGATAACTGCATTTAAAATAAAATGAGAATAAATAGTAAATAAACTAATCAATCTCAAAGAGGATAAAAGCCCTGGATGGATTGCATTTGTACTTTTTAAAAGAATCTCGGGTAGAAATAGCAGAGGCATTACTACATATATTTAATAATTCATTAGAAAAAGCTGTAGTGCCAGAGGACTTGCAGATAGCTAATGCAATACAGGTTGTACCTCTCCAGTCCGGGACTCTCTGGTCCGGAAACATCTGTGGTTCGGCATAAGCTGGCTGACCACCATCACGCCACTGTTCTGCTCAATCACATAGATTACCCACAGCCCATTCTCGTCCACTGGCAGGTCGATGTCCGACTTGCCACACCGCTTGTAGGGGGAGGTGTTGTGAGAGTTGGCATTGGTGATGATGGCCTCGCCGCTTTTGATGTGAGTCCTCAGGTCGTACTTGACGATGTTCCTCATGCACTCCTTGTTGAAGAAGACCGCTCCCGTGTATACCATGAAGCCGGTGCCGTTGACTCTTGTGGGGCAGCTTGTAGGTGGTGATTTGGTGGCCGGAGCTGAAGTCGTCCAGCGACGCGTACTCCATCAAGAAGTCAGTGCGGTATAGTGTCCACGGCATGTAATAGATCTCACTCCCCCTCCCTCCTCCTCCTCCTCCTCTTCTTGCAGTGCTTGGACCCAGCCTGGAGCGAGTCTTTACAGCAGGCCCCGGACTGCTGCTCAGCCTTGGATACATAGACCGACTCCACAACCACTTTCAGAGTCCCGGGGCAAACTAAAATTGGGAAACGGGCGACAAGGAAGAGAACAAAAGAAAAAAAAAATCAATTGTCATTTTAAACACCTGCAGCGTGATCTCCCGTGGTTCAGAAAATTCTCTGGTCCGGCACCAGTTAGGTCCCAAGGGTGCCAGACCAGAGAGGTCCAACTGTACCTATATTTAAGAAGGATTATAAAACATATCCAGGGGACTATCAACCAGTCAGCTTAATATCGGTGGTAGGAAAAATAATGGAATCCCTACTGAAGGAGAAAATAGAAAGCAAAGATATTGGGCTCAATTTTGCCCAAGCCCGTTTCCTGCCATATTGCCAGAGATATGCATGTTTTTCTAGGCCAGAAATGAGCCGGAAATAAGTTGCCAAAGTTTCCCTGATGTATAATTCGAATTTGGCTCCGTGCTACGTGTCCAGTTGTCTCGGGGGGTGGAGCCTGCTGTCTGTGCCAAAAAACAATGCCGCACCTTCTGCGGATGTGCGGAAAAAAAATGTTACATTTCTGATGTCGTTGCAATGGACGCGCATGCGCAGTACTGCTCCGAGTTGGCAATTGGCCACTTTTAAAGAGCCAGTTATGTGAAAAGGACTGCTGTGTGAGAGCATTGGAAAAATCGCAGCTCCAGCATTACAAGATGCAACGCGGTGCAGGAACGAAGAATTTCTTACAGGATGAAGCGGAGGCACTAGTTACTGTGATTGAGAACAGATGGCAGGAGCTGCACACCAGCAGAGGTCACATAAAAGTTCCACCCAAAGAAATGAAGAAACGCTGGAACCAAGTTGCAGAAGATTACTGTGCAATGATGACCACCATGAGATGGGGAGGCCAGTGCAAAAAGAAGTGGCAGGACCTTGGTCAAGTAGTTAGTGCAAGCAATATTTTCATTTATTCAATGGAATTGCAATTGTAAATGGTAAATGTGACCATCTGTATGTGGCTCACCCAGCAGAAAGACATCCTCTTTAAAAAGTTGTATTTTAATTTTGCAGAGGAAGATGGGACATAATAAAAGGGAAAGAACTCGAACAGGAGGAGGCCTGGCAAATCTGCACCCACTGACACCCTTGGAAGAGAGGGTCGCTGCTTTGATGGGTCCTGCCCGGAGAAAAGCAACCACCACTGCACAAGCTGGGCCCACACTCGAGACAGAGGGTAAACCCTGCAAATTCATCGTGGTCCTTCAAATCAGCCTGCTGCCTGGCCTGCGAGGTGTGAGCCTAGTCATGCCACCCGTCCAGCCCTCTCCTCTGCTGATAACCATTTGATTGTTCTGTTATATTTTGCAGTACTTGAGGCCAACCCTGATGATGTGGAAGAAGATTCAAATACGGATGAGCCTGACGAGGAGAACATCTTCCAATCCAACCCTCCAGACCAAGAACATGGGGGTGAGGGGGAGGGGGAGCGGATGGAGCTGGATGAAGCTCCCATTGTTGTACTGACTTTGAAGGAGGTGCTGCTCATTGCGGTGACAGCCCCTTCCATGATTAGTGATTTGAGTGCTGGTGGGTCATTCCATGGTTTCACACCTTCTGAGATTGCGGATCCCAGTGGTGTGGTGCAGCGAGGCACACCCAGGGTCCCACCGTCCCAAGCTACGAGTTCCATTGTTGGGGTGCAGCAAGGCAGCCCCAGGGCCCCACTGTTATGTATGTACATAAGGTCTGCCCACCAACAGGGGGCACTACCGTCGGAGGTCCTAGGGTCATAGGTATACTCGTGCTGGGCCCAGTATATAATCTGAACTTCACCTTTGTATCTTCACTTCAGGAAGCCATTAAAGACTGACCAGGTTACACCTAGTCATTGGCTCACAGTACGGAGTTCATTGTATCATTTCATACACCACAATTGGCGGCGAGGCAAATACGAACCCACGCAAAAGTATGGGGAGCACAGCATGATCGAGTATTGTTGGAATTCTCGAGAGATTCAATGAGGGAGTGGATTGGGGAGATTTCACGAATGGTCTTGACCAGTATTTCGTGGCAAACGACCTAAACAAAGACGAGGATGCAGAGAAGCGCAGGGCAGTTCTTCTCACCGTCTGTGGCCCCACGATCTATGCACTCATCAAGAATCTGTTCTCACCCATTCTTCCTACAGAAAAGGATTACAAAAAACTGTGTGCTCTAGTTCGGGAACACCTTAAGCCCACGGAAGGATTCCTCATATCCAGATATTGCTTCTAAACGCACATTCGTCCAGAAGGCCAGGATGTAGCGGTATTTGCTGCTGAACTGAGGTGTCTTGCAGGGCCTTGCAAATTTGGGCCTGCATTGGAAGACATACTGCATGATGTTTTCATGATCGGGGTCAACCACGAGGCGATCTTAAGTAAGCTGCTGGCTGCGGATTTGCCGGACCTCAGCAAGGTTATCACCATCGCCCAGGCTTGCATGTCCACGCAGAAAAGCACAAAGCAGATATTGCGTCAAAACAGGAACTCCACGGCAAGTACTGTGTACAAAATTGTATCGATGACTGGCAGAGCTGTGCATGGCAGGACCTACTCAACTGCGTATGCGAGAACAGGAGCCGCTCAAACTTCACCATCGGGCGCAAATCCGAGCTCATCGTGTTGGCGTCGCGGGGGCAATCACCGACTCCAACATTGCCGCTTCAGGCAGTATGTATGCAGAGTGTGTGCGAAGACAGGGCATCTTCAGCAGATGTGTCCACAGCAGAGCAAGCGAGCTGCGACACACCATGTGGATGATGATCAATTCAGCATGGATCTGGCAATGCAGCCCAAAGCATTTGAGAGCTCTGAGGAGCAAGAGTATAGCATACGTGCGTTCCTAACAAAGAGCCAACCGATAATAATGGAGGTAAAATTACTAACAAAGAGCCAACCGATAATGATGGAGGTAAAATTAAATGGCGTGCCGGTCGGTATCCATGGAATTAGACACGGGTGCGAGTCAATCGATAATGAGCCAGAGGACTTTTGAAAAGCTGTGGGAGACTCAAGCTGAGTCCGATACATCCAAAGTTGCGTACCTACACCAAAGAGCTCATACCAGCGATTGGTAGTGCAGCAGTAAGATTGTCGTATGAAGGAGCGGTTCATGATCTACCATTATGGATTTTCCCGGACAACGGCCCATCGTTATTCGGCAGGAGTTGTCTCGAGAAAATAAAATGGAAATGGTACGATATCAAAGCATTGTCATCAGCAGATGATAATTTGTGTGCTCAAGTGCTGAGCAAATTTCCCTCACTGTTTGAACTGGGAATTATTCACCTTGGCCCAGACGCAAGGCCCATCCATCACAAAGCCAGGACGGTCCTGCACATGATGAGAGAAAAGGTCGAGCTCGAATTGGACAGGCTACAACGCGAGGGGGTCATCTCACCGGTCGAATTTAATGAATGGGCCAGCCCCATTGTTCCGGTGTTAAAGAGCGACAGCATGGTCAGGATTTGTGGAGACTACAAGGTCACGATCAACTGAGTTTCGAAACAAGATCAGTACCCGCTACAGAAAGCTGATGACCTGTTTGCAACGCTAGCCGGAAGAAAATCGTTCACCAAATTGGATCTAACGTTGGCCTACCTGACACAGGAACTGGTTGAATCATCAAAGAAACTTACGTGCATCAACACGCACAAAGTACTGTTTATTTATAACAGGTGCCCTTTTGGCATTCGTTCGGCGGCAGCCATATTTCAGAGAAACATGGAGAGCCTATTGGAATCTGTCCCCAGGACTGTGATATTCCAAGACGACATCCTAGTCACACCGTGACACCGCCGAGCACCTGCACAATCTGGAAGAGGTTCTGCGTCATCTGGACAAAGTGGGACTAAGGCTGAAATGTTCGAAGTGCATTTTCATGGAACCAGAGGTCAAATTCCTTGGATGAAAGTTTGCTGCAGATGGAATCAGGCCTATGGTCTCGAAAACAGAGGCCATCAAAAATGCGCCCAGGCCACAGAATGTGACGGAGCTGCGTTCGTTCCTGGGTCTTCTCAACTACTTTGGTAACTTCTTACCCAAATTGAGCACAGTATTAGAGCCTTTGCACAAGCTGCTCAGGAAAGGAAACAACTGGATGTGGGGCGAATTTCAAGACAGAGCCTTTGAGAAGGCTAGAAATCTATTGTGTTCCCACAAGCTACTGGTACTGTATGACCCATGCAAGCGTCTAGTTCTGACCTGTCATGCGTCGTCCTATGGGGTTGGCTGCGTACTCCAGCAAGCCAATGAGTCAGGCAAACCACAACTAGTTGCATGCTCATCTCAAAGCCTGTCCAAGGTAGAAAGAGCCTACAGCATGGTAGAGAAAGAGGCTTTAGCATCTGTTTATGGGGTAAAAAAAATGCACTAGTGCCTGTTTGGGCTTCGCTTTGAGCTGGAAATCGATCACAAGCCGCTTACATCATTGTTCTCAGAACAAAAAGGTATCAATACCAACTCGTCATCCCACATCCAGAGGTGGGTGCTGACATTATCTACCTATGATTATGTCATTCGCCATAGACCAGGCACCGACAACTGCGCGGATGCATTTAGCCGGTTACCGTTGCCCACACCGGAGGTGGAAACGCCAATGCCCGCAGAGCTACTCATGGTCATGGATGCCTTTGAGAGTGAAGGGTCACCTGTCAATGCTCAACAAGTTAAGACCTGGACAAGCCAGGATCCGACCCTATCGGTTGTAAAACGTTCTGTTCTTAACGGGGACTGGTCGACCATCCCCAAGGAAATGAGTGTTTGCAAAGATGAGCTTTCCATCCAGTCCGACTGTTTACTGTGGGGTAATCATGTTGTAATGCCCAAGAAAGGCAGGGCGAGATTTGTACGTGAGTTACATAGTTCACATCCCGGTATTGTCATGATGAAGGCCATCGCCAGGTCCCATGTTTGGTGGCCTGGCATTGACTCAGACTTAGAGTCATGCATGCATCAGTGCAGCACTTGCATGCAGTTAAGCAATGCCCCAAAGGAAGCTCCACTCAGTCTGTGGTCATGGCCATCCAAACCGGGGTCTAGAATCCACATCGACTTTGCGGGCCCCTTCCTCGGTAAAATGTTTTTTGTGGTGGTGGATGCATACTCCAAATGGATAGAATGTGTGATCATGTCATCCAGCACTTCCACTGCCACCATTGAGAACCTGAGAGCCATGTTTTACACACATGGTCTGCCAGACATCGTTGTCAGTGACAACGGACCATGTTTCACGAGCTTGGAGTTTCAAGAGTTCATGAAATGCAACGGCATAAAACACGTGAGGTCAGCCCCGTTCAAACCCGCATCCAATGGTCAAGTGGAGCGGGCAGTTCAAACCATCAAGCAGAGCCTGAAACGCATAATTCATGGTTCCTTGCAGACACACCTGTCATGCATACTGCTCAGTTACAGGACAAGGACACACATGCCCACCGGGGTTCCGCCTGCGGAACTATTGATGAAGAGAGGCCTCAAAACCAGACTCTCTCTAGTCCATCCTGACCTTAATGATCATGTCGAAACCTGACATCAACGCCAGCAGTGGTATCACGACCGTGCCGCAGTGTCACGTGACATATCTGTAAATGACTCAGTGTATGTACTTAACCATGGTCAAGGGCCCAAGTGGCTCCCAGGCAATGTTACGGATAAGGAGGGTTACTGGGTGTATATGGTTAAGCTCAAGAATGGGCAGATGTGCAGGAAACACATTGATCAAATCAAGCTAAGACACACTGACGAACTGGAACAGTTGGAAGAAGACACCGCGAGCTTAGACAACCAACCAACTCACGTCCAGCCATCAGAAGAACCCACTGTGGTCAACGCCAAGCCCCAAGTCATGAGAAACTCGGAAAGCTCTGGGATTGTACTGAGATGGTCAACCAGGGAGCGAAGGACTCCGGACCGTCTGAACTTGTAATATGGACTTGTGCCAAGAACTGGGGGATGAATGATATAATGTATGTACATAAGGTCTGCCGACCAACAGGGGGCACTACCGTTAGAGGTCCTAGGGTCATAGGTACACTCGTGTTGGGCCCGGTATATAACCTGAACTTCACCTTTGTATCTTCACTTCTGGAAGCCATTAAAGACTGACCAGGTTACACCTAGTCACTGGCTCACAGTACGGAGTTCATTGTATCATTTCATACACCACACCCACCTTCTGAGGTTGCGGGTCCCAGTAGTGGGGTGCAGCAAGGCATACCCAGGGCCCTACCGTCCCAGGCTATGGGTTCCATTGCTGGGGTGCAGTGAGGCAGACCCAGGGTGAGGGGAAGGAGAGCTCGACCCCACTATCCTGAGATGCAGGATTTAACAGATGTGGTTCAGATGATGTCATTGAGTGCGGAGAGCATTGACCTTACCCGATCACTCCTGGACG
The DNA here is from genome assembly GCF_044704955.1 of Pristiophorus japonicus. Taxonomy (NCBI): domain Eukaryota; kingdom Metazoa; phylum Chordata; class Chondrichthyes; family Pristiophoridae; genus Pristiophorus; species Pristiophorus japonicus. Next base: position 38,796,039 of record NC_091986.1, on the reverse strand, counting down.
CAATCAGTGGGGTGAGTGATGAGATAGCTGGACTGTCAGGAGAAGTAACAGCAATGTCATGAGAAATGGGAATGATGTCCAGGACCATCAGTGAGGGAATAGTGGCCCTGAGGGAGGGAATGTTGCAGGTAGTTGAGACTGTTTTGCTCAACATGAGGGAGGGAATCTTGCAGGTCGTTGAGACACTGTCAGGGTGCATGAGGGACGGCATGTTGGAGTTTGCTGCTGCAATAAGGGAACACGGCCAGACCCTGCATCCATTGACAGAATCAATTGTCACACTCACTCCAAACCCCACATTAGTCTCTGAAGAGCCCAAAGCCGGGCGCTCCAACTTGCCGCCTGCCGCCGACACTGCTCTCCTGCCCTTAACAGGTGTACAGTACCCGAGATCTTAGAAAGAATAAGCTTGGTACTAAGCCAAGAAACACTGCGCCACCGCCTGTGGGCAGGAGTGGTGGAGAGTCTAAGACCAAGCGCAGCAGGCGGTTTTAGACTAAGGGGGATGAGAGATGGGTGCAGCATTTCTTTGCTGCTGTTGTTGTTATTATTCTCGTTACTGTTGTAACTGTTCTCAAAGTAAAAGTTTTTTGTAAGTTATGTAAATTTTAAGTTTAAAAGTTTGTAAGTGATCTTAATGTTCTTAAGTGATCTTAAAGTGTGATCTTAAAGTAAAGTTTGATACAAGAATAATTTTATTAAAGTCAAGTTGAGTGCAAAAGAACTGTTTGTTAAACTTTTGAATAAATATATTTTACATTAAAACTGAATCATTTCCATGATTTGTTCCATTAACACAACACAACATTACAGAACAGCTCCAAACGTTAAACATGGTCCATGTAGAATAGTTGTCGCTGAGCCCTCAGGCATCAGTAAAGCGTTCACGGATGAGCTGCTGCCGCAAGACTCGAACAATTGTTAAAGCTCCAGCCTCAGGCACTTGCATGACTTCCTCATTCTCGTCGTCCTCCTCCTGCTCGTCACCTGCATCTTCCACTTCATTATCATCAGCCACTCTCACCACAGGTGGGTCTTCCACTATCAGCTGCTGCTGCCTCATTATGGCTAAGTTATGCAGCATGCAGCACACAACAGTGAACTGAATGACATTCTTAGGGGAATGATCCAGGCATCAGAAACACTGTTTCAAGATGCCAATGGTCCTATGTCAATGTGCGACATATTGTATTCCCGGTCAGCTTCCTTCTGGGCTACGTGTAGGGGCATCATGAGCCAGGTGATAAGGCCGTGCCCTCTGTCTCCCAGTAGCCATCTGCCCTTCTGGCTGCTGCTGCTGAAACATGGCAGATCTAACGCTCTTGCGTAGAATGAACGCATCATGGATGTTCCCAGGGTATCTTGCATCGACTGACATGATGTGATGCATGTCGTCACACTCGAGCTGCACATTAATGGAGTGGAAGCCTTTTCTGTTCCTGTACATCTCGGAATCCTCCAAGGTGCTCGCAAGGCGATGTGGGTACAATCAATGCAGCCCTGTACCTTTATGAAGCCAGCAATCCTGGAGAAGCCCACAGCCCTGTCAGGGATTGCTTGGGCGGTCATGGGGAACTTTAGGAAGTCATTCCTCTGTGCATATACTGCAGCTGTCATCTGCTGAATGCAGACATGTATTGCATGTTGACAGATGGCGCACACATCCCAAGTTGTAGCTTGAAATGAGCCAGAGGCATAGAATGAAAGTGCAGCTGTAACCTTCACTTCAACTGACAAAGCAGTCCTCCTGATGCTTCTAGGTTACAGGTTTGCTTTGGCCAACTCACAGTTCTCAGTTACAACTTCTTTGTGGAAACGCTGCCTTCTGACACAGTCTGCATCACTCAGGTGGAGGTACGAATGCCTGTCTCGATGTACCTGAGGTGGGTAAGGCCTCCTGCCCAGCACCCTCCTGTCTCTGATGTTCCTGATGCGATGAAGTCGAATCAATTGTGTTACATAGCACCATGACGCAGAAGGCTCGCACATGGTATGGCATTGTCTGTATTGCCCCCATACTTAAATTTAACCTTTGAATGAAGCTCAAAACAGCAGGAAAGCAGGCTGGGCAGGTTTGCAGTTCTCTCTCTCCCCAAGGTCTGTATGGATGGACCACACCCAGGTCTTGTAACTCATCCTCTCTCCCCCGCCCCTTAACTAATTGCAGTCTTGTGACTTCTCCCTATCTCTCACTCCCACCCCCGCCCCCGCCACTCATTGCAATCTTCAGAAGCCTTCCGATTGGCACCTTGCTCCCCGGCCTCAGTGCAGAAAGCCTCTGATCGGCACTTTGCTCCCCGGGCTCGAAGCCTTCCGATCGGCACCTGGCTTTCTCTATCCTCTCCCCTGCCCGCCAGCCCCCACAGCTTGTTTTGTAGCTGAGCCCCGAGCCCCTGTGTCCGGGCGTGGGGACAATTCTGCCGGCCAAAGCTACGACCCTCCAGCCCTGCTCCAAGACGTTCGGTGGTGGCGTGTGAGTGAGTAAAAAAATGAGAAAACTTCTGAAATCCAACAAATTTACATTTATTACGTTGACAGGTAAAATAAGTTGAACTTTATTATTGATTTTGACAGTGTTCTTGACCCCTCCAAAATATTCGATTTAAAAACAAAGGCGTCTTTCAGCGCCGATTTCTCAACGTGCGCTGGTTTCCTTAAGTGCCCAGGCGTTTTTCGGGAGTGGCCAGAAACGAGGAAAAAATGTTGGCCAAACTGCGAAAAATTATAAAAACCAGCACAGACATGACGTCAAAAAAAAAACTGGCCGAGAAAAATCATAACTAAGTCAGTTATGCCGGCGCAGATCGCAGGGGGAATCTTGGAAAAAATAAATACGCCAAAAAAAACGGCGTGCGCAAAAAAACGGTGCAAATGACCGGGGAAAATTGAGCCCATAATAATGAATAGTCAGCATGGATTTCAAAATGAAATGTCTTGCTTGACCAACCTCATTAAATTTGTTGAAGAGGTAACAGAGAGAATAGGCAAGGGTAATGCAGTAGATGTAATTTATCTAGATTTTCAAAGGGCCTTCAATAAGGTACCACATAATGGAGTGATGAACTAGGTCAGAGAATGTGGGGGCAGGAGACAAATAGCAGAATGGATAGCTAACTGGCTTCAAGACAGAAAACAGAGAGTAGGGGTAAAGGGTAGCTATTCAGAGTGTCAGACAATGGGAATTGTTGTTCCATGGGATCAGTGCCGGAAGCACTGTTGATCATAATTTATATTAATGATTTAGACTTTGGAATTACAAACACAATTTCTAAATTTGCAGATTGGCATGAATAGTCAATACTGAGGAGAACTGCAACAAATTACAAGACATTAATAAACTTGAAGAATGGGCATATAATTGGCAAATGAAAATCAATACAGATAAGTGTGAGGTGTTACATTTTGGTAAGAAAAATAGGGAGGCCACATATGACTTGGAAAATATGAATCTAAGTGGGATAGAAGAGCAAAGGGATCTGGGAGTACAAATACATAAATCAATACATAAATCACTAAAAGTAGCGACACAAGTTAAAAAGACCATTAAAAAGCAAATCAAGCACAAGGGTTTATTTTTAGAGAGATTGAATTGAAAAATGGAGAAGTTATGCTAAACTGGTATTGAACCTTGTTTAGACCACACTTGGAGCACTGCATATGATTCTGGTTGCCAAATTATAAAAAAGATACAGAGGCACTAGAGAGGGTGCAAAAAAGATTTACAAGGATGATACCAGAGATGCGAGGATATACATATCAGGAAAGGATGAACAGGCTGGGCCTCTTTACTCTTGAAAAGAGAAGGCTGAGGGGTGACCTAATAGAGGTCTTTAAAATTGAAATGTTTTGATAGAGTGAATACATAGAGAGTGTTTCCACTTGTGGGGAAGAGCAGAACTAGAGGCCATCAGTCTAAGATAGTCACCAAGAAATCCAATTTGGAATTCAGAAGGAACTTTTTTACCCAAAGAGTGGTGAGAATGTGGAACTCACTTCCACAGGGGGTGGTTGAGGTGAATAGTATAGATGCATTTAAGGGGAGGCTAGACAAGCATATGAGGGAGAAGGAAATAGAGGGTTATGCTGATGGATTTAGATGAGGAAGGACGGGAGGAGACTCAAGTGGAGTCTAAACGCTGGCATGGACTGGCTCGGCTGAATGGCCTGTTTCTGTGTCGTATATCCTATGTAATCCTATGTAAGAATCTTCACCGATGTTACAGCTAAGTTAGGATTAGATGAAAAGATTGGACTGACATCCCTCACCTTTGCGGAAAAAACACACGCATATGTATAGATATATATATGTATACACACATGCAAAAAAAATCGCCTCCAACAAACAAAGCCCCCTGATAGTTGCACCTACTGTGATGATTACCCAGCTTCCAGCAAGAAAGAAGCTGTTGCAACCAAACTCAACAGTTCCCAGCATTCATGGGTAAGATAAATAGAACATCAATAATCATCACTGTCCGACATCACCCATATTTCGAACTGACACTAGCTCACACCAAATTCAAGAGTACAGTAGTTTGATTCCCCAGATTCTAATTGTTGAAAATAATATTGCAGAGATCATTTGCTTTCATTATAATACTACTTCTGGTGTATTTAAGACATGTCTAAATGATCATTCCCATTCATTAAATTGGTGTATACACAAAGTAATCTAACTGGTGTTCGGTAATTTAGTATGCACTTTTGCTTGTGCAATGTTCCTTGGTTTAATACTCTGATGCTAAATATAAATTCCATATTTATAACTTGGACTTGCAATTGAGTTTAAATATGTTTTCATTCATTTTTTAAATTGTCACTAGTCATAATATAATATACTAGTAATGATATTATATCAGGCATTGAAGATGAACTATTGGGCACGTTTATGGGGCAGTTATTCACTGCTGTGCACCTATCACAGTGCATGATTTAAATCAAGAGTATACATTAATATAGAGTAAATTAAATATAGTTCAGTTTACCTTTTGAATGTGAATATTTCGCTCTCTGCATATATAGATATATATTGGCCAGAAATTGCAGTCAAAGGCTTCCCGGAGGTGGATGCCTCTGACCAAAATGTTTGTAACGGAAATCCTTGGTGAGCCCGGAGGCACATAGACTTGCCTCAATATACAGTCCAACGAAGGGGCCCATGTATTCCAGGAGCGTATCATCATCATCATCATAGGCAGTCCCTCGGAATCCAGGAAGACTTGCTTCCACTCTTAACATGAGTTCTTAGGTGGCTGTACAGTCCAATACGAGAACCACAGTCTCTGTCACAGGTGGGGCAGATAGTCGTTGAGGGAAGGGGTGGGTGGGACTGGTTTGCCGCACGCTCTTTCCGCTGCCTGCACTTGATTTCTGCATAGTCTTGGCGACGAGGCTCAAGGAGCTCAGTGCCCTCCCGGATGCACTTACTCTACTTAGAGCGGTCTTTGGCCAGCGAGTCCCAGGTTTCAGTGGGGATGTCGCACTTTATCAGGGAGGTTTTGAGGGTGTCCTTGTAATATTTCCACTGCCCACCTTTGGCTTGTTTGCCGTGAAGGAGTTCCGAGTAGCGTATGTGCAGCCTGGGATCATGTGGGCCGGACCAACCATTGAAAATGGCGTATCCCCAATCACAGAAATGATGAGCTCCATTTGTACAGAGATCACCATTTCTATGAATGGCGATATCCCCAACAACACATAAATATTTTAAATAAAGAAGAAAAATACTTCGCATATTTAAAATTAATTGAATTGAATTTAATTAAATGGTTTAGACAAAAAAATTGTTTTTGATTCTTTTTTTAATGTTTTAATAAAGCTAAAAATAAACTTACCTTATTGAGCAGGGTTTTTAATATAAAAATTCTTGATAACATTTTATTTTTCTATCTTTTAAAACTCTTATGCTGGTAAAAGCAATCCTTATGCCCTGCATACGAGTTTGAAGGAGATTTTCAAGGCCAGATTTGTGGCCCAAATCTCCATCCGAAAAGGCCCTTCTCCCGAGGATGCGTTGGAACACTCAAAATAAATGTTGGCAGTTTGAAAGTGCCGGATTTCGGCGCATGCACATTGCGTGCCAAGAACCGGCACTTGTGGGGCCACTATGTGTGCGTGTGCACATCCTACATGCCCGTAGAGACCGCCGTTTTGGCCCTATATAGTTTATGTATGTGGAGATAAATACTGGCCAGGACACCGGCAGAGGGCTCCCCTGCTCTTTTTCGAAATAGTGGCCATGACATCTTTCATCTTTTATCTTCCGCCTGAGAGGGCAGACGTGGCCTCAGTTTAACTGAAAGGCGGCACCTCCGACAATGCAGCAAGTACAGACCTCAGCACTGCTCTGGAATTTATACTTTGGAAATCTTACAATCTTTATGCTACTGTAGCACACAAAAATCAGAGGAATTTCTGACCCGCTCATACTGCATCAGTGAGGATTTTCCATTTTCCACACTACATAGCTCTTTGAGCAAGATGGTGTCGGATTGGGAGCATTTTTTATTCTTGTTACTGTGTGGACCTATGCAAGAATTGGTTAGAGATTGCCCCCAAATCATTTTCATGTCGGACTCTTACAGCCAGCAAAGTAAGAGTTCTTTCATCTAATTAGTTTGGGCTGTTTTAAGTTGTACCTTCACTCAGTAAAAGGGCAGTTTGCTAATCCAATGTATCGCCCAGTTGCTGTAGACCTTTTTGAAGGACACAAATGTGTACCCGGCACGGAATCTTCTAAAATGATCCAACATACTTCAGTAAAAGGTTAATCGCTGCAAATTTAAATTGATTTGGACTGGCCGTGTCATGTTGAGCTCATCACTATTCCTCCTCTTTCGGACAATTTTTGTCAGCTTAACAGCACATTTAAAGTTAATTAGGGTGCTGCAGAGAAATGTCCTAACACAGTGCAGTGAAAATAATAAGGTTATTTCTCACCAGCTTAGTCCAGCAAGAGTTATAATCCAGAGCAATCAAGCTATATTAACAACAGCAACTTGCATTTGTACAGAGCCTTTAAAGTAGTAAAACATCCCAAGACGCTTCACAGGAGTGTTATCAGATAAATTTGACACCGAGCCACATAAGGAGATATTAGGAAAGGTGACCAAAACCAAAAGAGGTTTTTTAAGCAGTGTCATAAAGGAGGATAGAAAGGTAGAAAGGTTTTGGGAGGGAAATCCAGAGCCTACGACCTTGGCAGCTAAAGGCACGGCCGCCAATAGTGGAGTGATGAAAATTGGGGACGCACAAGAGGCCAGAATAGGAGGAGCGCAGAGATCTCGGAGTATTATAGTGCTGGGGGGGGGGTTAGAGAGATATTAATTGAGTATGGCTTTAAAATCGGGGATATATGAGCACTACAATTTGCATAACATTTATTTTTGTATAATGCAGTGTACATGAAAGGAACAGATGGATATTGATAGGATGAGATAGGGCGGGCGGAGGCTCGAGTGGAGCATAAACACCGACATCGACCAGTTGGGCCGAATGGCCAATACAACATCTAAGTTCAGTCAGGCTGCATTAATATTTGTCCCAAGTCTCTTTCACAATACACTATGCATTTATCCTGCAACCAACACCTAAAACAGATTATCAGGTCATTTATAACATTATTATTTGTGGGAGCTTGTTGTGAGCAAATCGGCTGTCATGTTTCCTATGTTAGAACAGTGACTAAACAACAAAAGTACGTCATTGGTTGTAAAGCGCTTTGGGAAGTCCTGAAGTCGCAAACGGTGCTGCACAAAATGCAAGTTCTTTCTTTTCTTTGCAAAACCCTTTTCTGAACAGACTCTATTTTAAAATGAATGCTCGTGCGGATGAAAATGGGAATTCCCAGGCTCCGCGCTCTCTCAGTAAGCCTGAGTAAGAAAGAGCAGAGGCACGAAAACCTTATCAAGGGACGAGCTGAATAACACCAACAAGAGTGGTCAGGTTTGATTCTGATCTTCACAGAATTAGCTGGTTTCTGGAGGGCAGTAGAAGAGCTGTTACAATTGATGGGAGGATGACAAACACTCTTATGAAACCACTTCCCAGTAAGGAATAAAATCGGTAATGTGGTCAGCGGTCAAACCAATTAATTGATCTCAGTTGGATGGCAGTAAGTGTACTTTAATTAGCCTTCTTGACCTTAGGTGACAGAGTCAAAAGAGAAATATAAAGCTAAGCTTTCCTACTTCTGACTGCATTCCTGCGTGCTGGAAACTTTATGTGTGTGGAAGTAAGTGGAGTCTGCATTGACAGAAGACAGGAAAAGCTTAAATTTCTATAACGCTTTTCTACCACCGGACATCTCAAAGCACTTTACAGCCAATTAAGTATTTTTGAAGTACTGTGATGTGGGAAATGTAACATGGAGCTCCACCTCGTGGACTACTGCTCCACCTAATGGACTACTGTGGTAATGCAACTGCTGCTGTAATGCAAAAAAAGTCACATGATGTATTGGAGCCATCTTATAAAGTCTGTGTGTTTGTGATGTCATAAAGAATATGTCACATTAGTGATGAAGATAGGATAATCAGATTCCCTAGCTGAAATTTTTATTGGTGGATCTTACTGCCAACAACAGAGTGACTTTGCGAGCTACTTTGTTTTGCAGCACAGCTAAAGGTAAATTACAAGCACATTTGGCTGAACTGAAGAGTCCAAATGACTGCACCTATGGGAAATTGATTGGGATCACTGAAGCTGGATTGGAATGAGATTTCTTGTTGAAATGAGATTTTCGTTAAAGGATAATGTTATCAAACAGTATCCAAAGATGTTCCAAGAAACAGGCAGTCCGATCCAAAATTTCAAGGCGAGTGTCAGAGTGCAGAAGGATGCGAGACCAGTTTACTGAAAGACACGTTCCGTACCATATGCATTCAAGGAGAAAGTTGAGCAAGAACTCAAAAGACTAGAAACTGAGAACATTATCTCTCAGGTATATCTAAGTGATTGGGCTACACCCATTGTTATTGTACCTAAGTCAAATTGTACGGTAAGGTTGTGTGATGATTATAAAGTAACCATAAACCAAGTTCTAGCGGCTAATCCACCCAATATATTGCCAAATTTAGAAGAAGTGTTCTATTTTTCATACATTGATGAATTGCCAGTCACAGCTGAACAGATTGCTAGTGCAACCAAATGTGACCCAGTTATGTCAAAGGTGTATGATTACATAGCAAACCAGGTATCAGAGAAAGATATTCATCCACACTTCATTCGTAAGAATGAATTATCAGTGGATAAAGATTGTGTCATATGTGGTGCAAGAGTGGTTATCCCAAATAAATTCAGTTCCAAATTATTCGGAGATCTTCATGATGAACAGCACCTGGGAATGTGCTTGACCGAGAGTTTTACACGTACTTACTTATGGTGGCCATGTCTAGATAAAAATATAGAGAACATGGTTAGTCAGTGTACAACATGTAAATTAGTAAGCAAGACACCACCATCGGTACCATTACAGCCATGGAAATGACTTCCCAGGTTATGGCAAAGGTTACATATAGATTTTGCTGAACTAGAAGGACAGCAATTGTTCATTGTGATTGATAGGCATTCGAAGTGGGTAGAGATGTTTCCGATGCGGAAAATAACAACAAGTGAAACACTAGACAATTTGCGAAGATTGTTTTCTTCATATGGCCTCCCAGAAAAAATTGTGTCTGATAATGGGCCGCAATTTTGTTCAGCAGAATTTGCACAGTTCATGAGCAGAAATGGTGTGAAACATACCAAAGTTCCACCGTACAAATCTGCTTCAAATGGTGCAGCAGAGCACAGAGTGCAAATTGTAAAACGTGCTCTCATCAAATGTTGGATCCAAATCCAAAGAAATGGCAGTTGTCATTGGACCACACACTAGCAAATTTTCTAGTTACTTATCATAATACTCCTCATAAAACTATTGGTAGAACACTAGCCAAGTTGTTTCTTGAACGACTGCCACAAACCAGATTCTTGTTGTTAAATCCAAACCTGGCACAATCAGCAGAATAGAAACAATTAAGACAGAAAGAGAATCATGATAGAGGTAGAGTAAGAGAGAGAAGTGTGAAATTGAATCAGAAGGTTAGAGTGAAGAACTATCACCATAAATGGTTAAAGTGGTTACCAGGAAGAGTAGTGAAATATATTTGGTCAAGATGTTTGATCATGGAAAGGTTAGGTTTATTCACATTGACCATATTTTACCTACAAATGTAGAAGGAGTTGAATGTTGGAATTATTAGATTATTTGTGATGAATCAGATAGTCTTGTTACAGGTAGAATACCAGTAGCAAATCCTACTTCAGATGTACTAGAAACAAGTCCAAGAGAAAGTCAGAATTTAAGTCTGAGTCCGAGTCAGGCAGACAAAGTTTGAAGTTGTAGAGTTCAAATGTAGATCAAGGGCATCCTTTGAAGGAAAATTCTCCTCAGGCTCAGCCAAGAATGAGTCTAAGTTTGCCACCGCATTTGGAAGGTTCTGTTCGAGAGTGAAGGTATCTTCTTTCAAACAGAATACAAGTTTGATTTGTAAATATGGCAAAATAAGTCCGTGTCTTGTGTTATGTATAACTATGCTAATTATGCATGATGATTATTTTGTTATGATTACTTCTTCATTAAGGAGGGAAAAGTGTAATATAGAGCTACACCTAGTGGACTACTGCTCCACCTAGTGGACTATTGTGGTAATGCAACTGCTGCTGTAATACAATAAAAGTCACAGGATGTATTGGAGCCATCTTATAAGATCTGTGTGTTTGTGATGTTGTAAAGAATATATCACAGGAAATGCAGCAGCCAATTTGCGCACAGCAAGCTCCCACCAACAGCAATATGATAATGACCAGAATATCTGTTCTTGTTGGTGATGTTGATTGAGGGATACATGTTGTCCAGTACACTGGGAAGAGCTCCACTGCTCTTCTTCGAAATAATGTCAGTGGATCTCCACATGGGAGAGTAGACGTGGCCACAGTGTAATGTTTCATTCAAAAGGCAGCACCTCTGACAGTGCAGCAACTCCCTCAAGTACTGCATTGGGTTTTATGCTCAATTTTCTGGAGCAGCACTTGAACCCACAAACTTCTGACTCAGCAGGCAAGAGTGCTACCAACTGAGTCACCGCTGCTTTCACTGTTAGAGTTCCGATTTGAACGGTGAACACTTGGGTAAGATACCAGTTGAATGCTGCTGGTGTGAGCGGTACTGTGACCCAGGAAAACTTTGTCACTTGCGAGGAGGCAAAAACCATAGAAAACAGAATTGCAGTTCCTTTTGATCATCTGACTCAGGTCATCAGAAGATTGAGTGTTGCGGATGGGAGAGATTGGATAAAAACAAATCAAATCCAAAAAGGTTCCAATGTTTTGAGCTAAATCAATTCCCAAAGAGCGAGTGGAATCCTGGCATCCTAACGTAAATATATATAGTTAGGGTTAGGATGGCTTAGCAAGAGTCTCCATTTCTCCAATATTGGAGGGAAGGAAGCAGGGAATAGAAATGGTCCTGCTTCTTTTCAGTTCGCTATCTCCCTCCCCTCTCTTTGCCCAGTCAAAGTATTGCTTGTGTGTTGGGCTGATAATATATGTTATGTATGTAAACCTGTAATTACCATGTCTAACTACCAGAGGGCTTATCCCTTGGAGTCCCAAGGGAATCCCACAATCCGTTGGGAGCACCTGTATATAAGGAGGCCTCACAGGCTGGAGAGGCACTCTGAGATCTGTAATAAAGGACGACGGTCACACTTACTTTAAGCTTACAGTATCTAGTCTGACTCTTTATTCAAGACATAACAACTGGCGACGAGATACAGATGACGAACCCCAACGCAACAGTGCAGAGAACTGTGGGCATCCTGCAGAAATTTTCAGAGGAGATGATTGGGAAACCTTCGTGGAGCAACTTGACCAATACTTCGTAGCCAACGAGCTGGAAGGAGAAGGGAACACTGCTAAACAAAGGGCGATCCTCCTCACTGTTTGCAGGGCACCAACGTATGGCCTCATGAAAAACCTGCTCGCTCTAGCAAACCCCACAGACAAGTCATACGATGAGTTGTGCACACTGGTCCGGGAGCATCTAAACCGGAAGGAAAGCGTTCTGAGGGTGAGATATCGGTTCTACACATACAAGAGATCTGAAGGCCAGGAAGTGGCGAGCTACGTCGCCGAGCTAAGGCGCCTTGCAGGACATTACGAATTTGAAGGACACGGAGCATATGCTCAGGGACTTCTTTGTACTTGGCATTGGCCATGAAGTAATACTTCGCAAACTTTTGACTGTGGAGACCCCAACCTTGAGTAAAGACATAGCGACAGCCCAGGCATTTATCTCCACCAGTGACAATACCAAACAAATTTCCTAGCACATTAGTGCTGCTGTAAGTACTGTGGACAAAATAACGTTGTTTTCGAATCGAAATGCACATGGCAGGACTAACATGCCTGTAGCTGCACGTCTGCAGATGACTCAGAATCCACCATCAAGGATGGTGAGTACAAGGCAATTAACACTTTGTTGGCGCTGCGGGGGTGATCATCGATTCCATTCAAGCCGCTTCAAAGAATACATTTGCAAGGACTGTGGAACAATGATACACCTCCAATGTATGTGCAGGCAAGCTGCAAACCCTGCTAATCCTGCAAACTACCATGTTGCAGAGGAGGACAGATCCACAGTGGATCATGACGAACCAAAGCCTCAGACCGAGGAGGCAGAGGTATATGGGGTGCACGCATTTACCACAAAGTGTCCCCCGATAAAGCTGAAGGTTGAATTAAATGGACTCCCGGTGTCCATGGAGCTGGACACGGGAGCAAGCCAGTACATAATGAGTAAAAAGACTTTCGATAAGTTGTGGTGCAACAAGGCTTCAAGGCCAGTCCTGACTCCCATTTATACCAAAATAGAATGGACACAAAGGAACTGATTCCCGTAATTGGCAGTGCTACCGTAAAGGTCTCCTATGAGGAGCGGTGCATGATTTACCACTCTGGGTGGTACAGGGCGATGACCCTACGCTGTTCGGCAGGAGCTGGCTGGGAAAGATACGCTGGATCTGGGACGATGTCTGAGTGCTTTCGTCCATCGACGACACCTCATGTGCCCAGGTCCTAAGCAAGTTCCCCGTGCTGTTCGAACCAGACATCAGGAAGTTCCAAGGAGCAAAAGTGCAGATCCATTTAATTCTGGGGGCACAACCCATCCATCACAAGGCAAGAGCGGTACCTTACATGATGAGAGAGAGGGTGGAGATCGAACTGGACAGGCTGCAACGAGAGGACATCATTTCACCGATTGAATCCAATGAGTGGGCCAGTCCGATTGTTCCAGTCCTCAAGGGAGATGGCACCGTCAGAATCTGTGGTGATTACGAAGTAACTGTCAATCGTTTCTCACTACACGATCAATACCCGCTACCAAAGGCAGACGTCCTATTTGCGATGCTGGCTGGAGGGAAAACGTTCACGAAGCTGGACTTGACCTCGGCCTATATGACGCAGGAGCTGGAGGAATCCTTGAAAGGCCTCACCTGCATCAACACGCACAAAGTACTTTTCGTTTACAACAGATGGCTGTTTGGGATTCGATGAGCTGCGGGGATATTCCAGAGGAACATGGAAAGCTTGCTGAAGTTGGTCCCGTGCACCATGGTCTTCCAGGACGACATCTTGGCTACAGGTCGGGACACCATCGAGCACCTGCAGAACCTGGAGGAGGTTATTAGTCGGCTTAATCGTGTTGGGCTCAGGCTAAAATGCTTGAAGTGCATTTTCCTGGCACCTGAAGAGGAGTTCCTGGGGAGAAAAATCGCGGCAGATGGCATCAGGCCCACCGATTCGAAGACGGAGGTAATCAAGAACGCACAAAGACCACAGATCGTGACGGAGCTGTGGTTGTTTTGAGGACTCCTGAACTACTTTGGTAACTACTTTTCGGGACTTAGCACATTGTTAGAACCCCTGCACTCTTTACTGCATAAAGGAGATGAATGCGTATGGGTTATAAGCCAAGAAAATACTTTTGAGAAAGCTAGGAAGCTCTTATGTTCAAACAAATTGCTTGTGTTGTATGATCCATGTAAACGTTTGGTACTAGCATGTGATGCGTCGTCATAAGAGATCGGGTGTGTATTGCAACAAGCTAATAAATTTGAGAAATTGCAACCGGTTGCTTATGCATCCAGAAGTCTGTCTAAGGTCGAGAGGGCCTACAGTATGATCGAAAAAGAAGCATTAGCGTGTGTTCACGGGGTAAAAAAAATGCATTAATATCTGTTCGGGCTCAAATTTGAATTGGAAACCAACCATAAGCCGCTTATATCGTTCTTTTCTGAAAATAGGGAGATAAATACGAATGCATCGGCCCACATCCAGAGATGGGCGATCACATTGTCCGCATATAACTACGCGCTCCGCCACAGGCCAGGCACAGAAAAATGTGCCGATGCTCTCAGTAGGCTACCATTGCCCACCACCGCGGTGGAGATGGCACAGCCTGCTGATCTAGTTATGGTAATGGAAGCATTCGAGAGTGAGCAATCACCTGTTACCGCCCAACAGATTAGAACCTGGACGAGCCAGGACCCCTTACTGCCCTTAGTAAAAAACTGTTTGCTCCACAGGAGTTGGTCTTGTGTCCCATTGGAGATACAGGAAGATATAAAGTCGTACCAGTTGTGCAAAGGTGAAATGTCTATACAGGCAGACTACCTCCTATGGGATAATTGGGTAGTTGTGCCATAAAAGGGCAGGGACACTTTCATTCGTGATCTCCACAGTATCCACCCAGGCATTGTAATGATGAAAGTGATAGCCAGATCCCACGTGTGGTGGCCCGGTATCTTTGCAGACTTAGAGTCCTGTGTGCATAAATGTAATACATGTTCCCAGTTAAGCAATGCACCCTGGGAGGCGCCACTAAGTTTATGGTCTTGACCCTCCAAAGCGTGGCCTAGAGTTCATGTCGACTATGCAGGCCCATTCTTGGGAAAAAATGTTTTTAGTGGTTGTAGATGCGTACTCCAAGTGGATTGAATGTGTGATAATATTGGCAAGCACGTCCGCTGCCACCATTGAAAGCCTATGGGCCATGTTTGCCACGCATGTTCTTCGAAGTGACAATGGGCCGTGCTTTACCAGTGCCGAATTCAAGGAATTCATGACCCGCAATGGGGTCAAACATGTCGCGTCTGCCCCGTTTCAACCAGTGTCCAACAGTCAGGCAGAACGAGCAGTTCAAACAATCAAGCAGAGCTTGAAAAAGGTAACTGAAAGCTCACTGCAGACTTGCTTATCCCGAGTCCTGTTTAGTTACCGCACAAGACCCCACTCGCTCACCGGGGTCCCTCCCACTGAACTGCTCATGAAAAGGGCACTTAAGACAAGGCTCTCGTTAGTCCACCCTGATCTACATGAACAGGTAGAGAGCAGGCGGCTTCAACAGAATACATATCATGATCGTGCAAATGTGTCACGAGAAATTGAAGTAAATGATCCTGCATTTGTGTTGAACTATGGACAAGGTCCCAAGTGGATTGCTGGCCCTGTTTTGGCCAAAGAGGGGAGTAGGGTGTTTGTGGTCAAACTTGCAAATGGACTCCCCTGCAGAAAACACTTGGACCAAACCAAACTCAGATTTACTGACTATCCAGAACAACACACAATAGACTCTACCTTTTTCGACCCTCCAACGCACACTCAAGTGGCAACCGACCCAACGGTTGACCACAAAGCAGAACCCATCACCCCCAGCAGTCCAGCAAGGCCAGCTGCGCAACAGCCCAGTGAAGGCCCAACAAACGACTCACCGACACCAACATTTGCACCGAGACATAGAAACATAGAAAATAGGTGCAGGAGTAGGCCATTTGGTCCTTGGAGCCTGCACCACCATTCAATAAGTTCATGGCTGATCATTCCCTCAGTACCCTTTTCCTGCTTTCTCTCCATACCCCTTGATCCCTTTAGCCGTAAGGTCCATATCTAACTCCCTCTTGAATATATCCAATGAACTGGCATCAACAACTCTCTGCGGCAGGAAATTCCACAGGTTAACAACTCTCTGAGTGAAGAAGTTCCTCCTCATCTCAGTCCTAAATGGCTTACTGCTTATCCTTTGACTGTGTCCCCTTGTTCTGGACTTCCCCAACATCGGGAATATTTTTCCTGCATCTAACCTGTCTAGTCCTATCAGAATTTTATATGTTTCTATGAGATCCCCTCTCATCCTTCTAAACTCAGTATATACAGACCCAGTCGATCCAGTCTCTCCTCATATGTCAGTCCTGCCATCCCGGGAATCAGTCTGGCGAACCTTCGCTGCACTCACTCAATAGCAAGAACGTCCTTCCTCAGATTAGGAGGCCAAAACTGAACAGAATATTCCAGGTGATGACTCACTAAGGCCCTGTACAACTGCAGTAAGACCTCCCTGCTCCTCTACTCAAATCCCCAAGCTATGAAGGCCAATATACCATTTGCCTTCTTCACCGTCTGTTGTACTTGCTTGCCAACTTTCAATGACTGATGCACCATGACACCCGGGTTTCGTAGCACCTCCTCTTTTCTTAATTTGCCGCCATTCAGATAGTATTCTGCCTTCATGTTTTTGCCACCAAAGTGGATAACCTCACATTTATCCACATTATACTGCATCTGCCACGCGTTTACCCACTCGCCTAACCTGTCCAATTCACCCTGTAGCATTTTAGCATCCTCCTCACAGCTCACACCGCTGCCCAGCTTAGTGTCATCTGCAAACTTGGAGATATTATACTCAATTCCTTCATCTAAATCATTGATGTATATTGTGAAGAGCTGGGGTCCCAGCACTGAGCCCTGCGGCACCCCACTAGTCACTGCCTGCCATTCTGAAAAGGAACCATTTATCCCAACTCTCTGCTTCCTGTCTGCCAATCAATTCTCTATCCACGTCAGTACATTACCCCCAATACCATGTGCTTTAATTTTGCACACCAATCTCTTGTGTGGGACCTTGTCAAAAGCCAATTGAAAGTCCAAATACACCACATCCACTGGTTCTCCCTTGTCCACTCTACTAGTTACATCCTCACTAAATTCCAGATTTGACAAGCAGGATTTCCCTTTCATAAATCCATGCTGACTTGGACCGATCCCGTCACTGCTTTCCAATGTGCTGCTATTTAATCTTTAATAATTGATTCCAACATTTTCCCCACTACTGATGTCAGGCTTACCGATCTGTAATTATCCGTTTTCTATTGTTCTCCTTTCTTAAAAAGTGGTGTTACATTAACTACCCTCCAGTCCATAGGAACCGATCCAGCATGTTGGAAAATGATCACCAATGCATCCACTATTTCTAGGGCTATTTCCTTAAGTACTCTGGGATGCAGACTATCAGGCCCCGGGGATTTATCGGCCTTCAATCTATCAATTTCCCTAACACAATTTCCTGACTAATAAGGATTTCCTTCAGTCCCTCCTTTTCACTAGACCCTCGGTCCCCTAGTATTTTCGGAAGGTTATTTATGTCTTCCTTCGAGAAGACAGAACCAAAGTATCTGTTTAACTGGTCTGCCATTTCTTTGTTCCCCATTATAAATTCACCTGAATCTGACTGCAAGGGACCTACATTTGTTTTCACTAATCTTTTTCTCTTCACACATCTAGAGAAGCTTTTGCAGTCAGTTTTTACATTCCCAGCAAGCTTCCTCTCATACTCTATTTTTCCCCTTCTAATTAAACCCTCAGTCCTCCTCTCCCAGTCCTCAGGTTTGCTGCTTTTTCTGGCCAATTTATATGCCTCTTCCTTGGATTTAGCACTATCCTTAATTACCCTTGTTATCCTCGGTTGAGCCACCTTCCCCGATCAACCAGGGAAAGGAAGGCCCCAGATCGACTCACATTGTAAATAGTTACACTATTGACTTTGGGGGCGAGTGTTGTCATGTATGTAAACCTGTAATTATCATGTCCAACCACCAGAGAGCTTATCCCCTGGAATCTCAAGGGATCCCACAATCCCTTGGGAGCACCTGTATATAAGGAGGCTTCACAGGCTGGAGAAGCACTCTGAGATCTGTAATAAAGGACTACGGTCACACTTACTTTGAGCTTGCTGTATCTAGTCTGACTCTTTATTCAAGACATAACAATATCCATAAGGCATGCAGTCATAGGTAATAACACATTTATTGTTTATTATTGTTTGTTAATATTGGAGAATAAAAAATAATTTTGCTTTTGTGTCAAATTATTATTTAAATAGAGAGAGACTACAAAATGCTGCAGTACAGAGGGAACTGGGGGTCTTTGTGCATGAAGTACAAAAAGTTAGTATGCAGGTACAGCAAGTAATCAGGAAGGCAAATTGAAGGCTGGTTTTTATTGCAAGGGAGATCGAGTATAAAAGCAGAGATGTCCTGCTACAACTGTACACGGTATTGATGAGGCCAAACCTCGATTACTGCGTCCAGTTTTCATCTCCTTATTTAAGGAGGAATATATTTGCTTTGGAGGCTGTTCAGGGAAGGTTCACTCGGTTGATTCCTGAGATGTTGACTTATGAAGAAAGGTTGAGCAGGTTGGGCCTGTACTCATTGGAGTTCAGAAGAATGAGATGAGAAGATTGAGACATATAAGATAATGAAGGAGCTGAACAAAGTAGATGCATAGAGGATGTTTCCACTCATGGGGGCATCTGGAACTAGGGGCATAGTTTTAGAATAATGGGTCGCCCATTTAAAACTGAGATGAGAGGAATTTCTTCTCTCAGAGATTTGTAAATCTATGAAATTCTCTGCCCCAGAGAGCTGCAGAGGCTGAGTCATTGAATATATTTAAGTTGGAGCTAGACAGATATTTGAGCGATAAGTGAGTAAAGGGTTATGGGGAGCAGGCAGGGAAGTGGAGCTGAGTCCATGATCAGATCAGCCATGATCATATTGAATGGTGGAATAGGTTTGAGGGGCCAAATGGCCTACTCCTGCTCCTATTTCTTATATTCTTATGTTTTATCTATATAACTATGGTTTCTCAAAATTCTAGAATAAACCCAAGAGTCAGAAAGATAGCCTATTAAATGAATGATGTCGACAGAATCTGAAACCATCTTACTTACCTGGTGGCATCGGATATTTGGTCAACAACTGAAGAACTGTGATATCACCTATTGATGATTAGATTTTATCATTCACAGCTACGGGCATCTGTGAGAATGTTATGATTATTACATAGGATATACGACACAGAAACAGGACAATCAGCCCAACCAGTCAATGCCAGCGTTTATGCTCATCTCGAGCCTCCTCCCATCTTTCCTCATCTAAAGCTATCAGCATAACCCTCCATTCTCTTCTCCCGCATGTGGTTATCTAGCCTCTCCTTAAATGCGTCTATAATACTCATCTCAACCACTCCTTGTGGTCGGGAGTTCCACATTCTCACCACTCTTTGGGTAAAGATGTTTCTTCTGAATTCCCTATTGGATTTCTTGGTGACTATTTTATATCGATGGCCTCTAGTTATACTGTTCTCCAGAACTGGAAAGATTCTCTCTGTGTCCACGCTATCAAAACCTTTCATAATTTTAAAGACCTCTATTAGGTCACTCCTCAGCCTTCTTTTTTCAAGAGAAAAGAGACCCAGCCTTTTCATCCTTTCCTGATAAGAACTTGAGAACATAAGAAATAGGAGCAGGAGTAGGCCATTCGGCCCCTCGAGCCTGCTGCGCCATTCAATAAGATCATGGCTGATCTTCTACCTCAACTCCACTTTCCTGCACTATCCCCACATCCCTTGTATACCTTAATATCCAAAAATCTATCAATCTGTGTCTTGAATATACTCAACAACTGAGCCTCCACAGCCCTCTGTGGAAGAGAACTCCAAAGATTCACCACCCTCTGAGTGAAGAAATTTCTTCTCATCTCAGTCCTAAATTGGCGACCCCTTAATCTGAGACTGTGACCCTGTGTTCCAGATTCCCCAGCCCCGTAAGAATTTTGTATGTTTCAATGAGATCAACTCTCATTCTTCCAAATTCTTGAGAATATAGCTCTAGTCTACTCAATCTCTCCTCATAGGACAAATTACCATTCCCAGGAATCAGTCTGTTGGACCTTTTTTTGCACTCCCTCTTTTTGCAAGTATATCCTTCCTAAGGTAAGGAGACCAAAACTGTACACGATACTCCAGGTGCAATCTGAACTATATAGGACCTGATATGATTGCAGTAAGACATCTTTACTCATACTCAAATCTTCCTCTAATAAAGGCCAACATAACATTTGCTTTCTTATTTGCTTGCTGTATCTGCATGTTAACTTTCAGTGATTCATGTACAAGGACACCCAGGTCCCTCTGATATGTATACCCTCGCATTCTTCCACAAAACAAACTTCCAGTAAAAGTGCCAAAAAAATGATTGCAATGAGATAGAATTTTCAGTCTCTCTGGTGTAACCTATTTAAGGGACACTTTCCCTGTGCAAAATGTGGCTTGCAAGGTGTCTAAGGTTTAAAAAAAGCCATGCATGGTGCCCTCAATAATGGTGGACTCACCACACCAATTGCACAAATTTATTCAAAGATGTGCCTCAGAAGAAATTGTGCTGTAGCAAACCTCGCATCATTTGTTGCAACATGAACTGGTCCCAGGAACCAACTGCAGAGTTATTGCACAAAGATATTCATGAGCCGAAAGCAAAAATAGCTCTCAAAATGCTGACAATACTCTGTTACAAATCAATTTTTGACAGCTTAACTTTTGTGTTTCTTGTACAATAAACCACTCATAGTGAAGCGATAAATTACAATTCTTTATAATTGTGCCATTTTAAAATGGAGTTAACAGATTTTAAAATGGAACCCACAGACTGTAGGAACATTCCTATGAGAAGCAAATGTTCCAGTTCGAAGACTAGAGACCTTGGGAGGCAAGAATACAGAGAGATAACATAGAAGCTGAATTAAATAACAAGATAAGAATAGAATAGAAATGAAAAACTATAGCAACTATTTGGACTTACCATTTAAGGCATATGGAAGCCAGACTGGAGGAAGCGCTGTACTAATGTCAATCATCATGTATTAATTGTAACCTGCGTAATTATGTAATAACTTATTCTGAAATTGTATGAAGGAAGATGCCTCCGGCCACTTCTTTGAATGTTCCTTTACGGAATAGCTTCCCTGTCGACTTGTATTAATAAAAACTGCATTTACTTTAAGGCTAACGGACTCCGAGTGGTGGTTTGAAATTAACCCTAACAACGTGTCATAGTTGGCAGGATCTGCTGGACAGGAAAATTTGACTTAATAGCTGAACCAACATAAAACCGAGTGAGTATAGAATTACCTTGAGAAATTCTCCTCCCTAGAGGCCCGGCCAGAGATCCAACGAATCTGAAGCGGAGTCCATGCAGCCAGTAAATCCAGTTGAGGGGCGAGTCAGGACACTCTAAGTAAATACATGTGTGAGGAGAATAAGTACTTATACAAGATATTGGGGAATCCCCGGTGAGGGTGGACTCACTATCCAGCTAGAAACGAGGTTCCGCATAAGTAAAGGTGGAAAAACGGGAACTGGGGAAAATGCCATAGTGTAAGAAATGGCAAAGGAAACTGCCAATGCCCTTGGAGGGGTGAGGTATAAACTACCAGAAGAGTTTCTGAAAGATAAATATGAAAAGTATAAGATGAAAAAAAAAGATACCCTGGAAACTCAACTGCAGGTTGCAAAGAAAGGGAAACAAAGGAAAGGAGGCGGTTATAGTGCATTTCACAAATGCAAGGGAAAAGAAGGAGGAGTGGAAAGATAGGTGTAGAGAGAAACAAAAAAAAGGAAACAGCCAAAGCAGGATTAATGGTAATAAGTCAGTGCCTACAATTACGGAGGTTAAGAGTAGAAGTGAATAATTTGAGAATAACGTCCACCAGACGGTGGGACAGAGACTGACAAAGAAAAACAAGGGAACCAGAAAATAAGTTGCTAAAAAATAAAATTTAAAAAAAGAGAAAATAAACTTTGTTGAATGAAAGTTGGTGTGAATGTTTGTCTTTAAAATAAAGTATCTGTTATGTTTGTTTAAGCTCCACCCAGTTCTGTGCAGAAGCTAGCTGGTTAACCCTTTTATCATGGATGTGGGAAGTTTTATATTCATCGTTTACCTAGAATTGAATTACATTTTAAGTTAGAAACGCAGGTGCGGATTTATTTTGATTATGATTTACGGAGAGCGAAATGCACAAAGGATGGGTTCGTTTAACAAAAGATATATATTAAAAACAAAAGAAAATACAACCGACACAGAAGCTTCAGCTCTTGGATGTTCTAATTGGATTGCAGTAAAAAAAAGCGTGGTGGCGTTTTAAAAAAAAAAGATTCTGACCCACTCACTTACTTGTTAAAAGAAAACACGTAATCATTGATTACATTGGGTTGAAAGATACTAAATGACTTTTTTCTTTAAAAAAAAGCCTGCATGGGTTTCTCGAGGCTACGGGCCAGGAGAAGCTACCCCTCCTCCCCCCCCTGCCCACCCCCCCAATTTTCCTTTGTGTAAAATCTTATGTTAGATGATGTGAAAGCTCTTAGCTCAGTAAAAAGAGTTTTAAGTAAAAGATTGGCAGTACAGTATTTTAATTGGGATTTTGAGATATTTTAGATGATTCTCCTTGATAAACACTTCAGTTGTATTGGAAAACCTTGGGTTTGGAAACCGTTTTAAAGGAAATAAAAGTAAACAGTGTAGGAATAACAAACCTAAAAAGTTTGGAAACAATCTAAAAATGTCATTTTCTCTGATGAGAGACAGAAAAGTCATTTGGGGGTGACGAGATAAGACATGGAAGTAACCTTGGAAATGATTTGCAAGAACTTGAATGTTAAGATAGTTTATAAACTATTGCTTGTTTTTGAATACAGGAAACCAGACAATCCTGGCCAGAATTACTACCCACGATACTAATGAGGTTACGCACCACACCAAATCGAATGACAGGATTAACCCCCTATGAGCTAATAAGGGTACAACAACTACATAAAGCAGCTCGAGGGGGCGGCATCCGAGTGTCAGGAGCATTTATCTTGAAGCCACAAGCTGAGTGGGTAACAGAATGTTACCTGAACATTGTAAACCAGGGGAGTAAGGAAGGTATTCGGACTCTTTAATCATAGTCGGAATTTTATACCTCAACACACAACGATAGCGGAACCCATACAGAAATTAATTAAAGGAACCAGGGGACCCCTACAGAAGATAGATTGGGGAGCGGAACAGGAAGAGGCATAGGGGAGCTAAAAAGAGCTCTGATGTCGGCCCCTGCCCTAGGATTGCCAGATCCCAATAAACCTTTCCACCTATATTGTGATCAGGATGATGGGAGTTATTCTGCCATAGTAATGCAGGAACATGGGGGCCGGCAAAGACCTATTAGCATACTACTCGATGAAGAAAGACCCAGTGGTTAGTGGGATGCCCCGATGTATGGCTGCCCTGGACTGTGCAACTTAGGCGGTCAAAGTAAGCGAGCCAGTAGTGATGATGGGACAGACCATTTTGCACACACAACATACCCTGGTAGAATTACTAAATATTGGAAAGCTGTGGTCGATCTCGGATAGCCGAAAGGCTAAGTGGAAGGCTGTGCTGTTGCCCAAAGACAAGTCTTTAGTAATAAAAAAGCATAATGGAGTTAACCCCACTACTGGGGTGTTGACAGAAGGGGAGGAACATAACTGTAGGGAACAAATAGAGGAGGAAACGGATAGCAGGGTAAAAGAAGAGCCATTGGACAACCCAGATGAGATTTTATATGTGGATGGATTCAGAAAATACATTGATGGAGAACCAATACTGGGTGGGCGATAGTAACACAGGAGGGAGAGACAATAATGGCAGGAGCGCTCCCAGGTGATGTCAGCTTAGGTGGCAGAACTGGTGACCCTTATAAAGGCTCTCGAGTCAGCTGAAGGAAAATGAGTAAACATATAAACAGAGAGTCGATTAGCTTTTGGGGTGGTTCATGACTATATGGCAGCCTGGTCACGACGAGGGTATGTGACATCTACTGCCGAGGTTGTAAAACATGGAAAGCTAACAGAAAGGCTAGTAAAAGCAACAAAGGAACCTTGGGAAGCAATGGCTATCAAGGTAAAATCACACACAAAACTAACTAGTAAGGACCACATGCACCCACAAGACCTACCCACCATGGGAAATCGGTTTGCAGACCTAGCAGCCAAACGAGCGGCAGCTAAATGGAAGCTGGAGCCAGCAGTTAAGGCCGAAATTCAACCAATAATGACTAACCGTGTTCAGACAGACATAAATATAGCACAAGGCCACCAGAGTATCGATCAGGAAGAAAGACATGAATGGAGTAAGCAGGGGCCCACCAAAAGGGTGACATATGGGTATGGGGTCCCCAGGAACAAGTTGTGGCACCACAATGCTGTAGGCAACAACTACTAACATTATATCACGGGATAACACATACTGGGAGAAATAACATGCTGTACCTGCTCTCGCAGTACTGGTGGTGGCCAGGAATGGGGAAGGATGTAGCTAAATTTTGCCAAAGGTGCATTATTTGTGCCCAACATAATGTAGGCAGGGGATGCAAGGTTCGAATGGGAGATCAACTGAGGCCACAGGGACCTTGGGAAAATTTACAGATAGACTTCATCGGCCCCTTGCCCGAGGATAGGGGAAAGAGGTATTGCCTGGTAATCATAGACCAGTTCATCCAATGGGTGGAAGCCTCCGCTACCACGGACTGCTCCGCTCGGATGGTAGCGCAGATCCTGGCTAGTGGGGTGATACCTCGGTGGGGAGTACAGATAAATTCAGACAATGGGTCACATTTCACAACAAAATAATGAAAGAAACATGTGCCCTGTTGGGAATCAAACAGAGGTACCACATATCATATCACCCCCAAAGTTCAGGAATGGTGGAAAGAGTGAATAGGACTTTAAAAACAGCCCTGTCCAAAGCAATCCAGGAGACAGGCAAGGGATGGACTGAGGAGTTAGCACCAATTCTAATGCGGCTCAGAGCCACCCCAGGGCAAACCACAGGACTAACACCTTATGAGCTGATGACAGGACGGGCTATGAGACTACCAGAGGACTTAGCCGGAGGGACAGGTGAAGCAGGACCAATTCAGGATAGGCTAAGGCGGTACTTAGTCCAGCTAAACCTGTTCTATCTGTAATGCATGATTCCACGAGGCAATGTGCTGTACTCAAACTGTAGTGACCTTGGTCCTTTATTCGTAACTCCAGAATGAGGCACAAGCATGGTGGGCAGTCTTTTGTACTAGGCCCTGCACACCTATGCAGGTGATCCTCAGGTCTCCTACTGCAGTGTCCTCTGGTGGACAACCTGTGCCATAGGGGCAGGAAACCCCGGTATCCACCAGTTGCACCCTCTAGTAGTGCCAGCATAGTATATACACAGTGTTAACCTTATTGATAGTACATCAGGTAACACATCTCCATCTTATGCAACTATACAATGACTACACAGAGAGTATATCTATAGTCTGCATATATAACAAAATCAAGAGGTGCAGGGCGCAGGCTATGAATAAAGAAGTTAGAAGCAGTCAGCAAATAAGAGATCTAGAAATTCAGAATGAGGGAATGAGGAAACGCTACCTAAAACAGGAGAACAGGTCATGATAAAAGTAACAGGAATGCGAAAGGGAATGGAGCCATACTCGATACTAATGACAAGCGATACTTGTGTTTATCGATAGGAGCCCACTGGGATTAGATGGAAGCACTGGACACAGGTAAAACCATGTAATACTAAATAACCCCTGTCTCTTTTAACCCATAGCGACGGTGCACCCGGCGACCATGGAAGTGTCCGATAAGGAAGCAGGCCAGAAAACAACGGGATGAACCTGTGGATAGTGCTGATGGCAACTTGGTTAGTGACCATGCTGGCCCTCCCAGTGCCTCCAGAGTTAGAAGGAAAAGGGCGTAGGCATTATTATATGTGGAAGGCCCACCGAAAAACAACCCAGGGAAACTATACATGCCCCCCGGGAATTGAATGTCATGTTTTTGATTTAAGGTTTGACTGTAGATGGTGGACCTATTCGGCACCAGTCTCTGGCAATTTTATACTGATCACCCATAAAAATGAGAAACTAACGTTCAACTTTACATGGGTGGCCGACGGTCCTGGGATAATGAGTAAGCGAGGTTGTGACAATACTCCCCAGAATATAACCAAAATACGGAAAGAAGCCTGGAATGCTAACATGGAGTATACCAATAGTAAAGAGTGGGGACAGGCAGCTCTGAGAGACGGAGACTGGGTGATGTGTATGAATAATTCACAGCTTGGCGGGAGGGGTCCATGGCTGATCATGATAAGTGTAAAATATCCCTGTCCAAGCCAGGAATGGATGCACACTTACAAAGGCTGCACGATACGTGTCTGAGCATACTGATAGCCCCTTCAATAATAACTTGAACAATAAATGTGCAATATGACCAAAAGATGGTACCCAGGTATTGTAAGAACCCGAATCTTGCCCTAAAGATAATCAAAGCTCGTAATCGGCGAAACATACTAGATACAGTACTAGGAGGGTTAGGAACAGGACTAGGAGCATTAAACTCAATGGATATTGAAGCACTGCAGAATAAAATACAGAAAGCAGGATAATTGACCAAAGATGCCATAAGGTTGTCAGATGTGTGGCAGGAACCCTTACAGGCCAATAGCCTGCGGGGATGGCTGTCAGACAAAATGATATGGCAGTGGGCAAACAAAACTAGCTGGGAACAGCAACAGGTATCTGCCAATTTAACGCGGGGAGCCAATAAGACTCACTGCCTTATAATGGACCTGATCGCGGAAGGACAATGGGCTGAATTAGAAAGGATAGCATTCTCTGGGAATGCCCCACGATGGGCTAAACTGTTTCAGTTTGACCAACGAAACCTAACACTCAGGCCAGATATGAAGCATACGTGATGTGATGAAGAGGGATGTAATATGACTATGTTGTTGGCTAATGTTATTAACAGTCGGATATGGTGTGAGTTTGTGACCCTACCACAGCTATTCGGTAAAAACTTATGGAAGCCACAGTTTAACGGAAAATGGATAGACGCGAAGAATAAAACGCACGAAGGGATGGACTGTGTAAAGTGGCCATTCGGGCAACTATGCCCGTTACATAGACCAGTGGTGGAACCCATGCAGCAAGGAAGGCACAGCAGGGGCTTGTGAATGGCAGCTGCAACCCTTAAATGATACCATAATACATGAAATCGGACAAAACTACATCTGTGTAACCAGTACCAACATGGTATACTTGAACGCGAATCGATTGGAACCTCCGGTTAATGATTGTCGGAAGGAAATATATGTCATCTTCAATGTTAAAAACGACGAAATCCTACCAAATAGGACAATGGAAAAATATTGCACAACATCGAAGCACCAGAGGACTGTCAGTTCTACACCCCGGTAGTGGAGTTGAGAAAGTTAAGGGCCTTTTTGAAAAAATACATTCAGGTGACCAAGAACCTGGGAGAAGAAAGGAAACGGTTACTCAGACAAAAAGTCGTAATGAGTTACACAAAACAAGAACTTATTCGAGTGACGGAGGAACTAAGTGACCTCACAGTTCACCACTGGTGGGACATTTTTAAGGGCTGGTCACCTAAGGCCTACGCAGTCCTCAAATTGATGTGGCACCCGATTGTGATAATAATGGTAGTGGTTGGGATATGTATTGTGTTCCAACTATATCTGATGTGTAAGATCCGAGGGATATACAACCACGTGGTTCTAGCCGAACAGCAAACAACCTTGGTAAGTATGTAATGTAGGTGTAATAGGGAGGCGAATGACTTTGTAGTGCATTAGGGAAACAACTAAGACCCCCGAGCTTATGCTCTGTATGTACAAAAACAAATATAAGTAACTTGCCAATAATCCCAGGGAAAAGGTCAGGGATAGCATGTAAAGACTCCGTTAAAAGATTTGATCACCATTTCCAGTAGATGGCTCAGAACATATATCTAGCCGGCTGATTAGTTAGAAATAATCAGGGACCAACAGGAAGGACTGAAGAGATAAATTACAATTCTTTATAATTGTGTCATTTTAAAATGGAGTTAACAGATTTTAAAATGGAACCCTCAGACTGTGGGAACATTCCTATGAGAAGCAAATGTTCCAGTTCGAAGACCAGAGACCTTGGGAGGCAAGAATACAGAGAGATAACATAGAAGCTGAATTGAATAACAAGGTAAGGATAGAATAGAAATGAAAAACTATAGCAACTGTCCAGACTTACCATTTAAGGCATATGGAAGCCAGACTGGAGGAAGCATTGTATTGATGTCAATCATCATGTATTAATTGCAACCTGCGTAATTACGTAATAACTTAATCTGAAATTGTATAAAGGAAGATACCTCCGGCCACTTCTTTGAGCGTCCCTTTCCGGAATAGCTCCCCTGTCGACTTGTATTAATAAAAACTGCATTTACTTTAAGGCTAACGGATTCTGAGTGGTGGTTTGAAATTAACTCTAACACATAGAATCATGGAATGGTACAGCACAGAAAGAGTCCATTTGGCCCATCGTGCCTGTGCCGGCTCTTTGAAAAAGCCCCACTCCTCTGCTCCTTCCCCATAGCACTGCAAATTTTTCCAATTCAAGTATTTATCCTTTTATCCTATTTATCCTTTTGAAAGTTACTATTGAATCTGCTTCCATTCCCCTTTCAGGCGGTACATGTGAGATCATAACTACTCGTTGTGCAAAAATGTTTCTCCTCATGTCGCCTCTGGTTCTTTCGCCAGTTACCTTAAATCTGTGTCCTCTGGTTACTGACCAACTTGTCATGGGAAACAGTCTCTCCTTATTTACTCTATCAAAACTCTTCATGATTTTGAATACTTCTATTAAATCTCTCCTTAAACTTCTCTGCTTTAAGGAAAAAAACCCAGTTTCTCTAATCTCCCCACATAACTGAAGTCTTTCATTCCCTGGTACCATTCGAGTAAATTTTCCCTTGCACCACTCGAAGGGCCCAAGTTTCGGGTGGAGTTGCTCCTAGTTTTTTGGAGCAACTAGTTTAGTTTGGAATATGTTAGAAATTGCAATTCTCGGATATTAGTTTGCTCCAGTTCGAGTTAGTTTAGGTTGGCTTTTCAAAAGGGAGTGTGTCCAGCCACTCAGGCCTGTTTTGCAATTTTCGGCAGTGAAAACTTATTACAAACTAACTTAGGATGGAGTAAGTGTCCTCTTTTGTAAGTTCTGAAAAACCTTACCTTGAGTTAAGTTTAGTGCAGGCAGAGACGGCGGGTGGGAAGCATTAAACACAAAGGACACATCAACATCACAACAGCGGGGGGAAGGGAAGTTAGAGGATTTTCCAGAAACACCTTCACAACAACATTAAAGAAGCAAAGTACATTTAAAGCACTAAGCACTAAACAAAGCAGTACATTTAAAGCATCAAGCACTAAACAAAGCACAAAAAGTAATAAACAATTAATTAATAAAAAATAGAAGGAACCCTGCACCTAAAGCACCAAGACCAAAGTAATAAGTAATCAATCAATACAAAATAGAAGTCCTACCTTTATGTGAAGGGAAGTTGTCTCTGTCAGTGTCTCTCACTGTAGTGTCTCTCTCTCTCTGTATCTGACAGTCAGGGGTGCGGGGGAGGTGTGTGTGTGGTGTGTGGCTGTGTGTGTGTATGTGTGGGAGTGGGGGGGGGTGGGTGGGAGGGGTTTGGTGTGTGTGTGTGGGGGGGGCGGTGGGAGGGTGTGTTTGTGTGTGGGGGGGGTAGGAGGGGGTGTGTGTGAGTGTGTGGGGGTGTGTGTGTGCGGGGGGTGGGAGGGGGAGTATGTATGTGTGGGGGTGTGGAGGGGGTTTGTGTGGGGGGGGGGTGTGTGTGGGGGGGGTTGGGGGAGGGGGTGTGTGTGGAGGGGGTGTGTGTGGAGGGGTGGGGGGTGTGTGGGGGGGAGAGTGTGTGTGGGGCTGGGAGTGTGTCTGGGGGTGGGGGTGTGTGCGTGGGGGGTGGGGGGGTGTGTGTCGGGGGAGGATGTGGCGGGGGGGTGTTTGTGTGTGGGGTGGGGAAGAGGCTGGAAGGAGGCACCCCTGCTCCCTCCTCCGGCCCTTCGATCATTGAGTGCCCCCCAACCCACGCTCCTCCATCCCTGTTGCCACGCTCACCCCCTCCCCACCCCCGGTACCCATGCTCCCCCCCGGTACCCACGCCCCCCCTCCTTCCCCGGTACCCACACCCCCCCCCACCCCGGTACCCACTCTTACCCCCCCCCGGAACCCACGCCCCCCCCCCCCAGGTACCCATGCCCCCCCCCTCCTCCCCCGGTACCCACGCTCCCCCCCCCCGGTACCCACGCTCCCCTGAGCTATTGCGCAGGCGCACATGTTCCAACCCGCCTGCGCAATGCTGCTGGCACTGAGAAGAAGGCATGATCTCTAGCCCCTCCCCCTGCAGGCAGGCTCCTCCCCAGGGAGACTACGCTGTGCCACGCCACTCCACACCATGGTCCAGGAGGACCGGAGAATTGCTGCAGAATATTCCGGCGCACCTTCGAGCCCAGGCAGGTCACGTAAGTCTAGGAGGTTCACCATTTTCACTAGATGCCGAAACTTGGACCCGAAGGCCCTGACATCCTTCCTAAAGTGCGATGCCCAGAATTGGACACCATACTCCAGCTGGGGCCTAGCCAGGGTTTTGTAAAGGTTTAGCATAACAATAATGACAAACACTCGAATAATCTTTAATGTGCTGCAACATCTGTTTTAACATGTTGTTTATGGGTCTGCACTCGTAGAAAATCATCATGAATCATCCTGCTTGCTAGTTCTCTTCTTTATACCATATGTTTTCAACAACTGCTGAACATTGTGTCTACTCTTGTGGTCCGCCCTCAAAATTAATGGCCTGTTTCTATTACCAGTAGTGTGTTATGAATAATTAGATTTGTGGTTTCTAGCAGACCTTTGGAAAAGCTGCTTTAGAATAAGTAACCAGTTGCAATAGTTCATCCTTTGACCTTACTGTGCCAAGAAAGCAATGGTGCAATGTAATTTAATGGTCTAGCGTGCCCAGCATTGGTTCCCTATGAAGTTTCATGCCACATTTATGCCTGCACATTTGACATAGTCTGAGGTTGATTTTGTATTATTTTCCAGGATCCTTTATTATGAAGTTGCTGTTAAAGAAAGACTTGCATTAATATAGTGCCTTTCATGTCTTCAGGATGCCCCAAGCCGCTTTTAAGCCAATGGATTACAGTGTAGTCAATTTTGTAATGTAGGAAATGCAGCAGCCAATTGTGCACAGCAAGCTCCCACAAACAGCAATGTGACAATGACCAGAGAATCTGTTCTTTTTGGTGATGTTGATTGAGGGATAAATATTGGCCAGAGCACTGGGGAGATCTCCCCTGCTTTTCTTTGAAATAGTGCCATGGGATCTTTTACGTCCACCTGAGAGACCAGACGGGGCCTCAGTTTAATGTCTCATCTGAAAGACTACACCTCCAACAGTGCAGCACTTCCTTAGAGCTGCACTGGGAGTGTCAGCCTAGATTTGTGCACTCAAGCCTCTTGAGTGGGTGTTGAACCCACAACCTTCTTACCCAGAAAGTCAAGAAAAAACTTGAATTTATATTGTACCTTATCAAGTCCTGAAGCACCTTTTCACCAATGGATTACTTTTAAAGTGCAGTCACTGTAGTCATGTAGACAAACTGCAGCAGCCAGTCGGCATACATCATGACACTACAAAGAATAAATGAATGGCTGACCAGGTAATCTGTTTATCTGGCAGTGTGAGTTTGAGGGAAGGATGTTGGGTCAAGGTCTCTTGCGCTTTTTAGAAAGTGCCATGGATTCTTTTATATCTACCTGCACAACTGGTCAGTTTCATTTGAAAGATAGCATGCCTAGTTGTGCAGTGCAGTTTCAGTACTGCACAATAGTATCAGCCTAGATGATGGAGTAGAGTTTCCATTAGTTTCGTGCCAAGATTACAGTGCTATCAACCAAACGAGCATAAGTATGGGTTGCTCTGAGTTTGAGGTGAGGGGATATTGACATACATGGTGTACTTGATCAAGAGATGTTTGAGCAATTGACTTAAAACCTATTAGTGCAAACTGAACAAAACAAGTTGGCAAATATTCACATATCAATGCCTTTGAAACGGCCTTTTGCATACTAAAGCATGCTGCCGTCTTTCAGATGAGACATCAAACAGATGCCTCGTGGTGGTGCAATGTTTTTTCCATTCATGGGATGTGGGCGTCGCTGGCAAGGCCAGCATTTATTGCCCATCCCTAATTGCTCTTGAGAAGGTGGTGGTGAGCCGCCTTCTTGAACCGCTGCAGTCTGTGTGATGAAGCTGTTCCCACAGTGCTGTTGGGGAGGGAGTTCCAGGATTCTGACCCAGCGACGATGAAGGAATGGCGATATATTTCCAAGTCAGGATGGTACATTACTCGGAGGTGATGGTGTTCCCATGCGCCTGCTGCCCGTGTCCTTCTAGGTTGTTCTACTTTTTCATTAAACTTAAAGGCAAGCGCAACGCCCATGTCTCCTAACATATCCTACAGGTGTGCGACGACTTAGGATCACTTAGTGCCATTAGCTGTCTGTGCTGGTGTTATTCTAAAACTCAGTGTAATGTATGCACCTGTGAGTATGCTCACAGGTTTCTAGAGCTGTTGCAGCGGGTAGGTCCGAGGGCCTCCTCGTAGAACTGCTCCTGGGCACGGCCAAGGGTGCCATCAGCCGGTCCAGGCAGCGGGCGGTCGAGTGGGTCGTTCAGCCCGACTGCCTGCCTCTCTTCTGCGCGTACATCCAAGCCAGGGTGTCCCTGGAGATCAAGCACGCGGTGTCCACCGGTACGTTTGCGGTCTTCTGCGAGAGGTGGCGCCGGAGGGGCAGGAGTGCATCATCACACCCGGCAACCAAATTTTAATTTGGTTTTATATGTTTTAAAGTTTAATTTGTTTTTATTGCCGGGGTTTAGTGTCCCACTCCCCTTTTATAGGGGGCACTTGTAAAATTTAGGATTTAGTGCCCAAAAAAAAAACACAAAAAAAAAAGGACAAAAAAAAGGGCCTTGAAAAATGTTTGGAGTGTCCCCCAGATCACTTGATTTAACTGTTTAATTTTGTTTTACAAAAAGAGTTGTAGAGCTGTTGCATTGTGAGTGGCTTAGCCAGTCACGTGATGTTCATAAGACTCAATAAAACCCCAGTCAGTTTGGTGTAGGTCATCCACAATGAGGTATGCAGTTGTGAGCCTAGTGAACTGGTAATGTGTAGTGTGATTGTTAAACCTTTGTTAATAATCCAACTGGTTCTTAATAGCAATGCGGGGAAATTTGCGGTCAGCGGCTTCATTTGGGCTAATGCCTCCGACCAGAAAGAAATTTACGAAAATACCTGCTGGTCCTGGAGGGATGTAGGATTGCGGTCAGAGGCCTAGTTTCGCAGTCCAGCATGTGGGATCGTATTCGTATCCTGGGATCACGTGGGCCTGGACCAACAATGATCATCCCATATTCTCATTGATAATAATGGGAACTCTGTTTGTACGAGATCCTATTACTATCAATGAGAATACTCTCCAAAAACTAGAAACACAACACAATAAATAAAAAGCACCTCACATATTTGAAATTAATTGAAATTGAATGTAATTAAATGTTTTAGAAAAAACATTATTTTTTTGAATATTTTTTTAATGGGTTTTAATAGGGGGTAAAAATAATCTTACCTTAATGGACAGGGTTTTTAATATAGCAATTATTGATTAAATTTAATCTTTCTATGTTTTAAAACTCTTAAGCTGATAAAAGTAGGCTATACGCCTGCTTTTAGCTGCCATAAGAGTTTGAAGGACATTCGTGAGCAAAATTTGGGCAAATAGCCCAGTTTCTTCCCTGCGGATGTCCTTTTCCCGAGGATGTGCGCTCTGTCAGCAAAAGCCGGTTCTTGGCGTATGCACATCACGCGCCGAGCACTGGCATTTGCGAGGCTTCTTCGGGTGAGTGCGCACCTCGTACGCACCCAGAGAGGCTGCAATTTTTGGCCCAATATGTTGCTATGAATTCTTATGCAAAGAACCCATGAAGCAAATGCGTTAAACTCAGAAACTTGCTTCATATGCAAGTTGCTTTGGTAGGTGACCATGTCTGATCTGCGCAGGAACAAACAAGAGGCAGAAATGGCTAGAGGTGTTGGTAGAGTATCAAAGAATCTTCAGAAACAAAAGAAATGTTCACATCTATTTGACAGGATCAGGAACTTCAATGCTGCACAAAATCTGTATCTGTCATGGAATAGTGTAACATTGTTTGACAAGACTCTGAGAAAACCTATTGGCCTAGAAATCTCGGTCAGCTGCTTCCCCCAGGCGATCAATTGAAAAAGTTAAAAAAGAATCGCACTTACTTGTTCCTGTTGCGCCCACGAGAGATCCTGGTCCTGAGGCCTTCACTCATTGCACATTGGTTTTTTAAATTTTTATTTTACTATGTTTTTATCTGTTTTAAAACTCTTATGCCTGGAAAAGAAGGCTATGCGCTTGCTTTTACCAGGCACAAGAGTTTTCAGGACATTTGCTGGGCAAGATTTGGGTAAATACCGCAACCTTGTCCATGCGAATGTCCTGGCTCCTGAGATATGGACGATCTGTCAACTGGAACTTGCAGATCGGAAAAGCCGGTTTTCAGCACATGCGTATTGTGCGCTGAAAAACGGCTTCTGCGATGCCTTCCCGGATCTGTACACACTCAGTACGGACCCGGGGAGGCTGGGATTTCCAGACCACTATTTCTCCAGGGCTCGAGACAGTTCAAAGTCACAAATCAATGGATGCAATGAGGCCAGCCCACTCCATGCCAGAGTCTGCCCTCTACAAAATCAGCAACATGTGGCTCCATTGTTAGTGCTCTGCAAAATTGTAACTCGAACAGCACTAGAGAGCTTTCTCACATATCCATTTCAAAGAACTGTTGCCATATTCTGCATCAATTTGGGAAAGGGAAAGCCCATCCAGCAGTGAAGCTTCACTTAGCACATACCATGCACGACAGGCACTTCTAAACAGCGCTGTCATGTGGTACATTGTCTCTTGCGCTCAGATGGAAGAGTCAGTCAATGGCCCTGCCCACCCTTGTAAGCATCGGTGTCAACATCGACACAGACTTCAGGATTTTGGACTTTAAGTTTTGGACATTGCTTTTTCATATTTCAGAAGAGCTGACAGCATCACTGGGACAGGCCTAGGCATATTCCACAGGAATACACATCAGGCGAGCAGGGATAGTCTGGGATGGCTGAAAGCAGATGGAGGACCCTTTTGTCATGCAATGGGAACCCATCAGTGAGAGATCAGGTAAGCTGGTCAATGCTCAAGCCATCGCAATGACTGAGAGCCCCGGAACATGATCCCAGACCCTCCCAACACAATAAATTCCACGGAGCTTGTTGCACACAAGAAGAAGCCCCTGCCCATAGCCCCACCAGTACAGGCGACAGAAGTTAGGTGTCCCACCACCACATCAGACCCAGGGAATGGTTTAGTTTTAGTCCCGACCGGGAAGGTTCTGTTCCAGGAGGTGCATTATGCAGTCGCATCTGTCATTTTAAACTAAACCGGGGTACATCTGCCCGAGTGGTGTCCAAAAGAAACTGATCAGCTGTATGAGGCACTCATTAAAGAAATGCTCTGCTAGTTCTTTGAACTCAGTTACGGGGATATGAGTCGGGAAAAGTTATACAACATGGGAGTGTACGATAACGTTAGTCCAGGGAGGCAGAGACGAAGGGTGCTCAATGATGTCGCTACGGCATTTAGCGCGGGTACATCTCTCGTCAATAATATGGACCGCATGCAGCTGCAGATGCAGGTTAGCGGTTTAAAGGACCAGCTGCGGAAGATCCTGGAGGAAGGAAACAAAGTGGTAGGGTCAGAGCTAAAGGAGGACCAGGCAATGACTATTCCCTTAAAAGAGGTCATCGCGGAGCTGGAGACACTTGCTAAAATGGTTAATGAATAAATACGGGAGAACAGGAATGCCTTGGCACAGACAGCCGTGAATGAAGTGTGTATGTTGTATGGTGCCTGGTTGCTAGGCGAGGGGCGCAGTAATATGGAGGACCTCCAGCAAGGTCGTATCTCATCGTGGGTCAGCAAGCGACACTTCGCAGCGCTCAGCCCGTATCATAATTTGATGAGTCCGTGTCAGCTCCATTTAGCTTCCGAAGCCTACCCAGTCCCAATGGATTGCGGTCGGTCCAACCACTCGGTTATGGGGATTGTGTTGCGTATGCCGGTAATGGGCGGGACACCACAGCCAGTGCCTGTATACAGAGTGGAAAACATTCGCGTCTTATGGGAGGGGTTGCACATGCGGCACCATTGGGCCCCACCATTTGTAATAAAGTGGGAGCACGCCATGACTGGCACTGACCTCAAGGGGTGCCAGAGCAGGGGCTCGCACGTCATATTGTGTCCTCAGCATTTGAACGCGTTCGATCGGCCAGAAGTGCAGGCTTGAATCAGAGAGTGCAGAGCCTATTAATTGAACCATGGAGGTGATGGCCCAGAGCCAAGTTTTGGACATTGCCTTTTCATATTTCAGAAGAGCTGAGAGCATGGCTGGGACAGGCCCAGGCATGTTCCACAGGAATACACATTAGGTGAGCGGGGATAGTCTGGGATGGCTGAAAGCAGATGGAAGACCCTTTTGTCATGTAATGGGAACCCATCAGTGAGAGATCAGGTAAACTGGTCAAAGCTCAAGCCATCGAAATGACTGAGAGGCCCAGAGCACAGGAACCTCAGGACAAAGGAAGCTATTTGGCCATCCAGACTCGTTGGAGCCTTTATCCCCAGGAAGAGCCCGGTAACAAAGGCACAGGCCGAAGATGTAATTCATTGCTCTTTAGTTGGACTGCCTCAGGCAAAGGATTGGTTTTTGGTGCGAAGATTCAGCAAGCATTTTTTCAGGTATAAGAGTAGGCAGTTTGCTGCCATATCTCTCTCTCTCTCCTCTTCTACGCTTGCTTGCTTCATTCAACGCATTCAAGGACCAAGCACTCCGTTTGGGATGGAGAGAAGAAACCTTCATCTACGAGCGAAGAGAACCTTGCTATTTTGACTGGGAAGATGACCTTGGGACTGGACTTGGAAACCACAGATTTGTACAGAACCAGAAGATACGCCTCATCGGGGGAAGAACGGCCCATTCATATTTTCGTGCAAGCGCGGTTATTTGCATTTAAAAGGTGGTGAGCAGCCTGCACAGGCCCTATCAGCATTTTCTCTCTTTATTTCAGATCTCCAGCATTCACAGTTTTTGCTTTTGTAGGTTATGGCGATTGCAGGACTGTACCAATGATTGGAGGTTAAGAGTTATCCTCGAGAGTCTAGTATAAGCATGCTGGGCAATCAAATTTAGAAGAATGAGAGGTGATCTCATTGAAGCATACAAGATTCTGAAGGGGATTGACAGGGTAGATGCTGAGAGGATGTTTCCCCGGCTGGAGAGTCTAGAATTAGGGTGGACACTCTCAGGATAAGAGCTTAGATGAGGAGGAATTTCTTCACTCGGAGGGTTGTGAATCTTTGGAATTCTCTATCCCAAAGGGCTGTGGATGCTCAGTCATTGAGTATATTCATGGCTGAGATAGATAGATTTTTGGACAAGGGGAATCGAGTAATAAGGGGATCGGGTGGAAAAGTGTTGAGGTCAAAGATCAGCCAAGATCATATTGAATGGTGGAGCAGGCTCAAGGGGCCATATGGCATATTCCTGCTCCTATTTCTTATGTTCTGATGTTTTTAAAAGAGCAACAAGCCTGCCAGCTCAACCAGAGAAAGCCAATCGATATTGAAAGGGATTCAAAGAGAGATTTAATTATGCTTGAGGCCTGAGTATGTTCAAATTTAAGTGAGCTCCATTAGTCCCAAGGTGGTGACTTCCAGACTTCCACCATCATCTGAAACTAGGCAGATTGGAAAATATTATTCTATTATTGGTATTAATTCATAAAAATGGCATTTAAAGAGAAAATAGACTGTATAAAGAGGAATGGGCAAATTATTATCTCTTCATTCTTACAAATAGCTTAATGCTGAAACAGCATGCAGTTCTGCTGAGAGGTAGAGCACCATTATGAAAGCACTTGCTCTTCATTTTCCTCTGGCTCTGAAGTTAGGAAAATGACAATTGATTCATTGAAGTCAGCATATGATCATTCCATCAATAATTTGAAACACACAATGGAAGCAAGGTTACAAATATGCTGACTCCTGGGAAAACAAATCAATCCCTTCAGCAATGCTGAGGCTGAAGGTAATAAAGGCGAAGGTTGATGAGCATGTGGTGAAAGGAATTTGAGAAATCCCTATTGTCTGATCCAACAAGTAGATGCCACGTTAAAATGTTGTCTGATAACCGGTTTCAGGAAGTATTGTTAGATAACCTCCCTATTAAATCTCCTCCAGCCCTACAACCCTCTGAGATCACTGTACTCTTCTAATTCTGTCCTCTTGCGCATCCCTGAGTTTAATCACTCCATCTTTGGCGCCTGTGCCATCAGCTGCCAAGGCACCAAGCTCTGGAATTCCCTCCATAAACCTCTCCGCCTCTGGAGCGGGAGATCGAGGCCCAGATAAAAGGACGCGAGAGTCGGGAGGAGCCAGATGCTGCAGGGACAAAAAATAAAAAGAAGTGAAATCGAAGTGTGACGTCACAGCCAAGCAGGTAAGTGATTGGCTAATGGATTGGTGAGTATTTTTTCTTTTCTTGAAGAAACCTTTGGCATTGTTGTGGTCATGTATTCTACATGGCTACTGTTGGTACTATCTCAAGGTGTGCCACCAGAGGGCACAGCAGTGGGAGACTCGTAGGGTACCTGTACAGGTGTGCCTGGCCTAGTATAAAAGGCAGGCCACCAGGTGTGATCCTCACTCTGGAGTTAACTAATAAAGGACTAAGGTCACTACAGTTCAAATACAACACACGGCCTCGTGGAGTCATTGTTAGAGCATCTAAGGGCACAACAAGTGGCGACGAGATTATGAACTTTCATGTGGAAATGGCTACCCTTGGTACATTGCAGCAGTTCCCCGATGGTGATGAGTGGGACACCTTTGTGGAGAGGCTAGAACACTTCTTCACAGCAAACGACCTGGCAGGAGACAACCAGGCCGCACTGGCTGATAACCAGTTGTTATCACAACATCTATGGCCTCATCAGGGACTTGCTGACACCAGCGAAGACAATGACCAAGTCATATAAGAAGCTCGTAACTCTGATCCAGGAGCAATTCAAGCCCAAGGAGAGCATCCTCACAGCCAGACACCGGTTCTATACCCACCGAAGGCCCGAAGGCCAAGAAGTCGCGAAGTACGCCGCAGACTTCAGGAGGGTGGCGGCATCGTGCGAGTTCGGCAACCACCTCAACAAAGTGCTGCGGGACGTTTTTGTCATTGGAATTGGCCATGAGGGCCTTCTTCACAAGCTACTGTCGGCGGATACCACAGTCACACTGCAGAAGGACATCTCTGTGAGCCAGGCATTCATAACCTCAACCTGCGGTTCTCAACCTCAGGACTGAAACCCGGCAGAGTGGCGCCGTTCAGGGGCTGGACTGTAGAGCGCGAATCCTCTCAGGGAAGAGAGAACAGGCCCTCAAGTCCCTTAACTCAGAGTCCGCAGAGGGTGGCTTATCGAATAGCACCATGCTGGTGTTGCGGCGGGAATCACAAGGCTCACCAGTGCTGTTTTAACGACTATGTTTGCAAAGACTGCTGCACAAAGGACCACCTGCAGTGAATGTGTAAGAGAAATTGGACTCACTGTGTCGATGAGGAGTCCGCAGATGACCACAAATCCAATGCGGATTATGAATTGTTAGACAGAGAAGCAGCCCAGTCCCACGGGGAGTTACATAACATGTTTACCTGCACCACCGAATGCTCCCCGCTGAAGATGAAAGTCGAGATAGAGGGATGTCCTGTCTTCAGTGATGAATCAAAAAGCCTTTGAGAGGCTATGGGACAATCCAGCTGAACGACCCGAGTTGGTCCTGGTTCAGGCAAAGCTGTGCACCTACACCAATGAAATCATCCCAGTCGTTGGTTGTGTGAATGTAAAGGTACTCCATGATGGCGCAGTGCAGAAGTTACCTCTGTGGATTGTTGCAGGGGATGGACCAACGCTGCTCGGCAGAAGCTGGATGGAGAAGATCCATTGGTAGTGGAAAGACTTCACCCCTCCAGCGATCGAAGCCCTCTGGGCTCAGAGGCAAAGCAAGCCCTCACCTGAGGGTGGACCTGGCACCGGAGAGCAGACCAGCACGGCACCCAAGACACAGACTGCTCAGCATGACTGCATGGAGATGATCCAGCTGAGACGACCCGAACACACCTTCCAGGCCCCAGTGGCAGGACTCCGGATGAAGAAAATCGGATCCAGAAGCGACTTCCCAACGGTGGAGGCAGAACCCGGGGAGACGAGGATCACCGCAGGTGACATCGTGGACGAAAGAAAGATGGTGCCCGAACCATGAGGTGATGCGCTGAAGACAAAGATTGTCGTGGCCAGACCATGAGGTGCAGCACTGATGGAGCAACACGTGGCACCAAACGGAGAAGCGGATTGGGGTAAAGCAAGCAAGGCTCTCTTAAAGGAGGCCAGCAACCCAATACAATTAAAGGGACAGTTTCACATATTTAAGCAATATAACAGTAATTGTAAGTTAGAGACAAGAGGTGTAATGGATTATGTAAAGTGTGTAACTGATCATGTAAAATGTGTAACTGATAATCGGAATTGTGTACATGCAACCAGCGAGGAAAAGTCGCGTGATTATGTACAATGTGTAATTGATGATTTGAACTGTGCATATGCAACCAGCGAGGAAAAGTCGCGCAATCGTGATTGGACCCACAGAGTGTCCATCATACTAAGGAAAAGCTGTGCGATGCAGGATTCCCACTGCACGCAGTCAATGCAGCGGGCAGACACCCATCGGGTGGACACAGGTCCAGCCAGCTACCCAATGCTGTAGCCTATGTCTTGGGGATCACTGTCATGCATCACGAATAGTGGCCACAAGCAGCCAACACACACGAGCTGCAAAGCAAGTGACCTCAGCAGGGCAATGGCAACGGTATTGATACCACGCCCTGGGTCAGCTCCATCTCTTAGACAACCGATGGCACCAACTGCCACGAGACTGAAGGAGCAGACTGCACCAAAGCTATACCCCTAGATATAGAGTCACCCGCCACTGTTCCTCCAGAAGAAACAAGCACCAGCCAAGATTCCAAACCAAATGACGCTCAGGCCAACAAGTCAGCAGTTCCCTGTGCACTTTTAGACAACAACTCCTCAGGGAGCAGCTGTGTCCCGGGGTGTAAATAAAGGACTGAGCGGTCACAGATATTTGTGAACCGGCCCAACGTTAGGGACCACGGCAACAGCCCTGAGAGCAGGCCCCGCGAGCTAACCGGGTTCCCACTGCCAGCACCGGACACTGAGCCACCACCAGACTGCAGGGACACAACCCAGCAGCTCCAGAACTAGCTCACACACTGGTCACCGCATCGACAAGGCATCTAATGTACTTGTCGCACCACGGAAGCACACAAAAAAAAATGCTCAACTCACTTACCTAAATTTGAATGTATATTAATGTCAGGAGCCCACACCTCATCAATGTGGCGGGGGTGGGGGGGGGGGTGGCGGGGAGAATGGAGTGTTCAGGAACACACACACACAAACAGCACCACCAGCATGCTACTGCACCAACTACCCACCCAATGTTGAGCTGCCCCGCCAGAGGTTAACCAGACAAAACCCACATAGAGCTCAGCCCAGAACACAGTCAATGCAGAGGCGATTTGCACTGAGGGTTCAGTGGGGAGTGATGTCATGCATTCTACATGGCTACTGTTGGTATTATCTCAAGGTGTGCCACCAGAGGGCACAGCAGTGGCAGACACATAGGATACCTGTACAGATATGCCTGGCCTAGTATAAAAGGCAGGCCACCAGGTGTGATCCTCACTCTGGAGTTAACTAATAAAGGACTAAGGTCACTACAGTTCAAGTACAACACATTGCCTCATGGAGTCATTGTTACAGCATCTCAGGACACAACAGTTGTAAGTTAGGAACTGCAACTTAATATATAAATGATCTTTATTATCTAAGGAGAACCAGTTAATTAAATCGGCTGTTTGCTGAGTAGCGTCTGGGTGTGTTTTGCGAATGTTTAGAGTTTAGTTCTACTTGATAGTTGCGAGTGTAATTAGAGGGATGGCAGGGCAGCTCAATCCGGTGGATTGCACATCCTGTGGCATGTGGGAAATCCTGGATGCTTCACGCAGCCTGGACGACCATGTGTGCAGGAGGTGTCTCCAGCTGCACCAACTCGAGCTCCGTGTCGTGGAGTTTGAAACATAAGAAACATAAGAATTAGGAACTGGAGTATGCCATCCAGCCCCTCGAGCCTGCTCCGCCATTCAATAAGATCATGGCTGATCTGACCGTGAACTCAGCTCCACTTACCCATAACCCTTAATTCCCTTATTCGTTAAAAATCTATCTATCTGTGATTTGAATACATTCAATGAGCTAGCCTCAACTGCTTCCTTGGGTAGAGAATTCCACAGATTCACCACCCTCTGGGAGAAGAAATTCCTTCTCAACTCGGTTTTAAATTGGCTCCCCCGTATTTTGAGGCTGTGCCCCCTAGTTCTAGTCTCCCCGACCAGTGGAAACAACCTCTCTGCCTCTATCTTGTCTATCCCTTTCATTATTTTAAATGTTTCTATAAGATCACGCCTCATCCTTCTGAACTCAGTTTACTCAATCTATCATCATAAGGTAACCCCCTCATCTCCGGAATCAGCCTAGTGAATCGTCTCTGTACCCCCTCCAAAGCCAGTATATCCTTCCTTAAGTAACGTGACCAAAACTGCACGCAGTACTCCAGGTGCGGCCTTACCAATACCCTATACAGTTGCAGCAGGACCTCCCTGCTTTTATACTCCATCCCTCTCGCAATGAAGGCCAACATTCCATTCACCTTCCTGATTACCTGCTGCACCTGCAAACTAACTTTTTTGGGATTCATGCACAAGGACTCTTTCATCCGGTCCAGGGTGTCCTTGGAGATGGAGCACGCGGTGTCCACCGGTACGCTCGCGGCCTTCCGCGAGAGGTGGGCACCGGAGGGACTGGAGTGCATCATCACGCCCGGCAACCAAATTTTAATTTGATTTTACGTTTTAAAGTTTAATTTGTTTTCATTGCCGGTGCTTTTAGTGTCCCCCTCCCCTTTTATAGGGGGCACTGGAAAAATTTGATTTTAGCGCCCCAAAAAAAACCAAAAAAAAGAAAAAAAAGGAAAAAAAGGGGCCTTGAAAATGTCTGCTGTGTCACCCAGGCGGGTGGCATGGTTTTAATGTTTATATTTATTTTCAGGTAAACTTAAAAGAGTTTCATGCACAAGGACCCCAGGTCCCTCTGCACCTCAGCATGTTGTAATTTCTCCCCATTCAAATAATATTCCCTTTTACTGTTTTTTTTCCCAAGGTGGATGACTTCACACTTTCCGACATTGTATTCCATCTGCCAAACCTTAGCCCATTCGCTTAACCTATCCAAATCTCTTTGCAGCCTCTCTGTGTCCTCTACACAACCCGCTTTCCCACTAATCTTTGTGTCATCTGCAAATTTTGTTACACTATACTCTGTCCCCTCTTCCAGGTCATCTATATATATTGGAAACAGTTGTGGTCCCAGCACGATCCCTGTGGCACACCACGAACCACTGATTTCCAACCCGAAAAGGACCCATTTATCCTGACTCTCTGCTTTCTGTTCGCCAGCCAATTCTCTATCCATTCTAATACATTTCCTCTGACTCCGCGTACCTTTATCTTCTGCAGTAACCTTTTGTGTGGCACCTTATCGAATGCCTTTTGGAAATCTAAATACACCACATCCATCGGTACACCTCTATCCACCATGCTCGTTATATCCTCAAATAATTCCAGTGAATTAGTTAAACATGATTTCCCCTTCATCAATCCATGCTGCGTCTGCTTGATTGCACTATTCCTATCTAGATATCCCACTGTTTCTTCCTTAATGATAGTTTCAAGCATTTTCCCCACTACAGATGTTAAACTAACCGGCCTATAGTTACCTGCCTTTTGTCTGCCCCCTTTTTTAAACAGAGGCGTTACATTAGCTGGTTTCCAATCCGCTGGTACCTCCCCAGAGTCCAGAGAATTTTGGTAGATTATAACGAA
Source organism: Pristiophorus japonicus (assembly GCF_044704955.1). Classification (NCBI taxonomy): domain Eukaryota; kingdom Metazoa; phylum Chordata; class Chondrichthyes; family Pristiophoridae; genus Pristiophorus; species Pristiophorus japonicus. Next base: position 38,751,672 of record NC_091986.1, on the reverse strand, counting down.
TGCATCTGCTATAACTTCCGCCATCTCTTTTAATACCCTGGGATGCATTTCATCAGGAGCGGCTGGAGTCACTGCGGTGCACCCGCGAGACTGAGAACTATGTGGATAGCACGTTTCTAGAGGTGGTCACCCCACAGTTTAAGAGTGTGCAGGCAGAGAGGGAGTGGATGACCCCTGGACAGGAGAGGAAGACTAGGCAGGTAGGGCAGCAGTCCCCTGAGTCCACCTCGCTCTCCAACCGGTACTCTGTTCTGAGTACCATTGAGGACGATGGTGGCTCTGGGGAGTGCAGCCAGAGCCATGTCCACAGCACCACGGGCGGTTCAACTGCATGGGGAAGAGGAAGAAGAATGGAAGAGCTATAGTTGTAGAGGATTCAATAGTCAGGGAAGCAGACAGGCATTTTTGCAGCCGCAGACATGACTCTAGGATGGTATGTTACCTCGTTGGTGCCAAGGTCAAAGATGTCACCGAGCGGCTGCAGGGCATTCTGGGGGAAGAGGGTGAACAGCCAGAGGTCGTGGTCCACATCTGTATCAATGACAAAGGTAGGAAGAGGGATGAGGTCCTGCAAGCGGAGTTTAGGGAGCTAGGAGAGCAATTAAAAAGCAGAACCTCAAAGGTAGTAAGCTCCGGATTACTCCCAGTGCCATGAGCTAGTGAGTGCAGAAATAGGAGGATAGAGCAGATGAATATGTGGCTGAAGAGATGGTGCAGGAGGGAGGGCTTTAGTTTCCTGAGGCATTGGGACCGCTTCCGGAGGAAGTGGGACCTGTACAAGCCGGACGGGTTCCACTTCAACAGAGCCGGGACCAATATCCTCTCGGGGGGGTTTGCTAGTGCTGTTGGGGAGGGTTTAAACTAGCTTGGCAGGGGTATGGGAACCTGAAATTGATTCAGTAGGGAGGGGAGTAAAGCTGGAATTAGAAAGCAAAAATAAAGAAAGTGAGTTTGAAGGAGAGAGGAAACAAGCAGGAAAAAAATGGTAAAAAAAACTAATTTAAAGGCACTTTGTCTAAATGCACGTAGCATGTGTAACAAAATAGATGAGTTGACAGCACAAATTGAGACAAATGGGTGTGATTTGATAGCCATTACAGAGACGTAGTTGCAAGGTGACCAAGGCTGGGAATTAAATATTCAGGGATATTTGACAATCCGGAAGGACAGACAGAAAGGAAAAGGAGGTGGGGTAGCTCTATTGATAAAGGATAGAATCACTGCAATAGTGAGAAATGATATTGGCTGAAATGATCAAGATGTTGAAACAGTTTGGGTGGAGATAAAGAATGGTAATGGGAAAAAGTCACTGGTGGATGTAGTCTATTGGCTCCCCAACAGTAGCAACTCTGTCGGTCGGAGCATAAACCAGGAAATAGTGGGGGCTTGTAAAAAGGGAACAGCAATAATCATGGATGATTTTAACCTCCACATTGATTGGACAAATCAAATTGGTCAGGGTAGCCTTGAAGAAGAGTTCATAGAGTGTGTAAGGGATGGGTTCCTTGAGCAGTATGTAACGGAACCAACCAGGGAGCAGGCTACTTAGACCTGTGTAGTGAGACAGGATTAATATACAATCTCCTAGTAAAGGATCCCCTTGGAATGAGTGATCATAGCATGGTTGAATTTCAAATTCAGATGGAGAGTGAGAAAGCTGGATCTCTAACCAGCGTACTAAGCTTAAATAAAGGAGATTATAAAGGTATGAGGGCAGAATTGGCTAAAGTGGACTGGGAAAATAGATTAAAGTGCAGAACGGTTGATGAACAGTGGTGTACATTTAAGGAGATATTGCACAACTCTCAAGAAAAATATAGTCCAGTGAGGAGGAAAGATTGTAAGAGAAAAGTAGCCATCCGTGGCTAACTAAAGAAATAAAGGACGGTATCCAATTAAAAACAAGGCAAACAACGTGGCCAAAACTAATGGGAGGACATAATATTGGGAAGCTTTCAAAAGCCAGCAAAGGATGACTAAAAAAATGATTAAGAAAGGAAAGATAGACTATGAAAGTAAACTAGCATGAAATATGAAAACAGATACCAGGAGTTTCTATTGGTATATACAAAGGAAAAGAGTGGCTAAAGTAAATGTTGGTCCCTTCGAGGATGAGACTGGGGAATTGGTAATGGGGAACATGGAGATGACAGAAACTCTGAACAAATATTTTGTATGGTAGAAGACAGTAAAAATATCCCAACAGTGGATAGTCAAGGGGCTATAGGGGGTGAGGAACTTAACACAATCACAATCACTAAGGAGGTGGTACTCAGTAAGATAATGGGACTAAAGGCAGATAAATCCCCTGGACCTGATGGCTTGCATCCTAGGGTCTTAAGAGAAGTAGCGGCAGGGATTGTGGATGCATTGGTTGTAATTTACCAAAATTCCCTGGATTGTGGGGAGGTCCCAACAGTTTGGAAAACTTCAAATGAAACACCACTATTTAAAAAAGGAGGCAGACAAAAAGCAGGAAATTATCGACCAGTTAGCTTAACATCTGTGGCTGGGAAAATGTTGAAGTCCATTAATAAAGAAGCAGTAGCAGGACATTTGGAAAAGCAAAATTCGGTCAGGCAGAGTCAGCATGGATTTATGAAGGGGAAGTCATGTTTGACAAATTTGTTGGGATTCTTTGAGGATGTAACAAACAGGGTGGATAAAGGGGAAGCAGTGGATGTGATGAATTTGGATTTCCAAAAGGCATTTAACAAGGTGCTACATAAATGTTACTGCACAAGATAAAAGTTCATGGGGTTTGGGGTAATATATTAGCATGGATAGAGGATTGGCTAACTCACAGGAAACAGAGAGTTTGGATAAATGGTTCATTCTCGGGTTGGCAATCAGTAACTAGTGAGGTGCCGCAGGGATCAGTGCTGGGACCCCAACTATTTACAATCGATAATAGCGACTTGGAGGAAGGGACCGAGTGTAATGTAGCCAAGTTTGCTGATGATACAAAGATGGGAGGAAAAGCAATGTGTGAGGAGGACACAAAAAATCTGCAAAAGTACATAGTCAGGCTAAGTGAATGGGCAAAAATTTGGCAGATGGAGTATAATGTGCATGAAACTGTGAGGCCATGTACATTGGCAGAAAAAAAATCAAAGTGCAAGTTATTATTTAAATGGAGAAAGATTGCAAAGTGCTGCAGTACAGTGGGACCTGGGGGTACTTGTGCATGAAACAGAAAAGGTTAGTATGCAGTTGGTTTCCATATTTACGAAAGGATATACTTGCTTTGGAGGTGTAAAGTCCTGTCCCCTCAGTACAGATTCACACGAAGCATGTAGTGAAGTCAAGGTCACTCTGGACCTGCACCTTTATTTCACAGTTCTGGAGTGCTGCACTTGCCTGAGACCTGACCTTATATACCTGTCTCTTGCAAGTGCACCCTTGGTGATAAGGTATGCTGGTGGTTACAGGTCATATCTTATTACAGTCATGTATAGCATGTTAGGATACAGTTATCTATAATAATGTAAGATACATGACATCACCCTCCCCCAAGGTCTTATTGTCTTTATAGGTTCAGTCTCTCAGGTGGTCTACACTCTCGCGTGGAGTGTCTGAGTTGTGGTTCAGCTGTTTGCCTTGGTGTCTGTTTTTCTTTGGGTGTGGTTGCTGGTATCTCACCTGGGCTGTCTATTTTGATTGGTGTGATTGTTGTTGACTCGCCTGGGCTGTCTGTTGGGATTGCCCTTTCCTCAGGTTGTTCCCTCTGTCTGTCCACCAGGTGTGGTGCGAGTTCCACATTGTAGTCTGCCTCTGGTTCCGCAGTGTTGTTGGTAAATCTGCTTTTGACTTGGTCTACATGCCTCCGGCAGGTTTGGCCATTGTCCATTTGTACTACAAGTAGCCTGTTTCCTTCCTTGCCCGTTACTGTCCCTGGAAGCCATTTGGGACCCCTGCCATAGTTTAGTACAAACACTTTGTCCCCTATCTCATTCCATCTCCCCCTCGAATTTCTGTCATGGTACTCAGTCAGCTTACGGCGCTTTGCCTCAACGATTTTGTGCATGTCTGGGAGGATTAATGAGAGCCTTGTTTTTAAAGTCCTTTTCATCAACAGTTGTGCGGGTGGGATCCCAGTCAGTGAGTGCGGACGTGATCTGTATGCCAGCAGCAGTCACGATAGGCGACCCTGCAGTGTGGGACCTTGGATTTTAAGCATGCCTTGTTTAATGATTTGCACTGCTCTCTCCACCTGGCCATTGGAGGCCGGCTTGAACGGTGCCGTCTTGACCTGATTTATGCCGTGGTCAATGATAAAGTCTTGGAATTCTGCGCTGGTGAAGCACAGACCATTGTCACTGACCAATATGTCAGGGATTCCGTGTGTTGCAAACATGGTTGCGAGGCTCTCCATAGTGGTGGAGGTTGTGCTCGAGTTTAAAATGGTGCATTCGATCCACTTTGAAAATGCATCTACAACTACGAGGAACATTTTGTCCATGAATGGGCCCGCATAGTCTACGTGCACCCGCGATCACGGTTTGGTAGGCCAGGGCCAGGGGCTCAGTGGAGCCTTCCTGGGGGCATTGCTGAGTTGGGCACAAATGGTGCATCTTCGGATGCAGAGCTACAGGTCCGCGTCAATACCAGGCCACCAGACGTGAGATCTGGCTATGGCCTTCATGAGACCGATCCCCAGGTGCTCACGGTGGAGCTCCCGGACAAATGCCTCTCTGCCTCGCAGAGGCATGACTACTCGGCTGCTCCACATCAGGCAGTCTGCTTGTAGTGATAGCTGATGCATGCGCCTGTGAAAGGGTTTTAATTCCTCAGGACATCGCGAGCCTCTGCCCAGTCACCGGGGTAGCCTGCTGAGCATGTTGGCACAGTTGTCTGTGCCTGGTCTGTACCTTATTGTGTAGTCATAGGACACCAGCATGAGTGCCCACCGTTGAATTCGCGCCGAGGCGTTGGCGTTTATTGCCTTGCTCTCGGATAGGAGGGACGTGAGGGGCTTGTGGTCAGTGTCTAATGCGAACTTGGCCCCGAAAAGTTATTGGTGCATCTTTTTGACACCGTACACGCACGCGAGCGCCTCCTTCTCTACCATTCCGTACCCGCGCTCCGCCGCGAAAGTGACCTGGAGGCATAAGCTATGGGTTGTAATTTTCCCACACTATTGACATGTTGCAAAACGCACCTGACCCCATGAGCTGACGCATCGCATGTGAGAACTAGCTTTTTACCTGGGTCAAAGAAAGTCAAAACACTGTTGGAACACAGAAGGTTGCGTGCCTTATTGAAGGCGCCTTCCTGGGCGTCCCCCCAAAACCAATCGCACCCCTTCCTGAGTAGCATGTGGAGAGGCTCCAGCAGCATGCTTAAGTTCTGCATAAAGTTCCCAAAGTAATTGAGTAGCCCGAGAAAGGCGCGCAGTTGTGAGACATTCCGGGGCCTGGGTGTCAGGCGAATTGCTTCTGTTTTGGACTCTGTTGGGCGGATTCCATCAGCGGCAATCCTTCTGCCCAAAAATTCAACCTCAGGTGCGAGAAACAGGCACTTGGATTTCTTGACTCGTAGGCCTACCCGATCCAACCGCTTTAGTACTTCCTCCAAATTATGGAGATGGGAGTCGGTGTCCCTGCCTGTGATAAGTAGGTCGTCTTGAAATACAACCGTCCCCGGGTTGGACTTGAGCAGACTCTCCATGTTGCGCTGGAATATGGCAGCTGCCGACCTGATGCCGAATGGGCATCGATTGTACATGAAAAGGCCTCGATGTGTGTTGATGGTGGTGAGTAGCTTGGATTCCTCGGTCAATTCTTGCGTCATATACGCAGATGTGAGGTCTAATTTTGAGAAAAGTTTACCTCCAGCCAATGTGGCAAATAAGTCCTCCGCTCTGGGTAGTGGGTACTGGTCCTGTAGGGAGACTCTGTTTATGGTAGATTTGTAGTCCCCACAGATTCGTACGGATCCATCAGGCTTCATGACTGGGACGATGGGACTTGCCCAGTTGCTAAATTCCACAGGTGATATAATGCCTTCCCGCAGAAGCCTGTCTAGTTCGTGTTCAATCTTTTCCCTCATCACATAGGGTACAACTCTGGCCTTGTGATGGACCGGTCCAGCATCCTGTGTGATGTATATTTTGACTTTGGCCCCTTTGAAAGTGCCCACACCTGGCTGAAAGAGATGTTCAAATCGCTTTATAACTGTTGAGCAGGAGGTCCATTCCTCTAATGACATGGCATGGACATCATTCCATTTCCAGTTTAGTTTTGCCAGCCAGCTTCTCCCCAGCAGTGCTGGGGGTTCTCCGGGGACAATCCACAGGGGAAGTCGGTTCACTGTCTCTTTGTGTGTGACAGAGAGCATGGCGCTGCTGAGGACTGGTACGATTTCTTTGGTATAGGTCCTTAGTGTGGTGTCGACCCTTGTGAGTTTTGGTCTGTCTCTTTTATGCGGCCACAGTTGTTCAAATTGTTGAGCGCCCATGAGAGATTAACTCGCTCCCGTATCCAGCTCCATGTTGACAGATATCCCGTTGAGTGGGACCCTCATCATTATAGGAGGCGTCCTGTTGTAGGAGCAGCGGCTATTGATCGTGTTGACCCGCTGTACACCGGTGTCCCGGGTACTGACCCATCATCTTCTGGTCCGCTTTCCGACCCATCCGATTCGTATACCAGCCGAGCTGCCGTTTCTTTGCACATGTGGGCCAAATGCCCTGTATATTCACAATTTCTGCAAACAGCCTGCTGAAATCGACATCCCCTTGACGAGTGCCCACCCCCACACCTCCAGCACAGACCTGTTCTATTGTTTAAAGTGTTCCCAAAGAATGAACTGCGTCTGGCTGATCTCTCTTGAGCTTCTCTCAGTTTGTAGTTGATTGCTCGCATTGTGGGTTGATGAGGTGTGGACGGCCGTTCCTGTGGCCCTTGATGGCTTCTGCCTGCTGTCGAGAGCCTGTTCTCCCGGTTTTGTCTGTGTGTGGGGGTAGCAGCTTGTTTAGTGCTGTGAACGTCTTGTTCCAATATTTCGTTAGTTGTCGAACCTGCATTGTAAATTAACCTTGTTTCTTCTTCCCCTAGAAAGAATGTCTGTGCAACCAGTGCTGCTGCCTCTAAGGTCAGGTTCTTGGTCTCTATGAGCTTTTGGAATATGCCTGCGTGGCCTATTCCTTCAATGAAAAAGTCTCTCAGCATTTCTCTCCTCAGTTCATCTGAGAACTCACATAAACTAGCCAACCTCCGAAGTTCCGCTACGAAGTCGGGTATGCTCTGGCCCACACAGCGTCTGTAGTTGTAGAACCTGTGTCTGGACATGTGTAGGCTGCTCGCTGGCTTCAGGTGGTCTCTTACCAGTGTGCTCAATTCTTCAAACGACTTGCTTGCTGGTTTCTCGGGTGCCAACAGATCCTTCATTAAAGCTTATGTTTTCGAGCCACAGCTGGTCAAGAGATGTGCTCTTCTCTTGTCTGCCTTATCGTCGCCTAACCAGTCTTTGGTTACAAAGCTTTGCTGAAGCCTTTCTATAAAGTCCTCCCAATTGTCTCCCGCATTGTACTTTTCATCTGATCCGTTGTTCGCCATTCTGTGGATTCTGTAATCCCGTAACCCGTCACCACTGTAAAGTCCTGTCCCCTCAGTACAGATTCACACGAGGCATGTAGTGTAGTCAAGGTCACTCTGGACCTGCACCTTTATTTCACAGTTCTGAAGTGCTGCACTTGCCTGAGACCTGTCCTTTTATACCTGTCTCTTGCAAGTGCACCCCTAGTGGTAAGGTATGCTGGTGGTTACAGGTCATATCTAATTACAGTCATGTATAGAATGTTAGGATACAGTTATATATAATAATGTAAGACACATGACAGGAGGCAGTTCAGAGAACGTTCACTAGGTTGATTACAGAGATGAGGGGGTTGACTTATGAGGAAAGGTTGAGTTGGTTGGGTCTCTCCTCACTGGAATTCAGAAGAATGAGAGGTGATCTTATCGAAACGTATAAGATTATGAAGGAGCTTGACAAGGTGAATGCAGAGAGGATGTTTCCACAGATAGGGGAGACGAGGATTAGAGGGCATAATCTTAGAATAAGGGACCGCCCATTTAAAATTGAGATGAGGAGAAATTTCTTCTCTCAGAGGGTTGTAAATCTGAGGAATTCGCTGCCTCAGAGAGCTGTGGAAGTTGGGACATGGAATAAATTTAAGACAGAGATAGGCAGTTTCTTAACCAATAAGGGATTACGGGGTTAAGGGGAGTGGGCAGGGAAGTGGACCTGAGTCCATGATCGGATCAGCCATGATCGTATTAAATGGCGGAGCAGGCTCAAGGGGCGATATGGCCGACTTCTGCTTCTATTTCTTATGTTCTTATGTTCTAACTCCCTTTCCTCCTCCATGGCACTCCTTAAAACCTACCTCTTTGACCAAGGTATTGCTCATCTGTCCTAATATCCCCTTATGTGGCTCGGTGTCAAATATTGTTTTGTAATGTTCCGCTGAAGCGCCTTTGGATTTTTTACTGCATTAAAGGTGCTATATAAATACAAGTTGTTGTTTTAAATGTTAGATGATTGAAGCTAGACAGAGTGGAGCAAATCAGGAGGTGTATAATGCATCATTTACTGTTAGATGTCCTTCAATAGCCTTAAATTTGTTAACTTACCAATTGCACGCTTTGACAATTGATGAGAGGGAAGCCACAACTAATTCCTTGCCTCAGGCAAGCAAGTGGTCTGTGTAAGAGAATGGCTGGTTGAAAGTAGACAGACTGGATCCAACGAGTTTTGGCTGATGTGAGAATATTCAAGCACCTCAGAACTTTAAGAAAACGGGTAAAATGAAAGAGCCCAAACAGAACAAAACACAGCAGATTTGAACAAGGCACACCACACTGCTGTCCAGGGACTTGACCGGCTAACAACGACCTTAATTTTGTTAATTTTTGCTTGAATACTGTGTGTATGCTTGATTCTGCTAATGCTACAATAAAGCCTTGTTATACCCAATTGGGATTGCCAAGCTCGGCATTGACTGGGTAACCTAGGGCCAAGTGTCTGACGTGAGGGAACCCTATAACAATGTTGATTGAGCTAAAAGTTGCAGTGCCTTTGCGGTGGATGAGTCAGTTGGCTTCGAACAATTGCAAGTTTTCCATTTTTCAGTGGTAAAAATTTGTTGCAGTGCAATTAACAATATCCCATTTGAAATATTGCAACAACAACAACTTGCATTTATATAACACCTTTAATGTAGTACAACATCTCAAGACGCTTCACAGAAGTATTATAAGATAAAACATTTGACACCGAGCCACATAGGGGAATTTAGGGCAGATGACCAAATGCTTGGTTAAAGAGGTAAGTTTTAAGGAGCATCTTAAAGGAGGATAGAGAGGCAGTGAGGTTTAGGCAGGGAATTCCAGAGCTTGGGGCCTAGATGACAGAAAGCATGGCCACCGATGGTTTCACGATTATAATCAGGGATGCTCAAGAGAGCAGAATTAGAGGAGCGGAGATATCTCGGGGAGTTATGGGTCTGGAGCAGTTTACAGAAATAGAAAGGGGGGCAAGGCCATGGAGAGATTTGAAAACAAGATGAGAATTTTGAAATCGAGGTGTTCCTTAACTGCGAGCCAATGTAGGTCAGCGAGCACAGGAGTGATGGATGAGCGGGACTTGGTGCGAGTTAGGACACCAGTAGCGGATGACCTCAAGTTTACAAAATGTAGAATGCACATGAAGATCTGTGTTTTTTCAGCAGTTATTACAGTTCCCCAGGGGCAAAAGATAAATGTCGAAAAGTTGGTGCCCATTATCATCGATGGAATTTCTGCATTGATGGAATGAGGAGCTTCTAAATTCAACGCTTAGAAAATCACTGTGCTATGCACCAGTCTCTACTTTGTTGGAAGCTCAATGGCAAGTTTGGGAATGTGTTGTTCAACTTAATTGTTGCAACTCAGCTCTGCAGCAACAGCAATTAAAGACATTTGGAAATGAAGTGTTTGCTGAGTTCGACAATCTTTTGCTTCACTGTCATGTCAGATGGGCATCAAAGGGTATCCGATAAGTCGACTGTTAACAATGAGGAAAGAAATCTTGGAATTCCTAAACAGCACCCACAGCTGGGAGGCAATAACATTTACAGATTTCATGGAACAAGAAGATAGAATGCTGATTTTTACTTTATCAGACATCTTTGAATACTTCAATGAGATGAACAAGGAGCTCCAGGGAAGGTACTTAGAATGAGGGTCAATGTACAAATTTTGGAAAATAAGCAGTTGTTACAGATTGATGTAACATTGAGAATGCTGTATCACTTCTCAAGATTTGCTGACTAGATGTAGTGATGCAAAACTCTATTGCCATTGAAGTTTGGCATGCAGGTCCAGCAGGCGGTGAAGAAGGCAAATGGCATGTTGGCCTTCATAGCTAGAGGATTTGAGTATAGGAGCAGGGAGTTCTTACTGCCGTTGTACAGAAACTTGGTGAGGCCACACCTGGAATATTGTGTTCAGTTTTGGTCCCCTAATCTGAGGAAGTACGTTCTTGCTATTGAGGGAGTACAGCGAAGATTCACCAGAGTGATTCCTGGGATGGCAGGACTGACATCTGAGGAGAGACTGGATCAACTAGGCTTGTATCCACTAGAGTTTAGAAGAATGAGAGGGGATCTCATAGAAACATATAAAATTCTGACAGGATTGGACAGGTTAGAGGCAGGAAGAATGTTCCCATTGCTGGGGAGTTCCAGATCCAGGGGTCACAGTCTAAGAATAAGGGGTAAACCATTTCGGACCAAGATGAGGAGAAACTTCTTCACTCAGAAAGTGGTTAACCTGTGGAATTCTCGATCGCAGAAAGTTGTTGAGGCCAGTTCGTTAGATATGTTCAAAAGGGAATTAGATATGGCCCTTATGGCTAAAGGGATCAAGGGGTATGGAGAGAAAGCAGGAAAGGGGTACTGAGGTTGAATGATCAGCCATGATCTTATTGAATGGCGGTGCAGGCTCGAAGGGCCGAATGCCCTGCTCCTGCACCTAATTTCTATGTTTCTAACTTTGAGTTTCTTTTGACATCCTGCATAGTCTGCATGGACAACCTCACTTACGTTATGATGATTTCTCACACATCAATGAGCTTGCACTGTTTGTGCTTGACCCATTGTCATTACGCCCCAATGTCAATTGGAATCAGCAGGCGAATGCAATCTTTTGTCTGACTGAGAAAAACTTAAACTTGTTGCCCTAAAGACAATCATGTTTTTTTTATGTATGAATAAAGAGTCTGACCAGATACTGTGAGCTCAAAGTAAAGTGTGACCTTCGTCTTTAATTGAAGGTCTCCAGAGTGCCTCCAGCCTGTGAAGCCTCCTTAAGTACCTGTGCTCCCAAGGGATTGTTGGATTCCTTGGGACTCCAGCGGGTTAGCCCTCTGGTGGCTATACAAGATATTTACAGGTTTACATATATAACAACACTCCCCCTCAAAGTCAACAGTGTAACTATTTACAAGGTGAGTTGATCTGGGGCCTTTCTTTCCTTGGTTGGTTGTCTCGGTCTAAATGCTGGTTTTGGTGAATCGTTTGCTGGGCCCTCGCTGGGCTGCTGTGCAGCTGGCCTTGCTGGGCTGCCTGGTGTGATGAGTCCTGCTGGGCTGCTTCGGGTGATGGGTTCTGCTTCGTGGTCAACTGCGCTGTCGGTTGTCACTTATGTGTATGTTGGGGGGTCAAAGAAGGTAGGGTCCAATGTGGGTTGCTCTGGATCTTCCGTGAATCTGAGTTTGATTTGGTCCAAGTGTTTCGGGTGAATGAGTCTATTTGAAAGTTTAACCCGAAACACCTTACTCTCTTTGGCCACAAAAGTGCCGGGAAGCCACTTGGGACCTTGTTCATAGTTCTACACAAATACAGGATAATTGATATCAATTTCGCGTGACACATTTGCGCTATCATGATATGTACTTTGTTGAAGCCGCCTGCTCTCTATCTGTTCATGTAGATTAGGGTGGACTAACGAGAGTCTTGTCTTAAGTGCCCTTTTCATGAGCAGTTCAACGGGTGGAATCCCAGTGAGCGAGTGGGGCCTCGTGCGGTAGCTAAACAGGACTTGGGATAGGCGAGTCTGCAGTGAGCCTTCAGTTACCCTCTTCAAGCTCTGCTTGATGGTTTGCACTGCTCTCTCTGCCTGACCAGTGAATGCTGGTTTGAACAGGGCAGATGTAACATGTTTGATCCCATTACGGGTCATGAACTCTTTGAACTCGGCACTGGTGAAACATGGCCCGTTGTTGCTCACAAGGACATCAGGCAGGCCGTGCGTGGCAAACATGGCCCGCAGGCTTTCAGTGGTGGAAGCAGACGTGCTTGCTGACATTATCTCACATTCAATCCATTTGGAGTACGCATCTACAACCACTAGGAACATTTTACCCAAGAACGGGCCTGCATTGTCGACATGGACCCTGGACCACGGTTTGAAGGACCAAGACCATAAACTTAGTGGCGCCTCCCTGAGTGCATTGCTTAACTGCGAGCATGTGTTACATTTGTGTACACAGGACTCTAAGCCCGCGTCGATACCGGGCCATCACACGTGGGATCTGGCTATCACTTTCATCATTATTGTCCTGTTTGTAACCCTCACATAACTGTAACATTTATGTAACAACACTGTACACAGTATACACCTGAGAAATGCACACCTTGACCATAGGGGGTGAACTTGCGGGAGACACTCCTCACCTGGTCATCCAGGTACATAACGGAGGTCCCATGCAGGGTCATCACCTCTTGGTCCTGTGAATAAAGGTACAGGTCACAGAGTGACCTTGTCTTCACTATGTGCTTAGTGTTGATCTGCTGTAGTGTGCAAGGACATAACAATTACGATGCCTGGGTGAGTGCTGTGGAGATCACTGATGAAAGTGTCCCTGCCCTTCTTGGGGACCACTACCCGATTATCAATCAGAAGGCAGTCTGCCTGTATAGACATTTCATCTTTGTGCCGCTGGTACGGCTTTATCTCTTCCTGCATTTCCAATGGGACACTGGACCAGCTCTCGTGAAGTACTATTTTTTTACGAGGGACAGTGAGAGGTCCTGGCTCGTCCAGGTTCTAATCTGTCGGGCTGTGACGGGTGATTGCTCACACTCGAATGCTTCCATTACCATGACTAAATCTGCCGGCTGTGCTATTTCCACCCCCGTGGTGGGCAATGGCAGCCTACTGAGAGCATCGGCGCAGTTTTCTGTGCCTGGCCTGTGGCGGTTGGCATAGTTGTATGCGGACAACGTGTGCGTCCATCTCTGGATGCGGGCCGATGCATTCATATTTATCCCCTTACTTTCGGAAAAAAAGGGATATCAGTGGCTTATGGTCAGTTTCCAATTCAAATTTGAGCCCAAACAGATATTGATGCATTTTCTTTACCCCATACACACACGCTAACGCTTCTTTATCAATCATGCTGTAGGTTCTCTCAGCCTTGGACAGACTTCTGGATGCATAAGCAACCGGTTGCAGTTTCCGAGATTCATTAGCTTGTTACAATACACACCCGACCCCGTACGACGACGCATCACATGCTCGTACCAAACACTTACATGGATCATACAACGCAAGCAATTTGTTTGAGCATAACAATTTTCTAGCTTTTACAAAGGCATTTTCTTGGCGTTTACCCCATACCCATTCATCTCCTTTACACAGTAAGACATGCAGTGGTTCTAAAAGTATGCTGAGACCCGGTAAGAAGTGACCAAAGTAGTTCAGAAGGCCTAGAAACGACCGCAGCTCCATCACGTTCTGTGGCCTCAGTGCGTTCTCGATTGCCTCCGTCTTCGATTCGGTGGGCCTGGTGCCATCTGCCTTGATTCTTCTCCTCAGGAACTCCACTTCAGGCACTAGGAAAATGCACTTCGAGTGTTTTAACCTGAGCCCCATGCGGTTGAGTCAACTAAGAACCTCCTCCAGGTTCTGTAGGTGCTCGACAGTGTCCCGACCTATAACCAAGATGTCGTCCTGGAAGACCACAGTGCGCGGGATCGACTTCAGTAAGCTTTCCATGTTTCTCTGGAATATCGCCGCACTGATCGAATCCCAAACGGGCATCTGTTGCAAATGAAGAGACCTTTGTGCGTGTTGATGCAGATGAGGCCCTTCGATGATTCCTCCAGCTCCTGCGTCATGTAGGCCGAGATCAAGTCCAGCTTCGTGAATGTCTTTCCTGCCAGTGTCGCAAAAATATCGTCTTCCTTTGGTAGTGGGTATTGATCCTGCAGGGAGAAATGATTGATAGTTACTTTGTAATCACCACAGATTCTGACGGTGCCGTCTCCCTTGAGGACTGGAATGATCGGGCTGGCCCACTCGTTGAATTCGATCGGCGAAATGATGCCCTCTCATTGCAGCCGGTGCAGCTCAATCTCTACCCCTTCTCTCATCATGCACGGTACTGCTCTCGCCTTGTTATGGATGGGTTGCCCAACCACTATTAGGTGGATCTGCACTTTTGCTCCTTGGAACTTTCTGATGCCTGGTTCAAACAGCGAGGGAAACTTATTTAAGACCTGGTCACACGAAGTGTCGTCAACGGACGAGAGCGCTCAGACATCATTCCAGTTCCAGCTTATCTTTCCCAGCCAGCTCCTGCCGAGCAGCATGGGACCATCGCCCGGTACCACCCAGAGTGTTAGCTTGTGCACTGTTCCATCATAGGAGACCTTTACAGTAGCACTGCCGATTATGGGAATCAGTTCCTTGGTGTAAGTTCTCAGTTTAGTACGAATGGGAGTCAAGACTGGCCTTGAGACCTTGCTGTACCACAATTTAGCGAAAGTCTTTTTGCCCATAATGGACTGGCTCACGCCCTTGTCCAGCTCCATTGACATCGGAAGGCCATTTAATTCAACCTTCAGCAATATCGGGGGACACTTTGTGGTAAATGTGTGCATCCCATCTACCTCTGCCTCCTCTGGTTCGTCGTGATGCACCGTGGACCTGTCCTCCTCTGCAATATGGCAGTTTGCAGGATTAGCAGGGTTTGCAGCTCGCCTGCAAACACCTTGGAGGTGTCCCATTGTGCCACAGCCCTTGCAAACGTACCCTTTGAAGTGGCATGAATGGAAACGATGATCACCCCCGCAGAGCTAACAAGGTGCTAATGGCCTTGCATTCATCACCCTTGATGGTGGACTCCGAGACATCTGCAGACATGCAGCTGCAGGCATGTGGGGCCTGCCCTGTATGTTGCGATTTGAAAACAACATCACTTTGTTCACAATACTTGTGGCAGCACTCGTGCGCTGAGAGATTTGCTTAGTATTGTGGCAATGAACGCCTTGGCTATCACTATGGCTTGGGGTCTCTACAGTCAAAAGTTTGTGAAGTATCACTTCATGGCCAATACCAAATAAGAAGTCCCTGAGCATGTGCTCCAAATGTCCTTCAAATTTGCAATGTCTCAGTTCGGCAATATAGCTCGCCACTTCCTGGCCTTCAGACCTTTTGTAGGTGTAGAACTGGTACCTCGCCATCAGAACGCTTTCATTCGGGTTCAGATGTTCGCGGACCAGTGTGCACAGATCATTGTACAATTTCTCTGTTGGTTTCGCTGGAGCAAGCAGATTTTTCATGAGGCCATACGTTGGTGCTCCGCAGACGGTGAGGAGAATCGCCCTTCGTTTGGCAGCGTTCGCTTCTCCTTCTGGCTCGTTGGCCACGAAGTGTTGGTCAAGTCGCTCCACGAACGTTTCCCAATCATCTCCTTCTGAGAATTTCTCCAGGTTGCCCACTATTCTCTGCATCGTTCGTCATCTGTATCTTGTCGCCAGTTGTTGTATATGAATAAAGAGTCTGACTGGATACTGTGAGCTCAAAGTAAAGTGTGACCTTCGTCTTTTATTGCAGGTCTCCAGAGTGCCTCTCCAGTCTATGAGGCCTCCTTATGTACCTGTGCTACCAAAGGATTGTGGGATCCCTTGGGACTGCAGGGGGTGAGCTCTCTTGTGGTTATATAAGATATTTACAGGTTTACATATATAACAGTTTTGAAGCACATGTTAATTGGGTATTGGAAGGAAATGGAAGAGTTCCAGAGACCTGAGCACAAATAAACAATCTAGGCTGACACTCCAATGCAGTACTGAGGGAGTGCTGCACTGTCAGGGATGCCATCTTTCGGATGAGATGAGAAGTACTTTTGAAGTGCTGTAATATTGGAAGTGTTGGGAGCACTCAGCAAGCTCCCACAAACAGCAATGTGATGATGACCAGATCATCGGTTCTTTTTATTAGAGGGATGAATATTGGCCAGGACACCGGGGATAACTCCCCTGCTCTTCTTTGAAACAGTGCTATGGAATCTTCTAAAGCCACCCAAGAGGAAAGATGGTTTAATATCTCATCTGAAGGATGGCATCTCCGACAGTGCAGCACTCACTCTGCACTGTACTGAAATGTCAACCTGGATTAAGTGCCCATGTCCCTGGAGTGGGACTTGAACCTACAACCTTGTGACTCAGTAGAGAGAGTGCTACCCACTGAGCCAAGGTAGGCACAAACTGGAGCTTGGAAGAGAGTAATGAAATGTGGCGATGTGCAACCTTGAGCTGGAGCCAGAAGACAAAATGAAGCAGGTTCAGCTAGCTACTGATGGTTCTATAAAACCCTGATAAATCCAATTCAAATTTACAATAACAACTTGCAGTTATATAGCACCTCCAACATAGTAAAACATCCCAAGTTGCTTCACAGGAGGAAAAATCAGACAAAAATAGAACAGGTGACAAAAGTTTGGTCAAAGAGGTAGGTTTTAAGGAGCATCTTAAAGGAGGGAAGAGAGGTGGGGAGGTTTAGGGAGGGAATTCTGGAGCTTGGGGCCTAGATGACGGAAGGCTCGACCACCGATGGTTTCGCGATTATAATCAGAGATGCTCAAGAGGGCAGAATTAGAGGAGCGGAGATATCTCGGGGAGTTATGGGTCTGGAGCAGTTTACAGAAATAGAGAGGGGGGCAAGTCCATGGAGAGATTTGAAAACAAGATGAGAATTTTGAAATCGAGGTGTTCCTTAACTGTGAGCCAATGTAGGTCAGCGAGCACAGGAGTGATGGATGAGCGGGACTTGGTGCGAGTTAGGACACCAGTAGCGGATGACCTCAAGTTTACGTAATGTAGAATGCACATGAAGAGCTGTGTTTTTTCAGCTGTTATTACAGTTCCCCAGGGGTAAAAGATAAATGTCGAGAAGTTAATGCCCATTATCAGCGATGGAATTTCTGCATTGATGGAATGAGGAGCTTCTAAATTCAACGCTTAGAAAATCACTGTGCTATGCACCAGTCTCTACTTTGTTGGAAGCTCAATGGCAAGTTTGGAAATGTGTTGTTCAACTTAATTGTTGCAACTCAGCTCTGCAGCTACAGCAATTAAAGACATTTGGAAATGAAATGTTTGCTGAGTTCGACAATCTCTTGTTTCACTGTCATGTCAGATGGGCATCAAAGGGTATCCGATAAGTCGACTGTTAACAATGAGGAAAGAAATCTTGGAATTCCTAAACAGCACCCACAGCTGGGAGGCAATAACATTTACAGATTTCATGGAACAAGAAGATAGAATGCTGATTTTTACTTTATCAGACATCTTTGAATACTTCAATGAGATGAACAAGGAGCTCCAGGGAAGGTACTTAGAATGAGGGTCAATGTACAAATTTTGGAAAATAAGCAGTTGTTACAGATTGATGTAACATTAAGAATGCTGCACCACTTCTCAAGATTTGCTGACTAGATATGGTGATGCAAAACTTTGAGTTTCTTTTGACATTCTGTATAGTCTGCATGGACGACCTCACTCGCATTATGATGATTTATCACACATCAGTGAGCTTGCACTGTTTGTGCTTGACCCATTGCCATTACGACCCAATGTCAATTGGAATCATCAGGCAAATGCAATCTTTTGTCTGATTGAGAAAAACTTAAATTTGTTGCCCTAAAGACAATAATGTTTTGAAGCAAATGTTAATTGGATATTAGAAGAAAATGGAAGAGCTCTAGAGACCTGAGCACAAACAAACAATCTAGGCTGACACTGCAATGCAGTAGTGAGGGAGTGCTGCACTGTCAGGGTGATGAGAAGTACTTTTGAAGTGTTGTAATATTGGAGGTGTTGGGAGCACTCAGCAAACTCCCACAAACAGCAATGTGATAATGACCAGATCATCTGTTCTGTTTGTTAGATGTTAATTGAGGGATGAATGTTGGCCAGGAAACGGGGATAACAACCGTGCTCTGCTTTGAAACAGTGCCATGGGTTCTTCTACGGCCATCGAAGAGGGAAGATGGTTTAGTGTCTCATCTGAAGGATAGCATCTCCGACAGTGCAGCACTCCCTCAGCATTGTACTCAAATGTCAACCTGGATTAAGTGCCCATGTCCCCGGAGTGGGACTTGAACCTACAACCTTGTGACTCAGAAGTGAGAGTGCAACCCACTGAGCCAAGGTGGGCACAAACTGGAGCTTGGAAGAGAGAGGGGACATCAAGGAGGCGGCCTATAAAAGTCCGGGATCGGAGAGGCAGCGGGACTTCGAGTGAGGACGCCAAGGATGCGGCCTATAAAAGTCCGGGATCGAAGAGGCAGCGGGGCTTCGAGTGAGGACGTCGAGGATGCGGCCTACAACAGTCCGGGATCGGAGAGGCAGCGGGACTTCGAGTGAGGACGTCGAGGATGCGGCCTACAACAGTCCGGGATCGGAGAGGCAGCGGGACTTCGAGTGAGGACGTCGAGGATGCGGCCTACAACAGTCCGGGATCGGAGAGGCGTGGCTGGTGCAGCTGCAGCAGGGAGGCAAAAAAGAAGTAGAAAGAAATCGAAAGGTGACGTCACAGCCAAGGGGGTAAGTGATTGGCTGGTGATTGGTAAGTAGTTTTTCTTTTTCTTTTCTTTATCAGTAAGCAACATTTAGCATTGTTGTTGCCAAATTAAGTTAATCTAAGGGTTAAGTCATGGCAGGACAGCTCGGGCATGTGCTATGCTCCTCCTGTACTATGTGGGAAGTCATGGACGCTTCCGATGTCCCTGGTGATTACGTGTGCGGGAAGTGTGTCCACCTCCAGCTCCTGACGGTCCTCATTGCGGCACTGGAGCTGCAGGTGGATTCACTCTGGAGCATCCACGATGCTGAGAATGACGTGAATAGCACGTTTAGCGAGTTGGTCTTACTTACCGCAGGTTAAAGATACACAGCCAGATCGGGGATGGAAGACCAACAGGAAGAGCAGTGGAAGGAAGGTAGTGCAGGGGTCCCCAGCGGTCATCCCCCTGCAAAACAGATATACAGCTTTGGGTACTGTTGAGGGGGATGACTCATCAGGGGAGGGCAGCAGCAGCCAAGTTCATGGCACTGTGGGTGGCTCTGCTGCACAGGAGGGCAGGAAAAAGAGTGGGAGAACTATAGTCATAGGGGATTCGATTGTAAGGGGAATAGATCAGCGTTTCTGCGGCCGCAAACGAGACTCCAGGATGGTATGTTGCCTCCCTGGTGCAAGGGTCAAGGATGTATCGGATCGGGTGCAGGACATTCTGAACACAGCCAGTTGTTGTGGTGCATGTAGGCACCAATGAAATAGGTAAAAAAAGGGATGAGGTCCAACGAGATGAATTTAGGGAGCTAGGAGCTAAATTAAAAAGTAGGACCTCAAAAGTAGTAATCTCAGGATTACTACCAGTGCCACGTGCTAGTCAGAGTAGGAATCGCAGGATAGCTCAGATGAATACGTGGCTTGAGGAGTGCTGTAGAAGGGAGGGATTCAAATTTCTGGGACATTGGAACCGGTTCTGGGGGAGGTGAGACCAGTACAAACCGGATGCTCTGCACCTGGGCAGGACCGGACCAATATCCCAGGGGGAGTGTTTGCTAATGCTGTTGGGGAGGAGTTAAACTAACATGGCAGGGGGCTGGGAAACTATGCAGTGAGACAGAGGGAAATAAAATGGAGGCAGAAACAAAAGATAGAAAGGAGAATAGTAAAAGTGGAGGGCAGAGAAACCCAAGGCAAAAAACAAAAAGGGCCACATTGGAGCAAAATTCTAAAGGGACAAAGTGTGTTAAAAAGACAAGCCTGAAGGCTCTGAGCCTCAATGCGAGGAATATTCGGAATAAAGTGGACGAATTAACTGCGCAGATAACAGTTAACGGATATGTTGTAATTGGCATTACGGAGACATGGCTCCAGAGTGACCAAAGCTGGGAACTCAACATCCAGGGGTATTCAGCATTTAGGAAGGATAGACAGAGAGGAAAAGGAGGCGGGGTGGCGCTGTTGGTTAAAGACGAAATTAATGCAATCGCAAGGAGGGACATTAGCCTGGATGATGTGGAATCGGTATGGATGGAGCTGCGGAATACCAAAGGGCAGAAAACGCTCGTGGGAGTTATGTTCAGACCACCAAGCAGTAGTAGTGAGGTTGGGGGCAGCACCAAACAAGAAATAAGGGATGTGTGCAATAAAGGTACAGCAGAGGATGATTTCCTGGAGTGTATTAGGGATGGTTTTCCAGACCAATATGTCGAGGAATCAACGAGAGAGCTGGCCATCCTAGACTGGGTGATGTGTAATGAGAAGGGACTAATTAGCAATCTTGTTGTGCGAGGCCCCTTGGGGAAGAGTGACCATAATATGGTAGAATTCTTTATTAAGATGGAGAGTGACACAGTTAATTCGGAAACTAGGGTCCTGAACTTAAGGAAAGGTAACTTTGACGGTATGAGGCATGAATTGGCTAGAATAGACTAACAAATGATACTTAAAGGGTTGACAGTGGATAAGCAATGGCAAACATTTATAGATCACATGGGTGAACTTCAGCAATTGTACATCCCTGTCTGGAGTAAAAATAAAACGGGGAAGGTGGCTCAACCGTGGCTAACCAGGGAAATTAAGGCTTGTGTTAAAACCAAGGAAGAGGCATATAAATTGGCCAGAAAAAGCAACAAATCTGAGGACGGGGAGACATTTAGAATTCAACAGAGGAGGACTAAGCATTTAATTAAGAGGGGGAAAATAGAGTACGAGAGGAAGCTTACAGGGAACATAAAAACTGACTGCAAAAGTTTCTATGAATATATGAAGACAAAAAATTCGTGAAGACAAATGTAGGTCCCTTGCAGTCGATTCAGGTGAATTTATAATGGGGAACAAAGAAATGGCAGACCTATTGAACAAATAGTTCGGTTCTGTATTCACGAAGGAAGACACAAGTAACCTTTCGAATGTACTAGGGGACAGTGGGTCTAGTGAGAAGGAGGAACTGAAGGATATCCTTATAAAGCAGGCAATTGTGTTAGGGAAATTGATGGAATTGAAGGCCGATAAATCCCCAGGGCCTGATAATCTGTATCCCAGAGTACTAAAGGAAGTGGTCCTAGAAATAGTGGATGCATTGGTGATCATTTTCCAACAGTCTATCGACTCTGGATCAATTCCTATGGACTGGAGGGTAGTTAATGTAACACCACTTTTTAAAAAAGGAGGGAGAGAGAAAATGCGTAATTATAGACTGGTTAGCCTGACATCAGTAGTGGGAAAATGTTGGAATCGATCATTAAGGATGAAATAGCAACACATTTGGAAAGCAGTGACAGGATCGGTCCAAGTCAGCATGGATTTATGAAAGGGAAATCATGCTTGACAAATCTTCTGGAATTTTTTGAGGATGTAACTAGCAGAGTGGACAAGGGAGAACCAGTGGATGTGGTGTATTTGGACTTTCAATAGGCTTTTGACAAGTTCCCGCACAAGAGATTGGTGTGCAAAATTAAAGCACATGGTATTGGGGGTAATGTACTGACGTGGATAGAGAACTGGTTGGCATACAGGAAGCAGAGAGTCGGGATAAACGGGTCCTTTTCAGAATGGCAGGCAGTGACTAGTGGAGTGCCGCAGGGCTCAGTGCTGGGACCCCAGCTCTTTACAATATACATTAACGATTTAGACAAAGGAATTGAGTGTAATATCTCCCAGTTTGCAGATGACACTAAACTGGGTGGCGGTGTGAGCTGTGAGGAGAACGCTCAGAGGCTGCAGGGTGACTTGGACAGGTTAGGCGAGTGGGCAAATGCATGGCAGATGCAGTATAATGTGGATAAATGTGAGGTTATCCATTTTGGGGGCAAAAACACGAAGGCAGAATATTATCTGAATGGCGGCAGAGTAGGAAAAGGGGAGGTCCCACGAGACCTGGGTGTCATGGTTCATCAGTCATTGAAAGTTGGCATGCAGGTACAGCAGGCGGTGAAGAAGACAAATGGTATGTTGGCCTTCATAACTAGGGGCTTTGAGTATAGGAGCAGGGAGGTCTTACTGCAGTTGTACAGGGCCTTGGTGAGGCCTCACCTGCAATATTGTGTTCAGTTTTGGTCTCCTAATCTGAGGAAGGACGTTCTTGTTATTGAGGGTGTGCAGCGAAGGTTCACCAGACTGATTCCAGTGATGGCTGGACTGATATATGATGAGAGACTGGATCAACTGGAGTTTAGAAGGATGAGAGGGGATCTCATAGCAACATATAAGATTCTGACGGGACTGGACAGGTTAGATGTGGGAAGAATGTTCCTGATGTTGGGGAAGTCCAGAACCAGGGGACATTGTCTTAGGATAAGGGGTAGGTCATTTAGGACTGAGATGAGGAGAAACTTCTTCACTCAGAGAGTTGTTAGCCTGTGGAATTCCCTGCCGCAGAGAGTTGTTGATGCCAGTTCATTGGATATACTCAAGAGGGAGTTAGAAATGGTCCTTAGGGCTAAAGAGATCAAGGGGTATGGAGAGAAAGCAGCAAAGGGGTACTGAGGGAATGATCAGCCATGATCTTATTGAATGGCGGTGCCGGCTCGAAGGGCCGAATGGCCTACTCCTGCACCTATTTTCTATGTTTCTATGTTTCTATGGAATGAAATGTGGCGATATGCAACCTTGAGCTGGAGCCAGAAGACAAAATGAAGCAGGGGCATGGTGGGATGGGTCCAGCTGGCTGTTGATGGTTCTATAAAACACCGATAAATCCAATTTAAATTTACAACAACAACTTGCAGATATATGGCACCTTCGAATTCGTAAAACATCCCAAGGTGTTTCACAGGAGGATAAATTTGACAAATATAGAACAGGTAAACAAAAGCTTGGTCAAAGAGGTAGGTTTGAAGGAGCGTCATGAGGGAGGGGAGAGAGATAGAGAGGCAGAGAGATTTATTCAAGGAATTCCGGAGATTAGGACCCAGGCAGCTGAAGACATGGCCGCCACTGGTGGAGTGATGAAAATCAGGGATGCTCAAGAAGCCAGAATTAGAGGATAACCTGGTTTTGCGTGGGATGGAGAAGGTATATGTTGTGATACACAAGGTATCACAATTGTGGGTCCAGGCTCGATGGACGAAATGGTCTTTCCCTGTCCGTCAATGATCGTATGTTCGTATGAATTCAGAACACATTGCCCACCACCGGAAACGAGGTGCACCTACTGTCATGTATCTTATTTGGCTACTGTTAGTACTATATCAAGGTGTGCCACCATAGGGCACAGCAGTGGGAGACTCGTAGGTTACCTGTACAGGTGTGCCTGGCCTAGTATAAAAGGCAGGCCACCAGGTGTGATCCTCACTCTGGAGTTAACTAATAAAGGACTAAGGTCACTACAGTTCAAGTACAACACATTGCCTCGTGGAGTCATTGTTAGAGCAACTAAAGATACAACAACTGGCGACGAGAAAACAAACTTTCACGTGGAAATGGCTACCTTTGGTACGTTGCAGCAGTTCGCCGATGATGATGAATGGGATGCCTTTGTGGAGAGGCTAGAACACTTTTTCACAGCAAACAACCTGTCAGGAGACGACCCGGCCGCACTGGCTGATAAGCGCAGAGCTAGCCTGCTAACCAGTTGTGGGCACGTCTGTGGTTTCGTCAGGGACTTGCTGGCACCAGCGAAGACAACGACCAAGTCGTACAAGGAGCTCGTAACCCTGATCCATGAGCAACTCAAGCCCAAGGAGAGTATCCTCACAGCCAGACACCGGTTCTACACCCACCGACGGCCCGAAGGCCAGGAAATCGCGAAATACACCGCAGACCTCAGGAGGCTGATGGCACCGTGCGAGTTTGCCACCCACCTCAACGAAGCACTGCGGGACATTTTTGTCATTGGAATTGACCATGAGGGCCTTCTTCACAAGCTACTGTCAGCGGATACCACAGTCACACTGCAGAAGGCCATCTCCGTGAATCAGGCATTCCTGACCTCAACCTGCGGCTCTAGGCAGATGTCTCACCTTCAGGACTCAAACCCGGCAGGGGGGTGCTAATCAAGTAGCTCCATGCTGGCATTGCAGAGGTAATCACAGGGCTCACCAGTGCCGTTTTAAAGCCGATGTTTGCAAAGGCTGCGGCACAAAGCTCACCGCCAGCTAATGTGTAAGAGAAATAGGACTCACTGTGTCGATGAAGAGTCCGCAGATGGCCATGAATCCAGCGTGGATTATGAATTGTTAGACAGAGAGGCAGCCCAGTCCCACAGGGAGGTACATAGCATGTTTACCTGCATCACCGAGTACTTCCCGCTGAAGATGGAAGTCGAGATAGAGGGAAGTTCAGTCTTCATGGAAGTGGACATGGGGGCGAGCCAGTCAATGGTGAATCAAGGAGCTTTTGAGAGGCAATGGGACAATTTGGCTGAACGACCTGAATTGGCCCCGGTTCAGCCAAAACTGCGCACCTATACCAAAGATATCATCCCAGTCGTTGGTAGTGTGAATGAAAAGGTAGTCCATGATGGCGCAGTGCACAAGTTACCTCTGTGGATTGTTGCAGGTGATGGACCAACGCTGCTCGGCAGAAGGTGGATGGAGAAGATCCAGTGGAAGTGGGAAGATTTCACCCCTCCAGCGATCGAAGGCCTCTGCACTCAGTGGCAAAGCAAGCCCTCACCTGAGGGTGGACCCAGCACCAGAGAGCAGACCAGCATGGCACCCGAGACACAGACCACTCAGCATGACTGCGTGGAGATGATCCAGCTGAGATGACCTGAACGCACCTTCAGGCTCCAGTGGCAGGACTCAGGAGGAAGAAAACCGAATCCAGCAGCGACTTCCCAACTGCAGTGGCAGAAATCGGGGAGAAGAGGATCACCGCAGTCGACATCGTGGACGAAGAAAAGATGGCGTCCGAACTACGAGGCGATGCGTGAAGACAAACATGGCCGCGGCCAGACTACGAAGTGCAGCGCTGATGGAACAACACGTGGCACCAAACGGAGAAGCGTCTTGGGGTAAAGCAAGCAGGGCTCTCTTAAAGGAGGCCTGCAACCCACTACAATTAAAGGGACAGTTCCACACAATTAAGCAATGTAACAAGAATTGTAAGTTAGAGACTAAAGGTGTAACAGATTATGTAAAATGTGTAACTGATAATCGGAATTGTATACATGCAACCAGCGAGGAAAAGTCGTGTGATTATGCACAATGTGTAATTGATAATTTGAACTGTGCATATGCAACCAGCAAGGAAATGTCGCGCGATCATGATCAGACCCCGAGAGTGTCCATCATAAGTAAGTAAAAGCTGTGCAATGCAGGATTCCCACTTCACGCAGCCAATGCAGCAGGTAGACACCCATCGGGAGCACGCAGGTCCAGCCAGCTACCCAATGCTGTAGCCTGCGTCCCAGGGACCAGAGTCATGCACAAAAAGTGTGGCCTCAGCAAGGCAAAGGCACCGGTAGTGATACCGTGCCCTGGGTCGGCTCCATCTCTCAGGCAACTGATGGCACCAACTGCCACGAGCCTGAAGGAGCAGACCCTAGATGTAGGGTCACCTGCCACTGTTTCCCCAGAGGAAACAAGCACCAGCCAGGATCTCAAACCAAGCGACGCTCAGGCCAGTGAGTCAGCGGACCCCTGTGCACTGCTAGACGACAGCTCCTCAGGGAGCAGCTGAGACTCGGGGCATAAAGAAAGGACTGGGGGGGAGTCACAGACACCTGTGAACCTGCCTGCCACTCGGGGCCACGGCAACAGCCCCGAGTGCAGGCTACGCGGGTCAACCGGCTTCCCACTGCCAGTACCGGGCACTGAACTGCCACCAGACTGCAGGGACACCATCCAGCAGCTCCGGAACTAGCTTGTCCTTATGCACCGGTCACCGCATTGACAAGGCATCTAACGCTCTTGTCGCATCACGGAACCACACACAAAAAAGATGCAAAGCCACTTACCTTAACTTGAATGTACATGAATGCCAGGAGCCCCGCCACACCAATGTGGGAGGGGGGAGAATAGAGTGGTCAGGAACAGCAACCACCAGCATGCTACTGCACCAACTATCCACCCAAGGTTGAGCCGGCTCGCCAGAGGTCTACCAGACAGAACCCATATAGAGCTAAGCCCAGAGCATAGTTAATGCAGAGGCGATTTGCACTGAGGGTTCAGGGGGGAGTGATGTAATGTATCTTACATGGCCACTGTTGGTACTATATCAAGGTGTGCCACCAGAGGGCACAGCAGTGGGAGACTCGTGGGTTACCTGTACAGGTGTGCCTGGCCTAGTATAAAAGGCAGGCCACCAGGTGTGATCCTCACTCTGGAGTTAACTAATAAAGGACTAAGGTCACTACAGTTCAAGTACAGCACACTGCCTCGTGGCGTCATTGTTGGAGCGTCTAAAGATACAACACCTACCGTTTTCGATGGTAAACACTGGGCCACCAGACAGCATCTCAGCTGTGCCAGCGGCTTGGCACACAAGAGGGAGTGCTAGGCTGCCTGTCAGCAGTCCGGCCAAACCCGTGGCCTTAGTTGTTGGCCCGACCTGGCAGCTGGCCGACAAAAAAATGTACATGGCATCGACGGCAGTGCCACTTTCCCTTTATGGGCGGTCGAGCCGCCAAGCAACAGAAAGGGCACTGGCACAAAAACTTGCCAGTGGCACCGACTGGTGGCGGAGCGGATCTCGCGGGGCAATATCGTGAAAAGGGCCATTTCCCGAGGGACAATTTCGTGAGGGGGCCCCTGCCAGTCGATAATGTGCACGCTGCGGCGGGAAAATGGGCGGAGCTGTCCTCAACACTGCTCCAAAACTGAGGAAGGGCAATTTTCAAAATGACGGCCCCATCGTGGAAACTCGGCGGCCATTCTGCTCCGACCCATGGCTGCCGCTTTCAGGCGGCCACAGGCCTTATAGAAAGGGGCAATTTTGGCCTCTTCCCCTCTGATTTCTTTCCTTTTTTAATTATTCTGATCTCCAGAATATCATGCACCGGCACAGTGCTATTAATCAAAGGTGGTGTTTATAAGCCAGTAGCACTTTTAGAGAACGGGGGAGTTGCTGAATCTAGCACTGAGGATAACTAATTTCTAGTTGACATTTTCCATTTTATTACTTTGTCACTCTGCATTATTTAACGTATTCTTTTTGTCTTTTTTTTAGATTTGAATAGTTTGATTCAAACTTGATCTTTCGAACGTAATTTAAGTACTGAAATATCACATTTGCAGAAATAATAATTCAAAATGTTATTGGTTTTATTTTTATTCAGCATTATATATAAAAGTAAAATTGATGGATTTTTCTCCATGTGAGCTTTAGAACTTGCACTCTCAGCAAGTGAATGGAAAATCATGTCTCCATTAAGTCTTGTTGATATTGTTTTGCATTAGATTAGTAAAATAAAATGCTGTTAAAAGTTTGTTGATGATCATAAAAGCCTCATAGCAACAAAACACTGCCACTCATGAAGATGATTATTCAGCAACACAGAATGAGTGTATTGGCCACTGTTGGTTGCTTCATAGTAGAGTGGCAGTGTGGGCTGGCCATGCTGCCCTTGGGCCCTCGCCTCTTCTGGGCCCCGAACTCACACCTTTCCTGAGCCCCGATCACATAATTCAACGAACTCTCGCCACTCCTCCGCCCTGACATCGCCAAGCCTTCGCCCCGACCTTGCCGCTCTTGCTGTACCTTCCCGCACTCCAATCAATGACCTGGATTTGGGTGAATTCAAATCCAGTCGCCCTCTTCACAGCCATCGCCCTCCTGCAGCAGCATGCGATGCTCCCTGCAGTGGCATGCCGCCTTGGTTAATCCTTGCCACTGGACCAAGACCGAGCTCTGTCAAGCCTGTGTAGTGTACTCCAGATGGGGTCTAACCAGAGCTCTGGACAGCTTTGTTGCAGGGCTGCCTTTGCTTCCAGCTTCCACTCTAGGGAGGCGGTCCCTCAAAACAAGGATGACTTGCTTCCAAGCCAAAAAGGGATGAGTGCACAGGTGTTTCAATGAAGGAACTAATATTCCAGGTCCTGAACTACATCTTGAAGGGTGAAAATGCCTGTGGGTGGATTTTTTTAACGGCCACTGTTGGTTGCTTCATAGTAGAGTGGCAGTGTGGATCCAACGAGTTTTGGCTGATGTGAGAATATTCATGCACCTCAGAAGGGGTCGCCCATTTAAAACTGAGATGAGGAGAAATTTTTTCTCTCAGAGGGTTGTAAATCTGTTGAATTAGCTGCCTCAGAGAGTTGTGGAAGCTGGGACATTGAATAAGTTTAAGACAGAAATAGACAGTTTCTTAAACGATAAGGGGTTATGGGGAGCGGGCAGGGAAGTGGAGCTGAGTCCATGATCAGATCAGCCATGATCTTATTGAATAGCGGAGCAGGCTCGAGGGACCATATGGCCTACTCCTGCTCCTATTTCTAATGTTCTTATATATCTCTGTGGATCAGTGGGGATCTGCGAGTTTCCTGAATCTCACCCTCATGATTGTTTCTAAGCATTCTCTCAGCGAGACGAAAGTGACAATGACCAGGAATTTCCTCAGAGCTGATCCTGCTCCGCCACGGTAACTTCGCCGGAAGCGCTGGCCAATTCCATTTATGCACGTGAACAGGATTTCCGTTGCACTTTCGGCCATGTTACGGCAGCGGAGTGGGAGGCTGATGTCTGTTCGAGCAAACTATTCATAATTGCCACGGGGTTACATTTTTGGATTTTCACTCGACATATTTTCCTCCATTTAAGCACCACAGAACACATAAGCATATCTAAAACCCTTACGATCCCAGATATCACATGCCCGATATCTAAGTAAATGTAGCAGGTTGAACAGAGAACCATCCTCAGTGTATTCTGATTTTCTGGTTGCACGACAGACCTTTGGATGACTGTTTAGACTGGAGTCAAAAATAATCAATAAGCACTTTCAGGTTATGGATCTCAGTATCAACTAATATTAGACTTGTTGAACATAGAAACATAGAAATTTTGAGCCTGCACCGCCATTCAATATGATCATGGCTGATCATGCAACTTCAGTACCCCATTCCTGCTTTCTCTCCATACCCCTTGATCCTTTTAGCCGCAAGGGCCACATCTAACTCCCTTTTGAATATATCTAATGAACTGGCCTCAACAACTTTCTGTGGTAGAAAATTCCACAGGTTCACAATTCTCTGAGTGAAGAAGTTTCTCCTCATCTCGGTCCTATATGGATTACCCCTTATCCTTAGACTGTGACCCCTGGTTCTGGATTTCCCCAACATCGGGAACATTCTTCCTGCATCTAACCTGTCCAATCCAGACACAATTTTCTATGTTTCTAAGGGATCCCCTCTCATTCTTCCAAATTCCAGTGAATATAAGCCTAGTCGATCCAGTCTTTCTTCATACGTCAGTCCAGCCATCCCGGGAATCAGTCTGGTGAACCTTCGCTGCACTCCCTCAATAACAAGAATGTCCTTCCTCAGATTAGGAGACCAAAATTGCACATAATACTCAAGGTGTGGTCTCACCAAGGCCCCATACAACTGCAGTAAGACTTACATGCTCCTATACTCAAATCCCCTCGCTATGAAGGCCAGCATGCCATTTGCTTTCTTTACTGCCTGCTGTACATGCATGCCTACCTTCAATGACTGATGTACCATGACACCCAGGTCTCGTTGCACCTCGCCTTTTACTAATCTGTCACCATTCAGATAATATTCTGCCTTCCTGTTTTTGCCACCAAAGTGGATAACCTCACACTTATTCACATTATACTGCATTTGCCATGCATTTGCCCATTCACCTAACCTGTCCAAGTCCCCCTGCAGCCTCCTAGCATCCTCCTCACTCAATGAACAGTATCAAATACAAGGTGTGAGTCGTGGCTCAGTGGGTAGCACTCTTGCCTCTGCATCAAAAAGTTGTGGGTTCAGGACCCACTCCAAGGGACTTGAGCACAAAATCCAGGCTGACACTCTAGTGTAGTAATATGGAGTGCTGCACTGTCTTGCAGATGAAATATTAAATCAAGGGCCCATCTATCCTCTTAAGAAGATATAAAATATCACATGCCATTTTTTGAAGAAGAGCTGGAGCTTTCTTCCCAGGAGAGTCAAGGGAGATTTTTTGGAAGGACATGCATTTATCCTGTGTCAACCATGGCTCAATAGCTAGCGTTCACGGTTTTGAGTCAGAAGGTTGTAGGTTACAGTCCAACTCCATGAGACTTGAGCACATAAATCTAGGCTGACACTCCAATGCAGTGCTAAGGGAGTGCTGCACTGTCGGAGGTGTGTCTTTTGGGTGAGACGTTAAACCGAGGCCCCATCTGCTCTCTCAGGTGGATGTAAAAGAACCCGTGGCATTATTTCGAAGAAGAGCAGAGGGAGTTAGCCCAGTATCCTGGCCAAAATGTATCCCTCAACCAACACGTAAAAATAAGTCTATCTGGTCACTATCATTTTGCTATTTGTCGGAGCTTGCTGTGCGCAAATTGTCAGCTGTGTCTCCTACTTTAAAACAGTGACTACATTTCAAAAGAGCTTCATTGGGTGTAAACTGCTTTCAGAAGTCCTTAGGTCATGAAAGGTGCTATACTTCCTTTTTGCTCCATTAACTCCATTATTGTCTACCCACTAATGTATGATAGTATTTAATATGAACCATTTAATGCACAGTCGTGTGACAAAGAGTATGCATCAAAATAATTCATAGTTACAAAAGCTGAATGATCCATGAGGAGGGGCGATCATAAACACAAAAGCAGCCAGCATCTGAGAAAATCAACACTCCAAGGAGTCAAAAAGCTGCCAGTTAGCATTCCACTAAAATCGCCACAGTGCCACCTTGAAGAGAAACCTAAGATAATTGTGACATTCATGTACTTATCGATTAGTGGCATCCAACCAAAACATGTCTGAGGTTATCCCCACAAATTTATCCCCCTCACTCCCACAACATCTTTGGACAACATGTACAGAGTACCCCAGTGATTGAGGAGAAAGATAAAGTACTAGCCAATTTCTAGTCTGCATTCAGCCAGACTAGAAACTGCAAGGACGAATGAGATAGCTGGCCAAACATGCCAGTGGCTTTGTTAACCTCCTGGGTCGATTATTAAAAGAAAGAAAAATGGAAAGACTTTCAATTATATCACACCTTTCATGACCTCAGGACATTCTAATGCGCTTTACAGCTTACTGAGTACTTTTGGGGTCTAATCACTGTTGCAATGTAGGAAACGCAGCAGCCAATTTTA
Organism: Pristiophorus japonicus; assembly: GCF_044704955.1. Lineage (NCBI taxonomy): Eukaryota > Metazoa > Chordata > Chondrichthyes > Pristiophoridae > Pristiophorus > Pristiophorus japonicus. Next base: position 38,720,121 of record NC_091986.1, on the reverse strand, counting down.
ACACACCACAAACTCCCACAAAAAGCAATGTGATAAAGACCGTATAATCTGTTTTAGTGATGTTGATTGAGTGATAAATATTGGTTGAGGAATAAATATTGGCCACGACATCAGGGATAACTCCCCTGATCTTCTTCAAAATAGCACAGTGGGATCTTTTACTTCCACCTGAGAGGGCAGATGGCTCCTCAGTTTAATGTCTCATCTATTGTTAGTCCATTATTAACTAAGCGAAAGAGTGTTGTCAGCCAAACTTTTCCTTTACTTGATAGGAATGTTGAAGCAGCCTATGTGCTGCTATACTTGAAGGCTTACTGCACGGAGAAGGAGCCAAGCAGTGAAGGCTCCATCAGAAACATGACTCCTAAATGCTAAAATGCAGATGGCAGCAATGAATGAAAGAGCTTGCATTTGTACAGCATCTTTCATGTTCTCAGGACATCACAAAGTACTTTTGAAGTGTAGTCACTTTCTGCTGAGGGTTATCATGTTTTTCAATTATTTCTTTTCAAGTTCGCATATTGCTGATTGAAAGTGCATAAATGCTGATTTGTTTTGTTACAATTAATTATATTGTCCCATTTCTTACCCAAAAATATTGGCCCAAATTTTGCTGGAGTGAGACACGTCATGGCATGCCCCGTTAGTTGGACATGTTTTCTTGCTCTTCAGCTCAAAGAATATTTGCGCCGCAAATTGCTGAAAGTGCAAGCTTCCGGTGCGATGAGGGCAACGCGGTATCTGAGACCTCAGTGAGCGACAGGACCAACAGTCTCTCTCCTAAACCTGTGAGGTTTCAAGATTGAGAGAGAAATAAAGAGAGGGTAATAAAGATTGGATTAAAAATGAAAGAGAGAAAAGAGACAGAAAGGAAAAGTAAGAAAAAAAATAAACATTTTAAATTTTTAAAATCGCTAAGAACAATTTACTATGGCTAGGCCTGAATTGTCAGTTGTGGCTCAGTGAGTTGCACTCTCACCTTTGAGTCCAATGGTTGTGGGTTCAAATCCCACCCCAGGGACTTGAGTGCAAAAATGTAGGCTGACTCTCCACTGGTACCATCTTTTGGTATGAGCTGTTAAACTCAGGCCCTTCTGCCCTCTCAGGTGGATGTAAAAGAATCCAAGGCATTATTTTGACCTTGCTATGTGAAAATCGGTTGCCATGTTTCATACCTTAGTGACTAAACTTCAAAAGTACTTAATTGGCTGTAAAGCGCTTTGGGACGTCCTGAGGTTGTGAAAGGCAGTATATCTTTCTTTCTTTCTTTCTTTCTTTCTTTCTTTCTTTCTTTCTTTCTTTCTTTCTTTCTTTCTTTCTTTCTTTCTTTCTTTCTTTCTTTCCACCCTGCAAATTCTTTTTCTTTAGCTACTTATCCAATTTCCTTTTAAAAGCCACAATTGAATCTGCCTCCACAGTTCTTTCAGGCAGTGCATTCCAGATCCCAACCACTCGCTGCATAAAAATGTTTCTTCTGATGTCACCTTTGGTTCTTTTGCCAAGCACTTTAAATCTGTGTCCTCTGGTTCTCGACCCTTCCGCCAATGGGAACAGTTTCTATCTACTCTGTCCAGGCCTTTCAGGATTTTGAACACATCTATCAGTTCTCCTCTCAACCTTTTCTGTTCTAAGGAGAACAACCCCAGCTTCTCCAGTCTATCCACGTATCTGAAGTCCCTCATAAGAACATAAGAAATAGGAGCAGGAGTAGACCGTTTGGCCCCTTGAGCCCGCTCCACCATTCAATAAGATCATGGCTGAACTAATCATGGGCTCAGCTCCACTTCCCTGCCTGCTCCCCATAACCGTTTGTTCCCTTATTGCTCAAAAATCTGTCTCTCTCCGCCTTAAATATATTCAATGACCCAGACTCCACAGCTCTTTGGGACAGAGAATTCCACAGATTTATAATTCACTGAGAGAAGAAAGTTCTCCTCATCTCAGTTTTAAATGGGTGAGCCATTATTCTGAGACTATGCCCCCTAGTTTAATTTCCCCTACGAGTGGAAATATCCTCTCTGCATCCACCTTGTTGAACACCCTCAGTATCTTATATGTTTCGATAAGATCACCTTTTAGTCTTCTGAACTCCAATGAGTATAGGCCCAACCTACTCAACCTATCTTCAGAAAGTCAATCCCCTCATCTCCGGAACCAACCTAGTGAACCTTCTCTGAACAGCCTCCAATGCAAGTATACCTTCTTTAAATACGGAGACCAAAACTGTACGCAGTACTCTAAGTGTGGCCTCACCAATACCCTGTACAGTTGTAGCAGGATTTCTCTGCTTTTATATTCTATCCCTCTTGCAATAAAGGCCAACATTGCATTTGCCTTCCTGATTACTTGCTGTACCTGCATACTAACTTTTTGTGTTTCGTGCACAAAGAGCCCCAGGTCCCTCTGTACTGCAACACTTAGCAATCCCTGGAATAATTCTCGTAAATCTTTTCTGGACCCTCTCGAAGGCCTTCACATCCTTCCTAAAGTGCTGAACCCAGAATTGGACACAATACTCCTGTTGGAGCCGAACCAGTGTTTTATAAAGGTTCATCATAACATAACTGCAATATATACTTTCCTGTCCTTAAATATACCATACACAATGGCCCAGAATTTGAACCGTGACTTTAGTGCCGCATGCCATCAATAGTGTGTAAATCGTTCAGGTCCGGGCCGCTGTGCCGAATGCCGGGTCAGGGCCTTCAAAGGAGCAGCGTGCGGCCCGACCTGGCATTTGGCACGGCGATGCCAACCTGCAAGAACCATCAACAAATTGGGGCCTTCAAAGGAACATACCACGTCAAGGTCCAGCGCATGCCAGAGAGCGACGGCTGTGAAGAGGGCGATTGGATTGCACATCACCAAGTCGCTGATTGGAGTGTGGGCAGGCACAGCAGGAGCAGCAAGGTTAGGGTGCCAGTGCATCAAGTGATCAGGGCCCAGGAGAGGCGAGGGCCCAAGGGCAGCACGGGCCAGCCCACACTGCGATATGTGTGTGCACTAGGTCCGTGCAGCAGAGCTGGTCTCCAGTTGTCTTGGTTAATCCTTGCCACTGGACCAAGACCTAGCTCTGTCAAGCCCGTCTGGTGGCTGGTGTGTAACGGCCACCACATGTTAAAAAAATCCACACACAGGCATCTTCCACCTTTCAGTATGTATTTCTGGACCTGGAATATTCGGTCCTTCGTTGAAACACCTGTGAACTGATCCCTTTTTGGCGTGGAAGCAAGTCATCCTCGTTTCGAGGGACCGCCTATGATGATGATGATGATGTAAATCGTTTAGCAATTTGTGGCAATTCGCAATTCACGGGATACATCTTCCTCGCCACATGTTACTGGCCGATTTGTACTTTAGTAAACGCAGCACCATAAGCCTCACCGTTATTTTGGCAGCAAATTCTGGGCCAGTATGTGTTGTACAGATGACTAATACAAGGAGGGAGACGTATATTGAGATTAGAATGGTCTTTTAGTGTATCAGGGCTTGACTGGTTAGATGCAGGGAGGATGTTTCCCCTGGCTGGGAGTCTAGAACACGGGGTCACAGTCTCAGAATAAGGGGCCATCCATGAGATGAGGAGAAATTTCTGTACTCAGAGGGTGGTGAATCTTTGGAATTCTCTACCCCAGAAGGCTGTGGAGGCTCAGTGGTTGAGTATATTCAAGCCAGAGATCGATAGATTTTTGGATATTAAGGGAATCAAGGGATATGGGGATAGGGCAGAAAAGTGGAGTTGAGGTAGAAGAACAGCCATGATCTTATAAAATGGAGGAGCAGGCTTGAGGGGCCGAATGGCCTACTCCTGTTCCTATTTCTTATGTTTTTATGTACATTTAAGGACAGCAAAGTACATGTTCTGTGCACGACAGCTGATTTAAAGTTAGGTTGTCGATAAAACGTACAACACCATACCTATATCTTGATAATCATTTAAAATTATTTCAAATAAGTCAGCAAAACCTCGCTCTTTCAATTCCCAACTGGAGTATAAAGGTTATCTCTGTAAACACTTTCTAATGGACTGGAGCTATCAAACCATAGTTTAAACAGGTCTTTCCACTGGCCATGTTTAGCATTCCTAAAATGCAAGGAAACATTCCAATTTGGTACATTTCATCAATGTAATTACCAGTCTAATTGTTGTTTAATTACTTCAGTCGCAACCTTTATTACCCATAATAAATTATATGGTGACTCCAATTAACACACCAGCTATAGATAAACTATTAATTTATAGTGCCAAATATAAACAATTAGTTAACCCACCCACGACTGAACTAGCTTCTGAAATAGCACTTTATAAAATTTGCCACTGATCTTTAACACAGCCTTACAGATGAATAAAACAAGGGGGAGGTATATATTGAGATTAAGATTATCCTTTCGTGTATTAGAGAGTTTATTCATCTGAGCAAATGTGACAGCTGTAATTAGCAATGGCAGTGCCCGATTGAGGGAAGTATATTAACTAAAATACTTGGAAAAACTCCCTGCTCCTCTTTTTTTATTATTGATTCATGGGATGCAGTCATCGCTGGGAAGACCAGCATTTATTGCCCATCACTAATTATCCTTAAATGAGTGGCTTGCCAGGCCATTATCAGAGGGTTGTTAAGAGCCAGCCCCCTCCTAGGTGGCGTGCGCTGGCGACGTATTTCTTCCGCCAGCGGTACAGCCTCAACTACGACACGCAGCTCCTGTTTGTGAGCTTGGGGGGGCGTCAGGGGGCGTCGAGGGGCTGCCTGTCTTTTATCAGGAACTCATCAGGGTCTGGAACAAAGTCTCCACCAAGCGCAGCTCTCCACCGGCTGGAGTGGCGGCTGTCCTGCAGGAGCCGCTGCTCAGGAATCCGTACCTCCACAACCGAGGTTTTAGGTGGCAGTCGGACGAGAGGGCTGTGGCTGGCGAGGTGACCAGGTCAGGGACATGCTCGATGGCGGAGGAGCGGGCTGGATGGCGTCAGACACGCTGGCACCTAAATTCGTCCGACGTCCGCCGCGCGGCTGATGCCATCGAGTCGCTAAAAACAGCTCTGGGCCCTGACTCCGTTAGGTGTGCCGAGGAGACTCAAGCACGTGGGGCGATCCCATCCGAACTGACCCCCGTCTGGATGGAATTCCTCATTGGCGCCAAACCCCGGAACCTCCCTCGAGCACCGGCGCCTCACATCTTGAGCCGCCTCGGGGAAATCCCCTCCGTGCCTTTCAGTTCTGCGGGGAGGGGTTTCCTGTACGGGCTGCTCCTGCACACTCTCAACTTTGCCATCCTCGTCTGCCGTCCGGACACGCCATGGCGCACCATCTTGCCATCCGGAGGAGGCGGGGGTCCCCGATGGAGTGCACTCTACACGGGAGTCCTCCCACTGTTTATCAGGGACTTGGCCTGGAGGGTGGTGCACGGAGCAGTCCCGTGCAATAAATTTTTAAGTCGGTTCACGGGCTCCCAGGCCGCCTGCAATTTCTGCGGTCTGGAAGAGTCCGTGTTCCACGTTTTTATTGAATGTATGAGGTTGCAGCCCCTGTTCCATTATTTAAAGGGGCTGCTCCTCAATTTCTGGTTGCACTTCAGTCCCACACTCCTGATCTTTGGGCACCCTGTGCAGAGGGGAGCGGGTAGGTCCGAAGGCCTCCTCGTAGGACTGCTCCTGGCACGGCCAAGGGTGCCATCAGCCGGTCCAGGCAGCGGGCGGTCGAGGGGGTCGTTCAACCTGACTGCCTGCCTCTCTTCCGCGTCTTCATCCGGGCCACGGTGTCCTTGGAGATGGTGCATGCGGTGTCCACCGGCACACTCGCGGCCTTCCGTGAGAGGTGGGCGCCGGAGGGACTGGAGTGCATCGTTACCCCCGGCAACCAAATTTTTATTTGATTTTATATGTTTTAAAGTTTAATTTGTTTTAATTGCCGGTTTTAGTGTCCCTCTCCCCTTTTATAGGGGGCACTTGTAAAATATATCATTTTAATGCCCCAAAAAATCACAAAAAAACCCACAAAAAAAACAAAAACATTTTTTTTTAAAAGAGGGCAGTTAAAAGTGTCTAGAGTGTCCCCCAGATCGGGGGGCACTTGATCTAATGTTTATTTTGTCCCCCCCTGAAGAGTTGTTAATAGCCAGCCACATTGCTGTGTGTCTGGAATCACATATAGTACAGACCGGATAAAGGACAGCAGATTTTGTTCCCTAAAGCTCATTAGTGATAGGTCTTTACAATGGTCACCATTACTGATATTAGCATTTTATTCTATATAACGCCTTTAACGTAGTAAAACATCCCAATCTGCTTCACAAGCTTTATCAGACAAAATTTAAAGCTGAGCCATATAAGGAGATATTGGGAAAGGTGACCAAAAGCTTGGTCAAAGAGGTAGGTTTTAAGGAGCGTCTTAAATGAGGAGAGAGAGGCAGAGAGGTTTAGGGAGCTTGGAGCCCAGACAGCTGAAGGCACGGCCGCCAATGGTGGTTCGAAGTAAATCAGGGATACGCAAGAGGCTTGAATTGGACGAGTGCAGATATCTTGGAGGGTTGTGTGGCTGGAAGAGGTTACAGAGATAGGGAGGGGTGAGGCCATGGAGGGATTTAAACACAAGGATGTGAATTTTAAATTTAGGCATTGCTGGACCAGGAGCTAATGTACCATAAAAAAACAGTCTCACTAAGCCACAAAGAGCCTGGATTTGGAGTCCCTTTCTGTTTTGTTTCCTATTTCATCCCTTCTGAAAATAATTATTTCAAAACTCAATTTTCTTTCTTTGTTTTTTTATTTTGCCTCATTCTTCCCTCACATGTTTATCTTGAACTATTCTATTTTTGTTTACTTTGATAAATTTCCAAATTAATGTTCCTTCTTTTTTCCTGAAATAAACTCTCAGGGAGTTGAGCACATAAATCTAGGCTGAAATTCCAGTGCAGTGCTGAGGGAGTGCTGCACTGTTGGAGGTGCCTTCTTTTGGATAAGACGTTAAACCGAGGCCCCGTCTGTTTTCTCAGGTGGACGTAAAAGATTCTGCGGCAGTATTTTGAAGAAGAGCAGCGGAGTTATCCCCTGTGTCCTGGCCAATATTTATCCCTCAATCAACACAACAAAAACAAATAATCTGGTCATTATCACATTGCTGTTTGTGGGAGCTTGCTTGTGCGCAGATTAGCTGCCGTGTTTCCTACATTACAACAATGATTACACTCCAAAAATAGTTCATTGGCTGTAAAGCACTATGAGAAGTCCGGTGATCATGAAAGGTGCTTTAGAAATACAAGTCTTTCTTTTTCTTTTTAACTCCAGAAAATATAACCCTGATCATTTTCTAAATCGCCTCCCCCAATGAAGGACATTGACAAAAAAAAATAAGAAGGCCTTGAATTTCTTGAACGCCACAAAACCTGCCGGTGCCACAGTCGGCAGCTGTCTAAAATGGTGGCCTGACAGGACTGAAGAATTTGCACTGGGGACTAATTAGCATTAGCCCAGGGCTAAACTCACTGTGCAACGCTGTCCTGGTGGCATTTGTCCCAGCACGAGGCCCCAATATAGCGTGCATGTAGTGTCATTGCAGATAGAACAGCCTTCTCTGTCGGCCTCTTAAAGGGCAATGCCTTTGAAGTGAAAAAAAAATCATGTAAAAATAGATGGTTTTTAGCCCTTACAGCTCAACTGCCATCTGAAAAAAAAATACTTTAAAATAATTACCAGATGGGAATCTTCAGCTCTTAAAGCTGAATTTCCTTCTGCACCTAAAAAATTGATAAAGGTACTTCTGCACTAACACAAATGGCACAGCAAGCCAAGGAAGGGACATTCAGTCAGCACTCCAGCTTTATGCAGTGGGACAACATTGCAAGGAGGTCCTCTACGCACAGGGACCAGAAAGCCCTCCAGAAAGAATGATATGAGACCACATCATTGAGGCTGTCACTGCCAGCACCTCCATGACCTGGCTCCACTGCCCAAAGAAGCATCATGGCCTCAGACCAGTGGTCAAGATCAGTGAATGCATCTTCAAAGGCCATCTCCCACCAACTGCAAAACTAGCCTTACAAACTCCTCAATGCGTGACTCCACCCCGCCCAACATCACTCAACTACCAACAATCTGCAAAACACCTCCCATGCCTGGCTTCACCTCACCCCTTTGAAGGAGACGGTACTGGCCATTCTTGGCAGAGGAATGGCTGAGTCCTTGGCCATGGGCAGGGTTGAAAGGATACAAGGTGCTGCGATCTTCATACGTTATGCTCATTCTCGCACGCACCTCTTGCTTTCCTGCCCTCCCCTCACCACATTTCTCATTTCACACACCCAAGAAATACAGCCTGCTCAGTCAGTGGTTGACCAAGAAGAGGGAGAGGAGAGTGAATAAGAAGAAGAAACATGTCACTGGATTTCACACTCCCAGTCACCAGCTCCTCAAGGTCGACCAGCAAGGCTATTGGCAATGTCCCTCACTGAAAGTCAGCAGTCTTCCACCAGCCATACTGCCACCACTGGGGTAGTACTATGTGATATCAGTAGAATAGGCTAAGTCACATGCAAGACACTAAGGCAATGCATAAGGGTGATTTATTGATTGATTGATGTCATATTGGATGGATAGATGTATAAAGTTGGATTTGGAAGTTTGCTTTGTGATGGCATTTATTTCAGCATTGTGGCCAAGAGGACTCTATGATGGTTAGTAACAGAGGGAAGTTAAGGTGTGGGACTAATGTTAAAAGGGGAATTGGGGTTGTGGCCACTGGTGTCGCAGGCAGATGATTCCATCCTGGATATCCTAGCCAGAAAGGGGTATCAGGTTTGCATCCTCCTCTTCTGCTTCCTCCTCTTCTGCTTCCTTCTCTTCTGATTCATCGTCTTCTGCTTCCTTCTCTTCTGCTTCCTCCTGTTCTGCCTCTTCCTCTTCTGTGTCTTCCTCTTCTACACCTTCCCTTTTCCTCTGTGAGCATATATTGTAAAATTGAAATAAAAGCATAATGAGACCTGAGACATGAATTCTGTTTCTCTCTCCATGGATGCTACTGACCTGCTGAGTATTTTCAGTATTTTCAGTCTTCTCAGAGGCCTTCATTTACCATCCGAGGCCTTGTAAACATTCAGCAGCACTCCTGGCAGACTTAAAAAAAACTTTTAACGAGATGAGAATTATTTTATGCAGTGTGTTGTTGTGATCTGGAAAGCACTGCTTGAAAGAGTAGTGGAAGTCAATTCAATAGTAACTTTCAAAAAGTTGAATGGATATATAAAGAAAGGCAGAAGAAAGAACTTTCATTCATATAGTGCCTTTCACGACTTCAAGACATCCGATACTTGAAGGGGAAAAAGATTGCAGGGCTATGGGGAAAGAGCAGGGAGTGGGGGGACGAGGGAGTGGGGGGGAAGGGTCGAGTGGAACTAATTGAATAGCTCGTTCAAAGAATCGGCACAGTCAAAATTGGCCGAATGGCCTCCTTCTGTGCTCTATGATTTTTGCATAAAAGGATCTTCTAGTTTTCCCAAAGTGCGCACTGTAAATTCTGCTGTAGCACTGGAATGCCCAATCATTTTTTCTGTGCCAGCAGCTCACCCACATCGATAATGGTGCTCACCCTGGAAATACATGCAGGGTTAATGGAGCAATGGTGTTCTTGCAGCACTGTCCAATGCCCGATCAGAAAAGCTAGGAGTTGTGTGACAGAGATCCCTCCCTCTGTGAAGTGCTTGTTCTATCACTGTTCTTATCACCATCTAAATTTCACAGCATGTTATGCAGGGCTCTATCTAAAGGGAAATCTGTAGCATAGGTGATGCACTGTATGCATAAAGGGCTTATCTTCGCACGTGCTATATATAATTGCAATTTCAGCTTCTAAAAATCAAATAATGATAGATAATTAATATGGCTGTTGTGCAGATTACTGATAACTGACATTTCATCAAAGCATAGTTGAAGCAGATTCGACAAGAGGGGGGAGTCCCCAGAACGCATGTCACACAGACACTATTGATTGCTGCATAACTGGTCTGTTTAATGGCCACATGGCCACATTAGTCTAATTCTGCTACTCATTATTTATCTCTCTGACTGCATGTCTGTGTGTTTTGATACATGGGGCCTCAAATTTCTGACATGGGTATGGTAGCATAGTGGTTATGTTACTGGACTAGTAATTCAGCAACCTGGACTAATGAAGTAGAGATATGAGTTCAAATCCCACCATTACAGCTGGGGAATTTAAATTGGAATAAATTAAATAAATCTGGAATTAAAAAAAATAATGCTAGTATCAGTAATATACTGTATAAAATACCTTACCTGGTTGGGTCTATATGTGACTGCAAACCTAAAGTAAAGTGTTTGACTCTTAACTGTTCTCTGATCTAGACTTCAAAGGTTAAGGTACAAGGAGAGGTTACACAAATTAGGGATGTATCCCCTAGAATTTCAAAGGTGAAGGAGTGATTTGATCGAACTTTCTAAGATATTTAGGGTAGATAGAGATAAACTATTTCCGCTGGTTGAGGAGTCTAGGACGAGGAGCACAGTCTAACAATTAGAGCCAGACCTTTTAGGAGTGAAATTAGGAAACACTTCTACACACAAAGGGTGGTAAAGGTTTGGAACTTTCCTCCGCAAATGGCAAAGGTCAATTGTAAATTTGAAACCGGCGATTGTTAGCTTTCTTTTCACCAAAGGTATTAAGGGATATGGGCCAAAGGCAGTTATATGGAGCTAGGTTGCAGATTAGCCATGATCTCATTGAATGACGGAACAGGCTCAAAGGGCTGAATGGCCTCCTCCTGTTCCTATGTTCCGAGATGGCCACGCAAGTTGTATTCAAGAAAGCGGTTCACCACCATCTTCTCAAGGACAATTAGGGATCGGAAATAAATGCTGGCCTTGTTAGGGTTGCCACCTTCCCATGAAAGAAAAAAGAAAGAAAATGATCAAAACATTATGAATGTATGAGAACAGGCAACCAGTAGGTATTATGCCACTTGATTAACAGTTGTTTCGCTTTTTTAATTGTAGTTTGTCCACAAAAGAAATTGGGCAACACTTAGGCAATCTGCTTTGTTGTTTTTAATAACAGAAGTTACTGTGAATATAGTTCAAATAGTTTTTCTCTTTGCTATTTTCATCACACTTGATGGTCACAGCTATCTTGAAAGGGAATTGGCCTTGGGTTTTCTCCTCTCGAGGGTTTCTAACTCCGGCTGGATGTATTCCTGGAGGTTTCATCACATGACTTCCATCCAACTGCCCCGCCTCCACGCTCCCCCCCATTGGTCGCCCAACATGTCCATTCTCACTCCGCATCGCCTTCCCATGTAGTCGGCCATCCAGCACTTCGAGTCTGCTCCACCATTCAATTAAATCATGGCTTGATCTGTATCTCAGCTCCATCTACCCACCTTGGTTCCATAAACCTTAATACCCTAACATAACAAAAATCTATCCATCTTAGTTTTGAAATTTACAGACAAAATAGTTTATCTCTATCTACCCTATCAATTCCTTTAACCACCTTTAAACACCTCAATGAGAGCAGCCCTTAATCATATATACTCTAACCCTAACCTATCCTTATAGTTTAATCCTTTTAGCCCCAGTTTCTTAAAAGATAGCTGAGAAAAATGGTCTACTAAGGGCAGAATAAAGCTGAGGCATGTAGCAGAGAGTGACAGACTCTGGTATATATATATATATATATAAATATGTGAATGGGCAGAGAGTGTTGGTAAATGAGATTGTGTGGGGGGTGGGGTGGCAAACAGTGGGTGAAAACATTAAGTTCTAGAGGTTGAATATTTAAGGGAAGGGGGTCTGGGATACAAAACGTCACATAAGGCAGGATAAGAGTATTCTAGAGGAAGACAAAGGGATAGACATGTTCAGTTTGTTTTCTTTAGAATCCTTTGTTTAGTTTTATTGCTGGCTGGAACAAATACTGTGCAACTTGATAGAGAATTGACTTTAAGAAGTCACACTACAGCTTCATATTCATCTCTAAATAGTTTCACCACAATCAGCATCAGTTGGCATAGACCATGTTTGGTCCTATGCACTTTGATGAAATGCCAATAACTGGATTCTGTGGACGAGCCCTTCAAATGTTAAAAGTGCTTCAATTACAGAAAGAAAGAAAGAACTTGCATTTAAATGCACCTTTCATGACCTCAGGATGTCCCAGAAATGCTTTACAGCTAATCAAGTACTTTTCTGAAGGTGCAGTCACTGTTTGTAATGCAAGAAACGCGGCAGCCAATATGTCACAGTCATATCCCATAATCAGCAATGAGGCAAATGACCAAGCAATCTGTTTTACTGATGTTGTTTGAAGGATAAATATTGGCCAGGACACCGAGGGTGAACTCTCCTGCTCTTCTTCGAAATAGTGCTGTGGGATATTTTACGCCCACCTGAGAGGGCAGATGGGGCCTCGGTTTAACACTTCATCCGAAAGGACGGCACCTCCGACAGTGCTATCAGTCTTTTAAGAGAGAAAAGTGCTTCACACTGACAGAACCCCACAGGCAACTTTCCGGTTAAACATAAATGCACATATAATGAAAGACGCCTTTCATCTTCTACCATAACTGCAATGCGTGCTACAAAGGTCTGCTTTCTTAGATCAAGCGGTGAGCTTTTATGATCACAGGTTTGCAGCTGTCACAACGTAACCCATAACAGCAAAGTCAGGAGTCTTATTGCAACATAAGACTTTCTCCCTTTAAGAAATGGTTCTTTAAAAAGCATTCAATTTACGGTTGAAGAAAATTATGGTTAGAAATTCAATATCGCCCAGCTTGGAGGCAGTAGCAGTTGGGAGATGTGAGACTTAGCGGCAGGCGCTGAAACCTTGCCCTCTCCAAAAATTTGGGGTTACTGCTCCCAGAAGGAAGTGGAGCATTAAATCACGTACTCCACTTCCTTCCTGAAGTACTATCGAGGCAGACGCCTCATCAGCGCTGCACACTGGGCCGTGCAACAGCTCCGCGTCCGAGGGGCCCTTCCCTCACTTAAAGGGAAGGGCCCACGCTGCAGGCTCTGCAAAGTAAAGAGGGACCTACCTGGACCACCATGCAGCGGGGCTGGCACGCGATCAGCCCGGCACTTAAGCAGCATGATGGGCTGAGCAATCGCGGCCAGGACCCCACGAAGAAACCTGATCAGCAGCACTAACAAGAAGGTAAGTGTTTAAAACATTTTCCCTTCGCCTTTAATCATCGCTCTTGCAGCTGCCACTGTTTTCGCCGAGTGCTGCTGTAGGGGGCGAAACTGAATTTCGGGGCCAGGGCGCTAACAGGGTGATGCGCGCGGCGATGATGTCACGATCTCCGGCAAAGCTGTATCGCGCCGCTAAACTCCTGCCCAATATGGCGGGAGGCGTTAACAGCGCCGTGCTCGGTCGGTAACACATTTGCACTCCGTTAGCGCCTCTCGGGGACGTTAATGGGAGGGACAAATGAGTTGAATTTCTAGCCCTTAAGGTTTTTCTTGATTATATTTTATTTTAATGCTGACACCCACTATCCATGGTACAAAAGACATTTTATTCTTTAAACAATTTATCATCAAGGCAAGCACTACTGATAATTTGTTTTAAGTTTTCATGCCGGTCTATCAATGTGGTCTCAATGTCTATTGTTTGCTTTCTCTGGGCAATTTAATTCATCCCTTGTCCCGGAATCCACCACTTTATCCATGACTTGTAATGTTAATCCTATAATCACCCATTTAATCTCTTTAAATGGAACAAGACTCCTGCTGCGCACAAAGCCAGCAAGCAAAATTCATGCAAAGTAAAATTAGCTACTGAACCAAATTCTAATCCCTTGCGGTGTAAATTAACTCAAACTTATAATTGATTAGTCCAGTTACTGTAGCAAATATGGAAGTACACAATGAAATATTTTGGACACCAGATAAGCCTCCATTAAGTTGATTAAATTAATTTTCAAAAGCAAAATTGTGCAATGAGATACTACAGAGTGCTAGCAGAGAGGTCAATAAATAGGGGGCATAGATTTAAAGTAGTTGGTAGAAGGATTAGAGGGGAGATGAGGAGACATTTTTTCACCCAGAGGGTGGTGGGAGTCTGGAACTCACTGCCTGAAAGGACGGTAGTGGCAGAAACTCTCATCAAATTTAAAAGGACTTGGATGTGCACTTAAAGAGCTGTAACCTGCAGGGCTATTGACCTGGTGCTGGGAGGCGGGATTAGGTTGGTTAGCTCTTTTTCGACCGTCACGGACATGATGGGCCGAATGGCCTCCTTCTTTGTCATAATTTTTCTACGATTCTATGGGCTAAACTTTCCCGATTGCCCGCCCAGAAAAAACGCTAACATTTGGTAAGTAATGCTGGTGAAAATTTTCACTTTTAAGTTAAAACTAATTAAAACAAATCACCCAGCGAGAAAATGGATCTTGCACTATTGTTCTCGGCGGTTAAGGGGAAACTAAGTAAAATGGGTGTTTAAAAAAAAATTTAGTCCAAGGCTGCTGTTGGGCCTAGGGGGGGGGGGGGGGGGGGGGAGGAACTTAAAAAAACATTTTCACTCAAAAAAAAGTTAGAAAACATTCCTAAGACACTTTTACACATAATCGCCATTTTAAAATTTAAAAGAAAATAAAGAACCTTTAACTTACCTTTCTTTGCAGAATACTCACCTATAGCCCTGTTTAAGCAGCTTTTAAAGAGCGGTTCACTCGGCGATCTGGACGGGCTTCCATTGAGACAAAACTTACGCCTTGGCGATTTTCTCGGCGGTGCACGTTGGCGGTTTGGTCCCAGTAGGCGTTTTCAGATTTGGGCGATACCATTGAAAAACAAAAGGGGGAAACTTTCGCCGGGCGGAAAAACAGCTGTACCACCGAGAAAATCGCCGAGAACCTGCCGAAAATGAATGGAAAGTTTAGCCCTATGATTCTACACTTGGCAGAAATTTTGGACTCTGTAAATCAAGATGACCTTACATGCTGGCCCTGAAATTGCGGTCTCTCTGGGTGCGTACGATGTGCGCATGCGCTCGAAGAGGCTCCGCAAGTTCCGGGTTTAGATGCGCAAAGTGCATGCGCCGAAACCTGGCACTTGCGATCTGTCAAAATGCCTTTTGACAGAGCCAATGCATCCCCGGGAGAATGGCCTTCGTGAGTGGAGATTTGTGCTATTTGCCCAACTCTTGTCCAGAAAAGTCCTTAAAACCCTTCCGCCTGGAAAATCCCTGTCCGTTAAGGAAAGTTTATTTTTAACCCTATTAAAACATTTTTAAAACATTTTCAATAAAATATTTTTTTTCCTAAAACATTTAATTTAATTTAATTCAGTTTCAATTAATTTTAAATTGTAAGGTGTTCTTTTTAGTTATTGTGTTATGTTTCTGTGTTTTGAGGGGTATTCTCATTGATAGTAATGGGAGCTCGTACAAACAGAACTCACCATTATTATTAGTGAGTATATTATACAGGTTGAACCTCCCTTTTCCAGAACTCCCTCATCCGGAACCACCCCTCATCCAGTTCACGGGGTTGGAGGTAATATATTAGCATGGATAGAGGATTGGCTAACTAACAGAGAACAGAGAGTTGAGATAAATGGTTCATTCTCTGATTGGCAACCAGTAACTAGTGGGGTGCCGCAGGGATCAGTGCTGGGACCGCAACTATTTATAATCTATATTAACGGCTTGGAAGAAGGGACTGAATGTAATGTAGTCAAGTTTGCTGACAATACAAAGATGGGAGGAAAAGCAATGTGTGAGGAGGACGTAAAAAATCTGCAAAAGGACACAGACATGCTAAGTGAGCGGGAAAAAAAATTATCAGATGGAGTATAATGTTGGTATAATAATGTGTGAGGTCATGCACTTTGGCAGAAAAAAAATCAAAGAGCAAATTATTATTTAAATGGAGAAAGATTGCAAAGTGCTGCAGTACAGTGGGACCTGGGGGTACTTGTGCATGAAACACAAAAGGATAGTATACAGTGATAAGGAAGGCCAATGGTATCTTGGCCTTGATTGCAAAAGGGACGGAGTACAAAAGCAGGGAAGTCTTACTACAGCTATATAAGATATTGGTGAGGCCACACCTGAAATACTGCGTGCAGTTTTGGTTTCCATATTTACGAAAGGATATGCTTGCTTTGGAGGCAGTTCAGAGAAGATTCACCAGGTTGATTCCCAGGATGAGGGGGTTGACTTATGAGGAATTCTGTGGAATTCACTGCCTCAGAGAGCTGTGGAAGCTGGAACATTAAATAAATTTAAGACAGAAATAGACAATTTCTTAAATGATAAGGGAATAAGGGGTTATGGGGAGCAGGCGAGGAAGTGGAGCTGAGTCCATGATCAGATCAACCATGACCTTATTGAATGGCGGAGCAGGCTCGAGGGGCTGTAAGGTCTACTCCTATTCCTATTTCACATGTTCTTATGTTCTCATGTTCTCGATCAAGGCACTTAAGAATTCACTGCTTAAGGTGATGAAGGTGTGGACAAGGATTGCGAGTCCTGAGGTCGGTGAGGTAGGCTATCAGCCAGCGGTGCTCTCAGGTTTGAAAAAGGTGGCTTTAAAATCTCAGCTTAGGGTTGTGCTGAGGTTACACATCACCAGCTTCGGCATGGGTTTGACCTGAAGCACAATGAATGCAAGAACTAAAGAAAGAAAGACTTGCATTTACCTTTCACGACCAAGCGCTTTACAGCCATTGTAGTACTTTGGGAGTGTGGTCACTTTTGTAATGTCGGAAATGCAGCCACCAACTTGTGCACAGCAAGTTCCCACAAACAGCAATGTGATTGTTATGTATGTGAACATTACCAATGTGTAAGACTTGCCACCAGGGGGTGCACCTGTGGGAGACCCAAGAGTCACCTGCACACCCTGGACAAGCAGGTATAAAAGGCAGTCTACCATGCTGCCTCTTCACTCTGGAGTTACAATAAAGAGACAAAGGTCACAACAGTTTGAGCTTAAGATATAGAGTCTTGTGGAGTTATTCTAAGCGTAATAATTGGCGACGAGTAGCAGATCACGAACTTTCACGCAGTTATGGCTGCCGTTGGTATTCTTGAGAGATTTGTTGAGGGTGATGATTGGGAAGCCTTCATTGAGCGCCTTGACCAGTACGTCGTGGCCAACGAGCTGGAAAAAGCAGAAACCCGCAATCAAGTGCAGGGCGATTCTCCTCACCGTTTGCAGGTCGACAATATATGACCTCATCAAAAATCTGCTAGCACTGAGGAAACCAACGAACAAGACATATGAAGAATTGTACCCAATGGTTCGGGAACACCTCAAGCCGAAGGAGAGCATCTTGATGGCCAGGTATGGCTTTTATATGCACCACCGCTCTGAGGGCAGGACGTGGCGAGCTATGTCACTGACCTAAGATGCCTTGCGGGGCCGTGCATATTTGCTGGATTTTTGGGGGAAGTGTTGCGGGACTTCTTCGTGCTTGGAATCGGTCACGAGGTCATTCTTCGCAACCTGCTGTCTGCCGAATCCTTACATCTGAGCAAGGCCATCACGATAGCCCAGGCTTTTATGTCCACAAACGATAACACTAAACAGATATCATTGCAGCATTGGAACTCGCCAGCAAGTACTGTGCATAAAATAATGCCTTCAGCAGGCAGAACTGTACATGCAGGGCCTACACGCCCGCAGAGGCCAGACCTAGGATGACTCGGGGTCCGCCGTGGAGCATGAATGCGAATACATTCGCACCGTGTTGGTGCTGCGGGGTAATCATCGAGCCCATCAATGTTAATTAAAGCACTACGTGTGCAAGAGCTGTGGAACAATGGGGCATCTCCAGCGAATGTGCAGACGTGCTGTGACTCACCAAGTGGCAGAGTGGGCAGAAGATGACCGATCCGGCGCGGATCACGCTGAACGAGTAAGAGAGGCAACTCAACCTGAGGCTGAAGAGGAAGTGTATGGGGTACACACCTTCACCACCAAAAGCCTTCCGATAATGTTAAAAGTCAAATTAAACGGCATTCCAGTTTCCATGGAATTGGACACGGGGACGAGTCAGTCAATTATGAGCCAGAAGGCTTTTGAGAAACTGTGGGGCAACAAGGCACAAAAGCCAAAACTAAGCTTGATTCACACAAAGCTGCGCACTTACACCAAAGAGCTCATACCAGTCATTGGCAGTGCAGCAGTGAAGGTATCGTACGATGGAGCTGTGCATGATTTACCACTATGGTTTGTACCAGGCGATGGCCCAACGTTGTTCGGCAGAAGCTGACCAGGAAAGATCCGATGGAACTGGGACCACATCAAAGCACTGCCTTTGGAGGATGATGCCACTTTTTAAAAAAGGAGGGAGAGAGAAAACGGGTAATTATAGACTGGGTAGTCTGACATTGGTAGTGGGGAAAATGTTGGAATCAATTATTAAAGATGAAATAGCAGCGCATTTGGAAAGTAGTGACAGGATTGGTCCAAGTCAGCATGAAGTGGAAATCATGCTTGACAAATCTTCTAGAAGTTTTTGAGGCTGTAACTAGTAGAGTGGATAAGGGAGAACCAGTGGATGTCATGTATTTGGACTTTCAAAAGGCTTTTGACAAGGTCCCACACAAGAGATTGGTGTGCAAAATTAAAGCACATGGTATTGGGGGTAATCTACTGACGTGGATAGATAGCTGGTTGGCAGTGACTAGTGGGGTACCACAAGGTTCAGTGCTGGGACCCCAGCTATTTACAATATACATTAATGATTTAGATGAAGGAATTGAATGTAATATCTCTAAGTTTGCAGATGACACTAGGCTGGGTGGCCTTTTGAGCTGTGAGGAGGATGCTAAGAGGCTGCAGCATGACTTGGACAGGTTAGGTGAGTGGGCAAGTGCATGGCAGATGCAGTATAATGTGGATAAATGTGAGGTTATCCACTTTGTTGCAAAAACACAATGGCAGAATATTATCTGAATG
This sequence comes from Pristiophorus japonicus, assembly GCF_044704955.1. NCBI lineage: Eukaryota > Metazoa > Chordata > Chondrichthyes > Pristiophoridae > Pristiophorus > Pristiophorus japonicus. The sequence continues at coordinate 38,701,197 of NC_091986.1, read as the reverse complement.
ATTAGGAAAAGGGAAGGTGCAATGAGACCTGGGTGTCATGGTACATCAGTCATTGAAAGTTGGCATGCAGGTGCAGCAGGCGGTGAAGAAAGCAAATGGTATGTTGCCTTTCATAGCTAAGGAATTTGAGTATAAGTGCAGGGAGGTCTTACTGCAGTTGTACAGGGCCTTAGTGAGGCCTCACCTGGAATATTGTGTTCAGTTTTGGTCTCCTAATCTGAGGAAGGACATTCTTGCCATTGAGTGAGTGCAGCGAAGGTTCTCCAGACTGATTCCTGGGATGGCAGGACTGACATATGAGGAGAGACTGGATCTACTGGGCCTGTATTCACTGGAGTTTAGAAGGATGAGAGGAGATCTCATAGAAACATATAAAATTCTGACGGGACTGGACAGGTTAGATGCAGGAAGAATGTTCCCGATGCTGGGGAGGTCCAGAACCGGGAACATAGTCTAAGGATAAGGGGTAAGCCAGTTAGGAGTGAGATGAGGAGAAACCTCTTCACTCAGAGAGTTATTGACCTGTGGAATTCTCTACCGCAGAGAGTTGTTGATGCCAGTTCATTGGATATATTCAAGAGGGAGTTAGATATGGGCCTTACGGCTAAAAGGATCAAGGGGTATGGAGAGAAAGCAGGAAAGGGGTACTAAGGTGAATGATCAGCCATGATCTTATTGAATGGTGGTGCAGGCTCGAAGGGCCAAATTGCCTGCTCCTGCACCTATTTCCTATGTTTCTATGTAACACCCCCAAACACTTGCACAACCTGGAAGATGTTCTCACGCGACTGGGCAGAGTTGGACTCAGGCTGAAACACTCCAAGTGTGTTTTCCTGGCGCCAGAGGACGAATTTCTGGGGAGAAAGATTGCAGCAGACTGAATCAGACCAACGGACTCCAAGACGGAGGCCATCAAGAATGCTCCCAGACCACAGAATATGATGGAGCTGCATTCGTTCCTGGGACTGCTCAACTATTTTGGTTACTTTCTACCAGGGTTGAGCACTTTGCTGGAACAATTGAATTTATTGCTACGCAAAGGTGACAACTGGGTTTGGGGTAGAGCTCAAGAGACAGCCTTTAACAAGGCCAGAAACCTGCTATGTTCCAACAAGTTACTTGTATTGTATGACCTGTGTAAACGTTTAGTAGTAGCTTGTGATGCATCTTTGTACGGGGTCAGTTGTGTGTTACAGCAAGCCAATGGGTCAGGCAAATTGCAACAGGTTGCATATGCTTCCAGAAGCTTATCTAAGGCTGAAAGAGCCTACAGACTGATTGAAGAAGAAGCTTTCGCTTGCGTATACAGGTTTAAGCAAATGCACCAATGCACCAATACCGATTTGGGCTCCAGTTCGAGCTCGAAACCAACATCAAGCCGCTCATTCATTGTTCTCAGAAAGCAAAGGTATTAACACCAATGTTTTGTCCCGCATCCAAAGATGGGCACTAACGTTATCTGTGTATGATTATGTCATCCGCCACAGACCAGGTACTGAGAACTGTGCCGATGCCCTCAGTCGGATCCATTGTCCACCACTGGGGTGGAAATGGCGCAACCCGCAGACTTGCTCCTTGAAACGGATGCTTTTGAGAGTGAGGGGTCACCCGTCATGGCTCGCCAGATCAGGACCTGGATTAGCCAGTACCCTGTACTATCACTAGTAAAAAACTGTGTCCTCAATGGGAGCTGGTCGACGGTCCCAGGAGAAATGCAAGACGAAATTAAGCCGTTCCACCGACACAAGGACGAATTGTCCATCCATTCGCCCTGCCTCCTATGGGCCAAAAAAAGGCAGGGAAACGTTTATACGCTACTTTCACAGAATCCACCCAGGCATAGTCACGATGAAGGCTATCGCCAGCTCGAATGTTTGGTGGCCCAGCATTGACTTGGAATTGGTGTCATGCGTACACAGTTGAGCAATGCACCAAGGGAGGCCCCACTGAGTTTGTGGTCATGGCCCTCCAATCCGTGGTCAAGGGTCCACGTAGATTTCGCTGGCTCCTTTCTAGGAAAGATGTTCCTAGTAACAGTGGACGCTTACTCTAAATGGATTGAATGTATAATAATGTCATCATGTACGTCCACTGCCACCATTGAAAGCCTCCGGGCCATGTTTGCCTCCCATGGTTTGCCCGACGTCCTTGTTAGTGACAATGGGCATGCTTCACCAGCTCGGAATTCAACGAGTTCATGACCCGCAATGGCATCAAGCATGTCAGGTCTGCGCCGTTTAAGCCCGCATCCAATGGTCAAGCGGAACGGGCAGTCCAAACTATCAAGCAGAGCTTGAAACGGGTGACAGACAGTTCGCTGCAGACCCGGTTATCTCGGATTCACACACGCTCCCGTTCGCTTACCGGGGCACTCCCTGCTGAATTGCTAATGAAGAGAGCACTCAAAACCAGGCTCTCCTTAGTCCATCCGGATCTCAATAATCATATAGAAGCCCGGCGTCACCGGCATATCATGTACCACGATCGCGCAGCTGTATCACGCGACATTGAAGTTAATGACCCCGTTTTTTTTCTTAATTATGGTCATGGTCCCAAATGGGTAGCTGGCATTGTGTTAGCCAAGGAGAGGAATAGAGTGTTTGTTATCAAATTTTTGAACGGGCAAACGTGCAGAAAGCACTTGGATCAGACCAAACTGTGGTTCACTGACAACCAAGAAGAGTTTGAAGAGGACATTACCATCATTGATTCACCCACACACACCCAACCAGCAATCGACCTCGCGGTCAACCACGAGGATGAACCCACCATGCCCGACAGTCCGATCAGACCAGCCACACCGCAGTGCAGCAATGATCCGACCGACTCACCCATGCCAGGACTTCAATTCAGGCGATCGACCCGGGAACGCAGAGCCCTGGATCGCCTCAACTTGTAAATAACTTGTACATAAGACTCATTACCAATGTTTAAAACTTGCCACCAGGGGGTGCACCTGTGGGAGACCCGAGAGTCATCTGCCCAACCTGGGCAATCGGTTTAAAAGGCAGTCTACCATTCTGCCTCCTCACTCTGGAGTTACCATAAAGAGACCAAGGTCACAACAGTTTGAGCTTAAGATATAGAGTCTTGTGGAGTTATTCTAAATGTAACAGTGATAATGACCAGATAATCTGTTTTTTGTCATGCTGATTGTGGATAAATATTGGCCAGGACTCTGGGGATAACTCCCCAGCTCATCTTAGAAATAGTGCCCTGGGATCTTTTACATTTACCTGAAAGGGCAGACAGGGCCTTAGTGTAATGTCTCATCTGAACGATGGCATCTCTGACAGTGCAGCACTCGCTCAGCACTGTACTGGAGCATCAGTCTAGATTTTTGTGTTTAAGTCCCTGGAGTGGGACCTGAACCCACAACCTTTTGATTCAGAAGCAAGTTTGCTACCCACTGAGCCACAGTTGACACTGTAAACTCTAAATAGAATAACTACTGATTAGCCAATGCTGAACTACAGGAGATTTCATCTCATCCATCGCTTGATGTGAGACAAGCGTTCAAAGAGTACAGCAACACCTCTGAACACAAAATTTGAGTCAGATAGTTGGTACTAGGTTTCTCGAAGCACAAAGTTTAGTCTGATACCTCCGTACAGTACTGTGTACTAGTTTGTTCGACAGACTCACAACCTCCTGTGTACAAAAGCTTCTGCTGCTCACTGCCCTAAATTTCTTACATTTAATTTTGTATTTACGCCCTCTTACTCTAGACCTTTCAATTACTGGAAACAGTCTGTTTCTGTCTACCTTGTTCCAGTCCTTTATAATTTTAAACACCTCTACCAAATCACACCATAATCTTTCCATGGTCTGGAACCCAAAACGGCAAGTAGTACTCTAACTGTAGTGTTACTAAGTTAGTAATGTTTTACATAGATCCACCATTACATCTCAACTTTCATATTCCGTCGGTGGTGCTGTCTTTTGGATGAGACATTAAATTGAGGCCCCGTCTGCCTTCTCAGGTGGATGTAAAATATCCCGACAATAGTTAAAGAAGTAGAAGGGGAGTTCTCCCCAATGTCCTGGCCATTATTTATCCCTCAATCAACATCACTGAAAGAGATTATCTGGTCATCATGCCTTAGAGGTGGTGCAACAAAGGTTCACTAGATTGATCACTGAGCTGAGAGGGTGGTCCTATGAGGAGATATTGAGTACATTGGACCTATACTCTCTGGAGTTTAGAAGAATGAGATGTGATCTCATTGAAACATATAAGATTCTGAGGGGGATTGACAAGGTAGATGCTGAGAAGGTATTTCCCCTTGGCTGAATAGTCTAGAACTCGGGCACATAGTCTCAGGATAAGGGGCTGGTCATTTAAGACTGAGAGGAGGAGGAATTTCTTCACTTAGAGAGTTATGAATCTTTAGAATTCTCTGCTCCAAAGGGCTATGGATGCTTAGTCGTTGAGCATAGTCAAGGCTGAGATCGATAGATTTTTGGAATCTAGGGGAATTAAGGGATACAAAGATCGGGCAGGAAAGTGGAGTTGAGGTCGAAGATCAGCTATGTTCTTATTGACTGGTGGAGCAGGCTCGAGGGGCCCTATGGCCTATCCCTGATCCTAATTCTTATGTTCTCATCTAGTAAGAGACCACAAACAGCGCTCTGGGTGAATAGAGCTCGTAAATATAGCGTGTTTTTGTCGTTTCGATGTGATTGATTATACTGCTTAGGATGCATTCGATCATAAGCATCATTTTACACTGATTACTTTTTTCGCTCATCTGTGAAAACAGTACATTAATAATAGCAAAATGATTAACCACAAACTAGAGTTGACAACAAATTTATCATCTTATTCTGTAATAATATTAAAGAGACAATGCAGTCGGCAAAAAATTATTTATCTCAATAATCTGATGAATGATTCCCTTGTTATTAACAAGGTGCGGTGAAGATCTGCATATCTTAGGGCAACGCAGTGGATGTTTACCTCATGATATTCTGGGTCAATAAACTGAAGGTGCAACCGTTGTCCCGATAAATTGGGCCTGATCCAGCTCGAAAAATAACTGTGTTAACGACGCTCGGTATTATTAATGGGCAAATCGTCCAGAAGGTTCAGAGGATGGAGAGAGATGCCCTGAGTAGCAAATCTCCAGAACTTGCTGGTCGATTTACGACAATTCGCAGATTATTTCACATAAATGGCATCTCTCACGTGTGCTGAGCCTCCCTGTTATTTAAGCACTTGCTGGAGTTGCACATTAATTGTCCATTAAACTCACTGCAGGAAGAGAAGTCTGGCCATTAACAGCGTAAGTACCCTTTTAATGATGTGATGATGGTTATTGCAAAGCCAATCAACATCTACAGCCCAGAAATCGAATGATTTAATCTGTGAAGTCTCATTCCTTCAGGTAGTTGTTCTTAGTGATTTTGAAATTGGCAAATTTAATTTGTTTTCTTACTTTTCTCTCTCTCTCTTAATCCAAATCTTTCTTTCCCTCTCTTTATTTCTCTTTCTGTACCTGATATGACTCTAATTCGCCCTATTTCCTTCTCCATCATTCCTCTATTTTTTTTTCATTTCTTAAATCTCATGAGTTAAGGAGATAGACTGTTGGTCCCATCATTCATTGAGATCCCAGATAAGAACATAAGAGCATAAGAAATAGGAGCAGGAGTAAGCCATTGGCCCCTCGAGCCTGCACCACCATTTAATAAGATTATGGGGCCGAAATTCAGGGCCGCCACAAAGCTGGCGCACCTACCGTCTTTTTTGTGCAATTACCGCTGCAGTTTTGATGCAGACTGTCGAGGAAAGGAGGCGAGTCCTTTACCCAGACGCGGGGAGACCCACTCGCGAGGTCTTTACCAATGCCTGGAAGGAGATTGCTGTGGAGGTCTCAGGGACCTCCATTTATAACCGCACTGCGACGCAGTGCAGAAAATAGCTGAATGACATTATCCATCTGATGAAAGTGAGTACCTGTTCCACCAACTGCTGAGCTTGCATCTGCGAGCCTCTCCTTCATCCATCTCTTACTTCCCACCTTCACATTATAGTCACTGAAGCAGCATTTCATTGTTGAGGCCTCTATATATATATATGTGTGGATTTTCACAATGGAGGCTCCCTCTCATCTCACAGTTACAACTACATGTCAGGGACACACATGCACTCCTTTCTGATGCGTTATCACAGTGGTACTCACCAATTATTCTTTGTTTTGCAGGACAAACTTGCTCATAATAGAATGGAGCAAAGGAGGACTGGTGTGGCGAGGCTCCTCACATCCTTGGAGGAGAGGGTCGAGGCGTTCGTCGGGAGACATGGTGCTTTCCCTATGGCCACCGGTACTGGCGATGCCGACGCGGGTAAATGACGGGCCTCCTTTAATGCTATCTCTATGTGAATGCTCCAGCGCCCACTGTGCCTTTCCCTCTGAAAGTCTGTTAGTTGCAGCCAGCATGCTGCACCCACTTCCCCGTCACGGCAGCCCTTCTTCCATTAATGCTTGCAGATGAGAGGCTAATACCTGTGAGACCAGCGCCAGGCCTCGACACAACCCAGTGGCAGCACAGGACAGAGAGAGCTAATGCCTGTGAGACCAGCGCCAGGCCTCGACACAACCCAGTGGCAGCACAGGACAGAGAGAGCTAATACCTGTGAGACCAGCGCCAGGCCTCGACACAACCCAGTGGCAGCACAGGACAGAGAGAGCTAATACCTGTGAGACCAGCGCCAGGCCTCGACACAACCCAGTGGCAGTACAGGACAGAGAGAGCTAATACCTGTGAGACCAGCGCCAGGCCTCGACACAACCCAGTGGCAGCACAGGACAGAGAGAGCTAATACCTGTGAGACCAGCACCAGGCCTCGACACAACCCAGTGGCAGTACAGGACAGAGAGGCACCACCTGTCAGCCCAGTGCCAGGCCTCGATGACACCCTTGAGGACATAAGTTCCGAAATGCCTATTGACTGCATAGAGGACATTGAGGGCTCCAGCCTTGCTGACACCCTAGAATGCATTCCATCTTTTGGGGAACTCAGTGATGAGGAAGAGGAAGAGGAGGAAAGTGCTGGCACTAACGTCTCAGTGCTTCCACCCACATGCGCCAGCTCAAATACTGGGAGTGCGCGGTCCGATCCAGTTCAGATAGTACAGGGGTTTGCACTGTGTGTTGCACCAGGATGTAGAGGGCTGCAGCATGGTGATGGGGCGAGACAACCTTAGGTTGTCCGGGGGCAAGTCCGCACCGGAGCTCTGCTGAGGAAGACTCAGACGAGTCCATCGATGTAGGGTTTATGAGAGAAGGGTGGAGGATATGTATTCCCAGATGTTGGGGGCACTGGCAAGGGTGCCAGAGAGGCTGTTGGAAGTGGTGAGGAGTGTGGAGGAGTCCGCCTCCCGCATAGTCGGCAGCTCTGCGCACTCCATGGAGCCCATCATTGCCAGTGTGTAGGCGATGGTGGACTCCCAGATTGTCCGTGCGGATCCAGCTGTGAGACTGCAAACTATAGGTGATGTGGCAGCTGATATTGCAGCACAGGCGCGAGGGAACGAGTGTATCGGTGTTGGATTAGAGAGGTTGGTGGCGGCCCTGGAAGCACAGAATGCTCTAATGCATTCTGGGCAACAGGCACGGAGCATCAAACTGCTGCCATGTCTGCTGGCTTTGAAACGCAGGCTGCTCTCATGCAGTCTCAGCTCGATGCCACCCAACACCTCAGTGTTGACTTCGCGGCTGGGTCCACCACGGGCCAGGGGGGACCTTCCGGTGTGGCACCACAGCCCCGACCTGACCTCCCTCAGATTGGTGGTGGTGGTACTGTGCCGCCCCCGGGGAGTGACTCAGGCTCCTCGGACCAGGATAAGGATGATGCGCTCCCTCAGGATTACAACATTCCTAGCTCCAGACCTGTCACTCCGCCAGCGCCTCCACGCATGGCCTCGCCTGAGCCAAGCCAGACGGAACACTCCCAGGAGGGTGTTGACCAGTCTGCAGCCGACCTTTCCAGGCCCAAAGCTGGTTGAGGGTGTCGGGACATGTGCAGCTTCCACACAGGAAACATAGCAGCCTTCCAAGAACCATGAGGCAGCCATAGGGGAGACACTGAGGTGTAGTAGTAGATTAGGTACGCATTGAGAGGGGTTATAAGGAAATGCACAAAGGTGTGAAATGATGTAAGTTTTTTGGTCTGTTTTTTGTTCTGTTGGCCTTTTGCATTGATTGGGATTACATAATAAATCTTTACATTTGCATCGATATTTGGGCAGGTGTCTCAGCTGAGAGTGAGCATTGCTGTATGAAGACACTCATTGGGATGGCCATGGAAAATATAAGCTGAAGGATCATGTGGGGATGAAATGATCTGAATCGAGCAGCAATCGATGTCTCTGCACCTCCGTTGCAGGGTTGGGATGGCGACGAGTCTCCTGGCTGGATGGCGAAGGGGATTCTGGTCCTCTTCCTCCTTCTCCTCCTCCTCCTCCTCAGGTGGTACTGCTGGCTCGACCTCCAGCGGCTGGCCCCTCATGAGAGCCAGGTTGTGTAGCATGCAGCAGATCACCACGAATATGGAGACCCGTTCAGGAAAGTACGAGAAAGCACCACCAGAGAGGTCCAGGCAAGGGAACCTCTGTTTGACGATCCGATGCAGTGCTCGATGATGCACCTGGTCCCAGAATGAGCGTCATTGTAGGCATGCTTGGCCGCTGTCCTGGGGTTCTAAAGTGGAGTCAGCAGCCAGGTGGACAGGGGATATTCCTTGACCATCAGCAGCAATCCTGGTTTGGTCCAGTGAAGACGGTGGGCACACTGCTCTGGCTCAGGATGACCGAATCGTGGCTGCTGCCTGGATACCTGGCATCAACTGTCAGGATCCTACGCTGATGCTCGCACACCTGCTGCATATTCAGAGAGTGGAATCCCTTTCTGTTCATGAAGAGTTTGGGATGGTTCAGTGGGGCCCTCAGACCAACGTGTGTGCAGTCGATGGCACCCTGCACCCTGGGGATCCCTGCAATCCTGACAAATCCGATCTGCCGCTCCACCTGCTTCTCCCTGGTCATCAGGAAGGAGAGATATTGGCCTTTCCTCTTATACAGAGCATCAGTCACCTGCCAGATGGAGAAATGGGCGGAGAATTGGGAGATATTGGATATGTCTGCAGTGGCAGACTGGAACGAGTCCGTCGTGTAAAAGTTGAGAGCTATGGTGACCTTGGTCTTAATGGTGAAAGCTGTCCTGAACCTTGTGTGAGGCTGCAGTTCTGGCCGCAGGACATTGCACAGCTCCCTCAGTATGTCCTTTCTGTTATGTTCAGAATAACTCTACAAGACTGTGTTGTAAGCACAAACCATTGTGACCTTGCTCTCTTTAATGTAACTCCAAAGTGAGGAAGCAGCATGGTTGATTGCCTTTTATACCTGCTTGCCTAGGGTGCACAGGTGATCCTTAAGTCTCCCACAGGTGTTACCCCTGGTGGCAAGTCTTACACAATGGTGACGTTTGCATACATAACATCACTCCCCCGCAAAGTCTTATGTACAAGTTATTTATAGGTTGCGGCGATCTGACGCTCTGCGTTCCCGGGTAGATCGCCTGAGTTGAAGTCGGATTATTGCTGCATGGCAGCGTAGCTGGTCTGATCGGACTGTCAGGCATGATGGGTTCATCCTCGTGGTTGACAGCGAGGTCGATTGCTGGTTGAGTGTGTGTTGGTGGATCATAGATGGTAAAGTCTTCTTCAAACTGTTCTTGATTGTCAGTGAATCACAGTTTGGTCTGATCCAAGTGCTTTCTGCACGTTTGCCCATTCAACAGTTTAACAATAAACCCTCTATTCCCCTCCTTGGCTAAAACAGTGCCAGCAATCCATTTGGGACCATGACCGTAATTGAGAACAAACACAGGATCATTAACCTCAATGTCACGCGATACAGCCGCGCGATCGTGGTACACGTTATGCCGGTACCGCCGGGTTTGTACATGATCATTGAGATCCGGGTAGACTAAGGAGAGCCTGGTTTTGAGTACTCTCTTCATTAACAATTCTGCAGGGGGAACCCCAGTGAGCGAGTGGGGGCACATCCGGTAGCTGAGCAGGACCTGAGATAACCGGGTCTGCAAGGAGCCGTCCATTACACATTTCAAGCTCTGCTTGATGGTTTGGACTGCCCGTTCCGCTTGACCATTGGATGCGGGCTTAAATGGAGCAGACCTGGCATGCTTGATGCCATTGCGGGTCATGAACTCGTTGAATTTCGAGCTGGTGAAACACGGTCCATTGCACTAACAAGGACGTCAGGCAAACCATGGGTGGCGAACATGGCCCGGAGGCTTTCAATGGTGGCAGTGGATGTACATGATGATATTATTATACATTCAATCCATTTAGAGTAAGTGTCCACTGCGAGTAGAAACATCTTTCCTAGAAAAGGACCAGCAAAATCTATATGGACCCTGGACCACGGTTTGGAGGGCCATGACCACAGACTCAGTGGGGCCTCCCTGGGTGCATTGCTCAACTGTGAGCAAGTTTTGCGTTGGTGTACACATGACTTCAATTTGGGTGGATATTGTGTAGGTCGTGTATCAACGTTTCCCTGTCTTTTTTTGGCAAACCCACGTGATTCCCCCATAGAGGACAATCCGATTGGATGGACAATTCATCCTTACGTCGGTGGAACGGCTTAATTTCATCTTGCATTTCCGCGGGAAGCATCGACCAGCTCCCTTTAAGGATGCAGCTTTTTACTTGTGATAACACTTGGCTAGTCCAGGTCTTGAGCTGACAAGCTGTGACAGGTGACCCCTCACTCTCAAAAGCATCCATTACAAAGACCAAGTCTGTGGGTTGCGCCATTTCCACCCCGGTGGTGGGCAATGGTAGCCAACTGAGGACGTCAGCGCAGTTCTCAGTGCCTGGTCTGTGGCGGATTACATAGTCATACACAGACAATGTTAGTGCCCATCTTTGGATGCGGAACGAAGTATTGGTGTTGATGCCTTTGCTTTCTGAGAGTAGTGAAGTAAGCAGTTTGTGGTCTGTTTCGAGCTCGAACCGGAGACCAAATAGGTATTGGTGCATTTTCTTAACCCAGTATACACATGTTAACACATCTTTCTCAACCATACTGTAGGCTCTTTCAGCCTTGGATAAACTTCTGGATGCATATGCAACCAGTTGCAGTTTGCCTGACACATTTGCTTGATGTAACACAACAAACTCCGTACGACGACACATCACAAGCTCGTACGAAACATTTACATAGGTCATATGTAACTTGTTAGAGCATAGCAGGTTTCTGGCCTTGTTAAAGACTGTCTCTTGCGATTTACCCCAAACCCAATCATCACCCTTGCGTAGCAATAAATGCAAGGGTTTCAGCAAAGTGCTGAACCCCGGTAGAAAGTTACCAAAATAGTTGAGGAGTCCCAGGAACGAACGCAGCTGTCACATTCTGTGATCTGGGTGCATTCTTGATGGCCTCCGTCTTGGAGTTCGTGGATCTGATGCCTTCCCACTCTGTCTAGTCGCTTGAGAACCTCTTCCAGGTTGTGCAAGTATTCGGTGGTGTTGCGGCCCGTGATCAAGATGTCGTCTTGGCACACCACAGTGCGCGGAACCAATTTCAGTAGACTCTCCATGTTCCTCTGGAGCGAATCACAAAGGGGCATCTGTGGTTCACGAGCAGTCTTTTGTGCGTGTTGATGCACGTCAATTTCTTTGATGGTTCAGCTAGCTCCTGTGTCATGTAAGCAGAGGTTAGATCTAGCTTGGTAAATGACTTTCCCCCTGCTAGCGTTGCGAATACGTCCTCTGCTTTAGGTAGTGGGTACTGGTCCTGTAACGAGACTCGGTTGATCGTTACCTTGTAGTCCCCGCAGATTCTGACCGTCCCATCGCTCTTTGGCACCGGCACGATTGGACTGGCCAACTCGTTTTACTCGACTGGCGATTTGATTCCCTCTCGTTGCAGTCTGTCCAGCTCGATCTCGACTTTCTCTCGCATCATATTTGGGACTGCTCGGGCCTTGTGATGAACGGGCCGTGCCCCAGGAACAAGATGGATCTGCACCTTGGCACCTGTGAAGTTGCTGATGCCTGGCTCAAATAACGCTGGGATTTTTTTAGCACCTGGGCGCACGAGGTGTCATCCACCGAAGGCAGTGCTTTGATGTCGTCCCTATTCCATTGGATTTTTCCTAGCCAGCTTCTGCCCAACAGCGTTGGCCAATTGCCTAGAACAATCCATAGTGGTAAATCATTCACCATTCTGTCGTACGTAACTTTCACTGCCGCACTGCCGATAACAGGTATGAGTTCTTTAGTGTAAGTGCGCAATGTTGTGTGAATCGGGCTCAATTTTGGCCTCTGAACCTTGTTGCCCCACAGTTTCTCAAAAGCCTTCTGGCTCATGATTGATTGACTCGCCCCCGTGTCCAATTCCATGGAGACCGGAATGTCGTTAAGTTTAAATTTTAACATTATCGGAGGGCTTTTGGTGGTGAAGATGTGTACCCCATACACTTCCTCTTCATCCTCAGGTTGAGTTGTCTCTCTTACTCGTTCAGCGTGATCCACGTTGGATCGGTCGTCCTCTCCTGACTCTGCCACGTGATGAGTCAGAGGTCGTTTGCACATTCGCTGGAGGTGTCCCATTGTTCCACAGCCCTTGCACACATAGTGTGGGCTCTATGACTGTCCCCACAGTGCCAACTTGGTGTTAATGGACACGCATTCACACCCCACAGTGGCCTCTGAGTCACCTTAGGCCTGGCCTTTCCGGTCGTGTAGGCCCTGTCATGTACATTTCTGCCTGTTGAAGGCATTATTTTATGCACAGTACTTGCCGGTGTGTTTCGATATTGTGAAGATATCTGTTTCGTGTTGTCGCTCGTGGATATGAAAGCCCGGGGTATCGTGATGGCCTTGCTCAGATCTAGTGATTTGGCAGACCGCAGTTTGCGAAGAATGATCTCATGGCTGATTCCAAACACGATAAAGTCCCGCAACATTTTCCCCAAAAGATCCGGCAAATTCGCTCTGTCCCGCAAGGCGTCTTAGGTCGGCGACAAAGCTCGCCACGTTCTGGCCCTCGGAGCAATGGTGCATTTAAAAGCGATACCTGGCCATTAAGATGCTCTCCTTTGGCTTGAAGTGTTCCCGAACCAGCATGCACAGCTTTGTTTCTCCTCATCTCAGTTCTAAATGGGCGACTCCTTATTCTTAAACTATGTCCCCTAGTTCTAGTTTCCCCCACAAGTGGAAACATCGACCCCGACCCTGGTCAATGTATCGCCCAGTACTGCCGATATCCGCCAAAGTTCCGCCCAAAAATACAATTTTTGAGGAAAATCCTCAGGTACCGCCGATGTGCCGCCCAGGTCCTGCCCGGTGCGAGTTTAATCAGGGAAGTACCGCCGGCGTAACTTCCTACTGCCCGCCCCATGCCGGAGTCTGAAAAATCACGGACTTTGGTGGCTATAATCCTCTAAGATTCTGCACCCACCCACCAGAATGACTGCTGGGGAAAAGGTGGTCTGAGCTGGCTATAAATCGGGCGGGAGGGACAATCGCGCAGTGTGATCCATTGGTGCACATCCTGGCTCACATATATATGTTGGACCAGTATAACACCCTCAGAATGAGTTCACACATGGATCTTACACTGCTCAGAGAGACTTTACATATGGAAATGAAAAGTGCTCCGTTGATGGGCAGGTGTGGGACAGGAAATGGACATGAGGTGCTGCAGACACTAAAGGCACCATGTAGATGTGCTGTAAGGGTTTTAAAACCATTGCACACAGAACAGAGTTAGTGAGACAATATGAGACAATGTGAGTGTTTGAGGTAATGTAAAAAAAAATAGCCAACAATTAAATCCTGTGTGGTTCTCTTAGGTGGCAGGATGTGATCCTGAGAACAACATGAGCTCAAGTGCAGAAGACGGAAAACTATCTACAATGGACTGTGATGTGACTGAACGAGATGTCATGTCAGTGGTGTGGCTCGATGATGTTGTACCTATATGTGGACTCAAATGCCAGCCTTAATGTCTGCCCTCCAAGTTCTGCAACTATCTGTGATTCAATGGAAGCCTTCCTGCATTGGTCACTCTTACTTGTCATTGTTAAATTGTCTGATGTTAGGACCCATTATAGAGTCGCATCATAAGTGCACGGCCAGATATTGCTCAAACACCCGTATACTTGAGGGAGATTTGTCTGTTTCTCAGCACGTAACCCAGAATATCAAAAAGTGAAACACTGAACAAGAGTTGGTCAAAAATGTGTCTGTATGGAATTGTACGGCATTCCAAAGTGACAGAACATGCAAACACGTGAAGCCAAATCTTTTACATTATTTCAAAAACCATTAAAATGACAATCAACAGGAGCTATGTGAGACAAGACCAACAACATTCATAAGATTTAACATCACCAGCACCAACACCCAACCCTCTACCCACTACCACCACCTTTCGTCCCCCCCCTCGATGTGAGGCCCATTGTCCTCTTCATGGCTCTGCTATCACCACGGCGACCCGCACCCCTGCCCTTCACCGCCTCTGCTCCATGATGTTGTGCAGGAGGGGAGCCGGAGTGCTGCTGACATGTTCGTCGTGGAGAGAATGTAAGGGGTGAGATGGAAGCCGCTGGCATCTCCGGCTCCTCGGGATCTGTCGGTGTCGCTGGTGTGGGATCGGGGGGGTTCCATGACATGGCGTGAAAGCATCAATTGATGCATGGCCTCTACAGAGTTGGTGTTTCGCTCCACTGCACTGATGAGCCGTGACATACTGGCAGTATGCTGCTCTGCAAAGGTGGTGATGTTGGCAGCTATCCCAGCCATGGCCTGCAGCGGATCATGGCCTAGGTCGATCCTCTCCCTCGACAGCTGCACCTTTTCCTGAATTGCTGCCACCCATGTTGCATCGTCATCTGCTTGAGGCATCATCCTGGGTGGATGCGGCTTGGTGGCTTCACCGGCACCTCCCAACACTTGATCCCGATTCGTCTGTTTTGAAGCCCAAAAAGTTGGACCCAGAAACCGATGTTGGCCACACAGGTGGCACACATGTCAGGAGGCTGCAGTGCTCCTCTTCCACCTCCTCGACCTTAAATGGTACAAACACTGGGCCGTGTCCCTCCTCTTGCTCCTGGTCATCGTGTCTCAGGGTGGCGGAGTGGATATGGGGGATCTTGGAGGGGGGGATGCGGAAGGAGCTGGTGTGTTGGGCTCCTGGCGACGTTGAGGTGGAAGGTGTAGGTGTTGGAATCTGCCTTTGTATGCCAGAGGTGGATGGGGTGCATAGATCAGTGGTGTGTGATTGATCATCTACAAGTACAGGACCACATTTAAGTGCTGAGCTGCGGGTTAGGGTTGGTCATGCTGACATGAAAATCATCACATTTCACATTCTTACTTCAAGGACGACCATCGGCACATCACCACACCATGAGTGGCCAACAGACAGTGCATTAAAAAGCATTTGACATCACATTACATGACCTTCCATGACATGAGCGTCACACGGACCCTTGAGTCGGTTAAACTTACCATCCTCTAGCACGGGATCGGCACCACCATGTGTGGTGGCACGGGGATGGTCTCCCACAAATGCTAATGCATGCTGCTCTATGTTAGTCACCTCGATGATCTCTGGTGGGCCCTCTGCAGAAATAAAAGTTGCAGCCTTTACCCCTTTGCACATGCAACACACACACACACAGCCACACACACTCACACGCACTCACACACACACACTCACACACACACACACAGTAATACATACACACAGACATACACACACAGGCACAAACACAGACACAAACACAGACAGACACACACACTGTAATGTCTGTAAGCTTATAATGTTTGTAGCTACACACTGTGGATGTGGACGTATTGTGTACTGCAATTGCAGGGTTAATAATAAACAGAACCAGGCAGATTTCCGGAGGCTTCCGAGAGAGCTGCCTACCATGTTGGAAGCTATGTGTGCTGTGCTCTGTGAATAAATCACATTTGGCGATTGAGATAAGATTTTTCGGATGAGTAAAAGCTAAAATGTTGTTGAGGAAGGATTCAGCCAGCCGACAGAGAGACTTTGGAAGTTTCTGTCTTTGGAAAAAAGCATCAAAATCCAAGGTAAAATACAGCACACGACGTGAACAGCTAGAGATTAAAATGGCATGTGAAATCGGACATTTGGGGGAGTATAGACACAACCGGGAACGTTTAAAGCATATGTGGATCGGCAAGAAATGTATTTCATTGAAAATAACGGAATCAAAATTCCAGACAATGCAGTCCAGAACCGGGCTGTGTTGGAACATAAGAAAGCGATCTTCTTATCGAAGGCAGGTCCGGCATTGTACGAAACCTTTGTAAATCTGCTTGTGCCTGACGAGCCAAAGGACATAATGCTTAAAGAGATTTTAACGAAGCTGGAGCAGCACTATGACCGCAAACCGTTAGAAATTGCTGAAAGCTATCGTTTCGGGATTCGGAATCAAAAGACTGATGCTTGTATCAGTGATTACATCGTTGCATTAAAAAAGCTATTGATGCACAGTAATTTTCGAAACTTTCAAAACCGAGCATTACGGGATCGTTTTGTTTGTGGGGTGAAAAATGATGCGATCAGAAGGAAGTTATTGACGATGGATGACTTGACTTTTGAGATTGCTTGTCAGACAGCAAGGTCGATGGGCATGGCCAAATAATATTCCCGAGAATTAACGAATAATTACGGTCGTCAGTCAACTGAGGTAAATCACCTGCAGGTTCAAAGTAAAAGACGGTGGGGGCCCAAAGTCTCAGAAACTGGAAATTCTAACAGAGCATCGAAGTCGTGCTATAGGTGCCTGGGACAGCACATTGCTCAAAGTTGTCCAAACGTGAAGGTAGAGTGTTTCTTCTGCAGAAAGACTGGGCATCTTGCGAAGGCATGCCGACTGAAGGGTAAACCAGCTTTTAAAGCTATGAGTCCAGTGTTCAAAGCTATGAGTAGAAATCCCAAGAGACTACATAGCATGGAAGAACAACAACAGGGCGAGGAGATGTTAGAGTTACACGTCATCAGGAGCACGAGGTTAACGGACAGCGATTCGGAAAGCATCAAAATCCACATAGATGTTGCGGGATTCAAGATACCAATTGAAATTGACACGGGTGCATCCGTGAGTGTAGTATCAGAGTCACTATAACCCGCCAAATTGCATGATTTTCAACTAGAGAAATCCAAGATAGAGCTGCGAGGCTACTCGGGAGAGAAAATTCCTGTGGTAGGTCGTATCACCATACCACTCAAATATAAAGATCAATTTCAGAACTTGCCTCTAATCGTAGTGAAAGGAGACAAGCCTGCCTTACTCGGAAGAAATTGGTTGAGCTCACTGAAGCTGGATTGGAGTAAGATTTTCTGTGTGGAAGCGACATTTTTATCAATGGATGAGGTTATCAAGAAGTATCCGAAGGTGTTCTGCGATACGGGCAGTCCGATCCAAGGCTTCAAGGCGAGTGTCAGGGTACAGAAGGACGCTAGATCGGTTTACTACAAGCCACATTCTGTACCATATGCACTCAAGGAGAAAGTTGAGCAAGAACTCAAAAGGCTAGAGACTGAGAACATTATTTGTAAGATAGATCGATGTAATTGGGCTACACCCATTGTTGTTGTACTTAAGTCCGATGGTAAGGTAAGATTGTGTGGTGATTATAAAGTAACCGTAAACCAGGTTCTAGAGGGTAATGTCCCCAATACATTGCCGAATACAGAAGATTTGTTCACAACACTGACAGGTGGTCAGATCTTCTCAAAAACTGGATCTTACGAATGCCTACTTACAGCTTTAACTAGATGAGGAGTCCAAGTCATGTTTGACTATAAATATTCATCTAGGCCTATATCAATTTAATAGGCTACCGTTTGGAGTGTCTTCCGCCGCTGCCATATTCCAAGGCGTGATGAACCAGATTTTGCAAGGTATTGAAGGGGTAGTATGTTATTTGGATGACATACTAATTTCAGCACCAAATAGGCAAATTCATAATAAGATATTAAATGAAGTCCTCGAATGGCTAGAGAAGCACAGAGTACAAGTGTCTGCTCGTAAGGGTGAGTTATTTAAAAACTCAGTGGAGTACTTAGGGTACAGAGTAGACAAAGATGGTTTACATCCAACCATGGAAAAATTGGATGCGATCAGAAATGCACCCACTCCCAAAAATGTCACTGAACTTCGGTCATTCTTGGGTCTTTTGAACTATTCTAGGAAGTTCCTACCAAATTTGTCGACAGTATTACATCCACCGAATGAACTTTTGAAAAAACAGGTCCATTGGAAGTGGTCAAAAGAATGCGATACAGCATTCAAGGAGTTTAAAAGCAAATTGGTAGGGAGCACCATGTTAGTTCACTATGACATATCTAAGGAGATTAAGCTAGCATGTGATGCCTCTCCGTATGGAGTTGGGGCAATAACCTCTCATGTATTAAGTAGTGGGGAGGAGAGACCGATTGCTTTTGCTTCACGCACTCTTAGTGCCAGTGAGAGTAATTATGCGCAAATTGAAAGGGAAGCTTTGGCATTAATTTTTGGGGTCAAGATGTTTCACAAATACTTGTGTGGTCATAACTTTACCATCATTACGGACCATAAGCCCCGAACAGCAATCCTCTGTCCAAAGTCCCCAGTTCCAACATTAGCTGCAGCCCGAATGCAGAGATGGGTTTTGATTTTGTCAGCATAAACATATGATATTGAATATCGATGATCAGCTGATCACAGTAATGCTGATGCAATGTCTAGATTGCCTTCACTATCACAAGTTACACCCGATAGGGAAGAAGTGTTTTATTTTTCATACATTGATGAACTGCCAGTCACAGCTGAAGAGATTGGTAGAGCAACCAAATGTGACCCAGTGATGTCAAAGATGTATGATTATATTGCAAATGGATGGCCGAACCAGGTAACAGACAAAGATACACATCCATTCTTTATTCGTAGGAATGAATTATCAGTCGATAAAGATTGTCTCATGTGGGGTGCAAGAGTGGTTATACCAAATAAATTCAGGTCCAAATTATTAGGAAACCTCGATGACCAGCATCTGGGAATGTGTTTGACCAAGAGTTTTGCATGCAGTTATATATGGTGGCCAGGTCTTGATAAAGATACAGAGTACATCATACGTCAGTGTACGACATGTCAATCGGTAAGCAAGCAACCACCACCAGTACCATTACAGCCATGGAAATGGCCTCCCAGGGTGTGGCAAAGGCTACATATTGATTTTGCTGAGTTCGAAGGACAACAAT
The DNA here is from genome assembly GCF_044704955.1 of Pristiophorus japonicus. Classification (NCBI taxonomy): domain Eukaryota; kingdom Metazoa; phylum Chordata; class Chondrichthyes; family Pristiophoridae; genus Pristiophorus; species Pristiophorus japonicus. The sequence goes on along the minus strand of NC_091986.1, from coordinate 38,681,878 downwards.
TGTTCATTGTGATTGATAGCCATTCGAAGTGGGTTGAGGTGTTTCCAATGTGGAAAATAACAACAAGTAAAATATTGGACATTTTGCAAAAATTATTTTCTTCATTTGGCCTCCCTGAAGAAATTGTTTTGGATAATGGACCACAATTTTGTTCAGAAGAATTTGCACAATTCACGAGCAAAAATGGTGTGAAACATACCAAGGTTCAACCAAACCATCCTGCTTCGAATGGTGCAGCAGAGGCACTGTACAAATTGTAAAATGTGCCCTCATAAAACAAATGTTAGATCCAAAATCCAAGGAAACCACAGTTGTCATTGGATCACATATTGGCTAATTTTTTGTTTACATATTAAAATACTCCTCATACAAATACTGGTAGAACTCCAGCAGAGTTGTTTCTCAAACAACAACCACAAACCAGATTCTCGTTATTAAAACCAAATTTGGCACAGTCCGTTTCTTCTTTAAGGAGGGAGAAGTGTAATGTCTGTCAGCTTGTAATGTTTGTAGCTCCACACCGTGGATGTGGACGTATTCTGTACTGCAATTGCAGGGTTAATAATAAACAGAACCAAGCAGATTTCCGAAGGCTTCCGAGAGAGCTGCCTGCCATGTTGGAAGCTCTGTTTGCTGTGCTCTGTGAATATATCACACACACAGACATACACACAGACACACAGACAGACACACAGACACACACGCACACACACACACACAGGCATAACGGCCACTGAATCTTTTTGAGTGGTACGGGAGTGCATCAATCAGATGTTTACTTACTCTTGCTGACGCGACCACATCGTTCCATCTTTTCCTGCACTGGTCTCCATACCGCACAGTGTTGCCTCGCCAATCTCCTGCCAAATGCGTCTATATTCGGGTGGTGCAGGCTTGCCACGACCATCCCGGGTGAGGTCTTTATACCGGCACTCCACCTCTGAGACAAGTGCCTCCAGCTCATCCTCAGTTAACCAGGGAGCTCTGGGCTCCCTCCATTCGACTTTTTGGCAGCTTTTATTTCAGTCATGGCAGCTTTGTAAAATGGATGTCTGATGATAATGGTGCTTCTCTCTCTCTAAATTAGACCACTCTACTACTAGCAGGTTCAAGTGAGTAAGGAGGTTATATGCGCATGCGCAGATGAGCCCTCAGCCCCAATCGCAGTAAAAGTGATGTCATCGGCCACAAGAACTACAAAACAAATGTCTAAATCTCACGTGTGCGCGGTCCACAGCCTCCGATGTTTGCCGAGCCGAGAGGCCTGCACCCACCGCCCACTGCTGCTGCCGGCTGCTCACGCGAATCCCGCTGCCTGCCGCTCCCGCTGCCGCCGACAGAAGCGTGATTAAACTTGCGCCCGACTGGCCCCAGCAGCAGCGGGCGGCAAATACTCACGTTCTGCCCGGGGACCGCCGAGAATCGGGCGGCCAAACGCTCGCACCAAGTTTGGGGCCATCCTCTCTGCATTCACCTTGTCGAGCCCCCTCTGTATCTTATATGTTTCACTAAGATCACCTCTCGTTCTTCTCAACGCCAATGAGTAGAGGCCAACCTGCTCAACCTCTCTTCATAAGTCAACCCCTTCATCTCAGGAATCAACCAAGTGAACCTTCTCTGAACTGTCTCCAATGCAAGTACATCTTTCCTTAAATACAGAGACCAAAACTGTAAACAGTACTCCGGGTGTGGTCTCACCAATACCCTGTCCAGTTGTAGCAGGACTTCCCTGCTTTTATAATCCATCTCCCTTGCAATAAAGGCCAACATTCCATTTGCCTTCCTGATTACTTCCTGTACCTGCATACTAACTTTTTGTGTTTCATGCACAATGAGCCCAGGTCCCTCTGTACTGCAGCATTTTGTAATCACTCTCCATTTAAAATAATAATTTGCTTTTTTATTTTCCTGCCAAAGTGGATAACCTCACACTTTCCAACTTATACTCCTCTGTCAAATGTTTGCCCACTCATGTAGTTTGTTTATATCCCTTTGCACATTATTTTTGTGTCCTTCTCACAACTTGCTTTCCCATCAATCTTTGCATCATCAGCAAACTTGGCTACATTACACTCGGTCCCTTCATCCAAGTCATTAATACGGATTGTAAACAGTTGAGGTCCCAGCACCGATACTTGTGGCACCCCAGGTAATTGGTTTGCCAACCGGAAAATGACCCATTTATCCCAACTCTCTGTTTTCTGTAAGTTAGCCAATCCTCCATCGATGCCAATACAATACCCACAACCCCATGAGCTCTTATCTTGTGCAGTAACCTTTTATGTGGCACCTTATTGAATGCCTTCTGGAATTCCCAATACATCACATCCACTGGTTCCCTCTTATCCACCCTGCTCGTTACATCCTCAAAGAACTTCAGCAAATTTGTCAAACATGTTTTCCCTTTCATAAAACCATGCTGACTCTGCTTGAATGTATGATGATTTTCCAAATGTCCTGCTACTGCTTCCTTAATAATGAACTCCAGTATTTTCCCAATGGCCGATTTTAGGCTAACTGGTCTATAGTTTCCTGCTTTATGTCTCTCTCCTTTTTTAAAGGAGATGCCCAGTTGCCCTCACCGCGCTATTATCAGTTCGCAATTACCGCAAGTTACAAGGCAGAAATTGTTTTTGAGCTGAAGGATGGAGAAAAAAAATCTAATTAACAGAGCACGCAGCGAGATGCCCCACTCCAGCAAGATCTGGCCCAATATTTAACGCAACATGTAAATACACAAGAACTACGATTTGACTACGTTGAAAGATTTTTTTTTGCAGTCCTTTAAAGAGAAACAATTACACGACGAATAACACTGATAAGTAAATTTTTAAAAAATTCTTTGGTGCAGGATTCATAGTATTTTAGAGCTCTTTAATTTAAATAGTGTTTAAATGAGGTTAGATCAATTGCAGTTGCTCTCATGTACATGTGATAGGAGACACCTGCCCTTTTTTTAATTGAAAAGAGCTGCTATTCTCTGTATGTATCTGATCGATTCAGATTCTAATTTCAACATTATTACAATCAATTCTCATTACATCAGTTCTGTTAAATAATGAAGTTCATTGATTGCAAACGAGGTGTATTATCTTTTTCAAAATTGGTGGCGAGTTTAGAGATTAAATTACTAATATAATGTGTGGGAGATGTATGAGTGTCTCATGTACTGGAAATAAATAAGCCTTGTGTGTTTGCCCTTAAAAGAAACAATCTGTTTCATGCACTGTGTAGATGCTATCCTTTATACAGAAAAAGATAATTTCACCGAAAATGGCACCTCTAATGGAAAGGGACAAATGCACAGCCATAAATTCTTGAATAGGTACCTGTCGTTGGTGATAGATCAGTCTTTAGGTATCCCTCATGAAATTACATTCAGGGTGCTCTTAAGAAAAGGTTGATCACCATGAAAATCGTAATCTTGGGTATCTCAACACTTTGAGAAATTCTAATGACACCACTGCAGAGGAGGAGATGAATGGGCAGGTCTTGCAATTCCACGGAAGGTCCCAGACATGATAGCTGGAAGTAGGGGTGGTGGCTGAGTGAGGTAATGTGTCATGGAGCGAATGGTCTCTCTGAAAAGTGGGGAGGGGTGGGGAAGATTCACTTGTCCAATGCTGGCACCTTGCACATTCCCGATTTACTTCGCTGCACCATTGATGGCCGTGCTTTCAGCAGGCTAGGCCCAAAGCTCGAACTCTTTCCCTAAACCTCTCCACCTCTCTAACTCTCTCTCCTCCTTTAAGTTGCTCCTTAAGACTACCTATTTGTTCAAGCTTTTAGTTACCTGTCCTAATATCTCCTTATGTGGCTCAGTATCAAGTTTTGTTTGTTAATCACTCCTGTGAAACACCGCAATGTATTTTACAATGGTAAAGGCACTATATAAATGCAAGTTGTTGTTGGTAGTCGGATTCTGTTGTACACGAAATAAGAGGATTTGATGAATGTGGAGACTGGTGGATTGGAGGATGAAGATCAGAAGGTCTCTGTCACAGGTGTGAGAGGAGGAGGAGGGATATCAGGGCATGCGTATGGGAAATGGGACAGAATTGTCATGTCCAGTTAACCACATTAGAGGGGAATGCTTGGCTGAGGAGAAAGAAGCTCATGGATTGGTAGACAGACTGTGAAGCAGATTCATAGGGACATCGGAACAGGAGTATTCTATTCACCCCATTGAGCCTGTTCCACCATTCAGTTAGGTCATGTCTGACCTGTATCTCAATTGGATTCCCCCGCGGAGGTTCCATAACCATTAACACCCTTGCCTAACAAACACCGAGCAATCACAGTTTTGAAATTTCCAATTGACCCCCAGTCTCAGCAGTTTTTTGGGGGCGGGAGTTCCAGATTTCCATCACCCTTTCTGTGAAGAAGTGCTTCCTGACATCACCCCTGAATAGCCTGGCTCTAATTTTAAGGTTATGCCTGTTAAGTATGCAAGAACTCCACAAGACTGAGTACTGTGAGCTAAAACTGATGTGACCTTAGTCTCTTTAATACAACTCCAGAGTGCCTAAGCAGCAAGGCAGTCAAAGTTTTATACTCCCTTGCACGAGGTGTGCAGGTGACCCTTGGGCCTCCAACAATCGCGCCCTCTGGTGGCAAGTCTTACACAGTTACAATGTTTATATACATAACATCACTCCCCCCAAAGTCTTTGATACAAATTATTTACAAGTTGAGATGATCCGGGTCCCTACACTCCCTGGTTGATCGTCTGAGTTCAAACCTTGGCATGGGTGAATTGGTCAAACCATTGCTGCACTGCGGCACGGCTGGTCTGACAGGACTGTTGGGAATGGTGGGTTCATCCTCCTGATTGACAGTGAGGTCGATTGCTGGTTAGGTGTGTGTTGGTGGATCGATGATGGTGATGTCCTCTTCAGGTTGTTCCTGGTTGTCAGTGAACCACAGTTTGGTCTGATCCAAATGCTTTCTGCACGTTTGTCCATTCAATAGTTTGACTATAAACAGTCTCTTCCCCTCCTTGGCCAAGACGGTGCCATTTAGGACCATGACCGTAATTAAGGACAAAAACAGGGTCGTTAACATCAATGTCACACGATACAGTCGCCTGATTGTGGTACATGTTTTGCCGGTGACGTTGGGTTTCCACATGATCATTTAGATCTGGGTGGACTAGGGAGAGCCTGGTTTTGAGTGCTCTCTTCATTAACAATTCTGCAGGGGGAACCCCAGTGAGCAAGTGGGGTCGCGTCCGGTAGCTGAGCTTAACCCAAGATAAGCGGGTCTGCAAGGAGCCTTCTGTCACGCATTTCAAGCTCTGCTTGATAGTTTGGACTACCCATTTCGCTTGACCGTTGGATGCAGGCTTAAACGGGGCAGACCTGACATGCTTGATGCCATTGCGGCTCATAAACTCATTGAATTCTGAGCTGGTGAAACATGGTCCATTGTCACTGACAAGGATGTCGGGCAAGCCATGGGTGGCGAACATAGACCAGAGGCTTTCAATGGTCGCAGTGGATGTGCTGGATGACATGATTACGCATTCAATCCATTTAGAGTAAGTGTCTACTACAACTATGCATGACTGTGCATGGATGGGTATTGTGTAGGTCCCTGCCTTTTTTTGGCAAAACCACGCGATTACCCCATAAGAGACAATCCGACTGGATGGACATTTCATCTTTGCGTCGGTGAAACGGCTTAATTTCATCTTGCATTTCCCCGGGAACGGCCGACCAGTTCCCATTGAGGACGTAACTTTTTACAAGTGATAGCACAGGATCCTGGCTGGTCCAGGTCCTGATCTGGCGAGCCGTGACGGGTGATCCCTCGCTCTCGAAAGCATCCATGACCAGTAGCAGGTCTGCGGACTGCCATTTCCACCCTGGTAGTGGGCAGTGGTAGCCGACTGAGGGCATCAGCACAGTTCTCCTTGCCTGGTCTGTGGTGGATAACATAGTCATAGGCAGACAATGTTAGTGCCCATCTTTGGATGCGGGACGAAGCATTGGTGTTTATATCTTTGCTTTCTGAAAACAGCGAAATAAGCGGTTTGTAGTCGGTTTCAAGCTCGAACCAAAGTCCAAATAGGTATTGGTGCATTTTCTTAACCCCATATACACATGCTAATGCCTCTTTCTCGACCATACTGTAGGTTCTTTCAACCTCAGACAGACTTCTCGACACGTATGCAACTGGCTGAAGTTTGCCCGATACATTGGTTTGCTGTAACACACAGCTGACCCCGTACAAAGATGCATCACAAGCTAGCACTAATTGCTTACATGGGTCATACAGTACAAGTAACTTATTAGGACAAAGTCGGTTTCTTGCCTTCTCAAAGGCTGTCTCTTGCGATTTACCCTAAACCCAGTCATCACCCTTATGCAGCAACATGTGCAACGGTTCCAGCAAAGTGCTTAACCTGGGTAGAAACTTACCAAAATAGTTAAGGAGTTCCAGGAACGAACACAACTCCATCACATTCTGTGGTCTGAGTACATTCTTGATGGCATCTGTCTTTGAGTCTGTGGGTCTGATGCCGTCTACCACAATCTTTCTCCCGAAAAATTCGACCTCTGGCGCCAGGAAAACACACTTGAAGCATTTCAGCCTGAATCTCACTCTGTCTCATTGACTTAGAACCTCTTCCAGGTTGTGCAGGTGTTCGTTGGTGTCATGACCAGTGATCACAATGTCGTCTTGAAACGATGCACGGAACCGATTTCAGAAGACTCTCCATGTTCCTCTGGAAGATGGCCACAGCCGAGCGAATCCCAAAAGGGCACATGTGGTTTATAATCAGTCCTTGGTGCGTGTTAAGGAATGTCAATCTTTTCGAAGATTCAGCCAGCTCCTGTGTCATGTAGGCGGAGGTTAGGTCCAACTTAGTGAACGACTTCCCCCCCCACTAACGTTGCGAAGAGGTCATCCACTTTGGGTATCGGGTACTGGTCTTGTAACGAGACTCGGTTGATCGTTACCTTGTCATCTCCACAGATTCTGACCGTGCCATCGCTTTTCAACACCGGAACAATCGGACTGGCCCACTCGTTGAACTCAACTGGCGATATGATTCCCTCTCATTGAAGTCTGTCCAGTTCGATCTCGACTTTCTCCCTCATCATATATGGAACCGCTCGTGCCTTGTGATGAACGGGCCTTGCATCTGGACTAGATGGATCTGAACCTTGACGCCTGTGAAGTTGCCGATGCCTGGTTCAACTAGTGACGGAAACTTGCTCAACACTTGGGCGCACGAGGAATCATCCACTGAAGATAGTGCTTTGATGTCGTCCCAGTTCCATCGAATCTTTCCCAGCCAGCTTATGCCGAATAGCCTTGGGCCATCACCTGGTACAATCCACAGTGATAAATCATGCACAGCTCCATTGTACGATATCTTAACTGCTACATTGCCAATGACTGGTATGAGCACTTTGGTGTAGGTGCGCAGCTTTGTCTGAATCGGGCTCAGTTTGGGCCTTTGTGCCTTATTGCCCCACAGTTTCTCAAAAGCCTTCTGGCTCATAATTGACTGACTCACCCCCATGTCCAACTCCTTTGATACCGGAATACCGTTCAATTTGACTTTTAACATGATAGGAGGGCTCTTTATGGTGAAGGTCTGTACCCCATACACTTCTTCCTCCGGTTGAGTTGCCTTTCTTGTTTGCTCTGCGTGATCCGCGACGGATCGATCATCCCCTGCTGACTCTGCCACGCGGTGAGTCGCAGCACGCTTGCACATTCGCTGGAGGTGTCCCATTGTTTCGCAGCCTTTACACACGTAATACTTGAATCGACATTGATGGGCTCTATGATTACCCACGCAGTGCCAACATGGTGCTAATGGATTTGCATTCACGTCTGATGGTGGACTCTGAGTCATTCTAGGTCTTGCAGCTGCAGATGTGTAGGCCCTGCCATATGCAGTTCTGCCTGCTAGCGACGTTATTTTATGCACAGTACTTGCCAGTGAGCTTCGATGCTGGGAAGATATCTGTCTGGTAATATCGCTCGTGGACATGAATGCCTGGGCTATCGTGATGGTCTTTCTCAAGTTTAGGGATTTGGCGGACAGCAACTTGCGAAGAATGACCTCGTGGACGATGCCAAGCACAAAAAAGTCCCGCAGCATCTCACCCAAAATTCCAGCAAATTTGCAAGTTCCCACAAGGCGTCTCAGGTCAGCGACATAACTCGCCACATCCTGGCCCTTGGTGCGGTGGTGCATGTAGAAGCGATACCTGGTCATTAAGACGCTCTCCTTCGGCTTGAGGTGGTTCCAAACCAGTGTACACAACTCTGTATATGTCTTCTCCGCTGGTTTCTCCGGTGCTGGCAGATTCTTGATGAGGCCGTATATTGTGGACCCACACACGGTGAGGAGAATCGCACTGCGCTTGATCGATTTATCGTCCCCATCCAGCTCATTGGCCACGAAGTACTGGTCAAAACGCTCAATGAAGGCTTCCCAATCATCACCCTCTACAAATCTCTCTAAAATACCAATGACAGCCATGACTGTGTGAAAGTTCGTAATCTGTTACTCGTCACCAATTGTTAAGTATGGAAGACTCCCCAAGGCTGAGTACTGTGAGCTAAAACTGATGTGACCTTAGTCTTGTTAATACAACTCCAGAGTGCCTAAGCAGCATGGCAGACAACCATATATACTCCCTTGCACGAGGTGTGCAGGTGACCCTTGGGACTCCAACAGTTACGCCCTCTGGTGGCAAGTCTTACACAGCTACAATGTTTACATACATAACAATGCCCCCTTGTTCCGGACCCTCCCCCACCAGAAGAAATAGCTTCTCTCTATCCCTGTCAACTCCTTTAATCATCTTAAACAGAACAATTAGAACACTGTTTAATCTTCTATACTCAACGGAATACAAGCCTTGCTACCTGCTCTCATAATTGAACCCTTTTAGCCCAGGTATCATTCTGGTGAATCTGCACTGCACCCCGTCCAAGGCCAATATGTCCTTCCTGACACACGGTGCCCAGAACTCTAAACGCAATACTCTAAAATTCAATGGAGGCAGAGAATTTGGACAGTGGGGTCTTCAAGAATTGCAAGTGGGAAGAGGCAGTCTCCAGGTAATTATGTGGGTCGGTGGGCTTATAATGATGTCAGTAGAAAGGTCAGCACTGGAGATGGAGAGCGAGAAAAGATTAAAAGGTGAGGAGTGGTCAGAGTGAGTTATGAGTGGAAATTGGAAGCCTAGTTAATAAAATTCTTATTAGAGCAAGAAGCAGCACCCATGCAGTCATCAGTGTAACAGGACAAGAGATTTGAGAGGAGAAATCAGTAGGTGAGTCCAACAATACCGCACAAGAAGATAGGCATAGCTGGGTCACATGGCAATTCCCATAATGATTCATTTGTATCTGGAGTATGTGTGTGTAATTAAGAGATAAGCTGTTGAAGATGAGAACTAGTTCAGGCAGGAATGTGGTTGTGAATTGGGACTGGTTGGCACAAGGAATATGTGGCTGTCAAGGTGAAGAGGAACTGAACATCCACAGTGAAAAGAAATGGCCATAGAATCATTAAAGTGGCATTCTGGAATTTCCCCAACCCTCCCACTTCCTTAGCTTTCGATACACCCTTTGTCTCTTTAATGTTACAATGTTTCTATGATTTGACTGAGATGATCAGTCTCACTATTCCACCTATTATTGCTCTCTGTAATTATATATACATGTTTGCCCCTTTCCTTTGCTGCCTGTATTAATATGCAAGTTTGCCTCTTGTTTATCAGTTATAGAGAATCCATACCCGAGATATCAACTTGTCTATCCTCATCACAGATGCTGGCTGACCGGCTGAGTGCATCTCCAACATTTTTTGTTTTTCTTTCCACTTTCTGCTTTGTGAGCTGTGGCTTAGTGGGTAGCACACTCGCCTTTGAGTCACAAGGTGTGGGTTCAAGTCCCACTCCAGTGACTTGGGCACACAAATCTCGGCTGACACTCCAGTGCAGTGCTGAGGGGGTGCTGCACTGTTGGAGGTGCCATCTTTCGGATGTGTCGCTAAACCGAGGCCCCGTCTACTCTCTGAGGTGGACATAAAAGATCGCAGGGCACTATTTCAAAGTCGAGCAGAGGAGTTCTCCTGGGTGTCCTGGCCAATATTTATCGCTCAATCAACACAACATTACAACAGTGACTACACTCCAAAAGTACTTCATTGGCTATAAAGTGCTTTGAGACATCTGGTGGTCGTGAAAGGCGCTATATAAATGTAAGTCTTTCTTTTCCAGGTTCTGCGGAATTTTGCTTTTCCCTTGTGGCATTTAGTGCGGACATTGCTAACAGTTTGTGTTTTTTTCGACTGTGTTTTTAATCATTCTTAACAAGCAATGAAAAATCAATTAAAAAAAAGACAACTTTTGAAGAAAGAATTTCAATTTCAACTAATTGCACGAGTTGAAACAGACTGAGAAGCAGACCTGGAATTTGCCAAACGATCAATTGTTATTTGCCTAAGTGTCAAGGCCTAAGTTACTTTGTTCACTGGAGCTGCTGATTTTCCTCAGCTGTACCTTAAATTGAAACTCTAATGCCAGCAACTCTTCAAATTAAACATGGCGCAATGTCCCTTACAACTATTTTAATTTGAAACAATAAATCATGTGCTCCCTTATTAAAAGGCCACTAAAACCGACAAATTAAACAAATTAACTTTTTACAAGTCTGAAGATACATTTAATTAAGATATAATTAAATAGAAATGAACTGCTAAAAAGAAAATGGTAGCACAACACACTGAAAGGCTGCAGTAATAATGAAGCACAGTCCATTTTATTCTCTTAACTCTCACTTCTTTTCATGATTAAAGTAAGAATACAGATCAAAGAAGAGGAAAATATTTGACTTTATGAAACAAACAATTGCTTTTTATTTGTATCATTAAAATAGAAAGCAACAACAACATCTTGCATTGAAACAGCAGTGAATGTAGTAAAATGTCCCAAGGCGCTTCACAGGAGCGTTATCAAATAAAATCTGACACCGAGCCACATCAGGGGAAATTAAGGCAGATGACCAAAAGCTTCATCAAAAAGGTAGGTTTTAAGGAGCATCTTAAAGGAGGAGAGAGAGGCGGAAAAATTTAGCGAGGGAATTCCAGAGCTTAATGCCCAGACAGCTGAAACCACGGCTACCAATGGTGGGATGAAGGAAATCGGTGCTGCGGAAGAGGCCAGAATAGGAGGAGCTTGTGGGGATGGAGGAGGTTACAGATATAGGGAAGGGCAAGGCCATGGATGGATTTGAACTCAAGGATGAGAATTATAAATTGAAGGTGGTGCTGGACCAGGAGCCAATGTAGGTCAGTGAGTACAGGGGTGATGGGTCAACTAGACTTGGGATGAGTTCATCATCATCATAGGCAGTCCCTCGGAATCGAGAAAAACTTGCTTCCGCTCTTAGAATGAGTCCTTAGGTGGCTGAACAGTCCGATACGAGAGCCACAGTCCCTGCCAAAGGTGGGACAGACAGTCGTTGAGGGTAAGGGACAGGTTTGCCGCACATTTTTTCTGCTGCCTGTGCTTGTTTTCTGCATGCAATCGGCGATGAGACTTGAGGCGCTCAGCACCCTCCCGGAAACACTTCTTCCACTTAGGGTGGCCTTTGGCCAGGGACGCCCAGGTGTCGGTGAGGATGTTGCACTTTATCAGGGAGGTTTTGAGCGTGTCCTTGTAAAGTTTCCTCTGTCCACCTTTGGCTCGTTTGCCATGAAGGAGTTCCGAATAGAGCGCTTGCTTTGGGAGTCTCCTGTTTAGCATGCGGACAACTGTGGCCTGTCCACTGGAGTTGATCAAGTGTGGTCAGTGCTTCAATGCTGGGGATGTTGACCTGGTCAAGGATGCTAATGTTGGTGCATCTGTCCTCCCAGGGGATTTGTAGGATTTTGTGGAGGCATCGTTGGTGGTATTTCTCCAGCAATTTGAGGTGTCTACTGTACATGGTCCATGTCTCTGAGCCATACAGGAAGGCGGATATCACTACAGACCTGTAGACCATGAGCTTGGTGGTAGGTTTGAGAGCCTGGTCTTCGAACACGGAGGTTGCACCGAAGCAGGTCGGGAGCAGCAAGGCCCATAAAAGTGGCCCAGAAGGCGGGAGAAGCAGCGGAGGTCGCAGCAGAGCAGGTCGGGAGCAGCAAGGCACATGAAAGGGTCCCAGAAGGCGGGAGAAGCCACCTGGTGCACGGGCAGAAAGTAAACAAAGAAGCAAAAAGAAATCGAAGTGTGATGTCACAGCCAAGCGGGTAAGTGATTGGCTGGTGGATTGGTGAGTATTTAATCTTTTTCTTTTTTTTTCTTCTTTTCTTATCAGTAAGAAATCTTTGGCGTTGTTGACAATTAGGTTAATTTAAGGGTTAAGTCATGGTAGGAGAGCCCAGACCCATGTCATGCTCCTCCTGTGCTATGTGGGAAGTGAGGGACGTTTTCAGTGTTCCTGACAACTACATGTGCAGGAAGTGTATCCAGCTGCAGCTCCTGACAGAACGCATTACGGCACTGGAGCTGCGGATGAATTCACTGTGGGGCATCCGCGATGCTGAGGGTGTCGTGAATAGCACGTTTAGTGAGTTGGTCACACCGCAGGTAAAGGTTACACAGTCAGATAGGAAATAGGTGACTATCAGGCAGAGCAGTGGAAGGAAGGTAGTGCAGGGGTTCACTGCGGTCATCTCCCTCCAAAACAGATACACCACCTTGGGTACTGATGGGGGAGATGGCTCATCAGGGGAAGGAAGCAGCAGCTAAGTCCATGGCACCAGGGGTGGCTCTGCTGTACAGGTGGGCAGGAGAAAGAGTGGGAGAGCTATAGTGATAGGGGATTCAATTGTAAGGGGAATAGATAGGCGTTTCTGCGGCCGAAAGCGAGACTCCATGATGGTATGTTGCCTCCCTGGTGCAAGGGTCAAGGATGTCTCGGAACAGCTGCAGGGCATTCTGGAGAGGGAGGGTGGATAGCCAGCTGTCATGGTACATATGGATACCAACGATATAGGTAAAAAATGGATGAGGTCCTACAAGCTGAATTTAGGGAGCTAGGAGTTTAATTAAAAAGTTGGACCTCAAAGGTAGTAATCTCAGGATTGCTACCAGTGGCACGTGCTAGTCAGAGTAGGAATTGCAGGACAGCTCAGATGAATACATGGCTTGGGGAATGGTGCAAGGGGGAGGGATTCAAATTCCTGGGACATTGGAACCAGTTCTGGGAGAGGTGGGACCAGTACAAACAGGTCGGTCTGCACCTGGGCAGGACCGGAACCGATGTCCTAGGCGGAGTGTTTTGCTAGTGCAGTTGGGGAGGATTTGAACTAAAAAAGGCAGGGGGATGGGAATCTATGCAGGGAGGCAGAGGGAAGAAAAAAGGGGGCAGGAACAAATGGTGGGAAGGAGAAAAGCAAGAGTGGAGGGCAGAGAAATCAAGGACAAAAATCAAAAAGGGCCATATTACAACATAATTCTAAAAGGACAACGAGTGTTAAAGAAACAAGCCTGAAGGGTCTGAGTCTCAATGCGAGGAGCATTCGTAATAATGTGGATGAACTGACTACGCAGATAGCAGTTAACTAATATGATGCAATTGGGATTAAGGAGACATGGCTCCAAGGTAACCAATGCTGGGAACTCAACATCCAGGGGTATTCAACATTCAGGAAGGACAGACAGAAAGGAACAGGAGGTGGGGTAGCGTTACTGGTTAAAGAGGAGATTAACGGAATAGTAAGGAAGGACATTAGCGTGGATGTTTTGGAATCTATATGGGTAGAGCTGCGAAATACCAAAGGGTAGAAAATGTTAGTGGGAGTTGTGTGCAGACCACCAAACAGTAGTAGGGAGATTGGGAATGGAATCAAACAGGAAATTAGCGATGCGTGTAATAAGGGTACAGCAATTATCATGGGTGACTTTAATCTACATATTGATTGGGCTAACCAAACTGGTAGCAATACTGTGGAGAAAGATATCCTGGAGTCTATAAGGGATGGTTTTCTAGACCAATATGTCGAGGAACCAACTCGAGAGCAGGCCATTCTCGACTGGGCCTTGTGTAACGAGAGCAGATTAATTAGCAATCTGCTTGTGCGGGGCCTCTTGGGGAAGAGTGACCATAATATGATAGAATTCTTCATTAAGGTGGAGAGTGACACAGTTAATTCAGAGACTAGAGTCCTGAACTTAAAGAAAGGAAACTTCGATGGTATGAGATGTGAATTGCTGAGGATACACTGGAGAATGATATTTAAAGGGTCGACAGTGGATAGGCAATGGCAGACATTTAAAGATCACATGAATGAACTACAACAATTGTACATCCCTGTGTGGCATAAGAATAAAAAAGGTAAGGTGGCGTAATCATGGCTAACAAGGGAAATTAGGGAAAGTGTTAGATCCAAGGAAGAGGCATATAAATTGGCCAGAAAAAGCAGCAAGCCTGAGGATGGGGAAATATTTAGAATTCAGCAGAGGAGGACGAAGGGTTTAATTAGGAGGGGGAAAATAGAATATGAGAGTAAGCTTGCAGGGAACATAAAAACTGACTGCAAGAGCTTTCACAGATATGTGAAGAGAAAACAATTAGTGAAGACAAATGTAGGTTCCTTGCAGTCAGAATCAGGTGAATTCATAACGGGGAACAAGAAAATGGCAGACCAATTGAACAAATACTTTGGTTCTGTCTTCACTAAGGAAGACAAAAATAACCTCCTGAACATCATAGGGGACCGAGGGTCTAGCGAGAAGGGGGAACTGAGGGCAATCCTTATTCATCAGGAAATGGTGTTAGGGAAATTGATGGGACTGAAGGCCGACAAATTCCCAGGGTCTGATAGTCTGCATCCCAGAGAACCTCAGGAAGTGGCCCTAGAAATAGTAAATGCATTGATGATCATTTTCCAACATTGCATGGACTCTGGTTCAGTTCCTATGGATTGGAGGGTAGCTAATGTAGCCCCACTTTTTAAAAAAAAGGAGGAAGAGAGAAAACAGGGAATTATAGACTGGTTAGCCTGACATCGGTGGTGGGGAAAATGTTGGAATCAATTATTAACAATGAAATAGCAGCGCATTTCGAAAGCAGTGACAGGATCGGTCCAAGTCAGCATGGATTTATGAAAGGGAAATCATGCTTGACATATCTTCTGGAGTTTTTTGAGGATGTAACGAGTAGAGTGGATAAGGGAGAACCAGTGGATGTGGTGTATTTGGATTTCAAAAGGCTTTTGACACAGGAGATTAGTGTACACAATTAAGACACATGGTATTGGGGGAATGTATTGATGTGGATAGAGAACTGGTTGGCAGGCAGGAAGCAAAGAGTGGGAATAAGCGGGTCCTTTACAGAATGGCAGGCAGTGACTAGTGGGGTGCCACAGGGTTCAGTGCTGGGAACCCAGCTATTTACAATATACATTAATGATTTAGATGAAGGAATTGAATGTAATATCGCCAAGTTTGAAGATGACACTAAGCTGGGTGGCAGTGCAAGCTGTGAGGAGGATGCTAGGAGGCTGCAGGGGGACTTAGACAGGTTAGGTGAATCGGCAAATGCATGGCAGATGCAGTATAATGTGGATAAGTGTGAGATTATCCACTTTGGAGGCAAAAACAGGAAGGCAGATTATTATCTGAATGGTGACAGATTAGTAAAAGGGAAGGTGCAACGAGACCTGGGTGTCATTGAAGGTAGGCATGCAGGTACATCAGGCAGTAAAGAAAGCAAATGGCATGCTAGCCTTCACGGCGAGCGGATTTGTGTATAGGATCAGGGAGGTCTTACTGCATAGAAACAAAGAAAATAGGTGCAGGAGTAGGCCATTCGGCCATTCGAGTCTGCACCACCATTCAATAAGACCATGGCTGACCATTCCCTCAGTACCCCTTTCCTTCTTTCTCTCCATACCCCTTGATCCTCTTAGCCATAAAGGCCATATCTAACTCCCTCTTGAATATATCCAATGAACTGGCATCAACAACTCTCTGCGGTAGGGAATTCCACAGCTTAACAACTCTCTGAGTGAAGAAGTTTCTCCTCTTCTCAGTCCTAAATGGCCTACCCCTTATCCTAAGACTGTGTCCCCTGGTTCTGGACTTCCCCAACATCGGGAACATTCTTCCCGTATCTAACCTGTCCTGTCCCGTCAGAATCTTGTAGGTTTCTATGAGATCCCCTCTCATCCTCCTAAATTCCAGTGTATAAAGGCCCAGTTGATCCAGTCTCTCCTCATATGTCAGCCAAGCCATCTCGGAATCAGTCTGGTGAACCTTTGCTGCACTCCCTCAATAGCAAGAATGTCCTTCCTCAGATTAGGAGACCAAATTTGAACACAATATTCCAGGTGTAAGACCTCCCTGCTCCTATACTCAAATCCCCTTGCTATGAAGGCCAACATACAATTTGCCTTCTTCACCGCCTGCTGTACCTGTATGTCAACTTTCAATGACTGATGAACCATGACACCCAGTCTCATTGCACCTCCCCTTTTCCTAATCTGCCGGCATTCAGATAATATTCTGTCTTCGCGTTTTTGCCTCCAAAGTGGATAACCTCATATTTATCCACATTATACTGCATCTGCCATACATTTGCCCACTCGCCTAACCTGTCCAAGTCACCCTGCAGCCTCTTAGCATCCCCCTCACAGCTCACATGGCCACCCAGTTTAGTGTCATCTGCAAACTTGGAGATATTACATTCAATCCCTTCATCTAAATCATTGATGTATATTGTAAAGAGCTGGGGTCCCAGCACTGAGCCCTGTGGCACTCCACTAGTCACTGCCTGCCATTCTGAAAAGGACTCTTTATCCTGACTCTATGCTTCCTGTCTGCCACGTCAGTACATTACCCCCAATACCAGGTGCTTTGATTTTGCACACCAATCTCTTATGTGGGACCTTGTCAAAAGCCTTTTGAAAGTCCAAATACACCACATCCACTGGTTTTCCCTTGTCCACTCTCCTAGTTACATCCTCAAAAAATCCAGAATATTTGTCAAGCATGAAATCCCTTTCATAAATCCATGCTGACTTGGACCAATCCTGTCACTGCTTTCCATTTGTGCTGCTATTTCATCCTTAATAATTGATTCGAACATTTTCCCCACCACTGATGTCAGGCTAACCGGTCTATAATTACCCGCTTTCTCTCTCCCTCCTTTTTTAAAAAGTTTTTTACATTAGTTATCCTCCAGTCCATATGAACTGATCCAATGTTGATAGACTGTTGGAAAATGATCACCAATGCATCCATTGTTTCTAGGGCCACTTCCTTAAGTACTCTGGGATGCAGACTATCAGGCCCTGGGGATTTATCGGCCTTCAACTCCATCAATTTCCCTAACACAATTTCCCACCTAATAAGGATATCCTTCGCTTCCTCCTTCTCACTAGACCCTCAGTCCCTAGTACTTCTGGAAGGTTATTTGTGTCTTCCTTCGTGAAGACAGAGCCAAAGTGTTTGTTCAATTGGTCTGCCATTTCTTTGTTCCCCATTATAAATTCATCTGAATCCGACTGCAAGGGATCTACGTTTGCCTTCACTAATCTTTTTCTCTTCACTTATCTACAGAAGCCTTTGCAGTCAATTTTTATGTTCCCGGCAAGCTTCTTCTCGTACTCTATTTTCACTCTCTTAATTAAACCCTTTGTCCTCCTCTGCTGAATTCTAAATTTCTCCCAGTCCTCAGATTTGATGCTTTTTCTTGCCAATTTATTTGCCTCTATCTTGGATTTAACACTATCCTTAATTCCCCTTGTTAGCCACGGTTGAGCCACCTTCCCCGTTTTATTTTTACTCCAGACAGGGATGTACAATTGCTGAAGTTCATCCATGTGATCTTTAAATGTTTGCCATTGCCTATCCACCATCAACCCTTGAAGTATCATTTGCCAGTCTATTCTAGCCAATTCACGCCTCAATCCATCGAAGTTACCTTTCCTTAAGTTCAGGACCCTAGTTTCTGAATTAACTGTGTCACTCTCCATCCTAATAAAGAATTCTACCATGTTATGGTCACTCTTCCCCAAGGGGTCTCGCACAACAAGATTGCTAATTAGTCCTTTCTGATTGCACATCACCCAGTCCAGGATGGCCAGCTCCCTGGTTGGTTCCTCGACATATTGGTCTAGAAAACCATCCCTAATACACTCCAGGAAATCCTCCTCCACCGCATTCCTACCAGTTTGGTTAGCCCAATCAATATGTAGATTAAAGTCACCCATGATAACTGCTGCACCTTTATTGCATGCATCCCTAATATCTTGTTTGATGCTGTCCCCAACCTTACTACTACTGTTGGGTGGTCTGTACATAACTCCCACTAGCGTTTTCTGCCCTTTGATATTCCGTAGCTCCACCCATATCGATTCCACATCATCTAAGCTAATGTCCTTTCTTACTATTGCATTAATTGCCTCTTTAACCAACAATGCCACCCCACCTCCTTTTCCTTTCTGTCTATCCTTCCTAAATGTTGATTACCCCTGGATGTTGAGTTTCCAGCCTTGGTCACCTTGGAGCCATGTCTCCGTGATGCCAATTATATCATATCCGTTAACAGCTATCTGCGCAGTTAATTTGCCAACATATTCTGAATACTCCTCGCATTGAGGCACAGAGCCTTCAGGCTTGTCTTTCTAACATACTTTGCCCCTTTAGAATTTTGCTGTAATGTGGCCCCTTTTGTTTTTTGCCTTAGGTTTCTCTGCCCTCCACTTTTACTTTTCTTCTTTCTATCTTTTGCTTCTGCCCCCATTCTACTTCCCTCTGTCTCCCTGCATAGGTTCCCACCCCCGTGCCATATTAGTTTAATTCCTCCCCAACAGCACTTGCAAACACTCCCCCTCGGACATTGGTTCCGGTCCTGCCCAGGTGCTGACCGTCCGGTTTGTACTGGTACCACCTCCCCCAGAACCGGTTCCAATGTCCCAGGAATTTGAATCGTTCCCTCTTGCAGCACTCCTCAAGCCACGTATTCATCTGAGCTATCCTGTGATTCCTACTCTGACTTGCATGTCGCACTTGTAGCAATCCTGAGATTACTTCTTTTGAGGTCCTACTTTTAAATTTAGCTCCTAGCTCCCTAAATTCGTCTTGTAGGACCTCATCCCGTTTTTTACCTATATCGTTGGTACCAATGTGCACCACGACAACTGGCTGTTCACCCTCCCTTTTCAGAATGCCCTGTACCCGCTCCGAGACATCCTTGACCCTTGCACCAGGGAGGCAACATATCATCCTGGAGTCTCGTTTGCAGCCGCAGAAACGTCTATCTATTCCTCTTACAATTGAATCCCCTATCACTATAGCTCTCCTACTCTTTTTCCTGCCCTCCTGTGCAGCAGAGCCACCCACGGTGCCATGAACTTGGCTGCTGCTGCCCTCCCCTGATGAGTCATCCACCCCAACAGTACCCAAAGCGGTGTATCTGTTTTACAGGGGGATGACCGCAGGAGACCCCTGTACTAACTTCCTTGCACTGCTCTCCCTGTTGGTCACCCATTCCCTATCTGACTGTGTACCTTTTGCCTGCGGTAAGACCAACTCACGAAACATGCTAATCACGTCATTCTCAGCATCATGGATGCTCCAGAGTGAATCCACCTGTGACTCCAGTGCCGCAATGCGGTCCGACAGCAGCTGCAGGCGGATGCACTTCCCGCACACGTCGTCGTCAGGGACACCGGAAACGTCCCTGACTTCCCACATAGGTCAGGAGGAGCATAACAAGTGTCCGAGTTTTCCTGCCATGACTTCACCCTTAGATTAGCTTAATTTGGCAACAACAATGCTAAAGGTTACTTACTGATAAAGAAAAGAAACAGAAAAAATACTTACCAATCATCAGCCAATCACTTACCCCCTTGGCTGTGACATCACCTTTTGATTTATTTCTACTTCTTTGCTGCCTGTTGCCCCTGCTGCAGCTGCACAAGCCACGCCTCCTCGACTGACGAACTCCCCGAACTGCTGGGCCTTTATAGGCCGCTGCCGCTCCAACTCCCGCCTCCTCGACTGACGAACTCCTCGAACTGCTGGGCCTTTATAGGCCGCTGCCGCTTCGACTCCCGCATCAGTTGTACAGGGCCTTGGTGAGACTGCACGTGGAATATTGTGTGCAATTTTGGTCTCCTAATCTGAGAAAGGACATTCTTGCTATTAAGGGAGTGCAGCAAAGGTTCACCAGACTGATTCCCAGGATGGCAGGACTGACATATGAAGAAAGACTGGATCGACCAGGTTTATATTCACTGGAATTTAGAAGAATGAGAGGGGATCTCATAGAAACATTAAAAATTGTGACCGGATTGGACAGGTTAAATGCAGGAAGACTGTTACCGATGTTGGGGAAGTCCAGAACCAGGGGTTACATTCTCAGGCTAAGGGGTAAGCCATTTAGGACTGAGATGAGGAGAAATTTCTTCACTCAGAGAATTGTGAATCTGTGGAATTCTCTACCACAGAAAGTTGTTGAGGCCAGTAAGTTAGATTTATTCAAAAGGGAGTTGGATGTGGCCCTTACAGCTAAGGAGATCAAGGGGTATGGAGAGAAAGTAGGAATTGGGTACTGAAGTTGCATGATCAGCCATGATCATATTGAGTGGTGGTGCAGGCTCGAAGGGCAGAATGGCCTACTCCTGCACCTATTTTCTATGTTTCTATGTTTCTATGTTTCCTCAGGCGGCCGAAGGCTGCCCTGGCACACTGGAGGCATTATTGAATCTCCTCATCAATGTGTGCTTTTGTTGGATGAGTTAGGTACAGGCAGCAGAGTTTTGGATGAGGTCAAGTTTACGGAGGGATCGCGTAGTTCCGTAACACATTTTTGCAGTTAATGTGTCACAAAATGCTATAATTGTCTAAGTTTACAATGTGCTTATTGTGATTTGTGAAATAATTTAAAATGGTTAAGCTGGAATTTTACCAGCGCTGAGAGGGAGGGATTGGAAGCTTGTCAGGTGTCAACATAGCAATGATTGACAGCGGGTCGGGAGCTCACTGTCAACCTACCTCCCGCTAGTCCCCCATGAGTCGTGTCTGTCAGTACTTAAAAGACGCGACATCAAGCAGTGGGGGAGGCAATTTAGAACATTAAGAGGTAGCTAAAAGCCGATTAAACACCATTAGTAAGTTGGGTGCTCCATCAGTATCCATTCCTCTGAAAAGTTGACAGCTGCAAATGGGCTATAAAAGCTACCATTTCACAGCTGTTCACGTTCAATGCTTAGAAGCTGGAGCCTTCAGGATTTGGAAGATACATTTGAGCTTTATGCAAGTTGGAGGTGTTTAGAGTAAATTCTCTACCCCCTGCCACCTCCTTGGAATAACCTCTCTCACCATTGACAGATCACTTCTGCATCTCAACCTCACCTTCTATCTATTCCATCAGCATCGGTGCCCTTGAAAAAATCTCACCTTGATCCTCAGAATCTCACCACAATCAGCCCCAACACCAACATCACCAGGCAAATCAACATCACCAGGCATACCAGCATCATCAGGCATGCCAGCATCACCAGGTACGCCAGCAGCAAATGAAACACCAACTGTCTCTGCAATCACCTGATGCTGCACAGGACACAGGGCATCAGCGCCCAACAATATTGCTGCCTGGGATGCCAGGGATGGCCTCACCATGGCCAGATTTGCTTACCTTGACACTGTACACCCTGGCTGCCACATGATGTGCCAGGTTGGCACCACCCACATCAGCACCATAAAGAATCCTGACATTGCCCAAGCCATTACTTTCACACTCACCACGATTGCGGGGTTTTATCGTTATGTCTCACCATTCACTGCAACTCACTAAGCCAGTTCCAAAGGCACACACATATCTGTCCAAGAATGCATAGTGTTGAAAATAAAGGTTTCAATGTTTGAAAAGTCATGAACAGAAACTTTACATGAAAATTGGATAAAACATCCAAGTGCCTATCCATGTATGTTGTTAGTTGGTATGGTGGACAAGGATAAAGGTGAGTGTGAAGGGTGGCTAGTGAGATGGGGAAGTGAGAAAGGGAGAGGGATGAGTGGAGGTGGAAGGTAAGTTGGTGTGAGTAAGAATGTGCAGAAGTAGGGTAGGGAAGGCAGAGTGATGGGGATGTGATGAGTGCCACAGCAGGATGAGGTTGAGTGTGGTTTTGCAGTAATGTTTTGTGATCCACTGAGATCACAAGGTTTGTGCCACAGCAGCCAAGTCCTCCTGAAAACCTCCCTGCTTGTGCCCTTCTGTGCAATGAGCAACCAGGTTGCATTGGTTTCCTGGGGAGGTCATTTCCGCCCATGGGAGGGGAAAAGAACCTCCCTGCATGCTGTGACTACCTTGATAAGCATATGAAGGGAGTTATGGGAGAGCCTGGGTGCAGCTGTGCACCTTTGTGCAGTGCTTGTCAGTGTTTGCAGCATCTCAATGCCGTAGAACACTGGGAGCACAAATGCTGAAATAAATGTGGGCATAGTCCCTTTCAGGAAACCGGCAGATGACGTGTCATCAGATGATGTCACCAGACCCGGTTCCTTTTAATTGGCTGGGAACCTCGCTAGGCGGGCTTAACAAGCTCCGGCCTCCTCGCTCCCGACCCGCTAGGCGAAATCACGGCCTTATAGTGTGGCTCAGTGATTGTACATGGGAAATGCTTTGGCCACGGCTTAAAACAAAGCCATGATCTGAATTCAGTGGAAACCCGTATCTTAGCTGAATAGGTGTAAGTAAACTTTTGTAACGTTCAAAATTAATGTTACCAAAGTTGTTTGTTTTTCCAGCTCCCATCCAATGGTGAAACCTCTCTTACACTGATTAAATTAGCATCAGAAGCAGTCAACTTAAAATCATGGGGCTAGAACCTCCACTTTTGAGCTTATTGCCCAAAAATGGCATTATTTCTGGCGTGGATGGTAAAAAAAGGGTTTTCAGATCGTCGGCTTCTCGTCCATTCTCAATACACCTAGTTTACATTTTTGAAAATGGGCGTTACTGCGAGCGATATCAAATGGGTGATAGCGTTACATTTTTTTGACCTTCTGCTGTAAAGTGTGGCCGCCCTTAGCAACGGCATGGCAAGACTCGATTCCCGCGATTCTGGAGGACAAGGGTCACCATGACGTGCGCAGAAGAGGAGACAGAGAGAGAGGGAGCTCAGAGGGACTGAAGGCGTGGCTGGGTGTGGTGTGGTCTTACACTTTTACCGGGAATATTTTACTCAAAGCCTGCGGTCACAGTGTACGTCTTTAGGTAAAGAGCGGTAATAATCATAATAATCATGATTGCATCTGTCGGTTATGTGTTGTATCAGTCTCTGTGACAGTACCTAGCAATGATATTATGCAATGATCTCGTGCCATGTCGTCCTGTCACCTTTTACAGAAGAAGCTATCGACGATGAGGTCCGTGCAGAGGCGAACGGGTGGGGAGCCACCAGTCACCAGCGACATCACAGAAATAGAGCACTCGTGGGGGAAGCACCCCCGGACAGTCACGGACGCATCTGCAGACCCTGAAGTGATGCAACGTGAGTAAAGCTTACACCATTGCGTGATGTAAAGTCATTAGATGCCACACCAACTCATATCCGAACAATCATATATGATAGATAATTTCTAAAAGTGTCACAGAAATAATGCTGGCCTAATGAAAGGCAAGGCTAGGCTACATAGGCCAGAAGGTGGGGGCGTGGGGCAGGAATCAGCAGACGGTCCTGCTACATCTGGTGCTGAGGAGCTCCGATTGTCACCCGTCAATCCGCTGGGTCTGTTCTCGATGGTTGAGTGCACGGACTTCGAAGAACCTGCATCGCCACGCTCCAGAACCCATTCCACCCCAAGGCTATCCAGTGGTCATTCCTGTCTCCACTCTGGAAGTGTCGGCTCCAAGCACCTCTCCACAGGGCACCCCATTTGTCCCCAGGACAGTGCCGACCCCGCGGAGGCCTCGTGGATGCGGCAGGTCTGTTCCACGAGCGTGACATGACAGCGGAGGGATGGTACAGTTGTCCAGGAGGACTGTAGACATTGGTGACCAGCTCATCAAAGCATTGGGGGGCATATCCCGACATCTGGCCACCATGACCGAGTACAGTCCGTGCATGGCGGAGTCACTGGATGCGATAGCCTCCCAGTGGTCCCCGAGCATGGCACTCCACCCCTAGGTTCCGCACCACCACTGCGAATGATAGATGAGAGCAAGTACCAAGATCCTGCTTCTGCATCAGAGAATTTTGCTCCTGTACCTGTGCAACCACCGCATCTGCCTTCATCTCCCCCAATGAGGCACCGCCTGAGGAGCTCCTCGGCCAGGCGCCATGGAGTGAGGAGGGTAAGGGGTAGAGGTGGGGAGAAGAAGGAGAACGGGGAAGGAAAGTGAGGTGCATGTGCGCAGGTGATGGCTGTGTTATATCTCCATCTGGGTGTATGCAATTTGTTGCAATGTATGGGGACTGGGGACCATGCTCTTGCTTTGCCTTTGTATTCTGTGTTGGTGGACATGTTGAACATGTGATTTATGTCAATGGTGGAAAAAGTGGGGTGTGGGCGGGGGTTGGGTGTTATTGGCTGTGATACTTATGATTTTAGACCAATGTTGGAATTAACCATTTGTTATTAAACATAACCTTGTTGCGCATTGTGTCAGATAGCTGGACCGTTACACACTGGTGATTCCTAACCATGAAAGGGTTAAATACAACTTAACATCAATCAACGTAAACTTTAACTGGTACCAAGATGATGGGCACCATTGATATCTGAGCTGCACGCACACAGCAGTGTGTCAGCGTTGTCAATCACATCAGCGCTCTTTCAGGCAAATCTTTCCGATATCAGCTCCTCATGTAAGAATGGGATTTAACAAATGCCAGCCATACCAATGGCATTCGTTCCGGTTAGTTTTTGTGATCGGTTTTCTGAGCGAGCGATATGCTGAGCGATATGTGTGCGAGTTTGTGAAATTGACAATGGCCGATCTCCATGGCTGCTAGTTTGGGTAAAAATGCTCTTTACGATAAAAAACAGTGGGCGGGCGTTCATATTGAATCTCAGAATTAATTCCGTGCGGAAAGTAATGCTGGGCAATATTATGGGCGTTGATTTCACCCATTCTGCTGATTCCGCCCAAAAAATGTGGCCAGGCGGTAATATTTGTTCCCGGCATTAAGCCCATTGGGAAAATAACGCTCGCCGATGTCTCCTAAAAAAGCCCGTCAGTTTCCATTTTGTGCCAAAATGGGCGATATATGGGCGTTATACGTTATCTCAGTGCTAAAATGGGCGTTAAGTGGGTGTTAAGCATGCAAAAATGTGGAGGTTCTAGCCCATGGAGTTTTGTCATACGAAAACAGGCCATTCAGCCCATCTGTGCCCGTATATTTTTTTCACACCTAGTCTAATCTCACTTTGCTGCTCACTCCTCATATCATTTAATATTCCTCTTTTTCATACAATCATTTAATTCCATTAAAAAAATA
Source organism: Pristiophorus japonicus (assembly GCF_044704955.1). Taxonomy (NCBI): domain Eukaryota; kingdom Metazoa; phylum Chordata; class Chondrichthyes; family Pristiophoridae; genus Pristiophorus; species Pristiophorus japonicus. The sequence goes on along the minus strand of NC_091986.1, from coordinate 38,656,401 downwards.
TATATTTATCGATTCTGTTTGAATGTCAGCTTGTGGCAGAGAATTCCATGTTGTAATCACCCTCCGTGCAGACAATCATTCTACCCTTCCCTTTAACTGTTTCTGAGATTGCTTTAAATTGGCACCCTCGCCTGACGATCTTTCAACCAAAGGAAACAATCTATCTTTAATGACCATATATGTACACACCAGGCCTCCTCTGTTCCTCTACAATAGTTAAAATCCTGACACTTGAGGAGCATTCCCTTCATACATTCTCAAATGTATACCTAGACAGTTCTCTCATTTGAACTGCATCTGCCACCTATCCGCCCATCCTACAAGATTAGCTCCATCCTTCTGCGGTCTTTCAGTCTTTGTCCCGTTTTGTTTCATGAGTCTATTTTGATAGTGTTCCCTCAACTCCTATATTTAGGTCAGTTATGCATTTAGTAAATAAGACCATTTTTAACATTGGCCACTATGGAAAACTACTGATCATGCCTCTTGATTCTGAACAAGTTCCCATTACCCCTTTGCTTTCTGAATCCCCTAATTCCACATGTCATTATTGCTGCCTTAAGCCTCTTATTTGCCACCTTATTAAATGTGCTTTGAAAATCCACATGAACCACCTCCGTTCTTTATCCTCGTTATTATTTCTTCCCAAGAATGCTGAAAGCTTGGTCAAGCACAACCTGCCGTGGTTAATTCAAGTTTCTCCAAGTGCTTAGTAATTTCCTCTTGTATTATAGAATCTCATATTCTTCTAATTGGATATCAATAACACATATAAACACTTCTCCGCCATATCTGTCATTTTCCAATCAATGCTAAAATAACAGTGAAAATTACCATTACAATGTTCATTACTAATAGATACTAATAGAAGGTACAACTTGAATATAGTTTGTGCATTAGTTGTTAAAATACTGTTAAGGTGCTATTTTGTGTAATTTAGCTGAGGGAATATCAAACTTGCCTCTGAACTGAAAAATTGTGGGTCAAAGCCCATTCTGAAGATTTAAGCACATATTCTAGTCTGACTCTCCAGTGCACTACTGAAGGATCTTTCGAGGTGCTGTCATTTGAACGATGTACAGAAGACACCTCAAGTCGCTGGAGATATATCACCAACTATGTCTCTGCAAGATCCGGCAAATCCCATGGGAGGACAGGCGCATCAACATAGTGTCCTCGACCAGGCTAACATCCCCAGCATTGAAGCACTGACCACACTCAATCAGCTTCGCTGGGCAGGCCACAGAGTTCGCATGCCAGACACGAGGCTCCCTAAGCAAGTGCTGTTTGCGGAGCTCCTTCACGGCAAACGAGCCAAAGGTGGGCAGTGGAAACGTTACAATGACACCCTCAAAGCCTCGCTGGTAAAGTGCGACATCACCACTGACACCTGGGAGACCCTGGCCGAAGACTGCCCAAGTGGAGAAAGTGCATCCCAGAGTGCGTTGAGTTCTTTGAATCTCAACATCGTGAGCATTAAGAGGTCAGGCACAGACAGCAGAAGGAGCATGCGGCTAATCAGTCCCACCCCCCTTCCCCCGACGAATGTCTGTTCCACCTGTGACAGGGTCTGTGGCTCACGCTTTCGACTGTTCAGCCACCAAAGGACTCACTTTAGGAGTGGAAGCAAGTCTTCCTCGATTCCGAGGGACTGCCTATGATGAGTCATTTGAATGAGTTCTGAAACTGAGGCTCTTCTGCTTGTTTGACTGCATTAAATTTCTCAGTGCATAATATTTGAAGGAGATCAGGGAAGTGTCCCAGTCTGCTGGCCGAGAGGAATTCATCTAAACAACATTAGTGTGGAGGGAGTGGGGGGTGGGGGGCTGGTGGGGGGGTGGCATAGAAATGTTAACAGAAGGCTTTTCATCTCATTGTCGTTTTTGGGACCTTGCTGTGTGTAAAATGGCAAATTCCCTAATTCCCAAACAGCTACAGTAGCTGCATAATGTGCAACAACAAGAGCTAATGTTTGTACAGCAGATTTAATGCAGTAAAACATCACAATTTGACACCGAGCGGCATTAGTAGATTTCAGGACAGGTGACCAAAAGCTTGGTCAAAGAGGTAGGTTTTAAGGTAGAGAGGCGGAGAGGTTAAGGGTGGGAATTCCAGAGCTTAGGACCTAGACAGCTGACAGCACGGCCTCCAATGGTGAAACGAAGGAAATCGGAGATGCTCAAGGGCCAGAATTGGAGGAGGGCAGAGATCTTGGTGGGTTGTGGGGCTGGAAGAGGTTACAGAGATAGGGAGGGACGAGATCATGGAGTGACTTGAGAGATGTGATAAGAACTTATGTCCACTTTTATGTTTCCTGATGAACTAAGATTTTTTTTTAATCATTAAGTACAGACATATTTTTCTTCCAGCGAGAATATTAGCTGGATAGCTGCTGTAGAAGTAATGATTTTCTTATGGTACTATTGGACCGTATAAATTTGGTAATGCAAGATATCAGTTCCACACCACCACTAATAATGTGCAGTGTGATGGGATTTTTCTGGCAAATATCAGAGTTCATTTAATAAAGTGATCTAATACTCTCCTGCGACTTTGCCTTCCACATCTCACTTAAAATGAAATTATCCGTATATTTTCTGCTTCAGTTGAGAGCGAAAGAAATGGCACCTTTATTATGGAGTGAGTCTGATCAGAATTTAAACACTAATCTGTAAGATAGCACCATCAGACTGCCGGAATTCAAAACTAAATAATTCAAAATTGTCCGTGCCCCGGCAACATTTTGTGGGATTAAATTCATTGGGCTGGATTTGCGGTCCGTTGCTGCCTCTGTTTGCGCCCCGGGGGGGGGCGGTTATGGCGCCGGGAAGCATTTCCGGGCGGGTGGCCAGCTTGCAGTGCCCTGCTGGGACATTCGCTGCCGGGTTTGCGGGGAGCGGAGCAGTACCTCCCGGGAGAGGCGAGCCGGTGTGCAACGTCCCAGATTGCGACACTGGCTCGAAATTTGAAACTCGCCCGATCCGCAACGACCCGCAGCGCGCCCGAGTGGACCGCCTGTGAAAGCTGGCGGTTCCTGTTGTAGCGGCCGCAGTGATGGAAGGAATGTCTACCTAAGGTAAGTGTGATCGTTTTTAATTTTTTTAATTTTGCAATTCATGTGGATGTGGCATCAGGTAAGTATTGGGAATGTTATTGGTGGGTTTTTTCAGACTTTTTTTCCCCAGAAGCCTCTCTTAGGGTGCTCCGATGTCGGCTGTTTACCTCGGGATTTTCATTTGCTCAGCCGGCCTAGCGCCGTAAATGAGTTGGTGGAATGCCTCACTTAGTGCTCCGCTCCACACTCAGAGCCTAGCTGATGAATTTTGCGGCTAGAGACTCAAACCATTTCCCGGTGCATAGTTTACCGCTCCACCTGGGGTAACACCGCAACAGAGGCGCGACCGAATTTCCGACCCCATGTATTCGAGTTGTGTAAGTGTGTGGATGGCAATCTTGGTCGAGTCCAGGTTTAATTGGTCCCGTAATGGCAAAGCAGCAGTGTTTTTTTCTTCTGATAAATAAGCACCCGACAATGCTTGTAATAACGAAATGGCAACATTTAGCCTCGCCACAGACATGTGGCTATTTTCTGACTGTAACCAGCTGCACTTGTACCCACTGTGAACATCAGCTTAATTCGCACAAATGGTTGCTTTCAACTACAGCTTCTGGCAAATTACTTGCTCACATTTTTTCTAGTCTGTGAGCCTAAAACAAAATCAATAGGCGCTTGTTTTAAAATATTTTTAAAAATCTGATGAAAAAATGTTTCGTTATTTTTTTATTTAGTGAGGGTCGTGATTAGCATCAAATGAATTACATAGTGCGTCTTGAATTCCTGCCCCTCTTCCAAACCAGTTACCAAATCTTCCAAATACTAAGTGAGTTCAAGTGCAATTCACTGTTAACCATCTCAAGGTCACTTTTGTGTTCGGGGGCTTTTAAAAAAGAGAATTGATTCAGCTATGAATGCCTTGTTTGTTTTGCAGTGCATATTTTTCAACTGGCCGGGGTTAATCACCGAACCCACCTCATGCTGGTTTCTCCCATTACATCATAATTAGAGTGCGGCAGGGAGGGAGAGGAAAGGCTGTTGAAATCATTCCAACTCACTCCCCGTGGGAGCCAGATGTTGCTAGATGGATTTCATTTAATTCAGTGACAGCTGCGATAATGACCTCTGCATTCAGAGAGTTGACAGTGACATCGATAATAGCCCTGGAAATAAGGAGAGCCAACTCGCTTGCTTGTTTATGTCTTTGCATACAAGAAACCAAACATCCTCAGGATAAGCCAAAGTCAAATTGCTATAGTTTCTTTAAATTGATGGTCCAACATTTAATATTGTAACCTTAGATGCTTTTCCTATACTTTTTTCATTTGTTCTTTCTTCATCATTTCCCACATATGACCACCATTCAGTAGTTTAAGCTCTGCTGCCCATATCCTAACTCGCACCAAGTCCCATTACTCCGTCACCCACCTGCACTTGCTGACCAACATTGGCTCCCCATCCGGCAATGCCTCAATTTTAATATTCACATCCCCATTTTCAAATCCCTCTATGACCTCGCCCCTCCCTATCTCTGCAGACTCCTCCAGCCCCATCACCCTCCGAGATCTTTGTGCTCCTCTAATTCCGTCCTCTTGGGCATCCCCGATTTTGATCACTCCACCTTTGGCGGCCGTGCTTCCAGCTGCCAAGCCCCTATTCTCTGGAATTCCCTCCCTAAACCTCTCCGCCTCGCTCTCCTCTTGTAAGACGCTCCTTAAAACCTATCTCTTTGGCCAAGCTTTTGGTCACCTGTCCTAATATCACCTTATGAGGCTTGGCATCAAATTTTGTCTGATTACACTCCTGGGAAATGCCTTGGGAATATTTTACTACGTTAAAGATGCTGTATAAATGCAGGTTGTTAATCGAATATTTTTCAACAAATGTGATAGTCCTTAAAATGTTTTCACTTTCAGAATTTTTTACTATGTGCAAAGACAGACAATAATTATTACTACCAGTCTAATGATTATCTCTGTACAAATTATTTTGGATGAACCTGAAGGAATTATTAACTGCATAGTTTAGAATCTGAGATTCTAAGGGGAACAGATAGGATAGATAGAGAGAAACTATTTCCGCTAGTTGGGGAATCTAGGACTAGGGGGCATAGTCTAAAAATTAGAGCCAGACCTTTCAGGGGTGAAATTAGGAAATACTTCCACACACAAAGGGCCCAAGTTTCCACATGATTCGCACCTGATTTTTAGGAGCAACTGGTGGAGAACGGACTATTTTAGAAATCGCAATTCTCCACATTTTTTTTTCTGCAGTTCTAGTGAGGTAGAACAGTTCTAGTTTAGAACAGAATTTTTTCTTCAAAAGGGGGCGTGTCCGGCCACTGACGCCTGATTTGAAAGTTTCCACAGTGAAAATGTACTCCAAACTAAAGTAGAATGGAGCCAGTGAAGATTTTTGTTGAACTGAAAAAACCTGTTCTACACATTAAAAAATCAGGCGCAGGTTACAAATTAGGCGTCCAGAACGAGGTGGGGGGAAGGGAACTCATTAAATTCGACAATAAATCCTTATTTATACTTCTACAAATATTATACAAATAAGTCCAACCTGAATAAACATTTATAAGCCAAGAAAAGATTAAATAAACCATCTTCCTACCTGTGTGAAAGTGCTTCAGCCAGGGAGAATTCTGCAGCCGTACGTGTCGCTGAGCGGGAGGGGGAGAGAGAGAGAGAGAGAGAGAGGGAGGGAGAGAGAGAGAGGGGGGGAGAGAGAGGTGGGGGGGAGGGAGGGAGAGAGAGGGGGGGAAGGGAGGGAGAGAGAGAGAGAGGGGAGGGAGGGAGAGAGAGAGAGGGGAGGGAGGGAGAGATAGGGGAGGGAGAGAGGGAGAGAGAGAGAGGGGAGGAAGGGAGAGAGAGAGAGGGGGAGGGAGGGAGAGAGAGAGAGGGGGAGGGAGGGAGGGAGAGAGAGAGGGGGAGGGAGGGAGGGAGAGAGAGGGGGAGGGAGGGAGGGAGAGAGAGGGGGAGGGAGGGAGAGAGAGAGGGGGAGGGAGGGAGGGAGAGAGAGAGGGGAGGGAGGGAGGGAGAGAGAGAGCGGGGGGGGGTGCGGAGAGAGAGAGAGCGGGGGGGGTGGGGAGAGAGAGAGCGGGGATGGGGGGGTGGGGAAGGGAGAGGTCAGGTCGGATCGGATCCAGTCCGGGAGTCAGGAGTCGGGTCCAGTGGGGGGGGGGGCGGGTCGGGTCGGGTCGGGGAACAGGAGCGCGGGTCGGGTCGGGTCAGTCGCGGGGGGTGCGGGGGGGAGCGGGTGTCTGGTCGGCGGTGGGGGGGGGGAGTGGGGATCGGGTCGGGTCTGGTCGGCAGGGGGGCGGGGGGAGAGCGGGTATCAGGTCTCAGCGGGGGGGAGTGGGGAGCGGGTGTCTGGTCGGCGGGGGGGGCGCGGGGATCGGGTCGGGTCTGGTCGGCGGGGGGGCGGGGGGAGAGCGGGTGTCGGGTCGGGTCTGTTCGGCGGGGAGGGGAGCGGGTGTCGGGTCTTGTCGGGGGCGGGGAGCAGGAGCTGGCCGTGGGAGGAGCCCCAGTGAGGCCATTGGGCCAGGGCTAGGGGCTGCGTGCTTCGGGCCCCTCCCACACAGTTCGGCGCCTGGAGCTACTGCACTTGCGTGCCGACTGTAGCGCACATGTGCAGAGGTCCCGGCACTGTTTTCAGCACCGGGACCTGGCTCCGCCCCCCCCACAACTCGTGCCGGCTGCGCCGAGGGCCACAGGACCTGTTAGTAGGTGGAGAATACCGAGGATTTTTTTAGGCGTCGTTTTAGGCGCGAAAAACGGGCGCCCAGCTCGGAGAGGCGCCCGTTTTTTTTCTTGTGGAAACTTGGGACCAAAGGGTGGCAGAAGTTTAGAACCCTCTTCCACAAACGGCAATTGATGCAAGATCAATTGTTAATATTAAAACGGAGGTTAATAGCTTTTTGTTAACCAAAGGTATTAAAGGATATGAGGCAAACAACAACAACAACAACTTGTATTTATATCACGCTTTTCAGGTAGTAAAACTATTGTGTTCCTAACAAAGATTAGGCTGCACACAGGAAGGTTAAAGTAACAGTGACCTCAGTCATTATTAAGACACTCCAGAGTGAGGAACAGGCTTATATACAGTGCTCCCAAGGGATGCTGGGATCCCTTGGGACTTCAGGGGATGCACTCCCTGGTGGCGGAACATGGGAGTGCATGCTTTACAGATACACAACATCACTCCCTCCCCCAAAGTCAAAGTGAAAACTATTTACAAGGTGAAGCGGTCGGGAGCCTTTATTTCCCTGGTGGACCGCCTTGGTACAAATGTCTGTTCTGGTGTGTTGGCTGTGCCCTCGCTGGGCTGGTGTGTTGTTGGCCCTGCAGGGCTGCTGGGTGAGCCTGGCTTTGCTGGGCTGTTGGGCGTGATGGGTTCGATTTCCTGGTCCGGGTGGTGTCGTTGATCCTTTGGGTGTGTGTTGTGGGCGCGAAAAAGATGGTGTCTGCTGTGGGTTGTTCAGGGCAGTCTGTGAACGGCAGCCTCGTTTGGTCCAGGTGCTTTCTGCAAATTTGTCCATTATCTAGTTTGGCTACAAACACCCTACTCCCTTCTTTAGCTATCACCATGCCCGCGATCAACTTGGGACCATGTCCATAGTTTAGCACATAAACAGGGTCATTCAGATCAATTTCCCGTGACACAGTGGCGCGACCATCATTTACATTTTGTTGCTGCCCCCTGCTCTCTACCTGATCATGCAGGTTGGGGTGAACGAGTGAGAGTCTGGTTTTAAGTGTCCTTTTCATGAGTAGCTCAGCCGGGGGCACCCCTGTGAGCGAGTGGGGTCTCGTGCGGTAGCTGAGCAGTACTCGGGACAGGCGGGTTTGGACTGAGACTTCTGTGACTCGTTCAAAGCTCTGTTTGATTGTTTGTACTGCCCGCTCTGCCTGCCCATTGGAGGCTGGTTTAAACAGGGCCGAGGTGACATGTTTGATCTCATTGCGGGTCATGAATTCTTTAAATTCGGCACTGGTGAAACATGGCCCATTGTCACTGACCAGTATGTCAGGCAGGCCATGGGTGGCAAACATGGCCCTCAGGCTTTCAATGGTGGCGGTGGCAGTGCTTCCCGACATTATTTCACATTCAATCCATTTTGAAAAAGCATCCACCACTACCAGGAACATTTTACCGAGAAACAGGCCCACATAGTTGACATGGATCGTTGACCATGGTCTGGAGGGCCAGGACCACAAACTTAGTGGTGCCTCTCTGGGCGCATTGCTCAACTGAGCACACACGCTGCATTGCCGTACACAGGACTCTTAAGTCAGTGTCGATACCGGACCACCACACATGGGATCTGGCTATTGCTTTCATCATTACTATACCCGAGTGTGTGCTGTGGACATCTGAGATGAACGTCTCCCTGCCCTTTTTGGATAGCACTATGCAGTTACCCCAAAACAGGCAATCTGCCTGAATGGACAGCTCGTCCTTTCGCCGCTGGAACGGCTTGATTAGCTCTTGCATTTCAATGGGGATGCTGGCCCAGCTCCCATGCAGTACACAATTTTTTACTCGGGACAGCAGAGGATCTTGGTTGGTCCAAGTTCTAATCTAGCGGGCCATGATAGGTGATTTATCATTTTCAAATGCTTCCATGACCATCAACAAGTCTGCGGGCTGCACCACCATCAACAAGTTTGCAGGCTGCGCCATTTCCACCCCCGTGGTGGACAATGGTAGCCGACTGAGAGCATCTGCACAGTTCTCGGTGCCTGGCCTGCGGCGGATGGTATAGTTATACGCTGATAGCGCAAGTGCCCACCTTTGTATGCGGGCTGAGGCATTAGTATTTATCCCCTTGTTTTCAGTGAACAGGGATATGAGGGCCTTGTGATTGGTTTCCAGCTCAAATTTGAGGCCAAAAAGGTACTGATGCATTTTCTTTCCCCCGAACATACACGCTAATGCCTCTTTCTCAATCATGCTGTAGGCCCTCTCGGCCGTAGACAAACTCCTAGATGCATAGGCGACAGGTTGCAACTTTCCCGCAACGTTAGCTTGTTGTAATACACACCCGACTCCATACGATGACGCATCACATGCTAGCACAAGTATTTTACACGGGTTATACAATACAAGCAGTTTGTTGGAGCACAAAATGTTTCTGGCTTTCTCAAAAGCAATTAATTGGTTTTTTTTCCCATACCCAGTTCGCACCTTTACGCAATAACACATGTAGGGGTTCTAAGAGGGTGCTTAACCCCGCTAGGAAGTTACCAAAATAGTTGAGGTGTCCCAGGAACGACTGCAGCTCCGTGACGTTCTGTGGCCTGGGCACGTTCCTGATAGCCTCTGTCTTGGCGTCTGTGGGCCGAATGCTGTTCGCCGCGATCTTTCTCCCCAAAAACTCCACTTCTGTTGCCATGAAGATGCATTTCGATCACTTCAGTCGCAGCCCTATGCGATCCAGTCATTGGAGGACCTCTTCCAGGTTTTGTAGGTGCTCGACGGTGTCCCGACCCGTGACCAATATGTCGTCCTGAAAAACCACCGTGTGTGGTACCGACTTGAGTAGGCTCTCCATGTTTCTCTGGAAGATCGCTGCAACCGACCGAATTCCAAATGGGCATCTGTTGTAGATGAACAGTCCCATGTGTTTGTTGATTCAGGTGATGCCCTTCGAAGACTCCTCCAGCTCCTGCGTCATGTAGGCCGAAGTCAGGTCGAGCTTGGTGAACGTCTTGCCTCCTGCCAGCGTCGCAAATAAGTCGTCTGCCTTAGGTAGCGGGTATTGGTCCTGTAGCGAGAAACAATTATTAGTCACTTTATAATCGCCACAAATCCTGATCGTGCCATTACTTTTGAGTACTGCAACAATTGGGCTGGCCCACTCGCTGAATTCCACTGGGGAGATGATGCCCTTGTGTTGCAGCCTGTCCAGCTCCATTTCCACTCTCTCCCTCATCATGTGAGGTACCGCTCGTGCCTTGTGGTGAATGGGTCGTGCCTCTGGGACCAAGTGGATCCGCACCTTCGCCCCGGAAAAGTTTCCAATGCCTGGCTCAAAAAGGGAAGGAAATTTGTTAAGAACCTGGGTACATGAGGCCTCATCGACATGTGATGGCGCTCGGATGTCATCCCAGTTCCAGCGGATTTTGCCCAGCCAGCTCCTTCTAAGCAGTGTGGGGCTATCGGCCAGTACAATCCAGAGTGGCAGTTCATGCACTGTGCCCTCGTAGGTGACCTTGACCATGGCGCTGCCCAGGACAGTGATAAGCTCTTTGGTGTACGTCCTCAGTTTTGTGTGGATGGGGCTCAGGGCTGGTCTGAGTGCCTTGTTGCACCACAGTCTCTCAAACGTCTTTTTATTCATGATGGATTGGCTAGCACTAGTGTCCAGTTCCATGGCTACGGGTAAGCCATTCAATTTTACATTTAGCAATATAGGTGGACATTTAGTCGAAATGTGTGCACTCCATGTACTTCAGCATCTGAGGCTCGAAATTGCTTTGATCCACCATGGACCGATCTTCCTCTGCCACTTGGTGGTTAGCAGGTTTTGCAGAGAAGGTGCCCCATCATTCCACAGCTCTTGTAAACATACCCTTTGAAGCGGCATGAATAGGCTGAATGGAAGCCTCCACAACGACAACAAGGTGTGAATTGCCTTGCATTTATCCTTTGTTGCGGACTCTGAGTCATCTGGATTACCTGAGGCCTGCTGGCAGTTGCAGATTCGTGGTTTCTGTCCTGTACATTTCTGCTCGCAAACACAGCTCCAGTTAATTTATGAACATTGCTTGCACTTGTGTGCTGAGAGATTTGTTTGCTGTTATCACTGGTGGACATAAATGCCTGTGCTGTTGCAATGGCCTTACTGAAGATCCGTGTGTCTACAGTCAAAAGTTTTCATAGGAGGGTCTTGTGGCCAATGCCCAGTACAAAAAAAGTCTCTGAGCATTTGCTCCAGGTAGCCATCAAACTCACATTGTCCTGCAAGTCGCCTTAGCTCAACGATCTAGCTCGCCACTTCCTGACCTTCAGATCTCTGGCACACCATCAGCACGCTCTCCCTCGGGTTAAGATGCTCCCGAACCAGTGTACATAGCTCCTCGTATGACTTATTTGTGGGTTTCACTGGAGCCAGAAGATTCTTCATGAGGCTGTCGGTCGGTGCCCCGCAGACCGTGAGGAGGACCGCCCTCCTTTTTGCAGCGCTTCCTTCTCATTCCAGCTCGTTGGCTACAAAGTACTGGTCTAGCCGTTTGATATAGGCTTCCCAGTCCTCACCCTCCGAGAACATCTCCAGGATGCCCACAGTTTGCTGCATCTTTGCGTTGGATTCGTATACTCATCGCCAGTTATTGTGTTCCAAACACAGATGAGACTGCACACAGGGAGGTTAAAGTAACAGTGACCTCAGTCTTTATTAAGACACTCCAGAGTGAGGAACAGGCCTTCGGGGCCGGCTTATATACAGTACTCCCAAGGGATGCTGGGATCCTTGTGACTTCAGGGGATGCACTCCCTGGTGGCGGAACAAGGGAGTGCATGCTTTACAGATACACAACAAAAATGTCCCAAGGCGCTTCAGCATGTTATACGACGAAAAAATAAAAATGCACGCAAAGGTGGTTATATGGAGTTAGGTCGCAGATCAGCCATGATTTCATCGAATGGCGGAACAGGTTCGAGGGGCTGAATGGCCTCCTCTTGTTCCTATGTTCCGAATTTGAGATACCATATTGTATTTGAAGAATGTTACTTGATATTTTACAGATTATTTCCCTCCCCTCCTACCATATAGCCACAGTTCATGAAGAGAATTATGAAAGATGGTCCAGAGAATATGTTGATGCCAATGAAGCTACAAGATGTAATTTCAAAATTAGGAGGAGTAAACACATAATTTGTGCAAATCTATTTAATGTGTTTATCTGTATAGAAATTTGGTATAAAGCGTGCTGGGTTGTGAAATCCTTCGGCATCACAATTGATATGTAAAACAAATGTATCACAGTTGCACTCCATGGCTCTAATTGTAAGGCAAAATATTAATATTCAAAATTCTGTTGAAAATTATAGAAAAAACTGTTGGTTTTGGAGAGCTCAAGCCAGATTTGTGAACTTTAAGTTATGTAATACAGGTTAGTGTCAGCCCTGGCTCAGTGGGTAGCACACTCGCCTCTGAGTCAGAAGGCAATGGGTTCGTCCCACTCCAATGAGTTGAGCACATAAATCTAGGCTGACACTCCAGTGCAGTGCTGAGGGAGTGCTGCACTGCCAGAGGTGCTGTCTTTCAGATGAGATGTTAAACTGAGGCCCCAGCTGCCCTCTCGGATGGACGTAAAAAATCCCATGGCACTATTTTGAAGAAGAGCAGGGCAGTTAGCCACAGAGTCCTGGCCAATACTTAACCTCAATCAACATAACAAAAACAGTTTATCTGGTCATTATTCATGTTCCTGTTTGTGGGAGCTTGATACGTGCAAATTGGCTGCCGTGTTTCCCACATTACAACAGTGACTACACTCCAACAGTACTTCATTGGCTGTAAAGTGCTTTAAGACATTTGGTGGTCTTGAAAGGCTCTTTATATATTTATAGTCTTTCACGGTCTCTAAATTGTCAGCCTGCTTGTTTGACATCCAGTACTGAATGAGCAGAAATTTTCTCCAATTAAATATCGGGAAGACAGAAGCCATTGTCTTTGGTCCTGGCCCCAAACTGCGTTCCCTAGCCATTGACTCCATCCCTCTCTCTAGCATCTATCTGAAGCTAAACCAGACTATTTGCAACCTAGGTGTCAAATTTGACCCTGAAATAAGCTTCCGGCCACATATTAGCGGCATAACTAAAACCCCCTATTTCCACCTCCATAACATTACCCATCTCCGCCCCGGCCTCAGCTCATCTGCTGCTGAAACCCTCATCCATACCTTTGTTACCTCTAAACTTGACTACTCCAATCCACTCCTGTTGGCCTCCCACATTCTACACTACATAAACTTGAGGTCATCCAAAACTCGGCAGCCCGTGTCCTAACTCGCACCAAGTCATGATCACCCATCAATCCTGTGCTCGCTGATCTTCATTAGCTCCCGGTTAACCGACGCCTCGATTTCAACATTCTCATCCTTGTTTACAAATCCCTCCATGGCCTCGCTCCTCCCTTTCTGTAATCTCTTTCAGCCTCACAAACCCACGAGATGTCTGCTCTTCTCAAATTCTGCCCTCTTGAGCATCCCTGATTACAACTGCTCAACCAGCGTTGGCAGTGTCTTCAGCTGCTTGGGCCCTAAGCTCTGGAACTCTCTCCCTGAACCATTCCGCCTCTCTACCTCTCGTTCATCCTTTAAGGCGCTCTTTAAAACCTCCCTCTTTAACCAAGCTTTTGGTCACCTGTCGTAATTTCTTCTTTTGTGGCTCGGTGTCAAATGTATCTGCTTTGTCTTTTAACACTGCTGTGAAGCACCTTGGGACATTTTACTACGTTAAAGGCGCTATATAAATAAAAGTTGTTTTTGTAGATTTTTAATATTATAATATCGGCAACTTTCAGAAAATAGGCTATTTCTCAGGAAACCAAAAGATATTGTCCATTTCATATTCAAGCTGGACGTATTCGTTTGCAGGTCATCGGGCCGCAACGTGCATATGTTGGCTCTGGGTGGGTGACCTTGCTGCCTGCTCAGGAGAGCAGGTTAAAATTGCAGATGTTTCGACCATGGTGGCTTTCGGACACGTAAGAGCCAGGGCGATTTTAACTGCCCAACCCGCCAGGTTTCTGCTGAGTGAGTAGGGTTGTGGTTGAATACGAATGGCTGTTTTAACCACAGCTAGATGATTTTCCTGCCTAATTGTGTGTGTGAATGAGAGATGGCTACCTCGGCTTATGTACTAAAGAAAATAGTGAAAATGCTCCAGAAATATCAATGCATAGTGTCTTTTATGGAATGCCGAATGCCAGGTTTATTGTGAAAATGCTGGTGTACCTTCTCCCTAGTGACACATGAATGGCACTGCATAACTGCGATGTGAGGAGAACAATTTGACTTCTTCTTCTTTGCCTGTAGCGAGTCAGCAATATGCAATTTAGTTATTTTCCAGGAATCAATCACAAAACCTTTATGTCGCTGGCTAACTGCACATCTCACAAATGCCTTTCCAAATCCTCTTAGTAGCCATCTGCACTCCTCCACAGTTACTACACACCCTTCCCACAACAGCACGGTAATGTATTTGCTTCATGGACTCTTTGCTTCGGATTTCATAACAACACATTGCTATTAAGAACTAATAGGTTTATTAACAAAGGTTTAACAAAGGTTTAACAATCAAACTATACATTACCAGTTCATCCACTAGGCTCAAAACTGCATTCCTTATCGTGGATGACATAGATTCAATTGAGCATAAGAACATAAGAAATAGGAGCAGGAGTAGGCCATTTGGCCCCTCGAGTGTGCTCCGCCATTTAATAAGATCATGGCTTATCTGATCATGGACTCAGCTCCACTTCCCTGCCCGTTCCCCATAACCCTTTATTCCCTTATCGCTCAAAGATCTGCCTATCTCCGCCTTAAATATATTCAATGACACAGCCTCCAAAGCTCTCTGGGGCAGATAATTCCACAGATTTGCAACCCTCTGAGAGAAGAAATTCCTCCAGATCTCAGTTTTAAATGGGCAGCCCCTTATTCTAAGACAATGTCCCGTAGTTTTAATATTCCTTTTGAGTGAAAATATCCTCTCTGCATCCACTTTGTCGAGCCCCCTCATTATCTTATATGCTTCGATAAGATCATCTCTCATTCTTCTGAACTCCAATGAGCATAGGCCCAACCTACTCAACCTATCTTCATAAGTCAACCCCCTCATCTCCGGAATCAACCTACTGAAACTTCTCTGAACAGCCTCCAATGCAAGTATATACTTCCTTAAATACGGAGACCAAAACTATATGCAGTACTTTGGGTGTGGCCTTTGATATATTTTGCACTGTATTCTAAATGATTCAAAGAAATGCATTTCTTTTATTATACCTTCCTCAGAGAGAATTGGAACTTCTGCGCTATTCTTAGAGTTTAGTGGGAGGTTCAGAATAAAAGTCCTGAATTTAAGCATGCATCATTGAAGCAGAAACATTTAGAGGCAGTGGGGTAGAAATTCAGGACCGCCCGAAACTGCTTTTTGGCCGCCATTATCACCGCAATGGTTGCGGCGGCCATTCGATCGAAATTCAATGGTGTTTGAAAAAAATTGACGACCAGTGGTATTGTCTGGTGGGAATCGGCAGTTTGCAGCAGTGTGGGTGGGGAGCATGGAGCGGAGTTTGCACAGAGAAATTCACCTGCTGGTGATTTTCTGCTAACGAGCCAGTTGGTCTCTGGCTATCTTAAAGGCCAGGGTTTGCAGCTAGACCCCGAGGAGGAATACTTTTCAGTGAAGGCCATGGCTGCTACCCCCTTTTCTCAGATGCCGAGCTGGAGACACTCATGCAGGCTGTGGAGGGAAGGAGGCAAGTTCTGTACCCCGATGCAGGCAGACCGACTCGGGAAGTGTTTGCAAATGCGTGGAGAGAGATAGCTGTGGAGGTCCAGGGACCTCCATTCATGATCGCACTGCCACCCAATGCCAAAAATGGATGAACGACATCATCCATTTGATGGAAGTGAGTACCTGTTCCACCAACTGCTGACCTTTCATCTGCGAGCCTCTCCTTCATCCTTCTCTCATTTCCCACATTCACTGTACAGTCACTGAAGCAGCATTTCTTTGTTGAGGCCGTCTATATATGTGTATGTTCTCACAATGGAGGCTCCCTTTCTTGTCACAGTTACAACTGCATTTCAGGGACACACACTTGTGCACTCATTTCTGATGCCTCATGACACCACTACTCACCAACCATTCTTTGTTTTGCAGGCCAAGGTTGCTCACAACTGAATGGAGCAAAGGAGGACTGGTGGTGGCGAGGTTCAGCTTCACATCCTTACACCTTTGGAAGAGACAGTCTAGACACTAGTGGGCAGACATGCTGCCTTCCCTGTGGCCTCCGGTACTGCCGATCTCGTTGTGGGCAGCATGGGTAAGTGAACTCCCTGAAAGCACCAATGCCTACTGTGCCTTTCCTTCTGAAATTGTGCAAGTTGCAGCCTCCATGTGTCAATTCCCTACCTCCCCCTCACGGCAGCCCTTCTGCCATTTATGCCTGCAGATGTAATGCCGAGTGAGAGCCTAGGCGAGGGTCATAGCACCGGTGCGAGTGGGAGGGCAAGGCAGGATGACAGCCTTGAGGGCAGTGACAGCTGAGGCCAGGGAGAGGTGGATGTTGAGACTGAGAGGCGAGGCCTGGAGGATAGCCAAGAGGGCAATGACAGCCATGGCCATCCTGACATCTTGGAGGACATTGGAGTCTGGAGCCTGGATGAGAACCTGGAGCCAATTCCATCTGTTGGCGCCATATCAGATGAGGCAGAGGAAGAGGGGCAGCCTCTGGCAGCACCATGTCACTGCTTCCTTCAGCCACACATGCCAGTTCAGGTCCTGGGAGTACACGGTCGGATCTAGTAGACATAGCAGAGAGAGACACCTGCACTGGGTGTTGCACCGGGGCCTAGTGGGCTGCAGCATGGTGATGGGCATAGGGAACCTCAGGTGCCATCTCTCCAGGGGGGGCGAGAGCGCATGGAAGTTCTGCTGTAGAGGACTGTTGAGGCTTATGAAAGAAGAGTGGAGGCCATGCATTCACAGATATTGGGGGCAGTGGCAAGGGTGCCGGACAGGCTATCGGAGTGGTCAGGAGGGTAGAGGAGTCCGCCTCCCGCATTGTCAACAACTTCGCGCACAACATGGATCCCATTATTGCCAGTGTGCAGAGGATGGTGGACTCCCAGAGTGACAGTGCGGATCCAGCTGTGATGCCCCGACTCATTGGGGATGTGGCAGCTGCCATTACAGCACAGGTGCAAGTGAACGAGCACATCAGTGCTGATTTGGAGAGGTTGGCCGTGGCCCTGGATGCTCAGAATGCTATGCACTCTGTGCAACAGACCACATAGCATCTTACGGCTATCATGTCTGCTGGCTTTGTGACTCTGGCTGCGCTCATGCAGTCTCAGCTGGATGCCACCCGACACCTCAGTGTTGCCTTCGCAGCTGCGTCCAGCACGGGCCAAGGGAGACCTTCCGCTATGCCACCACAACACCGACCTGAGCTCCCTCAGATTGGTGCCATGGTGATGTGCTGTCCCCGCGGAGGGACGCAAGCTCCGCGGACCAGGACAAGGATGTTGTGCTCTCTCAGGATCACATCATTCCTGGCCCCAGGCCTGTCACTCCACCATTGCCTCCAAGCATGGACTCGCCTGAGCCAAGGCTGACTGAACCCTCTTAGGAGACAGCTGCCCAGTCTCTAGCCGGCCCTATCAGGGCCAGAGCTGGCCGAGGAAATCTGTAGCTTCTACACAGGAAACACAGCAGCTTTCCCAGACCTATGAGGCAGCCACAGAGGAGACACTGCAGCATAGTAGCAGGATAGGTTTGCATAAGAGGGGTTATAAGGAGATGCACAAGGGTGAGAAGTGATCATGTGTATTTTTTATTTGCACCTTTCTTTATTATGTAACAAATTTTTATTTTGTGTTCCAAATCACTTCCGGGGCAGACAAGCTGCGGTGCACACTCTGATGGTGCCTTTAAGGCCACATCGACAAGACCACTGTGGAAGTGGGGGGAGCGGGCAGGAAGTGAATACCGCTGCAAAAACCCCTGAGGACCATTTAGCTGGCGACGGCCATTCGTCCGCAAATCGGCGGCCACTCAACTCCACTGCTTGTCCGCTGCTTTCCGGCGGTAAGAGGTCTTTTCAAGGGACTGAATTTCGACCCCAGTGAGAACTATGTCAGAGGGAGGCTAGTCTTCGCTTCAGATCTACTAGTACTTTGTAGGGCTGATTTAGGGCAACAACTATAATTTTACATTGAGGTGCTTAAGCCAGATAATTATATCAGGAGTAGCAGAGTAGTGGAGAATTGTGATGTGATGCCTCCTTTGTACTCGTGAAGCGGGCATTGAGTCATTATATCTTCAAATCTTGGCCTCTTTCTAAAATCTCGCAACCTAAACAAATTTTTTGGAGCAGTAGTCCACTAAGTGGACCTCTCTATTACACTTCTCCCTCCTTAATGAAGAAGTAATTATAACAAAATAATCATCATACATAACTTGCATGGTTATACACAACAAAAGATATGGACTTATTTTGCATTATTTACAAATCAAACTTAACCACTTATTTTCTGCTTTGAAGAGGATACTTTCACTCTCGAATGGAACTTTTCAAACATGGTGTCAAACTTAGGCTCATTCTAGGCTGAGCCTGAGGAGATTTTATCTCCAAGGGCAACCCTTCATCTACATTTTGACTCTCTACAACTTCAGACTGTTTGTCTGCCTGATTCAGACATCGACTTAAATTCTGACATCCTCTTTGACTTGTTTCCAGTACACCTGATGTAGGAGTTGCTACTGGTACTCTACTTGTAACAAGACTATCTGACTCATCAGAAATAATCTAATCATTCCAACTTTCAACTCCTTCCAGATCTGTCGGTAAAATATGATCAATGTGAACAAACCTAACCTGTCCATGATCAAACATCTTGAACAAATATGTGCATGGACCATATATCTTCACTACTCTTCCTGGTAACCACTTTAAGCATTTATGGTGATGGTTCTTCACTCTAACCTTCTGATTAAAAGTCATACTTTCTCTTAATCTATCTCTATCATGATTCTTTTTCTGTCTTAATTGTTTCTCTTCTACTGACTGTGCTAAGTTTGGCTTCAACAACGAGAACCTGGTTTGTGGCTGTCGTTTGAGATACAACTCTGCTGGTGTTCTACCAGTAGTTTCATGAGGATTATTATAATGAGTAATTTGATAATTTGGCAGTTTGTGGTCCAGTGACACCTGTTGTTTCTTTGGATTTGGATCCAAAATTTGCTTTATGAGGGCACATTTTATTAGATGTACTGTGCGCTCTGCTACACCATTTGAAGCAGGGTGGTACGGTGGAACTTTGGTACGTTTCACACTGTTACTGCTCGTGAACTGTGCAAATTCTGCTGAAAAAAATTGCGGCCCATTATCAGACACAATTTCTTCTGGGAGGCCATGTGAAGAAAACAATCTTTGAAAATTGTCTAGTGTTTTACTTATTGTTATTTTCTGCATCAGAAACACTTGTACCCACTTCGAATGGCTATCAATCACAATGAACAATTGTTTTCCTTCTAGCTCAGCAAAATCTACATGGAACCTTTGCCACACCCTGGGAGGTCTTTTCTATGGCTGTAATGGTACTGATGGTGGTTTCTTGCTCACTGATTGACGTGTTGTACATTGACTGACGATGTACTCTATATTTTTATCCAGACCTGGCCACCATAAGTAACTGCGTGCAAAAGTCAAGTACATTTCCAGGTGCTGGTCGTGAGGATCTCTTTACAATTTGGACCTGAACTTATTTGGAATAACTAATCTTGCACCCTACATAATACAATCTTTATCCGCTGATAATTCATTCCTATGAACGATGTATCTTTCTCTGATAGCTGGTTTGGCCAGCTATTTGCTATGTAATTATACACCTTTGACATAACAAGCTCACGTTTGGTTGCTCTACCAATCTCTTCAGCAGTGACATGCAGTTCATCAATGTATGAAAAATAAAACACTTCTACCTTAGAGATAATGTTCTCAGATCCTAATCTTTTGAGTCCTTGCTCAACTTTCTCCTTGAGTGCGTGTGGTACAGGACGTGGCTTGCAGTAAACTGGTCTAGCGTCCTCTGTACTCTTACACTCGCCTTGAAGTTTTTGATCAGACTGTCTATTCATGGAACACCTTCAGATACTGTTTGATGATGTCATCTTTCAATGCAAATTTTGTTTCCACACGAAATATCTCATTCACATCCAGCTTCAGTGACCCCAACCAATTTCTACCTATCAAGGTAGGCTTGTCTCCTGCCACTATATGAGAGGCAAGCTCTGAAACTGATCCTTATATCTCTCTGGTATGGTGATATATTCTACAACAGGGATTTGCTCTCCTGAGTAGCCTCGCAGCTCTATCTTTGATTTCTTCATTGGAAAGTCAATCAACTTGTCGAGATATAGCAATTCCGGTACTAGACTCATGGATGCACCAGTGTTGATTTCCATGGGTATCCTGGTTTCTGTAATGTCTACTTGGATGACAATATTTTGCGAATCGCTGTTAGATACCTTTATGCTCCTGCTGATGTGTATTTCCTCATCCTGTTGCTTCA
This sequence comes from Pristiophorus japonicus, assembly GCF_044704955.1. NCBI lineage: Eukaryota > Metazoa > Chordata > Chondrichthyes > Pristiophoridae > Pristiophorus > Pristiophorus japonicus. Next base: position 38,636,022 of record NC_091986.1, on the reverse strand, counting down.
ATGCTATGTACTCTCTGGTGATTTCTACTTATAGTATTGAAAGTTGGTTTACTCTTCAGTCGGCATGCCTTCACAAGATGCTCCGTTTTCTTGCAGAAGAAACACTCTGCCTTCACATATGAACAGCTTTGAGCAATGTGTTGTCCCAGGCATTGATAGCACAACTTCAATATACTGTTACCTTGGCCAGTTGCTGAAGCTTTGAGGCCCAACTGCCTTTTACTTTTAACCTGCAGGCAATTCACCTCGGTTGTCTGATGACTGGAAATGATGCAAAATTCTCAGAAGTATTCGTCAGCCATATCCATTGACATAGCTGTCTGACAAGCTGAATCAAAAGTCAAGTTAGGTGTTGTCAATAACTTTCTCCTGATTGCTTCATTTTTCATCCCACAAGCAAAGCGGTCATGCAATTCTTGGTCCTGAAAGTTTCCGAAATGACAGTGAATGGATAGCTTTTTTAACGCTACAATGTACTCACTGAAACCCTAGTCTATTAATTGATCTCGTATTCCAAAACAATATCTTTCAGCAATTTCCAGGAGTGCAGGACCGTAGTGCTCTTCTAACTTGGTTAGAATCTCCATCAGTGGTGTGTCCTTCGGTTTAACAAGCGCAAACACATTTTTCAATGTTTTATACACCTCGGGCCTGCTCCAATCAACAAAATATCCCATTTACTTTCTAAAACCACCCGGTTACGGTTTTCATCATCAGGGACTTCGATGATACTATTCATGGTGAAAAACATTTCTAGCCACTCCACATATGTTCCAAAAGTCTCTCGGTCATGATGGAACTCATCCAAGCTTCCTATTATTCGCATGGCGATCTGGATTCTGACAGTTCAGCCAATTGCACTTGTAATTTATCTTGGATTTTTTTTTGCTGTTCTGCAAAACAAAAAACCTCTCAAGGTTTCTATGTTGTTTGGCTGCATCATCCACCAATAAAAATTTGAGCTAGGGAATCCGATTATCCTATCCTCATCGCCAATGTGATAATTTCTCATGACATCATTAACAAACACACTCTACAAGACGGCTCTTAACAGAAACATTGTTATCATGTGACTTTGCCACATGACCCTTTTATTATTTACATCAGTAGTTGCATTACCACAGTAGCCCACTAGGTGGAGCAATAGTCCACTAGGGGAGCTATATTACATCGAGCTTCTTGAGTGCTGTTGGAGCTGCACCCATCGAGGCAAGTGGAGAGTATTCCATCACCCTCCTGCCTTGTGCCTTGTAGTTGGTGGAAAGGCTTTGGAGAATCAGGAAGTGAGACACTCGACATAGAATACCCAACCACTGGTCCATTCTGATAGCCTTAGTATTAATGTGGCTTGTTCAGTTAAGTTTCTGGTCAATGGTGACCCCTAGGATGTTGATGGTGGGGGATTTGGTGATGCACATGCCGCTGAATATCAAGGAGAGGTGGTTAGACTCACTCTTATTGGAGATGGTCATTGCTTGGCACGTGTGTGGTGCGAATGTTACTTGCTATTTATCAGCCCAAGACTGGTCTTGCTGCATACTGGCATGGACTGCTTCATTTCTTGAGGAGTTGCAAATGGAACTGAATATGGCAATCATCAGGGAACATCTCCACTTCTGAACTTGTGATGGAGGGAAGGTAATTGATGAAGCAGCTGAAGATGGTTGGGCCTAGGACACTGCCCTGAGGAACTCCTGCAGCGATGTTCTGGTGCTGGGATGATTGACCTCCAACAATCACAGCCATCTTCCTTTGTGCCAGTGGAGAGTATTTCCCCTGATTTCCATTGACTTCAATTTCACTAAGGCTCCTTGATGCCACACTTTATCAAATGCTGCCTTGAAGTCAAGGGCAGTCACTCTCCCCTCACCTCTAGAATTCAGCTCTTTTGCCCATGTTTGGACCAAGGCTGTAATGAGATCTGGAGCTGAGTGGTTCTGGCGGAACCCAAACTTAGCATCAGTGAGCAGGTTATTGGTGATTAAGTTCCACTTGATAGCACTGTCGATGACACGTTCCATCACTTTGCTGATGATTGAGAGTAGACTGATGGGGCATTAATTTACCGGATTGGATTTGTCCTGTTTTTTTGGACAGGACATACTTGGGCAGTTTTCCACATTATCGGATTGATGCCAATGTTGTAGCTGTACTAGAAAAGCTTGGCTAGAGGTGCAGCTAGTTCTGGAGCACAAATCTTCAGCACAACAGCCGGGATGTTATCGGGGCCCATACTCTTTGCTGTATCCAGTGTGCTCAGCCGCTTCTTGATATCATGTGGAGTGAATCGAATTGGCTGAAGACTGGCTTCTGTGATGATGACGTTCTCAGGAGGAGACCAATATGGATCATCCACTCGACACTTGGAGGAAGCACTGAGGGTAGCAAGGGCACAGAATATCCATAACCAAGAGTGGCTTGGTAGTACCTCTTCAGACCTAGCAGGCCGAGTCATGAAGGACATATCTGCCAGACTGAGCCTGCAAACACTTCAGCCTTGTCTTTTGCACTTGCGTGCTGCGCTCCACCATCATTGAAGATGGGGAAATTGATGGAGCCTCCTCTTCCTGTTAATTTGTTAATTGTTTAATTGTGCACTACCATTCATGACTGGATGTGGCAGGACTGCAGAGCTTTGATCTGACCCATTGATTGTGAGATCGTTTAGCTCTGTTTATAGCATGCTGCTTCCACTGCTTAGCATGCATGCAGTAGGTGATCCACCCGAAGTGGTGGCACAGTGGTATACAGTCAGGAGGGACTGGCCCTGAGAGTCCTCAACATTGACTCCCGACCCCATGAAGTCTCATGGCTTCAGGTCAAGCATGGGCAAGGAAACCGTCTGCTGATTACCACCACTGCCCTCCCTCAGCTGATGAATCAGTATTCCTCCATGTTGAACACAAATTGGAAGAAGCATTGAGGGTAGCAAGGGCACAGAATATCCATACAACAGTGGCTCGGTAGTATCACTACAGACCGAGCTGGCCGAGTCATGAAGGACATACCTGCCAGCCTGGGTCTGCAGCAGGTGGTGAGAAAACCAACAAGAGGGAAAAACCTACTTGACCTCGTCCTCACCAATCTGCCTGTCGCAGATGCACCTGTCCATGATAGCATTGGAAGCAGTGATCACCGCATAGTCATTGTGGAGACAAAGTCCCGTCTTCACACTGAAGACACCCTCATCGTACTGTGTGGCACTACCATCGTTCTAAATGGAATAGATTCAGAACAGATCTAGCAGCTCAAAACTGGGCATCCATGTGGGCCATCAGCGGCAGCAGAATTGTATTCCACCACAATCTGTAACCTCATGGCCCGGCATATCCCTCACTCTACCATTGCCATCAAGCCAGGGGACCAATCTTGGTTCAATGACAAGTGCAGAAGAGCATGCCAGGAGTAGCACCAGCCATAACTAAAAATGAGATACCAAACTGGGGAAGCTGCAATATGCCGGTGGGACAGGACATACCCAGGGATGGTGATGAAGGAGTCTGGGACATTGGCAGTAAGGTATGATTCTGTGAGTATGACTATGTCAGTTTGATATTGCAGTGAGCAGGTGATAAGCCATCCCACCATCTCAATTCACCCACCTCATAAGCAAACAAAGCAGCTTTTTAATCCATGCCTAGCTCGCTCCTGTGTCTAATTTTCCAGGAGATCATAAGACAGCTTTACCTTTGAATCAGCATAAATAAGGCTATGAAAGGTCTACCTGTACTTCAAATTTCTTTGTTTGTATTATCTAGATTTTGAAAATAAGGCTAGGAATTGCTGTTGTCGATAACAGACGAATACTTAATCCCTAATTGCCCCTGAGACGATAGTAGTCAGCCGCCTTCTTGAACCACTGCAGTCTGTGTGGTGAAGGTGCTCCCACAGTGCTGTTCGAGAGGGAGTTCCAGGATTTTGACCCAGCGACGATAAAGGAATGGCGATATATTTCCAAGTCAGGATGGTGTGTGACTTGAAAGGGAACTTGCAGGTTGTGGTGCTCCCATGTGCCTGCTGCCTTTGTCCTTCTAGGTGGTAGAGGTCGTGGGTTGGGGAGGTGCTGCCAAAGAAGCCATGGCAAGTTGCTGCAGTGCATCTTGTAGATGGTACACACTGTTAATACCAATACTGGATGTTACTCGGAATGAGTACATTCACCGATGAGGAAAGGTTGGAAAAGTTAGGAGTTGTTCTTCTTGGAACAAAGAAGTTAAAGTGGTGACCTAATAGAGGTTTTCAAGATGATGTAAGGTTTTGATAGTGTAAATAGGGAAAAAGAATTCCCTCTGGCGAGTGGGTCAATAACTGAAGGTCATAGATTCAAAACCATTGGAATAAGGACGAGAGGCGAGATGAGGAGAAATGTTTTCACTCAGAGAGTTGTTGGCATCTTGAACACTCGACCTGAAAAGCTGGAGGAAGCTGATTCCATAAATAATTTTAAAAGGGATGAGGAACTTACAGGGTTATGGACAAAAGGCGGGCATGTGGGACTAAGCATGGCTGCTTTCAAAGAACCAGCACAGGCACAACAGGCCAAATGCCCTCCTTCTGTGCTGTAAGTTTCTCTGATTCTATTCTATGTTCCCATGACATTCCTCTGCTAATTAAATGCAGGTATTAACCTATTTACTTTAAATGAGTTAATGCCTCCATTACAGTGACAAGGCAGAGATATTTCATACAAAATCACCAACAGTAATTTCCAGCATTAATCTCTAATCTATAAAGTGAACTTTTTCAATAGATTAATCATTATTGATTTCAACTAATGTTATATGCACCAGTTTGGAATTAAATTTATTACACTGTGCATTATTTTACTTTCCTCAAATGCTAAATTCCAAAAGTCCATCTGTAGATCTCTAATTTCTATATAACTTGGTATTTAAAATCCAAGTAGATGGTTTTTGACATTGAGGTAATTTGTAAATAGTAGGGTCATAGGTCTTTTCTCTTGGGTCCTGTGCTGGTCTCAGATGCCTAATTCGAATGATTTGTATTGATCATTATCCTTTATTATCAATTCATTATCCAATTTACTGCTTCTTCACAGATCCCAGGAGGTTTCAAAAAGGATCTTGTCAACCATAATACTATCATCCATAACAGACTCAAATTATTTGAATACATTTATTGGACATGCACCCACCCCTCTTTTCATACATGCACATTGACCTGGGATTACCATCATTAATCTGATTAAGTGTATTTCATATTCTTCCAGTACAATAGTTAAGCAGCTGTGGCTCAGTTGATAGTACTATTGACTGTGAGTCAGAAAGTTGAGAGATTGAGCATAAAATCTAGGCCGATGCTCCAGTGCAGTACTGAGGGAGCATTGCACTGTTGGAAGAGCCATCTTTTGGATGAAACATGAAAGTGAGGCTCTGTCTGCTCTCTCAGGAGGATGTATAAGATCCCACAGCACTATTTTGAAGAACAGGGGAATAAAACAGATTGTGTGGTCTTTTTCACATTGCTTTTTTGTGGGACCTTTTTGCAAATTGGCTGCCACATTATTCACGTTACAACAGTGACTATACTTCACAAGTACTTCATTGGCTGCAACGTGCTTTGGGACATCCTGAGGTAATGATAGATGCGTTAAAAATGCTAATCTTTCTTCCTTTATAATGAGCCGATGTTCTTACCATTATATATATTGAGGTTACATGGCGAGCATTTTTAGGATAAAACTATTTTTAAAAAAGACTTGCATTTATATAGCACCTTTCAAGACCACCGGACGTCTCAAAGCGCTTTACAGCCAATTAAGTCCTTTTGGAGTGTAGTCACTGTTGTAATGTGGGAAACATGGCAGCCAATTTGCTCACAGCAAACTCTCACATACAGCAACATGATAATGACTAGATGATTTGTTTTTGTTATGCTGATTGAGGGATAAATATTGGCCAGGACATCAGGGTAACGCCCCTGTTTTTCTTCAAAATAGTGCCATGGGATTGTTTACATCCACCTGAGAGAGAACAGATGGGGCCTCCGTTTAACAACTCATCCCAACACTCCCTCAGCACTGCACTGCAGGGAAGAATAATAGTTATTTTCCAATTTGCTGATCTGTCTACTGATCTGTCATTATTTTTTGCTGCAGCTCTACCTCTACCATCATTTCTTTAAGCATGCATTATGAACCCATGTAATCTCAGCCTGGTGCCTTATTCAAATATTAAAAATTCTTAATGCTCAGCAATTTCTCCAGAACTGGCTCAAGATCTTTACAATTGCTCTATAGGAAAAATTTCTGGGGCTTTATTCTAAACAAAAAGCGAAGACGCAAATAGATTGACACAAAAGCAAAAGACTGCGGATGCTGGGAAACCGAAACCAAAACAGAAAGTGCTGAAAACGCTCAGCAGATCAGGCAGCATCTGTGGAGAGAGAGACAGAGTGAACGGCCGGAATCTTACCAGCCCTGCAAGAGTACGTTTGGAGGCGGGCCCACTATCAAAATAGCCCTGATTGACAGTGGGACAGAAGTCCGCTCTGAAACCGCCTTCTTGGAAATTTCCAAAGTGCTGGCTCTGCCTGCGGATTGCAGATCCGACACTAAGGGGCGGGTCAAGCAATTGAGGTAGTTAAGAAGCTGATTAAAGCTATTTAAGCAGCATTTTACCAGATATTTTTTACGAGGTTACCATCCCGCATGGATCACGTCAGGTAAGTGTGTCGGGTTCTCAACAACTTTGGATAGGTTTGACTAGTTGACAGCTGCAGAAGTGGTATAAAAGCTACCATTTCACAGCTGTTCAATTTGCAATCTTAAAATGTGGAGCCTTCAGAATTTGGAATACACTTTTCAGCTTTATGGAGGTTTGAAGTGTTTGCGGTGAACTCTTTATCCAGTGTCACCTCCTTGGTGCAACCTCTCTCACTATTGACAGATCACTCTGTCATCTCAACTTCAGCTGCCATCTATTCCATCAGCATCGGTGCCCTTGCAAAAACTCACTTTGGCCTTCATAATTGCACAGAGATCTGGCCCAACACCAGCATCACCAGGCACACCAGCAGCACCAAGCATACCAATATCACCAGGCACAGTAGCAGCACCCGGCATACCAGCATTACCAGGCACACCAACATCACCAATAACAACACCAACCTTGTCTGCAATCACCTGATGCTGCACAGGAAACAGGGCATCAGCACCTGAGCACATAGCTGTCCAAGATGCCAGTGATAGCTTCACCATGGCCAGATTTAGTTCACTTTATGCTGTACACCTTGGCTGCCACATGATGTGCCAGGTTGGCACCATCCCACAGCAACACCATAAAGCATTCTTACAATTCCCAAGCTATTTCTTTCACACTCATCACCATTTGGGGGGAGTGAGGGGGTTACTGTTATGTCTCACCATTCACAACAACTCACTAAGCCACTTCCAAAGATGCATAAAGATCTGTCCAAGAATGCAAATGTTGAAAATAAGGATTTTAATGTTTGACAGCACATTAGCAAAACTTTACAACAGTATTGACTAAAAGACCCAAGTGCCTACCCTTGTGTGTTGTTAATTGGTATGATTGGACAAGTATGAGGTTGCGTGTCAGGGGTGGCTTATGAGATGGGTATGTGATAATGTAGTTAGAGAGAGAGGGCTGGGTGGAGGTACAAGTTAAGTTGGTGTGAGGTAGGATGTGCATGGGGAGGGTAGGGAAGGCAGAGTGATGGGAATGTGATAAGTGGCACAGCAGGATGAGGTTGAGTGTGGTTTTGCAGTAATGTTTCGTGATCCACTGAGTTCATTGAAATGTTGTGCCAATGAAGCTGGCTCCTCCTTGATGACATCCTTGCTATGTCCTCCTGTACAATTTGCAACTAAGCTGTGTTGATGTCCTGACTCTTCTGACAATTGGAAGGGAAGAGAACCCCCCTGCATGCTTTATCTCACTGCATAAGTATCGGGAGGGAGTGATGGGAGAGCCTGGATGCAGCCGTGCACCCTTGTGCAGTGCTTAGCAGTGTTTGCAGCACCTCAATGCTGTAGAATACTGACAGCAAAACTGTCAAAATGTATGTGGACATGGTCCCTTTAAGGAAACCGACTGATGATGTATCATCAGATGATGTCATCAGACCTGCTTCCTTTTAATTGGCCTGGAACCTCGCAGGGTGGGCATAGCAAGCCCAATCTAGGAAAAGTCATGGGGGAAGCGGACATGGAGCCAGGAGCGGGGTCACAGCCCACCTCAGATGTTGCCCGCCTCTCTCCCACCTCGGTAGGTAAAATCGAGCCCAACGTTTCAGGTCGGTGTCCTTTTGTCAGAACTGGAAGATGTTCGAGATGAACAGCTTTTAAGCAAGTACAGCAAGAAAAGGGGAGTGGGGGGTTGAAAGAACAAAAGGTGATGTAACAAACAGGATGTATAAGGGGGAACCAATGGATATGGTGTATTTGGATTTCCAGAAGGTATTCGATAAGGTGCCACATAAAAGGTTACTGCACAAGATAAAAGTTCACGGGGTTGGGGTTAATATATTAGCATGGATAGAGGATTGGTTAACTGACAGAAAACAGAGAGTCGGGATAAATGGGTCATTCTCGGGTTGGAAATCAGTGTCTAGTGGAGTGCCGCAGGGTTCGGTGCTGGGGCCTCAACTATTTACAAACTATATTAATGACTTGGATGAAGGGACCAAGTGAATGTAGCCAAGTTTGCTGATGATATAGTTCAAAAAGCTGATCCTTTATAGTTTGAGTTGAAATATACCTTTCCACCACCTAAACGTCTTTTGGTATGAGATGTTAAACCATGCACCCATCTCTCAGGTGAATGTAAAAGATCCCTTGGCACTATTGGAAGAAGAGGAGGGGGGTTCTCCTGGGTGTCTTGGCCAATATTTATCTCGCAATCAACATCACTAAAAAATATTGTATGGTTATCATCACATTGCTATTTGTGGGAGCTTGCTGTGCACAAATTAGCTGCCGCGTTTCCCACATTACAACAATGACTACACTTCAAAAACTACTTCATTGGCTGTAAAATGCTTTGGGGTGTCCTGAGGTCATGAAAGGCGCTATATAAATGCAAGCTCTTTCTTTCTCGTTTGATCTCTCGTGAGTCCTTCTTTCTTCAGAAACATGCGTGAACCTATTCCTATTTGTTTCAACGATCATCTCGGCTAACCTATTTATCACATTTCTTAGCGGGCTCTCCTATGGTCTTGTACACAATGAGCTGGAGGTTGTGCTTGTCATGTATGCACTGTGAGTATGCGCACAGGTTTGCAGAGCTGTTGCATTGTGAGTGGCTTAGTCAGTCACGTGAAGTTCACAAGACTCAATAAAAGCCCAATCAATTATTTACAATCTATGTTAATGACTTGGATGAAGGGACCGGGTGTAATGTAGCCAATAAAAACAGAAACTGCTGGAAATCTCAGCAGGTCAGGCAGTATCTGTGGAGAGGAAGCAGAGTTAACGTTTCGGGTCGATGACCCTTCGACCCGAAACGTTAACTCTGCTTCCTCTCCACAGATGCTGCCTGACCTGCTGAGATTTCCAGCAGTTTCTGTTTTTATTCCAGATTCCAGCACCGCAGTATTTTGCTTTTGTAGTAATGTAGCCAGTTTGCTGCTGATACAAAGATGGGTGGGAAAGCAAATTGTGAGGAGGACACAAAAAATCTGTGGGCAAACATTTGGCAGATGGAGTATAATGTGGGAAACTGTGAGGTTATCTACTTTGGCAGAAAAAATATAAAAGCAAATTATAACTTAAGTGGAGAAAGATTGCAAAGTGCTGCAGTACAGAGACACCTGGGGGTCCTTGAAACACAAAAGTTAGTATGCAGGTACAGCAAGTAATCAAGAAGGCAAATGGAATGTTGGCCTTTATTGCAAGGAGAATGGAGTATAAAAGCAGAGAAGTCCTGCTACAACTAAACAGGATATTGGTGAGGCCACACCTAGAGTACTGCGTATAGTTTTGATCTCCATATTTAAGGAAGGATATACTTGCATTGGAGGCTGTTCAGAGAAGGTTCACTAGGTTGATTCCTGAGATGAAAGGGTTGACTTATGAAGATGGGTTGAGTAGGTTGGGCCTGTACTCATTGGAGTTCAGAAGAATTAGAAATTATCTTATCGAAACATAAGATACTGAGGGGGCTCAACAAAGTGGTAGCAGAAAGGTGAGTGCCACTCGTAGGGGAAACTAAAACTAGGGGGCATAATCTCAAAATAAGGGGCCACCCATTTAAAACTGAAATGAGGAGGAATTTCTTCTCTCAGAGCATTGTAATCTGTGGAATTCTCTGCCCCAGAGAGCTGTGGAGGCTGGGTCATTGAATATATTTAAGGCGGAGATAGATTTTTGAGTGATAAGGGAATAAAGGGTTATAGGGAGCGGGCATGGAAGTGGAGTTGAGTCCATGATCAGATCAGTCATGATCTTATTAAATGGCAGAGCAGGCTCGATGGGCCAAATGGCCTACTCCTGTTCCTATTTCTTATGTTCTTTTATTCTTATGAAAGACCTGTGATAGGGTGGAAGGCAGGTGTGATTAACTGACAAAAATGTATGATGGTGCAAGGCTAAAGGAGGTGATAATGGGACAAGAAAAGAAACAAAAATTGGGTCCAGAGGAGCTGTAAATGATTACAGTGGTGTAGCAGAGGGGAAGGGAAATAGCTTGATGGTATTTTTTACAAAGTACGAACAGGCAATTTGGCAACACACAGGACAAATGTTCAATTTATACTCTTCTAAATGTGGATGAAAAACATGTTAAAAAGTATATGAAAGCTTTTTATTTTGCTTTCTAAGGTCATGGGGAACTTGTGTAGCATTCTAGCAAATCATAAAGTGAGTATCATAGAATCAAAGAAATTTACAGCACGTAATGAGGCCATTTGGCCCATTGTCTCCTCGCCGGCCGTCAAAGAGCTATCCAGCCTAATCCCACTTTCCAGCTCTTGGTCCATAGCCATGTTGGTTATGGTACTTCAAGTGCATAGTCAAGTACTTTTTAAATGCGATGAGTGTTTCTGCCTCTATCACTCTTTCAGGCACAGAGTTCCAGACCCCTCTGGGTGAAAGAATTTCCGCTCAAGTCCCCTTTAAACCTCCTGCCAATTACTTTAAATCTATGACCCCTGGTTATTGACCTCTCTGCAAAGGGAAATAGGTCCTTCCTATCAACTCTATCTAGGCCCCTCATAATTTTATACATCTCAATTAAATCTCACCTCAGCCTCTGCTGTTCCAAAGAAAAACAATCCCAGCCTACCCCAGTATTTCACACAGAGTCAACATTGGCATTAGTAATAATAAAGACTAGAAACATTTCTAAATGTTGTCCCAGCAGTGTGAACATTGAATAGGATAATCCGACACCGAGAGGGGTTGAAGGTTAGGAAGTTCAAATTAAATCTAGCAAATTAAATGCAGCTCACGTGGAAATGCTGAAGGAGTGAAAGCCTTCAGGTCTTTGAATCAGTGCCCAAAATCAGCATAGAGCAGCTCCAAACTTTGCATTGTTTGTGGCAGTGAAGAGGGGAGAGAAGGCAGTAAATCCTCTGCCCCGATTTTTCTTCTTTTTTTCTGTTTTCTTCTCTTTACCACGGCAGCTGTTGATGATTCTGCCATCTCCATTTACACCCTATCTGGACTCATCTTTTGCTTCTTATCTTGTCCCATTTCCATCTCATTTTGCTTTGCACTATCATCTCTTTTGTTTCAATCTTTTCTGATATCCACCCTATTGCAGACCTTCCTTTTTGTTCTTTCCTTCCCTCCCCCCTTTCCCTGCCCCTACATATGCTTAAAAACCTGTTACATCTCGAACTTTTCCAGTTCTGATGAAGGGCCATTGACCTGAAACGTTATCTCTGTTTCTTTCTCCACAAATGCTGCCCGACCCGCTGAGTGTTTCCATCAACTTCTGTTTTTATTTTGTCTTGTTAGTTTTGCTCATGTATGCTGCTGCTGAAACCCTCATCCGTGCTTTTGTTACTGTAATGTCTCAAAAGTCTTGTTAATGTAAACGGCTTCAGGTGTAAACCTGATCCAACTTTAGTCGCGCTCAAAGTACCCACGTGACATGGTACCCGCCTTTATATACCAGTGACCACGCACACGCACGTACAGCCTGATGACCTCCGACAGTGACGCCCCCTGGTGTCTGGTGACCCCAAACATCAATACATAACAACATCCCCTTTCAAGATCTTAATATCATTCTCTTTGCAAATTAAGATGGTCTGGGACTTTCCTCTCATGAGTTGATCGGCTCAGTTCAACTTTAGTTCTAGCTGAGTGTTCTGAGTCAGTTGTGACTGAAGACTGAGTAACCGATCTGATGGGAGTGGTAATGACCACATCAGAGACTGAATGTCCAGGTTCAGTAATGACAGAAAAGTCCTCTGATGAATTGGTTGGTTGGTTGGTCACTGACTGCATCTTCCTCAAACGGTTCCAGTTCATCCGTGTGCCGCAGTTTTACCAGATCAACATGTTTTGTGCATGTTTGCCCATTCTTGAGCATGACAATAAACACTCTGTTAACCTATTTGGCTGCAACAGTACCGGCGATCCACTTTGGACCTTGACCATAGTTCAATACCATCGGATCATTGACAGAGATGCAACGTGACACAGCAGCACAATCGTGATACCATTGCTGACTTTGACATCTGTTTTCAACACGATCATTCAGATCAGGATGAACAAGAGAAACCTTGGTCTTGAGATTTCTCTTCATCAGTATTTCAGCAGGGGCAACCCCCGTAAGCGTATGAGGTCTTGTCCTGTAACTGAGCAATATACATGACAAACGAGTCTGCAGTGGACCCTGAGTTATACGTTTCATACTCAACTTGATCGTTTGAACAGCACGCTCTGCTTGACCATTAGAAGCAGGTTTTAATGGAGCTGACCTCACAGCCATGAACTCATTGAATGGCGGTGCAGGCTCGAAGGGCCGAATGGCTTACTCCTGCATTTATTTTCTATGTTTCTATGTTTCTATGTCTAACACCATTGAGTTTCACAAATGTCTTGTGAAACTCAAGACTTGTGAAGCAAGATCCGTTGTCGCTCACAACAATGTCAGGCAAGCCATGAGTAGCAAACATGACACGACGGCTCTCAATAGTAGCTGTAGATGTACTGGATGACATAATAATTAATTCTATTCACTTTAAATATGCATCCACCACAACAAAATCATCTTTCCCATGAAAGGGCCCGCAAAATCGATGTGGATACTTGACCATGGTTTAGATGGCCACGACCAAAGACTCAGTGGAGATTCCGCTGCTACTTAGCTGCATGCAAGTATTGCACTGATGCACACATGATTCTAGATCAGAGTCAATTCCAGGCCACCATACATGAGACCTAGCGATGGCTTTCATCATGACAATACCGGGATGAGTGCTATGCAGTGCACGAAAACATTTTCTCTACCTTTCTTCGGCATAATGACATGATTACCCCATAGTAAACAATCTGACTGAATGGAGAGCTCATCTTTGCGACAGTTTTAAGTTTTGGTCTCATCACACATCTTCACAGATATTGTAGGCCAATCACCACTAAGGACACAATGTTTCACAACCAATAAAATAGGGTCATGGCTGGTCCAGATCCTAATTTGTTGAGCAGTGACAGGGGTTCCTTCACGCTCAAAAGCATCCATTACTAACAGTAGATCTGCAGGTTGAGACATCTCCACATCAGGTGTGGGCAAAGGCAGACGACTCAGTGCATTGGCACAATTCTCAGTACCCGGTCTTTGACGAATAACATAATCATAGGCAAACAATGTCAATGTCCACCTCTGGATATGGGACGCTGCATTGGTATTACTACCTTTGTTTTCCAAAAACAATGAAATGAGTGGCTTGTGATCCGTTTCGAGCTCAAACCGAAGACCAAACAGGTACTGATGCATCATTTTGACCCCATACACACAGGCCAATGCTTCTTTTTCTACCATGTTGCAAGTTCTTTCCGCCTTTGACAAACTTCTTGAAGCATACAAAATAGGTTGTAGCTTACCCGATTCATTTGCTTGTTGGAGTACACAGCCAACCCCATATGATAAAGCATCACAGACCAATACAAGACACTTACATGGATCATAATGAACAAGCAACTTGTTTGAACAGAGCAGATTCTTAGCTTTCTCAAATGCTCTATCTTGAGACACACCCCAGACCCAGTTGTTGCCTTTTCTGAGTAACATGTGCAATGGCTCCAATAAAGTGCTCAATCTGGGTTAGAAATTACAGAAGTAGTTGTGTAGCCCAAGGAATGAAGGCAGCTCCATCACATTCTGAGGCCTGGGTGCATTTTTGATGGCCTTGGTTTTGGAATCAGTAGGCCTGATGCCATTAGCAGCAATCTTCCTCCCCAGGAATTCAACTTCAGGTGCCATGAAGACACACTTCGAACGTTTCAGCTTGAGCCCCACTTTGTCCAAACGATGTAGGACTTCTTCAAGATTGTTCAGATGTTCAGCAGTGTCATGACCTGTGACCAGAATGTCATCTTGAAATGCGACAGTTCTAGGAACGGACTTCAGGAGACTCTCCATATTCCTCTGAAATATGGCTGCAGTAAAACGAATTCCAAAAGGACACCTATTGTAGACAAACAGTCCTTTATGGGTGTTGATGCAGGTAAGTTTCTTCGAATAGGCCAACGTCAGATCTAATTTAGTGAACGACTTTCTATCAGCTAGCATGGCGAACAGGTCATAAGGCTTCGGTAACGGATACTGATCCTGTTTCAAAAATTGGTTAATCGTAACCTTGTAGTCACCACAAATCCTAACAGTGCCATCACTCTTCAATACAGGAGCAATGGGACTAACCCACTTGTTAAACTCGACCGGTGATATGATCCCTTCACATTGGAGTCTGTCAAGCTCAATTTCAACCTTCTCCCTCATCATGTAAAGAACAGACCGAGCTTTGTGATAGACAGGCTTTGCATCAGAATCCAGGTGAATCTGCACCTTGGCTCCAGCAAAATTACCAATGCCTGTTTCAAACAAAGAAGGAAACTTCTTCAACTCTTGAGCACATGAAATGTCATCCACTGACGACAACGCTTTGACATCATTCCAGTTCCACTTGATTTTCTCGAGCCAATTTCTGCCGAACAGCATTGGACCATTACCTGGGACGATCCATAATGGTAGATCATGAACCACATCATCATATGACACCTTGACTAATGCACTGCCAATCACCGGTATAAGTTCCTTAGTGTAAATCCACAACTTGGCATTGACTGGACTCAGCTTAGGCTTCAGAGCCTCAGTGTCCCACAGCTTTTCTAATGTCCTTTGGCTCATTATCGACTGACTCACACCCGTGTCCAGCTCCATTGATAAGGGCACGCCATTCAGTTTCACATTAACGATTATCAGCTGGCTCTTTCCCAAGAACAACTACAGATGCTCCCCGGGTTGTGTATCTGGGCCAGCAATGGGCTGGTCATCATCAACAATGTGATGAGCGGCAGCACGCTTGCTCAGTTGTGGACACATTCTCTGAAGATGCTCCACTTTCGAACAGCCATTACAGGCGTATTGTTTAAACCGACACTGATGAGGCCAATGATTGCCTCCACAACGCAACAGGGTGATATCAGATTCGTACCAGTTGGCGGACTCTGAGCAGCTACAGGTTTCACATCAGCAGTCGAGTAGGCCCTGCCATAAGCAGCTCTGCCAGAAGATGACACAATCTTGTATACAGTACCTGCCTCAAATTATCATCAGTTGTCATGCATGGCTGGGCAGTCGCAGTGGCCTTTCTCAAATCCAGCTTCTCTTCGGCCAATAACTTCCGAAAAATCATATCATGGTTGATGCCTATGATGAAGAAATCTCACAATATGTCTTCCAACACGTTCCCTAACTTACACGGCTCAGCAAGACGTCGTAGGTTGGCGACGGATCCCGACACATCCTGGCCCTCAGCATGAACATGCATATAGAAGCGATAACGTGAAATGCTGATCTCCTCTTTTTGGCTTAAGATGGTCACACAACAAAGCACACAAATCCTCGTACTCTTTGTCCTTTGGACGTAAAGGCGAGAGAAGGTTCTTCATAAGGCCGTAAATGTTCGGACCACAAACTGTGAAGAAAACCGCCCTGCGCCTAACTGTGCCAGCCAATCCCTCCATTTTGTTGGCCACAAAATACTGATCCAGGCGCTTGATAAAATCTACCCAATCCTCACCATCCACGAATCTCCCCAGAATTCCAAATAGTGCCCATTGTACATGCGAAGGTTCTTAAGTTACCTCGTCACCAAATGTAATGACTCAAGAGTCTTGTTACTGTAACCGGCTTCAGGTGTAAACCTAATCCAACTTTATTCGCGCTTAAAGTACCCGCGTTACAAGGCACCCACCTTTATATACCAGTGACCGCGCACACGCGCGTACAGCCCGATGACCTCCAACAGTAGCGGCCCCTGGTGTCTGGTGACCCGAAACATCAATACATAACAGTTACCTCTAAACTTGACTATTCCAATGCACTCCTGGCTGGCCTCTCATCCTCCACCCTCCATGATCTCCAGCTCATCCATAATTCTACTGCCCGTATCCTAACTCACATCAAATTCCGGTCACCCATTTCTGACCTACATTGGATCACTGTCCAGCAATGCCTTGATTTTAAAATTCTCATTCTTATATCCAAATCGCTCCACGGCATTGTCCTTCCCTATCTTTTTATTTATTCATTCTTGGGGTGTGGGTGTTGCTTACAAAACCATTTATTTATTCAAGTTCCATTTATTGTCCATCCCTTGTTACACTTGAGAAGGTGGTGGTGAGCCGCTTTCTTGAACCGCTGTAGTCCGTGTGGTGAAGATACTCCCACAGACCTGTTGGGAGGGATTCCATGATTTTGACCCAGTGACGACAAAGGAACAGTGATATATTTCCAAGTCAGGATGGTGTGTGACTTGGAGGGCAACTTGCAGGTGATGGTGTTTCCTTGCTGGCCTCGTCCTTCTAGATGATCCCTGTAATTGGCAGTGCAGCAGTAAAAATTTCCTATGATGGAGCGGTGCACGAACTACCACTATGGATTGTACCAGGAGATGGCCCCACACTGTTCGGCAGAAGCTGGCTGGGAAAAATCCGATGGAACTGGGACGATATCCGAGCGTTTTCGTCCGTCGACAACGCCTCATGTGCCCAGGTTTTGAGCAAGTTCCCGTCGTTGTTTGAGTCAGGCATCAGAAATTTCTCTGGGGCGAAGGTGCAGATCCACCTGGTTCCCAGTATATGACCCATCCACCACAAGGCACGTGTGGTGCCAGACATGATGCGAGAGAAAGTGGAGATTGAGCTGGACAGGCTGCAACGAGAGGACATCATCGCGCCGGTTGAGTTCAGCGAGTGGGCCAGTCCGATTGTTCTGGTTCTCAAGGGCGATAGCATGGTCAGAATTTGTGGGGACTATAAAGTAACGATTAACCATTTTTCACTGCAGGACCAGTACCCGCTACCCAAGGCAGACGACCTATTTGTGACGCTGGCAGGAGGGAAGACGTTCACTAAGTTGGACCTGACCTCGGCCTACATGACACAGGAGCTGGCGAAATCTTCAAAAGGCCTCACCTGCATCAACACGCACAAAGGTCTGTTCATCTACAATCGATGCCCGTTTGGGATTCGATCGGCCGCGGCTATTTTTCAAAGGAACATGGAAAGTCTGCTAAAGTCGGTTCCGCGCACCGTGGTTTTCCAGGACAAAATATTGATCACAAGTCGGGGCACCATCGAACATATGCAGAACCTGGAAGAGTTTCTAAGTCGGCTAGATCGTGTGGGACTCAGATTGAAACGCTCGAAGTGTGTTTTCCTGGCGGCAGAGGTTGAGTTCTTAGGGAGAAGAATCACGGCAGATGGCATCAGACCCACTGATGCCAAAACAGAGGCTATCAAGAACGCGCTGAGACCACAGAACGTGACGGAGCTGCGGTCGTTCCTGGGACTCCTCAATTATTTTGGTAATTTCCTACCCGGGTTAAGCACCTTGTTGGAACCTCTACATGTGTTGCTATGCAAGGGAGATGACTGGGTATGGGGCAAATCACAAGAGACTGCTTTTGAGAAAGCCAGAAATCTGTTATGTTCCAACAAACTGCTTGTTCTGCATGTAAACGTTTAGTGCTATCTTGCGATGCGTCTTCGTATGGGGTCGGGGGTGCGTTACAACAAGCTAACGAATCGGGAACATTGCAATCGGTCGCTTATGCGTCCTGGAGTTTGTCCAAGGCCGAAAGGGCCTACAGCATGATTGAAAAATGCGTTTACGGGGTGAAAAAAATGCACCAGTATCTATTTGGGCTTAAGTTCGAGTTAGAAACTGACCATAAGCCGCTCATGTCGCTATTCTCAGAGAGCAAAGGTATTAATACCAATGCCTCTGCTCGCATCCAAAGATGGGCGCTCATGCTGTCTGCATATAACTATGTAATTTGCCATAGACCAGGCACAGAGAACTACGCTGATGCTCTCAGTCGGCTACCATTGCCCACCAACAGGGTGGAAATGGCACAGCCTGCAGACTTGCTCTTGTTGATGGATGCATTTGAAAATGAAAAGTTATCCATTACGACCTGCCAAATCAGGACCTGAACCAGCCAGGACCCTTTACTGTTCCTTGTAAAAAACTGTGTCCTCCATGGGAGCTCGTTCAGCGTCTTAGCGGAGATGCATGAAAAGATTAAGCCATTTCAGCAGCGCAAAGACCAAATGTCCATACAGGCGAACTGTGATTGTGCGGTATTCATATGGTTTTGCCTAAGAAAGGCAGGGAAACGTTCATACGCAACCTATACAGTACCCACCCAGGCATAGTAATGATGAAAGCTATAGCCAGATCCCATGTGTGGTGGCCCAGCATCGACTCAGATTTGGAGTCTTGCATGCGCCAATGCAACACTTGCTCTCAACTGAGCAATGCACCCAGGGAGGCACCGCTAAGTTTGTGGTCATGGCCCTCCAAATCGTGGTCTAGGATCCACGTTGACTTCGCTGACACGTTTCTAGGCAAAATGTCTTTGGTTGTTGTGGATGCTTATTCAAAATGAATTGAGTGTGTAACAATGTCTGTAAGCACATCCACTGCCACCATCGAAAGCCTATGAGCCATATTTGCCAAGCATGGCCTGCCTGATGTCCTTGTCAGCAACAATGGGCCGTGCTGCACCAGCGCTGAATTCAAGGAATTCATGACCCACAATGGGATTAAGCACGTCACATCTACCCCGTTCAAGCCCGCATAGAAACATAGAAACATAGAAAATAGGTGAAGGAGTGGGCCATTTGGCCCTTCGAGCCTGCGCCAGCATTCAATAAAATCATGGCTGATCATTCACCTCAGTACCCCTTTCATGCTTTCTCTCATACCCCTTGATCCCTTTAGCTGTAAGTGCCATATCTAACTTCCTCTTGAATATATCCAATGAACTGGCATCAACAACTCTCTGCGGTAGAGAATTCCACAGGTTAACAACTCTCTGAGTGAAGAAGTTTCTCCTCATCTCGGTCCTAAATGGTTTACCCCTTATCCTTAGACTGTGACCCCTGGTTGTGGACTTCCGCAACATTGGGAACATTCTTCCTGCATCTAACCTGTCCAGTCCCATCAGAATTTTATATGTTTCTGTGAGATCCCCTCTCATTCTTCTAAACTCCAGTGAATACAGGTCCAGTCGATCCAGTCTCTCCTCATATGTCAGTCCTGCCATCCCGGGAATCAGTCTGGTGAACCTTTGCTGCACTCCCTCAATAGCAAGAATATCCTTCCTCAGATTAGGAGACCAAAACTGAACACAATATTCCAGGTGAGGCCACGCAGAACAGGCAGTCCAAACAATCAAGCAAAGCTTGAAATGCGTGTCGGAAGGTTCCCTGCAGATCTGCCTGTCCCGAGTCCTGCTCAGCTACCGCACAAGACCCCACTCGCTCACCAGGGTTCCCCCTGCTGAACTGCTCATGAAAAGGGCACTCAAAACAAGGCTCTCTCTAGTCCACCCTAATCTCCATGATCATATTGAGGGCAGGCGACATCAACAAAGCATGTACCATGATCGCGCAAATTTGTCATGCGATATTGAAGTCAATGACCCTTAATTTGTACTCAACTGTGGACATGGTCCCAAATGGCTTGCTGGCACTCTCATCGCCAAAGAAGGGAGTAGGGTATTTGAGGTCAAACTTGCAAATGGACTAACTTGTAGAAAGCATTTGGACCAAACCAAACTGCGATTCACAGATAGCCATGAGTAACCTGAAGAGGACACCACCAACTTCGACCCTCTGATACACACAAGTGGCAACCAACATCAAGGTTGACCACGAAGCTGAACTCATCATCCCCAGCAGCCCAGCAAGGCCAGCTGTGCAGCAGCCCAGCGTAGGCCCAACCAACTCACCTGCACATGTGTTCATACCAAGACAAACGACTAGGGAGTGGAAAGCCCCAGATCGTATCACCCTGTAAATAAGTGTACTATTGACTTTGGGAGGGGAGTGATGATATATATACAACACCTTGTAACCAGCATTCTACTGCTACCAGAGGGTGCATTTGTTGGAGTCCCAAGGGATCCCAGCATCCCTTGGGAGCATTGTATATAAGCAGGCCTCCCATGCTATGCCAGCATTCTGGAGTCAGAATAAAGGACTAAGGTCACACTTACTCAGGTCGACAGTACTCAGTCACATTGCTTTATTTGAGACATAACAGTGAGTTGCTGCAGTGAATCTTGTAGATGATACGCACTGCAGCCACAGTGCACCAGAGGTGGAAGGAGTAAATGTTGAAGGTGGTAGATAGGGTGCCAATCAAGTGAGCTGCTTTGTCCTTGATGCTGTCAAGCTTCATGAGTGTTTTTGGAGCTGCACTCTTCCAGGTAAGTGGAGAGTATTGCATCACACTCCTGACTTGTGCTTTGTCGATGGTGGAAAGGCTTTAGGGAGTCAGGAGATGAGACACCCACTTCAGAATACCCAGCCTTTGATCCACTCTTGTTGCCACAGCATCTATGTGGCTGGTCCAGTTAAGTTTCTGGTCAATGGTGTACCCCAAGATGTTGATGGTGGGTGATTCAGCGATGGTAATGCTGTTGAATGTCAAGGGGAGATGGTTAGACTTTCCCTTGTTGGAGGTGATCATTGCCTGGTACTTGTGCGGTGCAAATGTTACTTTGCCACTTATCAGCCCATGCCTGAGTGTTGTCCTCATCTTGTTGTATCTTCCAGCCCGACAGCCCTCCAAGATCTCTATACTCCTCCAATTCTGTTCTCTTGAGCATCCTCAA
This sequence comes from Pristiophorus japonicus, assembly GCF_044704955.1. Classification (NCBI taxonomy): domain Eukaryota; kingdom Metazoa; phylum Chordata; class Chondrichthyes; family Pristiophoridae; genus Pristiophorus; species Pristiophorus japonicus. Next base: position 38,614,677 of record NC_091986.1, on the reverse strand, counting down.
TTTTGTTTGCTCAACCGGTGGTGGCCGTGCCTTCAGCTGCCTTGGCGCCAAGCTCTGGAATTCCCTCCCAAAACCTCTCTGCCTCTCTATCTTTCTCTCCTCCTTTAAGACAAACCTCATAACCTACCAAGCTTTTGACCAAGCTTTTGATCACCTCTCCTAAATATCTGTTTATATGACTTGGTGTCAAATTCTGTCTGAATACTCTCCTTGGAAGCTTCATGGGATTGTTTACTGTGTTAAAGGCGCTGTATAAATGCAAGTTTTTGTTGTTGTTTGTCGATCCTGGCAGCAAGAGGGATACAGCTGCAGAACATCACTTCACATGGCATCAGTTGGAATCTTAACTGGGTGAATATTTGCTGTAGATATTGTTGGGAGATGAGACGTTAAGGTAAAGAGCATTAAGAATTTTAGAGAAGGAATATCTGTGCTGGCTTAATAACGGAGAAATAGCTAAAGGAGTTGAGATTATTCAGTAGATACATGTTAATATATGTAAGCGCATTCCTATTCATTTAATGCCATGTTTATTGGTATGTTCAACACTTTTATTGATCTTTCCATCCATTTTCTCACTGCTGTTTTGTTTGGAAGCTTTCTCCTCGAGTTAAAATTTACAAAAAGAATTGCCACCGTCACTGCCACCAGCCAGTTTCTCTTTCAGAATGAAGCATACCTAAGGACCTCACTTGCACATGTGGCAGCTACACAAAGGATAGGCCAGTTCTCAACAACAACTTGCATTTAGATAATGCTTTTAACATAGCAAAACATCCCAAGACACTTCACAGAAGCGTTATCAGAAAAAGTTTGACATCGCGTCACATAAGGAGATATTAGGGTCGGCGACCAAAAACTTGGTCAAAGAGGTAAGTTTTAAGGAGCATCTAAAGGAGGAGAGAGAGGTAGAGAGAGACAGAGAGGTTGAAAGGAGGGAATTCCAGAGCTTTGGCAGCTGAAGGCACGGCCGTCAATGGTGGTGCGATAAAAATCGGGGATGCTCAAGAGGCCAGAATTGGAGGAGTGCAGAGATCTCGGGGTGGAGGAGATTACAGAGATAGGGAGGGGCGACGCCATGGAGGGAATCTTGCCATGAGGGAATACCAAACATGGCCAGCTGGAAACTAAGAATATCGCACTGAAGACTGTTCCAGTGTTGACAATCTGTCTTTCAGATAGAGAATGATGCAATGGGTGTTGCTACATATGTGCTTGTTTGCAAGTGACAGATGAAATTCGAAATATACAGAAGGAGAATTAAAAAGGCAATGCTAAAGCCTGCACATGGTACCTCCTGTTTTACTCCAGGAAACATGGGGAAGGCTGGGCCTGATAATACAGGACAACACCAAGGTTGAATAGAATGAACGAAGATGCTTTTATCAAGTAAAATCAACAATTGTTATTAAATGACTTTAAAAGCTTATAGATTGTAGCTGTCTTAAGTATACTCAATTCCTAGCGTTTGAGCCTAATAACAAATTTGGTTCATAATGAAACTGTAAGGTTAAAAAAGAAAAGACTTGCATTTCTATATCGCCTTTCATGATCTCAGGACATGGCAAAGCGCTTTACAACCAATTAATTACTTTTGAAATGTAGTCACTGTTGTAATGTAAGAAACACAGCAATTTGCAGACAGCGAGCTCCCACAAACAGTACTGTGATAATGACCAGATAATCTGTTTTAGTGATGTTGGATTGAGGGATAAATATTGACCCAGGACAATAGGGAGAACTGTTCTTCTTCGAAATAGTGTCATGGGACCTTTTAATATCCAACCAGACGTTTAACATCTCACCTGAAAGGCGGCACCTCTGACAGTGCAACACTCCCTCAGTACTGCAGTCAGTGAGTGTGCCAACCTAGATTTTGTGCTGAAGTTCTTGGATTGGAACTTGAACGCATAATCTGCTGACTCAGCGGTGAGAAGCAGATGGAATGACAGTAGATACAAAGAGAAATGGAGCTAACAAAACGAAACAGTAAAACAGAAGTAATGACAAATGAAACATAGGTGGAAAGATTAAAAATGAGTAAACATACGTTAAATGACAGGATTTAATGCAGTGTTTCTGTCTTGCCCATTCGGCCTTAGGCCTAGACATTCAGCATTAACACTCACGCCTCGCCTCTCACAATAAATTAGGGGCTAGACTTTCCACTTCACATCACCCATCTAAGGCCCATCTATTGCCCAAAATGGACCTCTATCGTCCATTTTGAGGAAAGAGTGGAAACTAGGCCCAAAATATCGCTGAAAAAACAGGTGCCCATGTTTCGGCTCACTTCGCCGAAATGATCGCCGAAATGATCGCCCACACAAGGCTCCTCCCAAGTTTCGGCACCAAGCATGCACTTCGCTGGGCTGATGCAAGACCCAAAAGATCGCTGAGAAATAGTTGCTTTTACTGGGCTTAACAGAAGGAAATGGGCACTACGGATGCCATTTTGAAGGTCAGAGGAAGGGTGGAGGCAACAGAAAAGAAGGAGCTAAATAGTTATTTAGAGAGTTATTTAAAGATAATTCAACTCAGAATATTATATTAGGGTATATATAATATATTAGTATTGCCTTTTTTTTTTTGAAAAGTGCTTTTATATATAGTGAAATTATTAACTGATATTGTTGGGGCCTATTAGACTGACTGGTATACAGCGTAGAGAATGTAGAGAGTACAGAGAGTACAGTGATTAGAGAGTGGAGAGTAGTTTAATTTAGTGAAAGTAATTATTGATAGTGATGGGGCCTATGCTTTCCCTGCCATTACTTGTAACTGCTCACACGCTGGTTATTGAAAGGATCAATCGAAGAGCTGGCAGAGTAATGCGTAGATGGAGACGAAGACAGAGGAGGCGATCGTACAGCCAACGAAGGTACTTGGAAAAGGAATCTTACCTGAACTTGTCTGAAAATGCTTGACTTAGGAGGCTGCGATTCCAGAAGGAGGTTTTCGATGAGATATGCCAACTTGTCAAGGGTGATCTGCAGCCTTCCAGCGCCATCAGAACCGCACTATCCGTTGAGGTGAAGGTTACTGCTGTCCTAGCCTTCTACACATCAGGATCTTTTCAGGTTTCAGCTGGCGACACCTGCCATATCTCTCAGTACGCTACACACTGCTGCATTCGATAGGTGACTGAAGCCCTTTACGCTCACAGGATGGACTTCATAAGCTTCCCAATGACCAGGGAGGCACAGACTGAGAGGGCTTTGGGTTTCTACAGGAATTCAAACTTCTCCAAGGTACAAGGAGCAATAGACTGCACGTACATTGCCCTGAAAGCATCCTTAAAGAACATGGAGGTGTTTCATAGCAGAAAGGGGTTCCACTCCCTAAATGTGCAGCTTGTTGTCGACCACAATCAAACAATCATCTCAGTAAATGCTCCATTTTCTGGCAGCATCTATGATGCGCACATCCTACATGAAAGTGCTATCCCTGACCTGTTTGTCAATCAGCCAGAAGGTTACGATTGGATGCTGGAGGATAAAGGATACGGCCTTGCCAGTTGGCTCATAACCCCTCTGCGTAATCCCGTCACTGAAGCAGAGAAGCGTTATAATGAAAGTCACATGGCGACTCGCAACGTCGTTGAAAAGACAATTGGAGTCCTAAAGCAACGCTTCAGATGCCTGGATCATTCTGGAGGCAGCCTACAGTACCACCCTGACCAGGTCGCTGAGTTTATTGTGGTGTGTTGCATGCTGCATAACCTAGCTATAAGGAGAGGACAAGTAATGCCAGATCGGGCTGCAGGTCCACCTCTAGAAGGAGGGGAAACAGAAGAGCCAGCCGGCAAGGATGAAGAGGTGGAATAGGTGGAAGAGGACGCAGGCAAGGACCTAGGGGAGCGCAATCAGCCTGGCGATCTAGCACCGGTACCGCCACCACCCCCCTCCTGAAGACTCAAGCAGAGTGCCTGGCTGAGCGATTGCGGCACCGATCCCGCGACCAAAGTGGCACTGGAGTGGGAAGCAAGATTTTTTTCAGGAGCAGCCGGCCACCTCCCCTTTAAATTTTGCTCCGGTAGCGGCTGGCCGCCGGGTACGCGTGCCCTGAACCGTTTGCTGTTATCACCCGGTGCAGCTTCAGGGAGAAAAACCCAATTTAGCTGTTGGGTTGATGCGCACGGCGATGATGTCACGATCTCCAGGCGCAGGAGATTGGGGCGCAGCACCATAGTGCCGCCGTTAAACATCCTACGAATTTAGCGAGAGTCGTGAGCGGCGCTGCACCCGGTTGCAAACTCATTTGTAACCCATTAGCGCCCCACCGGGGGCACAAACGGGAGGCGCTAATGACCCCAATTTCTCAATCTTATTTTTTTTAAGGAGCATCTTAAAGGAAGAGCGAGGTAGCGGAGAGATTAAGGGAGGGAATTCAGAGCTTTGAGTCCAGACGGCTGAAGGCACGGCCACCAATGGTGGAGCGATGAATATCGGGAATAAAAAGAGAAAATCCTGGAAGTACTTTAGCAGATCAAGCAGTATCTGTGGAGAGAGAAACAGAGTCAATGGTTCAGTTCGATGACATTTTCGAAGTAATTATTCCTATGGAGCCCATAGACTCCCAACCCCTCCCCCTCCCCCATGTTTGAACTGCTGAGATGCGGCATTCTGTGCAAATTCATAAAATTGTTTGTTGACAGGATCTTTGTGTGCTTTCAGAAAATCAGAGATACATAGCAGCCACAATTGGAGGAGTGCAAAAGGTTACAGAGATAGGGAGGCCTTGGAGGAATTTGAAAACAAGAGTGAAAATTGTAAAACCGAGGCGGTGGGAGGCCAGGATCCAATAAGAACATAAGAACACAAGAAATAGGAGCAGGAGTAGGCCATACGGCCCCTCGAGCCTACTCCGCCATTTAATACGATCATGGCTGATCCAATCATGGACTCAGGTCCACTTCCCTGCCCATTCCCCATAATCCCTTATTCCTTTATTGAATAAGAAACTGTCTATTTATTCAATGACCCAGCTTCAACAGCTCTCTGAGGCATTGAATTCCACAGATTCACAACCCTCTGAGAGAAGAAATTCCTCCTCATCTCAGTTTTAAATGAGTGGCTCCTTAAGATTATGCCCGCTAGTTCTAGTCTCCCCGATCAGTGGAAACATCCTCTCTGTATCCACCTTGTCAAGCCCCCTCATAATCTTATAAGTTTCAATAAGATCATTTCTCATTCTGCTGAACTCCAATGAGTAGAGGCCCAACCTACTCAACCTTTCCTCATAAGTCAACCCCCATCTCCGGAATCAACCTAGTGAAACTTCTCTGAACTGCCTCCAAAGCAAGTATATCCTTTCTTAAATATGGAAACCAAAACTGCACGCAGTATTCCAGGTGTGGCCTCACCAAAACCCTGCATAGCTGTAGCAAGACGCCCCTGCTTTTATACTCCATCCCCTTTGCAATAAAGGCCAAAATTCCATTGATCTTCCTGATCACTTGCTGTACCTGCAAAATAACCATTTGTGTTTCATGCACCAGGACCCCCAGGTCCCGCTGTACTGCAGCACTTTGCAATTTTTCTCCATTTAAATAATAACTTGCTCTTTGATTTGTTCTGCCAAAGTGCATGACCTCACACTTTCCAACATTATACTCCATCTACCAAATTTTTGCCCACTCACTTAGCCTGTCTATGTCCATTTGCCGGTTTTTTCTGTCCTTCTCACACATTGCTTTTCCTTCCTTCTTTGTATCATTCGCAAACTTGGCTACATTACACTTGATCCCTTCATCCAAGTCGTTAATATAGATTGTAAATAGTTGGAGTCCCAGCACTGATCCCTGCGGCACCCCACTAGTTACTGATTGCCAATCTGAGAATGAACCATTTATCCTGACTCTCTGTTTGCTGTTAGTTAGCCAATCCTCTATCCATGTTAATATATTACCCCCAGCCCCGTGAACGTTTATCTTGTGCAGTAACCTTTTATGTGGCACGTTGTCAAATGCCTTCTGAAAGTCCAAATACACCACATCCACTGGTTCCCTTTTATCCACCCTGTTCATTACAGCCTCAATGAATTCCAACAAATTTGTCAAATATGACTTCCCCTTCATAAATCCATGCTGACTCTGCCTGACTGAGTTATGCTTTTCCAAATGTCCTACTATTGCTTCTTAATAATGGACTCCAACATTTTCCCAATCACAGATGTTAGGCTAACTGGTCTATAGTTTCCCGCTTTTTTCTGCTTCTATTTTTAAATAGGGGCGTTACATTTTCAATTTTCCAATCTGCTGGGACCTCCCCAGAATCCAGGGAATTTTGGTAAATTAAAAGCAATGCATCCACTATCCCTGTCGCTACTTCTCTTAAAACCCTCAGTCACCGAGCACAATGGGGGGGGGGGGTGGGGGGTGGTGGGGGCGGCTGGTCATGGGTGAGCGGGAATTGGTGTGTGATAGAATACACAGGTTTGGATGAGCTCAGTTTTAGGGAGGGTGCAAGTAGGGAGGCTCCACTACAGTCGCCAAATTCACAAAGTATACCTGGAAATGTCTGTATTTAGCTTGCCTGAGTGTATAGGAAACCATCTACCTGTATTGAGGCCTCCCACATGGCCAATTATTATTGAATGATGTTACTTCAGGGATACCCATGCTGTCACAGCTCTTCACACTATCAACTGTTCACCACAGAGTGCAGTTATGTGCAAGCCCATTCATATGTAGCCTTCATAAATCTATGCCATTTTTCAGAGAGATTTTAGATACATGTGCATGTAAAACCTCACACAAGATTTTATTATACTGTCTGATAATCAATGTTACAATTTACTTGGAAATTCGAAAATTTATATGAGTAGTACATTAAACAAGGAAAGCTAACAGCCGGTATATATTCATACTTTAGAATGAATAATACTCCTTTGAAGAAACTTGCAGCATTTCACTACGTTAAAGGTGCTATATACAAGTTGTTGTTGTTGAATTGTTAGCAACTCCAGTTTCTGCTACAGTTGAGTATAGTGCATGCCTAAGATAGAAAGAAAGACTTGCATTTTTATTTAGCGCCTTTCATGACCTCAAGATGTCCCAAAGTGTTTTACAGCCAATGAAGTACTTTTGGAGCAGAGTCACTGTTGTGATGTCGGAAATGAGGCAGCAAATTTGCACACAGCAAGTTTCCAAATATAACAATGTGATTATGACCAGATAATTTGTTTTTTAGTGATGTTAGTTGAGGGGTAAATATTGGGCTGGGACACCGGGGATATCTCCTGTTCTTCTTCGAAATAGTGCCGTGGGATTGTCTATGTCCACCTGAGAGAGCAGACAGGGCCTCGGTTTAACGTCCCAGTCGAAAGACGAACATGAGAACAGGAGTAGACCATTCAGCCCCTCGAGCATGTTCCCCCAACATTACAACAATGATACATGGCCCCATCGATTAGGCAGTCGCAAATGTAATTTTGAAGAAGCTTTTTTTAACAATATAATTTGCTTCAAAGTATTATATTTATTATTCAGCAAAACTGACAAAAATAAAAAGCAGCATTTAAAATAGCAATCAACAACAATAACTTGCATTTATTTAGTGCCTTTAACATACTAAAATGTCCCAAGGTGCTTCACAAGAGCGTTGTAAAACAAAATTGATACCGAGCTACATAAGGAGATATTAGGGTAGATCATAGAAACATAGAAACATAGAAAATAGGTGCAGGAGTAGGCCATTCAGCCCTTCTAGCCTGCACCGCCATTCAATGAGTTCATGGCTGAACATGAAACTTCAGTACCCCATTCCTGCTTTCTCGCCATACCCCTTGATCCCCAAAAGCTTGTTCAAAGAGGTGGGTATAGAGCAGCATCTTAAAGGAAGAGAGAGAGGTAGAGAGGAGGAAAACTTTAGGGAGGGAATTCCAAAGCTTGGGGCCTTGGCAGCTGAAGGCAAAACCACCAATGGTGGAGCAAATGAAATCAGGGGTGCTCAAGAGGCCAGAACTGGAGGAGCGCAGAGATCTCAGCGGGTTGTGGGGCTGGAGGAGATTACAGAGATAAGGGGGGGTGACGTGAGGCCATGGACACATTTGAAAACAGGGATGAGAATTTTAAAATAAAGGTGTTGCTTGACCTTGATTCAATGTTATTTAGCGAGCATAGGGGTGACGGGTGAACAAGACTTGATGTGAATCGGCAGGATTATGTATTGGATGTCTTCAAATTTTTTGAATTTGTTCTTTTCATATGCAGCTTTTCAATGATGCCTTATTTCATTGTTACGTGCTTGATGGTTTGATAGTCTGGATATATTCCTGGCCCCATGCAGCTAAATTCTGCCAAGGGATTTCAAGTTATTCCACCAATCTTTTCCAGAAATCAAGCTGTTAGTAAGGTTTGTTAAAGCCAATCTAATTATCCTAGAGGGAGCACGCTATAATTCATGTCAGAACCCAGCATGGGATATAATATGAACAGGTTGTATCTTTCTGCCAAGTGATCATTTGGAATACTGACATGAATAATAGTGCCACTTTTATTTCCTACATAAGCTTCAGTTATTACAGACATTGCTTTTTAACAGAAAGCGCATTTGCAAATGATTATTTTCTTGGTGCATAGAAATTAATTAGGTGAGTAGTGGGGTAGGATAGTGTGCAATTTGAACATTTTTGTTTGAAGGTGAGAATTGGTGAAACAAATAATTCTAACACAATATTGATTGCTGAGGCCAACATCTTAAGTAATTAGGAGAGTAACAGCCATTCAATGTGCACTATGCATATTGCCATGTGTACTCTACCTGCAAATTTGTAAATCCTAGTCGAAGCTCAGTGTATTCTCGCTTCCTACCTCTTTGTATGAATAAAGGGGGAGAAATTTGGGGCGTTTATACCTCCTGTTAGTACTCCCAGTGGGTGCCAACGATGCGCAAAATACTATTCTTCCAGGCGCAGCGTCGCTACCTACTCCCGTGAAATTCCGCAGAAGTTAGCGGCGGCGGTAACCAGTAGTGCCCCGCTCTGCTGCGCCATCACCATGCATAGCGACCCGTTTTTGCCCTGGAGTAAAAATTCAGTAGCGCCCCCTGAAGCTGCCAGAGGCGATGCCCACAGCTTCAGCGGGCACGTATCAGGCTGTAGGCCGCTTACTAAGGGGAGCTGGGGAATCCTTTAAAAAATGGCCGACTTACGGATCTTTTTCCTCCTCAATTGTGGGGTCCATGCGGCGATCTTGCAGCTGCGGCATTCTGTTTGTGTGCCGGGCTGCTGCCATAGCACCCCACTCCCTGGTGGTCCAGGGATGGCCCCGTTTCCCGCCCGCAGTGTCAACAGCTTGGCCCTCCCCTTAAATGAAGGGGTGGTCCCCGTACATGTGGCAGCGCTATGCGTCCCACCTAATAGCGCTGCGCCCTTCACGGGTCCTTCCGCCCCACTAAGCAAGTGGAACGTGATATTTTGTGCTCCACTTGCTATTGGGGATGGTAAAGCAAATATAGGTGGCAGGGCAGAACTTCCCCGCCATGCGAAGGAACTCCCACCAAGCAGCAGTTACCGCCCTCAAATGGGGCTGTACGCAATTTTCGGCCCCTAAATATTTTCTTTCTAATGTTTTTGCTCACCTCAGAGTCAGAAGATTATGGGTTCGAGTTCCACTCCAGAGACTCTTGAGCACACAAATCTAGGTTGACACTCCAGTGCAGTACTGAGGGAGCACTGCACTGTCGGAGGTGCTGTCTTTCAGACGAGCTGTTAAACCGAGGCCCCATCTGCTCTCGAAGCTGGACGTAAAAGACCTCTTGGCACTATTTCAAAGAAGAGCAGCAGAGTTATCCCCAGTATCCTGGTCAATTTTTATCCCTCAATCAACAGCACTAAAGAACAGATTATCTGGTTGTTATCACATTGTGGTGGGAGTTTGATGTGTGCAAATTGGCTGCTGTGTTTCCTACATTACAACAGTGACTAAACTTCAAAAAGTACTTCACTGGCTATAAAACACTTTGGGACATCCAGTGGTCATGAAAGGTGCTATAGAAATGCAAGCATTTTTTTTGGCCTCCTTTTTTCCCTTTCCCTATCTGATTATCTTTTCCTTTTCAAACGCAATAAAGACTTACTTAACACGTTTAACATTTATACAAAAAACGAAGTGGCCAAAATCTCCGCGTTGTGTGGCGAACTATTTTCGCCCGGGGCGGGCGCTACCGGCTTCCGCGAAATTGCGCAGAAGTTAGTGGAGGCATGAATGCAGTCGCGCCGTGCCATGCTGGTAGCGCCCTGGATCGCTGCGCCGGCAATGATGACGTCATCTCCATGCATGGCGACCCTGTTCACCCTATGGCGGCCCCTTTCCGTCCCACCAGCCTCTCAGGTTGCAAATCAGGATGCACACCCATCGCGCGGGGGCGACAGTGAAAGATTGCGCTGTGCCGGACGCCACCATTTTTCTTTTCCCAACTCACCGGTCGGGCCGCTGCCAAGTGATGTCGGTGACAGGCTGCGGCAACGGCACCCCACATCCCTCATGGCCCAGTGGTGGCCATCAATGGGCATGTAGAGCTCGCAGCATCCCTCCCCTTTAATGGGAGGGACGGAGCATTCAAAAGCATCACGCAACATGGAGAGGCTGCATAGCACTCTGCGATACCCCTGGGTAGCACCCCCAATCGTGGGTAGCACCCCGATCCCACCTCAAGAGGAAATGGAGTGCGTGACATCGCGCTTCACTCTCTACGAGGGGCAGTAACCCCAATTTTCCTTTTGGGGCAGAATCTCTGTGTCGGGCACAGAACGTCCGGCACCGGAGAGGTTACCACCCCCTATTTACCCCCTAAATAGTGGCCCAAAATTTGGCGTCGACGTCTTCCCGCAGGCCGATCCTTCCGACCTGCAAGAGTTCTATGAATTTACCTGGTGGTCCGGGTGGTTCACAGACTTGCGCTCCTGGGCCTCTCCGGGTAGCCGCGGTAGAGAGTTCCACGTATCCCAGGGACGCAGGCGGTTCAAAAGTGGCCCTGAGATCACGTGGGCTGGCCCAACCAATAAACGAAGGGAATCTCCATTCATACATACGGTGATTCTGTATGTATGGAACTCCTATAAAGTATGAATGGACTTCACTTAAAAAATACACAAACATATAAAATACATTTTTAAAAACATTACATATTTAAATTTAATGAACATGCCATTTAATTAAATATTTTAAACAAATATGTTTTAAGAGGGCAATAAATAAACTTACCTTACTGGACAGGCTTTTTAATGTACAATGAATGATGACATTTTATCTTTCTATTTTTTAAAACTCTTATGCGGCTAACATAACAATTTCAAGGGCATTCGTTGGGCAGAAATTGCGCAAATAGCCCTAAATCTCTGCCCGCAGAGGCCCTTTACTTTTCGAGGATTCTTGACATATCGCAGTTCCGTGTTTCAGCGCATGCATTACGCATACCTAAACCCGGAACTTGCGGGGCTACTATGGGTGTGTGTGCAGCTCGTACGCACCCAAAGGGGCCGTAAATAATGCCCCATGAATGCACATCTCAAAATACATATGTGAAAAGCCATGGGAAACCTACAATTTTATCTGCATATCTATATTAATGTTTGTGATCTGTCGGCGCAAAACAATAACTTTGATTTGAATTTACTTTCAGTTAACATTCTATTTATTTTTACTGCTTTAGAATGTCAAAGAAAACTGTCATGTATGTACATTCTGTTTGCAGCCACTAGATGGCGTCATTGTTGGAGGCCATTGAGTAGCACGCACATGGTGCTGCTCAGGTATAAAAGGCCAGCCATTTTGAGAGTCAGACAATTTGGGTCGTAATAAAGCAGAGCCAAGGTTGTACCTTGTTCAGTTAGAAACATAGAAACATAGAAAATAGGTGCAGGAGTAGACCATTTGGCCCTTCGAGCCTGCACCACAATTCAATATGATCATGGCTGATCATTCACCTCAGTACCCCTTTCCTGCTTTCTCTCTATACCCCTTGATCCGTTTAGCAGTCAGGGCCATATCTAACTCCCTCTGGAATATATCTAATGAACTGGCATCAACAACTCTCTGCGGTAGAGAATTCCACAGGTTAACAACTCTCTGATTGAAGAAGTTTCTCCTCATCTCAGTCCTAAATGGCCTACCCATTATCCTTAGACTGTGACCCCTGGTTCTGGACTTCCCCAACATCGGGAACATTCTTCCTGCATAGAACCTGTCCAGTCCCGTCAGAATGTTATATGTTTCTATGAGAGCCCCTCTCATTCTTCTAAACTCTAGTGAATACAGGCCCAGTCCATCCAGTCTCTCCTCATATGTCAGTCCTGCCATCACGGGAATCAGTCGGGTGAACCTTCGCTGCACTCGCTCAATAGCAAAAACGTCCTTCCTCAGATTAGGAGACAAAAACTGAACACAATATTCCAGGTGAGGCCTCACCAAGGCCCTGTACAACTGCAATAAGACCTCCCTACTCCTATACTCAAATCCCCTAGCTATGAAGGCCAACATGCCATTTGCCTTCTTCACCGCCCGCTGTACCTGCATGCCAACTTTCAATGACTGATGTACGATGATACCCAGGTCTCGTTGCACCTCCCCTTTTTCTAATCTGCTGCCATTCAGATAATATTCTGCTTTCATGTTTTTGCCACCAAAGTGAATAACCGCACAATTATCTACATTATACTGCAACTGCCATGCATTTGCCCACTCACCTAACCTGTCCAAGTCACCTTGCAGCCTCTTAGCATCCTCCTCACAGCTCACATTGCCACCCAGCTTAGTGTCATCTGCAAACTTGGAGATATTACACTCAATTCCTTCATCTAAATCATTGATGTATATTGTAAATAGCTGGGGTCCCAGCACTGAGCCCTGCGGCACCCCACTAGTCACTGCCTGCCATTCTGAGAAGGACCTATTTAGCCCTACTGCCTGCTTCCTGTCTGCCAACTAATTAAACAGTGCTCAGTTTGTATCTTTATTGCATACATAACAAAAACAAAATCAGATTAATTAAAATCTATGCTAAGTTAATACTGTCTGCGTTTTCTCATTATGAATGGTAATCATTAAAAAACATTCAGTCAGATGCAAGGTACTGAACATTGACCCAAACACAATATTTTAGCATTAACACTGTCTTTTGCCTTATTAATTAGTTGCACCAGACGTGAGTACTGTGCTCAGTTCTGATCGTGATTTTAAAAAAGTGATTTTGAGGCACTGGTGAAGGTGCAAAAAAGATTGACAAGAATGATATCAGGACTGAGGGGTTGGACCTATCAGGAATGTTTGAACAAGTTGGGGCTCTTTTCTCTGGAAATGAAAAGGCTGAGGGGAAATTTGATAGAGGTCTTTAAGATTATGAAAGGGTTTGATAGGATAGATGTGGCGAAGCTGTTTCCACTTGTGGGGAGTCCAAAACTAGGAGTCATAAATGTAAGATAGTCACTAATAAATCCAATAGGAAATTCAGGAAAAATGTTTTTATCCAGAGAGTGGTTAGAATGTGGAACTTGCTACCACAGGGAATGGTTGATGTTAATAGCGAAGATGCATCTAAGGGGAAGCTAGATAAACAAATGAGGGAGAAAAGAATAGAAGGATTTGCTGATAAGGTGAGATGAAGTAGGGTGGGAGGAGTCTCGTGTGGAGCATAAATACCGGCATGGACCTATTTGGCCAAATGGCCTGTTTTTATGCTGCAAGTTCTATGTATTTCTATTTTATAACATGATGCTGAACTGTTTGGATAAAGACAGTATGGACAAGAAACAGTTCTATTTTCATTCCTAATTTAACCCAACATCCACTTGTCAGTTATTGAAAAGCACATTAACATAATTTCACTCTTGGATCAATGATAGCTGGCAGCTTATAATCATTATGGCATTAACGCAGTTTAGAACACAAGATATTATTTGGGGCATATAACAGGAGAATTCTCAATAAGAAAGCAGCCAGTCAGCATGGACATTTAGGTGATGTAAAATGTATTTACACTTGCAGTTTATTATTAGGCCATCTAATAATAAGTCTCTGTGTAAAAATGATTGCATTGCATGTTTAATCTCACCAATGATGGCAAAATCCAACTATTACAGTATCAACATAGACCAGTTCTTGCATTCTTGAAATTTTAAATACATTTGGAAACTTCAGCCCTGTGAGCTGCAGTCATTCATCAAATGTAATTTCAGTTCAGTAACACCACCAGATTCAAAGCCCAAAGCTACAGATAAAGATTGATAATGGAAACATATCCTTGATTTTCAGCTTTATATTTACGTGCTCAGTGCGTCAGTCCACAGTATTTCCTTTCTGCTAACCAAAAAAAGCATCATTAAACAATGACAGGACTCAGTCATAACATCAGTACCCGATGTAAGGTGCCATCTTAATCATGGAGAAATTATTCATTGAATTATAAGCAACGCATTGCAGATTAGCCTCACACATCCATTGACAACATAAGAACATAAGAAATAGGAGCAGGAGTAGGACATTCGGCCCCTCAAGTCTGCTCCCCGATTCAATAAGATCATGGCTGATCTTCTACCTCAACTTCACTTTCCTACACTATCTCCATACCCCTTGATTCACTTAATATCCAAAAATCTATCGATCTCTGTCTTTGAACATACTCAACGACTGAGCCTTCACAGCCCTCCGGTAGAGAATTCCAAAGATTCACCACCCTCTGAGTGAAGAAATTCCTGACCCCATATTCTGAGACTGCGACCCCTGGTTCTAGACTCCCCAACCAGGGGAAACATTCTCACTGCAACTACCCTGTCAAGCCCTGTAAGGATTTTATATGTTTCAATGAGATCACCTCTCATTCTCATCAGCTCTCAACTCTAGAGAATATAGGCCTAGTCTACTCAATCTCTCTTCATAGGACAATCCCCCCATCCCAGGAATCAGTCTGGTGAACCTTGGCAAGTATATATTTCCTTAGGTAAGGAAACCAAAACTGTACACATTGCTCCAGGTGTGGTCTCACCATGGCCCTGTATAATTGCAGTGACATCGTGGGACTGAAATTCAGGGTCCCGGGAAGGACCTGTACCACGGGTTTTCGACAGCCAATCGTCAAAATCGACTGGCCGCCGCCTTCCGGTCGATTGGCCCCCACGACGTATATTCAGCGTGGGGGGGAGGGGGGTTTTGGGCGGTGTGCACTTCCACCGCAAGCCGTAGGCTTCCGCCGTGGTATGGGGCTTGCGGCTGTACTGACGTCATCAAGGTGCGCGCCGCTGCTACGCGGTCACGCCACCCAAATTCACCATAAATAACTTGGCTTTTTTTTCCCACAGTGCCCCCGCCATCTTTTTGGGTTGGAGCACTTTGCCGTGCTACTCGGCACCGCTGGAGCAGGAGAACAGAGGATTACCGCGATCGGGTATTTTTGACCATAATTTTTACTGTTGCTGATTGTGCATTTGTTCAAGTTGCAATTACTGTTCATAAGTTTTGAAGAGTTTTGAAGACTTTTTTGTCGTGGCCTGTGGGCCTCATTCTCTATTCCACAGAGGCCTGCTTGTGAGGGTCGAGGCTTCAGACAGAATGGGATCAGTGTTGGCAGGGCAACGCCTTGTCCACTTTGTGAGTCGCAGCGTGGCACGCAGGAGAAGGCAGCGTCATCATCAATGTGTACAGAGGCAGTGGGCAAAGAAGGCAGCTGCCATGGATGCCCAACAGAGAGGAGGGCCTGCAGAAGGCCGCAGAGCTCCGCGTAGCGAGGAGGGAGATAGCGTGAGGAGGAGGGTCAGGCACCACATACTTGGCCAAGAGCCCCGCCAGCAGCAACCTGCAGAGGCTCCGGAACATGAGGAGGAACAGGGAGAAGGTGATCAGCTAGCTGCCATGGGAGGTAGAACCAGCAGTACCACCTGATGAGGAGGAGGTGCAAGAAGAGGAGGAGGATCCCCGTCACCATCCAGCCAGCAGGCCTCGTCGCCATCGCAACCCTGCAAGGAAGGTGCAGACATGTCTCATTGCTGCTCGATTCAGATAATCTCATCCCCACATGACCCTTCAGCTCCTATTTTCCATAGCACCCCAATGAGTGCCTTCACACAGAATTGCCCACTCTCAAATGATACACCTGCCCAGATATACGTGCAAAAAATAAACATTTATGACATCATCCAAGTCAGTGCAAAAAGACAACACAACAAAAAACAGTTCAACTGTGCTGGGTGTGTTGCCAGTGCTGCCACTCGGCCTCTCATCTGCAAGTATAAATGGGAGAAGGACTGCAGTGACGGGGAGGTAGGGGAGTGATGCATGGTGGCTGCAACTAGCAGACTTCCAGCAGGAAAGGCACAATAGGCGCTGGCGCATGCTGTCCACGTCGGTGTCGCAGGCCACAGGGGGCATCTCATCTGCAAGCATATATGAAAGAAGGGCTGCCAATAGGGAGAGATGGGGGATTGACGCATAGAGGCTGCAACTAGCAGACTTCCAGAAGGAAAGACACAGTCGGCACTGGTGCATTCAGGGAGAGAGCGCATTAAAGGAGAGCCTTCACTTACCCACATCGGCGTCAGCACTACCCTGGCCCACAGGGGAGGCACCCCCTCCTCCAAGGGTGTGACGACCTGGATGTCTGCCTCGCCATCCCTAGTCCTCCTTTGCTCAATTCTGTTGTGAGCCAGTTTGGCCTGCAAAACAAAGAATGGTTGGTGAGGACCACTCTAATGATGCATCAGAAATTAGTGCACAAATGTTTGTCCCTGACATGCAGCTGTAATTTTGAGATGAGAAGACTGTAATTCCTATATTGGACTGTTGAGTCACCATAGAACTCACTTTTAGAGTGGAAGCAAGTCTTCCTTGATTTTGAGGGACTGCCTATGATGATGATGAGTTGGTACAACAGGTACTCACTTTCATAGACCGATATCATTCAAAAGTTTTCTGCACTGCGTCGCAGTCCTGCTATGAATGGAGGTGCCTGATACCTCCCCAGCAATCTCCCTCCATGCATTGGTGAAGACCTCATGAGTGGATCTCCCTACGTCCGGATAAATCAGTCTCCTCCTGCCCTCAACACCCTGCATGAGGGTCTCCAGCTCTGCATCAGTAAATTGGCTTGCCCTCTTTGGTCCACGAACACCAGCCATCCTGCAACCCCTCCTCAGGGGCTAGCTGCAAACCCTGGCCTTGAAGAAGGCCAGGGAGCAGTTGGCTTGTTAGCTACACATTAGCACAATAATGAATTTCTCCGTGGTGATCCCACTTCAATCAAGACACCCACATCACTGCAAATTGGTATTTACTGCCGCTCCTTAGCGCAGGACGCCATTTAAAAAAAAACTTGGCTGAATTTGGATCAGGGGCCCACCTCAATTTGGCTCACTAAAGTCGGGAGGTGCGCCAGGTTTGTGGCGGCCCTGAATTTCAGCCCCCTTTACTCTTATACTCAAATCAAGGCCAACCTACCATTTGCTTTCTGAATTGTTGGCTGGCTTATTGTATCTAGAATTTTGTTTCAAAGTCTTAGGGCCGGATTTTCCATCTTTTGCCGCCCCTCTTAGCGCCCCGTAATGGCAGCAATGGTGGCGGTAAGCTCTTCTGGGAGGGCAGTCAGCTTCCAGCGGCCTGCCAGGACATTCGGTGCCGGTTTCGAGGGGGCACGGAGCATTACCGTCCGGAAGAGGTGAGCCAGTGTGCAACACACCTAGTTGCGACACCGGCTCGATTTTTGGCTTCTGCCCGATCCGTAGTGTTCCTGGTGGGACTGCCTGTGGAAGCTGGCGTTCCAAGCTGTAGCAGCTGCAGCGAGATAATTAGTGTCAACCTCAGGGTAAGTGTGATTTTTTTTTTGCGATTTATGTTTTTGTGGCGTGGGTTATGTATTTGGAATGTTTTTGGTGTTTAATTTTTATGGGTTTTTTTTTCCCCTAGGCCTCACTCCGAGGCTGGCTGTTTAGCGCGGGATTTTCACTTGCTCTGCCGGCCTAACGCCCTAAAAGAGGTGTGTAACACCTCCCTTAGCGCTCCGCTCCAAACTCCGGGCCCAGCTGATGAATTTTGCGGCAGCAGATGCAATCCATTTGCCGGCACAAAAGTTACTGTTCTGCCCAGCTTAACATCGCAAAAAATGCACGAGCGAATTTCCACCCCTTAGATTTTATATTGTTAAAGCTTTATTTAAAATGGCATTCAGGGCTTTGCGTATGCAAGAGTTAGAGAAAGACAATGATACATGACAGAAGTAATCAGTAATTCTAAATTGTTAAAAATGCTGCCGAAACAAGTGATTTTAATTGATTGCATATATTAATTAGATTCATACATGTGGTGCAGCTGGTTCAGTCACAGATTTACACATATGATGCTGACAGTAGTGCTTCGAATATATTTCACTTTCCTTGATTTCAGAGTACATTATTGTTTCAGGTAACCAAAATCGAATGTTTAATGTGATCAGCACAGCCTGAATAATCCTTCCATAGTTTGCATATTATGAATTGGATGTTTTCCCTGGTTGAGGAGTCCAGAACCAGGGTCACAGTCTCAGAATAAGGGGTCGACCATTTAGGACTGAGATTAGGAGAAATGTCTTCACTCAGAGGGGGGTGAATCTTCAGAATTCTCTACCCCTGAGGGTTGTGGTGGCTCAGCCATTGAGTATATTCAAGACAGAGATAGATAGACTTTTGGATACTAAGGGAACCAAGTGACGTGGGAATAGTACGGGAAGGTGGAGTTGAGATAAAAGCTTAGCCATGATCTTATTGAATGGGGGAGCAGGCTCAATGGGCCGAATGGCCTACTCCTGCTCCTATTTCTTATCCTTGTTTCAGAAAAGGAGGGGAGAAGATTGGAGGAAGGGAATTAAATAGAATGTTAGTTTATTGTATACACTAACAAAATAATTATTGTGCTAGATGTTTCAACTCTGCTTCAATTGGTATCAAAAAATATTTCCAGCCTTTTCAATGACATTGATCGATGTTTGTGTAAACTACAAGTGAAGCAGCAAATTTGCTTATACATGTGGTAGAAAAACAAATCTTGTTCATCTATTTAACGTCCAGGAAACTATCACTGATACTGAAGGATTAACAACGGTATTGTAATCAATGTTTACTGAGTGATAATCAATAGCTGATTGCACCCCCTCCAAAAAAAAATTACACTGTTGGTACATATTATAAAAAAGATTAATTACTCAATTGTGTTAACATCATTTTAATGGGAGATTATGGTTGCTTTTGGGAAGACGGGTCCTGAACAGCCATGCATCATATTCATTGCAATAACATCTCACAACAGATACATGTTGATGCTTCCCAATTCTAATTACATCATGATATCATGCATTTGTTAAAACATAATAGTTTTTGTGACAAAGTACCCCTTTAATTGAAAAGAATAATCTGTCATAGTTAGCAAACCTGCCATTCCTCCACTAGACCCATTATTTAAGCCTGCACATTGATCTTGTAGAATATTAAATAATACAGACTGGCTCATCGTTCATGACAATTTGCGTTGGAAAATGACTTTCATATCGGATACATCAATCTCATTAAATGTAGATAACCAAATTAATGCACATTATTTGAGCCAGATTGCAATAAAAGAGAAACAATTTACTGTATGGTACCTCTTAAATCCCAAATGCTTTAAAGCCATATTTCTGCTACTCTCTTACCATATTTCACACCTTAAAATTGATGTTTGGAAAGAGTTGCATAACAACAACATCAACAAAAACTTGTTTTTATATAGCGCCTTTAACATAGTGAAATGTCCCAAGGCGCTTCACAGGAGTATTATCAGATTAAAATATTTGATACCAAGCCGCATAAGTAGAAATTATTGCAGGTGACCAAAAGCTTGGTCAAAGAGGTATGTTTTAAGAAGCATCTTGAAGGAGGAAAGAGAGGTAGAGAGGCAGAAAGGTTTAAGCAGGAAGTTCTAGAGCTTGGGGCCTAGGCAACAGAAGGCCGACCACCAATGGTTGAGCGATTATAATCAGAGATGCTCCTGAGGGCAGAATTAGAGGAGCGCAAACATCTCAGGAGGTTGTGGGTCAGGAGGAGATTACAGAGATAGGGAGCCAATGTAGGTCAACAAGGGATCATTTTGAGAGGCATTGCTCCCAGCATGGAGTCTCACTAATACCAAATCAAAATACTGGAGATGCTGGAAATCCAAAATAAAAATTGCAAATGCTGGAAATACTCAGCAGGTCGGGCAGCATCTGTGGAGAGAGGAACCAAGTTAATGACCCTTGGTCAGAACTGCAAAAAGTTAGAGATGTAACAGGTTTTTAAGCAACTTTAGGGGCAGGAAAAGGGGGGAGGGGAGGAAAGAATAAAAGGTCTGTGCTAGAGTGGAAGGCAGAAAAGATGAAGAGACAAAAGGGATGATGGTGCAAGGCAAAAGGAGATGGTAATGGGACAAGTTAAGAAACAAAAGATGAGTCTAGATAGGGTGTAAATGGAGATGGCAGAATCATCAACAGCTGCCATGGGAAAGAGAAAAAAACAGAAAATAATTTAAAAAATAGGAGCAGTGGTTATGGTTTGAAATTGTTGAACTTGATATGGAGTCCAGAAGGCTGTAAAGTGCCTAAATGAATGATGAGGCGCTGTTCCTTGAGCTTAAGTTGAGCTTGATTGGAACAGTGTAAAAGGCAGAGGATGGAGAGATTAGAGTGGGAGTGGAGCAAAGAATTAAAGTGACAGGCGAATGGAAGCTCGGGGTCATGCTTACAAACTGAACACAGGTGTTCTGTAAAGCGGTCACCCAATCTACGTTTGATCTCCCCAATGTAGAGGAGAGCACATTGTGAGCAGTGATTACAGTATCCTAAATTGCAAGAAGTACAAGTAAATTGCTGTTTCACCTGAAAGGAGTGCTTGGGGCCCTGGATAGTGGGAAGGGAGGAGGTAAAAGGGCAGGTGTCTCACTAGATGGGAATGCAGGTCAAAGTTTTAACCTAATAAGGTCATAACCCTAACTACAATCTGCGCTTCATTTGGTATAATTTGGTGGCAGAATCTTGCAAAATTATCCTTTCTTGCTTAGAACATCCACTGATTCCCATGAAGTTCTGCTGCAGTGGATATTATCAGTCAGATGGGTAGGATTATGAGTGACACATTTGGTTCATGTCACCTGAGCTCACCTTCAATATAATCTGACCAAGGGTGAGCTTTACACATAATTCCACCCATCAATTCTCCAGTTTAGTAGAAGTAGTTGTCCATTATTACTTTGATGGATTAACAGAGGACAGAAAATGTGCCACTTGCTAAGTTTATTTTGTGTCAATCTATTTATTTTCTCCATATGCTTATGGAGCAGATCTTTGCAATGTATGTTACTGCCTGCTATAAAAGAAGAAACGTTTCATGGGGTTGTAACAGACACTCCACATGAAGGGAACAGCAAAGTAATTGTTGGATGAGACATGATTTTGTTGAGAAGTACAGTTAAATATATATATTTTTTAATTTGTTCATGGGATTAGGGCACCAATGGCAAGGCCAGCATTTATTGCCCATCCCTAATTGTCCTTGAGAAGGTGGTAGTGAGCCGCCTTCTTGAACCACTGCCGTCCTTGTGGTGAAAATACTCCACAGTGCTATTAGGGAGGGAGTTCCAGGATTTTGACCCCCGACTGATGAAGGAACAGTATATTTGCACGTCAGGATGGTGTGTGATTTGGAGGGGAACTTGCAGGTGGTGGTGTTCCCATGCACTTGCTGCTTTTGTCCTTCTAGGTGGCAGAGGTCGTGGGTTTGGGAGGTGTTGCCGAAGAAGCCTTGGCGAGTTGCTGCAGTGCATCTTGTAGATGGTACACACTGCAGCCACGGTGCGTTGGTGGTGGAGGGAGCGAATGTTTACGCTGGTGGATGGGGTGCCGATCAAGCAGGCTGCTTTGTCCTGGATGGTGTTGAGCTTCTTGAGTGTTGGAGCTGCTCTCATCCAGTCAAGTGGAGAGTATTCCATCACACTCACAACTTGTGCTTTGTAGATGGTGGAAAGGCTTAGGTGAGTGAGGAGGTGAGACACCCGCTGCAGAATACTCAGCTTCTGACCTGTTCTTGCATCCTCAGTATTTATGTGGCAGGTCCAGCTACGAGTCTGGTGGAATGATGTCTTAAAAATTACAAAGTTAGATAGCAACAATCTGCAATGTTGAAAAGCCTACTCGACATTACCCGAGGGACAATACGAGAACATTCACTATAAGCCCACTGACTTCCACAGCTACCTGGACTACACTTCCTCCCAACCCGCTTCCTGTAAGGACTCCATTCCATTCTATCAGTTTCTCCATCTCCGTCGCATCTGTTCTGACGATGCCATCTTTCACACTAGTGCCTCTGACATGTCTTCCTTTTCCTCAAACGACAATTCCCCTACACCATGGTTAACATGGCCCTCATCTTGTCTGTTCTATTTCTCGCACCTAAGCTCTCACAGCTTCCCCTCCCTCTCAGAACCACGACAGGGTTCCCCTTTTCCTCACTCTTCACCCCACCAGCCTCCACATTCAACGGATCATTCTCTGCCATTTCCGCCACCTCCAGCATGATCCCACCACCAATCACGTCTTCCCCTCCCCTCTCAGCATTCTGAAGGGACCGCTCTCTCCGCAACACCCTGGGCCATTCTGCAGTCACCCCGGGCACCTACGCCCCTTCCCACAGCACCTTGCTGTGCAAGCGCAGGAGATGCAACACCTGCCCTTTCACCGCCTCCCTTCCCACTATCCAGGGCCCCAAACACACCTTCCAGGTGAAACAGCGATTTACTTGTACTTCTTTCAATTTAGTATACTGTATTCACTGCTCACGATGTGGTCTCCTCTACACTAGGGAGGCCAAACTTAGATTGAGTGACCGCTTTGCGGAACATCTGCGTTCAGTTTGTAAGTGTGACCCTGAGCTTCCGGTTGCCTGTCACTTTAATTCTCCGCTTCACTCCCACTCTGATATCTCTGTCCTTGGTCTCCTACACTGTTCCAATGAAGCTCAACACAAGCTCGAGGAACAGCACCTCATCTTTCGTTTCGGCACTTTACTGCCTTCTGGACTCCACATCCAGCTCAAATATTGCAGACCATAACCTCTGCCCATATTTTGTTCCCTTTCCTCCCTTTTTTTCCCTCTGTTTCCGATGACAGCTGGTCATTTTTCTGCCATTCACACCCTATCTAGACTCACCTTTTGTTTCCTAACTTGTGCCATTACCATCTCAATTTGGCCCACCATCCCTTTTGTCTCTCTAATCTCTCCTGCCTCCCATCCTATCTCACACCTTCCCTTTTGTTCTTTCCGCCTCTCCTCTTTTCACTGCCCATTGCACTTCCTTAAGAATCTGTTGCATTTTGAACTTTTGCCGATTCTGATGAAGGATCATCAACCTGAAAGGTTCACTCTGTTTCTCTCCACCCTTTGCTGCCTGGCCCACTGTTTCCAGCATTTTCTGTTTTGATTTCAGATTCCAACATTCGCAGTATTTTGCTTTTGTAAGAGATTATTCTGCATTAATGGGATAACTGACGGTGACATCTCAACCTTTATTGAGAGAGCGTCTCTCCATTAACCTGAGGTTTGTTTTTGAAGCTAAATCATACCTGCTGAAAAGATAATTGTCTGTTGCTGGATGACACAGGCTACTCTCCTACAGATACTAAACCTGATCATCTAGCTGTTGAACATTTTATTGAAGGATTGGAAATATAAAGTAAGGATATTTATGTGGCTGTCAGGAACTATGCCCCATATTTAATCATTTTCAGATACAGCAAGAATGTGGCCAGGTAATATCAACAGTTAAACACAGAATGAAATCACAATTTAAGCAGTCAGCTGGAAATGTTATGTATGTAATAACTCGATAGACTGAATACTGTAAACTAACACAGGTACAAACCTGGCCCAAAGTGAGTACATTACATGATGGCTTGTCTTTTATACTTGGGCCGCACACACGTGCACACAGCCCAATGACCTCCGACAGTGGCGCCACCTGGTGGCTATTAAACCCAAGAATACATACATGACAATATCCCCCTTTAAGATATTAGTAGCAGTCTTTTTACAAATTGAGACGGTCCAGGGCTTTCCGCTCCCAAGTTGATCATCTCAGTTCAACTCCAGCTTTGGGTGAGCGTTCTGAATCTGTTATGACTGGGGGCTGGGTAGCCGATCTGATGGGAGTGGCAATGACCATGTCAGGGATTGAAAGTCCAGATTCACTGATGACAGCGGAGTCCTCTGATGACTGAGGGTAGGTTGGTTGGTCATTGATTGTGTCTTCCTCAGACTGTTCCAGTTCATCCGTGTGCCGCAGCTTTATCTGATCAACATGTTTTCTGCATGTTTGCCCATTCTTGAGCTTGATGATAAACACTCTGTTACCCTCTTTGGCCATAACAGTACCAGCGATCCACTTGGGACCTTAACCATAATTTAGTACATACACAGGATCGTTAACAGAAATGTCGCATGACACAGCAGCGTGATCATGATACCACTGCTGACTTTGACGTCTGTATTCAACATGATCATTCAAGTCAGGGTGGACAAGAGAGAGCTTGATCTTCAGACCTCTCTTCATCAATAGTTCAGCAGGGGGGACCCCGGTAAGCAATGGGGGTCTTGTCCTGTAACTTAACAATATGCATGACAAGCGAGTCTGCAGTGAACCTTGAGTTACACGTTTCATACTCTGCTTGATGGTTTGGACAGTACGCTCTGCTTGACCATTAGATGCGTGTTTGAATGGTGCTGACCTCACATGTTTAATACCATTGAGTTTCATGAACGCTTGAAACTCCAGACTAGTGAAGCAAGGTCCGTTGTCGCTTACAACGATGTTGGGCAGATCATGAGTGGCAAACATGACATGAAGGCTCTCAATGGTAGCTGTGGATGTAATGGATGACATGATTATGCACTCTATCCACTTGGAATATGCATCCACCACAGCCAAAAACATTTTTCCATGAGGGACCTGCAAAGTCGATGTGGATCGTGGACTATGGTTTAGATGGCCACGTCCACAGATTCAGCGGTGATTCCGCTGGTGCTTTACTTAGCTGCATGCAAGTGTTGCACTGATGCACAAATGATTCCAGATTAGAGTTAATTTCAGGCCACCATACATGAGACCTGGCAATGGCTTTCATCATGACAATACCAGGATGAGTGCTATGTAGATCATGTACAAATTTCTCTCTGCCTTTCTTGGATATAACAACAAGATTACCCCACAGTAAACATTTGACTGAATGGATAGTTCGTCTTTGCGATGGTTGTAAGGTTTGGTCTCATCACCCATTTGCTTGGCTATAGCAGACCAATCACCACTAAGGACACAACGCTTCACAACCGATAATATCGGGTCCTAGCTGGTCCAGGTCTTAACTTGTTGAGCCGTGATAGGGGTTCCTTCACTTTCAAAAGCATCCATAACTAACAGTAGGTCTGCAGGTTGTGGCGCCTCCACCTCCGGTGTGGGCAACGGCAGACGGCTCAGTGCATCGGCACAATTCTCGGTGCCAGGTCTATGGCAAGTGACATAATCATCGGCAGATAATGTCAGTGCCATCTCTGATAAGGGACGATGCATTAGTATTGATACCTTTGTTCTCCGAAAACAATGAAATGAGTGGCTTGTGATCTGTTTCCATTTCAACCGAAGACCAAACCGGTACTGATGCATCTTTTTAACCCCACACACACAGGCTAATGCTTCTTTTTCTACTATGCTGTAGACTCTTTCTGTTTTTGACAACCTTTAATAAGCATACGCAACAGGTTGTAATTTACCCGACTCATTAGCTTTTTGGAGCATGCAACCAACTCCATATGCCGAAGCATCATAAGCCAATACTACACTTACACAGATCATAATGTACCAGTAGCTTGTTAGAGCAAAGCAGATTAGTAGCTTTCTCAAAAGCTCTATCTTGAGATGCACCCCAAACCCAGTTGTCACCTTTTCTTAGCAGCATGTGCAGTGACTCTAATGAAGTGCTCAATCTAGGTAGGAAATTACCAAATAGTTGATTGGACCAAGGAATGAATGCAGCTCCATCACATTCTGAGGCTTGGGTGAATTTTTGATGGCCTTGGTTTTTGAGTCCGTAGGCCTGATGCTGTCAGCAGCAATTTTCCTCCCCAGGAATTTGACTTCTGGTGCCATGAAGACGCACTTCGAACGTTTCAGTCTGAGTCCCACTTTGTCCAGATGATGTAGAACCTCTTCCAGGTTGTTCAGATGTTCATCAGTGTGACGACCTGTGACCTGGATGTCATCTTGGATAGGTTCTAGGGACGGACTTCAGTAGACTCTCCATGTTCCTCTGAAATATGGCTGCAGCCGAGCGAATTCCGAAACGACACCTGTTGTAGATAAACAGTTCTTTATGAGTGTTGATGCACGTAAGCTTCTTCGATGTCTTGACCAGCTCCTGTGTCATGTAGGCTGACATCAGATCCAGCTTAGTGAACGACTTCCCCCTGGCTAGCGTTGCAAACAGGTCATCAGCTTTCGGTAATGGGTATTGATCCTGTTTCGAAACTCGGTTGATCGTAACCTTGTAGTCTCCCCAAATGCTGACAGTGCCATCACTCTTCAACACAGGAATAATGGGGCTGGCCCATTCGTTAAATTCGACCGGTGATATGACCCCTTCACACTGGAGTCTGTCCAGTTCAATTTCGACCTTCTTTCTCATCATGTACGGAACCGCTTGAGCTTTATGATGGATGAGTCTTGCATCCGAATCCACGTGGATCTTTACCTTGGCTCCTGTGAAATTGCCGATGCCTGGTTCAAACAGCGAGGGAAACTTGCTCAGCACTTGAACACATGGAGTATCATCCTCCGACGACAACGCTTTGACATCGTTCCAATTCCATTTGATTTTTTTCTAGTCAATTCCTGCCGAACAGTGTTGGACCATTGCCTGGAAAAATCCATAATGGTAAATCATGAACCGCACCATCATACGACATCTTGACTACTGCACTGCCAATCACCGTTATGAGTTCTTTAGTGTATGTATGCAACTTGGCATTGACTGGACTCAGCTTAGGCCTCACAGCCTTAGTATCCCACAGCTTGTCGAATGTCCTCTGGCTCATTATTGATTGACTCGCACCCATGTCCAATTCCATTGGTACCGGCACACCGTTAAGTTTCACATTAATCATTATCGGCTGGCTCTTTGTTAGGAACGAATACAATCCATACACTTCCTCCTCTGGTATCTCAGATTGCATATCCGGATCCGCACCATACTGGTCATCATCCTCCACGTGGTGTGTCACAGCATGCTTGCTCAGTTGCAGACACATGCGCTGGAGATGCCCCAGTCTCAAACAGCCTTTACAAATGTACTGTTTAAACCCACACTGATGAGGCCGATGATTGCCCCCACAACACCAATACGATGAAATCGGATTCATTCCCGTTGAGTAGGCCCGGCCATATGCAGCTCTGCCAAACGACGATACAATCTTGTTTACAGTACTTGCCGAGTTCCGTTTTTTTGATGATATCTGCTTTAAGTTTTTGTCCGTCGTCATGAATGCCTGGGCAAACGTGATGGCCTTGTTCAAATCCAGCGATTCCACCGCCAGTAGGTTACACAGGATCACCTCATGGTTGATGCCGATTACAAAGTCCCGCAGCATGTCTCCCTATGCATTTTCAAACTTACCCGGTCCAGCTAGACGTCTTAGGTCGGCAACGAATTCCAACAATCCTGGCCCTCAGAACGAACGTGCTTGTAGAATCGATATTATGAAATGATGATGCCTTCTTCTGGTTTGAGATGGTCACGTACCAGAGCACACACTTCCTCATAGACCTTGTCTGTTGGACTTGAAGGTGAGAGAAAATTCTTTATGAGTCCATAGATTTTCGGACCGCAAACCGTGAGGAAGACCACCCTGCGTCTAACTGCGTCAGTGGGTTCCTCCATTTTGTTGGCCACGACCTACTGGTCCAGGCAAACTACAAAATCTGCCCAGTCCTTTCCCTCCACAAATCTCTCCAGAATTCCAATTGTGCTCATTTTTGCATGCAAAGGTTCTTATGTTACCTCATCGCCAAATGTTACGTATGTGATAACTCGATAGACTGAATACTGTAAACTAACACAGGCACAAACCTGGCTCTGCTTTATTGGGGCCCAAAGTGAGTATATTACATGATGGCTTGCCCTTTATACCTGGGCCGCACACAGGTGCGTACAGCCCAATGACCTCCGACAGTGGCGCCACCTGGTGGCTAGTAAACCCAAGCATACATACATGACAGGAACATTATTAGCTTGGGAGTTTTTTTAATCACAGTATGCAGTCCAGCGTGAACAGAATACTTATTGCTAGTTGATGGCAAGTCCCTGTTTTTTAAGTGTCAGCCATAGCTCAGTGCATAGCAGTCTCGTCACTGAGTGAGAAGATTGTGGGTTCAAGCCCCACTTCAGGGACTTAAGCATGTAAATCCCGACTGACACTCCAGTGCGGCACTGAAGGAGTGCTGCACTGTTTTGGGTGCTGTCTTGCAGATGAGATGTTAAACCAAGCCTCTGCCTGCTCTCTCATGTAGACTTAAAAGATCCATTGACACTATTTTGAAAAAGAACCGAGGAGTTCTTCTCGGTGTCCTGATTTCAATATTTATCCCACAACTAATATCACTAAAAAACAGATTATATGATCATTATCATATTGCTGTTTGTAGAAGCATGCTGTATGTAAATTGGTCACTGTGTTGCCTACATTACAACAGTGATCACACTTCAAAAGAACTGTAAAGTGTTTTGGGACCTCTAGAGATCATGAAATGCAAGTTCTTTCCTTAGTAAGTACCCATGAAATGCAACTTCTTTCCTTAGTATGCACCCATTCGCCTTGAATTATCTTTGAGCAGATTCTGCCCTGCTGTAACTCTGCGCCATAAAATTCCCTTATATTTCCAGCAAATTTCTGGTGTAACATTGGGAGCAGCGACAAGGAAATTGATTTCTTTCCAACAAGCATTCAGGTTATAGCACCGAATGTGACCCAATCGCTAAACATTATTGGATGCTGCGCACCACCTAAAAACAGAGATGAAAATCATTATATTTATTTAGCAAAGCAATCAGAGCGAAATGATTATTGATTAAATGAATACCTACCCCCTCCCCCAGGACCCATTAAATTTGAAAAACATTCGACTTGTAAACTGACCTTCACAATCGACTTGCCACTTAATTTCCGAAAGGTCACGAGGTCCAAAATTATGAAATGAATATTTTTCAGTAATCAAAAGTTCTCCAGAGGATAACCACTCAATGTAATATTTCAAAGTTGGATTGAATACTTACTGTATGCTTCCATTATAATCTTACAGTGGAACCGTCTCTGTGAGAGAAATTACCTGATCAAGATCACACTTATGTTTAAGTACAAACGGTCATGTCACCATGCAATATTGCATCTTGCATCTATGCAACTTAATCGTGTACTTGGAATCATAGAACCATACAGCGCAGAAGGTGACCATTCACGCCATCGTGCCTGTTAGAGCTATCCAATTAGTTCCACTCCCTTTGCTCTTTCCCTATAATGTCAGCTGTGGCTCAGTGGGTAGCACTCTCACCTCTGAGTTCAGAAGGTTGTGGGTTCATAGCCCACTCCAGGGACTTGAGCACAGAAATCTAGGCTGACACAGTGCAATGTTGAGGTGCTGTCTTTCAGGTGAGGCATTAAATGGAAGCCCTGTCTGTTTGCTTGGTTGGATGTAAAAGATCCCCTGACACTATTTCAAAGAAGAATAAGGGAGTTGTCCCTGGTGTCCTCGCCAACATTTCTCGCTCAATCTAAAAAACAGATTATCTAGTCATTATCATATTGTGGTTTTTGGGAGCTTGCTGTGCACAAATTGGCTTCCTTGTTTCTCACATTATAACAATGACTACACTCCAAAAGTACTTTGTTGGCTGTAAAGCGTTTGAGACATCCAGTGGTTGGGAAAGGCACTATATAAATGCAAGACTTTCTTTCTTTCTGCAGCCCTTTAAATTTCTCCTTTTCAAGTACATATCTGATTCCCTTTTGAAAGTTACTATTGCATCTGCTTCCACCGCCCTTTCAGACAATGCATTCCAGATTGTAACAGCTCGCTGTGTAAAAGGTATTTTCCTCATTTCCTTCTGCATTATTTGCCAATTATATTAAAATCTGTGTCCCCTGGTTACCGACAGTTTCTCCTTATTTACTCCATCAAAACCCCTTCATAATTTTGAACACTTCAATTAAATCCCCCCTTAACCTTCTCTGCTCTAAGGAGAACAATCCCAGCTTCTCTAGACTCTCCACGTAATTGAATTCCCTCATCCCCAGTGCCATTCGAGTAAACCTCCTCTGCATCCTTCCCTTTTACCTATTTATTTGGGAAATATCTGCAAAAGCTTTTCTTCACGCAGGCCCACCCTTCCCTCTAGGTCCTTGGCTGGGGTTTGACTGGGATCTCACTTTTAGCAGTGATTGCCCAGGCATCACTCTCAATATATTCTGGGCTCTGACCATTCTCCATCTCAGGTTTCAGCCTGCAATAATTGGGAGACTGCTAATTTTATGCCTTGGTAAAGTACTCTGGTCAAAATCTCACTCCGCATTGCCGCAATAATTAACGAAAGTCAAGAGTTTGTGAAGCCCAACTGTATGCATTTCAGAAATCCCCATTGACAGAAGAAATGAATATATTCAGGCTGCACTGCAAAAGGATGGACTACCTGGCAGTGTTTGGCTGATGAGCATGGGTCTTTCTTGGAGACCAGGGTAGTGACAGCCATGGAGATAATTTGGAACCGGGCATGCAATAGTAAAACAAAAATATTGCTCAAGTGAATAGGTTGATTTTGTTTTTTAAGGTAATTGGCAAAAGAACCAAAGGTGACATGAGGAAAAACTTTTTTAGGCAGTGAGTGGTTAGGGTCTGGCATGCTCTGCCTGAGAGGGTGGTGGAGGCACATTCAAATGTAGCTTTAAAAAGGGAATTGTATAAGTACCTGAAGGAAAAAAAATTGCAGGGCTATGGGGAAAGGGCAGGTGAAAGGGACCAGCTTAAGTGCTCTTGTAGAGACTCGGCACGGACTCGACGGGCTGAATGGCCTCCTTCTGTGCTGCAACCATTCTATGACCCTATGATCTATTCTAGCCATCCAGTGTGACAAACGCTAAGCCTGGAGCCTTATCATTAAACTGTAGCTTCCAACCTACATGGCATCATTACCAATCAATCAGTGTAGAACCGAGGCAAGTCACTCTGCTGCTGTAACAGTTAGTGTCCAGAACAGTACATTCACATGAAGATATAATAAAAAAATGAAAATTCCTTTACTTTTTCTGTGCATAATTGAAATAATAGCCCCGATATCTACGGGGAGACGGGGAGGAAGTGGGGAGAAGGGGGCAGGGGAAGGTGGGGGGTGCAGTTTAGCGGTCAGGAAACCCATAACCTAAAAGAACGGGTTACCCTCAAGTCCTGTTGAATTAAGTGACAGGAAACAATTTGCATTTTTGGACTCAAGTTCCTGGCCTCTGCCAGCCAGATTGAGAGGCTAACTGGCTGGCTGTCGGGCCGCTGCAGGGGAGCAGAGAGGAGGGAGGGTGAGATTGGGAATCAGGGGGGACATTAATCGGGAGGAGAGGAGGAGATAGCGGGGGGCCCATGGAGGAGATAGGTGGGGGATTAGGGCATGGAGGACATAGAAACATAGAAAATAGGTGCAAGAGTAGGTCATTCGGCCCTTCGAGTCTGCACCACCATTCAATAAGATCATGACTAATCATTCGCCTCAGTACCCCTTTCCTGCTTTCTCTCCATATCTCTTCATCCCATTAGCTGTAAGGGCCATATCTAACTCCCTCTTGAATATATCCAATGAACTGGCATCAACAACTCTCTGTGATAGAGAATTCCACAGGTTAACAACTCTCTGAGTGAAGAAGCTTCTCCTCATCTCAGTCCTAAATGGCTTACCCCTTATCCTTAGACTGTGTCCCCTGGTTATGGACTTCCCCAACATTGGGAACATTCTTCCTGTTTACCCGAGGGTAACCCGTTTTTTTAGGTTATGGGTTTCCTGACCGCTAAACCTGTCTAGTCCCATCAGAAT
Source organism: Pristiophorus japonicus (assembly GCF_044704955.1). NCBI lineage: Eukaryota > Metazoa > Chordata > Chondrichthyes > Pristiophoridae > Pristiophorus > Pristiophorus japonicus. Next base: position 38,582,536 of record NC_091986.1, on the reverse strand, counting down.
TTTATATGTTTCTATGAGTTCCCCTCTCATTCTTCTAAATTATAGTGAATACAGGCCCAGTCGACCCAGTCTCTCCTCATATGTCAGTCCTGCCATCCCGGGAATCAGTTTGGTGGACCTTCGCTGCACTCCCTCAATAGCAAGAACGTCCTTCCTCAGATTAGGAGACCAAAACTGAACACAATATTCCAGGTGAGGCCTCACTAAGGCTCTGTACAACTGCAGTAAGACCTCCCTGCTCCTATATTCAAATCCCCTAGCTATGAAGGCCAACATACCATTTGCCTTCTTCACCACCTGCTGTACCTACATGCCAACTTTCAATGACTGATGTACCATGACACCCAGGTCTCATTGCACCTCCTCTTTTCCTAATCTGCCGCCATTCAGACATGGGGGGGGAGGGCTGAGGCAGGGAGGAGATTGTGGGTGATGGAGGACATCAGGAGGCCATTGGATTGTGGGGGGTGGTGGGGAGGTGGCAGTGGTCTGATCACTGGGCCGGTTAACAGGTTTGGTTTGCTCGACAGGCTAGCGGGAAGCACTCCTGCTCCTCCTGGCCCACAAACAAAGCTGCAAATACACTTACCTCCACGCAGCAGTCCTCGTCTCCCTTCAGCTGGGAAATTCGGCTGGCCAGTGTTAAAGCTGGAAGAGAGATAAAATCTTAGGCTCACAGCCTTATTAAAATATTGAAATGAGGAACCTACCTTCTGGGAGTGGGTTGGTTCGAGACGGATTGGGTTTGGGCTTGAAATCTTTTACATTTTAACTTCCCACTTGATCCAAACCCACCCAATTTTAGGGGTTATAATTACCCTCAATGTGTCCAAGCATTGTAGTGTCCTTTTTAACAAAAAAGCACTGTTTAGCTGTTAGAAAGAATGACTTGCATTTATAGAACACCTTTCACGACCACTGGATATCTCAAAGTGCTTTACAGCTAATGAAGTACTTTTGGAGTGTACTAACTGTTGTATTGTAGGAAACACAGCAGCCAATTTGCACACAGCAAGCTCCCACAAATAACAATGTGATAATGACCAGATAATTTGTTTTTGTTATGTTGATTGAGCAAGAAATGTTGGCCAGGACAGCGGGCTGCTCTTTTTCAAAATAGTGTCATGGGATCTTTTACATCTGCCTCAGAGAACAGACAGGGTCTCAGTTCAACCAAAAGTGCTCCCTCAGGACTACACTGGAGTGTCAGCCTAGATTTATATGTTCAAGTCCCTGGAGTGGGATTTGAACTCATAACCTTCAGACTCACAGGCACGTATGCTACCCACTGAGCTACAGATGACATTGCTAGCTATCATGCTAAGAGCTGTCATCTGATTGCAGGTCCTTCATTGCACAGCAGGTGAGTCATTTAATCAGAGAAGAATGAAGCTCAACAGATCTTCATATTAATTTGCTTTGGATAAAGGAAGAGGTAACACTACTGAGCTTACCTGTCCGGAACACTACAGAAAGCTTTATTAATGGATGAAAGCAAATTGCTGTAATTTAAATTTTACATCTTGAAACCACTCCACCAAGGAGGTTTTTTCAGACCTTGTATTAACTGACATTTCTAATGAGTTCTTTCACTGTGGGCTGTTCTACTCAAATGATAGCATGTTAGAATTTTGGTATAGCAAAGACGTGTGCGTCCCTGACTGCATTATTAGCAAGTGTCAGCTGTGGCACACTCTTGGTGGGAGGGGCTAGGAGTGAGCAGGTGTTGCTGGGAGCTCGATTACTGCGGGGAGTTGGAGTATGTTTGTAAAAAGTTGGTAGTGTTTTTTTTCATGTTTTAGGGAATTTTTGGCCCATAAAAAGCAGCCAGCTGGCTGAGTGCTGGGCCCCTCAGAGGACAATGTACCCAGGATGATTTTAATCAGGGGAGAAAGTGTTGGGGAAGGGAGAATAAAAGGCCCAAAGATTTGGGCCAGGACCTCAGGAGATTTGGAAAAGAAAAAACAGTGCTAGTTCAGTGTGAGGATAAGAAGATACAAGCTTGGGATATTATCCAGGCAGTACATGAGGACTGTGGTGAGGGAAGTTGCTTTGCCTGCCGACCAAAGCTGAATGTTGGGTTTGAGGTGACGGTCGGTGGCTGAGAGGAGGTGGAAAGACTTTTACTGAGTTTGAAGGTTGGTGATAAGTTCTTGGATGTATATCTGCTGTATTTTGAAGAGTTGGTGGTCTCATTCTTAAACCTGCCGGTTTATATTGCGGACGATGTGCTAATAAAAAAGTTGGAGTTGTGGGACATTAAATTTTGCTCGGCAATAAAGAGGAGATACTATCCAAGACAGGGGTAGCAGATGGAACCCGTTATGTAAAAGTGCAGTTCCCAGAGGGGGTGAAGTCATTGCTCTACAGCATGAAATTTGAGACAATGGAAGGAATGCAGTACTTCCGGGTACTGCATGATAACCAGGTGAAGGTTTGCTATTATTGTCTTGGACATGACCATCTTGTAAGAAGCTGTCTAGACCTGTGCTGTGGCAAGTCTGGACACATTGCTTGAAACTGCAAGGCAGAGAGTTGTGGGGTTTGTCACAAAGACCCCACCCGCTGTGAGGCAGAAGAAGTGACGAGGAGATGGGAGAAGGAGCAGGAGGTGTGAGTGGAGTGGCCGGAGGAGCGGAGCAGGAAGAGTACACAGCTGCCGCATGGAATGAGAAAAGAGCGCAAGAAGAGGCAGAAAATTGTTCAGCAGAGAACAGGATATAGATGGTGGAAAACACACCAAGTATGGTGAAAAAGGACAAAGACAGCAGAAGGCAGCATGAGTCAAGGGCAGAGTCAAGCCATAATCCGGCTTGGCTCTCCCTAAAGAATCGGGTGTCTGTGGGGGGAGCAGAGGCGGGAGCAGGGTGCGAGGTAAGTGTAAGTACTTCAAAGAAAGACGGGTAGTCGGGCATCTCTCAGTGCAGTGGGGGCAAGACAAGAAGAGGTTGCAAGAGGCAGGAGCCTTAAAGGGACAACAGGACTGGAGCGGGGAGACAAAGACGCCAAAAGGGAGCAAGATAGGTGAAGACGCGTCATTGTCCCAGAGAGAGAAGAAACAGGGAGCAAGGGTCAGCGATGGAGATGAAGCTGAAGGGAGTGGCACTGTTGGAGAAACCATGATAGCAGGAAGACTCTCTAAGGGAGATTATGTGTCTGACGGGGAACAGGGATGGGAGATTATAGAAGAGCTCGAGAGTGAGGAGTCAGAGGGGGATTGAGACATGGAAGTGGGGTGGCATCATATGGAAAGGGAAAGGTAAGTGAGGGGCAGAAGGAGGGAGAAGGGGCAGCTCCTCAGGCTAAACCTAATGTAAGGAAGAGGCTGAAACGGCAGGGAAGGTTCAAACAGGAGGTGAAAAAGAGCCGGTGGCTGCAGGAGAAAGCAATAGCTGTCCGAAAAGTTGGGCAGGTGCAAGAGCCGGAGATTAAATGATGGGGGGATTATCAGGCACACTTCCTTTATTAGGAGCGATGATTACATTGGTCTTGATTAATGTGATCAGACTGAGGAGGGGAGAGAAGAAATTGGAGCAGTTGATGCTGTGTTTTAAAGGCACTGACCTGTTATGTCTGCAAGAAACCTTTTGGGATGAGGATATCCTAGATGAGCTTGGCAGGTCAATTTTTAAAGTACAATAGATTAATATATGTTATGGGAAACAAATTAAACTTCAAGTTTTGATGTTAATATGTGTTGGAGAAATGGCTGTGCAGAGTGGCGGAAAGGATTTGTATGATACAATGGAATGATCACGATGTTGCAAATGTTTTTAATGTTGAATAAATATATATTTTTAAGTAGACTCTCGCTTCTGAGTCAGAAGATTGTGGGTTCAAGTCCCACTCCAGGGATTTAAGCGCATAAATCCATGCTGACGCTTCAGTGCAGAACTGAGGAAGTGCTGCACTGTCGGAGGTGCCGTCTTTCGAATCGGACTGGAAAAGATCCCACGGTATTTCGAAGAAGAGCAGGGGAGTTCTCCCCAGTGTCCTGGCCAATATTTGTCTCTCAACCGCATTGCATTAAAACAGATTATCTGGTCATTATCACATTGCTGTTTGTGGGAACTTGCTGTGCGCAAATTGGCTGCCGTGTTTTCCACAGTACAACAGTGACTACACTTCAAAAAGTGCTTCATTGGCTGTAAAGCGCTTTGAGACGTCCGGTGTTCAGACATACTTTTAAAATAAAAAAGGCTTTTTAAAAGTAGCTGCATGATGCCCACTTCTGACACGTTTGCCGCATGTTTTAAATATATTTAAAAAATGGCAAGTTGTATTACTTGAAAATAGCCAGATTATTCTTTAACAAAAGCAAATTACTGTGGATGCTGGAAATCTGAAATAAAAACAGAAAATGCTGGGTATGTTCAGCAGGTCAGGCAAGCTCTGGAGAGAGAAACAGAGTTAATGATTCAGGCCGATGATCTTTTGTCAGATTATACTTTAGCTGTTCTAAAAACATGTTAACACTATTAATATTTGGGATAAACTTCCCTTTGTCAAACCTGCTACATTTGAACAAAATGCTGTGGAATTGCAGTTTAAATTCTGAAAATTGGCAGGATTTACAAACCTACGCACAACTCTCAGTCCAATCCTTCAACTTTCAGGCCATCAGCTGTGCATTTTTAGAACCTAAGAAATAGGAGCAGGAGTAGGCCATTCGGCCCCTCGAGCCTGCTCCGCCATTCAATATCATGGCTGATCTTCGACCTAACTCCACTTTCCCACCCAATCCCCAAATCCCTTGATTCCCTATTGTGCAAAAATTTCTCGATCTGTCTTGAATATACTCAACGATTCAGCATCCACAGCCCTCTGGGGTACAGCATTCCAAAGATTCACAACCCTCTGAGTGAAGAAATTCCTCCTCATCTCAGTCCTAAATGGCCAACCCCTTATTCTGCGACTGTGATCCCTGGTTCTAGACTCTCCAGCTGGGGAAACAGCCTCTCGGCATCTACTCTGCCAAGCACTCGAAGAATTTTATCAATGAGATAACCGATCATTCTCCTGAACACAAGAATATAAGCCCATTCTACTGCAATTCTCCTCGGAGGACAGCCCTCTCATCCCAGGAATCAACCTAGTGAACCTTCATTGCACCCCATTTTTGATTTCCGATTTCATTCCCAGGTTATTTTCTTCCCAATTTCCCTTGGTCTCCACACCAGTGTCTGCCATTCCACTTTGAGACAACTTGTGTCAAAACTGAATCAGTTTTATTTAGCTTTAACTTGATGACAGTTTCTTCAATTCAGCCGCAATACTTTATGGGGGAGAAATTGGCCAGCCTTGCATGTGTTTTTTCGGTGCTATTTCACCTTTTTTGCTGGGAGAAGGAACTCGCCTAAATTGACCAAAGTTAGCGAATGGCGGTTTTGAAATATCGCTGAAAAGCGGATCGACGACGTGCAATGCCAAAAAAAAAACGAACCGCTTAAAATTGGCCATTCGGCGAATCCATACTCAGGATGACTAACAAGTCGCCTGAGAAAAGCCTGCATTGAATTCCCAGAAACAACGGTAGGTATGAAGACGTACAAAAAAGGTAAGTTGAAATTTTTATTTTGTAATTCTTTTTCAGCGATTCATTAGTTAAGTGTACAGTGAATGTTTTCTGATTTTTGATTTTTTGATTTTTTTTCAAAATTTTTGTGTTTTTTCTCCCCTCCTAGGAATGTATCTTTGGCGGTGATGGGCCTCGGGTTAAAGTTGGCGAGGACCACTGCGAATCCTTGTGCAACGCCGATTTTTACCGTCAGGCACATTTTTTTGCCAATTTTACCCCCTTAAAAAAAAAATGGCAAAGATTTTAGTTGTATTTTTCCATAAAATAATGGAAAAAAATCAATATCGGCAAAAACTGAATTTCTAGCCGAAAGGGTTTAAAAACCAGCTCCATTCAACAGCAACAACCACCTACATTTATATAGCGCCTTTAACGTAGCAAAACGTCCCAAGGTGCTTCACAGGAGCATTATCAAACACAATTTGACACTGAGCCACATAGGGAGATAATGGGACATGTGACAAAATGCTTGGTCAAAGAGCTTGGTTTTTAAGCAATGTCTCAGGGTACACAGGTGATTTACGAAGATGTTGCCTGGAGTGGAAAATATTAGCTATGAGGAAAGATTGGATAGGCCAGGGTTGTTTCTCTTTGGAACAGAGGAGGCTGAGGGGAGATCTGATTGAGGTGTATAAAATTATGAGAGGCCGAGATAGAGTGGATAGGAAGCATCTTTCCCTTAGCAGAGAAGTCCATAACCAGGGGGGCATAGATTTAAAATAATTGGTAGAAGGATTAGATAGGAGTTGAGGAGAACTTTCTTCACCCAGAGGGCGATGGGATTCTGGAACTCACTGCCTGAAAGGGTGGTAGTAACAGAAACCCTCACCGTATTTGGCAATCACTTGGACATGCACTTGAAGTGCCATAATCTACAGCGTTATGGATCAAGAGCTGGGAAGTGGGATCAGGCTGGATAGCTCTTTTTAGGCTTACTCCTGTGCCATATATTTCTGTGATTCTATGATTCGAAAGGAGGAGAGAGAGGTTGAGAAATAGAGAGCCTTAAGGAAGGAATTCCAGAGCTTGGGGCACAGACATGGCCACCATTGGTGGATCGATGAAAATTGGGGATACGTAAGAGGCCAGAACTGTAGGAGCGCAGAGATCTGAGGCTTGCAGGGCTGAAGGAGGCCATAGAGTCATGTTATCAGTCTTAAGTTTATAGGAATGTTGTGAAGACAATTCAATAAATGGCCTGGAAATTCCGGCCTTCCCGGGTCCATACAGGGTGTGTACGGATCCAGGCAGGCATCGCAAAAGCCGGTTTTCAGCGCACAATTTCAAGATCTAACGCATATTGAGTGCGAGGACATTTGCAAGGGCAAGATTGCGGGATTTACCCATATCTTGCCCAGCAAATGTCCTCAAAATTCTTGCGCCTGATAAAAGCAGGCGTATGGCCTACTTTTACAGGCATAAGAGTTCAAAAACATACAAAAATATAATACAATTAAATTTAAAAAACACATTTTTAAAAACCCTGCCCGCTAGGTTACATTTATTTTTAACCATCATTTTAAAAACTTTTTAAAAACTAGGGAAAAAAAATTGTTCTCTAAGATATTTATTAACGTTCATTTCAATTAATTTTAATTGTGAGGTGTGTTTTTTATTTTTTTATTATGTGTTTAGTGTCTTTGTTTTTTTTAATCATTAATAGCAATGAGAACTCGTAGATACGGAGTTCTCATCGCTATTAATGAGAAAGCTGTGAATACAGTAAGTGGTTGAGCAGTCACACCTTCTGCGTGGGAACCTCGACCACGGGAGCGCACGGGAGCGCAGGAAGAGAAGACCTCCTCCCGGACCACCAAGAAAATTCATAGAAATATTTCCAGTGGGAAGCAATTGCCTACGGGAAGCCTCCGACCACAATTTCAGCCCCAATATCTCAGAAGCTTTCGTCTTGCGGATAGAGTTCAGCCTATACATTTCAAACACAAGCAACTGTGCAACATGTTCAGTTCCAGGCGTGACTGGTAGGTCCTGAAGATTTGACAGTTATTCACAATTATGAAGCTCTAACAACTATTTCCAGTTCATTATTTGGCTTACACTGTCCAAATAAGAGAGAATTGTCTAGTGCATATGACGAGACTGAGTCAGACCAATTAATCCCCACAGTTGGTAAGAACATAAGAGACATATTACTGTGTATATACTTATAAAAAAAAATCTTAGTACGAAAGATTGTGGACCATTTTTGTTATGTTCTTTATTTTGAGATGTTAATGCAATCCAACATTTACTGTAAATATATCTTGCTCTTACTTATTCATTTATTCAAATAAATATGTTTGGCAGTTAAAGTCTAAGTCAAGATCTATTATTGTTTCTCTGCTGCTTCTGGAAGGCAAGAATCCCGTGGAGGCATAGAGTAGAGCCAAGAGCGAATGAAATCTCAAGAAAGGCTAGAAATTCCTGTCGAATCTCAATGGCACAAGTCCCTGGTGTGACGGGACGTCTGCCCACCAGTCTGGAGTGCCACTGACCCCATTTAGGAAAAGTTAGTCCTGTCTTTGCTACTTTGTGATACACCCTTGCTGCAGTCTAACACAATTGCAATTGCCTTTAAAAATCTGTCAGAGAATCTGTTACATTTTGATTTCAAATTCATTTTTCTCAGGACTATGTCGCAAATGAAAAATTCACTGCAGTGGCAAAACTCAGATGGAATTGTGCATGACTCTGTACTCCTTTTCCCACCACTACACACTTAGGGAAAAGAAAGGACCTTCGGGGCCGAAATTGGTGGCCTTACCACTGAGATCGGCCGACATTCTTCTCCGGATTGTGCCCAGTGCCAGTTTGCACTTGGGCTGGAGTGGGCAGGAGGGGAGAACCGCCGAGAATCGCCTGCTGACGTCAGCAGACGGCCAAGTGGCGCAAGTGACATCTTGCCTGCCGAGATGCCAGATGGGTGCTGGCGGGAGTCGGCGCCAGCAGGGGGAAGGACCGCCGCGAGGAGGCTAGTCTAACCACCAAGGTAAATTTTTCTCAAAATTGGAAAAAAAAAGTTAGTGAACATTTTAATAAATTTTTTTTCACAGTGACTTACCTTAATGGCTTCCCCTGAAAGTCCTCCAGGTAATTTTTTATTTGAACGTCTTTGACACTCCATCCTCAGCAGCATGTCGCCGATATTGGGAGCTCCTGCCCGCTCCCCCTCAGTTTGACAGCATACGTCGCTCGTTTGCCGCCGGCCCAACTTTAAAATTATTTTTCATCAATTTCCACCCAAAGTGCCATCTGGTCTCTGGGCGGCCTTTTGGGCTGGACTTACTCTTCACCAAGTTCAGACCCGCTCATCTTTCACTGTTTGATATTGAACTCTTTTTTGAAGTACAGATATATATTTTATGATGTCATTACATTTTTATTGCACAAGGTCTGGAGGAGGAATGTGCTGATATGTTCAGGTTTTTTGGCATGACTGTGCTTCTCCTGGATGAATGATGGGTTAGGACTCTGTTGCATTTCTCCAGTTTCAAGCCGAGGTCCAGCATCACTCAATCTAACTGGCTGATTACAGCACCTGCTTCAGTCACAGGGAAGGATGAACATTCTTGCAGCCAGTGGAGAGAGTTGGGCTACCCTACTCATTGTGGGATTCCTGCTCTCCTGTGTGCAGGCCCAACAAACACTGAGCTAGCTCCTTTGGGATCACAAGACTAGTCATAGTACTGGTGGCCTCTTGGACTGCTATTCAGAAAGGCTGGATAAGGGTGAGTTTGTGGGGGGGTGGGGCGGGGAGGGGGAGTAGAGGCGGAGGGGGGGTGGGGGTGAAGTTTGAGAAAGATAAGGAAGAACTTGCATTTATATAGTGCCTTCATGAACTCGGGATGTCCACAGGCATTTTATAACCAATGAAGTACTTTTGAAGTGTAGTCACTGTTTGCATTTTCCCCTCCAGATGCTTATGGAGGGAGTCACAGCACACAAGGAGGTCCTCTTCCCTTCCCATGGGTGGAAGAGACCTCCCCAGGAGACCAACACAACCTGGATGCACATTGCACAGGAGGGCACAAGCAGGAATGTCGTTAGGAGGACCTGGCTGCAGTGGTTCAAACCTTTCAATGATCTCAGTCGATCACAAAAGGTTACTGCAAAGCCTCACTCAACCTCATCTTGCTGTGCCACTCATCACATCCCCATCACTCTGCCTTCTCTACCCTACTCCTGCACATCCTTATTCATACCAACTTACCTTGCATCTCCATCTATCCCTCTCTCTCTATCTACATTACCACTTCTTCATCTCACTAGCCACCCCTCACAATCGTCCAATCATACCAACCAACAACACAGATGGGAAGGCACTTGGGTGTTATTGCCAAAGCTGGTGTAAAGTTTCTGCTAACATTGAAATCTATATTTTCAACACTTTGCATTCTTGCACCTCTGGAAGTGGTTTCGTGAGTTGCATTGAATAGTGAGACATAACGGTACCCACCACAATAGTGATGAGTGTGAAAAGAATGGCTTGGGCATTGTAGTGATGCTTTATGGTGCTGATGTGGGGTGGTGCTAACGTGGCACATCATGTGGCAGCCAGGGTGTACAGCATCAAGTGAAGTAAATGTGGCCATAGAGAAGCCATCCCTGGTCTCCCGTGCAGCAATGTGGTCGGGTGCAGATGCCCTGTGTCCTGTGCAGCATCAGGTGATTGCGGAGAAGGTTGATGTTGCTGTTGGAGCTGATCGGTGTGGCATTCTGAGGACCAAGGTGATATTTTTTCAAGGGCACTGATGCTGATGGGATAGATGACAGAAGTGATCTGTCAATGGTGAGAGAGGTTGGTCCAAGGAGGTGAGACTGGATAGAGAGTTCAGTGCAAACATTTCACACCTCCAAGAAGCTGAAGGTTGCAGCTTCTGAGATTGGAAAGTGAACAGCTGTAAAATGGTAGCTTTTATACCACTTCTGCAGCTGTCACTTATTGAAACCAATGGAGCTTAATTGAGAACTTACCTGATGTGATCCCTGAGGAATGTGAAGCACGTTTAAAAACTTGGCAAACTCTTTGGAGCTGGTAAAATGTTGCTTAAATAGCTTTAAGTAGCTTCTCAACTAGCATAATTGCCTGACCCGCCGATTGGTGTCAGATCTACAAACCGCAGCCAGACCTGGCACTTTCGAAACTGACACCGAGGCGGGTTCAGAGCGGACCTCCGCCCCGCTGTCAATCAGGGCCATTGTGACAGTGGGCCCGCCTCCAAACTCGCACTTACAGGGCTGTGAAGATTCTGGCTCAAGTTAAGTTAAAGCTGAATCCTGACTATTCAAAGGGATAGAATTCCCATATTTGTGTGAGGACATCCCACTTGAGGGGTACACCCTCTGTTCTAGAATAATTGAGTTGGTCGCTGGATAATTAGCCAAATTTGTTGATGCTTTAAAAGAGGATTGCCGGTGAGGGGGTTAAGTTAGTCACTTACGTTGTCTGTATATTTTTTGATTCTATTCTCCGACATGTACTCAGTGAATGACTAGGTTCACTCTGACACTTATCACGAGAGGTTCTATTGCCTGGGCAAGCAGGAAGGGTGATAGGAACATTCCTATCCGGTCTCTAGGTGGAATGTGAATGCAAAGGCTCGGAGTCCTTTGGTGCACACTGTAGGTGTGGGGTATGAGGGCACAATTTTAATCCACTCTTTACTTTTTAGATTGAAAAGTGATCCATCCCCAGCGATTGAAATGCAACACCCTCCTAGGGAAAATTGATCAAACTCCACTTTCACTCTGAAGTTGAAATAAAAATTTTATTTGGCTGGATCTTGCAGAGAAGAATGTCTCCCCTGTGGTCTTGCACGCTCTCTGTGATCCTACAATAACAGTGTGCAATTAAGGAACCCAGAAGCTGAGGTCAAACCGTTTAAACTCTGGTACCTCCTAAATGTTTCATGGGCAGTGATTGTTAATTGTTATCTGATGCAGCACTGACGGAAGCCTTTTAGGAACAGTGAGTAGGCTATGATCACATGTCTCTCCCCAGTAGGGACATGGCAGGATGGATTATTCCTAATTTGCATAATGTGAAGAGCATTCTGAAGGATAAAGCAGTTTCATAATGTTATTGCCTAAAAACACATTTGACCCAGTGAAATAGGAATGTTTAATTTCTACTGGAGGTAAAAAGATTCCACGTTCTTGTTCGTTCTTTGTTTATTTGTTAATTAACATTTGAATATTTAATTCCGTTTCCAGCCTGTAGCATATGAACACTTTGCCATCCCTTAACAAATGACAAAATTATAACTCTTGAGTGGGGGAGACAACCAAACAAGAGTCACTTTTAATATTGGCTACAGAATGCCTCAAAACTGTCCTGAATTTGATGAATTTATAACGATAAGCCTTACAACGTCACCCCCCCCCACCCCCACTACTACTATACGCTGAACTCCATAAGGTTCACAAAGCTATATCAATTATGGATCAATAATGCCTCTCAAAAACAATACCCGACTGGCTATCTATTTTCTATCCAATCTACTTTCAGTTGTAGATCTAATTCTAACACAAGGGCCATTCTCTTTTTCCTCATTACCAGCTGCTGCTTTCAGCATACCCCAGGCCTAATTGCTCTGAAGGTTTGTAAACCACAAGATGGCGTTCAGCCTGATTGCGCCATTTGTCATGTTTCCATTGTAATCATTGTAACAAAAGTAAGTTATAACATACATCAGTACTGGTTAGACAAGTAGTCCGCTTGATCGGTAGCCCATCCACCGCCTTAAAAATTCACTACCAGCGTACTGTGGCTGCAGTATTTATACAATGCACTGCAGCAACTCGCCAAGGCTTCTTCAACAGCACCTCGAAGGTCAAGGGCAATAGACACAAGGGAACACCATCATCTCCAAGTTCACCTCCAAGTCATGCACATTCCTGATTTGGACATATATTCCCCTTCCTTAATGTCGCTGGGTCAAATCGCTGGAACACTCAATTTAGCAGTGCTGTGCACATCCTTTCATCACACAGACTGCAGCGGTTCAAGAAGAAGGCCCACCACCACCTTCTGAATGGCAATTAGGGATGGGTAATAGATGCCAGCGATACCCATATCCCCAGAATAAATTATTTTCAAATTGTGTTTTGATAGGTTCGTACATGCCAATCTACAAAACTAGCAAAGGCTGACACAGCCCTCAAAAAGCTGACAGCTCAAAAAACAGTCCTCGATATATGCATTAAAGCATTAGACTGACAGTGCGGTGGGATATGGGCTTGCCGCATGTAAGCTGCAAATACACTCAATGTAACATCACTTTTATTGTATGGAGAAAAACTCCTAAAGTAGACAAAACTGCAGTTTGTAGCGGTAATTAATTCAGAAACGATTGAAGAAACATGTGGCCCCAAGGTATAAGATTTATTTTGTAGGGACTCAGGAGCATGAACACCCTCCAGTAGAAAATGTAGAGATTTCCAACATTTTATTTGATGCATTTTTCAGCACTTTGGAGTCTACTGCAAGTTAACCTCTAAACAAAATGTTGTGTGCTGGTATTCGACATGTGAAAGTAAACATTATGAGGGCTTCAATACAACTGTACAGGGTAAAGTTCCAATAGATGTGATCAGACAATTCATTGAAATAGTGGACAGAGGAACATCAACTGAAATTATTAGCCATTCATGTGCTGCATTAATAATATCTTAATTTATCCTGCAATAATTTCCAACTCATCTTCGGGAACTTGTCTCCCTCAAATACATGTGCAAACATGAAAAGAAAGAAAGAATTGCAGTTATATAGCGCCTTTCATGACCACCGGACATCTCAAAGTGCTTTCCAGCCAATTAAGTACTTTTGGAGTGTAGTCACTGTTGTAATGTGGGAACCGCAGCAGCCAATTAGCACACAGTAAAACTCACACAAACAGCAATGTGATAATGACCAGATAATCTGAGTTTTTTTAATGTTGATTGAGGTCTGAATATTGGTTAGGACACCAGGGATAACGATCCTGCTCCTCTTCAAAATAGTGCCATGGGATATTTTACGTCCACCTGAGAGAGCAGACTGTTAAATGTCTCATCTGAGAGATGGCACCTCTGACAGTACAGCACTCCCTCAACACGGCATTGGAGTGTCAGCCTAGATTTATGTGCTCAAATTCCTGGAGCGGGACTTGAACCCACAACCTTCTGACTCCGAGGCGAGGGTGCTACCCACTGGTGAGAAAGTAATGACGAATAAATTGGCTCCGACAAGCTTCTGTTATGACATACAAACCGTCTGCATTGTCCTTACAGCTCCCCAATCCAACCTGCTTACTGATCTGATTGACATCTCCAAACTCAGTAAAATGGTTTACTTTTCTTATAATCCGATGTTGGTTTAAAAAAGCTAATATTCGGCATGTATGTCAATTTGAAATAGAGCCACAGAAGTAACTAATCACAATTCCTCATTTCAAATAACAGTAGAATTCTATTTTCAATTAAAATCCTAGCAGATTGGTGTCATGTATCTTACATTATTATATATAACTGTATCCTAACATGCTATACATGACTGTAATAAGATATGACCTGTAACCACCAGCATACCTTACCACTGGGGGTGCACTTGCAAGAGACAGGTATATAAGGACAGGTCTCAGGCAAGTGCAGCATTCCAGAGCTGTAAAATAAAGGTGCAGGTCCAGAGTGACCTTGACTTCACTACATGCCTCGTGTGAATCTGTACTGAGGGGACAGGACTTTACAATTTTTATCATGCCCACAAATAGAAATATAGAAAATAGGAGCAGTAGTAGGCCATTCGGCTCTTCAAGTCTGCACCGCCATCAATATGATCATGGCTGATCCGATATCTCAACATCATATTCTTGCCTTTTCCCCATACCCCTTGATGTCTTTTTTTCTAGAAATTTATCTATCTCCCTCTTAAATATATTCAGTGACTTGGCCTCCACAGCCTTCCAGGGGAAACATCCTCCCCGCATCCAGTCTATCCAACCCAGTCAGAATTTTATACCTTTTTAAATGAGATCCCTTCTCATTCTTCTAAACTGCAGTGAATACAGGCCTAGTCGACCCAATCTCTCCTCATATGACAGTCCTGCCATCCCAGGAATCAATCTAGTGAAGCTTCGCTGCATTCCCTCTTTGGCAAGTATATCCTTTCTTGGGTAAGGAGACCAAAACTGCACACACTACTCCAGGTGTGGTCTCACCAAGGCCCTGTACAACTGTAGTAAGACATCCTTGCTCCTGTACTCTAAATCCTCTTGCAACGAAGGCTAACATACCATTTGACTTCCTAACTGCTTGCTGCACCTGCATATTTGCTTTCAATGACTGGTGTACAAGGACATCCATGTCCCTCTGTACATGACACTTCCCAAGCCATCAAAATTTAAATTTTGCTTTGTCCTTATGTTTTTCCTACCAAAGTGGATAACTTCACATTTATCCACATTATACTGCATCTGCCATGTGTTTGCCCACTCACTCAAACTATCTAAATCGCCTTGCAGCATCTTTGCATCCTCCTCAAAACTCACAATCCCACCTAGTTTTGTGTCATCAGCAAACTTGGAAATATTACATTTGGTTCACTCATCCAAATCATATATATATATGCATGATTATAGCTGGGGCCCAAGCACTGATCCCTGTGGTACCCCACCAGTCACTGCCCACCACCCCTGTTTCCTGTCTGTCAATTTTCAATCCATGCCAGTACATTACCCCCAATTCTATGTGCTTTAGTTTTGCACACTAACCTCTTATGTAGGACTTTATCAAAGCCTTCTGAAAATCCAAATACACTACATCACCTGGTTCTCTCTTATCTATTCTATCAGTTACATCTTCAAAAAACTGCAGTAGGTTTGTCAAACCTAATTTTCCTTTCATAAATCCATGTTGACTTTGTCTAATCCCATTGATATTATCTAAGTGTGCCGTTTTCACATCCTTTATAATAGACTCTAGCATTTTCCCTACTATTAATGTTAGGCTAACCAGCCTGTAGTTCCCTATTTTCTCTCCCTCCTTTTTTAAATAGTAGGGTTACATTTTCCACCCTCAAATCTGCAGGAACTGTTCCATAATCTATAGAATTTTGGAAGATGACAACCAATGCATCTACTATTTCCATGGCTACCTCTTTTGGTACTCTGGGATGCAGATCAGGCCCTAAGGATTTATCGGCCTTCAGTCCCATTAGTTTTTCCAGCACTGTGTTCTTACTAATAATCATTTCCTTTCATTCCTCTTGCTCACTAGACCCTTGTTTCCCTAGCATTTCTGGGATGTTATTTGTGCCCTCTTCTGTGAAGACAGAACCGAATTATTTATTTAATTGTTTTGCCATTTCCTTGTTCCCCATTATAAATTCTCCCGTTTCTGTCTGTAAAGGACCTACGTTTGCCTTCACTCACTTTTTTTTACATACTTGTAGAAACTTTTGCAGTTGTTTTTTATGTTCCTTGCAAGTTTACTCTCATACTCTATTTTCCCCTCTTAATCAATCTCTTGCTCCTTTTTTCTGAATTCTAAACTGCTCCCAATCCTCAGGCTTGTACTTTTTCTGACAACTTTATTATAACTCCTCTTTGAATCTAATACTATCCTTAATTTCTTTTGTTAGCATTGGTTGGGCCACTATTCCTTTGTGTTTTTATGCCAAAAAGGAATGTATAACTGTTGCAATTCATACATTTGTTCCTTAAATGTTAGCCATTGCCTATCCACTGTCGTGCCTTTTAATGAATCTTCCCAATCTATCATAGCCAATTCATTCCTCATACCTTCGTAGTTTCTTGTTTAGATTTAGGACCCTAGTTTCGGATTGGACTACTTCACTTTCCATTGAATAAAGAATTCAATCATGTTATAGTCACTCTTCACAAAAGGACCCTGCACAACAAGACTGTTAATTAACCCCTTCTCATTGCACAATACCCAATCTAGGATAGCCTGTTCCCTAGTAGGCTCCTCAACATACTGGTCTAAAAAACCATCTCATACACACTCCAGGAATTCATCTGCCACAGTATTATTACTAATTTGGTTTGGCCAGTCTATATGTAGATTAACGTTACCTATGATTACTGTAGTACCCTTGTTACATGCATCTCTAATTTCTTGTTTGATGCCGTCCCCTACACTACCACTACTGTTTGGAGGCCTATAGACAACCCCCACCAATGTTTTCTGCCCCTTGGTGCTCCTTAACTCCACCCAGACTGATTCTACATCTTGATTTTCTGAGCTAATATCCTTTCTCACTATTGCTCTGATTTTATCCTTTACTAACAATGCCACATTACCCCCTCTTCCTTTTTGCTTGTCCTTCCTAAATGTCGGATATCCTTGGATATTCAGTTCCTAACCATGTCTCTGTAATTGCAACTATATTGCATCTGTTTACATCTATTTGCGCTGTCAATTCGTCTACCTTATTACAGATGCTTCGTACATTCAGATACAATGCTTTTAGATTTGTCATCTTAACATTATTAGACATTTTAACATTATTTTGTACTATAGCCCTATTTGTCTTATCGCTATTTTTTTTCTCACCTGGACCCTATTTGCTAGTGCACTCTTTAGTTTGTATGCTCTGTCCCTTCCTGACAACCTGGTTATCCTTACCACAATCACTTTCCTGCATTGCTTCCTTTTCTTTTCTCTTTAGCATTCTAGATTTCTCTCCACTGCGGCCGTCCTCCCCTTCCGCCCCCCCACCCACTTTTTTAGTTTAAAGCCCTGTCTACCTCCCTAGTTATTCGGTTCACTAGAACTCTGGTCCCAGAATAGATCAGGTGTTGTCCGTCCCCATGGAACAGCTCTCTTTTTCCTGAGTATTGGTGCCAATGCCCCACAAATCGAAACCCCCTTCTCCCACACCAACCTCTGAGCCACGCATTCATCTCCCTGATTTTATTGACCCTATGCCAATTTTCTCGTGGCTCAGGTATATTACCTTTGTGGTTCTGCTTTTCAATTTAGTCCCTAGCTGTTCAAATTCTCTCAACAGAACCTCTTTCTTAGTCCTACCTATGTCATTAGTACCGATGTGTAGCATGATCTCCCCCTCCCCCTCCCACTCCAAGTTCTTCTCCAGCCCGGAGGAGATGTCCTTTACCTTGGCACCAGGTAGGTAACACAGCCTTCGGGATGCACACTCTTGGCTGCAGAGAACCCTATCTATTCCCCTAACTATACTGTCCCCTACGACAACCACCTGCCTCTTTACTCCCCCCACTTGAATGGCTTTCTGCACCACGGTGCCTTGTTCAGTCTGCTCGTCCACCCCGCAGTCTGCACACTTGTCCACAAGGGTTGCAAGAACCTCAAATCTATTGGACAAGTGCAGGGACTGAGGCTCCTGCAATACTACCAATACACACAATAATTGTGTGCAAAACTTTACGGATATTTCTAAAAAGAAGTATATGAATTCATAAAACCAAATGCATCCAGGACAAAGCAACCCACTTGATTGGCACCCCATCCATTGCCTTAAACATTCACTCCCTCTATCACTGGTGAACTGTGCCTGGTGGCTGCAGTGTGTACCATCTACAAGATGCACTGCGGCAACTCGCCAAGGCTTCTTCGACAGCACCTCCCAAACCTGCGACCTCTACCACCTAGAAGGACAAGGGCAGCAGGTGCATGGGAGCACCACCACCTAAAAATTCCCCTCCAAGTCACACACCATCCTGACTTGGAAATATATCGCCGTTCCTTCACTGTCGCTGGGTCAAAATCCTGCAACTCCCTCCCTAACAGCACTGTGGGATCACCTTCTCCTCATGGACTGCAGCGGTTCGAGAATGCAGCTCACCACTATCTTCTCAAGGGCAGTTGGGGATGGGCAATAAATGCAGGCCATGCCAGCGATGCCCACATCCCATGAATGAATATTTTTAAAAAACAGTCACAGTCATTGTAATGAAACTCAATTCATATGTAACAATCATTAATAATTATTAGGATATTAAACTTTTCTAGCTGTTTAATTAGATCTATTCTTGTGCAATCTATATGCCTAATAAAAGTATTGCATCTAATGCATAGGGCAGTCCGATATAACACAGTAGAAAGTGTTGCACATGCAAAATGTATTTTTTTACTTTCATCTAATTCACTAAGTATCATGGTGTGGAGGTTCCTGATATCCTAGTTACCTGGTATATGTCGTGGAGTGGAATCTATGTCCATCCATTCCAAAAGGCCCAGACCCTGTCCTGAAACTGTGGAAATTCATTTTTAAAATCACCAGTAGAAAGTTTTTCAGAGCTTGTGCGTGGCACTATATTATTGTCTCTCTGGGTCTTTCCAGGGGGCTAATGGGAACATCAGTAGCATCAGTTAGGCTGCAGTGCATCACCAGGTTAAACAGGATATTTATGTATTGTTTCCCAGAGCAAGAGGTATATCAGTGTCCACAAATTTCATCTTCAATTGCTTTAGGTGGTCTATTACAGTCTCTCAATAATGTGACTGATCCAATGATATTCCTTAACTCAATCGAAAGGGATTCTATTTGGATCACTTTCTCTATTTGAAACCTGATGCTCTAATGCTATGACATTATGTCTAAGTAACACCACAATCACTGCCTACATTTTTATAAACTTGAATATTGAAGTGCCAATCATGATCTAGTTGCAACTACATTTATTTTATTTTAATCAATGACTCTAGTTTATTTCTTATGCTCTGTGAGTTTGAAATACACAAAATATCAAAGCATTTAGCTACATGGAGAGACTAGAATAACTGGGATCACAGAAGAATGAACTTTACAGCACGGAAGGAGGCCATTTCAGCCCATCGTGTGCACGCCGGCTGACCAAGAGCTATCCAGCCTAATTCCACTTTCCAGCTCTTGGTCCGTAGCCCTGTAGATTATGGCACTTTAAGTGCACATCCAAGTATCTTTTAAATGTGGTGAGTGTTTCTACCTCACACTTAGCCAGATTGAATTCCATTTGCCATTGTTCTGCCCACCTGACCAGTACATTGACATCTTCCTGCAGTCCGCAGGTTTCTTCCTCATTATCAACCACACAGCCTATTTTAGTGTCATCTGCAAACTTCTTAATCATACCTCCAACATTTAAGTCCAACACAAAAAGCAAGGGACCCAGCACTGAGCCCTGCAGAACACTACTGGATACAGCCTTCCAGTCCAAATCACCCATCAACCATTACCCTTTGCTTCATGCCTCTGAGCCAATTTTGGATCCAACTTGCCACTGTGCCCTGGATCCCATGGACTATTACTTTTGTGACCAATCTGCCATGTGGGACCTTATCAAAAGCTTTGCTAAAATCCATATGCACTACATCATATGGACTAACCTCAATGACCCTCCTGGTTAGCTCTTCAAAAAATTCTATCAAATTAGTCAGACACAACCTTCCTTAATAAATCCATGCTGACTGTCCTTAATTAATCCATGACTTTCCAAATGAAGATTTATCCTGTCCCTCAGGATTTTTTCTAATAATTTTCCCACCACTGAGGTTAGACTGACTGACCCGCAATTACTTGATCTATCACTTTCTCCTTTTTTAAACAACGGTACAACATTAGCAGCCCTCCAGTTCTCTGGCACCACATCTGTAGCCAGAGAGGACTGGAAAATGATGGTCAGAATCTCTGCTATTTCCATCTTTTGCTTCTCTTAATAGCATGGGATACATTTCATCTGGGCCAGGGGATTTATCCACTTTCAAAGCTGCTAAGCCCTTTAATACTTCCTCTCTCACTATGTTTATCTTGTCTAATATTTCCCACCCCTCATTGCAAAATTTACATCGCCCCTCTCTTTTGTGAAAACAGATGCAAAGTATTCATTAAGAATCCTACCCACATCTTATGTCTCCACACACATATTTCCTTTATGGTTACTAATAGGCCCCACTCTTACTCTAGTTATCCTCTTGCTTTTAATGTATTTATAAAACATCTTTGGGTTTTCTCTGATATTACTTGCCAATATTCTTTCATGCCCACTCTTTGCTTTCCTGATATTTTTTTTAATTGCACTCCTGCATTTTTATACTCCTCTAGAGTTTCTGCAGTATTGAGTTCTCAGTATCTGTCATAAGCTTCCCTTTCTTTCTTTATCTTACCCTGTATCTCCCTTGATATCCGGAGGCTCTAGATTTGTTAGCCCCACCCTTTTTTTAAGGGAACATATTTGCTCTGTACCCTCTGAATCTTCTCCTTGAATGCCTCCCACTGCTCTGACACTGATCAACCATCAAATAGCCGTTTTCACTTTGGCCAAATCCCATCTCAGCTCAGCAAAATTGGCTTTTCCCCAATTGAGAACTTTTATTCCTGGCCCCCCTTTGTCCTTTTCCATAACTATCCTAAATCTTACTGAATTATGATCACTAGCACCAAAAAGCTCTCCCACTGATACCCCTTCCACCTGGCCCTCTTAATTCCCAAAACCGAGTCCAGAACTGCCCCCTCCCTTGTTGGACTTGTTACATACTGGCCAAAGAAGTTCTGAATGCATTTTAGGAATTCCACACCCTCTGTATCATTCACACTACCTTTTTCCCAGTTAATATTAGAGTAGTTGAAATCCCCCACTTTTACAGCTCTATAAATTTTGCACTTCACAGAAATTTGCCCAGCTATTTGTTCTTCTTGCTCCCTCTGACTGCTTGGAGGTCTATAGTCCACTCCCAGTAGTGTCTTTGCCCCTTTTTTGTTCTTTAATTCAACCCATATGGCCTCGTTTGATGACCCCTCTAACATATCATCCCTTCTCACAGCTGTAATTGTTTATTTAATCAATACTGTGACCCCCCTCTCCTTTTTCCCCCTCGCTATCCCTTCTGAAAACCCTGTAACCTGCAATGTTGAGCTGCCATACCTGCCCTTCTTTCAGCCATGTCTCAGTAATAGCTATAATATTGTTTGATATGAGGATAGTTTTCCTTGGAGCAGAGAAGGTTATGGGGAAATCCTGAAGGGTTTTGTTAGAGTAAACAAGAAGAAACAGGTTCTAGTTGCAGAAGGGTCGGTAATCAAAGGTAATTGGCATCTGAAACAGAAGCGACATGATTACGCAGCGAGGTGTTGTGATCTGGAATGCGCAACCTGAAAGGACGGTGGAACCAGATTCAACAGTAACTTTCAAAAGAGGATTGGATAAATACTTCAAAAAGGAAAATGTTGCACGGCTATGGGGAAAGAGCAGGCGGAAGTGGGATGAATTGGATCGCTCTTCAAAGAGCCGGCAAAGGCACGATGGACCGAATGGCCTCCTTCTGTGCTGTATCATTCTTTGATTCCGTAAACATTTAAAACTCTTTGGTTGGTCATTTGTCCTCTTACTGTCTTTATACATCATTTTTTTTAAGCTATTTTATCCTAATTATCTTTTAACCTTTCTACCTCCTCATCACCTACACACTGAGAGATTAGTGTCCCCTGCAAGCTGTCTACTCTCTATTGTTCCCCCCGCCCCCACTGCCATGGACCCTCTGTTTAGGAGGCGTCCACTACAGATGGCTCTGGAGATGCCACATGCTTCAGGGTCAGGGCGGCCTGGTCATTTGGGAAATCGGAAGATTTTCTGAATGACCCTGTGAATAGCTACATAGTGCTATATTATCAGTGTCCCTGTTTTCTATGAGAATCCTAAAGAATCCAGTATCCTTTAGGGGCATCAGCCCACCCCTGTTCAGGGTAGACTACAGTTCTCAGATGAGGTCGAACATCACGCCACAGAACAACAACAACTTGCCTTTATATAGCGCCTTTAATGTAGTAAACTGGCCCAAGGTGTTTCACAGGAACGATATCAGACAAAATTTGACACTAAGCCACATAAGGAGATATTAGGACAGACTTGGTCAAAGAGGTAGATTTAAAGAAGTGCCTTCAAGGAAGAGAGAGTGACAAAGAAGTTTAGGGAGGGAATTCCAGGGAGCTTCGGGCCTAGGCAGCTAAAGGCACGGCCACCAATGGTGGAGCGACGGAAGTTGGTGTTGCACAAGAAGCCAGAATTGGAGGAGCGCAGAGATGTCTGAGGGTTGTAGGGCTGGAGGAGGTTACAGAGATAAGGAGGGGGCGAGATCATGGAGGGTAAACAAGGATTTTTATATCGGCGTTGCTGGACCTGGAACCAATGTAGGTCAGCGAGCACAGGGATGATGGGGCAGCAGGACTTGGTGCAAGTTAGAATACGTGCAGCAGAGTTTTGGATGAGCTCAAGTTTACAGAGGGTGCAAGTTGAGAGGCCAACCAGGGGAGCATTGGAATAGTCGAGTCTAGAGGTAACAAAGACATGGATGAGGGCTTCAGCTGCAGATGATACAGCTAATGAACTCCTCTGTACTAGTCAAAAGCATAGCACTTTGCACACTCTCAAATGATTCCAAGAATTGATGGTATTTAGAAAGAACTTGGCAGCTGAGTGTCCCATAGAGCTGGACCTCTGGGCTAATTACTTTTTCTTCCTCTGCCACCCGTACTTGCTCCTGACTCATGCTGTAGCTTTCAGCCAGCACATCCTGCTCGAAGTCAAACTCTGCTGCATGTATTCCTCTGCTGTTGCTTATTAAATGGAATGAATGCTATTGTAATCCTCAAGTTGCTGGAGAAATATCACCAACGATGTCTCTGCAAGATCCTACAAATCCTCTGGGAGGACAGGCGCACCAACAGCAGCATCCTCATTCAGGCTAGCATCCCCAGCATTGAAGCACTGACCACACTCGATCAGCTCCGCTGGGCAGGCCACATAGTTTACATGCCAGACACAAGACTCCCAAAGCAAATCTCTACTCGGAGCTCCTTCATGGCAAATGAGCCAAAGGTGGGCAGCGGAAACGCTACAAGGACACCCTCAAAACCTCCCTGATAAAGTGTAACATCCACACTGACACCGGGGAGTCCCTGGCCCAAGACCGCCCTAAGTGGAGGAAGTGCATCCGGGAGGGCACTGAGCACCTCGAGTCTCAATGCCGAGAGCTTGCAGAAATCAAGCGGAGGCAGCGGAAAGAGCGTACGACAAACCAGTCCCACCCACACCTTCCCTCAACGACTATCTGTCCCACCTGTGAAAGTCTGTGCTTCTTGTATTGGACTGTTCAGCCACCAAATAACTCACTTCAGGAGTGGAAGCAAGTCCTCCACGATCCTGAGGGACTGCCGATGATGATGCTATTCTATATTGCGAAGTGGTAAGCTCAGCATCTTCTTCTGGCCATGCAACCTGATGACACCTAGCCAAACACAAGAAGATTAAGTAACAAATTATATCAGCAACATATTGCTTGCACAAAACTACTTGCCCAGACAAGGTTTGCTATTGTTTTGTGATTCATGCTAATTTCTGTCATTGACAGAGTTCCTGACTGTGATTGACAAACACTAGCCGAGAGATACGGGGTCATTGTCCTGCAAGAACTTCTCTAAAAGAATCCAGAAAATCTAGACCAACAATTTGCGGGATCATTTCCTCACGGTGGATTAGAGGTTTCATTTTAGGAGGGTCTTCACCACTTGATTGATTGCCTCTCCCTTCTCTTATGGTCAATCATAAAAAGATTGACAATGTGCTCTGTTGTTCAGATACCTTGATGCAATTCAGCACCCTCCCTCCCCAATGAGCCCATAAGGATGTAGCATGTAAGCGACTGTTGGAAATATTTATAGGCCAATGTTTCCTCGGGTAGATGACCCACATTTTCGACAGACGTCCTTCAACTTGGAAGGTGAGCCGTGTGTGCTGCCCTGTGAATGTGTGGATAAGGCAAATGGGTTCCCAAATAATCGTCAAGTATCCAATCTCAATCCAATCTAGTGATAGTGTGTTTTGCAGCCATGTTTTCCATTGCACTTGAAACAGCTCCGGTAAGATACATTAATTTGACAAGCTCCCACAACTCGTTATAAGAACATAAGAACATAAGAAATAGGAGCAGGAGTAGACCATTTGGCCCCTCAAGCCTGCTCTGCCATTCAATCAGATAATGGCTGATCTGACCATGGACTCAGCTCCACTTCCCATAATCCTTTATTACCTTATCGCTCAAAAATCTGTCTATCTCCACCTTAAATGTATTCAATGACCCAGCCTCCACAACTCTCTGGGGCAGAGAATTCCATAGATTTAAAACTCTCTGAGAGAAGAAATTTCTCCTCATCTCAGTTCTAAATGGGCGGCCCCTAATTCTGAGACTATAGGCTAGACTTTCCACTTTTTTTGCATCGATACTGCCCACTTAACGTCCATTTTAACACTGAGATGAGGTATAACGCCCAGATAGCACCCATTTAGTAACAAAATGGAAACTAATGTTTATGCGTCACTCAATTATCGGCCAGCGTTACTTTCGGCATGTAGTTAATGGCGAGAAATAATAATACCGCCCGCCCACCTTTTTTCGGCATAAAGATCAGAATGGGCGAAATTAACGCCCATAATATCGCCGAGTGTTACTTTCAGCACCTCAGCCACATAGCGCCGAAAATATCGCTCGCCGAAAAACCCACAAAGAAAAAGTTGCTCTCACCTGAACTAAACCCAGCGGTATGGAAGCCATTTTGTAAATCGGTGGTGGGTTCATATAAAAGACTGCTTCAACTTCTAGGGAGTTTTGATGTACTCTGGAGGTCTTTTTAAAGTGATTTGAACATCTGAACAAACATCTTATCATACTGTGGACGATTTGAAGTTATTTTAGTTGTTTTAGTAGGTAAATTTATTGTTTGTGAACAATAGGTATAATACTGATTGTGATTGTAATGTGGCCTGTAATTTCTCAGCTTGTCTTAATTACTATGCACATGCTGCAGACTAGAGATGGCAGAAGGTATATTCAAAACAATGATGTGCCCAATCAAGGAGGCCGCAGTCTGCTGAGGAGGACAAGACCTTACACCCCACGCACTTACAGAGAGAAGCGGCCTTATCAGAACTTGTCTGATAACACCTGCCTTAGGAGACTGCGCTTCCGGAAAGAGGTTATCAGTGAGATATGCCAGCCCATCAGGGGAGATGTGCAGCCTGCCAGCACCATCAGGACCATGCTGTCCGTTGAGGTCAAGGTCACTGCGGCACTTGCCTTCTACGACATTTGCGCTGTATCTCAGCATGCTTCACATTGCTGCATTCGACAGGTCACTGAAACCCTCTATGCACGCAGGATGGACTTTATCAGCTTCCCTATGACCAGGGAGGCACAGACTGAAAAGGCTCTATGATCCTCCAGAATTGTAAACTTCCCCAAGGTGCAGGGAGCAATAGACTGTACGCACATCGCCATTTGGGCACCTTTTCAGGATGTAGAAGTTTTTCGGAACTGAAAGGGATACCACTCCCTGAATGTGCAACTCGTTGTCGACCAGCAAATTATAATGGCAGTAAATGCAAAATTTCCAGGCAGCATCCATGATGCTCACATCCTACGTGAGACCGCTGTATCTGACATGTTTACCAGTCAGCCACAAGGTCAATGTTGGATGCTTGGTGACAAAGGATATGGCCTCACCACCTGGCTGATGACCCCCCCTGCGTAACACCCACTCCGAAGCCAGGAAGCGATACAATGAGAGCCACAGAGCCACACACAATATTGTCGAGAATTGGAGTGCTTAAGCAGCGCTTTAGATGCCTGGACCGCTCAGGAGGCGAGCTCCAATACCACCCTGAGCAGGTAGCTCAATTCGTGGTGGTGTGCTGCATGCTGCACAACTTGGCTATCAGGAGGGGACAAGAATTGCCAGAAAGCACTGCCGATCCTCCTCAGGAGAGAGAGGAAGAGGAAGCTGAGGAGGTGGACGCTGACATCGACCCAGACAATCAGGCTGACAATGAAACCATGCCCCGCCCCCTTCTAGACCACAAGAAAGGGCCCGTGGTGACTACATAGCTGCAAAACTCTTACGCCAGCAGCTCATAAATGAGCGCTTTGCGTGAAATAACATTGGTCGTATTTACAAAGCTGCAACACTGCTGTGTCTGCAGCTCATACATGAATGGTATACATTACCTTGGTGACAGTTAAAGTTTAAGTTGATTTAAGTGACGTTGAATTATCCCCTTTCATGTTAAGGAATCACCAGTGTATAATGGTGCAGCTATCTGAGACAATGCGCAACAAGGTTATGTTAAATAAAAAACATTTAACGTGAACATTTGTATAAAATCATAATTATAACAGTAAAAAAACACTCCACACCAACCCTACCCCAACCCACGACAAATTTATAACATTCATATAATTCATTAAATGTTTAACATTTCTGCCAACACTTCATAAACATAGAACACAAATGCAAAAAAACAAAGTAACCCCTCCCCCCTTCCCCCAAACCTCCCAACAAAATAGCAACAACAACATAAAAATACTGTGACCAAGACAACACCCGCGGCCATGCACCTCACTTTCCCCTTCCCCCCCGCTTCTCCTCCCCACCTCTACCCCTTCCCCTTCCCCTCCTGACTCCAAGCCACCTGGCCGAGGAGCTCCTCAGGCGTTGCTTCATTGGGGGGGATGATGGCAGAACTGCTGGTTGGGTGGATACGGGGGAGGATGGTCCCAAGGTGGCAATGTGCTCCAAGCCAGAAGCAAGATTTTCCTCCTGTCTCTCATGTGTCGTTGGCAATGGGGGTGCGGCACCTTGGGGTCTAGTGCCGTGCTCCGGGACCACTGGGAGGCCTCTGCCACCAGTGTTCCTGGCTATCACTTCCAGGGCCTCCTCCATCCATGGCACGTACTCGCTCATGGTGGCGGACATGCTGGCCAGCTGGTGGGATATACCCCCCATTGTCTGTGGGATCTGCTGACCTATGTCAACACTCCTCCTGGACAAGTGTACCATGTACCTGCTCAGATCTGCCGCTCATGGAGCAGACCTGCTGCGTCGAACCAATCTCCGCATGGTCGGCACCATCCTGGAGACACCTCGGGTGCACTGCGACAAGGTGCTTGTGACCAGTATCTCCACGGTGGAGGAGGGAATAGCCGCAGGAGCACGAGGTGTCATGGGTATCGACTGCATTATGGAGCTTGGTGATGCAGGCTACTTGAAGCCCGCACTCTCATCTGTGGAGAAGGCACCCTGCAGCTCCACGGGTGAGAATTGGAGCTACTCAGTACCAGATGCACGCTTGCCCAGCGACTCCGGCTCCGCACCCCCATCTTCTGGGCTCAGTGGTGTTGCATGGAGCCGCGCTGCTGACTGAGCTACAAAACATAAACGAGGTTATTAAAGGAGAAGGGGGTGCTAGGTTCACAAGGTGATTCCTGTGGGAGCGCAGGCCCGTATTTCTGAACTCTTTGCTTCAGCGCGCAATCTGGAGATTAAAAGGGTTGAAAGTTGGAAGATTGAAGTTTGGATTAAAAAACAGGAAGATTGGAAGTTTGGATCGAAAGAGGCTGCAAGATGATTATGGTGCCTTTTAGCCATTGAAATTAGTTTATGGCATCATCTGTATGTTAAGTGATGTTAAGTATTTGAGTACCTTGTTACGATGTGCATAATAGTAATTCATGACATGTAAACCTTGTTACTAAACGATGTTAAAATTTGATGACATCTGTATGTTAAATGATTCAGAAAGCAGTTAGCCGTGATTGTCTAAATGCAAAGAAATAAGAGTTCAAAGGCTTTTTGGGTATAAATGATGGAACTGGCTTTTGTCACACACACTTATGGACTGTAGAGACACTGGAATCTCGAAAGGTGTGTAACTTCTTGGAGACCTGCCTTTGCAAGCAGAGAGTTGGCTTGTGAATGTCTGAACGTCTGAATGTCCAAATAAACGACCCAATCCGGCCTTTACTACAAATGAGTGGGTGTAATTCGATTTTTAAAGCAATGAAGCGAAAAGAGCAAAACTGCCATTTACAACAATTCCAACGCTGCACACAGCATATGCACGACATAATCATCACAGACATCACATTTCATGACCATTACCAAATTCTGCATTGCAATGATTCTCATGAGGCCATCATTATTTAGAGAACACTTTTATCAATCATCTATCAGATATTATTGGTCAGATATGAGTGGGTGTGGCATCTATTGACTTTACATCACGCAATGGTGTATACTTTACTCACATGGCATCACATCAGGTTCTGCAGCTGCATGTGTGGCCGACCGGGGTGGCTCCCCATTAGTGCCAACATCCGCTCCTCGATGTCAGTGAGCTCGATGATGACTGGTGGCCCCCCCACCCGTTCGCTTCTGCTCAGCCCTATTCTTCGAAAGCTTCTTCTGTAAAAGGTAACACCAGCATGACATGGCATGAGATCATTGCATGAGATCATTGGTAGGTAGTGTCACATAGACTGATACAACACATAACCGACAGATGTAATCATGATCATTTTGATAATTATCATTCTTTATCTAAAGACATACACCGTAAATGCAGGCTTTGAATAAAACATTACTGGTATAAGTGCAAGATATCACATCTGATTTTAATCCATCATTATACTTACAAATCAAATTATATAAATATATAAGTACATGTAAATGAATGTAATATTTACTCTGGTGGATCCGACAAGGTTGTTCCAGCGCTTGCGGCACTGATTGCCCTCATGCACCTCGTTGGTTGCCAACGAAGTCACCTCGGCTATGTCAGCCCATATCTTCTGATAGACCTTTGTGGTGGGTTTCCCTCGCCCACCCTGGGTCAAGTGACCCCAACGTGACTCCACCTCCTGCAGGAGGGAGGCATTTCCCTCATCGGAGAATCTCCTCACTCGTTTGCATCCTCCCAATTGTTCCTCTCCCACCTCATTGCTTTCGCCAGCATCCTCAGTCTCCACAGCGTGCTGTGTCGCCTCCTCCATCCCTTCCATTTTAAATATTATTTTTCAACAAAAAGTCAGTGGGAACAACGTTCTTTGTGCTCAGCAGTCATTTTGCTGCTGGTAAATCTCCCTCTTACTTCCCAAAACAGCCAAACAAGCACACAACACACCCACACCTGCTTTCAGTTCCTCTCTGCTCCCTCTCTCTCTCTGTCTCCTCTTCTGCACGTGTATTGATGACCCCATACCTCCTGAAACGTGGGAAACGACCGTTGCCATACCGTTGCTACTGACGCTGACACTTTACGGCAGAAGGTCCAAAAATTTAACACTAACGCCCATTTCAGATTCCGCAGTAACGGCCATTTTATAAAATGGAAAGTTGGGGTTTTGAAAATGGGCGATAATCTGGCGATGTCAAAACCCATATTTACCGCCAATGCTAGAAATAACGCCCATTTTTGGGTGATCTACACAAAAGTGTAAAGTCTAGCCCTATGTCCCCCTAGTTTTAGTTTCCCCTATGAGTGGAAATATCCTCTCTGCATCCATCTGTCGAGCCCCCTCATTATCTTATAAGTTTCAATAAGATCACCTCTCATTCATCTGAACTCCAATGTGTACAGGCCCAACCTATTCAACCTATCCTCATAAGTCAACTCCCTCATCTCCGAAATTAACTTATGAACCTTCTCTGAACAGCCACCAATGCAAGTTTATCCTTCCTTAAATACGGAGACAAAACTGTACGCAGCACTCCAGATGTGGCCATAGAAATACCCTGTACAGTTGTAGCAGGACTTCTCTGCTTTTATACTCTATCCCCCTTGCAATAAAGACCTCTTTGTCAATCAGCAGCAATAACCCGATACCCAAAACACTGCTTACTTCCCCTGCCATCTCTTCCTGGGCAGCCCAGAGAGCCATTATCTTTGGTCCGCGCCACAAACTGCGTTCCCTAACCACTGAATCCATCTCGCTAGCATCAATCTGAGGGTGAACAAGACTGTTCGCAACGTAGGTGTCATATTTGACCTGAAATGAGTTTCCAGCCACATATCCGTGGCTTAACTAAAACTGCCTTTTTCCACCTCTGTAACATTGCCCGCCTATAGCCCCTGCCTCAGCTCTTCTGCTGCTGAAAACCTCATTCATGCCTTTGTTACCTCTAGACTTTACTACTCCAACTCACTCCTGGCCAGCCTTCCACATTTTACTCTATATAAACCTGAAGTCATCCAAAACTCAGTAAACCATGCATTAACCCGCACAAAGTCAAGATCACCCATCACCCCTATGCTTTCTGACCGACACTGGCTCCCACTTAAACAACGCCTCGATTTCAAAATTCTCATCCTTGTTTGCAAATCACTCCATGGACTTGCCCCTCCCTATCTCTGTAATCTTTTTCAACCTCACAATCCCACAAGATGTCTGCGCTCCTCAAATTTTGGCATCTTGAACATCCCTCATTATAACTGCTCAATCATTGGTGGACGTGCCTTCAGCTGCCTGGGCCCTAAGCTCTGGAACTCCCTCCCTAAACCTCGAAGCCTCTCTACCTCTCTTTCCTCCTTTAAGACGCACGTTAAAACCTACCTCTTTAAAACAAGCTTTTGATCATCTGCTTTAATTTCTTTTGTGTCAGTGTCAAATTTATCTGTTTGTCTGTAACACAGTTGTGCAGCGCCTTGGGATATTTTACTATGTTAAAGGCGCTATATAAATAAAAGTTATTATTATTATTGTTATTAAAAGAATGGTCTAACCAAGGTTGCATTTAAGTTTAACATAACTTCTAGAGAAATAAGTCCCAGCCTGTTTATACTTTCAGACTGGTGTAGAAGTTTGACGTTATAGTGGCCAGACCAATCCTTTCCTCAGAAAGCATTTCTTTAATGCCTTGGATACCTCTTAATGTTGATATGGTCATGTAGTCTTGTCAGGACTCTAGCTTTGCTGTAGAGAATGAGAAGAAAGTCAATAACAAACACAATTGAATTTAAGATTGAATCAGCTAATTTAAAACTTCAGCAAACACTACCACTGAATACCAACCAACAGTTTAAGTCTACATTTGTGGCCATGCAAGTATTTATCAACACTAATATCTATGTATTTATATTGGCCCGGAATCTGTGGTCAGTGGTGAAGCAAAGGCATTCGCCACTGGCCCCAAAGTATGCATCGCACAAGGATTCACGATCTCTGTGTCCAACACTTCAGGTTTGCCAATGTTCCATTCAAATCAACGTGGTATAGTGGGAATCCCGGGGTACAAGTTGCAGTGATGTCAACAAGCTGTCTAGGCAGAATTCTCACAACAAAAACAGCAACAACTTGTATTTATATAGCACCTTTAACCTGGTAAAACATCCCAAAGCGTTTCAAAGGCGTGTTATGACAAAAAAAATAAATTTGACAGCAAATTTTCAGACAGCAAACAAAGAGGTGAGTAAGCTCTTAAAATTCTAACCTTTTAAAAACAGTAGAGAGCGCAAAGCAAAGATTGGGGCTCTCACATGGGGAAAAGACAAACCGTCATAAAGTTGGCAAACGTTTAAAAAATCAATTTTTTTTAAAGTTTCTTATAAATTATGCCCATTGTCAGGAATAGGATTCAGCTTTTAGTTCACTGGTAAAAATGGACACAATAACACACTTATACCTCAGTCTGGAGTTATATCATCTTTACAGTCATGAAATATAAGTCACGATTTCAGTCCAAGAAATATATTGTTCAGAGCTAAAGAAAGGATTGCACCAGAGAATATGTTCAAATTGTATTAACACTGGTTTTTCCAATTCTATTTAATGATTCTCATTTATTACAATGTAATTCTAAAAAAAAAACAATTCAGAAGGCCATTGTATGATGGAAATAACCTTTTACAAAGGAAGCAACAGTATTATTTTCTTATCAAACATACAGGTGTGTACAAATGTAAATGAAGTCTTCAAAGCGATCAGTGCTGAAAAATTGCTTTGTGTTGCAGTCACTCCATTGCAAGGTATTTTGCTCTTCATGGACAATAGCAGAAGATAACCCACAAGACAACCTCATTAAAATTTAATTTGTTCCCTGGTTTCCTGTTGCACCTTTTGTTGAATTATTATGCCTTCTGTGTCTGTAGAAAAAAGAACCTTATTTGAAATGCCCAGACACTGTGACCTTGGAATGTTAATCTCAACACAAACATTTATCTCTGACTTGTCACCATTTCAGCTTGTGTCTTATGATCAAATCCTTTCAGAGACCCAGCATCCATCACCCTACTGATGTTGCCTCTGCATGATTTATAGCTGACTTCTAGAAGTAATAGTTATTTTAACCACTTTAATACCTTATGAATTGCAGCGAAAAACCCGACTGTACTCAAACTCTCTCATAACATTGCACAATTGCTTTTAATATATTTCAATGTAACCACTTGGCATTCAATGGTCTTTATAACTTGTTATCGCTGAAGCTGTTTAAAATTTTGCCTTGTGATTTTTTGTGATATATTATGTGCCATTAATACATAATATATCACAGCAGAACACAGAGAGAGATCGGAGCATTTAAACACAGTGCGGGAACCCGGCGTCAGAGACAGTGCAGCAGATCAGGAGAGCGGTTACATAAGCATCAAATAAACAAGGAAACTATAACGTAATTTATTAAAGTAAAAATTAAACTAGATAAACTAATTAATATAATTATAAATGATCATTGAATAAAGATTTTAACGAATTAAAAACATAAAACAAGGCTAGACTAATATGG
The DNA here is from genome assembly GCF_044704955.1 of Pristiophorus japonicus. Classification (NCBI taxonomy): domain Eukaryota; kingdom Metazoa; phylum Chordata; class Chondrichthyes; family Pristiophoridae; genus Pristiophorus; species Pristiophorus japonicus. The sequence continues at coordinate 38,549,393 of NC_091986.1, read as the reverse complement.
CAGAGCAGGTTGTGTGACTAACTGCAGTATGAGGGGATTTGTGGACAGCGAGACTGTCTCGAGCAGACATGTCTGCAGATAATGTCTCCATCTCAAATCTCTCCAGCTCAAGTTACTGAGCTGGAATGCAAGTTGGAGACACTCCGACACACCGCTCTCCTGATGTGCTCTGCTGCACTGTATCTGCCGCCGGGTTCCCGCACTGTGTTTAAATGCTCCGATCTCCCGATGTGAGGTCATGCAATTTGGCAGTAAAAAAATCAAACAGCGAGTTATTTTTTAAATGGGGAAAGATTGCAAGTGCTGCAGTACAGCGGGACCTGGGGGTACTTGTGCATGAAATACAAAAGGATAGTGTTATGTATGTAAACCTGTAAATACCGTGTCTAACTACCAGAGAGCTTATCCCCTGGAGTCCCAAGGGATTCCACAATCCCTTGGGAGCACCTGTATATAAGGAGGCCTCACAGGCTGGGGAGGCACTCTGAGATCTCTAATAAAGGACTACGTTCACACCTTACGTTGAGCTTGCAGTATCTAGTCTGACTCTTTATTCAAGACATAACAACTGGCAACGAGATACAGATGACGGACGAACCCCACCGCAACAATGCAGAGAACTGTGGGCATCCTGGAGAAATTTCGGAGGGAGATGATTGGGAAATCTTCGTGGAGCGACTCGACCGATACGTTGTGACCAATGAGCTGGAAGGAGACGCAGACGCTGCCAAACAAAGGGCGATCCTCCTCACTGTTTGTGGGACACCAAAGTATGGCCTCATGAAAATTCTGCTCGCTCCAGCAAAACCCACAGACAAGTCATACGATGAGTTGTGCACACTGGTCTGGGAGCATCTAAACCCGAAGGAAAGCATTCTGATGGTGAGGTATCGGTTCTACATGAGCAAGAGGTCTGAAGGCCAGGAAGTGGCGAGTTACGTCGCCGAGCTAAGGCGCCTTGCAGGACATTGCAAATTTGAAGAACACTTGGAGCACATACTCAGGGACTTCTTTGTACTTGGCATTGGCCATAAAGTAATACTTCGCAAACTTTTGAATGTGGAGACCCCAACCTTGAGTAAAGACATAGCGATAGCCCAGGCGTTTATCTCCACCAGTGACAATACCAAACAAATCTCTCAGCACACTAGTGCTGATGCAAGTACTGTGATCAAAGTAATGTTGTTTTTGAATCGAAATGTACAGGGCAGAACGAGTCTGCAGATGACTCAGAGTCCACCATCAAGGGTGGTGAATACAAGGCCATTAACACCTTGTTGGCGCTGCGGGGGTGATCATCATTTCCATTCATGTCGCTTCAAAGGATACGTTTGCAAGGGCTGTGGAACAATGGGACACCTCCAAAATATAGAAACATAGAAACATAGAAAAATAGATGCAGGAGTAGGCCATTCGGCCCTTCGAGCCTGCACCGCCATTCAATAAGATCATGGCTGATCATTCCTTCAGTACCCCTTTCCTGCTTTCTCCCCATACCCCTTGATCCCCTCAACCGTAAGAGCCATATCTAACTCCCTCTTGAATATATCCAGTGAACTGGCATCAACAACTCTCTGCGGCAGGGAATTCCACAGGCTAACAACTCTCTGAGTGAAGAAGTTTCTCCTCATCTTAGTCCTAAATTGCCTACCCCTTATCCTAAGACAATGTCCCCTGGTTCTGGACTTCCCCAACATCAGGAACATTCTTCCTGCATCTAACCTGTCCAGACCTGTCAGAATTTTATATGTTTCTATGAGATCCCCTCTCATTCTTCTAAATTCCAGTGAATAAAGGCCCAGTTGATCCAAACTCTCCTCATATGACAGCCCAGCCATCCCTGGAATCAGTCTGGTGAACCTTCGCTGCACTCCCTTAATAGCAAGAACGTCCTTCCTCAGACTAGGAGACCAAACCTGAACACAATATTCCAGGTGAGGCCTCACTAAGGCCCTGTACAACTGCAGTAAGACCTCCCTGCTTCTATATTCAAATCTCCTAGCTATGAAGGCCAACATACCATTTGTCTTCTTCACCGCCTGCTGTACCTGCATGCCCACTTTCAGTGACTGATGAACCATGACACACAGGTCTCGTTGCACCTCCCCTTTTCCTAGTCTGCCACCATTCAGATAATATTCTGACTTCGTGTTTTTGCCCCCAAAATGGATAACCTCACATTTATCCACATTATACTGCATCTGTCATGCATTTGCCCACTCACCTAACCTGTACAAGTCACCCTGCAGCCTCTTAGCATTTTCCTCACAGCTCACACCGCCACCCAGTTTAGTGTCATCTGCAAACTTGGAGATATTACTCTATTCCTTCATCCAAATCGTTAATGTATATTGTAAAGAGCTGGGGTTCCAGCACTGAGCCCTGCGGCACTCCACTAGTCACTGCCTGCCATTCTGAAAAGGACCTGTTTATCCCCACTCTCTGCTTCCTGTCTGTCAACCAGTTCCCTATCCACATCAGTATATTACCCCCAATACGATGTGCTTTGATTTTGCACACCAATCTCTTGTGCGACCTTGTCAAAAGCCTTCTGAAAGTCCAAATACACCACATCCACTGGTTCTCCCTTGTCCACTCTGCGAGTTACATCCTCAAAAAATTCCAGAAGATTCGTCAAGCATGATTTCCCTTTCATAAATCCATGCTGTCTTGGACCGATCCTGTCGCTGCTTTCCAAATGCGCTGCTATTTCGTCCTTCATGATCGATTCCAACATTTTCCCCACTACTGATGTCAAGCTAACTGGTCTATAATTACCTGTTTTCTCTCTCCCTCCTTTTTAAAAAAATGGTGTTACATTAGCTACCCTCCAGTCCATGCGAACGGATACAGAGTCGATAGACTGTTGGAAAATGATCACCAATGCATCCACTATTTCTAGGGCCACTTCCTTGAGCACTCAGGGATGCAGACTATCAGGCCACGGGGTTTATCGGCCTTCAATCCCATCAATTTCCCTAACACAAGTCCCCGCCTAATAAGGATATCCTTCAGTTCCTCCTTCTCACGAGACCACTGTCCCCTTGTCCTTTGGAAGGTTATTTGTATCTTCCTTTGTGAAGACAGAACCGAAGTATTGGTTCAATTGGTCTGCCATTTCTTTGTTCCCTATTATAATTTCACCTAGATGTTAACAAATATGTTGTGATTGGGATTACGGAGACGTGGCTCCAGGATGATCAGGGCTTGGAACTCAACATTCATGGGTATTCAACATTCAGGAAGGATAGAATAAAAGGAAAAGGAGGTGGGGTAGCATTGCTGGTTAAAGAGGAGATTAATGCAATAGTTAGGAAAGACATTAGCTTGGATGATGTGGAATCTATATGGGTAGAGCTGCAGAACACCAAAGGGCAAAAAACGTTAGTAGGAGTTGTGTACAGACCTCCAAACAGTAATAGGGATGTTGGGGAGGGCATCAAACAGGAAATTACGGGTGCATGCAATAAAGGTGTAGCAGTTATAATGGGTGACTTTAATATGCACATAGATTGGGCTAGCCAAACTGGAAGCAATACGGTGGAGGAGGATTTCCTGGAGTGCATAAGGGATGGTTTTCTAGACCAATATGTTGAGGAACCAACTAGGGGGGAGGCCATCTTAGACTGGGTGTTGTGTAATGAGAGAGGATTAATTAGCAATCTCATTGTGCGAGGCCCCTTGGGGAAGAGTGACCATAATATGGTGGAATTCTGCATTAGGATGGAGAATGAAACAGTAATTTCAGAGACCATGGTCCAGAACTTAAAGAAGGGTAACTTTGAAGGTATGAGGCGTGAATTGGCTAGGATAGATTGGCGAATGATACTTAGGGGGTTGACTGTGGATGGGCAATGGCAGACATTTAGAGACCGCATGGATGAATTACAACAATTATACATTCCTGTCTGGCGTAAAAATAAAAAAGGGAAGGTGGCTCAACCGTGGCTATCTAGGGAAATCAGGGATAGTATTAAAGCCAAGGAAGTGGCATACATATTGGCCAGAAATAGCAGCGAACCTGGGGACTGGGAGAAATTTAGAACTCAGCAGAGGAGGACAAAGGGTTTGATTAGGGCAGGGAAAATGGAGTACGAGAAGAAGCTTGCAGGGAACATTAAGGCGGATTGCAAAAGTTTCTATAGGTATGTAAAGAGAAAAAGGTTGGTGAAGACAAACGTAGGTCCCCTGCAGTCAGAATCAGGGGAAGTCATAACGGGGAACAAAGAAATGGCAGACCAATTGAACAAGTACTTTGGTTCGGTATTCACTAAGGAGGATACAAACAACCTTCCGGATATAAAAGGGGTCAGAGGGTCTAGTAAGGAGGGGGAACTGAGGGAAATCTTTATTAGTCGGGAAATTGTGTTGGGGAAATTGATGGGATTGAAGGCCGATAAATCCCCAGGGCCTGATGGACTGCATCCTAGAGTACTTAAGGAGGTGGCCTTGGAAATAGCGGATGCATTGACAGTCATTTTCCAACATTCCATTGACTCTGGATCAGTTCCTATGGAGTGGAGGGTAGCCAATGTAACCCCACTTTTTAAAAAAGGAGGGAGAGAGAAAACAGGGAATTATAGACCGGTCAGCCTGACCTCAGTAGTGGGTAAAATGATGGAATCAATTATTAAGGATGTCATAGCAGTGCATCTGGAAAATGGTGACATGATAGGTCCAAGTCATCATGGATTTGTGAAAGGGAAATCATGCTTGACAAATCTTCTGGAATTTTTTGAGGATGTTTCCAGTAAAGTGGACAAAGGAGAACCAGTTGATGTGGTATATTTGGACTTTCAGAAGGCTTTCGACAAGGTCCCACACAAGAGATTAATGTGCAAAGTTAAAGCACATGGGATTGGGGGTAGTGTGCTGACGTGGATTGAGAACTGGTTGTCAGACAGGAAGCAAAGAGTAGGAGTAAACGGGTACTTTTCAGAATGGCAGACAGTGACTAGTGGAGTGCCGCAAGGTTCTGTGCTGGGGCCCCAGCTGTTTACATTGTACATTAATGATTTAGACGAGGGGATTAAATGCAGTATCTCCAAATTTGCGGATGATACTAAGTTGGGTGGCAGTGTGAGCTGCGAGGAGGATGCTATTAGGCTGCAGAGTGACTTGGATAGGTTAGGTGAGTGGGCAAATGCATGGCAGATGAAGTATAATGTGGATAAATGTGAGGTTATCCACTTTGGTGGTAAAAACAGAGAGACAGACTATTATCTGAATGGTGACAGATTAGGAAAAGGGAAGGTGCAACGAGACCTGGGTGTCATGGTACATCAGTCATTGAAGGTTGGCATGCAGGTACAGCAGGCGGTTAAGAAAGCAAATGGCATGTTGGCCTTCATAGCGAGGGGATTTGAATACAGGGGCAGGGAGGTGTTGCTACAGTTGTACAGGGCCTTGGTGAGGCCACAACTGGAGTATTGTGTACAGTTTTGGTCTCCTAACTTGAGGAAGGACATTCTTGCTATTGAGGGAGTGCAGCGAAGGTTCACCAGACTGATTCCCGGGATGGCGGGACTGACCTATCAAGAAAGATTGGATCAACTGGGCTTGTATTCACTGGAGTTCAGAAGAATGAGAGGGGACCTCATAGAAACGTTTAAAATTCTGACGGGTTTAGACAGGTTAGATGCAGAAAGAATGTTCCCAATGTTGGGGAAGTCCAGAACCAGGGGTCACAGTCTGAGGATAAGGGGTAAGCCATTTAGGACCGAGATGAGGAGAAACTTCTTCACCCAGAGAGTGGTGAACCTGTGGAATTCTCTACCACAGAAAGTAGTTGAGGCCAATTCACTAAATATATTCAAAAGGGAGTTAGATGAAGTCCTTACTACTCGGGGGATCAAGGGTTATGGCGAGAAAGCAGGAAGGGGGTACTGAAGTTTCATGTTCAGCCATGAACTCATTGAATAGCGGTGCAGGCTAGAAGGGCTGAATGGCCTGCTCCTGCACCTATTTTCTATGTTTCTATGAATCCGACTGCAAGAGACCTACGTTTGTCTTTACTGATCATTTTCTCTTCACATATTGATAGAAGCTTTTGCATTCAGTTTTTATATTCCCTGCAAGCTTCTGCTCGTACTCTATTTTCCCCCTCTTAATTAAACCCTTTGTCCTCCTCTGTTGAATTCTAAATTTCTCCCAGTTCTCATGTTTGTTGCTTTTTCTAGCCAATTTATATGTCTCTTCCTTGGCTTTAACACTATCCTTAATTTCCTTTGTTAGCCATGGTTGAGCCACCTTCCCAGTTTTATTTTTACTCCAGACAGGGATGTACATTTGCTGAAGTTCATCCATGTGATCTTTAAATGTTTGCCATTGCTTATCCATCGTCAACCCTTTTAGTATAGTTTTCCAGTCTATTCTAGCCAATTCACGCCTCATACCATCGAAGTTACCTTTCTTTAAGTTCAGGACCCTAGTTTCTGAATTAACTGTGTCACTCTCCATCTTAATAAAGAATTCTACCATATTATGGTCACTTTTCCCCAAGGGGCCTCGCACAACAAGATTGCTAATTAGTCCCTTCTCATTACACATTGTCCAGTCTAGGATGGCCAGCTCCCTGGTTGGTTCCTCGACATATTGTTCGAGAAAACAATCCCTAATACACTCCAGGAAATCCTCCTCCACCGCTTTGCTACCAGTTAGGTTAGCCCAATCAATGTGCAGATTAAAGTCGCCCATGATTAGTGCTGTACCTTTATTGCACACATCCCTTATTTCTTGCTTGATGCTGTCCCCAACCTCACTACTACTATTTTGTGGTCTATACACAACTCCCACTAGCATTTTCAGCCCTTTGGTATTCCGCAGCTCCACCCATACCGATTCCACATCATCCAGGCGAATGTCCTTCCTTACAATTGCATTGATTTCATCTTTAACCAGCAACGCCACCCTGCCTCCTTTTCCTTTCTGTCTATCCTTCCTAAATGCTGAATACCCTTGGACGTTGAGTTCCCAGCCTTGGTCCCCCTGGAGCCATGTCTCCGTGATGCCAATCACATCGTATCCCTTAACTGCTATCTGCGCAGTTAATTCATCCACCTTATTCCGAATACTCCTCGCATTGAGGCACAGAGCCTTCAGGCTTGTCTTTTTAACACACTTTGCACCTTTAGAATTTTGCTCCAATGTGGCCCTTTTTGTTTTTTGCCTTGGGTTTCTCTGCCCTCCACTTTTACTATTCTCCTTTCTATATTTTGCTTCTGCCTCCTTTTTATTTCCCTCTGTCTCCCTGCATAGGTTCCCATCCCCCTGCCATATTAGTTTAACTTCACCCCAACAGCACTAGCAAACTAGGATATTGATTCTGGTCCTGCCCAGGTGTAGACCGTCCGGTTTGTACTGGTCCCACCTCCCCCAGAACCGGTTCCAATGTCCCAGGAATTTGAATCGCTCCCTTCTGCACCACTCCTCAAGCCACGTATTAATCTGAGTTATCCTGCAATTCCTACTCTGACTAGCATGTGGCACTGATAGCAATCCTGAGATTACTACTTTTGAGGTTCTATTTTTTAATTTAGCTCCTAGCTCCCTAAATTCGCCTCGTAGGTCCTCATCCCAATTTTTACCTATGTCATTGGTACCTATATGCACCACAACAACTGGCTGTTCACCCTCCCTTTTCAGAATGTCCTGCACCCACTCCGAGACATCCTTGACCCTTGCACCAGGGAGGCAACATACCATCCTGGAATCCCGGTTGCGGCCGCAGAAACACCTATCTATTCCCCTTACAATTGAATCACCTATCACTATCGCTCTCCCACTCTTTTTCCTGCCCTCCTGTGCAGCAGAGCCACCCACGGTGCCATGAACTGGGCTGCTGCTGCTCCCCCCTGATGAGTCATCCCCCTCAACAGTACTCAAAGCGGTGTATCTGTTTTGCAGGGGGATGAGCGCAGGGGATCCATGCACTACCTTCATTGCACTTCTCTTCCTGTTGTTCTTCCATTCTCTATCTGGCTGTGGACCCTTTACCTGCGGTAAGACCAACTCGCTACACGTGCTATTCACGTTATTCTCAGCATCGTGGATGCTCCATAGTGAATCCACCTTCAGCTCCAATTCCGTAACGCGGTCCGTCAGGAGCTGGAGGCGGATACACTTTCTGCACACTAGTCATCAGGGACACCGGAGGCGTCCCTGATTTCCCACATAGTACAGGAGGAGCATAACACGTGTCCGAGCTCTCCTGCCATGACTTAACCCTTAGATACACTTAAATTGGCAACTACAGTGCTAAAAGTTACTGACTGATATTGAAGAGAAAAAAGAAAAGCTACTTACCAATCACCAGCCAATCACATACCCCCTTGGCTGTGACATCACCTTTCTATTTCTTTCTACTTCTTTTTTGCCCTTTCCCTGTAGTTGCACCGGCTGACCACTCGCTGACCCCGGACTCACGTCTCTCCGACACACCTCCCGAGCCTCTCGGTGCCTTTTGTAGGCCTCTCGCCGACCCCGGACTCACGTCTCTCCGACACACCTCCCGACGCCTCTCGCGGCCTTTTGTGGGCCTCTCGCCGACCCCGGACTCACATCTCTCTGACGCACCTCCCGACGCTTCTCGCGGCCTTTTGTAAGCCTCTCGCCGACCCCGGACTCACGTCTCTCTGACGCAGGCGAGCTTTAAACCCTGCTAATCCTGCAAACCGCCATGTTGCAGAGGAGGACAGATCCACGGTGGATCACGATGAACCAGAGCCTCAGACCGAGGAGGCAGAAGTATATGGGGTGCACAACATTTACCACAAAGTTTCCCCCGATAATGCTGAAGGTTGAATTAAATGGACTCCCGGAAACCATGGACACAAGCCAGTCCATAATGAGCAAAAGGACTTTCAATAAATTATGGTGCAGCAAGGCCTCAAGGCCAGTCCTGTCTCCCATTCGTACTAAACTGAGAATGTACACAAAGGAACTGATTGCCGTAATCGGCAGTGCTACTGTAAAGGTCTCCTACGATGGAATGGTGCACAAGTTACCACTCTGGATGGTACCGGGCGATGACCCCGCGCTGTTCAGTCGGGGCTGGCTGGGAAAGATATGCTGGAACTGGGACGATGTCCGAGCGCTTTCATCTGTCGACGACACCTCATGTGCCCAGATCCTAAACAAGTTCCCCTCACTGTTCGAACCAGGCATCAGGAAGTTCCAAGGAGCAAAAGTGCTGATCGATTTGATTCCGGGGGCGCGACCCATCCATCACAAGGCGAGAGCGGTATCTTACATGATGAGAGTGAGGTTGGAGATCGAGCTGGAAAGGCTGCAATGAGAGGGCATCATTTCGCTGATCGAATTCAATGAGTGAGCCAATCCGATTGTTCCAGTCCTCAAGGGTGACGGCACCATCAGAATCTGAGGTGATTACAAAGTAACGATCAATCGTTTCTCACTACAGGATCAATACCCACTACCAAAGGCAGATGACCTATTTGCCACGCTAGCGGGAGGGAAAACGTTCACGAAGCTGGACTTAACCTTGGCCTGCATGACGCAGGAGCTGGAGGAGTCTTCGAAGAGCCTCACCTGCATCAACACGCACAAAGGTCTCTTCATTTACAGCAGATGCCTGTTTGGGATTCGATTGGCCATGACGGTTTTCCAGAGGAACATGGAAAGCTTGCTGAAATCGATCCTGCGCACCGTGGTCTTCCAGGACGACATCTTGGTTACAGGTCGGGACACCGTCGAGCACCTACAGAACCTGGAGGAGGTTCTTAGTTGGCTTAATCGTGTGGGGCTCAGGCTAAAATGCTCGAAGTGCATTTTCCTGGCATCTGAATTGGAGTTCCTGGGGAGAAGCATCGCGACGGACGGCATCAAGCCCACCGATTCGAAGACAGAGGCTATCAAAAACGCACCGAGACCACAGAACGTGACGGAGCTGCGGTCGTTTTTAGGGCTCCTGAACTATTTTGGTAACTTCTTACCGGGTCTTAGCACATTGTTAGAACCCCTGCACTCTTTACTACATAAAGGAGATGAATGGAAATGGGGTAAAAGCCAAGAAAATACTTTGAGAAAGCTAGGAAGCTGTTATGTTCAAACAAATTGCTTGTGTCGTACGATCCATGTAAGCGTCTGGTACTAGCATGTGAAGCATCTTCGTACGGGGTTGGGTGGATATTGCAACAAGCTAATGAATCTGGGAAATTGCAACCGGTTGCTTATGCATCCAGAATTCTGTCGAAGGCTGAGCGGGCCTACAGTATGATTGAAAAAGAAGCATTAGCGTATGTTTCCGGGGAAAAGAAAATGCACCAATATCTGTTCGGGCTCAAATTTGAATTGGAAACCGACATAAGCCGCGTATATCCCTCTTTTCTGAAAGTAAGGGGATAAATACAAAATCATCAGCCCACATCCAGAGATGAGCGCTCACGTTGTCCGCATACAACTACGCTATCTGCTACAGGCCAGGCAGAGAAAACTGTGCCGATGCTCTCAGTAGGCTGCCATTGCCCACCACAGGGTTGGAGATGGCACAGCCCGCAAATGTAGTTATTGGTAATGGAAGCATTCGAGAGTGAGCAATCACCTGTTACCGCCCGATAGATTAGAACCTGGATGAGCCAGGATCCCTTATGTCCTCAGTAAAAAATCGTGCTCCACGGGAGCTGGTCTAGTGTCCCATTAGAAATGCACGAAGAAATAAAGCAGTACCAGCGGCGCAGAGATGAAATGTCTATACACGCAGAATGCCTCCTATGGGGTAATCGGGTAGTGGTGCCCAAAAGGGGCAGGGACACCTTCATTACCGATCTCCACAGCACCCACCCGGCTTCGTAATGATGAAAGATGTTGTGTATCTGTAAAGCATGCATCCCCTGAAGTACAAATGGATCCCAGCATCCCTTGGGAGCACTGTATATAAGCTAGCCCCTAAGGCCTGTTCCTCACTCTGGAGTGTCTTATTAAAGACTGAGGTCACTGTTACTTTAATCTCCCTGTGTGCAGCCTCATCTGTGTTGGGAACACAATAACTGGCGATGAGTATACGAATCCAAAGCAAAGATGCAGCAAACTGAGGGCATCCTGGAGAAGTTCTCGGAGGGTGAGGACTGGGAAGCCTATGTCGAACGGCTAGACCAGTACTTTGTAGCCAACACGCTGGACGGAAAAGGAAGTGCTGCAAAAAGGAGAGCGGTCCTCCTCACAGTCTGCGGGGCACCGGCCTACAGCCTCATGAATAATCTTCTGGCTCCGGTGAAACCCACAGATAAGTCGTATGAGGAGCTGTGTACACTGGTTCGGGAGCATCTTAATCCGAGGGAGAGCGTGCTGATGGCGAGGTATCGGTTCTACACGTGCCAGCGATCTGAAGATCAGAAAGTGGCAAGCTATGTCGCTGAGCTAAGGTGACTTGCAGGACAATGTGAGTTTGATGGCTACCTGGAGCAAATGCTCAAAGACTTTTTTGTACTGGGCATTGGACACGAGACCATCCTACGAAAACTTTTGACTGTAGAGACACCGACCCTCAATAAGGCCATTGCAATAGCAGAGGCGTTTACCAGTGATAACACCAAACAAATCTCTCAGCACACCAGTGCTAGCAATGTTCATAAATTAACTGGAACTGTGTTTAGGAGCAGAAATGTACAGGGCAGAACCCATGAGTCTGCAACTGCCAGCAGGCCTCAGGTGACCCAGATGACTCAGAATCCCCAACAAAGGATGAATGCAAGGCAAATCACACCTTGTTGGCGTTGTGGAGGCTTCCATTCAGCCTATTCATGCCGCTTCAAAGGGTATGTTTCCAAGAGCTGTGGGACAATGGGGCACCTCCAACGAGCTTGGAAACGAGCTGCAAGCTCTGCAAAACCTGCTAACCACCACGTGGCAGAGGAAGATCAGTCCATGGTGGATCAAAGCCATGTCGAGCCTCAGAGAGAGGAGACAGATACTGATGTACACGGGGTGCACACATTTTCGGGGAAACGTCCACCTATAACGCTAAACGTAAAATTGAATGGCTTACCCATAGCCATGGAACTGGACACTGGCACTAGCCAATGCATCATGAGTAAAAAGATGTTTGAGGGACTGTGGTGCAACAAGGCATTCAGACCAGCCCTGAGCCCCATCCACACAAAACTGAGAACGTACACTAATGAGCTTATCACTGTCCTGGGCAGCACCACGGTCAAGGTCACCTACGTGGGCACAATGCATGAACTGCCACTCTGGATTGACCCAGGCGATGGCCCCACACTGCTTGGAAGGAGCTGGCTGGGCAAAATCCGCTGGAACTGGGATGACATCCGAGCACTATCACATGTCGATGAGGCCTCATGTACCCAGGTTCTCAACAAATTTCCTTCCCTTGTTGAGCCAGGCATTGGAAACATTTCCAGGGCGAAGGTGCAGATCCACTTGGTCCCAGAGGCAGGACCCATTCACCATAAGGCGCGAGCGGTACCTCACATGATGAGGGAGAGAGTGGAAATCGAGCTGGACAGGCTGGAACGCGAGGGCATCATCTCCCCAGTGGAATTTAGCGAGTGGGCCAGCCCAATTGTTCCAATACTCAAAAGTGATGGCACGGTCAGGATTTGCGGCGATTATAAAGTAACTATTAATCGTTTCTCGCTACAGGACCAATACCCACTACCAAAGGCAGACAACTTATTTGCGATGCTGGCAGGGGGCAAGACGCTCACCAAGCTCGACCTGACTTCGGCCTACATGACGCAGGAGCTGGAGGAGTCTTCGAAGGGCCTCACCTGCATCAACACGCACAAGGGACTGTTCATCGACAACAGATGCCCGTTTGGAATTCGGTCGGCTGCAGCAATCTTCCAGAGAAACATGGAGAGCCTACTCAAGTCGTTACCACACACGATGGTCTTTCAGGACGACGTATTGGTCATGGGTCGGGACACCGTCGAGCACCTACAAAACCTGGAGGAGGTCCTCCAATGACGGGATCACGTAGGGCTGCGGCTGAAGAGGTCGAAATGCATCTTCATAGCAACAGAAATTGAGTTTTTGGGGAGAATGTTCGTGGCGGATGGCATTCGGCCCACAGACGCCAAGACAGAGGCTGTCAGGAATGCGCCTAGGCCACAGAACATCACAGAGCTGGAGTCGTTCCTGGGACTCCTCAACTATTTTGGTAACTTTCTACCGAGCTTAAGCACCCTTTTAGATCCCCTCCATGTATTATTGCGCAAAGGTGAGAACTGGGTATGGGGAAAAAACCAAGTAATTGCTTTTGAGAAAGCCAGAAACATTTTATGCTCCAACAAACTGCTTGTATTGTACAACCCGTGTAAAAGACTTGTGGTAGCATGTGACGTGTCGTCATACGTAGTTGGTTGTGTATTACAACAAGCTAACATTGTGGGGAAGTTGCAATCTGTCGCCTATGATGCCAGGAGCTTGTCAAAGACCGAGAGGTCCTACAGCATGATTGAGAAAGAGGCATTAGCGTGTGTGTTCGGGGTAAAGAAAATGCATCAGTACCTGTTTGGCCTCAAATTTGAGCTGGATACCGATCACAAGCCCCTCATATCCATGTTCGCTGAAAACAAGGGGATAAATATTAATACCTCAGCCCGCATCCAAAGGTGGACACTCATGCTATCAGCGTATAACTAAACCATCCACCACATGCCAGGCACCGAGAACTATGCGGATGCTCTCAGTCGGCTACCATTGCCCACCACGGAGGTGGAAATGGCGTAGCCTGCAAACTTGTTGATGGTGGCGCAGCCCGCAGACTTGTTGATGGTCATGGAAACGTTTGAAAATGATAAATCACCTGTCACAGCCCGCCAGATTAGGACTTGGACCAGCCAAGATCCTCTGCTATCCCTAGTAAAAAACTGTGTACTGCATGGGAGTTGGGCCAGCATCCTCGTTGAAATGCAAGAGCCAATCAAGCAGTTCCAGCGGCAAAAGGATGAGCTGTCCATTCAGGTACACTGCCTGTTGTGGGGTAACCGTGTAGTGCTACCAACATAGGGCAGGGAGACGTTCATCTCTATTCTCCACAGCACACACCCGGGTATAGTAATGATGAAAGCGATAGCCAGATCCCACGTGTGGTGGCCCAGTATCGACTCTGACTTAGAGTCCTGTGTACAGCAATGCAGTGTATGTGCTCAGTTGAGCAACGCACTCAGAGAGGCACCACTAAGTTTGTGGTCCTGGCCCTCCAGACCATGGTCGAGGATCCATGTCGACTATGCGGGCCCATTTCTCGGTAAAATGTTTCTGGTGATGGTGGATGCTTTTTCAAAATGGACTGAATGTGAAATAATGTCGGGAAGCACCGCCACCACCACATTGAAAGCCTGAGGGCCATGTTTGCCACCAACAGCCTGCCTGACATACTGGTCAGTGACAACGGGCCATGTTTCACCAGTGCCGAATTTAAAGACCCGCAATGGGATCAAACATGTCACCTCGGCCCCGTTTAAACCAACTTCCAATGGGCAGGCAGAGCGTCCAGTACAAACAATCAAACAGAACCTTAAACGAGTCACAGAAGGCTCACTCCAAAGTCGCCTGTCACGAGTACTGCTCAGCTACCGCACGAGACCCCACTCACTCACAGGGGTGCCCCCGCTGAGCTACTCATGAAATGGACACTTAAAACCAGACTCTCGCTGGTTCACCCCAACCTGCATGATCAGGTAGAGAGCAGGTGGCAGCAACAAAATGTAAACAATATTCGCGCCACTGTGTCACGGGAAATTGATCTGAATGACCCTGTGTATGTGCTAAACTATGGACATGGTCCCAAGTAGATCGCGGGCACGGTGATAGCAAAAGAAGGGAATAGGGTGTTTGTAGTCAAACTAGACAATGGACAAATTTGCAGAAAGCACCTGGACCAAACGAGGCTGCGGTTCACAGACTGCCCTGAACAACCCACAGCAGACACCATCTTTTTCGAGCCCACAACACACACCCAAAGGATCAACGACACCACGCCGGACCAGGAAATTGAACCCATCACGCCCAACAGCCCAGCAAGGCCAGGCTCACCTCGCAGCCCTGCAGGGCCAACAACACGCCAGCCCAGCGAGGGCACAGCCAACACACCAGAACTGACATTTGTACCGAGGCGGTCCACCAGGGAAAGAAAGACTCCCGACCACCTCACCTTGTAAATAGTTTTCACTTTGACTTTTGGGGGGGGAAGTGATGTTGTGTATCTATAAAGCATGCACTCCCATGTTCCACCACCAGGGAGCTCATCCTCTGAAGTCCCAAGGGATCCCAGCATCCCTTGGGAGCACTGTATATAAGCCAGCCCCTAAGGCCTGTTCCTCACTCCAGAGTGTCTTATTAAAGACTGAGGTCACTGTTACTTTAACTTCCCTGTGTGCAGTCTCATCTGTGTTAGGAACATAATAAAAGCGATAGCCAGATCCCACATTTGGTGACCCAGTATCGATGCAGACTTAGAGTCCTGCGTGCACACATGTAATACATGTTCACAGTTAAGCAATGCACCCAGGGAGGCGCCAATAAATTTATGGTCCTGGCCCTCCAAACCGTAGTCCAGGGTCCATTTCGACTGTCCAGCCCATTCTTGGGAAAAATTTTCTTAGTGTTTATAGATGAATACTCCAAATGGATTGAATATGTGATAATGTCGGCAAGCACGTCTGCTGCCACCATTGAAAGCCTATGGGCTATGTTTGCCACGCACTGCCTGCCTGATGTCCTTGTAAGTGACAATGGGCCATGCACTACCAGTGGCAAGTTCAAGGTGATCATGACCCGCAATGGGATCGAACATGTCACATCTGCCCTGTTTAAACCAGCGTACAATGGTCAGCAGAACGAGTAGTTCAAACAATCAAGCAGAGCTTGAAAAGGGTAACTGAAGGCTCACTGCAGACTCGCTTA
This sequence comes from Pristiophorus japonicus, assembly GCF_044704955.1. Classification (NCBI taxonomy): domain Eukaryota; kingdom Metazoa; phylum Chordata; class Chondrichthyes; family Pristiophoridae; genus Pristiophorus; species Pristiophorus japonicus. The sequence continues at coordinate 38,533,502 of NC_091986.1, read as the reverse complement.
TCTCGAGTCCTGCTTAGTTACCGCACAAAACTCCACTTGCTCACTTGGGTCCCTCCTACTGAACTGCTCATGAAAATGGTACTTTAGACAAGGTTCTTGTTAGTCCACCCTGATCTACACAAACAGGTCGAGAGCAGGTGGCTTCAACAGAATACATATCATGATCGCGCAACTGTGCCACGCGAAATTGAAATAAATGATCCTGTATTTGTGTTGAACTATGGACAAGGTCCCAAGTGGCTTCCTGGCACTGTTTTGGCCAAAGAGGGGAGTAGGGTGCTTGTGGTCAAACTCTCAAATGGACTCACCTGCAGGAAACACTTGGACCAAATCAAACTCAGATTTATGGACTATCCAGAACACCTCACAATAGACTCTACATTTTTCGACCCTCCAAAACACACACCAGTGGCAACTGACCCAACGGTTGACCACGAAGCAGAACCTATCACCCGCAGCAGCCCAGCAGGATTCACCACCCCCAGCAGCCCAGCAAGATGAGCTGTGCAGCAGCCCACCGAGTACCCAAAAAATGACTCACCAAAACCAGCATTTGCACCGAGACGATCAACCAGGAAAAGGAAGGCCCCAGATTGACTCACATTGTAAATAGTTACACTATTGACTTTGGTGGGGAGTGTTGTTACGTATGTAAACCTGTAAATACCATGTCTAACCACCAGAGGGCTTATCCCCTGGAGTCCCAAGGAATTGTGGGATCACTTGGGAGCACCTGTGTATAAGGAGGCCTCACAGGCTGGAGAAGCACTCTGAGATCTGTAATAAAGGTCTACGGTCACAACTTACTTTGAGCTTGCGGTAGCTAGTCTGACTCTTTATTCAAGACATAACAGATAGTATTCAGGAACAGCAAGTGATCAGGAAGGACAATGGTATTTTGGCCTTTATTGCAAAGGGGATGGAGTGTAAAAGCAGGGAAGTCTTGCTAAAGCTATATAAGGTATTGGTGAGGCCACACCTGGAATACTGCGTGCAGTTTTGGTTTCCATATTTACGAAAGGATATACTTGTTTTGGAGACAGTTCAGGGAAGGTTCACTAGGTTGATTCTGGGGATGATGGGGTTGAGTTATGAGGAAAGGTTGAGTAGGTTGGGCCTCTACTCATTGGAATTCAGAAGAATGAGAGGTGATCTCATCGAATGTATAAGATTATGAGGGGGCTTGACAAGATAAATGCAGAGAGGATGTTTCTACTGATGGGTGAGACTAGAACTAGAGGGCACAATCTTAGAATAAGGGGCCACCCAATTAAAACAGAGATGAGGAGAAATTTCTTCTCTCAGAGGGTTGTAAATCTGTGGAATTCGCTGCCTCAGAGAGCTGTGGAAGCTGGAATATTGAATAAATTTAAAGAAAGAATAAACAGTTTCTTAAACAATAAGGGGATAAAGGGTTATGGGGAGCGGGCGGGGAGGTGGAGCTGAGTCCATGATCAGATCAGCCATGATCTTATTGAATGGCGGAGCAGGCTCGAGGGACCATATGGCCTACTCCTGTTCCTATTTCTTATGTTCTTATGTTCTCATGAGGGAGGTGGAGGGATTTTTGGACAGTTCTATCCAGAATAAAGTCACCTCTTAGAGGAAAGACAGGTTCAGGAAAGGGAAGGTTTGACTGTAGGGGGCGCGGGGGTGGGCGGGGGGTTGGGGGACGGTGTAATGGAGATTTAGGAAAGGTTGAGAAGGAGGTCTGGCAGATACTGGTCCTGTCCAACAGATACGATGTACTCCCTACCTGTGAGGACAAGGAAAAAGACGGCAGGGCGGACGTAGGCACCATTGTTCAGAAGGCTATCCAAGGGGGAGAAGAGCAGAATTGAAATGTGGTAGTGATAGGGGACTCTCTAATTAGGGGGATAGGTTGCACCCTTTGCAGCCAAGAATGAGAATCCCGAAGTGTGTTACCTACCGGGTGCCAGGGTAATGGATATCGCATGGCGGCTGGAGAGGGACTTGCAAAGGGTGGGACTAAATCTAGTTGTCCTGGTCCATGCTGGAACTTGGGGAGGAGGTCCTGCTGACAGTGTATCAGGAGTTCGGCTCTAAATTAAAAAGCAGGACCTCGAGAGTAATAATTTCTGGAATATTGCCTGAGCCATGTGCAAATTGCCATAGAAGCAGACAGATCAGGAGAATTAACATGTGGCTAAAGAGCTGGTGTGGGAAAGAGAGCCTCCTTTTCATGGGACACTGCCACCAGTTCTGGGACAGGAAGGCGCTGTACCGATGGGATGGCCTCCACACGAACTTGAATAGGACCTGTGTCCTAGCGGAAAGGGTAAATATGGAGGTGGCAAAAGCTTTAAACTAGTAAAATGGGGTGAGGGATCTACAAGAAATGTAACCAGCCTAAATATAAACAAAACAGGAAAAGAGAGCATAGGAAAGAATAAAGTAAGGGAGGACATTGATGGCAAGGGAATAAATAGAGATATAGAACACAGTCTAAAAAGATGGTTAAACATAAAGTGAGTGGAAATCCTATTAAAAATGAGTTAAACCATCTGTACAGCAATGTACACCGTGTCCGTAATAAAACAGGGAAGCTGAAAGCAATCATGCGTTGCGAGGAACCAGACATTGTAGGGATTACTGAGTCATGGCTTCAGAAAAATCAGGACTGGGAATTAAACATTGCAAGGTATAACATATTTAGAAAAGATAAAGAGGGAAAAAGTGGAGATGGAGTAGCTGTACTTACTGGGATAACATAATGGCAGTAGAAAATAGTGTTGAGCTATCAGCAAGATAAAAATAGAATCTGTAGGGATAGAGCAAAAAAATAATAAAGGATACAGACCACCTGATAGTGGAATGGAGTTGGAGGAAGAAATATGCGGACAAATTAGGGAAATGAGTAAAAACATAGAATAATAATTACGGAAGTTTTCAACTGCCCCAATATTAATTGGACAGAAGAGGTAGATAAAGGGGATAAGGAAATGGAGTTCCTACAATGTGTACAGGACTCCTTTCTAACCCAACATACAAAAAGCCTAACAAGGGAAGATTTGCCATTGGATTTGGTAATGGGGAATGAGCCAGAGCAGCTAAGAGAAGTAAAATTAGGGAAACATCTAGGCAATAGTGACCATAATATTATACACTTTAAGATGATAATTAAACCAGGGGAATAGATTGGAGAAAACTAATTTTGCAGGGAACATTTCTATTCTGCTCTTCTCTTATTTGTGGAAAAATAAAATGGGCAAAAATATTGGCAAACAACGATGTAGAACAGCAATGGGAATCATTTAAAATGGTGTTCAACAGAGTGCAGGAACAGAGTTCAGGAACAATATATTCTGCTGAAAGGAAATAAGAAACCAAACACTAATGAGACTCCATGGATGAATAATGCTATAAGGGAACAATTGAGGGCAAGGAAAAAGGCATACATTAAGTACATAGAAAGCAGGGGAGTGCATGATAAGGGAGAATATGAAGAGTTTAAGAGAGAAGTCAAAAAGCAATTAGGGAGACAAAGAGGAACTATTAAATTAAATTATTAAGGAACATAAAACAAAATAGTAAAATATTTTACATGCAGTTCAATAAAAAAGGAAGGTTGCAGTGGGACTAGGGCTGTTAAAGAATAGACAGGATAATACCACAGGTAACGATAGAGAGATAGCAGAAATATTAAATAATAATTTTGCTTCAGTATTTATCAGGGAGATAGAACAGGTGGTGATGACACTGCACGATGAAATTAGTAATGAGATAAATGCATTTAAAAAAGGGGCTATATTAAATAAACTAATCAAACTCAAAGAGGATAAAACCCCTGGTCCGGATGGATTGCATCCATGCTTTTTAAAAGAATCTGGGGAAGCGATAGCAGAGTCATTCCTATACATATTTAATAATTCATCAGAAAAAGTTCTAGTGCCAAAGGATTGGTGGATAGCTAACGTATATTTAAGAATGGGGATAGAACATGTCTAGGGAATTATAGACCAGTCAGCTTAACATCGGTGGTAGAAAAAATAATGGAATCCCAACTAAATAAGAAAATAGAAGAATATCTAGGGCTAGAAATTCAGTAAATTTACACCTCCTGTCAGCACCCCCGGGGGCGCAAATGCCTTACTCCCTTGGCAACACTGGCAAAGACACCTGTCATATTGGGTGGGAGTTTAGCAGCGGCACTATGGCATTGCGACCCAATCTCTTGCGCCTGGAGATCATGACGTTATTGCCACGCACATCACCCCGTTAGCGCCCCAGCCCTGAAATTTACTTTTGTCCAGGCAGCAGTGCTGGGCATTAGCACAGCTGCAGGAGATGCAGATCGAGCGGCCGGCCACTACCAGGGTAAAATTAAAGGCAAGGTGGCTGGGGGGGGAAAAAACTTACCCTGTGTTTCCCGTTGCTGATCTGTTTTCTTCACGGGTCCTGGCCGCGATCGCACAGCCCGACACTCTTCTTGATTTAGTGCTCCACTTCCTTCCGGGGCATTAAGCCAAATTTCTCGAGCGGGTGGGACTTCTGCGCCTGGCGCTAATTTTGCGCCTCCCTTATGTTACCGCCCTCAAATGGGCAATCATGAATTTCACCCCATAGAAACCAAAAATATAGCAATGAATATTCAGCATGGATTTAAGAAGGGAAAGTCTTGCTTGACCAACCTCATTGAATTTTTTGAAGAGGTAGACAATGGTAATGGAGTAGATGTAATTTATCTAGATTTTCAAAAGGCCTTCGATAAGCTACCCCATAATAGACTGATGAACAAGGTCAGAGAATGCAGAGTCAGGGGACAAGTAGCAGAATTCATAGCTAGCTGGCTTCAAGACAGAAAACAGAGAGTAGGGGTAAAGGGCAGCTATTCACAGAAGGTGGTATTCCACAAGAATCAGTGCTGGCACCACTATTGTTCACAATTTAAATTAACAATTTAGACTTTGGAATTAAAAACACAATTTCTAAATTTGCAGATGACACCAAATTAGGGGGGATAGTCAATATTGAGTAAGATGCAACAAATTATAGGAGGACATTAATAAACTTGCAGAATGGGCATATAATTGGAAAACTAAGTTCAACACAGATAAATGTGAGATATTACATTTCGGTAGGAAGAATATGGAGGTAATTTATTACTTGGAGGGTGCAAGCCTAGGTGGGGTAGAGAAACAACGGGATCTCAGAGTACAAATACACAAATCACTAAAAGTTGCGACACAGGTTAGCAAGGCCATAAAAAAGCAAAACAAGAACTGGGGTTTATTTCTTGAGCTATAGAATTAAAAAGTAGGGAAGTTATGTTAAACCTATATCACACCTTGGTTAGACCACACTGTGTACAGTTCTGGTCGCCATATTATAAAAAGGATATAGAGACACTGGAGAGGGTGCAGAGAAGATTTACAAGGATGATATCTGAAATACAAGGTTATACATATTAGGAAAGGATGCACAGGCTGGTTGTCAATTCTCTTTAAAAAAAAAAGGCTGAGGCGTGACCTAATAGAAATCTTTAAAATTATGAAAGGTTTTGATAGAGTGGATACAGAGAGAATGTTTCCACTTGTGGAGAAGAGCATAACTAGAGACCATAAGACAGTAATCAGGAAATCCAAAAGAGAATTCAGAAGAAGCTTCTTTCCCCAGAGAGTGATGAGAATGTGGAACTTGCTACCACAGGGAGTGGTTGAACCAAATAATCCAGATGCATATAAGGGGAGTCTAGACAAGCATATGATGGACAAGGGAACAGAGGGTTATGCAGATAGAGTTGGATGAGGAAAGACGAGAGGAGGCTCGAGCGGAGCATAAACGTCGGCATGAAGTGGTTGTGCCAAATGGCATGTTGCTGTGCCATATATCCTATGTAATCCTATGTAATCATATGTAATGCTCAACCCAGTAAATTCGGGGGGGGGGGGGAATGGTAATTTAATTTACAGGATTACATAGGGACTAATGTTTGAGATGCATGTGGAATGTAATGGAAATACAGTCAATGGTGAATTGGAAATGTTTATACCATGGGTTCTTTCAGACGTGAGATTCAGTTTTAACTGCATCATTTTTTTTTTACATTTTATACATATGGCATGCACCGTTGTGATAGGAATTTGAGCTGTAACTGCTGCTCATAAAGCAACCTGGCAAGTCAGAAAAATATGTGCTTCCGAATGAAAATGGACTTGGCACCCATACCTTCATTAATCAACGCAATGCTCACCGCGAGGGTAATTTTCCAAGTCTGTGCTACCAGTGGGGAGACTTAGCCACTGGCTGTATATACTGGGAATTCACTGGCAGCCCGTCTATAATTTTCAACCCTTAGTTTTACTGAGTAGGAAATGGCCGGCAGCATTCTAATGGGCGAGGCTGCTAATATTAATGGAGAGGTGATATGTGCAGCTGACAGGTGAAGCTTGCCCACTGCTGCGGTAAACTTGGAAAATCAGCTCTGATATATTGGATATAAGGAGCATGTTTGCCACAAATGGATAACGTAGATGAGGCTCCCCTTCAATTTCCTATACATAGACCCGCAGATGGCAGGTCTGTGCGCCAGTGTGATATTTATTTATTTCCAAGACGTTAACATATTTAAGAAGAAGTTTTCTGTGAATAGTCATCTTGAAAAAAATAACACAGGCTATCGTTTGATGTGTTTGATTACAAGCGATTGATCTAACAAACGGTGCATATGTCCATGATTTGTTTGGTTAGCTTGGGTTTGGTTGGTTAACTGTGCCAGCTATGGCACAGTGGGTGGCACACTCGCCTCTGAGTCTGAATGTTGTGGTTTCAAGTCCCATTCCAGGGACTTGAGCACATAAATCTAGGCTGACACTCCACTCTAGACTGAAGGAGTGCTACACTGTCGGTGGTGCCGTCTTTCAGATGAGACATCAAACCGAGGCCCGGTCTGCTCTCTCAGGTGGACATAAAAGATCCCATGGCAATATTTTGTCGAAGAGCAGGGGAGTGTGCTGGCCAATATTTATCCCTCAATCAACATAACAAAAAAACAGGTTATCTGGTTGTTGCTGCTCCCTATATCCAATATATCAGAGCTGATTTTCCAGGTTTACTCTAGCAATGGGCAAGCTTCACATGGCTTTTTGTGGGGGCTTGCTGTGTGCAGATTGGCTGCTGCGTTTACCACATTACAACAGTGAACACATTTTTTTTTAAAGTATTTCATTGGCTGTAAAGTACTTTGAGAGGTCCAGTGGTCATGAAAGGCGCAATATAAATGCAAGTCTTTTTTTTCTTTTGCACCAACCTCAATAAATATATAAAAAATATTAAACATCTTTAAGACTGTAATCTGAGCCAAAATTTGCATGAACTCATTTAATGCATATGTGCATCATTTTGGATTTTTAAATGTTTTATTTAAGCTAAAAAAAAATCCCAATTTCAATAGTGGATAATCAAGGGGCTATAGGAAGGGTGGAACATAATACTATCACTGGGCCCAAATTTGGCCCACTTGTTATTTTGGTGCACTCACGTGAGATGCGCCGACTTCCGAGGAAAAAACAGTGCCAAAAGTTGTCCCCGCATTCTGGCCACTCTGTGGCCTCTCCCATGACTTGGTGTGGCGTGGCAATTCAATTAGGGGGTGGAGCGAGGGCCCTGCGCTCAAAAGAGTGCCGGCAGCTCAATGCATGCGCATTGGAGGTTTTGCGCATGTGCAGTAGCTCCTCTGCAACATGGGACCTGATGTCCCGCTCTTATCCCAGGCTGAATGGCGTCAGGACGTGTGCCGGGCTGCTGCACATCATAGAAACATAGAAACATAGAAAATAGGTGCAGGAGTAGGCCATTCGGCCCTTCGAGCCTGCACCGCCATTTAATGAGTTCATGGCTGAACATGCAACTTCAGTACCCCATTCCTGCTTTCTCGCCATACCCCTTGATCCCCCTAGTAGTAAGGACTATATCTAACTCCTTTTTGAATACATTAAGTGAATTGGCCTCAATAACTTTCTGTGGTAGAGAATTTCACAGGTTCACCACTCTCTGGGTGAAGAAGTTTCTCCTCATCTCGGTCCTAAATGGCTTACCCCTTACCCTTAGACTGTGACCTCTGGTTCTGGACTTCCCCAACATTGGGAACATTCTTCCTGCATCTAACCTGTCTAAACCCGTCAGAATTTTAAACGTTTCTATGAGATCCCCTCTCATTCTTCTGATCTCCAATGAATACAAGCCCAGTTGATCCAGTCTTTCCCGGGAATCAGTCTGGTCCCGCCATCTCGGGAATCAGTCTGGTGAACCTTTGCAGCACTGCCTCAATAGCAAGAATGTCCTTCCTCAAGTTAGGAGACCAAAACTGTACACAATACTCCAGGTGTGGCCTCACCAAGGCCCTGTACAATTGTAGTAACACCTCCCTGCCCCGTACTCAAATCCCCTCACTATGAAGGCCAATATGCCATTTGCTTTCTTAACCGCCTGCTGTACCTGCATGCCAACCTTCAATGACTGATGTGCCATGACACCCAGGTCTTGTTGCACCTCCCCTTTTCATGGAGAGAGTCCCGCCACTATCCCCAGCCGAGTGGCCTCCCGCACCGGCCGGCCAGCCTGTTGACTTCCCGGGCTGAGGTAGGACTTAAGTTTTATTTTTTATTTATTATTGATGGTTGTGCTTTGTTTAGTGAGGCGAGTTTTGATGGGGGGGACAGAGGAGGTGTGTTTTGATGATGGGGGGGTGGAAGAGTTTTGATGGGGGGACGAGTTTTGATGGGGGGGTGGAGTTTTGAATGGGGGGGGGAGAGAGCTTTGATTGGAGGGGGAGAGTTTTGATGGTGGTGGGGGCTGCTAACTTTTTATTTGGATATTTTGAAAAAATTATGTAAATATGTTTTGTCTTTTTACTTCTTTTATTTTTGTAGTTGAAGCTTCCATGAATGTTTCTGTTGTCGAGTAAATCAACTTTGCGAAGTTTGTCATATGTCCTGTATAGCTGTTTGATCCTATTCACATTCTTTAGTCAAGTCATTAGTACCTACCTGCGCTGATTTCTTAACTCACTACAAGGGTTTTCTGTGCAGCCACAAGTGACACATACGCTGGCCTAAGTTAGTTTGGAGCAACTATTAGCTGTGCAAAGTGACTAAAATGGCCAAAACGGGCATAGGTGGCTGGTAACGTCCCCTTTTGAAAAAAAAACGAAACAAAAAAAATCCTAACTAACTCACTTACACTGGCACAAATTGAATGTGCAGAATGGGGATTTTTAAGATACTCCAGAAAAATCAAGTTGCTCCAAAAAAAAGGAGCAACTCCTGAGCAAATTTGGGCCCACTATCACTAATGAAGTAGTATTAGATAAACTAATGGGACTAAAGGCAGACAAGTCTTCTGGACCTGATGGCTTACATCCTAGGGTCTTGAAAAGTGGCAGCAGAGATAGTGGAAGCATTGGTTACAATCTACCCAAATTGCCTGGATTCTGGGGCAGTCCCAGGGGGTTGGAAAACTGCAAATGTAACGTCCCTATTTAAAAAAGGAGGCAGACAAATTGCAGGAAACTATAGATGAGTTAGCCTAACATCTGTCGTTGGGAAAATGCTGGAGTCCATTATTAAGGAAGCAGTAGCGGGACATTTGGAAAAGCATGATTCAACCAAGCAGAGTCAGCATGGTTTTATGAAAGGGAAATCATGTTTGACAAATTTGCTGGAGTTCTTTGAGGATGTAGTGAGCAGGGTGGATAAGGGGGAACCAGTGGATGTGGTGTATTTGGATTTCCAGAAGGCAAACGATAAGATGCCACAAAAGAGGTTACTGCACAAGATAAAAACTCATGGAGTTGGATCGAGGATTGGCTAACTAACAGAAAACAGAGTCGGGATAAATGGGTGATTTTCTGGTTGGCAGACAGTGACTAGTGGGGTTCCACAGAGATCGGTGCTGGGGCCTCAACTATTTACAATTTATATTAATGACTTGGATGAAGGGACTGAGTGTAATGTAGCCAAGTTTACTGATGATATAAAAATGGGTGGGAAAGAAAATTGTGAGGAGGACACAAAAAATCTCAAAGGGATATAGACAGGCTAAATGAATGGCCGAAAATTTGGCAGATGGAGTATCATGTGGGAAAATGTGAGGTTATCCATCTTGACAGAAATAATAGAAAAGCAAATTATAATTTAAATGGAGAAAAATTGCAAAGTGCTGCAGTACAGAGGGACCTGGAAGTCCTTATGCGTGAAACACAACAATTTAGTGTGTGTCATGTATTTCACTATCTTGCAATGACTATATGTAACTGTAACTCATGCATACTGTACCTGTACCCTTGTAATGCACACCCTGACCACAGGGAGTGAGCTCCTCACCTGGACTTCCAGGTATAAAAGGGGAGGTCCCACCCAGGATCAGCACTCTTCAGTCCTGGAAATAAAGTGAAGGTCACAGAGTGACCGTGTCTGATATATTCATGCCTCATGTGAGATTGTAACAAGGTGCAGGGATACTACATCTGGTGACAAGAATCGTGAATCACTGAACCACGAGAATGGCCGCTGGTGGCACAGAGGAACTCTACTGTGTGCGTGAGGACTGGGACGACTTTGTGGAAAGACTCCAGCAAGGACTGGCTGGAAGAGACCGCGGCTGACAAGCGGAGGGCGCATCTACTGACCAGCTGTGCTCCACAGACGTATGCACTGATGAAAGACCTGCTCACACCCCAAAAGCTGGCGGACAAGTCCTTCGAAGAGCTCAGCCAGCTGATCAGTGAGCATCTCAAGCCAGCAAGTAGCGTACACATGGCCCAGCACCGGTTCTACTCTCACCGGCGTCGGGAGGGTCAAAACGTCTCGGACTTTGTGGCGGAACTACGCCATTTGGCCAATCTCTGTAAGTTCTCCGATGCCTGCAGGAGGGAGATGTTAAGGGACTTTTTCATCGAGGGCATTAATCATGCCGGCATTTTCAGGAAGCTCATAAAGACTAAGGATTTGACTTTAGAAGGGGCAGTGTTGATAGCTCAGACCTTCATGGCAGGGGAAGAGGAGACCAAGCTAATTTACACACATAGCCCTGGTTTCAATGTTGCAATGAACCAGGGAGTTAATGTTGTAAAAAGGACACAGAACCCCACAGGCAGGCAAGGGCAATTCGACACCGTCCAGGCAGGCAGGCAAGGGCAATTCGACACTGTCCTGGCGCAACTACTAGCTCCAGGGTGGGCCTGCAAGAGGGACAATGAAAAGGGGATCGGCAATTCACGCCATCATGAGGAACAATGCATCCTGTGATGGGACAATTAACACCCTCCATCAGAGTGCTTAGAAACAGCCAAACGAGCCATCAGAGAGGAATGCCTGGGAATAGCCCTTTTGTTAACAGCAATCTCAGCTCATGCTGGAGGTGTGGGGGTAGACACACTGCAAAAATCTGCAGGTTCTAACTTTACACCTGTAGGATTTGTAATGTCAAGGGACACTTGGCCAGGATGTGCAAAAAGGCAGTAGCGAGGCTAGTCTGCGAGACAGAGGAACCAGACGAGGGGTCTGAAATGCAGGATGAGGCCTGGGGAACAATCATGGATGCTGAAGTTCAGAGAGTTCATGTGGCCGACATCCACAGCTCATACACCAAAACGCCATCCATGATAATGAAAGTCTTACTGAATGGCATCCCGGTGCACATGGAGCTGGATATTGGAGCTGGCCAGTCCCTCATGAGCATCCAACAATTTGAGAGACTATGGCCACACAGAGCTAGCAGGCCCAAATTGGAACGCATTGAGATGCAGCTACATACGTACACCAAAGAGATCATCCCAGTGCTGGGCAATGCAAACATGGTGGTAACGCATAATGGATCAGAGGACCAGCTGCCACTCTGGATTGTTCCAGGAAATGGTCCCGTGCTCTTGGGGAGGAGTTGGCTAGCTAAGATGAATTGGAAATGGGGGGATGTGCACGCCATTTCATCCATGGAGCGAAGTTCATGCTCACAGGTATTGCAAAAATTCGAGTCACTCTTTCAACCTGGTGTCGGAACGTTCAAGGGCACCAAAGTAGTGATACACATCACTCCGGACGCCAGACCAGTGCACCACAAAGCCAGAGCGGTGCTGCACGTGATGCATGAAAAAGTTGAAAGGGAACTGGACAGGCTGCTCAGAGAGGGCATACTTTCGCCCATTGAATTCAGCGACTGGGCCAGTCCCATTGTTCCCGTCCTCAAAGCAGATGGCTCGGTTAGGATTTGTGGCGACTACAAAGCCACCATCAACCAAGTGTCGCTGCAAGACCAATACCCGCTCCCGAGAGCGGAGGATCTTTTTGCTACGCTGGCAAGTGGTAAGCTGTTCAGGAAGCTGGACCTCACTTCAGCTTACATGACTCAGGAACTGGCTGAAGAATCCAAGTTTCTGACCACCATCACGACACACAAAGGATTATTTGTTTACAATAGGTGCCCATTTGGCATTCGTTCGGCAGCGGCTATTTTTCAGCGAAACATGGAAAGCTTGCTCAAGTCCATCCCTGGAACGATCGTGTTCCAAGACAACATCCTTATAATGGGTCGAGACACTGAGGAATACCTCCGCAACCTGGAGGAGGTGCTACGCCGATTGGAACGGATAGGCCTGCGGCTGAAAAAGGCCAAGTGCGTGTTTTTGGTCCCGGAGGTCGAGTTCCTGGGCAGGAGGGTTGCCGCAGACGGGATCTGGACCACTGAATCAAAAACTGAGGCGATTCCCCGGGCGCCCAGGTCCGGCAACACATCGGATTTGCGATCATTCCTGGGCCTCTTGATCTATTTTGGGAACTTCCTGCCGAACTTAAGCAGGAATTGTTGGAGCCGTTACACATGCTCCTCTGTAAAGGTTGTGAATGGTCTTGGGGGGGATTGTCAAGAACGGGCTTTCAATAAGGCGAGGAACCTGCTGTGTCACAACAAACTGTTGACCTTGTATGACCCCTGTAAAAAACTAGTTTTAACATGCGATGCGTCATCCTACGGGATTGGGTGTGTTTTACAGCAGGGTAACGATGACGGTCAACTCCAACCGGTGGCTTATGCCTCCAGTTCGCTCTCCCAGGCAGAGCGTGGATACGGCATGGTCGAGGAGGAGGCACTCGCGTGTGTGTACGGTGTGAAAAAGATGCACCAGTACCTTTTCGGTAGACGGTTCAAGCTAGAGACGGACCACAAGCCGTTAACATCCCTGTTGTCCGACAGCAAGGCTGTCAACGCCAATGCGTCAGCTCACATACAGCGATGGGTCCTCACGCTGGCTGCGTATGACTACACCATACGGCACTGGCCAGGCACCGAAAATTGCGCTGACGTGCTCAGCAGGCTCCCACTGGCCACCAATGAGGGGGCATCGTAGCAGAGCGCCGAGATGGTCATGGCCGTTGAGGCTTTTGACACTGCGGGCTCACCCATCACAGCCTGCCAGATCAAACTCTGGACCAACAGGGACCCCCTCCGATCCATGATAAAGAAATGTGTCCTGACTGTGGATTGGGCGCCCGCACACAGGGCGTGCCCCGAGGAAGTCAGGCCGTTTCAGAGACAGATGGCTGAACTCTCCATCTAAGCCGACTGCCTGCTATGGGGCAGCCGGGTAGCTATGCCCCAGAAAGGAAGGGAAGCGTTCATCAGGGAACTCCACAGCGAGCAACCTGGCATCGTGTTAATGAAGGCCATTGCCTGGTCACACGTGTGGTCGCCGGGGATTGACTCAGAGCTGGAACACTGGGTTCGCAGATGCAAGACATGTGCCCTGCTGGGCAATGCCCCCAGGGAGGCCCCACTCAGCCCATGGCCCTGGCTCACCAGGCCATGGTCACATATTCACGTGGACTATGCGGGCCCGTTCATGGGAAAAATGTTCCTGATCGTTGTCGATGCATACTCGAAGTGGATCGAGTGCATCATATTAAACTCGTGCACGACATCCATCACTGTGGAGAGTCTGCGTACGGTTTTCGCGACCCACGGCTTGCCGGACATCCTGGTCAGCGATAATGGCTCGTGTTTTACCAGCCATGAATTCCAGGAGTTTATGTCGGGCAATGGGATCAAGCACGTCCAGACAGCGCCGTTCAATCCGGCCTCCAATGGCCAGGCGGAACGGGCGGTCCAAGTCATAAAGCAGGGCATGCTACGCATCCAAGGACCCTCCCTTCAGTACCACCTATCGTGCCTCCTGCTGGCCTACACGTCCTGGCCGTACTCGCTCACAGGAGTCCCGCCAGCGGAACTCCTCATGAAACGCACGCTCAAGATGCGGCTGTCCCTCATTCACCCAGCCCTGGCAGACATTGTTGAGGGCAATCGCCAGTCCCAAACTGAGCTCCATGATCGAGGCTCAAGGGGGAGATGTATAGAAATAGATGACCCGGTATTTGTTCTTAACCATGCTTTGGGACCCAAATGGCTTGAGGGCACCGTAATTGGCAAAGAAGGAAACAGGGTCATGGTGGTCAGACTAAACAATGGGCAGATATGCTGCAGACACTTGAACCAAGTAAAGACAAGGTTCAGTGCAGACATGGAGGAACCGGAAGAAGAGCATGATGAGATAGCACCCACACCACTGCCAGCGCACGAGCAACAAAGACAGCCCTCAGCATGCACAGTACCTGCGGCCAGCCCGGACAGGCCGGAATCACCTCAAGTGACAGAGACGTGTGCTGAGGCTCAGCCACCAGAGCCACAACTGCGGCACTCCATGAGAGAGCGCCGACCACCCGATAGACTTAACCTCTGAAACTAAAAGCCTAAGGGGGGAGGTGATGTCATGTATTTCACCATCTTGCAATGACTATAAGTATGTAACTGTAACTCATGCATGCTGTACCTGTACCCATGTAATGTACACCCTGACCACAGGGAGTGAGCTCCTCACCTGGGCTTCCAGGTATGAAAGGGGAGGTCCCACCCAGGATCAGCACTCTTCAGTCCTGGAAATAAAGTGAAGCTCACAGAGTGACCGTGTCTGATATATTCATGCCAAGTGTGAATTTGTAACAAGGTGCAGAGACACTACAGTATGCAGGTACAGCAAGTAATCAGGAAGGCAAATGGAATGTTGTCCTATATTGCAAGGGGGATAGAGTATAAAAGCAGAGAATCCTGCTACAACTTTACAGGGTATTGGTGAGGTCACACCTGGAGTACTGCGTACAGCTTTGGTCTCCGTATTTAAGGAAGGATATATTTGCATTGGAGGCTGTTCAGAGAAGGTTCACTAGGTTGATTCCAGAGATGAAAGGGTTGACTTATGAGAATAGGTTGAGTAGGTTGGGCCTATACACATTGGAGTTCAGAAGAATGAGAGGTGATCTTATTGAAATATAAGATAATGAGGAGGCTCGACAAGGTGGATGCAGAGAGGGTATTTCCACTCATAGGGGAAACTAAAACTAGGGGACATAGTCTTAGAATAAGGGGCCGCCCATTTAAAACAGATGAGGAGAAATTTCTTCTCAGAGGGTTGTAAATCTATATAATTTTCTGCCTCAGAGAGCTGTGGAGGCTCGGTCATTGAATATATTTAAGGCGGAGAAAGACAGATTTTTGAGCGATAAGGGAGTAAAGGGTTATGGGGAGCGGGCAGGGAAGTGGAGCTGAGTCAATGATCAGATCACCTGATCTTATTGAATGGCGGAACAGGCTCGAGGGGCCAAATGGCCTATTCCTGCTCCTACTTCTTATGTTCTTATGTTCCTATGTAAGCCTTATATATACCCTTACGCTGATGTAAGTCTCCTGCTTTTACCAGCCATAAGAGTTGCATGGGGATGTGCTGGGCAGTCATTGGGCAAATAGCCCCACTCTCTGCCAGCAATACTTAGTTTTCAGGCACGTGCAGAAAACCGGAACTTGTGAGGCCTTTCAAATGGAATATTCTGAGAGAACACCGTCACAGAGACTGCAATTTCAGGGCCATCATATTTAGCAGGTGCCTGACATGTATGCTCTATGTAAGCAGATGTTAATCTTTTAGTACCTACAAGTCCAGGTCTAATGAGGAATCCATGCCTGTCTGTGCCATCTGTTATTTTGTATTTAGTATTTTGTATTTATTATACTTTTGCCTATTAAAATTGTATGAATCTGACTATAGTAATAAATAGAAATGACTTTCCTTGTTATGTCATGTGCACGTTGATGAAACTAATCTATGAGGCAGTGAAGTATCCTTCCAGTTAGTTTTTGAAGACAAGAATGGGTCCTGGAGCAATGAAGCCAGCATTTTAAGGAGGAAGGAAGGTTGGAAGTTTTGGGGAGGGGGGGGATGGAGTTGGTCGGGAAACCTGGGAGGTCGGGTTTCCTGCAAGCCCTGCCACATTTAAAGGCAGGGCCTGATTTGTATGCGATGCTTCGGATTGAGAGGCTGGCTGGTTGCGGGTGGGTAAAAGAGGGTGGCAGGGTTCACAAGGGGGCTGGGCCATTAACTGGATTGGTGGTGGGGCAGGGTGTGGTGCAGGCAAAGGATCGTGGCTGGATGATGTGGGGGGGATCGGGGGGGAGGGAAGATCGTGGACGGCCACCCAAGGATCATGGCTGGCCTCAGCATCATTGCTGAGGGGTGGGCGGGGTTGGTGAGGGAATGCCTGGGGACGGTGATCGGAGGCGCTGTAGGGGGAGGGGGAAAGTTTCCGATTGCGTGCAGTGGGTCAGGCAGGGACCCTGGATCCAAGAAGTAGGTAAAAAGACACTTGTCTCCTGGCTCCAGCAGTCCTTGCCTTGCTGTAACCGCTGGGTTTCATAAATTGTATAAAACTCGACCACATACAGTTAAAAACAAAATGGAGGTTATAATATTTAAATTGACGTCCCGCCTCCTGGAAGTGGGTTGTTCACTCGCACCCAGTCCTGCTTCCTGTCCCGCCTCCATTGAAACAGGAAGTGGGCAGGTTAGAAGCAGGGTCAGGTTGGCAATCTGATTTTAACAATTTAACGAAAGCTATGCTCCAAACACACCTGTTTTTTTTTCAGGTTAAAATCCCCCGCCCACCATTGGTTGCGCATTACCAAGATGCACAGAACTCAGAACTCTTGGCGGTTCATTTTTTATGCTGAGGCTGACTGGGGATAGTTCTATTATCTCGTCGGCGACCAACGAGGTGCGTGAGGGCAACCAATGCCGCAAACGATGGCATGACCTTGTGGGATCCGCAAGAGTAAGTATTACATTTATTTATATGTACTTAATGTATTTATATAAATTGATTTGTAACAGTCATGAATGACTATCATCAGATGTGAGGTCTTTCACTCTTACCGGGAATGTTGTACTCAAAGCCTGCAGTCACGGTGTACATCTTTCGGTAAACAATGATAATTATCATAATAATCATGATTACATCTGTCGGTTATGTGTTGTATCAATCTCTGTGACAGTCCGTAGCAATGATATCATGCAATGATCTCATGCCATGTCGTCCTGTCACCTTTTACAGAAGAAGCTATCGACGATGAGGTCCGTGCAGAGGCGAACGGGTGGGGGGCCACCAGTCATCAGTGACATCACTGAGATGGAGGAGCAGGTGCTCACACTCATGGGGAAGCACCCTGGACAGCCACGCAAGCATCTGCAGACCCTGCAGTGATGCGACGTGAATAATGTTTACAACATTGCGCGATGTAAAATCACTAGATGCCACACCCACTCATATCTGAACAATCATTATGATAGATGGTTTCTAAAATTGTTGTATAAATAATGCTGGGCTAATGAAAATCATTGCAATGCAAAATGTGTTGATGTCTGTGATGATTTTGATAGCGGTGGTGCTTTTGCCGTGCATATACTGTGTGTAGCGCTGGACTCAGCTTGTGAGCCTAACACCTCCTTCTCCTCTAATAACCTCATTTGTGTTTTGCAGCTCAGCCAGCAGTGCGGCCCCAGGCAAGACCACAGAGGCCAGAAGGTGGGGGCGCGGGGCCGGTCTCGCCGAATGATCCACCATCTGGTGCTGAGGAGCTCCGATTGTCGCCCGTCAATCCGCTGGGTCTGTTCTCTATGGATGAGAGTGCGGGCTTTGAGGAACCTGCATCGCCACGCTCCAGAAGGCATTCCACCCCAAGGCCATGTATTGGTCCTCCGGTTATTCTCGTCTCCATTCTGGAGGTACCAGCCCCAAGCACCTCGCCACAGGGCATCCCATTTTTCCCCAGGATGGTGCCAACCCTGTGAAGGTTTCGTGGACGTGGCACGTCTGGTCCACGAGCGCCACATGAGAGCGGAGATGGTACAGTTGTCCAGGAGGATTGTAGACATTGGTGCCTAGATCCTCAATGCACTGGGGGGCATATCCCGACAGCTGGCCACCATCTCCGGCGCCATGACTGAGTACGTTCCATGGATAACGGAGGCCCTGGAGGCGATAACCAGGAACACTGCTGGCACAGGTCTCCCAGTGGCAGCAGCGCGGCACTCCACCCCTAGGTTCTGCACCACCACTGCGAACAACAGATGAGAGGCAGGACCAAGATCCCACTTCTGGATCAGAGAATGTTCCCCCCTCGGCATCCCCCGCTCCCGTACTCGTCCAACCACCGCCTCTGCCTTCATTCCCCCCCCCCAATGAGGCACCACCTGAGGAGCTCTTTGGCCAGGCGGTGTGGAGTGAGGAGGGGAAGGGGTAGTGGTGGGGAGAAGAAGGGGAGGGGGGAAGGAAAGTGATGTGCATGTCCGCAGGTGATGGCTGGGTTATATCTCCATCTGGGTGTATGCAATTTGTTGTAATGTGTGGGGGGAGGGGACCACCCTCTTGCTTTGCATTTGTATTCTGTGTTGCTGGACATGTTGACCATTTGATTGATGTCAATGGTTGAAAAAGTGAGGTGTGGGCGGGGGCGGATTGTTTTTGCCCGTGATATTTATGATTTCAGACCAATGTTGGTATAAAAAAAATTTTATTCAACATAACCTTGTTGCGCATTGTCTCAGATAGCTGGACCGTTACATATTCGTGATTTCTTAACATGAAGTGTTTAAATAAAACTTAACTTCAATCAACGTAAACTTTAACTGGCACCAAGGTGATGGGCATCATTGATATTTGAGCTGCACACACACAGCAGTGTGTCAGCGTTGTCACTCACAGCAACATTCTTTCAGGCAAATCGTTCAGATATCAACTCCTGACCTAAGAGTCTTCCAGCTATGTAGCCACCACGGGCCCTCTCCTGCGGTCTGGAGGGGGCTGTGGGCATGGTTGCATAGCCAGCCTGATTGTCTGGCACTAGGTCAGCATCCAGCCAGTCATCCTCCTCTTCCTCTCTCTCCTGAGGTAGAGCATCAGTCCCTTCTGGCAATTCTTGGCCCCTCCCAATAGCCAGGTTGTGTAGCATGACCACAAATTTACCTACTTGCTCAGGGTTATATTGTAGCTCCCTCCTGCGTGATCCAGGCATCTGAAGCGCTGCTTAAGCAAAGTTATTGTTTTCTGGACTACATTGTGTGTGTCTCTGTGGCTCTGGTTGTATCGGTTCTCAGCCTCGGTGTGGGTGTCACGCAGGGGGGTCATCAGCCAGATGGCGAGGCCATATCGGTTGTCACCAAGCATTCAGCATTGTCCTTGTGGCTGACTCTTAAACATGGCAGAGACAGCGCTCTCACGCAGGATGTGAACCTCATCGAAGCTGCCCGGACATTTGGCATTCACTGCCATTATTATCTGGTTGTGGTCGACAACTAGTTGGACCTTCAGGGAGTGAAATTCTTTTCTGTTACGAGAAAGCTCCGGGTCCTGAGAAGGTGCCCGCATGGCGATGTGAGTGCACTGTATTGCTCCCTGCACTCTGGGGACCATAGCAATGCGGTAGAATGCTTCTGCCCTGTCAGTCTGAGCCTCCGTGGTTATGGGGAAGCTGATAAAGTCCATCCTTCGCGCATACAGGGCCTCCGTGACCTGTCTAATGCAGCGATGGGTGGCATGGTGAGACAGAGGGGAAATCTCGACCACGGAAGCATGAAAGGAACCGGACACATAGAAAGACAGTGCCGCAGTGACCTTGACCTCGACCGACACTGATGTCCTGATGGCAGGCTGCATATATGGCCTGATGAGCTTGCATATTTCATTGATCACTATCTTGTGGAAGCGCAGTCTCCGAAGGCAGGTGTGCTTGGACACATTGAAGTAAGACCTCTTCTCCCTGTAAGACCTCCTCTTCATTCTGGCACATCTTAAATTGGGCACATAAAGATATGCATCAGACATTAAGCCATTTGCACTCTGCAGCATCTGCGTATTAATCGACGCAGGCTGAGAAATGGCTGGCCCCATTGCAATGAAAGTATAATAGCGATTGATCAGAAGCAATAATTTCCTCACTAAAATAAACCTACAGTAAAACCCAATCGTCCACAGTATGAAAATATGTCTGTAGAGATGGTCACTTCACCTGAGAAGAACTCCAGAGTCAATCCAAACTCCCCCGAAGTTGAAGCAGCCTTTTCAATGAAGTGACCTGCGATTTTAAAAATGACGCCCAGACCGCTGTGATTCATTCACCTTTTCTGAGCAGTGTTTTGGGCGAGTGATATTGTGGGCGAGATATGTGCGAGGTGATAAAAGTGACACTGGGAGATCTCCTGGGCGTTAGTTTCAGCAAATGTGATCTTTACGACAAAAATAAGTAAGCGGTCGGTATTATTGAAACTCGGCATTAATTCCGTGCGGCAAGTAATGCTGGCCGATATTATGGCCGTTGGTTTCACCCATTCTGATGATTCTGCCCCAAAAAAGTGGGCGGGCGGTATTATTTTTTTCCCGACGTTACACACATGGGGAAAATAACACTTGCGATAAGTGTCCAAAAAATGGGCGTCAGTTTCCATTCTGTGGTAAATGGACGATATCTCGGCGTTATATGTAATTTCAGCAGTAAAATGGACATTAAGTGGGCGTTATGCATGCAAAATAAGTATAAAATCTAGCCCCATAGTATCAGAGAAATAACAATCGTTACACTTTTCTGACTTTTCTGTTCACAGTTCGGTTGTTTAGTGGCACCATTAACGCCAGAGAGAGCCGCTAAACACCTATCGCGCGAGAGCCATGCTAGCAGTGCCTGCCGCGAACTTCAATGAAGGTTTAGCGGCGGCACTTGACAGTTTGCGCTGCGCTCGCTCGTGCTGCCCACATGGTGATGTCACTGAGTGTGCAACGCCCCCATAGTTCTTAATTTCTTAGTGTGATGAATCGTTTTGAAATCAAGCTTGTATGTTTGAAATTAGATGCATTGCATTTACATCAGACAAGAATTATGGTTCACAATTATGTAATAAAACTGGTGAACTGTGGGTTTGTCAAAGTAGGCACATACAGTGTAGCAAAATTATGTTTGGAAATATACCTAATCTTAGCAGGCATGCTTAATCGATAATTAAATGATCCTGCTCAGAAGCACAAGTTG
Source organism: Pristiophorus japonicus (assembly GCF_044704955.1). Classification (NCBI taxonomy): domain Eukaryota; kingdom Metazoa; phylum Chordata; class Chondrichthyes; family Pristiophoridae; genus Pristiophorus; species Pristiophorus japonicus. The sequence continues at coordinate 38,512,091 of NC_091986.1, read as the reverse complement.
CCATAAAACGTGAATCTAACAGTAGAAATCAGGGTATTTAAATTTTAATAATATAACATTTGCATTTTATCCAGCAAATAGTTAGTACTCCATTCAAAGAGTGACTTTATTGGACAAATACCACTTCAAAACCATGATCATTTCAACCTCAATGCTTTATCAATGCTCCGTACTACTTTTTTAATCTGCATGAACATGAACAAGATTAGACAATGCCATACCAAAATCAATTAACCAATTTTTAGCCAATACCGGGTCTAGTAATACCTCCACGGAGCTTTGCCTGTGGTTATATTGTTAGTATCCCATTAACAATATTTTCATCTATTCTTAGTCGGATCCTCCATCCTTACAAAATAATTCATGTGACACCAGCTGATCTCCTAAAGCAGTGCTTATGGTTAATTGGAAGATGTGCTGTTTATAAGGATGGGAGCCTCACACTGCAATGTATTGTATAGTATAGTATAGTATATTGTATAGTATAGTTGCTCCAAGTGTGCGACGATTTTGAGGTGGACGACCTCAAAACCCAGGTCGCCGTTTGGAGCATGGGCAGGAACATCGGCAGGGCCCAGGTACAGCGGAGGAGCGGGATGGTCGGGGCGGATGAGCGGTGAGTGATCATGGCAGAGGAGCAGTGAGAGATCATGGCGGAGGAGCGGTAAGAGATTGTGATAGAGGAGCGGCAAGAGATCGTGGCAGAGGAGCGGTGAGAGATAGTGGCGGAGGTGCTGCGAATGTTTGTGGTGGAGGAGTGGCAAGAGATCGTGGCAGAGGTGCAGCAAATGAGGGTACGGGGCCAGAAGAGCCGATGGCCCAGGGACAGCACGGGCCAGCCCACACTGCGATATGTGTGCATACTAGGTCCGTGCAGCTGAGCTGGTCTCCAGTCATCCTGGTTAACCCTTGCCACTGGATAAAGGCCTAGTTCTGTCAAGCCCGTGTGGTGGCTGATGTGCAACGGTCACCACACGTTAAAAAATTCCACGCACAGACATCTTCCACCCCTTCAATTGGAGTTCAGGACTGGAACATTGGGTCCTTCATTGAAACATCTGTGAACTCATGTGGAAGCAAGTCATCCTCGTTCAAGGGACCGCCTATGATGATGATGATGAGTATAGTTGATCCTCTGTGGCATTGCTCGCAGAAAGAACTGAGATATAAATGGACAAGCACAAGCCAAGAGTGAAAAGATACATTTTTTTCAGATGATATATATATAAATACAAAGAACTAATGGATTAACAAACACAGAATAATGGAAAAAATACCCATCATAATGCAAGCTTTGTAAAGGGAGCACCCTTGTGATTAGCACAATATTCCATTCAGCAGATCATTCTGTAATAAGCAATCACTATTGACAGTATGTAAACTAATGCAAAATAACAGGAAATTAAAGTGCCCAAAAGCTAAATCTATCTTAAATAGTTTATGTTAATTGACAATGTATAAGGATGTCCCATTGAACTATGTAAGTTTGGCTGGTATTGCAATAAAATAGCAGTAGATTACTCAAAATCTGTTCAAACAATCTTGGAAATTATTGTTAGTCTGATTATTAAAATTCTTAGTGGTGATTTATCAAAAAGCATGCATCATTTGGCTGGTTTCTCGTAGATAAAACCGAACTATTGTTTGTGTAAAGAACCAGTTTGTTCATCAAGCTGGTCAAAACGCCTGCTCTGTTTTCTTCCATTCTGATGATCTCATTTGGATCAGACTGTAGTATCCTCCCTCATGTTCCTTCAATTCCCCATTGACCACTGGCTACTATTCCATCTTGTGTTTGTAATTTTATGCTGGCAATTTTATTTGCTGTGTTTTATTATTATAGTCATTCTAAAAGGTCAAATTTGAACAGCTACCAAACTAAAGAGCTACCACACTGCGAACACAAGTGAAGAGGAAAAGTCGCAGTATGCTTTAGGTCGTCCATTAATGCTTTTCCTAACTGCAACAAAAATCTACTTAATAATTGACCATCTTGATCTGTTTACAAAAGATTGCTTTTTGCTGCTTTGCTTCCTTCTACTATTTCAGAACCTTAAATCAAACATACTCGCTAATACTCTTTTTCATTCAGTCCTAACAAAATGTATTTATGTTATATATATATATTATATGTGTGTGTGTGTGTATGAGTGTGAGTATGTGTGGATGTGTGTGTGTTTGTATGGGTGTGTTTTTATGTTTGTATGTGTGTGCGTATGTATTGCATATGTGTGCGTGTGTGTGTGTGTGTGTGGGTGTGTGTGTGTGTGTGTGTTTGTGTATTTTGCTTGCCTCAGCAGCAAAATAATGCATTCCGTATTACATGCTATTACATTCTTATCCTTGTGAAACATTGTTTCTTCTGCCTTATCACGAGTAACACCATGGAAGATCTACTAATATTTCAATAATGTTATAAAGATAGTGGGACCGAAATTGCCCCCCACCTGAAACGGGGCGCACACACCCCGTTTCAATGGTTTTTACCGCAGCTGCAGTTGAGGTAACTCGAGCGAAATTCCGCTTTTTGTTTTGTTTTTTTATTCGGATCCGGAGGTCGCTCTTAATGGGGGCGATGACTACACGAGAGTGGCAGATACGCAGCAGTGGCAACACCTGAGGGGTAGAAGTTGGGGGAGTGCGACGTGATCGCTGCGATTACGTCATCACGGCGCCGTGTGAATGTGTGTGTGTGTGTGAACGTGTGTGTGTGTGTTTTGCTAGCCTCACCAACAAAATAATGCATTCTATATTATATGCTCAAATTTCATATTTATTATAACAAATCAAACCTGAGAAGATAAACGGACAAACCAAAAATGAAGGAACCAATTACAAATGTACTAATCAGGAAGTAACTGGCACATAAAAAAGCAATACAATCAAGGACGAGCAAGTGGGAAAATCTATCAGTGAAAGAAAGGAGAAGCCAAACCAATCACGTTGTTCAGCCAATTCATTACACACATGTACAATAGTTAAAAAAAACTCCTTTGTAACAAAATAAAGCAAGAAAAATGTTTCTTTTGCACAAAACATGGAATCCAAGGCCTTTGAGTACTCCTACTTACCCAGCCCAGTTCTCCATCCCTTACCCAAGCCAGAAAGTTGCTGGTAACACTGCAGCCCTTCACTGGCTGCTGCTGCCTGGCATTCTGGCCCTAGCACTCCTTGAATGATGTTCCTGGAGTTAAAGTTAATGATTTTGTTGCAGGTGATGCAGTGCCTGCACGACACTGATAGTGCAGCAGCATGTGGGAAACATTACTGGCCTCGAAAAATGTATTGATGCAGCTGAATTTGGTAAGTAAAACATTAATTAGTTCTAGAAATTGGCCTCCTTAGCACCTCATGCTATTGCCATCGGGGTGGTGGAGGGCGATTAAAGGGGCGATAACCATGTACCAGCAGGGTGCAGAGATAATATCGACTCCCGCCATATTCGGGATAAAATATGGCAGTCGTGTCCTGGACCTGAACTTAGGCTCCGCCCCTTGCAGCATTTTTTTTTTTTTTTTAAATTCGTGTCCAATCGTTCCAATCGTTCCAATTCTTTGTCAAACGCCAGAGGTCACCCTGCACCAGTCAAGGATCACTCTGCGCCAATGCTCTTAGCCAAAAGGCCTAGAGCCACTGCACCGTTCCTGGAAGTACTGCAATACCAGGTTCGTGCCATGGAGGTGGATGGGTCAGGTCCCCCACACACCTCCGTGGAGGTGGATGGTTCAAGCCATCCCACCCACCTTTATCGGGCAAAAACACCGGCAACTGCAGAAGGTATTCATCAGGAGGCCGGGCACTGCGGGGGTGATGCTTAAAGGCGAGATGGCCGAGGTAAGTGGGAAAAATTTTTAAATCCTCTCTTTCAGGTTTTGCTGCTGGTTCCTTCCCATGAACGATCATCCCGGCATTCTGCTGTAGTGCATCAGGCTGATCGGGCTGGATTGTGGCTGCCTTCGATGTCCAGCTAAATTTTTTTTTGCAGAGCCTGCAGCGATGGCCCTTCCCTTTAAGGGATGGAAGGAGCCTTTCAACACGACAGCGCTGCATGGCCCAGTATGCTGTGCTGCACAGCTTCTGCCCCGCTTGCTGCCTGTTGCACTCCAGGAAGGAAGTGAAGCGTCTGATTTTGCATTCCACTTCTTTCCTTCCGAGCACTAACCCCAAATTTTTTGAAAGTAGAAAAAGATTAGTGCCTGCCGCTAATTTTTTCTACTCGTAAAAGTTAATGTCCCAAGCTCAACAGGATATCTATTCATATGTTCTCAGTCCAAGTGAAAGAAAGAATGACTCAGATTTATATAGCACCTTTCACGATGACCAGACGTCTCAAAGCACCGGACAGCCAAAAAAGTACTTTTGAAGTATAGTCAATGTTGTAATGTAGGAAACGTGGCAACCAATTTGTACACAGCAAGTTCCCACAAACAGCAACGTGATAATGATCAGACAATCTGATTTTAGTGATGTTGTTTGAGGGATAAATATTGGCCAGGAAACCAGGGAGAAATGTGTTACACAAAGAGATGAATAAGAGTTTAAGGGAATGTGGTTGACACAATTCATATAACATTTGTTCTATCCCAGTTGTTTTTATGTGTGAAAGACAGCACTCCTGCCATAACGTGCTCATTCAAATTGCCAAAATATTATTCGATTCGACTTTTCAAACCATGATTTCTGCCAAACAGCATTTGATAATCCATATGGCAACTGTCATCATCCATTTCCACTTCCATCCTCATCATTAGATATACATCGATTGTCGCCATCTCCACACATTCTTCCAACGTGCCACAGATCCAATATCTTGAGGTTATTTCTGAGATATTATAATTTATGCTTCTCATGTTCGATGCCACCACAATAACCAGTCGTATGGTCTAGTGCCATGATTATGTCAGAGCGAAATGTGCCTCGCCTGATTTATTTTGCATTTATTTCATACTTTATTTTGCTATTCGTTTTACACAGAATTATATAGAATTTACAGCACAGAAACAGGCCATTCGGCCCCAACTGGTCTGTGCCGGTGTTTATGCTCCACATGACTGTCCTCCTACCTTACTTCATCTCTACGCCTTCTCTAAATTATATAATTATCTTGAATGTTTCTCATCTCTTCTATTTTATTGATCTGTAAACATAGAAACTACATGTATTTCTATTTTCTCTATTTATAACAAATCCATTGTATCTCTGCCTGACAATTGTGTCTGTGAAGCACTAACTACAGTCTAAAATTGTTACCTACATAAACTAGAGGTGATCCAAAACTCGGCTGCCCATGTCCTAACTCGCACCAAGTCCCGTTCACCAATCACCCCCCCACCCGCCCCCCCTGCTCGCTGACCTGCAATGGCTCCCGGTTAAGCAATGCCTCAATTTCAAAATTCTCATCCTAGTTTTCAAATCCCTCCATGGCCTCACCCCTACCTATCACTGTGATCTCCATAACCCCACAACCCTTCGAGATATCTGCGTTCCCTTAATTCTGCCCTCTTGAGCTTCCCTGATTATAATCGCTCATTGGTGGCCGTGCCTTCTGTTGCCTAGGCCCCAAGCTCTGGAATTCCCTGCCTAAACCTCTCCTCCTCTCTACGCTCCTTAAAATCTACCTCTTTGTGCAAACGTTTGGTCACATGCCCTACTTTCTCCTTTTGCGGCAAGGTGTCAAATTTTTTGTCTTATAATACTCCTATGAAGGGCCTTTGGATGTTTCACTATGTTAAAGGCACTATATAAATACAATTTGTTTTTGTTGTTATTGTCCCATACATAAGTAAATTTTCATTAGTAAATACAGGAACGTTGTTTTGGCGTGCATTCCACCCATTCAAGAAGAGATCTAATTGTATTGCAACTTTCTAATGGGTGCAGAGATGGTGATATTAGATATTTCTGGTCAACGCCCCCCCACCCACCCCCCCCTCCCCCCCGCCCCTGCATAGGGTTCGTGGTGTTAGTGGTGATATCCCCAAATACAAAAGCCACAAGTCTGATAAATCCGTTGTATGTGCTGAGATGTTCGAGCAACCTGAACATCTCAGCACATACAAGCCTATTAGGAAAACAATCACATTTGAAGTGTCCAAAGGAACACTCTGGGCTGTTGCTAACATTGTCCTGAGAGGCAGAATAGCATCTGGGACTGTTCTCCTTAGAGCAGTGAAGTTTAAGGGAAGATTTAATAGAGGTGTTCAAAATTATGAAGGGTTTTGATAGAGTAAATAAGGAGAAACTGTTTCCATTGATCGGAGGGTCAGTAACCAGAGGACACAGATTTAAGGTAATTGGCAAAAGAACCAGAGGGGAGTTGTGGATGGGTATGAAAAGAACAGTTACACTGTATTCATTGCAATCCTGAAACAGTAATATGGTGAAATGTCACTCACAATTTCTAGTTTTAGCATCTTAACCTCTGAGTTGTCTATGTTTTTATTAGTTTTGGTTTTGACATTACACCGTGTGATACCAATATGCTTGAAATTCTTATATATGATATTTTAGCTCAGAGCTGGGAGGATGACACATTTGAAGCGAAAGCATTACAGAAATATTGCCGGGCTGCAGCATTGCGGCAGGGACGCTGCAGTATGAAGTTGAGAAGGCTGTGACTGGTAAGTTAGCCACTTAAAATGTTTCAGCGCTGCACCTCCCCTTTAATTTTCGCCCCGTGAGCAGCCTAAAGCCATGCGCCCTGCGAAGCTGTCATGGCTAACAGGACAACATTGAGTTTCCAAGTATAATTTGCACAATCGTGCAGTGCTCACGCTGTTATAAAGCAAACAGCGCCCTCTTGGATGCTCTTCCTCCACTTAGGGCGGTCTTGGGGCCAGGAATTAGTTCAATGGGACTATTGTTTAGTTTCCGGTATGTCTACCACTTTTAAACAAGGACTGTTACTCCCAATGAGCTTAAGGGAAGAAACTGTGTCTTGTTTGCTTTATCATCATCATCATCATCAACATAGGCAGTCTCTCGAATTGAGGATGACTTGCTTCCACGTCAAAAAGTTTGCAGGTGTTTCAATGAAGGACCTAAAATTCCAGGTACTGAACTAAATCTTGAAGGGTGGAAGATGCCTGTGCGTGGATTTTTTTAACGTGTGGTGGCCGTTGCACACCAGCCACCACACGGGCTTGACAGAGCTAGGTCTTGGTCCAGTGGCAAGGATTAACCAGGATGACTGGAGACCATCTCTGCTGCATGGATTTAAAGGCATAAATGACAGAGCATTAACTACTACAGCCAAGAGTCTGATCCTAGCCACTATGTGGGAGAAATTCCTATACTCTCAAATCTTGCTCAAAACATCACTTAATACGACTGTTCTGTACCCAGCAATCCTCTTGCATCTATGCTATTAATTCTTTTCAGTTTTTTAAAACATGGATAACAGTTTAAAAAATCAGCTCTGCAACTCCCTTTCATTACTTAGACATTAGTTTAGTTCCAAGACATGAGGTTGTCAAATCAAACTCCACTTCAGGAGTGGAGCACATAATCTAGACTAACACTTCAGAGCGGTGCGAGGGGAGTGTTGCACTGTCAGATTAGACAATAAACTAGGACAATGTCTGTCTGTTCACGTGAGAGTGTAAGATCCCGTGGCATGTTTGGAAGAGGACAGTGATTCTTCCTCTCAATCAACGCCACCACAGACAGGCTCATTGACGAGTTGTCTCTTTTGCTATTTTTAGGACCTTGTGTACAAATTAGCCAACACAAAAGTGAAACTATTTGAAATAAATAATTAATCAGTTGTAAAGTACTTTGGGATGTCTTGGTGATGTAAAATGAATTATATTCGTGCATATATATTTCTTCTTCCGAGCTACAAGTAACAAAATCATTCTTGCTACTCTCCAGAAGCTCAAAATTGAGGAAGACTTGCTTCCACTCTAAAAGTGAGTTCTCAGGTGACTGTACAGTCCAATATGGGAATTACTGTCTCTGTTACAGGTGTGACAGGCAGTGGTTGAAGGAAAGGGTGGGTGGGGAGTTTGGTTTGCCGTACGCTCCTTCCACTTGATTTCTGCATGTTCTTGGCGACGAGACTCCCGGCACCAGGGAATCCCTGACCAATGACCACCCTAGGTGGAGGAAGAGCATCCGGGAGGGTGTTGTTTGCTTTATAACAGCGTGAGCACTGCACGATTGTGCAAGTTATATTGGGAAATTCGATGTTGTCCTGTTAGCCGCTCTGAAGATATTGATTTATTTTGGAAAAATTGGTAGCGTGTGGTGTCTTTATTCGAACAAAACACACAGAACGGCAACAAAACCAGTAAATCACGGCTGAAAAAATAGTGACTTCTCGCAATGCTGTGTACTTTCTGGTTTTTAATGCCTCAATACAATTCACCAACACCATTCCATGTCAATCCCACCACAATACACAATGTTCCCATTGTACAATGGCAGAGAAGTAACCATTATTTTAACAAAGGAACTCATTATGTAACATGTCAGATTTTTAAAAAAGATTGCAGTGATTATGTTGCAGCTTGTGGCTGGCAATCGGGTACCCATTATTCTTTATTTGTTGTTATTGGAGAGGAAACATTTTTACTGTGTATTCATTGGTGTTAAGAATACTTTCAGCATAATTCGAGTAAACAAGCTAGTTTGTTGCATTTCCATTGTAAAGAAATATTCTTAAAAAAACCCTAGAACAGACTTTAGTGAGTTTACGCAATGGCTGAGTGAGTACCTGCTGTTGCGAGCGGCTGGAATTGAAATTGGGAAAGTCAAATCTTTATGGATTAAAGAATCAATTCTCTCATTCAGGTAGTCTTAGCTTCTGCCCCTTTCTATCTCTGGTACAGCTGTATTGATACAATAGAAGGACTAGCATTGCACCATATGCTGCCTTGGTAATAGAGCTTGCTGTGGATGGGTTTGAAAAGAACAGTCACATTGAATTCATCCTACATTACAATAGTGAATACCCTTCAATAAGTACTTCATTGGCTGTAAAGTGCTTTGGGACGTCCTGTGGCTGTGAAAGGCACTATAGAAATGCAAGTAGGAGGTACGGTGTCATGGTGGTTATGTTACTGGACGAGTAATCCAGAGGCCTGGCTAATGGTCAGGAAATATGAGTTCAAATCCCACCACGGCAGCTGGGGAATTTAAAGTCAATTAACTGAATAAGTCTAGAATTTTTTTTTTTTAAACTAGTATCAGCAATGGTGACCATGGAGCTGCCAGATTGTCGTAAAACCCATCTGGTTAGCTAATATCGTTTAGGGAAGAAAATCTGCCGTCCTTACCCGGTCTGGCCTACACGTGACTCCATCCCCACAGCAATGTGGTTGACTCTCAACTGCCCTGTGAAATGGCCCAGCAAGCCACTCAGTTGTGCCAAACCTCTACGACAAAGTCAGCACTGTTGGAGTACTTTCACCACAAGGACTGTAGCAGTTCAAGAAGGTGGCTCACCATCACCTAGAGCAACTAGGGATGGGAAATAAATGCCAGCCTTACCAGCAACACCCACATCTTGTGAATGAATAAATAAAATTTAATTTTTAAAATGTATTTCTATTTCGTTTCATCCCACTCCTGGTAAAATGGTAATTCTGCGTGGGTATTGGGAATGTATTCATTTTGCTTTTAATATTTTTTTCCCCTTAACTGATATATATTGGCCCTGAAATTCCGGCCTCCCCAGGTCCGTACGGAGTTCCTATGGACCCGGGAAGACATCGGAAATGCGCATGCGCTGGAAACCAGCATTTCCGATCTGTCACGTTTCTGGCTTGACAGATGGCCACATCTCGGGAGCGAGGACACTTGTAAGTGGAAAATTCCGATATTTAAGCTTACAAATGTCCTCAAAAGTCTTGTGCCTGAAAAAGCAGGCGCATAGCCTACTTTTACAGGCACAAATGTTTTAAAAAACACAAAAACATACCAAAATAAAGTTATTAAAACATATTTTATCATTAAAAACCCTCCGCACAACGGTATGTTTATTTAAAAATCTTTTTTAAAAAATCGGGAAATTATTTTTTTTAAGACATTAATAACTTTAATTTAAATGAATGTAGTGTAATTATTTTCTATTTTTTATTCGTGTTTTGGGTGTTTGGGCTGTGTTTTGGGTGTTTCGGGCTCTATCACAATTATAGTAATAGGAGTTTAGGACCTTGCGGAACTCCTATTAATATGATACCTTACCTGATTGGCTGCCCAGAGCCCTGTGAGTCCAGCTCGAGGCCTGCGCACACGTCGACATGCACGCGCTGCGAATCACAGTCGAAGGAGGCCACAGCATCGGAAGGTCCAACGTGGGCACCAGCTTAAGGTAGGTGCATATTTTTTCTCTAAAATGCCCACGGGAAGGCCAAGCCGGAATTTCAGGGACAATTTTAAAATAAGTTTATGATTCTACCACCAGGAATACTAATTAAAGTATGGGGGTAATTTCCTCAATATTCCCTGGCAGCCAGGAACCTCTCCTGCTGGAATCCCAGGGCAACACGATCATAGAATCATAGAATAGTACAGCACACAGGAGGCCATTCGGCCCATCGAATCTGCGCCAGCTCTTTTGAAGAGCAATCAAACAATCTTTGGTCATTTGGAAAATGATGCCTGCCCCCACCCCTATGTGTCTTCTTTAAATGTTGTCAACCTCTTTATTTAAAACTATAGCAGGGAATGTCACTGTGAATCAGCCTAGGTCCTTCTGTATAACTTTGTACCTGCACGACAACATAGGAATGGTGGTTTCTATTAATAAAAGCAACATAACAGGCAGCTTCACCACATGTTGGCTTTCAATGTAATTCCTATTAACAATTTTTTTTTAAACTGGCTAATGGGTCAAGGGAGTGAGCAGTTCTTAGAGTAATTTGAAAATACATTGTAATAAATTGCTTCACCAATATAATGGCAATAATAGAATAATGATGTGCTGTATATTTCCAATAGATAAATTGCTCCATCAATTCTGGCCTCTTGCGCTTTCTCGATTTGCATCGCTCCACCTTTGACTGCCGTGCCTTTAGCTGTCAAGGCCCTGAACTCGATGTTGAGTCCAGAAGGCCTCCTCCATTTGTAGAACACTCCATTTCGTCCGTAAGTGTGACCCTGAGCTTCCAGTCGTCTGTGCCTTTAATTCTCCACTCCACTCCCACTCTGATATCTCTGTCCTCGGACTTCTGCACCGTTCCAATGAAGCTCAACAAAAGTTCAAGCACCTCATCTCTTGTTTAGGCATTTTACATCCTTCTGGACTCAACATCGAGTTCAATAATTTCAGAGCTTAACTGCTGCCCTTCTTTGACTCCCTTCCCCACCCCTGCCACCCCGTTCGAGCTTATGTTTTTTTCTCTCTTTGTTCCCAATGGCAGCTGGTCATTATTCCGCCATTCACACCCTATCCAGACGAACCTTTTTCTAACTCCGGCCATTACTATTTCAATTCGGCCCATCATCCCTTTTGTCTCTCTAATCTCTCCTGCCTTCCACCCTAACATAGACCTTCCCTTTTGTTCTTTCTTCCCCTCCCCCTTTCAGTTCTTCTTAAGAATGTGTTCTTTTCGAACATTCACCAGTTCTGATGAAGGGTCGTCGACCTGAAACTATAACTCTGTTTTTCTCTCCACAGATGCTGCCTGACCCGCTGAGATTTCCAGCATTTTCTGTTTTTATTTCAGATTTCAGCATCCGCAGCATTTTGCTTTCATATATATACAAGATACCTTTAACATAGCAAAATATTCCAAGGCAATTCACAGGAGTGTTATCAGACAAAATTGACACCGAGCCACATAAGGAGATACTGGGACAGGCCGCAGGGATCAGTGCTGGGACTCCAGCTATTTACAATCGACTTGGAAGAACGTACCGAGTGTAACGTAGCCAACTTTGCTGATGATACAAAGATAGGAGGAAAAGCAATGTGTGAGGAGGACACAAAAAATCTGGAAAAGGACATAGACAGGCTAAGTGATTGGGCAAAAATGTAACAGATGGAGTATATTATTGGAAAGTGTGATGTTATGCACTTTGGCAGAAAAAAATCAAAGAGCAAGTTATTATTTAAATGGTGGAAGATTGTAAAGTGCCGCAGTACAGTGGGACCTGGGAGTACTTGTGCATGAAATGCAAAAGGATAATATGCAGGTACAGCAAGTGCTCAGGAAGGCAAATGGTATCTTGGCCTTTATTGCAAAGACGATGGAGTATAAAAGCAAGGAAGTCTTGCTACAACTATATAAGGTATTGGTGAGGCCACACCTGGACTACTGTGTGCAGTTTTGATTTCCATATTTACAAAAGGATATATTTGCTTTGGAGGCGGTTCAGAGAAGGTTCACTAGGTTGATTCCGGGGATGAGGGGGTTGAGTTATGAGGAAAGGTTGAGTAGGTTGGGCCTCTACTCATTGGAATTCAGAAGAATGAGATGTGATCTTATTGAAATGTTTAAGATTATGAGGGGGCTTGACAAGGTGGATGCAGAGAGGATGTTTCCACTGATGGGGGAGACTAGAGCTAGAGGGCATGATCGTAGAAGGAGCCACCCATTTAAAACAGAGATGAGGAGAAATTTCTTCTCTCAGAGGGTTGTGAATCTGTGGAATTCGCTGCATCAGAAAGCTGTGGAAGCTGGGACATTGAATAAATTTAAGACAGAAATAGACAGTTTCTTAAACGATCCAGGAGGGCACTGAGCACCTCGAGTCTTGTCGCCGAGAACATGCAGAAAACATGCAGAAAACAAGCGCAGACAGCAGAAAGAGCATGCGGCAAACCAGACTCCCCATCCACCCTTTCCTTCAACCACTGTCTGTCCCACCTGTGACAGAGACTGTAATTCCCGTAGCGGACTGTTCAGTCACCTGAGAACTCACTTTTGGAGTGGAAGCAAGTCTTCCACGATTTCGAGGGACTGCCTATGATGATGAAGATAGCTCTGTCTGCTAATGTAACCTAGGTGTTAACCCCTTTATTGTAAATTAGATAAACACCTCTGCTAAAATACTTGTGCAGAATCACTTACCATGCAAATGCTATGTCACTGGACTAGTAATTCAAAGGCCTAGACTAATGATCCGGAGACATGAGTTCAAATCCCACCACATCAACTGGGGAATTTAAATTCAATTAATTTAAAAAAAAAGGTATTATCTATAATAATGACCATAAACTACCGGATTGTCATAAGAACCCAACTGGTTCACTAATGTCCTTCAGGGAAGGATACCTCCCATCCTTACTCAGTCTGGCCTAAATATGACTCCAGACCCACAGCAATGTGGTTGACTCTGAACTGCCCTCTGAAATGGCCGAACAAGCCACTCAGGAGTACCAAACATCTACAACAAAGGCACTATGGGAGTGCCTTCACCACACAGACTGCAGCGATTTAAGAAGGCGCCTCACCACCACCAGTCAAGTCAATTATGAATGGGCAATAAATGCCGGCCTTGCCAGCAACACCCACATCCCATAAATGAATAAAAAAATATATGGGCAACACTTGGAACTTCCTTCCCAAATCCCTCAGCCTTACAATTATGCTTTCAAAATTCCACTGAAGACTTTCCTCTTCAACTACTATTTTTAGGCCCTGATTCTAACTATTCCACATGGTCTTTCTCTCCTGCTTAATGTCCATTTTTTTGCTCGCCCTGTAAAGCACTCCATGAAGTGTTTCTGACATGATGAGCACTATATAAACTAAAGTTGTGTACAGCTAGTGTCTGAGTAGAAATTTGAAGAATGTTCAATACTTTGTTGTTGATAATGTTCACTGGCTTCTGAGTGGAAAAGTGCTTCCACAGATAGTCCTATTGATTTATTTGAAAGTAATTTTCCAATGATAAATGACATTCGTGATCTGTGCCTTTTCTTCCTGCCATCCGGCAACACTAGAATGTTGATACTTCTGAACATCACCATCCAGAGCAAACACACATCTGCCAACACCTTCCGTTCTACAGACTGTTTGTGAGATAAATGGATCTGTTCCAATAATTTGACAGTTGATCTCACTGTCGGGCAATCACAATATAACAGCTTTGCATGACGCTGGCCAGACTTAATGCCTATGTGTAGCATGGAATCAATAGTTAATATCAATAGTTATTTTCTGGAAGATCTGTGAGAATTTCTACCACTGTGTGCATGTAAGCAGATAACTGGAGTAGATCCTACTGGCGAGTAAACCATTCTAAATCCAAATAAGTTAGGTTCAAGTCTGGGTCCAAATCCGCCCAGTTAGTATTTGTAACGGGCTGTCATTTAGGAGAGGCCAACAAGTTTTACATGCGAATATTCACGTGATGAGTTCCTGTTTTTGGTTGATTCCATGTTAAAACTAGGCATTTTCACAGGGAGAAAAGGAAAACTTGCACATGAGTTTCAGTTGAATTTAGATCCAGACACTTCCTAACCCCCACTCACCAACTCCCCCAACCGTCTCCCAGCCATATAATCTCCTGGGAGAGGTAGAAAAAAAGTAGAGAGTAAAGGAAAAGCTAATCTGGAAAATTCCTCTCCGCCCTCACTCAGGTGATCAAAACACGCCCAGGAGATTTTGTAGACCTGGGTAGAGTCTCCAGCTGTCTTTTTGGGCTGAGAAGTGAAAAGTGCTACAATAGGGTCAGAAAAAAGAGGAAAACTTGCATTACAAGAATGGCATTGTGAATGCACAGCGGGACGCTTTTGCCTGTTTGTTTCTTCTGTGCGTATGTCACACCATTTTCAAAGCTGACATGGGTTTCTTCACCGGCTGGTGTGATTTTGAATGGAAGGAAGGGAATGACAACAACAAACAGATGGCTCTTTGTTTTTTCCTTTTGTAAATTATTTCCAGTCTATGTTCTCAGGTGGCAATGTGAAAGGGAAATGTAAGTCCATGTTTTCTGATGATAATAAGGACACCTTCATTTGGTCACTTAGCTCCTTAGGTCTCTGGTACTTGTGGACTATATCCAGATTCCCTCACTTTAGTGGCCAAGATCTATCTATATTTGAATTACTTGGCAATCTAAGTATGGGAGGTGAATTATTTCCCCATGGGTTGTGCGTTGAGATTATTTTTGTGTTCTTTGATGATTTGGTTTAAGGATGACCTTTTCTCTGTTCCTCTCCTATCTTGTTTTTGAGCAATTGGCTTTCAAATGCAAACAATTAAAATTTCAGTTAATTCAGAGCCAGGTCTGAGGATGCATTCATACTACAATTGTAGCTTCCACTGTTAAGTGTTTTTTTATCTCTTGGGGGCGGGGGCGGGGGGAGAGGGGGCTGGAATGCAAAAGAGGGGAAGTTATGTTGCAGTTGTATAAAGCTCTGGTTAGACTCCATCTGGGTTCAGTTCTGGGCACTGCATCTCAGGAAGGCTATGTTGGCCTTGGAGTGGGTGCAACACAGATTTCCCAGAATGATAACAGAATGATACTCCCTGATAAAGTGCAACATCCCCACTGACACCTGCCAAACACCGCCCCAGGTGGAGGAAATGCATCCGGGAGGGCGCTGAGCATCTCGAGTCTCATTGCCGAGAGCATGCAGAAATCAAGCGCAGGCAGTGGAAAGAGCGTGCGGCAAACCTGCCCCACCCACCCTTACCTTCAACGACTATCTGTCCCACCTGTGACAGGCACTGTGGTTCTCGTATTGGACTGTAAGGATGCATTTTTAGAGTGGAAGCAAGTCTTCCTCGATTCCAAGGGACTGCCTATGATGATGGCCGGGGCTAAAAAGGTTCAAATGTGAGATCAGATTGCATAGACTAAGCTTGAGTATAGAAGCAAAATACTGCGGATGCTGGAATCTGAAATAAAAACAGAAAATACTGGAAATCTCAGCGGGTCAGGCAGCATCTGTGGAGAGAAGCAGGGTTAACGTTTCGGGTTGATGACAAAGTTCTGACGAAGGGTCATTGACCCGAAACATTAACTCTGCTCTCCACAGATGCTGCCTGACTCGCTGAGATTTCCAGCATTTTCTGTTTTTATTAATTGTGTATAGAAGACTCTTTTATATCTCTCTCCCAATTTTTATTTCCAATTGGGAGAGTTGTAAAATTCGCTATCATCTGCTTTACAATATATCGCACAAAGTTAAAATTATCCCCATTACTTAATTTGCATGTGACTTTGCAAAGATAGCTTTTAGTGACAGCTGTGGCTCAGTGGGTGACACTTTTGCCTCTGAGTCAGAAGGTTGTGGGTTCCAGTCCCACTCCAGGGACTTGAGCACCAAAATCTGGGCTGACACTCCAGTGCAGTACTGAGGGAGTGTTGCACTGCTGGAGGTGCTGTTTGGATGAAATGTTAAACCAAGTCTGGTCTCTCAGGTGGGTGTAAAAGATCCCATGGCACTATTTTGTAGAAGAGCAGGGGAGTTATCCCCGGTGTCCTGGCCAATATTTATCTCTCAATCAACATAACAAAAACGGATTATCTGGTCATTGTCACATTGCTGTTTGTGGGAGCTTGTTGTGTGCAAATTGGCTGCTGCTTTTCCTACATTACAACAGTGACTACATTCCAAAAGTACTTCATTGGTTGTAAAGTGCTTTGTGACATCTGGTGGCTGTGAAAGGCGCTGGAAAATGCAAGTCTTTCTTTCTTTTTGAGAAAATAATGTGCAATTCTGTCTGATATTCCCAAACTAAAATGGGTGGCCGAATTGCTACCACCCATTTTATACTATCAAAGTCAAAATTAATCCCATTGTCTCCACTCTAAATCCTGATCTTTACCAGGAAGATTAAAGTCTCTGCTGATTACAACTGAGGCTCCAGCACTAATCTTCTTTTAATGACCTCCCACAACAGTACATCTCTGTTTGCAACTTGTTTTCTTTTGTCTTATAACGCTCCTGTGAAGCGCCTTGGGATGTTTTACTATGCTAAAGGCGCTATATAAATATAATTCGTTGTTGTTGTTCCTAGCATTAACTTTTCCTCTTTCTTTCTTCCAAACCCACCTAATGATACTGTGTCAATTCCAGTTCCTTCCTCTCAGCAATGAATATAAGACCATAAGAATTAGGAGCAGGAGTAGGTCATTCAGCCCCTCAAGCCTGCTCCGCCATTCAATAGCATCATGGCTGATCTCAACTCCACTTTCCCACTCGATCCCCATATCCCTTGATACCTTAGTATCCAAAAATCTATCGATCTCTGTCTTGAATATACTCAACGACTGAGCATCCACAGCCCACTGGGGTAGAGAATTCTACAGGTTCACAACCCTTTGAGTGAAGAAATGTCTCCTCATTTCAGTCCTAAATGGCCGATCCTCTATTCTGAGATTGTGATCCCTAGTTCTAGACTCCCTAGCCAGAGGAAACATCCCCCAGTAGCTACTCTGTCAAGCCCTTTAAGAATTTTATACGTTTTGATGAGATTATCTTTCATTCTTCTAAACATCAGGGAATATAGGCCTAGTCTACTCTACCATGGCAGCTGTGGAATTTAAATTCAATTAGATAAATCTGGAATAAAAAGCTTGCTTCAGTAATGGTAACCGTGATTGTCGTAAAAGCCCATCTGGTTTAGTAATATCCTTTAGGGAAGGGAACTTGCCGTCCTTATCTGGTCTGGCCTGTATGTGACTCCAGACCCACAGTCAATGTGATTGATTCTCAACTGCCCTCTGAAATGCCCTAGCAAGTCACTCAGGTGTCAAGAATGCGGATCACTACCACCTTCTCAAGGGCAGATAGGGATGGGCAATAAATGCTGGCTTTGCCGGTGACACCCACATCCCGTAAATGAATACAAAGAAAAGTTGGGCCGAATGGCCTGTTTCTGTGCTGTAAATTCTATGAAATATTAGCCTTTTAGCCCATAAAAAACAGTTATGCTTTTCAGCAGTGCAACATGGGGAATCATTTCAAAGATATAACAATGAACAAATATGAATATTATGAAAAACATAATACGAGCTGATGTGCAATGGCCAGTATCAGTGTTGTACTTTGGTGCATCAAGGACAATTGAAAGGGAAATGATGAATGCCTGGACGTATTAGATTCAAAGTTTCCATAGGGAGGTATATTTTGATTTTAACTGGCATCACCAATAATGGTTGGTTAATCTACTTGCACAGCAACAATATTCTGTCTCTAGACTCTTGTGTTCTCCTATCTCCTATTACCCAGCTTTTGGTCTTGCTGCTGTTGCTTGATCCCACCGTCCCTCAGTTGTTATTGTCCCATTTGACAATTCCTAATCTTCAGAGTGCTGTAAGTCCTAAAGCTGCGGCTTTGCGGATCAAACTCAAAATGTACTTATAGTGCCTAACTATCAGCTTTAAACATTAAATAATTTGCACTCATTAATGCAATCAAGAAACATGTTTCAGCCCTGACATTACAATTGTTGTTGTCGCATTTGACACTTCCTAATCTTGTAATAATTACAGTGCACTGGAATTAATCCCAAACTTTCTAATATATGGCGTTTCAATCAGGCAGTCACAAGAAATGGCATCCCACATTGATTTATTTTTGTGGGTTTCATGCAAGACTTGTCTTTGCTGTTCTATTCAATTGCATGTATGCTGCTCGCTCCGAGTCACTGCAATCAGGTCTGTCCTGTATCTTTGACATATTGAAATTCAAACGTATTTTTTAGTCAATAAAGAGAACAGTTTGTGGATTATAGGGAACGCATGCCTCTAACTCTGATATAAAGGGAAGGCAACTGTGTAAATATTTATCTAGACCTTCTGTTAACAGAATCCAAATATGTACAATAGGCAGGCGCTCATGCAGCTGATTTTCCGTGTGTGCATCCGTGTTTAATTATGTATATTTCTATTCAACGGAACTTATCTCAAAGCTGCAGAACACTCTCTTGTACCAGAGTCTTGAATATGACTTGCTACTATTTTGGTCACGTGACGCACCATAGTCTTTAATCATGTCTCCTCAGGCTATAATTTTGAACAGAGCTCACTAAAATGCAGTCTAATCCTTACTGCATATAGATACTGAATGCTTTTGAGACCTGTAAGTCCTAAAGCTGAGGCTTTGCAGATCTAACCCAAAATGTGCTATAATACCTAACCATCAGCTTCAAGCATTAAATAATTTGCACTCATTGTTGCAATCAAGGATCATGTTTTAGTCTTAACGTTACAGTTTAATCGTAATGCTTTTGTAATGCATGTTTTTTTACCTTCAGACATATCTATTCCATTACTCTCCTGGCTGGCCACCTTCCATAAACTTGAGCCCACCCAAAACTCTGCTGCCCGTATCCTATTTCCCACTAAGTCCTGCTCATCCATTAACCCTTTGCTTGCTGACCTACATTGGCTCCTGGTCCAGCATCACATCGATTTTAAAACTCTCATCTTTGTGTTGTAATTCCTCTATGGCCTTGGTCCTCCTATTCTCTAATCTCCTCCAGCCCTACAATGCTTCAAGATCTCTGCGCTTCTCCAATTCTGCTTCTTCTGCAGAACCAATTTTTATCGCTCCACCATTGGCAGCCATGACTTTAGGTGCCTAGGCCTAAGCTCTGGAATTCCCTCCCTAAACCTCTACCATCTTTCTTCTCCTTTAAGTCACTCCTGAAAACCTACCTTTCTGACCAAGCATTTGGTCATCTGCCCTAATATCTCCTTTTGTGACTCGGTGTAAAATTTTTCCAATCATGCCCCTGTGAAGTGCCTTGGGACATTTTACTGTTAAAAGTGCAATATAAATACAAGTTATTATTGTTCCTTTGCTGTCATCTCAAACCAGCAAGGTGTGTTTGTGTTATTCCATTCTCACATCACTACAAAGTAAACTTGCCACAGAATGTTGTCAAGTCATTTCATTCTAAGTACCCTTTTACTGGGCCAAGGGCTGTCACTCTCACCTCACCTCTGGAATTCAGCTCTTTTGTCCATGTTTGGACCAAGGCTGTAATGAAGTCTGGAGCCAAGTGGTCTTGGCAGAATTCAAACTGAGCATCAGTGAGCAGGTTATTGGTAAGTGCTGTTTGAAAGTACTGTCGACAGCACCTACCATCAGGCAGTAATTGGCTAGATTGGATTTGTCCTGCTTTTTGTAGACAAGACATACCTGGGTAGTTTTCCACACTGTTGGATACATGCCACTATTGTAGCTGTAGTGGAACAGCTTGGCTAGAGGCATGGCTAGGTAAGCATCATTGAGGATGGGGATAATCATAGAACCCCCTCCTCCTGTTAGTTGTTTAATTGTCCATCAACATTCACGACTGGATGTGGCAGCTTTGATCTAATCCGTTGATTGTGGGATCCACTTAGCACTGTCTATAGCATGCTGCTTCAGCTGTTTATCAGGCATGTAGCCCTGTGTTGCAGCTTCCCCAGGTTGGCACCTCATTTTTAGGTACGCCTGGTACTGCTCCTGGCATGCTATTCTGCATTCCTCATTGAACTAAGGTTGGTCTCCTGGCTTGATGGTAATGGTAGAGTGAGGGATATGTCGGGCCACGAGGTTACATATTGTGGTGGAATACAATTCTGTTGCTGCTGATGGCCTACAGCACCTCATGGATGCCCTGTTTTGAGCTGCTAGATCTATTCTAAATCTACCTCATTTAGCACAGTGGTAGTGTCACACAACACGAAGGATAGTGTTCTCAGTGTGAAGACAGGACTTTGTCTCTAAAAGGATTGTGCGTTGGTCACTGCTACTTATGCTGTCATGGACAGGTGCATTTGCGACAGGTAGATTGGTGAGGATGAAGTCTAGTCAGTTTTTCCCTCGTGTTAGTTCTCTCACCACATACCGCAGGCCCAGTCTGGCAGTTATGTCCTTCAGGACTCGGATAGCTCGATCAGTAGTCGTGCTACTGAGCCACTCTTAGTGATGGATTTTGCAGTCCCTCATCCAGAGTACATTCTGTGCCCTTGTTGCTCTCAGCGCTTCTTCCAAGTGGCGTTCAACATGGAGGAATACTGATTCACCAGCTGAGGGAGGGTGGTCGGTAGTAATCAGCAGCAGGTTTCCTTGCCCAAGCTCGATCTGAAGCCATAAAACTTCATGGGGTCTGGAGTCAGTGTTGAGGACTCCCAGGGCCACTCCCTCCCGACTGTATACCACTGTGCTGCTACCCCTGGTAGGACAGGACATACTCAGGGATGGTGATGGAGGAGTCTGGGACATTGACCGAAAGGTATGATTCTGTGAGTAGAACTATGTCAGGCTGTTGCTTGGGACCTGTCCTCAGATGTTAGTGAGGATAACTTTGCAGGGTCGACTGGGCTGGGTGTGGAGTTGCCATGGCCAAAGCCGGTGCCAAGGTCGATGTTGGGTGGTCAGTCTGGCTTTATTCTTATTGTTGTTTGTTGTAGCAGTTTTGTACAACTGAATGGCTTGCTGGGGCATTTCAGAGAGCAGTTAACAGTTAACCACATTACTGTGGGTCTGGAGTCACATATAGGCCAGACCGGGTAAGGACGGCAGGTTTCCATCCCTAAAGGACATTAGTGAACCAGATGTTTTTGAAAAGAAGACTGATTGTGTGACTATATTTATAAGCATTCATATTGGAAACATGGGCATGCGAAGCAAGAGCCGTCCATTAAACATAGCAGATATGAAAGTATTACATTGCACAGAATTAAATTACAACAAACCATGGACTGCAGCTACTGACCCACAAAGAGCGATGTAATTAAACTGCTCTACCACTGAGTTTGTTTTTCATATAATGGTTCTTGGCTTGTTTGCTTCCTAATCTTACTTCTAGCTGAATGAGATCCAAGGAGAGCACACCAAGGAGAGGGCCTCATATTCAAGGATAACCTACCTTTATTAATCACATGACTAATCTAGCATGGAGCATGCAGGCAGGCATTCTTTTTAGTTTTTTTTTTCAGAAAGCTATTCTATATGTGAACATTAAGTCAAGTGGCACCAAAGGAAATTAGAACACACCCAAAAGTAAGTAAGGCACCATAAAATATAATTGGTTGCCTGTTTTCCCCACAGGTGTTGGTCAGGGATAGCATTACTATCAACACTTGCCAGAAGTGATAAAATAAAAGTACTGGTCGCTGTTTAGCTTCCAGTTTAGCACAAGGATTATTGAAGCTCGCCAAAGAGCTGGTTAACAAATGTTCTAATCGGTGGTAATAATGATCTACTAACTAATGATGGCTTGATGAGCATTGGGGCTGCTCAGTACTAATAATGAACCATTATTTAACTTTCTCTGTTTCCTTGATGCTACTGGCTATGCCCAGTGGTATCTGATCTTGCAGTTCTGCCTTCAATGTACTTCATAACAAGTCTATGGACAATAAATGATGCATGTTTAGGAATATGGGGGAATGTTTCGTAGATTGGATTCCTGGCACTAATTTATATTAGTGTATGCAATAATTGAGTTCTTGATTCTAATCGTTGAGAGGCCGAAGATTAGTGTGTATCAAAGCACCTATTCCAGCCATTTACTGTCAAAACGACCGCTAAGATCCTGATGGTACTTTGGGCGGAACTTTGGTCAAAAAAGGAGCAAATAAGCACCTGGTGGCAAAAATAGGCATTACACGCCGATTCTGGGCGGTAGGGGGCAGTAGGGGGGATTCTGGACAGCAAATGGAATCCTGGAGAAAGTTACGCCGAGGCTGGAGTCGGTCGAGGGAGGGGGAACGCACAAAAAAAAAGTCAAAAAATATAAAACAAAAAATCACAAAACCTTCAGAGGACCCTTGAACACAAAATCATTGCAAAAGAAGTTAAAAAAAAAATCTCACTTACTTTTTTTGCAGGTCTTCATACCTACCATCCAGGTAAGACTTGCTCCCACCCGACGGTCTTTTCTCCTGCAGGGGTGGAGGAACGCTCGAATGAATCTCGGGCGGGAGCAGGCGGGAGGAATCTTTTTGGAGTTGCCCGCCGGCACACACCAATGGACGCTCCCCAGCGGTCCTTCCAAACCGCTGGTGTGAGGGCCTCAACAATCTCCCACAGAGGGGAGAAGCACCGATAAAACAGGGAAACCGCTGGAAAACTCGGCAGAAGCTGACGGTAGGACTATCAATTTTGACCCCATAGAATATATTTCATTTTCAAATTTTAGGGTTATGCACATGCCATTATCATTCATTATGGAAGTTTCAATATGAAAGAAAAAACTTGTATTTATGTGGTGCCTTTCATGACAAAAACCCTTGACAACCAATGAAGTACTTTTGAAGTGTAGTCACCACTGTACTGTAAGAAAGCACAACAGCCAATTTGTATACAGCAGGCTCGCACAAAGTCTGGCATGTAGGAAACCTCTGTTGACATCCAATGGAGTACACACCTCCGGTGGGAGTGGAGTGGCAGCCCTCCATCGCAACTAGCCGGTTCTTCTGGTGGGGAGTTGAGTGTCTGGTAAACGCCCTATCTACATAAAGATGGACATTGTTACAGAAACAACCCAGAATATGACCAACTGGATGTAAAGCAATTAAAGAAATGGGTTGCCTCAACTTCTGCTCGTTAAGGAAGAGAAGAAAAAGAGTCTGTCCCATAAACAGCAATGAGATAAACAAGCAGATAATATATTTTGTCAATAATGTTGGTTGAGGAATAAATGTTGGCCAAGAGAGCTGCCACCTAACTCTCTGTTAAATAGTTCCATGGGATCTTTTACATCCACCTGAGAGGATAGACAGAGACACATCTGAAAGATAAAACCTCTAACAGTGCAGCACTCCATCAGTACTACACTAAAGTGTCAGCCTAGATTATGTGCTCAAATCTCTGTCGTGCTCTCTGAACCCACAACCCTCTGACTCAGATGTGACAGTGCTACCAACTGAGTCAAGGCCGAGACCTTTGATTTATGTTGGAGTGGAAGACAGTCTACTTTCCAGTGACTGTAAGGATTCTATGTGCAATGTGTTAGGCCTTAACAATAACAACAACTGGTATTTATATAGTGCCTTTAGCATAACAACACGTCCCAAGACTCTTCACAGGAGAGTCATCAAACAAAATTTGACATCAAGCCACACATGGAGAAATTAGGGCCAAATGCTTGGTCAAAGAGGTAGGTTTTAAAGAGCATTTTAAAGGAGAAAAGAGATGTGGATTGGTGCAAAGGTTTAGGGAGGGAATAACAAAGCTTAGGGCCTTGGCAACAGAAAGCACGGCCACTAATGGTTGAGCGATTAACATCAGGGATGCTCAAGAGGCCAGAATTAGAGGAGAACAGAGATCTCGGGGGGTTGTGGGGCTGGAGGAGATTACAGAGATAGGGAGGGGGCGAGGCCATGGAGGGATTGGAAAACAAGTGTTGAGAATTTTGAAATCAGGGTGTTGCTAATCGGGATCCAATGTAGATCAGCGAGCTCAGAGGTGATGGGTAAACGGGACTTGGTACAAGTTAGGATATAGGCAGCTGAGTTTTGGATGACCTCAACTTTATATAGGGTAGAATACATAAGAATATAAGAAATAGGAACAGGAGTAGGCCATACGACCCCTCGAGCTTGCTCCGCCATTCAATCATGGCTGATCTGATCATGGACTCAGCTCCGCTTCCCTGCCCGCTCCCCATAACCCCTTATCCCCTTATCATTGAATGTGGGAGGCCAGACAGCATTGCGCTACGGGTCCCGCTCGAAACAAAAATCATAGCGCTGTCGAAACTGGGGGCGTTACACAGCAGCTCGACGCTCCAGGGCAGTACTGCTCAGCAACCCTGCAAAACCGGTATCGAATTTTCTGGCGGGGTGTTGGAAGCTGTTCACCCGGCCGGAACTCATTTGCATACCAATACCGCCCCTCTGGGGCATCAATAGAGGCACAAGCTCAACGAAAATCTAGCCCTCTGTTTATCATAGAATAATAGAATGGTTGCAGCACGAAAGGAGGCCATTCGGCCTGTCGAGCCCGTGCCGGCTCTCTGCAAGAGCACTTTAGCTAGTCCCACTCCCTCACCCTTTCACGTAGCCCTGCATTTTTTTTCCTTCAGGTATTATCCAAATCTGTTTTGAAAGCCACGATTGAGTCTGCCTCCACCACCCTTTCAGGCAGTGCATTTCAGATTCTAACCAGCTTCTGCTTTTGTATTTTGCTTTTGAAATACAATATAGTTCACGGGCTTAGAAATTACTCGGTGTGAAAATTGTCTGCTACTTCAATGGAAGCACTAACCCTTTTAACATAAATGTGTTAAGCAACTGCATATGGTTATATTAAGCATTCATATGCAAAGAGTAATTTCAAAGCGACATGAATGAGCGAGTGAGATTGGCTCCAGGCATAATGGACAGCAGACTGTGATGTACCACCGCTAAATCTACGGGAGTTTGTAACATCCTGAATTGGGGTGGTGGAATATAAAGCCAGGCCAGGAGGCTCTCCCTTTCCCATACTCTCTCCTTTTTCCTCACTCTGTATTTTGATTATTTTTACAAAAGCAAAATACTGCGGATGTTGGAAATCTGAAATGAAAACAGAAAATGTTGGGAACACTTAGCCTGTCAGGCAGCACCTGTGGAGAGAGAATCAGAGTTAATGCTTCAGGTCACTGACCTTTCATTAGAACTGGAAAAAGTTAGGGGTGTGACAGATTTAAGTAAGTGCAGAGACAGAGACAGGGAAAGGGCGGGAGGGAGGAAGAAAAGAACAAAAGGGAAGAACAAAGAGTAATGTCTATAAGCTTGTAATGTTTGTAGCTCCACACTGTGGATGTGGACGTATTGTGTACTGCAACTGCAGGGTTTATAATAAACAGAACCAGGCAGATTCCGGAGGCTTCCGAGAGAGCTGTCTGCCATGTTAGGAGCTGTGTGTGCTGTGCTCTGTGAAGATATCACACATTGGCGACGAGGATGGGATTTTTCGGATTAATTAAAGCTTAAATTTTGTTCGGGAAGGTCGACAGAGAGACTTTGGAAGTTTGTGTCTTTGGAAAAAGCTACAAAAATCCGAGGTAAAATATAGCCCACGGTGTGAACAGCCAGAGATTAAAATGGCAGGTGTAATCGGACATTTGGGGGAATACAGACATGACCGGGAACATTTTCAAGCATATGTGAATCGGCTAGAAATGTATTTCACTGCAAATAACATAATCGAAATTCCAGACAAAGCAGTCCAGAACCGGGCTGCGTTGGAACGTAAGAAAGCGATCGTCTTATCAGAGGCGGGTCCGACATTGTACGAAACCCTTGTAAATCTGCTTGTGCCTGATGAGCCAAAGGACACAACACTTGAAGAGATTTTAATGAAGCTGGAGCAGCACTATAACCCCAAATCATTAGAAATTGCTGAAAGCTATCATTTTGGGATTTGGAATTGAAAGGTTGATGAAAGTATCAGTCATTATATCGTAGCTTTAAAAAAGCTATCGATGCACTGTAATTTTGGAAACTTTCAAAACCGAGCATTACGGGATCGTTTTGTTTGTGGGGTGAAAAATGATGCGATCAGAAGAAAGTTATTAACGACGGACGACTTGACTTTTGAGATTGCTTATCAGACAGCGAGGTCGATGGGCATGGCCGAAAAATATTCCCGAGAATTAAATAATGATTACGGTCGTCAGTCAACCGAGGTAAATCACCTGCAGGTTCAAAGTAAAAGATGGTGGGGGCCAAAGTCTCAGAAACTAGAAATTCTACCAGAGCATCGAAGTCATGCGATAGGTGCCTGGGACAACACATTGCTCAAAGTTGTCCATACGTGAAGGCAGAATGTTTCTTCTGCAGAAAGACTGGGCATCTTGCGAAGGCATGCCGACTGAAGGGTAAACCAGCTTTTAAAACTATGAGTGCAGCGTTCAAAGCTATATGTAGAAATCTCAAGAGACTGCATAGTATGGAAGAACAACAACAGGACGAGGAGATGTTAGAGTTACACGTCATCAGGAGCACGAGGTTAACGGACAGCGATTCGGAAAGCATCAAAATCCACATAGATGTTGCAGGATTCAAGATACCAATGGAAATCGATACGGGTGCATCCGTGAGTGTAGTACTGGAGTCACTATATCACGACAAATTGCGTGATTTTCAAATAGAGAAATCCAAGATAGAGTTGTGAGGCTACTCAGGAGAGAAAATTCCTCTGTGGTAGGTCATATCACCGTACCAGTGAAATATAAAGATCAATTTCAGAACTTGCCTCTATTAGTAGTGAAAGGAGACAAGTCTGCCTTTCTTGGAAGAAATTGATTGAGCTCACTGAAGCTGGATTGAAGTGAGATTTTCTGTGTGGAAGCGAAAATTTCATCAACGGATGAGGTTATCAAGAAGTATCCGAAGGTGTTCTGTGAAACGGGCAGTCCGATCCAAGGCTTCAAGGCGAGTGTCAGGGTACAGAAGGACTCTAGATCGGTTTACTACAAACCACGTTCCGTACCATATGCACTCAAAGGAGAAAGTTGAGCAAGAACTCAAACGACTCGAGACTGAGAACATTATTTGTAAGATAGATCGATGTGATTGGGCTACACCCATTGTTGTTGTACCTAAGTCCGATGGTAAGGTTAGATTGTGTGGTGATTATAAAGTTACTGTAAACCAGGTTCTAGAGGGTAATGTCCCCAATACATTGCAGAATATAGAAGATTTGTTCACAACACTGACAGGTGGTCAGATCTTCTCAAAACTGGATCTTACGAATACCTACTTAAAGCTTGAACTAGATGAGGAGTCCAAGTCATATTTGACTATAAATACTCATCTAGGCCTATATCAAATTAATAGGCTACCGTTTGGAGTGTCTTCCACCCCTGCCATATTCCAAGGGGTGATGAACCAGATTTTGCAAGGTATTGAAGGAGTAGTATGTTATTTCGATGATATACTAATTTCAGCACCAAATAGGCAAATTCATAATAACGTATTGAATGAAGTCCTCAAATGGCTCGAGCACAGAGCACGAGTGTCTGCTCATAAGTGTGAGTTATTTAAAAACTCAGTGGAGTACTTAGGGTCCAGAGTAGACAAAGATGCTTTACATCCAACCAAGGAAAAACTGGATGTATTCAGAAATGCACTCACTCCCAGGAATATCACTGAACTTCGTTCATTCTTGGGTCTTTTGAACAATTATGGGAAGTTACTACCAAATTTGGCTGCAGTATTACATCCACTGAATGAACTTTTGAAAAAACAGGTCCATTGCAAGTGGTCAATAGAATGCGACACAGCATTCAAGAAGTGTAAAAGCAAATGGGTAGAGAGCACCATGTTAGTTCACTATGACATATCTAAGGAGATTAAGCTCAGATGTGATGACTCTCCATATAGAGTTGGGGCAGTAATCTCTCATGTATCAAGTAGTGAGGAGGAGAGACCAATTGCTTTTGCTTCACGCACTCTCAGTGCCAGTGAGAGTAATTATGCGCAAATTGAAAGGGACGATTTGGCATTAATTTTTGGGGTCAAGAAGTTTCACAAATACTTGTATGGTCGTAAGTTTACCATCGTTATGGACCATAAGCCTCCAACCAAAATCCCCAGTCCCAACATTAGCTGCAGCCCGAATGCAGAGATGGGCTTTGATTTTGTCAGCATATACATATGAAATTGAATACAGATGATCAGTTGATCACAGTAATGCTAATGCAATGTCTAGATTGCCTTGCCCATCACAAGTTACATCCGATAGGGAAGAAGTGTTTTATTTTTCATACATTGATGAACTACCAGTCACAGCTGAAGAGCTTGGTTCAGAAACCAAACGTGACCCAGTGATGTCAAAGGTGTATGAGTATATTGCAAATGGATGGCCAAACCAGGTAACAGATAAAGATACACATCCATTCTTCATTCGTAGGAATGAATTATCAGTCGATAAAGATTTTATCATATGGGGTGCAAGAGTGGTTATACCAAATAAATTCAGATCCACATTATTAGGAGACCTCCATGACCAGCACCTGGAAATGTGCTTGAACAAGAGTTTTGCACGCAGTTATTTATGGTGGCCAGGTCTTGATAAAGATATAGAGTATGTCATGAGTCAGTGTACGACATGTCAATCGGTAAGCAAGCAACCACCACCAGTACCATTACAGCCATGGAAATGGCCTCCCAGGGAATGGCAAAAGCTACATATTGATTTTGCTGAGTTAGAAGGACAAAAATTGTTCATTGTGATTGATAGCCATTTGAAGTGGGTTGAGATGTTTCCAATGTGGAAAATAACAACAAGTAAAACATTGGAAATTTTCGAAAATTATTTTCTTCATTTGGCCTCCCTGAAGAAATTGTTTCGGATAATGGACCACAATTTTGTTCAGAAGAATTTGCACAATTCACGAGCAAAAATGGTGTGAAACATACCAAGGTTCCACCATACCATCCTGCTTCGAATGGTGCAGCAGAACGCACTGTACAAATTGTAAAAAGTGCCCTCATAAAACAAATGTTAGATCCAAATCCAAGGAAATGGCAGTTGTCATTGGATCACAAATTGGCTAATTTTTTGATTACATATCGAAATGCTCCACATACAACTACTGGTAGAACACCAGCAGAGTTGTTTCTCAAACGACAGCCATGAACCAGATTCTCTTTGTTAAAGCCAAATTTGGCATAGTCCGTAGAAGAGACACGATTAAGACAGAAAGAGAATCATGATAGAGGTAGAGTAAAAGAGAGAAGTGTGAAATTAAACCAGAAGGTGAGAGTGAAGAACCATCACCATAAATGGGTAAAGTGGTTACTAGAAGAGTGGTAAAGATTTGTGGTCCTTGCACATATTTGGTAAAGATGTTTGATAATGGACAAGTTAGGTTTGTACATATTGATTATATTTTATCTACAGACATGGAAGGAGTTGAAGGTGGGAATGATTCAATTATTTCTGACTCATCAGATAGTTTTGATACATCAGTTGCAAATCTTAAATCCAATGTACTGGAAACAAATCCAGGAGAGAATCAGAATAAAAGTCTGAGTTCGAGTCAGGAAAACAAAGAGCCTGAAGTTAGAGCGACTTCAAATGAAAATCAAGGAAATTCCGTGGAGGAAAATGTTCCTCAGGATGAGCCTTGAATGAGTTTAGATTCAACACCATGTTTGGAAGGTTCTGTTCAAGAGCGAAGGTATCCTCTTCGAAACAGAAAACAAGTGATAAAGTTAAATTTGTAAATATAGGAAAAAAAATTTTTATATCCTGTGTTCTGTATAAACATGAAAGTTATATATGATGTTTTTATAATAACTTCTTCATTCAGGAGGGAGAAGTGTAATGTCTGTAAGCTTGTAATGTGTGTAGCTCCACATTGCGGATGTGGACGTATTGTGTACTGCAACTGCAGGGTTTATAATATACAGAACC
This sequence comes from Pristiophorus japonicus, assembly GCF_044704955.1. Lineage (NCBI taxonomy): Eukaryota > Metazoa > Chordata > Chondrichthyes > Pristiophoridae > Pristiophorus > Pristiophorus japonicus. Next base: position 38,481,835 of record NC_091986.1, on the reverse strand, counting down.
AGGCAGATTCTGGAGGCTTTCGTGAGAGCTGCCTGCCATGTTAGGAGCTGTGTGTGGTCTGTGAAGATATCACACAAAGAAACTTTCCCTTTCCCTGCCCCTGCACTTGTTTAAAACTTGTCACACCACTAACTTTTTCCAGTTATGATGAAAGGTCACCGACCTGAAACTTTAACTCTGTTTCAAATAATAAAGTATTTGTAATGTCAAATATATTCTTGCTTGTGTGTTATATGGACTGACATCAAACAAACAAAATTGATGGGCAGGAAAAGACTAGCTGATTCATCAAGTCTGCCGCACACCATGATGGCTGGATCATCATGATGAAACATTTCTTCCCACCCCCACTCTCCCTCCCCCACCCTCCACAGCCATGGGAGAGGCAAAGAAACAGTAAAGGACAAAATACTCTGGAAAATTCCTCTCCTACCCCCTCAAGCGATTAAAACCAGTCCCGGAGATCGCAAGGACCGAGTGATGTCTGTAAAGACACTGACCTTCTATATAATGCGATCTCTGGTCCAGTCAAGAACCAGTCCAGCTCCCACTAAAAACCAAAGCAGAGAGTCAGCGGCCATCATACTAGCTACCAATGTATTCCAGGAAGTCACTAGAATCAGGCCGGCTCTTTAGCTCGGGAATTTTCCATGCTCAGCCGGCCGAGCGTACAAGATTCAGGGCCCAGCTGTCCAATTCTGATGACTGAGACGTAAACTGCCCCCGAGCACAAACTTTACTGTCCCGCCCCTCCATCATTACTGCCCGAAATCATCAAAGCCGAATATCCAGCCCATGTTCTCTGCTCCTCCCCAATCTGTTAACCTGGAATAATCTATCAATGGGGATGCTCTATTAGGTCACTTCTAAGTCTACGATGCTCTAAAGTAAATAGTCCAAGGTCTTTGAGCCTATCTGAGTAGCTGAAGTTCTTTAAGATGGGAATCATTCTTGTGATTGACAGGGTAGATGCTGAGAGCTTGTTTCCCCTGGCTGGAGTGTTTAGAACGAGGGAGCACAGTCTCAGGATAAGGAGTCGGCTATTTAAAACAGAGATGAGGAGGTATTTCTTCACTCAGAGGGTTGTGAATCTTTGGAAGTCTCTGCCCCAGAGGGCTGTGGATGCTGAGTCTCTGAATATATTCAAGGCTGAGATAGATACATTGCTGGAGTCTAGGGGAATCAAGGAATATGGAGATCAGGCAGGAAAGTGAAGTTGAGGTCGATGATCAGCCATGAACTTATTGAATACGGAGCAGGCTCGACGGGCTGTATGGCCAGTCCTGCTCCTATTTCTTATGTTCTTATGTTCTTGTGGCTCTCCTCGGGATCTTTTCCAAGGCCACTTCTTCGTCCACCATGTGGGGATCCCAAACTGTGCTCAGTACTCCAGATGTGGTCTGACCAGTGACCTGTACAGTGACAACATGGTGTCCTTTGAGTTGTACTGAATGGTTCTATTAATACAACCCAATACCCTGTCAGATTTAACTACAGTGTCTCTGCATTGGTCATGAACCTTTAATGATCTGAGTACAATAACCCCAAAATCTTTTTCTCTCCCAACCTCTTTCAGTATTGTTCCTTGCAAATGATAAGTGGATTCTGTATTGGCCCAACCAACATACATGACACTACATTTATCTAAATTAAATGCCATTTGCCATTGTGTGGCATCATTCCCTAGCACATCTAAATCCTTCTGAATTTGATTGCACTCATCTACCGTCTTTAGCCTTGCACAGATTTTGGTGCCTTCTGCAAACTTCCTAACCATATTCCCAACACCACTATCCAGTTATTAATAAAACCATGAAGAATAGCATGCCAAGGACTGATCCCTGATGGACACCACTTGTAACATGTCTCCAGGCTGTACCACATCCATTTACTACAACCTTTTAGATGCGGGATTGGAACCAATCCCTAATCCAGCATTTCGAAAATCGACTGATAACACACAATTCCATCTTGTGTAGAAACCTAGGGGGCAAAATTGCCTTGTGTCCCATTTGGGGGCAGTAACATTTGGGGCTTCCGCTGCAGAATTGCCCTTACCTCCCCTCAAAGGAAGCGGAGCGCAATCTCCCGCGCCCCGCTTCCTTTGGGGGCGGTAACCGGGTCGCTATTGGGGCATTGACATGCTTCAAAGCCTCTCCCCTTCTCGTAAAACAGGCGGATTGCTGCACACTCTGCAAGACCTCTCATGGGCACCACTAGGCCACCAGGGCAGTGTGCGACCGGGCTAGCAGACCGGTACCCAAGACGGAGTGCTGGGCTGCATGATGGCAGCCTGGACCACACTTGAGCCGACCCGAGAGTTGGCCAACAAAAAAAGATGGCGGCCCGGGCACTGGCGCCCTCCCCTTTAAGGAGCGCACTGAGAGTGGATGTCCACCAGCTTCGCAGCCCACGCGGCAGTTTCCCCCATGGTGCGTTAAGGGATCAGTGCGGGGTGGTGAGGGACTGCTGCGCACAGTGATGACGTCATCGCCGGTTGCACGGCGGCCCGGGACACTAACTGCGGGGCGCAGCGCTGCCGTGACAACGTTTCCGCAAACTCCCGGGCAATTTCCCAGGAGGTGTTAACGCCCCCCTCCCACGGGCGAAAACTGCCTTGCTCCCCGGAGGCGCAAACAAGGCCATAAAAAGGACCAATTTAAGCCCCGTTAGTGTGAGGTACCTTATCAAAGGCTTTCTGAAGCGCAGGTAGACAATGTCTATTGGATTTCCCTCATCCGCTACCCCAGTGACTTCCTCAGAAACCTCCTGGGAGAAGCATAAAACCAGGTAAAAACCCAGGTGAATTTGGGAAAGAAAAGTCTGGGAAATTCCTCACACACAGCTAGGTGTTCGAAACTAGTCCAGGAGATTAATCTGGTCCTGAATTCCCTGAAGTACCTAGCTTTGATGTCTGCCCCAACCAGAAACATGTCCAACTGCATCGTTGCTTTGTATTTTCATTTCCATTGCACCATCAATAATTTTCTACATAAAGCATCTCATGGTGTTATACAGTTCAATACACTAGCCTTGATGTGTCTTTTTTCCAATTACTTATTTATGTATTATTGGAAAAACTGCTTTAACATCAGAATATAAATGTGAAACATGATAATACTGAATCTGTTGAAGTAACAAAAGTTGAACGGACAAGCAACATGAATAAATTAGTGATGTAGCAAGACATTAATTGCAGTAAAGATGGATGCTGCTCCAATACAACAAGGTCTGATTTGGATTATTACCACAGTCAGACATTAAAATATTTTAATTTAATTGGAATGACATAATGTTCCTCAGGAAAAAAAATTGCTTATTTTTCTCATCAAAATAAAAGGATGTCCAAAATTACATATATGTTTCCTACCAGACTACTCTGCAGCAAACCTGTCAGCTGAGGCTCAGTTGGTAGCGCTCTCGTCTCTGAGTCAGAAGGTTATAAATTCAAGACCCACTCCAGACACTTGAGCACAAAAATCTAGGCTGTCACTCCAGTGACAATTTCTCACAGTACAACAGCGAACACACTCCAAATGTACTTCATTGCCTGTAAACGGCTTTGAATCGTCTGGTGTTTGTGAAAGGCTCTATATAAATGCAAGTTTTTCTTTCTTTCAGTGCAGTGCTGTGGGAGTGCTGCACTGTCGGAGGTGCAGTCTTTCAGATGGTCGTAAAAGATAGTGCTCTTTCGAAAATCAGCAGGAGATTTCCCTGCGGTGTCCTGGCCAATATTTATCCCTCAATCAACATTACTGAAACAGATAATCTGATCATTATCATGTTGCTGTTTGTGGGAACTTGCTGTGTAAGCAATTTGATTGCCATGTTTCCCATATTACAACAATGACTACACTTCAAAAGTACTTCATTGACTGTAAAGTGCTTTGGGACATAAGGTCATGAAAGGTGCTATAAAAATGCAAGTCTTTCTTTGACTGGTAAATGCATTTATTGCATACAAGCAGTTGACAAACCCAAAGTACTTTGCAGCTCTAGAATATTAAGGTGCAGAAATTCACCGTCCCTGAAGGGACAGTTACCGCGGAGTTTGGGCAGTCGACCGAATAAATCGATTGGCCGCCGCGGTCGGATGATATTCCCTCCCCGAGCCATATTCAGCTCGGGGTGGGGGGGCGGCGGGGGGGAGTTGGGCGGTGTGCACTTCTGCCAGAAACGACATGGTGAAGCTGCTGTAAAGGAGGCATTCCAGAGGAAAGTTCTGCACCGTGCAGGCCGCTGGAAAGTGGCAACGACAGGGATTATCAGCTGCAAAAATAGTTTTATTGATTATTACTGTTTTTAATTTTAGATTACTGCATCCACTTTGTCATGTATTTAACCATCTTACATAGTCATGTAACTGTAACTCATGTACACTGTACCTGTACCATGGAAATGCATACCCTGACCACAGGGGGTGAACTTGCAGGTTTAAAAGGGGAGGTCCCAACCAGGGTCAGCACTCCTTGGTCCTGGCAATAAAGATAAAGGACACAGAGTGACCGTGTCTGATATATCCATGCCTCGTGTGAGTTTGTAGTAAGGTGCAGGGACACTACATTTGGCGACGAGAAACGGGAATCACCGAACCACGAGGATGGCCACCGGTGGCACAGAGGAACGTTACTGTGTGGGGGAGGACTGGGACGACTTTGTGGAAATACTCCAGCAGAGCTTTGTCACAAAGGACTGGCTGGAAGAGACAGCGGCTGACAAGCGGAGGGCGCATCTACTGACCAGCTGCAGACCACAGACGTATGCACTGATGAAAGACCTGCTCGCACCCCAAAAGCCGGCGGACAAGTCCTTTGAAGAGCGCAGCCAGCTGATCAGTGAGCATCTCAAGCCGGCGAGCAGCGTACACATGGCCCGGCACCGGTTCTACTCTCACCGGCGTCGGGAGGGACAAAACGTTTCGGACTTCGTGGCGGAACTGCGGCGCTTGGCCAGTCTCTGTAAGTTCTCCGATGGCTGCAGGGGGAGATGTTAAGGGACTTATTCGTCGAGGGCATTAATCATGCCGGCATTTTCAGGAAGCTCATAAAGACCAAGGACCTGACTTTAGAAGGGGCGGCGTTGATAGCTCACACCTTTATGGCAGGGGAAGAGCTAATTTACGCACGCAGCCCTGGTCCAAACGTGGCGACGGACCAGAGAGTTAACATAGTGAACGTGGCTCGGGACCCCGCAGGCAGGCAAGGGCATTTCAAAACCGCCCAGGCAGCAACAGGCTCGAGGGTGGGCCCGCAACAAGAACAACGGAAAGGGGATCGGCAATTCACGCCATCTCGAGGAACAATGTGTTCCGCGATGGGACCATTAACACCCACCATCAGAGTGCTTAGAAACAGCCAAATGGGAAATCAAAGAGGAATGCCTGGTAATAGTCCTTTTGTTAACAGCAATCTCAATCTCAGCTCATGCTGGAGGTGTGGGGGTAGACACACTGCGAGAAGGTGCAGGTTCCAGCAATATACCTGTAGGATTTGTAATGTCAGTGGACACTTGGCCAGGATGTGCAAAAAAACAGTAGCAAGGCTTATCTGCGAGACAGAGGAACCAGACGAGGGGTCTGCAATGCAGGATGAGGCCTGGGGTAAAGCCATAGATGCTGAAGTTCAGCGGGTTCATGTGGCTGACATCCACAGCTCATACACTAAAACACCACCCATGATGATGAAAGTCTTACTGAATGGCATCCCGGTGCAAATGGAGCTGGATACGGGAGCTAGCCAGTCACTCATGAGCACCCAACAATTTGAGAGACTATGGCCACACAGTGCTAGCAGACCCAAACTGGAACGCATTGAGACGCAGCTACGGACGTACACCAAAGAGATCATCCCAGTGCTGGGCAGTGCAAACTTGGTGGTAACACATAATGGATTACAGAACCGGCTGTCACTCTGGATCGTTCTGGGAAATGACCCTGCGCTTTTGGGGAGGAGTTGGCTAGCTGAGATGAATTAGAAATGGGGGGATGTGCACATCATTTCATCCATGGAGCGAAGTTCATGCTCACAGGTCCTACAAAAATTCGGGTCACTGTTTCAACCTGGTGTCGGAACGTTCAAGGGCACTAAAATATTGATACGCATCACTCCGGACGCCAGACCAGTGCACCACAAATCCAGAGTGGTGCCGTATGTGATGCGTGAAAAAATTGAATTTGAACTGGACAGGCTGCTCAGAGAGAGCATAATTTCAGCCGTTGAATTCAACGATTGGGCAAGTCCCATCATTCCCGTCCTCATAGCAGATGGCTCGGTGAGGATTTGTGGCGACTACAAAGCCACCATCAACCAAGTATCGCATCCGAGAGCGGAGGAACTTTTTGCCACGCTGGCAGGTAGCAAGATGTTCACGAAGTTGGACCTCACTTCGGCCTACATGACTCAGGAACTGGCTGAAGAATCCAAGCTTCTGACCACCATCACGACGCACAAGGAGTTATTTGTCGACAACAGGTGTCCGTTTGGCATTCGTTCGGCAGCAGCCATCTTTCAGATAAACATGGAAAGCTTGCTCAAATCCATTCCTGGAACAGTCGTATTCCAAGACGACATTCTCATAACGGGTCGAGACACTGAAGGACACCTCCACCACCTGGAGGAGGTGCTACGCCGATTGGATCGGGTAGGCTTACGGCTGAAAAAGGCCAAGTGTGTGTTTTTGGCCCCAGAGGTCGAGTTTTTGGCAGGAGGGTTGCCGCAGACGGATTCCGGCCCACTGAATCAAAAACAGAGGCGATCCGCCGGGCACGCAAGCCCGTCAATATGTCGGAGTTGCAATCATTTCTGGGACTTTTGAACTATTTTGGGAACTTTTTGCCGAACTTAAGCACATTGCTGGAGCCGTTACACATGCTCCTGCGTAAAGGTTGTGAATGGTTTTGGGGGGTCTGTCAAGAACGGGCTTTCAATAAGGCTAAGAACCTGCTGTTGACTTTATGAGCCTTGTAAAAAACTGATTTTAACATGTGATGCGTCATCCTACGGGGTTGGGTGTGTGTTGAAGCAGGGTAACGATGATGGCCGACTCCAATCGGTGGCTTACGCCTCCAGGTCGCTCTCCCAGGCAGAGCGTGGATACGGCATGGTCGAGAAGGAAGCACTCGCGTGTGTTTATGGTGTGAAAAAGATTCACCAGTACCTTTTTGGTAGACGGTTCAAGCTAGAGACGGACCACAAGCCATTAACATCGCTGTATGCGAGCTGACGCAAGGCTGTCAACTCCAATGCGTCAGCTCGCATACAGCGCTGGGCCCTCACGCTGGCTGCATATGACTACACATTATTACACTGGCCAGGCACCGAAAATTGCACTGACGCACTCAGCAGGCTCCCACTGGCCACCACCGAGGGGGCGTCGGAGCAGAGCACCGAGATGGTCATGGCCGTTGAGGCTTTTGACACTGCGGGCTCCCCCATCACAGCCCGCCAGATCAAACTCTGGACCAATGATAAAGAAATGTGTCCTGACTGGGGATTGGGCGCCCGCACACAGGGCGCACCCCGAGGAAGTCAGACCGTTTCACAGACGGATAGATGAACTCTCCATCCAAGCCGACTGCCTGCTATGGGGCAGCCGGGTAGTCATGCCCCAGAAAGGAAGGGAAGCGTTCATCAGGGAACTCTACAGCGAGCACCCTGGCATCGTGTTAATGAAGACCATTGCCCGGTCACATGTATGGTGGCCGAGGATTGGCTCAGACCTGGAACACTGGGTTTGCAGGTGCATGACGTGTGCCCAGCTGGGCAATGCCCCCAGGGAGGCCCCACTCAGCCCGTGGCCCTGGCCCACCAGACCATGGTCACGTATTCACATAGACTATGTGGGCCCTTTCATCGGGAAAATGTTCCTGATCGTTGTCGATGCATACTCGAAGTGGATCGAGTGCATCATATTGAACTCGTGCACGACATCCGTCACCATGGAGAGTCTGCGTACGGTTTTCATGATCAATGGCTTGCCGGACATCCTGGTCAGCGACAATGGCCCGTGTTTCACCAGTCATGAATGCCAGGAGTTTATGTCGGGCAATGGTATCAAGTACGTCCGGACAGTGCCGTTCAAGCCGGCTTCCAATGGCCAGGCGGAACGGGCGGTCCAAGTCATAAAACAGGGCATGCTACGCATCCAAGGACCCTCCCTTCAGTACTGCCTATTGCACCTCCTGCTGGCCTACAGGTCCCGCCCGCACTCGCTCACGGGAGTCCCGCCAGTGGAACTCCTCATGAAACGCACGCTCAAGACGCGGCTGTCCCTCATTCACCCAGACCTGGCAGACATTGTTGAGGGCAAGTGCCAGTCCCAAACCGAGCTCCATGATCGAAACTCAAGGGGGAGGTGTATAGAAATAGATGACCCGGTATTTGTTCTTAACCATGCTTTGGGACCCAAATGTCTTGAGGGCACCGTAATTGGCAAAGAAGGAAATAGAGTCATGGTGGTCCGACTAAACAATGGACATATATGCCGCAAACACTTGGACCAAGTAAAGGAAAGGTTCAGCATATACATGGAGGAACCGGAAGAAGAGCATGAGATGGTACCCACACCACTGCCAGCAGACGAGCAACAAAGACAGCCCTCAGCATGCACAGTCCCTGCGGCCAGCCCGGACAGGCCGGAATCACCTCAAGTGACAGAGATGCATGCCGAGGCTCAGCCACCAGAGCCACAACTGCAGCGCTCCACGAGAGAGCGTCGACCCCCTGACAGACTTAACCTCTGAAACAAAAAGACTTAAGGGGGGAGGTGATGTCATGTATTTAACCATCTTACAATGACATAGTCATGTAACTGTAACTCATGTACACTGTACCTGTACCATAGAAATGCACACCCTGACCACAGGGGGTGAACTTGTGGGAGACACTCCTCACCTAGGTTTCCAGGTATAAAAGGGGAAGTCCCACCCAGGGTCAGCACTCCTTGGTCCTGGCAATAAAGGTAAAGGTCACAGAGTGACCGTGTCTGATATATCCATGCCTCGTGTGAGATTGTAGTAAGGTACAGGGACACTACACACTGTATTTACCTTTTAATAGTTTTATTAATTACTTTGGTTCAATTCTACCTGCTGAGTGCTGCTCAGAGGTTTTCACAGACTTTTGTACAACTTTCAGGTCTGACTCTAGTGGAGGCCTGTGGGCTGCAGGGTTCACCCTGAGGATAGGAGGAGTATTGGGAGGGCAACATGTGGTACATCTGGTCAGAAGCAGGGTGGCACGCAGGAGAAGGCGTCGCCATCAGCACCGTGCAGAGAGACAGCGGGCAAGGGAGGCAGCAGCCATGATTTGTTCATTCTGCGCTCATTGTGCCACCAGGTGCATCATCGAACAGGGCATAGGTATCCTTAAGCAGAGGTTCCGGTGCCTGGACCAATCTGGTGGCACCTTGCAGTACTCTCCTCAATGGGTCGCCATCATCGTCGTGGTTTGCTGCATGCTGCACAACCTGGCCATCATGAGGGGACAGCTGCTGGAGGTCAAGCCAGCAGTACCAGCTGAGGAGAAGGAGGTATAGGAGGAGCGCAGGAGGAGGAGGAGGCGGTGCAGGAGGAGGAGGTGCAAGAGGAGGAGGAGGAGGCGGAGGAGGCGCAGGAGGACGAGGCGCAGGAGGAGGAGGCTCCCTGTTGCCCCAGAGCTAGGAGGCGTCGACCCATCGCCACCCTGGAAGGGCCGGGTGCAGACTGGCCAGCACCCTCGGCTGCTTCATGGGGCGCTACTGAATTTTCACTTCGGGGTGAAAACGGGTCACTGCGCATGGTGACGATGTCATCATCGGCGGCGCAGCAGCCCGGGGTGCTACCGGTAGGAGTGGGGTGCTACTGGTTCGCACCAGCGTTTAACTCCTGCGGAATTTCACGGGTGTTGGTAGCGGCGCTGCGCCCAGGCGACAATCGTTTGCACCCCGTTAGCGCCCCCGTTTTCTCAACCTGTCCTGTCGCCTTCAACGATTTGTGCACATATACCCCCAGGTCTCTCTGTTCATGCACCTGCTTGAGGATTGTATCCTTCAGTTTATATTGCCTCTCCTTGTTCTTCCTACCAAAATGTATCATTTAGCACTTTACTGCATTAAATTTCATCTGCCATGTGTCCGCTCATTCCACCAACCACTCCATTCCACTTAAAGTCTATTACTATCCTCCTCACTGTTCACTATATTTCCAAGTTTTGTGTCATCTGCAAATTTTGGAATTGTGCCCTGTACACCCACATCCAAGACATTAATATATATCAAGAAAAACAGTAGTCCTCGTACCGATCCCTGGGGAACACCACTCTGTACCTTCCTCCAGTCCGAAAAACAACCGTTCACCACTACTCTCTGTTTCCTGTCACTTAGCCAATTTTGTATCCATGCTGCCACTGCCTTTAACAAATACGTGGTGGCTTTCGTTAATTGATCCACAGAGTTTAGTTAAAAAAAAGGTTATTTAGCTTTGTACACAAAGGAAAATATATCCGAATGTACGTGTTTGGAGAGATACAATTGTGCACGATTTCAATAAATTTCAGAAACCCAAGAACATACTTCAAACATTTTGCACCTTGGTACCAAAGTGTATCCTCTTTGCCAAGTAAATCAGAAAGCTGCTGAAAATAGGGACCTTTACTTCTGAAATGTATATAACAGCTCCCTGGCAAGAGAGGGGAGAATGTAGCTGCCATCTGTCTTTAGATGTCTGACAGACAGAGGGCTACGGATCATTTTTATTGCACGTGATAAAACCTGATCTTTGAGCAACCCTCTTTTTCTGCTGAAGGAAAGGAGAAAAGTTACACATCTGATGAATCAACCCATCATAGTTCAGCAGCAAACTACTTTTTGTCAAAGTCACTTGCAAATAACACGCCAAGCATGCTGCTAGTCTGGCCTTACATCCCCAATCCTCTCTCTGTCTCACCCCTACACCTCATGATTAAACTGCTAAGCAGAAAAAGGTCAATGGCTGGTAATCAAAATGCAACTTCAACATAACGAGAGCAAGCATAATGGTGGCAGATTACAAGCAAAGTAAGAAGCACATTCACTATCATTCTGATACTTAAGACTTCTGCCTCTTAAAAGCTTTCATTGAAGTTAATTTTTATTTGTTCATGGGTTGTGGGCATCGCTGGCAAGGCCAGCTTTCGTTGCCCATCCCTAATTGAGAAGGTGGTGGTGATTCGCCTACGTGAACATCTATAGTCCCTGTGGTGAAGGTACTCCCACAGTGCTGTTTGGTATGCCGATCCAGGCCAACTTGAACAAACTATCACCAAACCATCTCAAACCTAGAGGGCCATTTTGGATCATCGCCGAAACCATTCAGCAATCTCTCCTCAGCCTTCATGATTGTTGGTGAAAATGCTTGGAAGAACTGTGACACATGGAATGAATTCCTTACAGAGGACCCCGTAATACAACCTGAAGGATTAAACCTTCCTCGCAAATAATGGACAACCATCAGTCGCCTCAGAACGGGTCATGGTAGAAGCTGTCACCTTCTCCAGAGGTGGTAGAACGGCCTCTCATCAGTGTGCATAAGCTGGTGTCCCTTCAGCTCCCCAGAGCTTTTAAAGCTATTCCCACAGTCAGAACACTGAAATGGTTTCTCGCCAGTGTGAACTCGCTGGTGTATCTGCAGGCAGGATTAATAAACAAATCCCTTCCCACACACGGAGCAGGTGAACAGCCTCTGACTGTGGCCAGAGCTTTAAAAGCTCTGGGAATCTGAAGGGACACCTGCGAGCTCACAGTGATGAGAGACTTTTTAAATGTTCTAATTGTGGGAAGAGTTTTTAAAGCTCCCGGGAGCTGAGGCAACACCAGCAAGTTAACATTGCGGAGAGGCCGTTCACCTGCTCCGTGTGTGGGAAGGGATGAACTGCGTCGTCCACCCTGCTGTTTTTTTTTTTTTTGAAATTCGTAGCCAATCGTTCCAATTCTTTGTCAAATCACAAACGCCAGAGGTCACCTTGGGCCCATTCAAGGATCACTCTGCGCCAATGCTCTTAGCCAAAAGACCTAGAGCCACTGCACCGTTCCTGGAAGTACTGCAATACCAGGTTCGTGCCATGGAGGTGGATGGGTCAGGTCCCCCACACACCTCCGTGGAGGTGGATGGGTCAAGCCACCCCACCCACCTCCTATTTCCAAAAAAGCAAGCATATACCTTCCTGATCCAGGGAGAACCACCTTGGGGTTATGGTGGTTACTCCCTTGTCAGGTCAGTTACGCATGATCTTAGCCAAAAGGGTCGTCCACCCTGCTGTTACACTAGCGATAGTCACCAACGGCAGGTTGGGGCCATGAAAGGAGTGGTGAGCGGCAGCCACGGGCAGCGTGACGGTGTACCACTGCAAGGTACAACGCGAGCTGGTACAGGAGGGCAACGGCAGCGAAGAGTGACGTCAGCAAGGTCCAGGTGGGTGATTGGAGCGTGGGCAGGTGCAGCAGGAGCGGCGAGATCGGGGCAAAGGAGCTGTGAGAGACTGTGGAGGGATGTGATCGGGGCCCAGGGGAGGCGTGAGTTCGGGGCCAGGGGCTCAGGGGCAGCACGGGCCACCCACACTGTGATATGTGTGCGCACTGGGTCCTTGCAGCACAGCAGGTCTCCAGTTGTCTTGGGTAATCCTTGCCACTGGACCAAGATCTAGCTCTGTCAAGCCCGTGTGATGGGTGGTGTGCAATTGCCACCACATGTTAAAGAAATCCACGCATAGGTATCTTCCACCTTTGAAGATGTAGTTCGGGTTCTTCCTTTTTTTTGGCGTGGAAGCAAGTCATCCTCGTTTCGAGGGACCGCCTATGATGATGAAGATGATGATGAGGTGGTAGAGTAAAGCTTCTCCATCATGTGACTGTCGATCTCCTAATCAGACCCTGGAGCACATCATTGAGCTCTGCTCTCAGAGGAAATTAGCAGGCAGCCTACAAGCTATCTACACTGTTACACCGGAAGCTTTGGTTTGGATATCTGATTAGATATTGATATTTGATTTGCTTTGCTGCTACCATACGAAAGAAGAACTGTTGTTAGCGAGAGAGTTCCAGGATTTTGACCCAGCAACGATGAAGGAGCGGCGATATAATTCCAAGTCAGTATGGTATGTGAATTAGAGGGGAACTTGGAGGTGGTGGTGTTTCCATGCACCTGCTGCCCTTGTCCTTCTGGGTGGTAAAGGTCGTGGGTTTGGGAGGTGCTGTCAAAGCTATAGTTATATTTATAAATATATCCAGTCTAAAATTTGGCAAGATGTCGGCCGTGGCTCGGTAAGAACATAAGAACATAAGAATTAGGAACAGGAGTAGGCCATCTAGCCCCTCGAGCCTGCTCCACCATTCAACAAGATCATGGCTGATCTGCCCGTGGACTCAGTTCCACTTACCCGCCCGCTCCCCGTAACCCTTAATTCCCTTGTTGGTTAAAAATCTATCTATCTGTGATTTGAATACATTCAATGAGCTAGCCTCAACTGTTTCCTTGGGCAGAGAATTCCACAGATTCACAACCCTTTGGGAGAAGAAATTCCTTCTCAACTCGGTTTTAAATTGGCTCCCCTGTATTTTGAGGCTGTGCCCCCTAGTTCTAGTCTCCCTGACCAGTGAAAACAACCTCTCTGCCTCTATCTTGTCTATCCCTTTCATTATTTTAAATGTTTCTATAAGATCACCCCTCATCCTTCTGAACTCCAACGAGTAAAGACCCAGTCTACTCAATCTATCATCATAAGGTAACCCCCTCATCTCCGGAATCAGCCTAGTGAATCATCTCTGTACCCCCTCCAAAGCTAGTATATCCTTCCTTAAGTAAGGTGACCAAAACTGCACGCAGTACTCCAGGTACGGCCTCACCAATACCCTATACAGTTGCAGCAGGACCTCCCTGCTTTTGTACTCCTTGAGTCTCGCCTGAGTCCAAAGGTTGTGCATTCAAGTCCCACTCCAAAGACTCTGGGCTGGCACTCTAATGCAGTACTGAGGGAGTGCTGCATTGTTAGGGGTGCTGTTTTTTGGATGAGACATTCATAGAATCATAGAATCGTAGAAATTTACAGCACGGAAGGAGGCCATTTCGGCCAATTGCGTCCGCGCCGGCCGACCAAGAGCTATCCAGCCTAATCCACTTTCCAGCTCTTGGTCAGCAGCCCTGTAGGTTATGGAACATTAAGTGCATATCCAAGTATTTGTTAAATGTGGTGAGGGTTTCTGCCTCTACCACCCTTTTAGGCAGTGAGTTCCAGACCCTCACCATCCTCTGGGTGAAGAAAATTCCCCTCAAATCCCCTCTAAACCTGCTATGAATTCGTATAATTCTATGCCCCCTGGTTGTTGACCCCTCTGCTAAGGGAAGTAGGTACATCCTATCTACTCAATCTCGGTCCTTCATAATTTTATACACCTCAATAAGGATTCCCCTCAGCCTCCTCTGTTCCAAAGAAAACAAACCCAGCCTGTCCAATCTTTATCATAGCTAAAATTCTCCAGTCCAGGCAACATCACTGTAAATCTCCTCAGTGCCCTCTCTAGTGCAATCACATATTTCCTGTAATGTAGTGACCAGAACTGCATACAGTACTCTAGCTGTGGCCTAATTAATGTTTTATACAGTTCAAGCATAACCTCCCTGCTCTTGTATTCTTTGCCTCGTCTTACAAAGGCAAGTATTCCATATGCCTTCTTAACCACCTTATCTACCTGGCCTGCTACCTTCAGGGATCTGTGGACATGCACTTCAAGGTCCCTTTGTTCCTCTACACTTCTCAGTGTCCTACCATGTAATGTGTATTCCCTTGCCTTGTTAGCCCTCCCCAAATGCATTACCTCGCACTTTTCCGGATTGAATTCCATTTGCCACTGTTCTGCCCAACTGACCAGTTCATTGATATCTTCCTGAGTCTACAGCTTTCTTCTTCATTATCAACCACACAGCCAAATTTTGTATCATCTGCAAACTTCTTAATCATACCCCCTACATTCTAGTCTAAATCATTGATATATACCACAAAAATCAAGGGACCTTAGAACTGAGCCCTGCGGAACCCCACTGGAAACAGACTTCCAATCACAAAAACACCCATCAACCATTACCCTTTGCTTCCTGCCTCTGAGCCAATTTTGGATCCAATGTGCCAATTTGCCTTGGATTCCATGGGCTTTTACTTTCGTGACCAGTCTGCCATGTGGGACCTTATCAAATGCCTTGCTAAAATCCATATACACTACAGCATACGCACTGCTCTCAATGACCCTCCTGGTTAGCTCCTCAAAAAATTCAATCAAGTTAGCCAGACATGACTTTCCCTTCACAAATCCATGCTGACTGTCCTTGATTAATCTGTGTCTTTCTAAATGAAGATTAATCCTGTCTCTCAGAATTTTTCCAATAATTTTCCCACCACCGAGGTTTGGCTGACTGGCCTGTAATTACTTGGTCTATCCCTTTCTCCCTCTTTAAACAAAGGTACAACGTAGCAGTCCTCCAGTCCTCTGGCACCACATCTGTAGCTAGAGAGGACTGGAAAATGATGGTCAGAGCTTCTGTAATTTCTTCTTTTAATAGCCTGGGATACATTAAAGGATATGTTAAGCTGAGGCCCTGTCTGCCCTCTCAGGTGGATGTAAAAGATCCCATGGCACTATTTGAAGGAGAGCAGAGGAATTATCACCATTGTCCTGGCCAACATTTATCCCTCGACATTAATTTTCGGTTGAATTCCCCACAGCGTCTCACCCACCATCCCCCACCTCCCTGCAGGTGTGGGTTCATATTTCTTTTCAGAAATAAAGGAGACTTTTCACCTTTGTAATACATTTCCTTCGTGAAATGTGATAAAAACACATTTTTCATTACATATGGAATGAAACTTAGACCTAGTTTCCTAAAAACTGTCTCATGGTTGCAATTTATTATATAGGTAACGATCATAATGTTTGCTCTGACTTTGCTATTCAACCCATTTGTTTTTTTAAAGTACATACATTTTTGACCGCAATAAGTCATGATTAGGCTATGTGGCTCCGCAATGCATAACACCATAATAAGTATACGTGTAACATGGGTTTATTTTATATGTATCTGAGGGAGCTTCTTGGCTCTCTATAGGATTGATTTTTTTAACCATGAATAGTGCTCATCGAAACTAGAAGTGACAGTGATTAATCTTCTGGGCTGAACTGTAGCGTTATTACAAAAGAAAAACACTTGTGGAACGAAGAGAAGCAGAATGTGGAGGAGCACAAATTAATATAACCCGCTCCCCAGTGGACCCAATCTTGCATGTGAATAAAATGTCTCTTGTATTAAAGATACAAAACAGACTCGGAATATTTTGCATTCCCGATAAAACCTGACATATGCAATTTCAAAATACGACTAAACCTGGCAGTTTCAATCAAATTATAATGATTAAAATTACAATTTTTAAGAGACATAACTGACTATAAAAAATGTAAAAGATCCATAGAGGGCCCTTTGCCTTAATGTTTAGACATCCCTAGAATATTATCTACTTTCTGTTTTCTTCCTCAAGTTGTCCGTGCCTAAATAGTTCTGCTGCCATTACAAGCAGAGATTCCTAGCCAACTGCACGATTGGAGAGCTTGTCACAATTGAGCACAAACATGCCCGACTTGATGCACATGCACTCGCAGGGGTCGCTGGATGGCGATCAAGGATAGCACTGCTGGTATTTTCCTCCCGGGCCCGGAACACTGCGGCCAATTACAACACCAAATTTGGTGCATCTCAATTGAGGCCACCTAACTCAACAAGACCTGGGGCTTTCTGTTTGTGTAGATTAAAGAAAAAATGAAAGACTTGCATTTATATAGCGCCTTTCATGACCACCAGACATCATCTCAAAGTGCTTTACAGCCAATGAAGTACTTTGGGAGTGTCATCACAGTTGTGGGAAGCACAGCAGCCAACTTGCGCACAGCAAGTTCCCACACGCAGCCACGTGATAATCACCAGATAATCTGCTTTTGTTATGTTGATTGAGGGATAAATATTGGCAAGGACACCAGGGATAACACCTCTGCTCTTCTTCAAAATAGTTCCATGGGATCTTTTACGCCCAACTGAGAGAGCAGACAGGGCATCGGTTTAACACTTCATCCAAAAGATGGCACCTCCAACAGTGCAGCACTCCGTCAGCAATAGAGTGCCAGCCTAGATTTTTTTTTGCGCTCATGTCCTTGGAGTGGGAATTGAACCCACAACCTTCTGATTCAGAAGCAAGTGTGCTACCTACTGAGTCACAGCTGACACTATAGTGCTACACCGAGAGATGCCTTTGCCCATGAGTCCACACATTTTTGGTAAAGATTTTACGACGTTTCAATTGGATATTTTATTGCAGTAAACCTTCAGATTATGCCCCACTGTCTATATATTGTTTGTTTTTGGAAAGGTGCGCTATAAATATATCAAGTCACTGGAGTTTTAACATGTCACAAAAAATACAATTTTGGGAAGAAAAAATTAGGTGGTAATATAATAAACTTTGTAACTGCTGCACCAATGAAACTAATAAACCAAAGATTTTTTTCAACATGCCCATACAAGAATCCTACACACTGCTCCACCATTGAGTAAACCCTCAATGCGCGTTGCCTTGCTGAAAGGTATGCTGCCCTGTTACTATACAAATCATCATATATTGTGTTATATAGTCACACACACCCCTTACTCGTGCACTCTGACTGCCAAATTTGAATTTTCTTTTTGAATTTTCTTTCTCTTCTCTGGAGTTAGATCCTTGCTTATAGAATCAGAGAATCATAAGGCACAGAAGGAGGCCATTCAGCCCATTGTATCTGAGCCCTTCATAGCCGGAATCCAGGCTCCTCTTCATTCTAAGATTCAGTAAAGTTCTGACTTTAAAAGCTTCCCAGTACAATTTTGCTACGCACCATTTTCTCAGGGAGTATGATGCGCGAATTGGAGATTGGGCAAATAAATTGAAATGTGAATTTTGATTGGCTGAAAAAAATTAGTTTAGCAAATCGAAAAGCATGTTTGACCTCATAACATTATCGAAATGACTGGTCAAAACTTGACACAAGATTTACGATCCAAAAATGGAACCAGCACTATGGGATGGGAAAGTCAGTGCAGCACAGGTCACATATTTCAATAAACCAGTGACAAGTTACGTTCAAATATAGAAGGCCATTCGACCTTTTGAATACACCCTTACAGAATGACCTTTCAGTTCCCCCATTCATTTAGATCATCATCATAGGCAGTCCCTCGGAATCGAGGAAGACTTGCTTCCACTCTTAAAATGAGTCCTTTGGTGGCTGAACAGTCCAATACGAGAACCACAGTCCCTGTCACAGGTGGGACAGATAGTCGTTGAGGGAAGGGGTGGGTGGGACTGGTTTGCTGCATGCTCCTTCCGCTGCCTGCGCTTGATTTCTGCATGCTCTCGGCGTTGAGACTCGAGGTGCTCAGCACCCTCCCGGATGCACTTCCTCTACTTAGAGCAGTCTTTGGCCAGGGACTCCCAAGTGTCAGTGGGGATGTTGCACTTTTTCAAGTAGGCTTTGAGGGTGTCTCTGTAACGTTTCCTCTGCCAAACTTTGGCTCGTTTGCCATGAAAGAGTTCCGAGCCATTTAAATGTTGCTTCAGTGATTCCAGGGTTTCCATCTGTGCCACCCTGCACTGCAATTCATTCCAAGTGGTGCTCACCCTCTGTGTAAAGAAGAACCTCCTGACATCCATCCTAAAGTTACCTTTTACTCGTTTGAGCCTGTGCCCCCTTGTTTTGTTCCCGCAGTTTTGCATTGAGTTTCAGAGTCATTGATGTAAATTAGACACAATTATTGGGCTAGAATTTCAACGACTTTGCGACTGGGTTTTCACTGTGATTTGACCCTCTGTGGCAGAAACCTGGTTGACGGGATCTTCGGTGTACCTTTTTGCAGTGGTGCTTCCACGTTCCGCGGGGAGAGAAGCACCAACGTGCAACACCGGAAATAGTGTGTGCGATCAATTTTTGGCTCTCTGGGCACCCGTATTCTGTTTGAAGAATATCGACTGGGTAAAACCTGTGGTGCAGCCCTGCCAGCAGCGGTAAGTATGAAGAACTGCAAAAAAGGTAAGTTAAAGTTTTTATTTTTTAATTCTTTTTCAGCGATTTAGTAGGTAAGGGTTTTGTGAATGTTTTGTAAATGTTTTTTTTTTGCAATGTTTTTTGTTGTTTTTCCCCCCTCCAAAGGCCTCTCTCGCAGCGCTATCGGCCCCAGAGTAAAGTTGCCAAAATTCACGGTCTGCGTCGTAAATTCTTGTGCAATGCCGATTTTTACCGATGCGCAAATTAAAGGCCGAAAAGTGGGCCTAAAAACGGTAGCGAAGTGAAAACGGTAATTTTGGCATAAAACTACCGTTTTCATTGAAAACCAAAATTCTAGCCCAATAGGTAAAATTAGCAGTTAGTTTTCGGATGAGACATTAATCCGAGGCCCCGTCTCCTCTCTCAAGTGGACGTAAAAGATCCCATGGCACTATTTTGAAGAGCAGGGGAGTTATCCCCGGTGTCCTGGCCAATATTTATCCCTCAATCAACATAACAAAAACAGATTATCTGGTCATTATCACATTGCTGTGTGTGGGAGCTTGCTGTGTTGGCTGCCGCGTTTCTTACATTACAACAGTGGCTACACTCCAAAAAGTACTTCATTTGCTTTAAAGCGCTTTGAGACGTCTGGTGGCCATGAAAGGCACAATATAAGTGCAAGTCTTTCTTTCTTTCTATCTAAGCTCAATAACCATAGCCTTGATTAATTCCTCAATAACTTCCTTAAAATTTCAAGGGCTTTTGAGGCACCTGTTTGTCTCAGCAGAGCTTGGCTGTGATTATCAGGAGAAAAATAACTGTAAATGAACACTGCTGGAAATTGTTACAAAGAAGTAGACATTAAACGATATCACAGTTAAGTTTTCTGTTGCCATTGTTGGTCTTCACAGCACTGTGGAAGATTCTAGTTCACTGTCCTATTTCATTAGGGTACTGCTTGTCTTTTAGATAGGGAATTGTGTTGGTAGCAGAAAGAACATCTGTTCTAATGACCTTTGTCAACAGATAAGGAATAGAGCCGGGTCAAATATGATTTCCCAATATATGTATATACTGCAGCAAGATGGTAGGTATCCTTGTATCCTGACGCTGTTTTAATCATCCAAAGAATTCACATATCCAGTGCAATGAACCTCCAGATATATCACAGGAGTCAGGCTTCACAATAAATCCAAAATGCCATACTATATTGGGTGATTTGTAAATGTCAAGTTACTGTTCTGATTTTGCGATGAGGATCAAGGGAATTGCTCCATTTTTCGACCATGAGAATAAATTCATCACCAGTTGACCGCATGATATGTCCTCTTTCCTCTGGAAAGAAAAACGGGTCATATCCTAAAGGAGTTGTAAAACTATACTTGAAATAGATACTCCCTTTCAAACTAGATCTTTCTGTATTGGTGCAATGAGCTGTGAATAATCATCCAAAAGATTCTAATGAAATATGTCCATAAAGTTAAATAGTAGAAACGACAGAAACCTAATCAATACGTCAGGGAATACTAACTGCTGCCCGAGTGGAAAGACACTAAATAAACCGTGAAGCAATACCAAATAGCAGGGGCAACAGCAGTCCTCCAGAGATCAGAGATGCACCTTTGCAAATGGAGCTGGAAAATACTGAAGACAAATGAATGTTAAGTAAAGTTTGGATGTACCAAATTCAATTCTATTACAGAATACTATGACTATAAAAAGCAAGGATGTTACCACTGATCACAGAACATTTATTTTCCAGCTGAGATTTTGGCAGATTGGCGGAAGAACCAAAGGCGACATGAGGAAAAACATTTTTAAGCAGGGAGTGGTTCGGATCTGGAATGCACTGCTGAAAGGGTGGTGGAGGCAGACTCAAGTGTGGCTTTCTAAAGGGAGTTGGATCAGTACCTGTAGAAAAAAAAGGTTTGCAGGGCTATGGGGAAAAAGAGGGGAGTCGGACATGCTGAAGTGTTCCAACAGAGAGATGGCGCAGGCTTGAAGGGCAGAATGGCCACCTTCTGTGCTGCAACCATTCTATGATTCTATGATATTAGAGCTGTGCTTGCTAATGTTAAAGGAACGAAAGACCAAAGAGAAATCTGCCAGAGTAATCTAGCTTCTACTAGTGTGGAAACTGAAGATAGGAAAAGCATGGAATTTCAAATGCTAAAATAGTAGAGGAGTTGGGTGAATAATATTGTATAGGCTCTTCTGCACTTAAGCCACTGAACTCAGTATCCACTCCCGCCAAGACACATTGTTCATGCCTATTGCGGGATTATGGACTTTCTAAATACCAGTTTTGAGGAAACTAAAAAAAAGAAACCCCGGATTGTTCAAAAACAGAATTTGGTTCATAGTAATAACAACAAAGGATAGAAGACAGAATTGTTAACCTAACTGTTAAGAAGGCTAACTGAGGCCATGTACATGTGCGGAGATGAGGAACGAGAGTTAATGAAGACAGCTGCCGAGTTAAACCCTGAGAGAGTGAGGAAACATTAGAAAACTGCTTTAGCATCAGAGAGAGAGGGAGGGAGGATGGAAGGTTATTGAGAAGTTCGGTTTGCCAGCAGCCAAGGTATAAAGAAGGAATGTTTAACCCTGTAAAAGAAGAAGAGAAAAGGCTGCCGTTAGCGAGGAGGGAATCTACTGTCAAAGAAGAAAGACGATGTCAGGACAGGAGTGCTCCCCTCAGACAAGGGTGTGATCTCCTTTTACATAGAAACATAGAAAATAGGTGCAGGAGTAGGCCATTCGGCCCTTCGAGCCTGCACCATCATTCAATAAGATCATGGCTGATCATTAACCTCAGTACCCCTTTCCTGCTTTCTCTCCATACCCCTTGATCCCTTTAGCCGTAAGGGCCATATCTAACTCCCTCTTGAATATATCCAATGAACTGGCATTAACAACTCTCTGTGGTAGAAAATTCCACAAGTTAACAACCCTCGGAGTGAAGAAGTTTCTCCTCATCTCAGTCCTAAATGGCTTACCCTTTATCCTTAGACTGTATCCCCTGGTTCTGGACTTCCCCAACATCAGGAACATTCTTCCTGCATCTAACCTGTCCAGACCCGTCAGAATTTTATATGTTTCTATGAGATCCCCTCTCATTCTTCTAAATTCCAGTGAATAAAGGCCCAGTCAATCCATTATCTCCTCATATGTCAGTCCAGCCATCCCGGGAGTCAGTCTAGTGTACCTTCGCTGCACTCCCTCAATCGCAAGAACGTCCTTCCTCAGATTAGGAGACCAAAACTGAACACAATATTCCAGGTGAGGCCTCATCAAGGCCCTGTATAACTGCAGTAAGATCCCCCTAGACCAATGCTCAAAACTCCTAGCTATGAAGGCCAACATATCATTTGCCTTCATCATTTTCCAACATTCCATTGACTCTGAATCAGTTCCTATCGAGTGGAGGGTAGCCAATGTAACCCCACTTTTTAAAGAGGGAGGGAGAGAGAAAACAGGGAATTATAGACCGGTCAGCCTGACATCGGTAGTGGGTAAAATGATGGAATCAATTATTAAGGATGTCATAGCAGCGCATTTGGAAAGAGGTGACATGATAGGTCCAAGTCAGCATGGATTTGTGAAAGGGAAATCATGCTTGACAAATCTTCTGGAATTTTTTGAGGATGTTTCCAGTAAAGTGGACAAAGGAGAACCAGTTGATGTGGTATATTTGGACTTTCAGAAGGCTTTCGACAAGGTCCCACACAAAAGATTAATGTGCAAAGTTAAAGCACATGGGATTGGGGGTAGTGTGCTGACGTGGATTGAGAACTGGTTGTCAGACAGGAAGCAAAGAGTAGGAGTAAATCGGTACTTTTAAGAATGGCAGGCAGTGACTAGTGGGGTACCGCAAGGTTCTGTGCTGGGGCCCCAGCTGTTTACATTGTACATTAATGATTTAGACGAGGGGATTAAATGTAGTATCTCCAAATTTGCGGATGACACTAAGTTGGGTGGCAGTGTGAGCTGCGAGCAGAATGCTATGAGGCTGCAGAGTGACTTGGATAGGTTAGGTGAGTGGGCAAATGAATGGCAGATGAAGTATAATGTAGATAAATGTGAGGTTATCCACTTTGGTGGTAAAAACAGAGAGACAGACTATTATCTGAATGGTGACAGATTAGGAAAAGGGAAGGTGCAACGAGACCTGGGTGTCATGGTACATCAGTCATTGAAGGTTGGCATGCAGGTACAGCAGGCGGTTAAGAAAGCAAATGGCATGTTGGCCTTCATAGGGAGGGGATTTGAGTACAGGGGCAGGGAGGTGCTGCTACAGTTGTACAGGGCCTTGGTGAGGCCACACCTGGAGTATTGTGTACAGTTTTGGTCTCCTAACTTGAGGAAGGACATTCTTGCTATTGAGGGAGTGCAGTGAAGATTTACCAGACTGATTCCCGGGATGGTGGGACTGACCTATCAAGAAAGACTGGATCAACTGGGCTTGTATTCACTGGAGTTCAGAAGAATGAGAGGGGACCTCATAGAAACGTTTAAAATTCTGACAGGTTTAGACAGGTTAGATGCAGGAAGAATGTTCCCAATGTTGGGGAAGTCCAGAACCAGGGGTCACAGTCTAAGGATAAGGGGTAAGCCATTTCGGACCGAGATGAGGAGAAACTTCTTCACCCAGAGAGTGGTGAACCTGTGGAATTCTCTACCACAGAAAGTAGTTGAGGCCAATTCACTAAATATATTCAAAAGGGAGTTAGATGAAGTCCTTACTACTCGGGGGATCAAGGGGTATGGCGAGAAAGCAGGAAGGGGGTACTGAAGTTTCATGTTCAGCCATGAACTCATTGAATGGCGGTGCAGGCTAGAAGGGCTGAATGGCCTGCTCCTGCACCTATTTTCTATGTTTCTATGTTTCTATGTTTCATCGCCTGCTGTACCTGCATGCCAACTTTCAATGACTGATGTACCATGACACCCAGGTCTCATTGCACCTTCCATTTTCCTTATCTGCCACCATTCAGATAATATTCTGCCTTCGTGTTTTTGCCTCCAAAGTGGATAACCTCACATTTATCCACATTATACTGCATCTGCCATGCATTTGCCCACTCACCTAACCTGTCCAAGTCACCCTGCAGCCTCTTAGCGTCCTCCTCACAGCTCAAACCGCCACCCAGTTGAGTGTCATCTACCAAACTTGGAGATATTACACTCAATTCCTTCATTAAAATCATTAATAATTGTAAATAGCTGGGGTCCCAACACTGAGCCCTGCAGCACCCCATTAGTCACTGCCTGCCATTCTGAAAAGGACCCGTTTATCCCGACTCTCTGCTTCCTTGTCTGCCAACCAGTTCTCTATCCACGTCAGTACATTAACCCCAATACCATGTGCTTTAATTTTGCACACCAATCTCTTGTGTAGGACCTTGTCAAAAGCCTTTTGAAAGTCCAAATACACCACATCCACTGGTTCTCCCTTGTCCACTCTACTAGTTACATCCTCAAAAAATTCCGGAAGATTTGTCAAGCATGATTTCCCTTTCATAAATCCATGCTGACTTGGACCGATCCGGTCACTGCTTTCCAAATACTCTATATTATTGTTAACTGTTTATTGAACAATTGGTAGAAGTAATAAAGCATTGGTGACTTTACCAATATGTTGCCTGGTGTTTGTGACTGACCTTCTCCTTTGGATTTGAACCTAAAATCTAAAGATATTCGAGCAAAATTCTACACTATGCATGTTTTGATTGGTTGCTGTTGCAGTACCTCCTATCCTGGAACCCATGCTGACTGCCCAGCAAGAATAGTTACAATTCAGAAACCAGCCATTCAGCCTAACCAAAACATGTCAGTGTTTACCCTCCAGCTTCTGAATTGCATTAACCCCCTCCCCAGTTCTCATATTCCTTCCTCTCCTTTTCCTCCCATCACCTATCCAATCTAACGTTGAATGTTGACATTGTTTTTGTCTCAGCCACTTACCCTGGAAGTGAACTCACAGCCCCAAAACTCTCTGAGCTAGAAATTGCCCCTTGCCCTGATTGGGGGTGGTAACCTTCCGGGGCCGGAACTTCCTATGCCCCACCCGGAAGTCCCACACCCGCTCGGAATTGGGCCGTGCGCTCCTCAAAGGAAGCGGAGTGCTGTCCTTTGAGGTGCGCTCCCGGGCCAGTAGCATGGCGCCGGGCAGAGCAGGCCAGTGCTACGTGGACTGCGTAGCGCTGACAGTGCCCCTCCCCTTCCATTAAAGGGGAAGGTCACTGTGTATGATGCAGGCCCTTTGGTGGCTGCCACTGGGCAACCAGGGATGCGATCGACTGGGCCAGCAGCCTGCTACACAAAATGGCTGCCGGGCTGCACAACGCAAGGGCCGCCATTGTTGATAAATAAATATGGTGGCCCAAAATGCCTCCCTTTGGGTGGCGGATGTCCACCAGCTTTGTGACCCACGGGGCAATTTTCCTCATGGGGTGGTAAGGGATTGGCTTGGGGTGGTGAGGGGTCAGTGCACACGGTGATGATGTCATCGCTGGTTGTGCGCCTGCCCTGTGTGTTAATCGTGGGGTGTGGCCCATGATGGGACAGCAGCCCCCGCCCCCCCCAAACCTCTGGGACAATTTCCTGGCTGGTAGTTGATAAGCTCATAATAAAGGATGAAACTGAGTACTGTGAGCAATGAGTAAGTGTGACCGTAGCTCCTTTAATAAGACTCCAGATTGAAGGTACCGCGTGGGTGGCCTGCTTATATAAAGTGCTCCCAAGGGATGCTGGGATCCCTTGGGACTTCAACATGTAGGCCCTCTGGTGGTGGTATGATACAGGTTGCCAAGGGTTAAATACATAACATCACTCCCTCGTAAAGTCAATAGTACACTTATTTACAGGGTGAGACAATCTGGGGCTTTACGCTTCTTTGTCGATCGTCTCGGTACAAATGCGGGTGTGGGTGAGTTGGTTAGTTTTTCTCTGGGCTGCTGGGGATGATGACTTCTACTTCGTGGTCAACCATGATGTCAGTTGCCACTTGTGTGTGTGTTGGAGGGTCAAAGTTAGTGGTGTCTTCTTCGGGTTGTTCGTAGCTGTTGGTGAACCGCAATTTGATTTGGTCCAAATGTTTTCTGCACTTTAGTCCATTGCCAATTTGACCTGAAACACCCTACTCCCTTCTTTGGCTATGACCGTGCCAGTGAGCCATTTGGGACCATGTTCATAATTGAGTACAAACACTGGAACATTGACATCAATGTGACAAATTTGCACAGTCATAGTAGATACTTTGTTGATGCCACCTGCCCTCCACGTGATCATGAAGATCAGGGTGGACAAGATACAGCCTTGTTTTGAGCACCCTTTTCATGAGCTGCTCGGCTGGGGGAACCCCGGTGAGTGAGTGGGGTCTGGTGCGGTAGCTGAGCAGCACTCGGGACTGCAGGGACCTTCAGACACACGTTACAAGCTTTGCTTGATGGTCTGAACTGCCTGTTCTGACTGGCCATTGGATGCCGGCTTGAACGGGGCAGATGTGACGTGCTTGATCTCATTGCAGGTCATGAATTCCTTGAATCCAGCACTGGTGAAACACGGCCCATTGTCACTTACTAGGACATCAGGCCGGCCGTGTGTGGCAAACATGGCTCGTAGGCTTTCGATGGTGGCAGTGGACGTGCTTACAGACATTATAACACATTCAATCCATTTTGAATAAGCATCCACGACAATCAAGAACATTTTGCCTAGAAATGGGCCCGCATAGTCCACGTGGATCCTTGACCAAGGTTTGGAGGCCATAACCACAAACTT
The DNA here is from genome assembly GCF_044704955.1 of Pristiophorus japonicus. Classification (NCBI taxonomy): domain Eukaryota; kingdom Metazoa; phylum Chordata; class Chondrichthyes; family Pristiophoridae; genus Pristiophorus; species Pristiophorus japonicus. Next base: position 38,454,985 of record NC_091986.1, on the reverse strand, counting down.
AGCGGTGCCTCTCTGGGTGCATTGCTCAGTTGAGAGCAAATGTTGCACTGGCGCACGCATGACTCTAAATCTGAGTCGATGCCAGGCCACCACACATGGGATCTGGCTCTGGCTTTCATCATTACAATGCCTGGGTGTGTGCTGTGTAGGTCACTAATGAACGTTTCTCTGCCTTTCTTGAGCAAGACCACGTGACTATCCCACAACAGACAGTCCGCCTGCAAGGGCATTTCGTCTTTGCGCTGGTGGAATGGCTTAATCGCCTCCTGCATCTCCGCTGGGATGCTGGACCAGCTCCCATAGAAGACACAGTTTTTTACCAAGGACAGTAAAGGATCCTGGCGGGCCATAACGGGTGACTTTTCGTTTTTCGAATACATCCATTACTATGAGCAAATCTGCAGGCTGTACCATTTCCACCCCGGTGGTGGGCAATGGTAGCTGACTGAGAGCATCAGCACAGTTCTCTGTGCCCGGTCTGTGGCGGATTACACAGTTGTATGCCGACAGCATGAGCGTCCATCTTTGGATGCGGGCAGAGGCATTGGTGTTAATTCCTTTGCTCTCAGAGAATAGCGATAGGAGCGGCTTATGGTCAGTTTCAAGCTCAAACTTGAGGCCAAACAAGTACTGGTGCATTTTTTTTACCCCGTAAAGGCACGCCAGGGCAAAAGTTAGTTTTCAGGTGCAGCAGGTAATCAGGAAGGTGAATGGAATGTTGGCCTTTATTGCGAAAGGGATGGAGTACAAAAGCAGGGAAGTGATGATAGATTGAGCAGACTAGGTCTTTACTCGTTGGAGTTCAGAAGGATGAGGGGTGATCTTATAGAAACATTTAAAATAATGAAAGGGATAGACAAGGTAGAGGCAAAGAGGTTGTTTTCACTGGTCGGGGAGACTAGAACTAGGGGGCACAGCCTCAAAATACGGGGGAGCCAATTTAAAACCGAGTTGAGAAGGAATTTCTTCTCCCAGAGGGTTGTGAATCTGTGGAATTCTCTGCCCAAGGAAGCAGTTGAGGCTAGCTCATTGAATGTATTCAAATCACAGATAGATAGATTTTTAACCAATAAGGGAATTAAGGATTACGGGGAGCGGGTGGGTAAGTGGAGCTGAGTCCACGGCCAGATCAGCCATGATCTTGTTGAATGGCGGAGCAGGCTCGAGGGGCTAGATGGCCTACTCCTGTTCCTAATTCTTATGTTCTTATGTTCTTATGATTTCAATCATGGTGTAGGCCCTTTCAGCCTTGGACAGACTCCTGGACGCATTGGCGACCAGTTGTAAAACTCCCGATTCGTTAGCCTGTTGTAACACACACCCGGCCCCGTATGATGACGCATCGCAAGCTAGCACTAATCGTTTACATGGGTTATACAGAACAAGCAGTTTGTTTGAACACAACAGATTTCTGGCTTTCTCAAAGGCAGCATCTTGTGAATTCCCCCATACCCAGTTGTCTCCTTTGCGCAGTAGCACATGTAGGGGTTCTAGCAAGGTGCTTAACCCGGATCGTAAATTACCGAAATAGTTGAGGAGTCCAGGAACGACCGCAGCTCCATCAAGTTCAGTGGTCTCAACGCGTTCTTGATGGCCTCCATTTTGGCGTCGTTGGGTCTGATGCCATCTGCTGCAATTCTTCTTCCCAAGAACTCGACCTCCGGCGCCAGGAAAACACACTTTGAGCGTTTCAACCTGAGTCCCACGTGATCCAATTGACTAAGAACCTCTTCCAGATGCTTCAACTGCTCGATGGTGTCCCGGCCTGCAACTAATATGTCGTCCTGGAAAACCACGGTGCGAGGAACCGACTTTAGCAGGCTCTCCATGTTCCGTTGGAAGATTGCCGTGGCCAACCAAATCCCGAACGGGCATCTGTTATAGATGAACAGACCTTTGTGCGTGTTGATGCAGGTGAGGCCTTTCGAAGATTGCTCCAGCTCCTGCGTCATGTAGACTGAGGTCAGGTCCAACTTGGTGAATGTCTTCCTTCCAGCCAGGGTCGCAAATAGGTCGTCTGCCTTGGGTAGCAGGTACTGGTCCTGTAGCGAAAAACGGCTAATCGTTAGTTTATAGTCCCCAGAAATTCTGACCGTGCCGTCACCTTTAAGTACCGGGACAATCGGACTGGCCTGCTTGTTGAATTCCACCGGCGCGATGATGCCTTCTCACTGCAGCCTGTCCATTTTCTCTTGCATCATATATGGTACCGCCCGTGCCTTGTGGTGAATGGGTCGCGTACCAGGAACCAAATGGATCTGCACTTTAACCCCCGAGAAGCTTCCAATGCCTGGCTCGAACAACGATGGGAATCTGCTCAGAACCTGGGCACATGAGGCATCGTCGACGGACGAAAGCACTCGGATGTCATCCCAGTTCCATAGTGGGAATTTGTGCACTGCTCCATCATAGGAGACTTTGACTTCTGCACTGCCAATTACAGGGATCAGTTCCTTGGTGTACGTTCTTAGCTTGGTGTGAATGGGGTTGAGCTTGGGTCTGTGTGCCTTGTTGCACCACAGCCCGTCGAAGGCCTTTTTGCTCATTATGGACTGACTCGCACCCGTGTCTAGTTGCATGGATACTGGAATTCCATTCAGTTCAACTTTTAACATTATTGGTGGACATTTTGTGGTGAAGGTGTGTACCCTGTACACTTCTGCCTCCTCGGTACAGGTCTCTAGTTCAGCCTGATCTATCGTGGATTGATCTTCCTCTGCAACATTGTGGTTTGCAGGGTTTTCAGGGTTTGCAGCTCGCCTGTACAATCACTGGAGGTGTCCCATTGTTCTGCAGCCATTGCACACATAGTATTTGAAGTGGCATTGATGGGCCCAATGATCATCTCCACAACGCCAACAGTGTGTTAACTGCCTCGCATTAACGATTGATGACAGACGCTGGGTCATCTGAGGTCGTGCAGCAGCCGGTGTTTACGTTCTGCCATGTATATTCCTGCTCGAAAATGACATTACATTGTGCACACTACTGGCCGAAACCTCTTTATGCTGCAAAATTTATTTGGTGTTGTCGCTGGTGACATAAATGCCTAGGCTGTCGTTATGGCTTTGCTCAGATTCGGAGTTTCAACAGTCAATAGTTTGTGAAGGATTACCTCATGGCTAATGCCAAGCACAAAAATGTCTCTCAGCATTTGTTCTAGGAATCCATCAAATTTGCAGGCGCCTTCATTCAGCGACATAGCTCGCCACTTCCTGGCCCTCCAACCGTTGACTTGTGTAGAACCGATACCTTGCCATCAAAACGCTTTCCTTAGTGTTTAAATGCTCCCGGACCAGCGTACACAATTCTTCATAGGATTTGGTTGTTGGTTTTACTGGAGCTAGAAGATTCTTCATGAGACCATGGGTTGTTGCCCCACAGACGGTAAGGAGGACCGCCCTTTGTTTGGCAGCGTTCTCGTCCCCTTCCAGCTCGTTGGCCACGAAGTATTGGTCGAGTCTCTCCACGAAGGCCTCCCAATCGTCCCTTTCTGAGAACTTCTCCAGGATACCAACAGGTCTTTGCAATTTTGCGTGGTTGTTCATTATCTCGTCGCCAATTGATAAGCTCATAATAAAGAATGAAACTGAGTACTGTGAGCAACAAGTAGGTGTGACCTCAGATCCTTTAATAAGACTCCAGAGTGCAGGTACCGCTTGGGTGACCCGCTTATATACAGTGCTCCCAAGGGATGCTGGGTTCCCTTTTGACTCCAACAGGTAGGCCCTCTGGTGGGGGTGTGATACAGGTTGCCAAGGGTTACATACATAACAGTAGTAGTGCCTCCCTCTCCACGCAAAAACATCATTGTACCCCGTTAGCTCCCCCCCCCCACCCGAGGTGCTAAAGGGGTTATAAAAAGGGGCAATTTTGTCCCCTCTGGGTAAAGAGTTTTCTCTTACTCTCCTTTCTTAAACTTTTGCATTTATAATGTGTCAATGGCTTCTCGTTCTTGACCCCTCAATCACAAGCCAACAATTTGCTTCTACCTGAAATGTCACATCCTTTTATAATTTTAAACACTTCTATATATTGCCCCTGTTGTTCTAATTTAAAAATGTACAATTTTTCATGTCTTCGCATTTGTATTTCATTGCAGTCGGCAGCATCCTAGTGAATTTGTGTATTACCATCGCTTACGCCTCAATATCTCCTGCTGTGTACTGTCCAATACTGCATACATTACTCTAACTCAGGTCTTATTGATGTATATAAACTTATAATTTCTTCTTGGCTTTATATTACATAGAATATACGGCACAGAAAAAGGCCATTCAGCCCAACTACTCATGCCGATGTTTATGCTCCACACGAGCCTCCTCCCACTCCTCTTCATCTCACCCTATCAGCATATCCTGCTATTACTCTCTCCCTCATGTGTTTATTTCACTTCCCCTTAAATGTATCTATGCTATTTGCCTCAACTACTCCTTGTTGTAACGAGTTTTTATTACCTCGTGATAAAACCGAGAAGATCCTGGGGAGTGAGGAATCCTCCCAAACTAATGCTGAATGAATGAACTGTGCTTGATTGGAGCACATCGACCCCAGGTTATTCACAGCCAGCATTGATGGCATGGTGGCTTTGTGACTCTGATCCTCCTCACACACAGTGGGACAGCAACAGCACGGGTCAAGGCTGTGGAACTTAAAAGGCTCAGACACAAAGACCATAGCTAGTGGCAGCAAGAAACCTCAACACCTGTTTGTGCATCTCAAAAAATTATAGGTGTACCAACCTGTTCCGATATACACTCGTGCTGACTAGTGGTGACCAGTGGTTACTGATAATGACTGGTGATGACTGGTGCTGACTCGTGGTGACTGATAATGACTGGGGTTCCTTGCTACATGCGCGTCTTTTGAATATTACACCTAGAAATTCAGTAGCACCCCTTATGTGGGCGGTAGCAGTTGGGAGGTGGGAGACTTAGCGCCAGGCGCTGAAGTCTCACGTCTCTGCAAAAATTCAGGTTATCGTCCCCGGAAGGAAGTGGAATGCTAAATCAAGCGCTTCACTTCCTTCCAGGGGCACTAAAGGGCCGGACACCTCAGCAGCGCTGCACACTGGGCTGCGCAACATTGCCACATCCTAGGGGCCCTCCCCTCATTTAAAGGGGAGGGCACATGCTGCCGACTCTGCAACTGGAGAAAGATCCTACCTCAACAACTGGGGAGCTGGGGTGCCGCGCGATCAGCCTGGCGCTCAAGCAGAGTGCGATCGCGGCCAGGACCCGCAAAGAAATTGGATCAGCAGTGCCAACAAGAGGGTAAGTTTTTTTTCTGCTCAGCCGCCTTGCCTTAAATTTTAGCCCTGGTGGCGGCTGCCCGAAATGCACCTCCCTGCAGCTGCCGATGTTTCCGCCCGGTGCAGCTGCAGAGGGCGAAAGTGCATTTCGGGGCCGGTGCGCTAACGTGTCGATGCGCATGGCGATGACGTCACGATCTCCGGGCACAGGAGATCGGGCCGAACGCCGTAGCGCCGGTGCTAAACTCCCACCCAATATGGCGGGAAGCAGTAACAGCACCCGGTCGTTAACCCCCCCAACGGCGCTAACGGGTGGTGCAAATTAGTTAAATTTCTCGGCCTCAGTCTCTTTATGGACCTACACTTTGTAGCGATCTCACTCCAGCGGAGAAACAGACCCAGGGAATCAGCCAAGCAATCTTAGCTGCAAGTCAGACAATGTATGCACAGAATGGGAAGGATATAGGACACAATATAACAGAGCATCCTTGCCGCTGGCAGTCTAATGGATCAGGGTAATGATAGTAAAAGTCTGTGCTTTCTTGGTCATGCCCTTTGCTCAGATAAGACACCAAAGTTAATGGGCTGAAGTGACTTTGTTGTGGTTAAGCGTTTTTGTGGATGTGATTGCACAGACTGTTTATAGTGCATGTGGTTCTGCCATTTCCGTCTCTGTGCCTTTGAACTACAGTTCAGTCGAATACATTCTATTAGCTACTACCATGAAGGTTTTTACCAGCTTTCTTCAAGGTCAAGGTTTAAAGAACGATAGATGCCTGAAGAACGTTTCTCAGATGTCTGCACCCTGCTTATTTTACTTTTCTTGCTCCTCTTCTCCTTGCTTCTGTATCTAGAGCATGATTTTTTCTTTTGATGTTCTGTAAATGTCTCGGTATTGCTGTTAGCAGTTTCTGAAAGTGTTAACCTTTCCCTGTGCAGCATAGTTATTTTGCATTATATTGTCTCAGTAGCAAACATGGAACATTCTGAATTAGTGACTAACCTGCCATGTTTCAAGTTCGGGAATGAAGATTTATGAAAACAATTTATGAATTTAGATCTTCAAATGGAAAAGGCAATTTATCTGCAGGAAATTATGTTTCAAACTGCCCCATTAATAAGAAAAGCAGATTTGCATTCAGTCCATAAGCGGATCCCGAGCTTCCGGTCGTCTGTCACTTTAATTCTCTGCTCCAATCCCACTCTGATTTCTCCGTCCTCGGCATCTTACACTGTTCCAACGTAAGCTCGAAGAACAGCACCTTATCTTTCGATTAGGCACTTTACAGCCTTCTGGACTCAACATTGAGTTCGACAATTTCAGATCATAACCTCTGCCCCTATTTTTTTTCCTCTCATGCCATCTTGCCTTCTCATCAAAGAAAATTCCACCAATTTCATGAAGAAAATCTCATCCTCGTCACTATTTTGTAACATAGCTGCTTCATGGGTTTTTTTCTTGAAGAATTCATAGCAACACATTGTTATTAAGAACTCGTTGGTTTATTAACAAAGGTGTAACAATCACACTAACCATTACCAGATCATCCATGATGAGGTATGCAGTTCTGACGAAGGGTCGTGCACCTGAAATGTTAACTCTGTTTTTCTCTTCACAGGTACTGCCGTTGAGTTTTCCAGCATTTTCTGTTTTTAATTCAGATTCCAGCATCCGCAATATTTTGTTTTTGTGTTGTCTGAACATCGCCACTGTGCTTGTTTAGTGTTAACAGGTTATTAGTATTTGTGAGTCAGTGATCAGTGGTGTGTCGAAGATCTTGATTCTTTACTTTTTTTTTTCTTTTAATAGGTTCAATATTAAATATTTAAACAATAATGTAAACAGATCTTTTAGTCCAACATTGCATCACAACAGAACATTAATTAGCCTGTTACTGCAGGCCTGATGTGCTTGAGTTAGAATACAGAAAGATTTGCCTATTCTATGAATTAGAGTACTGATTTAGTTAATTATTCAGTCAATGTGGTCACATTGCAGTTACAGACGGAGGGAATGACGAGGCAGAATATCGGTCAGAGCAGAGGATATTATTCTATGGCAATCACTATTCTTACAAGAATCAAGACATGACAAGTATTGATCATTTCTTCCTTACATTTACTTTGTCTTAAATCAGCATCTGCACACGTGAAAAGTATTGGATATTTATAAAGCTCTGATTAACTTATATGTCCTTCTTGGCAAATCAACTAAAATGCTGTAGGGACATATTGGAACAACATATGTCATAATTTTGTCATATGCATCATTTAAGGATGCACAATAAGATGTGATTGACCATTTTCTAGTACATTTTCTGTACAGAATGTACAGTACAGAAACAGGCCATTTGGCTCAACTGGTCCGTGCTGGTGTTTATGCTCCATGCAAGCCTCCTCCCTCCCTACTTCATCTCATCATATCAACATATCCTTCTACCCCATTCTCGCTCATGTGTTTATCTATGAGGTAGCGAGTTCCAAATTCCAACCACTCGCTGAGAAAAGAAGTTTCTCCTGAATTTCCTATTGGATTTATTAGTGACTATCTTATGTTTATGGGCCCTATTGTTGATCTTCCTCACAAGTGGACTCCAAGGACTTTAGCACATAATCCAGGCTGACATTTTAGGTTATTACTGAGGTCAGGGGTGCCGTCTGACCTCTCAGGTGGATGTAAAAGATCTCATGATACTATTGTGAAGAAGAGCAGGGAAGTTCTCCCCGGTGTCCTGGGAAACATTTATCCCTCAGCCAATATTAAAAAACAGATAATCTGGTCGATATCTCATTGCTGTTTGTGGGAGCTTGCTGTGTGCACAATGGCTGCCATGTTTCCTACATTACAACAGTGAGTACACATCAAATGTAAATGCAAATCTTTTTTTCTTTCCTTCCTTTCCTTTGCTTTCCTTTCTTTTCTTTCCATTCCCTTCCCTTCCCTTTCTTCCCTTCCTTCCCTTCCCTCCCTTTCCTCCCTTCCACCTGGGAAGGCAACTGGCTTCAGTTGCACACAATTGCATGGGTATGATACATAATTAACCATTTGCCTGGTTGGCATAATGGACTGTAGCTCACTATGAAACCTTGCTTTGGGCATTTTTAGGTATTGGATTATAACATCATTTATATTTGTTGTTGCTTTTGGAATGAATTTCAATATAATCAGTTTTGAAAATAGTTTCCTGAGTATGAAGTGTAGCCCTTTCATACCCGCGACACCCCTTCTCCCTATAAATAGCTTTTGAACCTTTGAGCAAAATGACCTCAGATAATAAGCAGCTTATTTGTGAAGTTTATTTACTTCAGCCTCAAGCTATTATTGTTCGCTCTGATTTAGATGCATTATCTTGGTACTCATTTTCACTTCAAGGACCCGATGCACAGTGTCAATCGGACACAATACTCCACTGTGGCGAGTGATAATTGGCATCATTATTCTTTTGCTATGTTTGAGAAATCGAACTCTCACAGACGACTTGGATTGCAACTTGCTGCACGATTTCAGTCGCTACACCCCCACGTTCCGACAGGAATATGTGTTGTGTCAGTGCAGTTGCATGAAGATTTGTATCCAGCTGTTCATCATTAAGGTGCACACTCCAAAATGTAGGTGCATGCAGATGTGCAGAGAAACACGGGGACTCTTTTATTCTTGTACTTCCTTGTTAGAAATTACTTTTTGTCATTCGTGACATGTAATGAGGACAAATAACCAAAGTGAAAAAAATGCTTTTTTGCATAAATTAGATAAGGAGTGGTTATTAGTCTTGTCCCCTTAGACTCAGTATTATATTTATTCAGATCTACAGCTGCAATTGCAACTGCAGACATGTAATTGTGTTTGTCTTTGCAACAGGAACAATAAAATAATATTAATTGCTGAGCATTGTTCAAAGTTCTCTGACCAAAAAAAATCAAATGAGCTAATTGGGTCTCTTGGTGATGATTGAATATGCTGAATAGTTAAGAAAGGCCCCTTATTAATCATTGATGCATGGCCACCTTTCGTTTGTTTGATTGCTGAAATACACCATGTGGCTTTTTTAATTATCATAGCAACTGCATTGTGTCTAATTCCTCTACAGTCCTAATTAGGGACGAATGCAAATGTTGTAGGAAACTGAGTAGTGCAGTGAATGGTATAACATTTATTTTCTCTGGGGATTTGATCTGCCTTATTTAGCAGTGTTGATCCTTCTCTTGTACAGGACACAGCATGCATATAGATATCATACTGATGGTTAGATACTGTTCTTCATTATCAGTGTGAATGTAGCAGAACAACTTACCATCTTTATTTTTCTGGGAAACAAATATATACCTTTCATGTTCCAGTGACAGAATAATTTTTTTTAACAAGTTTGTGTATGTTATTGCAGCTAACATGATTTGTTGGTAACGTCAGTGTCTTCTGCCTTGTCCAGAGCAATCTGTGTATTGTCTCGTCAGCCATCTTATAGAAAGAAAGACTTGCATTTATATAGCTCCATTCACAACCACCAGACATCTCAAAGCATTTTACAGCTAATGAAGTACTTTTGAAGTGTAGTCACTGTTGTAATGTAGGAAACACGGCAGCCAACTTGTGCACAGCAAGCTCCAACAAACAGCAATGTGATAATCTGTTCTTTTTAGTGATGTTGATTGAGGGATAAATATTGGCCAGGACACCGGGGATAACTCCTCTAATTTTCTTCGAAATAGTGCCAAAGGATCTTGCACAGTCACCTGAGAGAGCAGATGAGGCCTCGGCTTAATGTCTCATCTGAAAACCAGCACCTTCGACACTGTAGCACTCCCTCAATACTGCAGTGTCAGCCTAGATTTTTGTGCTTAAGTTTCTAAAGTGGGACTTGAACCCACAACATTCTGACTATGGGTTAGAACCTCCACTTTTGTGCTTAGGACCCAAAAATGGGCGATATTTCTGGCATGGGCAGTAAAAAAGGATTTTCAGATCGCTGGCTTCTCGCCCATTCTCAAATCACCTAGTCTCCACTTTTGAAAATGGTCGTTACCACGAGCGATATGAAATGAGTGGTAAAGTTAAATTTTTTTGACCTTCTGCCGTAAAGTGTGACCGTCCTTAGCAATGGCATGGCAACGCTCGATTCCTGTGATTCTGGACGTCAAGAATCATCATGATATGCGCAGAAGAGGAGACAGAGAGAGAGGTAGCTCAGAGAGACTGAAGGCGTGGCTGGGTGTGGTGTGGCTGCTTTGGGAGGAAGGAGGGAGACTTTAGAGCTTCATAGAAAGTAGGCAAACAAAAATTGGTGTTACCAGCCACATATTTGACCGAATTTGGCCTATAATGGAGAGAGAGGAGGAGGCATCACAGCACGTTGTGCAGACTGATGCTGGAGAGAGCAGTGAGCTGGGGGAAGAGCACATTGAAGGGCGCAAAAGAGCCAGGAGGTTCTCGGACGAGGCAAATGCCTCCCTCCTGCAGGAGGTCGAGTTACGCTGGGGTGATTTGACACAGGGAGGGTGTGGAAAGCCCACCCCAAAGGCATACCAGAAGATATGGGCCGAGATAGCAGAGGTGGTCTCGTCGGCGACCAATGAGGTGCATGAGGGCAATCAATGCCACAACCGATGGAACGACCTTGTGGGATCAACAAGAATAAGTATTGCATTGATTTACATGTACGTATGTATTTATATAATTAGATTTGTAACAGTCATGAGTGACTATCAGCAGATGTGAGGTCTTGCACCTTTACCGGGAATGTTTACTCAAAGCCTGCGGTAACGGTGTACGTCTTTAGGTAAAGAATGATAATAATCATAATTAATCATGATTACATCTGTGGGTTATGTGTTGTATCAGTGTCTGTGACGGTACCTAGCAATGATATCATGCAATGATCTCGTCCTGTCACCTTTACAGAAGAAGCTATCAACGATGAGGTCTGTACAGAGGTGAACGGGTGGGTGGCCACCAGTCCCCAGCGACATCAATGACGTGGAGGAGAGTGTGCACGCACTCGTGGGGAAGCACCGCGGACAGCCACAGATGCATCTGCAGACCCTGAAGTGATGCCACGTGAGAAAAGCTTACACCATTGTGTGATGTAAAGTCTATAGATGCCACACCCACTCATATCCGAACAATCATGTATGATAGATGATTTCTAAAATTGTCATAAAAATAATCCTGGCCGAATGAAAATCATTGCAATGCAGAATGTGTTGATGGTCATGAAATGTGATGCCTGTGATGATTTTGAGAGCGGTGGTGCTTTTGTCGTCCATATGCTGTGTGTAGTGCTGGACTCACCTTGTCACCCGAGCACCCGCTTCTCCTCTAATAACCTCATTTGTGTTTTGCAGCCCAGCCAGCAGCATGGCCCCAGGCAAGACCACAGAGGCCAGAAGGTGGGGGCACGGGATGGGAGTCAGCGGATGATCCGACTACATCTGGTGCTGAGGAGCTCCAATTCTCATCCTTCAATCCACTGGGTCTGTTCTCCAAGGATGAGACCGAGGACTTCAAAGAATCTGCCTCACCACGCTCCAGAAGCCATTCCACCCCAAGGCCATCTAGTGGTCCTCCGGTCATTCCCGCCTCCACTCTGGAGGTACTGGCCCCAAGCACCTTGCCACAGGGCACCCCATTTGTCCCCAGGACGGCGCAGATACCGCGAAGGCCTCGTGTACACGGCAGGCCTGTGTCACGAGCGCGACATGACAGCGGACAGTTGGTACAGTTGTCCAGGAGGACTGCAGACATTGGTGACCAGCTTATCGAAGCATTGGGGGGCATATCCCGACAGCTGGCCACCATGACATAGAAACATAGAAAATAGGTGCAGGAGTAGGCCATTCGGCCCTTTGAGCCTGCACCACCATTCAATATGATCATGGCTGATCATGCAACTTCAGTACCCCATTCCTGCTTTCTCTCCATACCCCTTGATCCCTTTAGCTGTAAGGGCCACATCCAACTCCCTTTTGAATATATCTAATGAATTGGCCTCAACAACTTTCTGTGGTAGAGAATTCCACAGGGTCACAATTTTCTGAGTGAAGAAGTTTCTCCTCATCTCGGTCCTAAATGGCTTACATCCCTTATCCTTAGACTGTGACCCCTGGTTGTGGACTTCCCCAACATCGGGAACATTATTCTTGCATCTAACCTGTTCCAATCCTGTCAGAATTTTATATGTTTCTGTGAGATCCCCTCTCATTCTTCTAAATTCCAGTGAATATAAGCCTAGTCGATCCAGTCTTTCTTCATATGTCAATCCTGCCATCCCCAGAATCAGTCTGGTGAAACTTTGCTGCACTTCCTCAATAGCAAGAATGTCCTTCCTCAGATTAGGAGACCAAAGCTGTACACAATATTTAAGATGTAGCCTCACCAAGGCCCTGTACAACTGCAGTAAGACCTCAATGCTCCTATACTCAAATCCTCTCGCTATGAAGGCCAACATGTCATTTGCCTTCTTCACCGCCTGCTGTACCTGCCTGCAAACTATCAATGACTGATGTATCATGACACCTACGTCTCATTGCAGCTCCCATTTTCCTAATCTGTCACCATTCAGACAATATTCTGCCTTCCTGTTTTTGCCACCAAAGTGGATAACCTCACATTTATTCACATTATACTGCATCTGCCATGCATTTGCCCACTCACATAATCTGTCCAAGTCACCCTGCAGCCTCTTAGCATCCTCCTCACAGCTCACATTGCCACCCAGTTTAGTGTCATCTGCAAATTTGGAGATATTACATTCAATTCCTTCATCTAAATCATTAATGTATATTGTAAATAGCTGGGGTCCCAGCACTGAACCTTGCGGTACCCTATTAGTCACTGTCTGCCATTCTGAAAAGGACCCATTTATTTCTACTCTTTGCTTCCTGTCTGCCAACCAGTTTTCTATCCACATCAATACATTGTGCCCAATACCATGTGCTTGAATTTTGCACACTATTCTCTTGTGTGGGACCTTGTCAAAAGCCTTTTGAAATTCCAAATACACCACATCCACTGGTTCTCCCTTGTCCATCTACTAGTTACATCCTCAAAAAATTCTAGAAGATTTGTCATGCATGATTTCCCTTTCATGAATCCATGCTGACTTAGACCGATCCTGTCACTGATTTCCAAATGTGCTGCTATTAAATCTTTAATAATTGATTCCAACATTTTCCCCACTACTGATGTCAGGCTAACCGGTTTATAATTCCCTGTTTTCTCTCTCCCTCATTTTTTAAAAAGTGGGGTTACATTAGCTACCCTCCAATCCATAGGAACTGATCCAGAATGTTGGAAAATGACCACCAATGCATCCACTATTTTTAGGGCCACTTTCTTAAGTACTCTGGGATGCAGACTATCAGGCCCTGGGGATTTATCGGCCGTCAATCCCATCAATTTCCCTAACATAATTTCATTCAGTTCCTCCTTCTCTCTAGACCCTCGGTCCCCGAGTATTTCTGGAAGGTTATTTGTGTCTTCCTTAGTGAAGACAGAACCAAAGTATTTGTTCAATTGGTCTGCCATTTCCTTGTTCCCCATTATAAATTCACCTGATTTTGACTGCAAAGGACCTACATTTGTCTTCACTATTCTTTTTCTCTTCACAAATCTGTAGAAGTTTTTGCAGTCAGCTTTTATGTTCCCTGCAAGCTTACTCTCATACTTTATTTTCCCCCTCCTAATTAAACCCTTTGTCCTCTGCTGAATTCTAAATTTCTCCCAGTTCTCAGGTTTGCTGCTTTTTCTGGCCGATTTATATCCCTCTTCCTTGGACTTAATACTTGTTAGCCACAGTTGAGCCACCTTCCCCATTTTACTTTTACGCCAGACAGGGATGTACAATTGTTGAAGTTCATCCATGTGATCTTTAAATGTCTGCCATTGTTTATTCACCATCAACCCTTTAAGTATCATTCGCCAGTCTATCCTAGCCAATTCACGTCTTATACCATCAAAGTTACCTTTCTTTAAGTTCAGGACCCTAGTCTCTGAATTAACTGTGTCACTCTCCATCTTAATGAAGAATTCTACCATATTATGGTCACTCTTCGCCAAGGGGCCTCACACAACCCAAGATTGCTGATTAATCCTCTCTCATTACACAACACCCAGTCTAGGATGGCCAGCTCTCCAGTTGGCTCCTTGACATATTGGTCTAGAAAACCATCCCTTATACAGTCCAGGAAATCCTCCTCCACCGTATTGCTACCAGTTTGGTTAGCCCAATCTATATGTAGATTAAAGTCACCCATGATAACTGCTGTACCTTTATTGCACGCATCCCTAATTTCCTGTTTGATGCCATCCCCAACCTCACTACTACTATTTGGTGGTCTGTACACAACTCCCACTAGCATTTTCTGCCCTTTGTTATTCCGCAGTTCTACCCATACAGATTACACATTAGCCAAGCTAATGTCCTTCCTTACTATTGCGTTAATCTCCTCTTTAACCAGCAACGCTACCCCACCTCCTTTTCCTTTCTGTCTATCCTTCCTGAATATTGAATACCCCTGGATGTTGAGTTCCCAGCCTTGGTCACCCTGGAGTCATGTCTCTGTAATCCCAATTACATCATATCTGTTAACAGCTATCTGCGCAGTTAATTCATCCACCTTATTACAAATGCTCCTTGCATTGAGACACAGAGCCTTCAGGCTTGTTTTTTTAACACTCTTTGTCCTTTTAGAATTATGTTGTAATGTGGTCCTTTTTGATTTTTGCCTTTGATTTCTCTGCCCTCCACTTTTCCTTATCTCCTTTCTACCTTTTGCTTCTGCCCCCATTTTCCTTCCCTCTGTCTCCCTGCATAGATTCCCATCCCCGTACCATATTAGTTTAAACTCTCCCCAACAGCACTAGCAAACACTCCCCTTAGGATATCGGTTCCAGTCCTGCCCAGGTGCTGACTGTCCGGTTTGTACTGGTCCCACCTCCCCCTGATCTAGTTCCAATGTCCCAGGAATTTGAATCCCAACTCTTGCACCTTTCCTCAAGCCACATATTCATCTTAACTATCCTGCTATTTCTGCTCTGACGAGCACGTGGCACTGGTAGCAATCCTGAGATTACTACCTTTGAGGTTCTACTTTTTAATTTAGCTCCTAGCTCCCTAAATTCAGCTTGTCGGACCTCATCCCGTTTTTTACCTATATCATTGGTACCTATTTGACCGAGTGCATTCCATGCATGGCAGAGGCCCTGGATGTGATTGCTAGGAACACTGCTGCCACAGGGCTCCCAGTGATCCCCGAGCATGGCACTCCACCCTTAGGTTCCGCACCACCACTGCGAACAACAGATGAGAGCAAGCACCAAGATCCTGCTTCTGTATCAGAGAATGTTGCCCCCTCGGCAGCCTCCGCTCCCGTACCGTGCAACAACCATATCTGCTTTCATTACCCCCAATGATGTTTCCGCCTGAGGAGCTCCTCGTCCAGGCACCATGGAGCGAGGAGGGGAAGGGGAAGAGGTGGGGAGAATAAGTGGAGGGGGGGAAGGAAAGTGAGGTACATGTCCCCAGGTGATGGCTGTGTTATATCCCCATCTGTGTGTGTACAATTTGTTACGACATATGAGGGCTGGGGACCACGCTCTTGCTTTGCCTTTGTATTCTGTGTTGCTGGACATGTTGAACATGTCATTTATCTCAATGGTGGAAAAAGTGGGGTGTGGGCGGGGGTTGGGTGTTATTGGCTATGGTACCTATGATTTCAGACCAATGTTGGTATTAAATTTTTGTTATTGAACATAACCTTGTTGCGTATTGTCTCAAATAGTTGGACCATTACACACTGGTGATTCCTTACCATGAAAGGGTTAAATGCAACTTAACATCAATCAATGTAAACGTTAGGTGATGGGCACCATTGATGACTGAGCTGCACACACACAGCAGTGTGTCAGCGTTGTCACTCACATCAGCGCTCTTTCAGGCAAATCTTTCAGATATCAGCTCCATACGTAAAAATTAACAAATGCCAGCCACACCGCTGGTGTTCATTCTGGTTAGTTCCACTTTTTGTGGGCAGTTTTTTGGGCGAGCGATATTGTGCGCGATATGTGTGCAAGGTGTTGAAATTGACGATGGGCGATCTCCATGGCCGCTAGTTCGGGTAAATATGCTCTTTACGACAAAAAACAGTGGGCTGGTGTTAATGTTGAATCTTGGCATTAATTCCGTGTGTAAAGTAATGCTTGCCTATATCATGGGCATTGATTTCGCCCATTCTGCTGATTCCGCCCCAAAAAAGTGGGCGGGCGGTAATATTTTTTCCAGGCGTCAAGCACATGGGGAAAGTAACGCTCGGCGATAAGTTTCCTAAAAATGCCCGCCAGTTTCCATTTTCTGCGTCATTTCAGTTGTAAAATGGGCATTAATGGGCTTTAAGCATGCCAAAAAAAGTGGAGCTTCCAGCCCTATATATCCTAACGATCAGTGTTCCTCACTGGTTTCGTGTGATGGAGGTACCTAATGTAAACAGTAACCACAGAAAGAGTTCAGTGATACTGGCCTCAGATATCCCACTCTTTGCTGCCTCACAATTAAACACACTTGACTTTCACTGAGATGGATGAACTGCTACTGTTCTGAGGCAGACCATTAGATGGAAAAGCATATAGAAGTAAGGTATTCAATTTCTGAAGGGGGTAAAATTGATATTTTCTTACTCGTAACTCTCAATCAATGGGCTAGGCTTTTCCTAAAGCCCCTCACCGCCTGATTGCCGCCCAGTAACACCGTGAACGTTCTGCAACTAACGCTGGCGAAAATTTTCATAATAAAGATGAAAAAAATATCGCCCGGCGAGAAAATGGATCTTGCACCAAGATTCTCGCCGGTTTCTTGGTGGTTAAAGGCAAAACTAGTTGCAACGGGCAGTTCTTACCAGAATGGACGGTAAGTGCTTAAAATTTAGTCTGAGGCTGCGGTTGGGCCTCGGGAGGGGGGAAAACTCAAAAAATATTTTTTCACTTATAAAAAAAGTAAAAAGTTGTGAAACATTCTCAAAACACTTTTTAACAATAATCACCATTTTATAATTTTAAAAATAATTATAAAAAACCTTTAACTTACCTTTCTTTGCAGGATACTCACCTACCACCCTGTTTCAGGCAGCTTCCCCTGGACAGTTTCCTTGGTGGTGTGTATGGGTCCCCGTTGAGGCAAAACGTAGATCTTGGCGGTTTTCTCGGCGGTGCACGTGGGCGGTTTGCTCCCCGGTGGTCTTTTCAAAATATGGGTGGAGCTCTTTAAAAAAATAAAGAGGAAACTTTCACCGGGCGGTTTTTCATCAAAAAACAGCAATACCACCGAGAAAACCGCCAAAAATGAAGACGAAAATCTAAATGTCTTTTTGTGGTCGGTAGTGTAGCAGTACATAAACACGAAGAAGCTGGATAATAAGTACGTGAGTGTTGTGGAAAAATATTTCCGAGACTGTATAATATATAAAGAGAGGTTTATTAAATCGGAGACAAAGCTTTGGGAGAAGTGTTAAAGACCCCTGTCTTTGAACCATCTTCTCAAATTGGTATCTGTAGTGAAGTTCTTTTATCTTACAAATTACGTCACTTTACAACACATGCTTTAGCACTACAAAGCTGTTACTATCGAAGGCTAAGCTTTTGATATTAACCATCTTGCATTGTGACAGGGCAGTATAAACAAGCGCAGGCTTTTGACACCGGTATAAACAAACATACCCAGCACTTAACTCTCCAGTGTTCATTATCTCACTTTCCTATCTCCATAACTCAAGGCCAGCATACCTTGAAGTCTAACTGTTTTTTTATATAAGCATAATGCATCAGTATTGTCCCCTACAAAATTCATTAAAGGGGAAAATAAAACAAATGTTTGGTCCCGTATACTAGTCCAGTATATGTCCAAAAATCCGCTCCAACAGTGAGGGAGAAATGAATAGAAGGATGTGTTGACATGACATGATGAAGTAAATGGAATGAGAAGAGGCTCATGTGGAGCATAAACACTGCATGGCCTGTTCTGTGCTGTAAATTCTATGTAGTATAGATGTCAGTTACAGTCTGTAACAACCCCTGTCGCTTTGCTAGAAAAAGAATGTGTGCATATAGGTCAAAAAGTCACTTAGAAGTGTTCCTGGAGAGAGAAGGAATTAAGATAGATATGTGAAGGAAGGTAAGTCAAGTTGATTTATCAAAGAGCGATTGGCTTGTTTGGCCGAATGGACAATTCCTAAATCTTGATGTGTGTGGTGTCAAACAGATTGTTGGAGGTAAGAATAAGCACTTATCTTTATCATTCCAAATAGGAAAATGTTTTAATAACATTTTAATAGAAACATAGAAGCATAAAAATCTGCAGCGCAGAAGGAGGCCATTTTGGTCCATTGTGTCCGCGCAGCCGACAAAGAGTCACACAGTCCTCAGTCAGCAGCTCTGAAGGTTACGTATAAACCTATGAACAATGAACAATGGCAGAAAGGTAAACAGCATCCGGCCCAACCAGTCTGCCCCGCACAACTGCGATAACCCGTGCATCGCATAATTTACACTCCACCCCAACCGGAGCCATGCGATTTCCTGGGAGAGGCAAAAAAACAGATAAAAACCCGGGCCAATTGGGGGAAAAAATCTGGGAAAATTCCTCTCCGACCCATCCAGGCAATTGAAACTAATCTAGGACATCACTTTGGCCGTATTCGATTCCCTGAGGTACTTACCATCGTATCTGCGCCAGCCAACAAGAGGTTATCCAGTCTAATCCCACTTACCAGCTCTAGGTCCATAATCCTGCAGGTTACGGCACTTCAAGTGCCCATCCAAGCACCTTTTAAAAGTGGTGAGGGTTTCTTTCTCTACCACCCTTCCAGGCAGTGAGTTCCAGACCCCCACAACCCTCTGCGTGAAGATGCTTCCCCTCAAATCACTTCTAAACCTTCCACCAACCACTTTAAAACTATACCCCTTCGTAATTGACCCCTCCACCAAGGGAAATAAGCCCTTGCTAGGCACTATATCCAGGCCCCTCCTAATATCCTTTTTAATTTTACCTCTGAGCTTTCTATATTCCTCCAGAGATTCTACAGTATTTAGCCGTCTGTATACGATGTACGCTTTCCTTTTTTTTTCTTTATCCTCCCCTGTAAGTCCCTAGACATCCAGGGGACTCTAGAATTGTTATTCCAACCCTTTTTCTTTAAGGGCCCATGTTTGGCCTGAGCCATCCAGATTGCTTCCTTGAATGCCTCCCACTGTTCCGACACTGATTACCTACAAGAAGCTATTTCCAGTCCACTGTGGCCAAATCATTTCTCAACATAGCAAAGTTAGCTTTTCCCTAATTTAGGACTTTTATTCCTGGTCTATCCTTGTCCTTATCCATAACTACCTTGCATCAGACTGAATTATGGTCACTGGCACCTGTTGTTTCTGCAAGCATTCTAGTAATGACTCTACGAGGTAATATATTGCACTTGAACTGTTGTGACCTTAGTCCATTTATTTCAGCTCCTGAATGAGGTTACAGTAAGGTGAACTCCCTTTTATACTTGGTTACCTGCAGTATGCAGGTGACCTCCAGGTCTCCACCAGTTGCATCCTCTGGTGGTACAGGCATATTGTATACAGTGTAAAGATACATTGATTGGTCTTATGTAACTGTACATTGAGTGTACAGGGTATATACATACACAACAGCACCCAAGTGCTTTCCCACTGATACCCCTTCCACTTGCCCAGCTTCATTCCCCAAAACCAAATCCAGAACAGCCCCCTCCCGTGCTGGGCTTGTTACATACTGCCTAAAAAAGTTCTCTTGAATGCATTTTAAGAATTCCGCACACTCTATACTCTTCACACTATATTTGTCCCTATTAATAAACTCCCCTACTATTACTGCCCTATGCTTTTTGAACCACAGAAATTTGCCTACATATTTGCTCTTCTATCTACCTCCCATTGTTTGGGGGTCCATAATACACACCCAGCTGTGTGATCACCCTTTTTTAATTTTTCAGTTCAACACATATGGCCTCATTTGATGATCCCTCTAACATATCATCCCTCCTCACAGCTGTATTAGTTTATTTAATCAATACCACAATTCCCCCTCCCTTTTTACCCCCCTCTCTGTCTTGTCTCAAAATCATGTAACCAGGAATATTTAACTGCCAAACCTGCCCCTCTTTCAGCCATGTCTCTGTAACGGCTATAATGTTTAAACTCACCCCAACAGCACTAGCAAATCTCCCTGTGAGGATATTGGTCCCGGCGCTATTGAGTTGCAACCCGTCCGGTTTCTAAAGGTCCCATCTCGCACAGAAACGGTCACAATGTCTCAGAAATGTAAAGACCCTCCGCTCTTACACCAACTCTCCAGCCACGCATTCACCCTCTCTATCCTTCTATTCTTGTACTCATCAGCGATCTGGACGGGCTTTTGTTGAGGCCAAACTGATGCCCTGGCGCTTCTCTTGGCTGTGCACACAGGTGCACGCATGCGGTTTTGCTCCCGGCGGTCATTTTGCGCTGTGGGCAGTCCCATTCAAAAGGTAAGTGGGAAACTTTCGCCGGACAGTTTCTCTCAGAAAAACAGCTGTACCGCTGAGAAAACCGCCAAAAATGAAGGTGAAAGTCTCCCCCTATATGTTTTACATCGCTTATGCTGATAAAAATAAGCTATGTGCCTGCTTTAATCAGGCGTAAGAGTTTGAAGGGCATTCGCTGGGCATGAGTTGGGCAAATAGCTCAATCTCTCCCGCGTGGATGTCTTTCACCAGTGGATGCGGAGGAATTGTCAAGAGAAATCTTGACAGATCGGAAAAGCCGTTTTTTGGCGCATGCGCATCGTACTCCGAAAACCAGCTTTTGCAAGACCTTGCCGGGTCCGTGCGCACTTCGTACGGACCCAGTGAGGCCGGAACTTTCGTACCATTGAAGCAGTGTACAAACATCTACAAGGGTTTATTTGGCTTTTGTGGATCTCTGTTAAAACTGCTTAAAACACAAAAGGCCCGAGATTCATAGACATACCGCCCGGATATCGCCCATTTACTGCCGAAAAATACAATTTTGGTGAAAAAATGCCTCCATACTGCCGATATGCCGCTCAGCAGAATATTCATCATTGACAAACCGCCGAGCGGTATGCACACCGTCCGCTGTGCAGAATCGCCCACATACTGCCCAAAAAGTCTGATTTTCATGGCATACAGCTGACAAAGCTGCATACCGTCCTGGAAACGGTGGTTTCACGCGACGTTAAGTGGGTGGGAATGGGCGGTAGTGCTCGGAGCCGCCATTTTGAAATTGGGAACAGTTAGCTAAAGTAGCACCTCTGTATTTCTGAGGTGAACAGTGACTTTACAGTGTGATTTACAGTGGGATAGGTATTTTTATTGGTACTGAGTAAATTATTAAGATCAAAGGCATATTAACTGCATTTTTTTCATTGAAAAATATTCTGGAGATTTAAAAAGAATGGGGCCTGCACTATCTCAGCCTGTGCTGACTGCCTGTCTGATGGAGGATCCAGATGGGAGAAGATTTATTGAGCAGAGTTATCAGGGTAATAGAGGAGGTCGCAGACTGATGAGAAGGAGGAGGCCTTACCCCAAAGGATTTTCAAGGAGAAGCGTTCATACTTGGACCTGACCGATCGACAGTGTGTTTGAAGGAGGCGCTTCTGAAAAGAAATGATCAATGAGATTTGCCTGCTCATTAAAGCAGACTTGCAGCCCAGTACCGGCAACATTACTGCACTCTCTGGTGAGCTGAAGATGACTGCACCACTCTCCTTTTATGCATGTGGCTCTTTTCAGGCACCAGCTGGGGACATATGCTGTATTTCTCAGCACGCTACTCATTGGTGCATTCGACAGATAACCGAAGCACTGTTTGAATGTCGGATGGAATTTACAAACTTCCCAATGACCAGGGAGGCACAGAGTGACAGGGCTTTGGGATTTGCACACATTGCCTGCTTCCCCAAGGTGCAGGGTGCTGTTGACCGTACCCATATTGCCCTGTACAGGAGGCGGAGGTGTACCGAAACCGTAAGGGATTTCACTCCTTCAACGTGCAGCTCGTATGTGACCATTCACAGTGCATAATGGCAGTGAATGGTAACTTTCCAGGGAGCATCCATGATGCGCACATCTTGCGTGAGAGCACTGTGTCTGACCTGTTGAAGTCTGATCCACAAGGTAAATGCTGGATGCTGGAGGACAAAGAGTACGGCCTCACCACCTGGCTCTTGACCCCCCTGCAGAACCCTCAGGCAGAAGCTGAGCAACGATATAATAAGAGCCATATAGCCACACGTAATATTATCACAATATATTGAAGCAACGCTTTCGATGCTTGGACCACTCGGGAGGCAGGCTGCAATACTACCCTGAGCAGGTTGCTCAGGTCACAGTGGTGTGCTGCATGTTGCATAATTTAGCAATTGTGCGGGGACAGTAATTGCCACAGGGGACTGCGGGACCACGTGAGGAGAGAGTGCAGGAGACGGAGGAGGAAGAAGAGGACAATGAGGGGGAGGGGAATGAGGAGGAGCTTCCAGATGAACCCATGGCACCACCCCCCCAACACCACAGCGGAGGGCACGCGGAGTGTATGCCACTGCAAAATTGTTACATCAGCAGCTCATAAATGAACGCTTTGCTTGCATGTGGTGAGCTGCATTTTGGGATCCTGATGAATGTTACCCCAAGAGTTTGACACTTTACAATAGAGTGCTTAAATTCAATTCAATCGTTTATGTAAAAATGTTAAAAATATACAAAAATTTAATAACTTTGTAAAACTTATCACTATAAAACAACTGCAACAATTTTACCAATTTTAGTAATGACTTTGACAACTTGAATAAGCTTTTAAAAATCAAACTTGATTTATTAAATGAACAAGTACAACAAAAGACCCTTTACTGTCCTTAACCACGACCTCAACCGTGTACTGCACCACCATTGGGATTATTTCCCCTTTCTTACTCCTGCCCTTCCCTTTCCCACTGCCCCTGAGCCCAGACCTTCCTGTGGATGGTACCAAGCCGGCGTGCAGCAGTGCACCCCGAGTGCTGTTACTGTCGTTAGGGTCAGACATTTCAGGCGCAATAAATGGGGCCTCAGGAGAAGCTCGTGATGTGGAAGGCACGACTTCAGGGCTGGAATCTGATGGCAGCTCCTCACCCTCAGGTGCTGTCAACCTAACTACTATGTCACGAGGAGATTCCGCACCTTGTCCCGATCCCATCGATTGCCGTATGGCATCGACGGAGTCGGTGGTTCGCTCCATCGCGGTGATCAGATGCGACATATGCTCCGACTGCCATTCGGATAGCGCCGCGATGTTTGTGGCTATCGTAGCCATGGCCTCGAGCAGCTCTTGACCTATGTCGATGCTGGCCTGTGACAGATGCACCATGTCCTGGTACACACCTATCTGTCGTGCAGCAACCGACCTTTTCTGCACCAACCTCCGTCGCTGCAGCAAAGGCGCTGCAACACTGGGGGTGTGTTGCTGCGCGCCACTTGGTCCCGCAGAATCAGAGGAGCCATGGGGGAGTCCCCTGAATACTGACTCCGTGGTGGAGGATGTTCCAGCTGGCCCACATGGAACTGGTGTATCCTCCTTCATCTCCACCTCCACCTCTACTGGCTCTAGGATCAGCGGCTCTTCCTCTTCCTCTTTGTCTTCATCATGTCTGCCAGGGGTGAAGTCGGAAGAGGGATGGGTGACGCCAGAGGTGGGGGCAGTGGGTCTCTCGTCTGGTTTCTCTGTGTCGGTGTGGTCTGAATCCTCCGAGTCTGGAAGTAAAAAACGACATTTAAAAATGCTTGGCACCAGGGGAGGGGCTAGGGGAGTACATACTACAGTGGCGTAGTGCAGTCTTACTTAAATGTCCATCACTGCTACATTACTGCATTACATATCGCAGACAGACAATACATATATGCATTGCATTACATGCCCCCAACATTGCAGTACATGACATGAGGCCAACATTACAGGACAATAAGCTCACATTATATTACATGAGCCCAACATTACAGTTACAGTTACATTACATGACGTGACAGGACCACAACACAGACCGGGGATTGTATTCAACTGACCATCCTGTGTGAGTGGGTCAGCTCCAATGCTGGTGGTGGCACTGTTGCTATCCCCAACCAGGGAGAGGGCATAGATCTCTATTTCTGTCAATGGCTCTTGGGTTGTGGGTCCTCCCCCATAAGCCGCTGATCAGCCTCTATTGCAGGTGTCTTCTTCTGCAGAAAGTAAAGTAAATGAAAGTAATAATCTTCAATCCATTTAACATTGCAGACATACAGGGTCACACACACACACACACGCATTAAAACAGTACGTTGATCCTCTTGTCATTGCCTGAAAGCACGAATACAGCGCCATAACCTTAAGATAAATAACGTAATCCATGTGACACTGAACCTACATTTACATGGTACATGGCACATGGGCGGTGCAGAAATAAAATCATTACTTACTCTTGCTACTCTCACCAAGTCGTTTCACCTCTTACTGCACCTTTCCCCGGTGCATAACATGGTACTTGTGGAGGACACAGCCTCCCTGGTCTCGTCCTACATCCGATTGTACTCCTTTGAGGGAGGCTTTCCATGATTACCCTTCGTTAGGTTGGAGTATCTCTCCGACATATTCTCGAGAAGGGCCGGTAACTCCGTCTCGTCGAAGGCGGGCACCCTCAAACTCCTGTCCTTTTCAATGTTCCTGCGCTTCGACTTTTTTTAAACATTTCCATTATATTTATGTTGTTATGATTTTTGATTTGTAAAATATGTCTTATTATTGTTCAAACTGTAGAATTATTATTTGTTATGAATATTTTTTTAACTCTGTAATCTGTTATTAAGCCAACTGACCCTCAACCAGCTTGCTGCTCCTTCACACTCTGCCCCCCTCGACTTCAACTCACTGCGCATGCACGGGTGACCCCTGACCTCCGAAATCGTGGGTAAAAAGCTTCTCTGAAAAATACGGAAAAGAAATTGCGCCTACGCAGTTCAGTGCTGCACCGTCCATCTAAAAGAAAGTCGATCTGGATTGACTACAATCTTACCGACTGCCCACTGCACAGTGCTCGCATACCGCCAACATACCGCCGAAAAAAAATCGACCAAAATTGTGCTCTTCGGTCTCGGCGGTATGCCGACGGTTTGAAACAACGCACCACCGGCGTACCGCCGAGAAATGGGCGGGCCTGATGTAATGACCATTTTTGGGCTCAAACATTTATCGTGAACAATTTCATCACCATGTGCAGAACAAAATTAAAATAAATAAATCTGTCTAGTTTAGAACATAGCTCTGAGTATTGCATTGATTTTAATGTTACTATTATATTACCATACTAGTTTTCTATTACTACATTATTTCATGTATAAATACTGCATTCTTTTTGCCCAGATCATAGAATCATAGAATGATACAGCACAGAAGGAGGCTATTCGGCCCATCATGCCTGTGCCGGCCGGCTCTTTGAAAGAGCTACCCAATTAGTCCCAATCCCCTGTTCTTTCCAAATAGACACGCAAATTGTATTTATCCAATTCCCTTTTGAAAATTATTACCGAATCTGCTTCCACCGCTCTTTCAGGCAGTACATTGTGGATCACAACTCTCTGTGTAAAAAAATGCTTCCTCATGTCGCCTCTGGTTCATTTACCATTTACCTTCAATCTATGTCCTCTGATTTAGACATTTCTGCCACTGGAAACAGTTTTTGATTTTGAACACCTCTGTCCAATCTCTCCTTAACCTACACTGCTCCAGCGAGAACAACCCCTGTCTCTCCATGTAACTGAAATCTTTTATCCCTGATACTATTTTAGTAAACCTCCCCTGCACCCTGTCTAAATTCTTGAGATTCTCCCAAAAGCATGGTGCCCAGAACTGGACACAATACTCCAGCTGGGGTTTAAGCAGTGTTTTATAAAGCTTTAGTCATTCACTGCACCTTATTGAATATCTTCTGTAGAAGTGCTTTCTCTGATCAGAGTTGACTGGTTTATTTGTGTTCATAAACCAGACATGACATATAGTGCTGCCTCGTTCACACTTAATGAAAATTGGTAGAATCGTTTTCAATGTCACCCCTATAACTGGGGTAACTTGTTTGTTTTCCTCCTCCTCCTCCTCACAGTCTCATCATGTATTATCTGCAATTATCAATGAACAGACACAAAAAGCCACAGGTAACTCATAAGTAATTTATTGTGACAGAAAGATTAAAACACAACAAAGCACTTGATGCTGAATGAAACTCCCAGTGGAAATCGAATTAATCAGTGGCACTTATTCGCGGTGTGCATATTGAGCATGTAAAGGCTATTTGTGAGCTGGAAATGCAGATAGTTGAGGGTTTGATAGGTGTACCGTGTGTATCAGCACTTTAGATGATTGTATCATTTCACAAACTGCGAGGTGCAGCTCTGATTTACCATTTTATCTCTGAGTGATGCTTATACCTTCATAGATGAAGACCTGTAATATACTGAAGCAATCTAAGGATCAAAGGTTGGTTTTGGGAGATGATCAACTGCACTTATTTGGTTTAAAAGCTTTTTACACGAGGCACAATTGTGAAAAATAGCTCTGATTACATGTATATAGTTCCAGTTACAAGCATTCTTTGAGTGCTAATATACAATCAAAATCTATAGCGTGTTGAATGAGTTCAGATGATACCAAGTAGTAGTGATGGAAAAATAACTAACAGGGAAAAAAATATATAAATTAGATTAAAAGCACAAGCTTGGTTCCAAAATTAAAATTTGAAAGATAATGGCAACTGCAATGGAACTGATTATCAGGGCGCTGCGTATAATGGGCAGCTGATCCGATACCACCCGCTTTGCGCCACTGCTCGAGGCGAATTTCTGGGCCCGTGATTCACAAACAATGAAACAGGAATGAATTTAAGGGGGCAGTGTGAAGAGTATAGAGTGCAGCTCAATCCTCCATTTTGGAACACTTGTCAAAATGAAGTAACTGCTTTGTTTCTGCATTCAAAATGATGCAGGAAGAATGTTCCCAATGTTGGGGAAGTCCAGAACCAGGGGTCACAGTCTAAGGATAAGGGGTAAGCCATTTAGGACCGAGATGAGGAGAAACTTCTTTATCACAGAAAGTTGTTGAGGCCAATTCACGAAATACATTCAAAAAGGAGTTAGATGTCGTCCTTACTACTCGGGGGATCAAGGGGTATGGTGAGAAAGCAGGAATGGGGTACTGAAGTTGCATGTTCAGCCATGAACTCATTGAATGGCGGTGCAGGCTAGAAGGGCCGAATGGCCTACTCCTGCACCTATTTTCTATGTTTCTATGTTTCTAAAACTCACTTGCATCTGCCGAGCGTGAAAGTAGCCTATCTCCTAGCGCACGAGATTTCCTTCCTGTTTGCATTGGTGCTGTGGTCGGTGCTAGTAATAAGTGAGCACTTTATTTTATTTTCCCAATCAATCAATACCCTGAGAGAAGATAGTTACTTATCAATGAAAGAAAGAGATTGCATTTAAATAGCTCCTTTCACAACCTCAGGACGTACCAAAGAGTTTTACAGCCAATGAATTACGTCTTGAAGTGTAGTCGCTGTTGTAATGTACAGAACGCTGCAGCCAATTTGCACACAGCAAGCTCCCACAAACAACAATGTGATAAATCACCAGATAATCTGTTATGTTATCATAATAACTAGCTCAGACCACTTTGGGCTGGAATTTTGGCTTGTTGCTGCCTCTGTTTTCACCCTGGAAGGGCGGCAATGGTGACGGAAAGCATTTCTGGGCTGCCGGCCAGCTTTCAGCACCACGCCAGGACATACAGTGCCGGGTTTGTAGAGGCGCGGAGCAGTACCTCTCAGGAGAGGTGAGCCAGTTTGTAACGTCCCTGGTTGTGTCTCTGGCTCGATATTTGGTTCAAGCCTGATAGGTAGTGACCCATAGTGCACCCTAATGGAGCCGCCTGTGAAAGCTGATGGTTCCAGCTGTACCGGCCGCAGTGAGGGAAGGAATGACAATTGATTGTTTTTTCTATTTTTCCTTCTGCGATTAATGTTGATCGGGCATCAGTAATGTATTGGAATGTTTTCGATCTTTTTTTCAGCTTTGTTTTTTCCACGGAAGCCTCTCTTGGAGCGCTCTGAGACCAGCGCTTTGGCTTGGAACTTTCAATTGCTTGGCCAGCATAACTCCCGAAAAGAGGTGTGGTCCAGTTAGCCTAACTTCTGTCATTGGCAAACTGCTGGAGTCCATTATTAAGGAAGTAGTAGCAGGGCATTTAGAAATCATAAAGCAGTCAAGCGGAGTCAGCATGAAAGGGAAATCATGTTTGACAAATTTCTTTGAAAATGTAATGAGCAAGGTGGATAAGGGGGAACCAGTAGATGTCATATATTTGAATTTCCAGAAGGCATTCGATAAGGTGCCACATGAAAGGTTAGAAACATAGAAACATAGAAACATAGAAAATAGGTGCAGGAGCAGGCCATTCAGCCCTTCTAGCCTGCACCGCCATTCAATGAGTTCATGGCTGAACATGAAACTTCAGTACCCCCTTCCTGCTTTCTCGCCATAACCCTTGATCCCCCGAGTAGTAAGGACTTCATCTAACTCCCTTTTGAATATATTTAGTGAATTGGCCTCAACTACTTTCTGTGGTAGAGAATTCCACAGGTTCACCACTCTCTGGGTGAAGAAGTTTCTCCTCATCTCGGTCCTAAATGGCTTACCCCTTATCCTCAGACTGTGACCCCTGGTTCTGGACTTCCCCAACATTGGGAACATTCTTTCTGCATCTAACCTGTCTAAACCCGTCAGAATTTTAAACGTTTCTATGAGGTCCCCTCTCATTCTTCTGAACTCCAGTGAATACAAGCCCAGTTGATCCAATCTTTCTTGATAGGTCAGTCCCGCCATCCCGGGAATCAGTCTGGTTAACCTTCGCTGCACTCCCTCAATAGCAAGAATGTCCTTCCTCAAGTTAGGAGACCAAAACTGTACACAATACTCCAGGTGTGGCCTCACCAAGGCCCTGTACAACTGTAGCAACACCTCCCTGCCCCTGTATTCAAATCCCCTCGCTATGAAGGCCAACATGCCATTTGCTTTCTTAACCGCCTGCTGTACCTGCATGCTAACCTTCAATGACTGATGTACCATGACACCCAGGTCTCGTTGCACCTTCCCTTTTCCTAATCTGTCACCATTCAGATAATAGTCTGTCTCTCTGTTTTTACCACCAAAGTGGATAACCTCACATTTATCCACATTATACTTCATCTGCCATGCATTTGCCCACTCACCTAACCTATCCAAGTCACTCTGCAGCCTAATAGCATCCTCCTTGCAGCTCACACTGCCACCCAACTTAGTATCATCCGCAAATTTGGAGATACTGCATTTAATCCCCTCGTCTAAATCATTAATGTACAATGTAAACAGCTGGGGCCCCAGCACAGAACCTTGCGGCACTCCACTAGTCACTGCCTGCCATTCTGAAAAGTACCCGTTTACTCCTACTCTTTGCTTCCTGTCTGACAACCAGTTCTCAATCCACGTCAGCACACTACCCCCAATCCCATGTGCTTTAACTTTGCACATTAATCTCTTGTGTGGGACCTTGTCGAAAGCCTTCTGAAAGTCCAAATATACCACATCAACTGGTTCTCCTTTGTCCACTTTACTGGAAACATCCTCAAAAAATTCCAGAAGATTTGTCAAGCATGATTTCCCTTTCACAAATCCATGCTGACTTGGACCTATCATGTCACCATTTTCCAGATGCACTGCTATGACATCCTTAATAATTGCAAAGGGGATAGAGTATAAAAGCAGAGAAGTCCTGCTACAACTGCACAGGGTATTGGTGAGGCCACACCTCTGGAGTACTGCGTGCAGTTTTGGTCTCCGTATTTAAAGAAGGATATACTTGCATTGGAGACTGTTCAGAGAAGGTTCACTAGGTTGATGAGGGATGAGGGTGTTGACTTATGAGGATAGGTTGAGTAGGTTGGGCCTATACACATTGGTGTTCAGAAGAATGAGAGGTGATCTTACTGAAACTTATAAGATAATGAGGGGGCTCGACAAGGTGGATGCAGAGAGGTTATTTCCACTCATTGGGGAAACTAAAACTAGGGGACATAGTCTAAGAATAAGGGACCACCCATTTAAAACTGATATGAGGAGAAATTTATTCTCTCAGTGGTTTGTAAATCTATAGAATTCTCTGCTTCAAAGAGCTGTGGAGGCTGGGTCATTGAATATATTTAAGACGGAGGTCGACAGATTTTTGAGCGATTCGGGAGTAAAGGGTTATGGGGAGCAGGCAGCGAAGTGGAGCTGAGTCCATGATCAGATCAGCCATGATCTTATTGAATGGTGGAGCAGGCTCGAGGGGCCAAATGGCCTACTCCTGCTCCTATTTATTATGTTATTATGTAGGATGTTTCCCCTTGTGGGGAATCTAGAACTAGGGGGCATAGTTTCAGAATAAGCGATCGCCCATTTAAAACAGAAACAAGGAGGAATTTCTTCTCCCAGAGGGTTGTGAATCTTTGGAATTCTCTACCCCAGAGAGCTGTGGAGGTTGGGTTATTGAATATATTTAAGGTGGAGAAAGACAGATTTTTGAATAATTAGGGAGTCGAGGGTTATGGAGAGTTGGCAGTGAAGTGGAGTTGAGGCCAAGATCTGTTCATGATCTTATTGAATGGCGGAGTAGGCTCGAGAGGCCAAATGGCCTACTCCTGATTCTATTTCTTATGTTCCATGTTCCATTAGTGCTCCTCTCCACACTCAGGGTCCAGCTGTTGAATTTTGTGGCTAGAGACGCAAACCATTTCCCGGCTATGCCTGGATTAACGCTGTAACAGAGGTGCGACCGAATTTCCACCCCAAAATGTGGATTTTGCTAATAATAAAGTTTATAGCAATGACAATTTTCAAGATGGTAGTTGTTAGTTCAGTTTTCCCTATTCCTTATCATTTCGGTTTGTGGTCTGCTAATTTCATAAAATACACTCCAAACCAAATGGTATACGGGTACATCACCCCGCTCTGTGCATCTATTTCTGAAAAACGAATTTCCTTTATACATAGCCTTTACACAAGCCTGCTGTAAAGACTGCTCATAACGTAGTGTTCTTTATTAACACTTCAGTTGTATACTGCTGCTTTCTCAACACATTACTTACCATTGCTCCATCACATTTACTGATCTCCTGATTCTCTTCCTTCTATTGGTCGCAGTTAATTGATCTTTCTGAAAAAATGTCATCCTCCATTCAAGCAGCATGTCTGAACATTTTGCTGGTGCAGTGACTTTGATACATGGTCTGACCTTTATATGAGTATCGCTTTCTTGCCATCTTATTTTTAGTATTCTTCGAATGTTCAGTAGAGTTCTTCTCTGTGTCAAAGTCAAGACTTCAGACATCTCTAATATGGTGGGGAGGATTGCTCTGTTGTTTATTTTCATCTTCTGATACAGTTACTTACATTCTAATCCTTCATTAATTAACTTTCACATGGATCATACATTAGCAGTATATTAAGTATTTCATTTTCAAGTTTTAAAATGGAATAATATTTTACTAGATAATCTAATGCTGATAATTTTCAAGAGAATATCATCCTTTGTGCCTACCACTATGGTGCATTATTCCACCTTGCCCTCCTTAACTCATCCTTTGCATGCAATGCCATCAATGTCCATTCTCCTCCACCATATCTCCTCAGTGATCCACCTGCAATGGGCCAACTATGCCCGAGTCCCTTCCTTCCTATCACAACATAGCCATTGCATCATACCCCTTAAAATTCCTGTGATTCCATCTCTGCCCTTTTCTCATGTGCATGTTGCCCCTTGGTGACATGAATTATAGGTATGGATAGGTTTCTCCATAAATGCAAAGGCATCCAGCTCTACCTGTTCATCACCACCTTGAATAAATACTTCTGTGTTGCTGTCAGATTGCGTACGGATGAGCTGAATCTTTCTCCAGCTGAACATTAGGAAAAGCGAAGCCATCTTATTTGGCTACCACCAAAAACTTTTATGTACATAGCCCCGTTCCAATATCCTTGCCTGTTGCTATCTCATGGTTGATCCAGACAGTGCACAACCTTGATGACCTGTTCAACACTGAGCTGAGCCCCAAATTCCATACCATTCAGTTACATCCCCTCATCATGACTCACCTTTGTCTTTATCACACTCCCACTGCTAATGAAACCCTTACCTACACATGTATTGCCTCCAGGCTTAAATTTTTTCAATGCATCCCTTGCTAGCTTTTCAAGTTCCACCCTATGAAAACTCTAACTCATTTAAATTCCACCACTTGTGCCATATTCTCCACTAATCCCATTCACTGCAGCATTGTCCTCGTCAAACTCCGGTGGCAACTATCTCCCAATGCACTGCATTCAAATTCCTCATTCTCACATAACAATTCCTCCATGGCCTCACCCCATCCTCTCTCTGCATACCTCTTCAGTCCTACATCCAACCTTATGTTCTTTGGTTCTCCAGCTCTGTTCCTATTCGTTCTCATTCCCTTTGCTCCACCGTTAAAGACATCAATCATCTCAGCGACAGTTTCATAGAATCATAGAATGGTTACAGCACACTGCCAGCCTTCTGCATGAGCAGTTCAGCTCGTCCCACTCCCCCTCCCTTTCTACTCAACCCTGCAATGTTTTTCCTTCAGTTACTTATCGAATTCCCTTTTGAAAGCCATGATTGAGTCAGCCTCCACCACCCTTTCAGGCAGCACAGTCCAGATCCTAATCACTCGCTCCCTAAACTCTTTACCTTGCTACTTTACCAAATTGGTCTTTTCAGCCTTGTTTTTTTATCATCTTTGCTAACTTATCCATCACTGTTTAACATCTATTTCTGCTCCGTAAAGTGGCTTGGGATGTTGTTGTGTTCAAGGCACCATACAAATGCAACAAGTTGATGTTGAATTTGTCTCTATTTCTCTTAGACTTTTGAAGTGCACCACACTCATAGAAACATAGAAACATAGAAATTTACAGCGCAGAAGGAGGCCATTCCGGCCCATCGTGGCCGACAAAGAGTCACACAGTCAGCAGCCCTAAAGATTACATATAAACCTTTGAACAATGACGGAAAGGCAAAGGGCACCAAGCCCAACCAATCCGCCTTGCCACAACTGCAACATCCCTGATACTAAAACATTCTACACTACACCCCAACCGGAGCCATGTGATCTCCTGGGAGAGGCAAAAACCAGATTAAAAACCCAGGCCAATTTAGGGAGAAAATTCTGGGAAAATTCCTCTCCGCCCCATCCAGGCGATCGAAACTAGTCCAGGAGATCACCCTGGCTGTATTCTATTCCCTGCAGTACTGACCATTATATTTGCTCCGTCCAACGAAAGGTCATCCAGTCTATCTCAATTACCAGATCCCGGTCCGTAACCCTGAAGGTTACTGCACTTTAAGTGCCCATCCAACCATCTCTTAAAAGTGGTGAGGGTTTCTGCATCCACCACTCTTCCAGGCAGCGAGTTCCAGATCCCCACAACCCTCTGCGTAAAGAAGCCCCCACCCTCAAATCCCCTCTAAACCTTCCACCAACCACCTTAAAACTATGCCCCCGCGTAATAGACCCTTCCAACAATGGAAATAGACCCTTACTATCCACTATGTCGAGGCCCCTCAATATTTTGTACACCTCAATGAGGTCTCCTCTCAACCTCCTCTGTTCCAATGAGAACAAACCCAGCCTATCCAAATTGTCCTCATAATTAAGATTCTCCATTCCAGGCAGCATCCTAGTACATCTCCTCTGCACCATCTGGAGTGCAATCTCGTCTTTCCTATAATACGGCGACCAGAACTGCACGCAATACTCCAGCTGTGGCCTAACCAAAGTATTATACAATTTAACCATAACCTTGCTGCTCTTATATTCTATGCCTCAGCCAAAAAAGGCAAGCATTCCATATGCCTTCTTAACCACCTTATCCACCTGGTCTGCTACTTTCAGGGATCTGTGTACAAGCACTCCAAGGTCCCTTTGTTCATCTACACTATTAAGTGGTCTTTCGCTTAATGTGTATACCTTTTCTTTATTAGCCCTCCCAAAGTGCATCACCTCATATTTCTCTGAATTAAATTCCATTTGCCACTGTTCTGCCCACCTGACCAGTAGATTGATATCCTCCTGCAGTCCATGACTTTCCTCTTCATTATCAACCACACAGCCAATTTTAGTGTCGTCTGCAAACTTCCTAATCATACACCCTATATTCAAATCTAACTCTTTGATATATACCACAAAAAGCAAGTGTTCCAGTACTGAGCCTTGCAGAACTCCACTGGAAACATCCTTCCAGTCACAAAAACATCCATCAATCATTACCCTTTGCTTCCTACCTCCAAGCCAATTTTGGATTCAACTTGACACTTAGCTCCGGATCCCGTGGGCTTTAACCTTCGTGACCAGTCTACCATGTGGGACCTCATCATAAGCTTTGCTAAAGTCCATATATTCTACATTGTATGCACTACCCTCATCGACCCTCTTGGTTAACGCCTCAAAAAATTCATTCAGGTTAGTCAGACACGATCTTCCCTTAACAAATCCGTGCTAACTGTCTCTAATTAATCCTTGCCTTTCCAAATGCAGATTTATCCTGTCTTTCAGGATTTTTTCCAATAATTTTCACACCACTGAAATTAGGCTGACAGACCTGTAATTACTTGGCCTATCCCTTTCTCCCTTCCTTAATAAGGGTACTACATTAGCAGTCCTCCAATCCTCCGGCATCATGCCCAGATCAAAAGAGGACTAGAAAATGATGGTCAAGGCCTCTGCTATTTCCTCTTTTACTTCGCTCAACAGCCTGGGATGCATTTCATCCGGGGCCTGGGGACTTATCTACTTTCAAAGCTGCTAAACCCCTTAATACTTCCTCTCTTATTATATTAATTTCATCCAGAATATCACACTCCTCCTCGACAGCAGTATCTGCATTGCCTTTATGAAAACAGATGCAAAGTAATCGTTAAGAACCCTCCCAAAATCTTCCGCCTCCACACAAAGATTACCCTCATGGGGGCCAAGTTTCGGCCTGAGTTGCTCCTGTTTTTTTGAAGGAACTGGTTTAGAATGAAGTATCTTAGAAATTTGAATTCTTGTCATTTAGTTTGCTCCAGTTCTAGTCAGTTCGAACAGTTTCACTTTGGAACAGAATTTTTTTTTCAAAAGGGGGCGTGTCTGGCCACTTACGCCAGTTTTCAAAATTTAGGCAGTGAAAACTTACTCCAAACTAACTTAGAATGGAGTAAGTGAAGATTTTTGTTCGTTCAAAAAAACCTTGTCTACACTTTAGAAAATCAGGCGTAGGTTACAAATTAGGCGCAGGGAATGGGGGGGGGCGGGGGGGGGGGGTTTAAAGGGAAGTTTACAAGCATTAAACACTTCAGTTTTACAAATAAAGAGCCATCATCAATAATAAATGATAAATACATCAATAAATCAACCAATAAATCAATCAATAAAAATTAATAAAAAATAATGTTTTTAAAAAATCAATAAATAAAACATTTTCTACTTACCGACTGCAGTACCTGGAGTCCTCCAACAGCGTGCTGGGACGCCCTCCCACCACCCCCGCCCAATTTTATTTTATTTATTGATTTTTTAAAACTTTTTTTATTTTTTATTAATTTTTTTTGATTGATTTATTGGTGGGGGTAGAGGGGTGTGGGGAGAGGGGTGGGGGAGGAGGGAGGCAAGGAAGGAAGGAGGGAGGGAAGGAGAGAGGAAGGAGGGAAGGAGAGAGGGAGGGAGGGAGGGAAGGAGAGAGTGAGGGAGGGAAGGAGAGAGGGAAGGAGGGAGGGAAGGAGAGAGTGAGGGAGGGAAGGAGGGACGGAAGGAGAGAGGAGGGACGGAAGGAGAGAGGAGGGAGGGAAGGAGAGAGGAGGGAGGGAAGGAGAGAAGGAGGGAGGGATGGACAGAGGAGGGAGGGAGAGAGGAGGGAGAGAGGAGGGAGAGAGGGAAGGAGAGGGGGGGAGGGAGAGAAGGAGAGGGGGAGGGAGGGAAGGAAAGGGGGGGAGGGAAGGAGAGACGGGGGGGAGGAAAGGAGAGAGGGGGTGGGGGAAGGGAGAGAAAGAGGCTGAATGGCCGAGGGGGTGGAGGAAGGGAGAGAAAGAGGCTGAACGGCCGGGCCCAAGACCTCGGGCTGGATTTACAGGTAGGTGGCATCGGGTCTCGGGGGGGGGGGGGGGGGGGGTCGCGGAGGTCCGGCGGGGGATGGGAGGGGGGGAGAGAGTCGCGGAGGTCTGGGGGGGCTGGGGGGGAGAGAGTCGTGGATGTCCGGGGGTGGGGTGGGAGAGAGTTGCGGAGGTCCATGGGGGGGGGGGGAAGAGTCGTGGAGGTCCGGGGGGGAGGGACAGTTGCGGGGGGGGGGAAGAGTTGCGGAGGTCCGGGGGGAGGGGGAGGGGGAGAGTCACGGAGGTCCGGGGGGGGAGAGTCGCAGAGGTCCGGGGGTTGGGGAGAGAGCGGGGGTCCGGTCGGGTGGGAGGAGCCTTATTCACACAGCCCCAGTAAGGCCATTCAGCCAGGGCTAGGGGCTGCGTGCTTCGGGCCCCTCCCACAGTTTTGTAGTGCATGTGCAGAGGTCCTGGCACTGTTTTCAGTGCCGGGACCTGGCTCCGCCCCCTACAGCTCGTGCTGCGCTGCGCTCAGCTCCAGAGGGCCTCCAGGGAGCCGGAGAATAGGTGAGTTTTTTTTAGGCGCACTTTCTGGTGTGAAAAACGGGCGTCCAGGTCCGTGCTGTGCCGTTTTTGGCGTGGCCCGAAACTTGGGCATATGATCTCTCATAGGTCCTATCCTTTCTTTAGTTACCCTCTTACTCTTAATATATTTATAGAACATCTTAGGGTTTTCCTTAATTTTATGGCCAAGAATTTCTCGCGCTCTCTCTTAGCATTCCTAATATCCTTTTTAATTTTGCCTCTTAACTTTCTATATTCCTCTAAAGATTCTATAGTATTTAGCCGTTGATATATGACATAAGCGTCCCTTTTTTTCTTAATCCTCCCCTGTAAGTCCCTAGACATCTAGGGGGTTCGAGAATTATTTTTCTAAACCTTTTTCTTTAAGGGCACATGTTTGGCCTGAGCCTTCTGATCTCCTCCTTAAATGCCTCCCACTGTTCCAACACTGATTTACCCAGAAATGGCTGTTTCCAGTCCACTATGGCCAAATCACTCCTTAACTTAACAAAATTAGCTTTTTCCCAATTCGGAACTTTTAATCCAGGCCTATTCTTGTCCTTTGCCATAACCAACTTGAATCTGACTGAATTATGTTCACTGGTCCCCAAGTGCTCTCCCACTAATACCTCTTCAACCTGCCCAACTTCATTCCCCAAAACTAAATCCAAGACCACCCCCTCTCGTGTTCGGCTTGCTCCATACTGACTAAAAAGTTCTCTTGAATGCATTTCAAGAATTCCGCACCCTCTATTCCCTTCACACTAAATTTGTCCCCATCAATATTTGAATAGTTAAAATCCTCTGCTATTACTACCCTATGATTTTTGAACTTCGCAGCAATTTTCCTACATATTTGCTCTTCTATCTCCCTCCCACTGTTTGGGGGTCTATAATACACGGCCAGCAGTGTGATCGCCCCTTTTTTATTTTTCAATTCGACCCATATGACCTCATTTGATGACCCCTCTAACATATCATCCCTCCTCACCACTGTAATATTTTCTTTAATCAGTACCGCAACCGGTGCACCCCCGCCGCTTCCCCCCGTTTTTACCCCCCTCTCTATCTTGTTTAAAAATCCTGTAGCCAGGGATATTGATCTGCCAGACCTTCCCCTCTTTCAGCTATGTTTCTGTGATGGCTATAATGTGATACTCCCAAGTGTCCACCTGTGTTCTAAGCTCATCCGCCTTATTCGCTATACTCCTTGCATTAAAGTATATAACATTCAGCACAGGAAGAACTCCTTGCTTACTACATACTAAACCTTGTTTCCTCTGTCTTACAGATTCGCTTTCTAGATTCTTGCTATCCAATTTCAGCTTTACTTCCTTCCCTTTTGAATTTGTTTTCAGGTTCCCATCCCCCTGCCAAGCTAGTTTAAACTCTCCCCAACAGCACTTGTAAAACTTCCCGCGAGGATATTGGTCCCGGCACTTTTGAGGTGCAACCCGGCCGGTTTGTACAGGTCCCATCTCCCCCAGAAGTGGTCCCAATGCCTCAAGAATTTAAAGCCCTCCATCCTACACCAACTTTCCAGCCACGAGTTCATTCTCTCGAGCCTTCTATTCTTATATTCATTAGCACGTGGCACCAGTAGTAACCCGGAGATTACTAACTTTGAGGTCCCATCCTTTAATTTTCTTCCGAGCTCCCTGAATTCTTCCTGTAGGACCTCATCCCTTATTTTACCTATGTCGTTGGTCCCGATATGGACCATGACCTCGAGCTGTTTACCCTCACTCCCCAGGATGCCCTGCGTTGGCTCTGTGATATCCTTGATCCTGGCACCAGGGACGCACTAAACTATTCGGGAGTCGCAGAAACGCCTGTTTGTTCCCCGAACTATAGAATCCCCTATCACTGGGGCTCTTTTGTTCTTCGTCCCTCCCCCGTGCTACTGAGCCAACTGTGGTGCCTTGGAATTGGCTCGGCTGCATTCCCCAGAGACACCATCATCCTTACCGATACTCAGAAGTGA
Source organism: Pristiophorus japonicus (assembly GCF_044704955.1). Taxonomy (NCBI): domain Eukaryota; kingdom Metazoa; phylum Chordata; class Chondrichthyes; family Pristiophoridae; genus Pristiophorus; species Pristiophorus japonicus. Next base: position 38,415,967 of record NC_091986.1, on the reverse strand, counting down.
ATATTGTGTGAAAGCGAGGTGGACTCACGGGGAGGACTCCTGCACTACCTGCCTAGCACACTTACTACTTCTGGTAATCATCCACTTCCCTTCTACCCGCTTCCCCCCTTCCCTTCAAATTCCTGGGACGTTGGAACCGGTTCTGGGGGAGGTGGGACCAGTAAAAACCGGATGGTCTGCACCTGGGCAGGACCGGAACCAATGTCCTAGTGGGAGTGTTTGTGAATGCTGTTGGGGAGTGTTTAAAATAATATGGCAGTGGGTTGGGAATCTATGCAGGGAGACAGAGGGAAGTAAAATGGGGGCAGAAGCAAAAGGTAGAAAGGAGATAAGTAAAAATGGAGGGCATAGAAATCAAAGGCAAAAGTCAAAAAGGGCCACATTGCAACATAATTCTAAAAGGACAAAGAATGTTAAAAAAACAAGCCTAAAGTCCTTGTCTCTCAAAGCGAGGAGCATTCGTAATAAGGTGGATTAATTAACTGCGCAGACAGCTGTTAATGGATATGATGTAATTGGGATTACAGAGACATGACTCCAGGGTGACCAAGGCTGGGAACTCAACATCCAGGGGTATTCAAAATTCAGGAAGGAAAAGGAGGTGGGGTAGCATTGCTGGTTAAAGAGGAGATTAAAGCAATAGTAAGGAAGGACATGAGTGTGGATAATGTGGAATCTGTATGGGTAGAGTTGCGGAACACCAAAGGGCAGAAAATGCTAGTGGGAGTTGTGTACAGACCACAAAACAGCAGTAGTGAGGTTGGGGATGGCATCAAACACGAAATTAGGGATGCGTGCAATTTAGGTACAGCAGTTATCATGGGTGATTTTAACCCACATATAGATTGGGCTAACCAAACTGGTGGCAATACGGTGGAGGAGGATTTCCTGAAGTGTATAAGGGATGGTTTTCTAGACCAATAAATCGAGAACCAACTAGAGAGCTGGCCATCCTAGATTGGGTGTTGTGTAATGAGAGAGGATTAAATAGCAATCTTGTTGTGCGAAGCCCCTTGGGGAAGAGTGAACATAATATGGTAGAATTCTTCATTAAGAAAGAGAGTGACACAGTTAAGTAAGAGACTAGGGTCCTGAACTTAAAGAAAGGTACCTTCAATGTTATGAGACTTGAATTGGTTAGGATAGACTGGCAAATGATACTTAAAGGGTTCACAGTGGATAGGCAATGGCAGACATTTAAAGATCACATGGATGAACTTCAACAATTGTACATCATGGTCTGGCATAAAAATAAAACGGGGAAGGTGGCTTAACTGTGGCTAACAAGGGAAATTAGGGATAGTGTTAAATCCAAGGAAGAGGCATATAAATTGGCCAGAACAAGCAGTAAACCTGAGGACTGGGAGAAATTTAGAATTCAGCAGAGGACAAAGAGTTTAATTAGGAGGGGGAAAATAGAGTATGAGAGTAAGCTTGCAGGGAACATAAAAACTGACTGCAAAAGCTTCTATAGATATGTGAAGAGAAAAAGATTGGTGAAGACAAATATAGGTCCCTTGCTCTCAGTACCAGGTGAATTTATAATGGGGAACAAAGAAATGGCAGACCAATTGAACCAAAATACTTTGGTTCTGTCTTCACTAAGGAAGACACAAATAACCTTCCAGAAATACTAAGGGACCGAGGGTCTAATGAGAAAGAGGAAATGAAGGAAATCCTTATTAGTCAGGAAATTGTGTTAGGGAAATTGATGGGATTAAAGGCCAATAAATCCCCAGGGCCTGATAGTCTGCATCCCACAGTACTTAACGAAGTGGCCCTAGAAATAGTGGATGCATTAGGATTCATTTTCCAACATTCTATAGATTCTGGATCAGTTCCTATGGATTGGAAGGTAGCTAATGTAACCCCACTTTTTAAAAAAGGAGGGAGAGAGAAAACAGAGAATTATAGACCAGTTAGCCTGACATCGGTAGTGTGGAAAATTTTGGAATCAAATATTAAAGATGTAATAGCAACGCATTTGGAAAGCAGTGACAGGATCGGTCCAAGTCAGCATGGATTTAAAAAAGGGAAATCTTGCTTGACAAATCTTCTAGAAATTTTTGAGGATGTAACTAGTAGAGTGGAGAAGGGAGAACCAGTGGATGTGGTGTATCTGGACTTTCAAAAGGCTTTTGACAAGATCCCACACAAGAGATTACTGTGCAAAATTTAAGCACATGGTATTGGGCGCAATGTATTGACATGGATAGAGAACTGGTTGGCAGACAGGAAGCAAAGAGTAGGAATAAACGAGTCCTTTTCAGAATGGCAGGCAGTGACTAGTGGGCTACTGCAAGGTTCAGTGCTGGGGCCCCAGCTATTTACCATACACATTAATGATTTAGACGAAGGAATTGAATGTAATATCTCCAAGTTTGCAGATGACACTAAGCTGGGTGGCAGTGTGAGCTGTGAGAAGGATGCTTGGAGGGTACAGGGTGACTTGGACAGGTTAGGTGAGTGGGCAAATACATGGCAGATGCAGTATATGTAGATAAATGTGAGGTTATCCACTTTGGTGGCAAAAACAGGAAGGCAGAATATTATCTGAATGGTGACAGATTAGGAAAAGGGGAAGTGCACTGGGACCTGGGTGTCATGGTACATCAGACATTGAAAGTTGGCATGCAGGTACAGCAGGCAGTGAAGAAGGCAAATGGCATGTTGGCCTTCATAGCGAGAGGATTTGAGTATAGGAGCATTGAGGTCTTACTACAGTTGTACAGGGCCTTGGTGAGGCCACACCTTGAATATTGTGTACAGTTTTGGTCTCCTAATCTGAGGAAGGACATTCTTGCTCTTGAGGGAGTGCAGTGAAGATTCACCAGACTGATTCTAGGGATGGCAGGACTGACACATGAAGAAAGACTGGATCGACTAGGCTTATATTTGCTGGAATTTAGAAGAATGAGAGGGGATCTCATAGAAACTTATAAAAATTCTGACGGGATTGGATTTGTTAGATGCAGGAAGAATGTTCCCGATGTTGGGGAAGTCCAGAACCAGGGGTCACAGTCTAAGGATAAGGGGTAAGCCATTTGGCACCGAGATGAGGAGAAACTTCTTCACTCAGAGAATTGTGGACCTGTGGAATTCTCTACCACAGAAAGCTGTTGAGACCAGTTCGTTAGATATATTCAAAAGGGAGTTAAATGTGACCCTTATGGCTGGAGGAATCAAGGGATATGTTAAGAAAGCAGTAATAGGGTACTGAAGTTGCATGATCAGCTATGATCATATTGAATAGTGGCGCAGGCTCGAAGGACCGAAAGGCCTACTCCTACACCTATTTTCTCTGTATCTCTGTTTCTATGTTTCTATATATATGAAGATTCAGAATCCCACTATCATTGTTGTCTGCAACCAATTTCTCAGTAAATTGAAGCCTGCCATTACTTACCTTGCTGTTTGAACACCAAAGCCCCTAAAGCAATAATGAGAGCCTTCATGAGAGATGCACTCACCGCACTTGTGACCTGGGTAACTCGGATCTCCACTGACAATTCAACTGATGCTTAACAGCAGACAGCAATGGAGACAGCTGGCGTTCCATAATATTCTTATGAGAAATGGACATTGCATATCTGGGTGTTGAATACCTCAAAGGTGCCTTCCAATGACGCGCGCTAAGAATAATTGGCTCTTCATTATTGTCCTGGTGCTGTTACAGCTTCCATTTCACTAAGGTTTGTGTTCCCAGTGCAACTCATTAGCAGCTGCTGGGATGCTTGGCTTCCACTCTGCCCCAACTGGCCTCTGATCGACTACCACCACTGTGACACCTCCCTTTCTGTTGCATGATGTTTCACCTTGTACATCCTCAACAGCATCACTGACTGCTTCCCCCACAGTTCTGGCTGTTAATCACTCCCAAATGGTAACCACATTCGCTCATCCAATTAACCTTTTGAAGAGAAATAGGATATAGTCTTGATAATGAGCTATTTCTCATCAGAGGTTAATTAGATGATCAAATGCAGTCACCATTTTGTCTCATCTATAGCCCATATAAGCAGGTTATTGCCCATTTTTGCTCAAAAGTGGAAAGTAGAGCCGGAACATTGCCCATTCATCGCCGGCCCAACTTTCGGCGGCACACATGAATGTGCTGCACTGCCCGGCCTAAGGCTATCGCCCAGATGATCGCTGACCGCAACTTTCACCATATCGCTCACACTTCGCGGAGCTGATCGATCGCCGAAAAGACCGCTGGAGAAAAGCTGCCCTCACCTGACCTTAATTCGGCACTACCCGGCAGTACCCGGCACTACGGACGCCATTTTGAACGTCGGAGGATTTGTACTGAAAGGCTACTTCATGTGCTTATGAGGAGAATCAATTTGTGAGCGATTTTAAGGGCCTTTTTGACATTTGCCAATCATCTAATCACATTTGTATCTGTTTAGGACAAATTTAGAGCATTTATAGCGATTTATAGTGATGGGATCTGTAATTTCTCTACCAGTATTGGTCACTAATCACACACTGCAGACTAGAGATGGGAAAAGGTATATTGAAGAGTATTATGTGCCCAATCAAAGAGATGGCAGACTGCTGCAGAGGAGGAGACCTTACACCCAACGCATTTACAGGGAAGACACTTCAGGACAATTGGAAAATTAAATAAAAGAACTTAATAACGACAGGGAAATTTGAAACTTTTTAGAACAAACATATAGAACACTGCCCCCCCACCCCACCCCACCCCGAACATTCAACAACATTTTAACACAAGACAATACAACAATAACATGATTAACAACAAGTAACAACCCACCCTCCCCCTACCTGTGGCCATGCTTCCCTCCTGATCCTTTACCCCCCTTGTTGTAACCTCCCATTTTAATCCGCGAGTAATGGGACCAAGACGTCTTGCAGCAGGGGACCTCAAGGCCTGCTGCTATGGGGAGAGGGGGGGGGAGGTGGTGGGCAGGTGGGTGACATTGGCAGCATCCCTTCAGTGGCTGGAGGAGAAGATGTTTTGAAAGAAACGTCTTCCGAGCCAGAAGGAAGTTCTTCCTCCTGACTCGCATCTGTCCGGGTGGTTGGTGGGACGGCACCTTGGTGTGTAGTGCTGTCTCCCGACACTATTGCATGCCACAAAGCATCGACAGAGTCGGTCGTTTGGCTCATTGCCACAACTATGCGCTCCATGCCCTCCGTTATTCGAGCGGACATTGCGGCAATGTTTCCGGTCAACCCACCAATCGCCTGGAGGCGCTTTCGACCGATATCGGCGCTCTCCCTGGACAGTGCAACCATATCCTCATTAGGATCTACCTGTCCCAGCACGTGCCTACCTCGCTTTATAGATCACAAGCGTAAAGCATTTCTGAGCGCAAACAACAGCCCAACTCGGGAGCTGAAAAACAACATTACAAATGGCTCAAGGCTCAGGTCCAACAAAAAAAAATCGGGACCTAAAGAACAGGTGGTGGATGGAGAAAGCACAGGAAATACAACAACTGGTCGACAGCCATGATATGCGAGGATTCTTCGCTGCAGTCAAGGCCACCCATTGTCCAAACTCCCAAGGCCCCACCCCACTCCTGGCCAATAACGGGGAAACACTCATCAAGGTCACCGAGGCTGTCGGGGCCCGATGGAAGGAGCACTTTGAAGATCTCCTCAACTGAGACTCTGCCTTTGACTCGAGTGTTCTCGATTCCATCCTGCAGCATACGATCCGCCATCAACTCAGTGAAACTCCAACATTGCACGAGGTAGGCAAAGCCATAAAACAGCTTAAGAATAACAAGGCTACGGGTGTGGACGGAATCCCTGCTGAGGCACTAAAATATGGTGGAGAGGCGCTGTTGGCGCGGATACATGACCTTATCTCTCTCATCTGGAAGGAGAAGAGCATGCCGGGAGATCTGAGAGATGCAGTGATTGTGGCCATTTTTATAAAGGGGGACAAGTCCGACTGTGGCAACTACAGAGGAATCTTCCTGCTTTCAGCCACTGGAAAAGTTGTCACTCGGGTTCTCCTCAATCTTCTTCTCCCTGTGGCCGAGGAGCTCCTCCCGGAATCACAATGCGGATTTCATCCCCTATGGGGCATAACAGACATGATCTTTGTAGCACCAGTTGCAGGAAAAATGCAGGGATTAGCGCCAGCCCATTTACGTGGTCTTTTTCGATCTTACAAAGGCCTTTGGCACTGTCAACCGTGAGGGTCTATGGAGCGTCCTCCTCCATTTCGGATGCCCCCAAAAGTTTGTCAACATCCTTCGCCTGCTTCACTATGACATGCAGGCCGTGATCCTTACCAACGGATCCATTACAGACCCAATCCACATCCGGACCGGGGTCAAACAGGGCTGCGTTATCGCTCCAACCCTCTTCTCAATCTTCCTTACCGCCATGCTCCACCTCACAATCAACAAGCTCCCCGCTGGAGTGGAACTAAACTACAGAATCAGTGGGAAGCTGTTTAACCTACGCCACCTCCAGGCCAGGTCCAAGATCACCCCAATCTCTGTCGTTGAGCTGCAGTATGCGGACGTCACCTGCGTCTGTGCACACTCAGAGACTGAACTCCAGGATATAGTCAATGTATTCACTGAGGCATATGAAAGCATGGGCCTTCCGCTTAACATCCGTAAGGCAAAGGTTCTCCACCAGCCTGTCCCCGCTGCACAGCACTGCCCTCCAATCATTAAAATCCACGGCGCGGCCCTGGACAACGTGGACCATTTCCCATATCTCGGGAGCCTCTTATCAACAAAGGCAGACATTGATGCGGAGATTCAGCATCGCCTCCAGTGCGCCAGCGCAGCTTTCGGCCGTCTGAGGAAAAGAGTGTTTAAAGACCAGGCCCTCAAATTTACCACCAAACTCATGGTCTACAGGGCTGTAGTACTATCCGTCCTCCTGTATGGATCTGAGACATGGACGATGTATCGAAGGCACCTCAAGTTGCTGGAGATATATCACCAGCGATGTCTCTGCAAGATCCTGCAAATCCCCTGGGAGGACAGGCGCACCAACATCAGTGTCCTCGACCAGGCTAACATCCCCAGTATTGAAGCACTGACCACACTCAATCAGCTTCGCTGGGCAGGCCACATAGTACGCATGCCAGATACGAGACTCCCTAAGCAAATGCTTTATGCGCAGCTCCTTCATGGCAAACGAGCCAAAGGAGGACAGCGGAAACGTTATAAGGACACCCTCAAAGCCTCGCTGGTAAAGTGCGACATCACCACTGACACCTGGGAGACCCTGGCCCGAGGTGGAGAAAGTCCATCCGGGAGGGAGTTGAGCTCTTCTCGTCTCAATGCAAAGAGCATGAAGAGGCCAGGCGTAGGCAGCGGAAGGAGCGTGCGGCAAACCAGCCCCACCGACCCCTTCCCTCGATGAATGTCTGTCCCATCTGTAACAGGGTCTATGGCTCTTGTATCGGACTGTTCAGCCATCAAAGAACTGACTTTAGGAGTGGAAGCAAGTCCTCATCGATTCCGAGGGACTGCCTATGATGATGATATAATCAAAAGTATGACATGCATGTCAAACCAATGTGTGCCAGTAGCAAGAGTGAATCATTGCATGGATACAAAATGTCTGTGACATGTAATCCAGATATGAATAATCAGATAGTTTTTAGCCTTTAATTTGGTGGTTGTTATGTTATCAACACATGTGGGTTTTAAATGGTGTGTGAACAAAATTCAGTAACACAAATATTTTAGAATTTAGCAAAATAGCAAAAAGGGATTGAAAAAGATTGAAAATAGTATGGCCAAAATTATATTTGAGTCATTGCAGGAAAGGGTGTAAATTCTGTTACATTCTGAAGCAGTATATTATGGACAAGGTTCTGGATACTGCTTCATTGAACCACTGAAGGGAGCTGTATTCCAGCAATCCACTGCTAACAGAAGTTTTCGCAAAGCCTCACATCAACGGAGTGGGCACTTAAATATCAGTTACGTACAGAGCCTATTTTAGTTTATACTGGACTACTTTCTCCATTGCTAATTAATAGCTTAGTAACCTTTCCTTATTGCCTTCCAATAGCATTGGTATTGGACTTTAGAAAGTCCAGAACTCTCATCTCTATATTTCTCAGATCATTTACCTTTCTCCAACCTCACTTGGATGTAAAGTACATGTCTAATTTATTTGCCCCTCAAGTTTAATGTTTTGAATTCCTAGGGCACCAGGTTTCTTCACAATAGTCATGACTATTAATTATCAAAAAGTATATATTTGTCTAAACCATCAGAAAAGAAAAAGAAGCTCAGATTCCTCATAAAATCAGACGTGTTCGTTGACCTGGAATTCTGTCCCAGTGAGCTGATTCATATACTGCTCATTGAGCTTCAAAGGTTAGATAGAAACCTTTAACAAAATGTCCTATCTATACTGTCTTCTCAACACGTAGCAACTTACTTAATACACTAACGTGTAATTATTAACCGTGTATAAATAAATCCTATGTATTTATGTTCCTTTCCTCACCCATCCTTTTCTCAATAACAAGGCTGCACCGAGCATTCCTTCTTTTTAACATTAAATGCCCACCTTTATTGAAATTTCAAAATCATGAGGGGCCTGGACAGAGTTGATAGAGAGAAACTGTTCCCATTGGAAAAAGGGTTGAGAACCAGAGGACACAGATTTAAGGTGATTGGCAAAAGAACCAAAGGCAATGTAAGGAAAATATTTTTTACCCAGCGAGTGACTGGGATCTGGAATGCACTGCCTGAAAGAGTGGTGGAGGCAGACTCAATCTTATCTTTCAAATGGGAGTTGCATAATTATCTGAAAGACAAGGAGAAAGGGCAGGGGAGTGGGGCTAACTGAGAGTCGACACGGGCTCGACAGGCCAAATGGCTGCCTTCTTCCATGCTGTAACCATTCCATGTCAGAGTGGGTAGCACTCTTGCTTCTGAATCAGAAAGTTGTGGGTTCAAGTCCCACTCCAGGGACTTGAGCACATAAATATGGGCAACATGCCAGTGCAGTGCTGAGGAAGTGCCGTCTTTCGGATGAGATGTTAAACTGAAGTCTGATCTGCACTCTCAGGTGGATGTAAAAGATCCCATGGCACTATTTCAAAAAACAGCAGGAGAGTTATCCCCAGTGTCCTGATCAATATTTATTCCTGAATCAACATAACAAAAACAGATTATCATTTCTGGTCATTATCACATTACTGTTTGTGGAAGCTTGCTGTGTGCGAATTGACTGCCATGTTTCCCACATTACCACATTGACTACATACCAAAAAAAAGCTCTTAATTGGCTGTAAAGCACTTTGGGAAGTCCGGTGATTGTGAAAGGCGCCATATAAATGCAAGTCTTTCTTTATGATTCTATGATTGTAATGATCAAAAGCAGAAGTTCGTGGCTCAGAAATGTTTGAGTTCTACTTTTGTGAGTTTGGACTGACTGTGAGCATTGAGAAACCAAGGTGGGTTGCACAGACCTGTCCATTACCCGACTATGTGTATCAACACACCCCAATGGAGCTACTGTGCATGTCAGAGGCGATATGCCTTTCCCAGCAACACTGATCAAGGAGACTTTTCTCCATGTTGGGATGGTACCCTTCCAAGAGGAAAAAAGTTATCTTGAGATGTTGGGAACTGAATAATATATGCACAATGAAGACATTGACAAACCATGCAAAAGTAACATAGTTGTAAGAGACTGTCCATCATGTAGCTAGGCTGTTTAGCAATGGCTTGAGGTGTTATGCCCTTTGAAGATGTGAGTGTTTTCAGTTGCATGTTGCATGCCCGAAACGAGATTCCCAAAGCAAGCATTCTACTTGGAACTCCTACATGGCAAGCGAGCCCCAGGTGGGCAGAGGAAATGTTTCAAGGACACCCTCAAAGCCTCCTTGATAAAGTGCAACATCCCCACCGGCACCTGGGAATCCCTGGCCCAAGACCGCCTTAAGTGGAGGAAGAGTATCCGGGAGGACGCTGAGCACCTTGAGTCTCGTCGCCGAGAGGATGCAGAAACCAAATGCAGACAGTGGAAGGAGCGTCCGGAAAACCAGACTCCCCACCCACCTTTTCCTTCAACTGTCTGTCCCACCTGTGACAGAGACTGTAATTACCATATTGGACTGTACAGTCACCTGAGAACTCACTTTTAGAGTGGAAGCAAGTCTTCCTCGATTTCAAGGGACTGCCTATGATGATGATGGCATCTTGAAGGTGTTTCCTCATGCGGTACATGTTGTGTTCATACTTTGTTTGTTGCACAAACCCTCACCAGACAGGCATTAAGACCCTGAAGGAGTTATTCAGTATGGTGGCCTGGGATTGACATTTGCATCAAGGAGTTTATCTCACACTACGAAGCATACATTCTGAGCAAAAAGGCCACAAACATCCCACCAGCGCCAATGAAGCCCATTCCATAGCCACAACTTCAGTTGGATATCTTCGGTCCAGTTGAAGCAGCTCCACAGCACCAGCACTTCCTTGTTGTAGTACATCACCTGCATTCCAAATGGCCAGAAATCGCGACAAGTTCAGTGACCTCATCAACGACCGTCTCTATTCTGCAGCGTATGTTCACTAAGTGGGGCCTTCCATAGGTCATAATCACTGACAATGGACCACAGTTTGTCTCCAATCAGTTCATGGATTTTCTCACTCGTCCATTGAGCATCGCCTTATTGCTCGGTACAATCCTCAAAGCAACGGAGGTGTTGAGCAATTTAACCTTGTCATCAAAGAGGGTTTGAAAGCCAACCTCGCAGCAGGCCAAACATTCGTCGAAGTGGTTCAAACCATTCTCCTCACATACCGTTCGATAAAGCACTCGCTAATGGAGAAGACACCTGCTGAACTCATGATTGGGCAGAATCTTCGCTGGCTACTGGACAGTCTCAAACCCTCAGCCAAACCTAACGCGAAGATAACCACACCCGCATCCCAGAACGCCAACAAAAAGCAAAGTCGTATACTGACACAAAAGCACGCATTCAAAAGCCGCAACTGAAGAATGGAGACCGTAGTCAGAAGCTCGCATCTTTACTTTCGCCTCCAAAACAGATCGGGTGAAAGTTCAGCTCTCGCACCTACGAGCTCAATGATGAAACTCGATGGAACACTCGTAGACTGATCCCAACTCACAGGCCAACAGACCAGCAGGATGGAACAGAGTCACTGTTCTGTTTCCCAACCGAAAACCTCGATCAAACACCGCAAGCTCCACGTTGGTCTCAGTGTTTCAGAACACGGCCTGGCTATCTCAAAGACTTTGTCTGTTTATAGACTGTGTTTTCAAAAGGGGGGAAATATGTTGTGTTCATACTTTATTTATTTATTACACAAACCCTCACTAGACAGGCATTAGGACCCTGAGAGAGCTATTCACAGTTGCTTTAAACATGCTGGTTTTGGGACAAAATTTGGGGAGTTGCTATAAAGGTCACAGTAAGTTACATTACTCCTGTTTCAGTTAATCTGTTTATTTATGTACACAACAGTACAGGCATCCAATGAGAGAACTATAAGGTTATGTAAGGGCTTGGCATGGGCATGCAGTGACTTTGGAACAAGTTGCCAGGCAGTGCTTTGTGATGAGCAGTCTTGGGCCTTCTACAACAATCATAATCATTTGAATTGAGACAGCAATGTAGAAAAATGTCCCAAGAGATTTCATAGAGGTCGAATCAAAAAATGAATGAGCCAAAAATGGAAAGATTAGGAGGGTGACCAAAAGTTTGGTCCAAGAGATGGGTTTACGAAGGGTCTGAAAGGAGGAGAGAGAGAGAAAGGGCCCAAGTTTCAGGCCGCGCCTAAAATGGCGCAGCCCAGACCTGGACACCCGTTTTTCACGCCAGAAAGTGCGCCTAAAAAAATCTTACCTATTCTCCGGCTCCCTGCAGGTCCTCTGGAGCTGGGCGCAGCGCAGCACGAGCTGTGGGGGCCGGAGCCAGGTCCCTGCGCTGAAAACAGTGCCGGGACCTCTGCACATGCGCGCTACAGTGGGCGCGCATGTGCAGTAGCTCCAGGCAGCCAAAACTGTGGGAGGGGCCCGAAGCACGCAATCCCTAGCCCTTGCCGAATGGCCTCACTGGGGCTGTGTGGATAAGGCACCTCCGACCCGACCGGACCCGACCCGAACCCTGCTCTCCCACCACCCCCACCCCCTGGCGACCCGACCTCTGCTCCCCCCCACCCCGGACCTCCGCGACTCTCTCCCCACCCCCTTCCCCCGACCGCCGCGACTCTCCCCCCACCCCCCGTGACCCGACGCCACCTACCTGTAAATCCAGCCCCAAGTCATGGGCCCGGCCGTTCAGCCTCCTTCTCTCCCTTCCCCCGCCCTCTCTCCTTCCCTCCCTTCCCCCCCTCTCTCCTTCCCTCCCTCCTTCCCTCCCTCCTCTCTCCTTCCCTCCCTCCCTCCCTCCGTCCTCTCTCCTTCCCTCCCTACCTCCTCCCCTCCCTCCCTCCTCTCTCCTTCCCTCCCTCCCTCCTCTCTCCTTCCCTCCCTCCCTCCTCTCTCCTTCCCTCCCTCCTCTCTCCTTCTCTCTCTCCTTCCCTCCCGCCTTCCCTCTCTGCTTCCCTCCCTCCTTTCTCCCCCCCTCTCTCCCTCCCCCCTCCCTTCTCCCCCTCTCCCCTCCTCCCCCCCTCTCCCCCTCTCCCCATCTCCCCCCTCTCCCCCCTCTCCCCCTCTCCCCTCCTCCCCCCCTCTCCTCCCCTTCTCCCCCTCTCCCCTCCTCCCCCCTTTCTCCTCACCCCTCCTCACCTCCTCCCACCCCCCCACCCCTCCTCGTCCCCCACCCCCATCCTCCTCCTCTCCCACTCCCCTCCTGCTTCTCCTCCCTCCCACCCCCTCTTCCCCCCACCTCCTCCCCCCACCCACCACCTCCTCCCCCTCCCCCTCCCCTCCACCCCCCACACCCCACCCCACCCCAACCCCTCCTCCCCCACCCCACTCCCCTCTACCCCCACCCCACCCCCCTCTACCTCCCTCCTCCTTCCTCCCCCCACCCCCCTTCTCCCCCCCACCCCCCTTCTCCCCCTCCCCCCCACCCCTCTTCTCCCCCTCCCCCTCCCACCCCCCTTCTCCTCCTCCCCTCGCTGTCAGAAACACAGACACTGACAGACAGAGAGTGAGAGACACACACACAGACAGACAGAGAGATAGAGACACTGACAGAGACACACTGGGGGGACTGTCCCAGCACACTGTTGGAGGACTCCTGGTGTTGCAGTCGGTAAGTAGAAAATGTTTTATTTATTGATTTAAAAAAACATTTTTTGAATTAATTTTTTTGATTGATTTATTGGTTGATTTATTGATGTATTTATCATTTATTATTGATGATGGCTCTTTATTTGTAAAACTGAAGTGTTTAATGTTTGTAAACTTCCCTTTAAACCACCCCCCCCCCCCCACCATTCCCTACGCCTGATTTGTAACCTATGCCTGATTTTCTAATGTGTAGACAAGGTTTTTTCGAACATACAAAAATCTTCACTTACTCCATTCTAAGTTAGTTTGGAGTAAGTTTTCACTGCCTAAACTTTGAAAACAGGCGTAAGTGGCCGGACACGCCCCCTTTTGAAAAAAAAATTCTGTTCCAAAGTGAAACTGTTCTAACTGACTAGAACTGGAGCAAACTAACTGCCGAGAATTCAAATTTCTAAGATACTCCATTCTAAACCAGTTGCTCCAAAAAAAACAGGAGCAACTCAGGCCGAAACTTGGCCCCTTAGAGAGGGAATTCCGGAATATGAACATGGTATTGTAAGGTAGTCTTTCCTTGCTAAATTCCTTTAAAAGTACAGCTGTTCCCAGGTCCCCACCTGCTTCTAGGAATGGTACACTGGTGTATTCTGTGTGCCCTTTAGTGCCAAAATAGTACAACTATCTCAATTGCAAGTCCATGAAATGGGAAAAAGCAGTGTTGCCAGACTTCAAGATTCCTCCAGTGCTGTCTACACCTTCCCAAGACCCATCTCCAATTCTGCACAGCCCCAGGACTGCCTGCCTTGGTGTCAACATGGCACAGCCACCTGCTCCTCACAATACTTCCAACTTCCTAGAAATTGGACTGTTCCCGAATCAGAGCCTGATTTAAATGCAGCACACGCTGCACATGCCTAATGACGTCATCGGTAGGAACACAGAAAATTGGACCACTGACCTCATTCGGATAGTTTAGGCACCAGTTGTGGCCTTAGATTTCTGGTTAAGGAGTGGGTGGGGAAGGGTTGCAGAGCAAATTTGGCCAGCTGGGGTGCAGGCTAAGGTCCTCAGGTGAGTCGGGAGGAAGGGGTGGTAGGGGCAGACAATGAAGAACTAATGGCAAGAAGAGAGCTAAAGTGAGAAAATTGTACAGCTCTCAAGGACTGGTTTTACTTTGTACCTAACTCTGTCTGGCAGCTTGACACTGGGTGCACAATGCTGATATCCCTTATCTAATGAGCACAACATGTTTTACTCTTAAAACCTGCCATTCTTGCATGATGTGAAGGAGGCTGGAGATTGTGTAATGAGTCTTAATACTCATAATACTTAATACCGTATGCTCAATCCCCCAGATGCGCTGTGTAGCCCATGAACACTTTTGAACGTTCTGGGCAGGGTGAGAGGCAGGCAGATGGGTCACATACAGCACATTGAAAACTCATTGTTCCCTTAAGGATTGGAAGAGGCCAGATTTTCAGATCGCATCCCCGATTTTAATCACTCCACCCTCGGCAGCCCAGCCTTCATCTGCCTAGACATTAAGCCCACAGTGTCAGCCGTGGCTCAGTGGCTAGCACCCTCGCCTCTGCGTCAGAAGTTTGTGGGTTCAAGTCCCATTTTGGAGACTTGAGCACAGAAATCTAGGCTGGCACTTCAGTGCAGTAATGAGGGAGTGCTGCACTGTCACAAGTGTCACCTCTTGGATCAGATGTTAAACCGGGATCTCGCCTCTCTGAGGTGGACGTAAAAGAACCCATCGCACTATTTCGAAGAAGAGCAAGGGAGTTATTCCCAGTGCCTCGGACAATAATTATCCCTCAATCAACATCACTAAAAATAGACTATCTGGTCATTCGGCGCGGCCCTGACCTGCAAGGACCATCAGCAGCTCAGGGCCATAAAAGGAGCAGTATGGCAGGCTGCCACTTCCAGGTGCAGCACAAGCCGGTTCAGGAGGGCGACGGATGTGAAGAGGGTGACTGGATTGGACGTCGTCATTACCATAACCCAGGTCAGTGATTGGAGCGTGGGCTGGTACATCAGGAAAGGCAAAGTTGGGGTGCAGGAGCGGCGAGAGATCGTGAAGCAATGTGATCGGGGCCCAGAAGAGGCAAGGGCCCATGGGCCAGCCCACACTGCGATATGTGTGCGCACTAGGTCCGTGCAGCAGAGCTGATCTCCAGTCGTCTTGGTTAATCCTTGCCACCGGTTCCATACCTAGCTCTGCCAAGCTCGTGTGGTGGTCTGTGTGCAATGGCCACCACACATTAAAAAATCCATGCACAGGCATCTTCCACCCTTCAACATATAGTTTTGGACCTGGAATATTAGATCATTCATTGAAACACCTGAGAACTCATCACTTTTTGGTGTGGAAACAAGTCATCCTCGATACGAGGGATTGCCTATGATGATGATCTGGTCATTACCACATTGCTCTTTGTGGGGGGATTGCTGTGTGCAATTTGGCTGCAGCATTTCCTACATTGATGATGATCATGATGATGATGATGACAACAGTGACGACACTTCAAAAATTGGCTGTAAAGCGGTTTGGGACTTCCGGTGCCCATGCGGTGTCGGAGAGGCGTGAGTCCGGGGTTGGCGAGAGGCCTACAAAAGGCCGCGAGAGGCGTTGGGAGGTGCGTCGGAGAGGCGTGAGTCCAGGGTCGGCGAGAGGACTACAAAAGGCCGTGAGAGGCTCGGGAGGTGCATCGAAGAGGCATAAGTCCAGGGTCGGCAAGAGGCCTATAAAGGCCGCGAGATGCTTGGGAGGTGTGTCAGAGAGGCGCGAGTCCGGGGTCGGTGAGAGGCCTACAAAAGGCACCGAGAGGCTCGGGAGGTGTGTCAGAGAGGCGCGAGTCCGGGGTCAGCGAGAGGCCTACAAAAGGCACCGAGAGGCTCGGGAGGTGTGTCGGAGAGACGTGAGTCCGGGGTCAGTGAGAGGCCTACAAAAGACATCGAGAGGCTCGGGAGGTGCGTCGGAGAGACATGAGTCCGGGGTCAGCGAGAGTCCTACAAAAGGCACCGAGAGGCTCGGGAGGTGCGTCGGAGAGACGTGAATCCGGGGTCAGCGAGAAGCCGACAAAAGGCACCGAGAGGCTCAGGAGGTGCGTTGGAGAGACGTGAGTCCGGGGTCAGCGAGAGGTCAGCCAGTGCAGCTACAGGGAGAAAGCAAAAAAGAAGTAGAAAGAAATAAAAAGGTGATGTCACAGCCAAGGGGTATGTGATTGGCTGGTGATTGGTAAGTAGTTTTTCTTTTTTATCTTCTATATCAGTCAGTAACTTTTAGCACTGTTGTTGCCAATTTAAGTGTATCTAAGGGTTAAGTCATGGCAGGAGAGCTCGGACACGTGTTATGCTCCTCCTGTACTATGTGGGAAATCAGGGATGCCTCCGGTGTCCCTGACAACTACGTGTGCGGGAAGTGTATCCACCTCCAGCTCCTGATGGACCGCGTTGCGGAATTGGAGCTGCAGGTGGATTCACTCTGGAGCATCCACGATGCTAAGAATGACGTGACTAGCACGTTTAGTGAGTAGGTCTTACTGCATGTAAAGGGTCCACAGCCAGATAGGGAATGGAAGACCAACAGGAAGAGCAGTGCAAGGAAGGTAGTGCAGGGATCCCCTACGGTCATCCCCCTGCAAAACAGATACACCGCTTTGAGTACTGTTGAGGGGAATGACTCATCAGGGGGGAGCAGCAGCAGCCAAGTTCATGGCACCGTGGCTGGCTCTGTTGCACAGGAGGGCAGGAAAAAGAGTGGGAGAGCGATAATGATAGCGGATTCAATTGTAAGGGGAATAGATAGGCGTTTCTGCGGCCGCAACCGAGACTCCAGGATGGTATTTTGCCTCCCTGGTGCAAGGGTCAAGCATTTCTCGCAGTGGGTGCAGGACATTCTGAAAGAGAGGGGTGAACAGCCAGTTGTCATGGTGCATATAGGCACCAACGATTTGGTAAAAAATGGGACGAGGTCCTACGAGCTGAATTTAAGGTGCTAGGAGCTAAATTAAAAAGTAGGATCTCAAAAGTAGAAATCTCGGGATTGCTACCAGTGCCACATGCTAGGCAGAGTAGGAATTGCAGGATAGCTGAGAAGAATACGTGGCTTAAGCAGTGGTGCAACAGGAAGGGATTCAAATTCCTGGGGCATTGGAACCGGTTCTGGGGAAGGCAGGAACACTACCAACCGGACGGTCTGCGCCTGGGCAGGACCAGAACCAATGTCCGAGGAGGAGTGTTTGCTAGTGCTGTTGGGCAGGAGTTAAATAATATGGCAGGGGGATGGGAACCAATGCAGGGAGACAGAGGGAAACAAAATGGAGACAGAAGCAAAAGACAGAAAGGAGATGAGTAAAAGTGGAGGGCAGAGAAATCCAAGGCAAAAAACAAAAAGGGCCACTTTGCAGCAAAATTCTAAAGGGTCAAAGTGTGTTAAAAAGGCAAGCCTGAAGGCTCTGTGCCTCAATGCGAGGAGTATTCGGAATAAGGTGGACGAATTAACTGTGCAGATAGCAGTTAACGGATATGATGTGGTTGGCATCAAGGCTGGGAACTCAACATCCAAGGGTATTCAACATTTAGGAAGGATAGACAGAAAGGAAAAGGAGGCGGGGTGGCGTTGCTGGTTAAAGAGGAAATTAATGCAATAGTAAGGAAGGATATTAGCTTGAATGATGTGGAATCGGTATGGGTGGAGCTACGGAATACCAAGGGGCAGAAAACGTTAGAGGGAATTGTGTACAGACCTCCAAACAGCACTAGTGATGTTGGGGAGGGTATCAATCAGGAAATTAGGGGTGCATGCAATCAAGGTGCAGCAGTTATCATGGTGACTTTAATATGCATATAGAGTTGGCTAAACAAACTGGAAACAATACGGTGGAGGAGGATTTCCTGGAGTGCATAAGGGATGGTTTTCGAGACCAATATGTCGAGGAACCAACTAGGGGGGGAGGCCATTTTAGACTGGGTGTTGTGTAATGAGAGAGGATTAATTAGCAATCTCGTGCGAGGCCCCTTGGGGAAGAGTGACCATAATATGGTGGAATTCTACATTAGGATGGAGAATGAACCAGTTAATTTTAGAGACCATGGTCCAGAACTTAAAGAAGGGTATCTTTGAAGGTATGAGGAGTGAAGTGGTTAGGATAGATTGGCGAATGATACTTAAGGGGTTGACTGTGGATGGGCAATGGCAGACATTTAGAGACCGCATGGATGAACTACAACAATTGCACATCGCTGTCTGGTGTAAAAATAAAAAAGGGAAGGTGGCTCAACCGTGGCTATCAAGGGAAATCAGGGATAGTATTAAAGCCAAGGGAGTGTCATACAAATTGGCCAGAAATAGCAGCGAACCTGGGGACTGGGAGAAATTTAGAACTCAGCAAGGAGGACAAAGATTTTGATTAGGACAGGGAAAATAGAGTACGAGAGGAAGCTTGCAGGGAACATTAAGACGGACTGTAAAAGCTTCTATAGATATGTAAAGAGAAAAAGGTTAGTAAAGACAAATGTAGGTCCCCTGCAGTCAGAATCAGGGGAAGTCATAATGGGGAACAAAGAAATGGCAGACCAATTGAACAAGTACTTTGGTTCGGTAATCACTAAGGAAGACACAAACAACATTCTGGATATAAAAGGGGTCAGAGGGTCTTGTAAGGAGGAGGAACTGAGGGAAATCCTTATTAGTCGGGAAATTGTGTTGGAGAAATTGATGGGATTGAAGGCCGATAAATCCCCAGGGCCTGATGGTCTGCATCCCAGAGTACTTAAGGATGTGGCCTTGGAAATAGCAGATGCATTGACAGTCATTTTCCAACATTCCATAGACTCTGGATCAGTTCCTATGGAGTGGAGGGTAGCCAAAGTAACCCCACTTTTTAAAAAAGGAGGGAGAGAGAAAACAGGTAATTATAGACCAGCCTGACATCGGTAATGGGTAAAATGATGGAATCAATTATTAAGGATGTCATAGCAGTGCATTTGGAAAGAGGTGATATGATAGGTCCAAGTCAGCATGGATTTGTGAAAGGGAAATCATGCTTGACAAATCTTCTGGAATTTTTTGAGGATGTTTCCAGTAGAGTGGACAAGGGAGAACCATTTGATTTGGTATATTTGGACTTTCAGAAGGCTTTCGACAAGGTTCCACACAAGAGATTAATGTGCAGTTAAAGCACATGGGATTGGGGGTAGTGTTCTGACGTGGATTGAGAACTGGTTGGCAGACAGGAAGCAAAGAGTAGGAGTAAATGGGTACTTTTCAGAGTGGCAGGCAGTGACTAGTGGGGTACCGCAAGGTTCTGTGCTGGGACCCCAGCGGTTTACATTGTACATTAATGATTTAGATGAGGGGATTAAATGTAGTATCTCCAAATTTGCGGATGACACTAAGTTGGGTAGCAGTGTGAGCTGCAAGGAGGATGCTATGAGGCTGCAGAGTGACTTGGAGATGTTAGGTGAGTGGGCAAATGCATGGCAGATGAAATATAATGTGGATAAATGTGAGGTTATCCACTTTGGTGGTAAAAACAGAGAGATAGACTATTATCTGAATGGTGACAGATTAGGAAAAGGGGAGGTGCAACGAGACCTGGGTGTCATGGTACATCAGTCATTGAAGGTTGGCATGCAGGTACAGCAGGCGGTTAAGAAAGCAAATGGCATGTTGGCCTTCGTAGCGAGAAGATTTGAGTAGAGGGGCAGGGAGGTGTTGCTACAGTTGTACAGGGCCTTGGTGAGGTCACACCTGGAGTATTGTGTACAGTTTTGGTCTCCTAACTTGAGGAAGGAAATGCTTGGTTTTGAGGGAGTGCAGCGAAGGTTCACCAGACTGATTCCCGGGATGGTGGGACTGACATATCAAGAAAGACTGGATCAACTGGGCTTGTATTCACTCGAGTTCAGAAGAATGAGAGGGGATCTCATAGAAACGTTTAAAATTCTGACGGGTTTAGACTGGTTCGATGCAGGAAGAATGTTCCCAATGTTGGGGAAGTCCAGAACCAGGGGTCACAGTCTAAGGATAAGGGGTAAGCCATTTAGGACCCAGATGAGGAGAAACTTCTTCACCCAGAGAGTGGTGAACCTGTGGAATTCTCTACCACAAAAGTTGTTGAGGCCAATTCACTAATATATTCAAAAAGGAGTTAGATGTAGTCCTTACTGCTAGGGGGATCAAGGGGTATGGCGAGAAAGCAGGAATGGGGTACTGAAGTTGCATGTTCAGCCATGAACTCATTGAATGGCGGTGCAGGCTCAAAGGGCCGAATGGTCTACTCCTGCACCTATTTTCTATGTTTCTATGTATAAATGCAAGTCTTTCTTTCTTTTTAAGCTCTGGAATTCTCTCCCTGAACATCTCCACCTCTCTCTCATCCTTTAAGAATCTCCTTAAAACCTACTATTTTGACCAAGCTTTTGGTCACTTGTCCTAATATCTTCAGAATTGATTTGAGATCAAATTTTGTTTGATGATTTTCCTGTGAAGCGCCTTGGGATGTTTTACTACATTAAAGGTTCTATATAAATGTCAGTTGTTGTTGTTGTTAAGAGCTACAGTAGGCTATACGATTACAGCCGTTACAATGAGAATCGAAAAGCTCAATGCACATCTCAATGAGCTTGTTTTTGTTGAGGCAAACATTACAAGCATTGATGCTCTGTGAGTCGAAAATAGTTTATTCCTTGCTGAATTATTTTTTTCTCTTTTTTTTATTCGTTCATGGGATGTGGGTGTCACTGGCAAGACCAGCATTTATTGCCCATCCCTAAATGCCCTTTGAGAAGGTGGGGGTGAGCCGCCTTCTTGAAACGCTGCAGTCCATGTGGTGAATATGCTGCCACCATGCTGTTTGGGAGGGAGTTCCAGGATTTTGACCCAGCACCAAGGAACGGCAATGTACAGGT
This sequence comes from Pristiophorus japonicus, assembly GCF_044704955.1. NCBI lineage: Eukaryota > Metazoa > Chordata > Chondrichthyes > Pristiophoridae > Pristiophorus > Pristiophorus japonicus. The sequence continues at coordinate 38,394,868 of NC_091986.1, read as the reverse complement.
ACTTCCAAGTCAGGATGGTGTGTGGGGAATTTGGAAATGGTGGTGTTCCCATGCGCCTGCTGCCCTTGTCCTTCTAGGTGGTAGAGGTCGTGGGTTTGGGAGTTGCTGCTGAAGAAGCCTTGGCTAGTTGCTGCAGTGCATCTTGTAGAAGATATACAACTGCAGCCACGATGTGCCGATGGTGGAAGGAGTGAATGTTTAAGGTTTGCTTTGTCCTGGATGGTGTCGAGCTTCTTGAGTGTTGTTGAAGCTGTACTCATCCAGGCAAGTGAAGAGTATTCCATCACACTCCTGACTTGTGCCTTGTAGATGATGGAAAGGCTATGAGGAGGCAGGATGTGAGACACTCGCCGCAGGATACCCAGCATCTGACCTACTCTTGTAACCACAGTAGTTAAGTGGCTGGTCCAGTTAAGTTTCTGGTCAATGGTGACCCCCAGGAGGTTTCGGCGATGGTAATGCCGTTGAATATCAAAGGGCGGTGGTTAGGCTCTGACTAATTGGAGATAGACATTGCCTGGCACTTGTGTGGCGCGAATGTTACTTGCCACTTATCTGCTCAAGCCTGAATGTCGTCCAGGTCTTGCTGCATGCAGGCATGGACTGCTTCATTATCTGATCTTATTCTCTCTACTATTTTAAAGGAACTGATGCTATAAAGTGAACCACACAACCAAACGAGGCAGTAACATTACACATTAACATGACAAAACAAGCCTGTATTGTCTAAAAAAAATACGCAAGTCTTTAAAACAGCTTTAATTGTGTCTTATAATGTATGCAGATCACACTGGGGTTTTATAGAGAAATCACAGGTTGGCTTTCTTTAGTCAAGTCTGCCCTGTTCTAATTAGTTTAATTAGTGATTTAGTCACTGTGCTGTAATCCATTATGACTGTGGTTAATTAACTCTGGAATAGATGAGTTTGCAATAATTGCATCAAAAGTCACTTTGGGTGGAAGTTGAATCTTGACGCGACGATCCACAGGCTGATACTTCCCACATTGTTTGTCCAAAATTCATCACCTCCTTTGGCACTGCTTGACAGCCATTTGAGTTGAATACTTACTTATGAATCATAAAATAAATACTTCAGTTAGATTCAGCAGAATCTGCATGCAAAATTTGTTTGTAAGCACTTTTTGAATGCTGTAGCAATGTCTTAATGTTAAGCTTAATGTTCAATTTAATAGAAACAGAGAAAATAGGTGCAGGAACAGGCCATTCATCAACTCCTTTGGCACCGCTTGACAGCCATTTGAGTTGAATACTTCGGGGCCCAGCGTCGGGAGCAGCGTCGAGGAGGTCTGTTGGTGAGGCCTATAAAAGGCACAGCAGGGAGTCCAGGGCCCAGCATCGGCGGCAGTCGGGAGCAGCGTCGAGGAGGTGCGTGGAGAGGCCTATAAAAGGCGAGCCGCTGCAGCTACAGGGAGAAGGCAAAAAAGAAGTAGAAAGAAACAGAAAGGTGACATCACAGCCAAGGGGGTAAATGATTGGCTGGTGATTGGTGAGTAGTTTTTCTTTTTTCTCTTCAATAACAGTGAGTAAACTTTAACATTGTTGTTGCCTATCGAAGGGTTAAGTCATGGCAGGACAGCTCGGTCACGTGTTATGCTCCTCCTGTACCATGTGGGAACTCAGGGACGACTCCAGTGATCCTGACGACTACGTGTGCGGGAAGTGTATCCGCCTCCAGCTCCTGATGGTCCGCGTTGCAGAGTTGGAGCTGAGGGTGGATTCACTCTTGAGCATCCACGATGCTGAGAATGACGTGAGTAGCACGTGGAGCGAGTTGGTTGTACCGCAGGTAAAGGGTCCACAGCCAGAGAGGGAATGGAAGACCAGCAGGAAGAGCAGTGCAAGGAAGGTAGTGCAGGGGTCCCCTGTGGTCATCCCCCTGCAAAACAGATACACCACTTTGAGTACTGTTGAGGGGGATGACTCATCAGGGGAGGGCAGCAGCAGCCAAGTTCATGGCACCGTGGCTGGCTCTGTTGCACAGGAGGGCAGGAAAAAGAGTGGGAGAGCGATAGTGATAGAGGATTCAATTGTAAGGGGAATAGATAGGCGTTTCTGCGGCCGCAACCGAGACTCCAGGATGGTATGTTGCCTCCCTGGTGCAAGGGTCAAGGATGTCTCCGAGCGGGTGCAGGACATTCTAAAAAGGGAGGGAGAACAGCCAGCTGTCGTGGTGCACATTGGTACCAACGATACAGGTAAAAAAAGGGATGAGGTCCTACGAAACGAATTTAAGGAGCTAGGAGCTAAATTAAAAAATAGACCTCAAAAGTAGTAATCTTGGGATTGCTACCAGTGCCACGTGCCAGTCAGAGTAGGAATCACAGGATAGTGCAGATGAATACATGGCTTGAGCAGTGGTGCAGCAGGGAGGGATTCAAATTCCTGGGGCATTGGAACCGGTTCTGGGGGAGGTGGGACCAGTACAAACCGGACGGTCTGCACCTAGGGGGAGTGTTTGCTAGTGCTGTTGGGGAGGAGTTAAACTAATATGGCAGGGGGATGGGAATGAATGCAGGGAGACAGAGGGAAACAAAAAGGAGACAAAAGCAAAAGACAGAAAGGAGATGAGGAAAAGTGGAGAGCAGAGAAACCCAAGGCAAAGAACAAAAAGGGCCACTGTGCAGCAAAATTCTAAAAGGACAAAGGGTGTTAAAAAAACAAGCCTGAATGCTTTGTGTCTTAATGCAAGGAGTATCCGTAATAAGGTGAATGAATTAACTGTGCAAATAAATGTTAACAAATATGATGTGATTGGGATTACAGAGACGTGGCTCTAGGATGATCAGGGCTGGGAACTCAACATCCAGGGGTATTCAACATTCAGGAAGGATAGAATAAAAGGAAAAGGAGGTGGGGTAGCATTGCTGGTTAAGGAGAAAATTAATGCAATAGTTAGGAAGGACATTAGCTTGGATGATGTGGAATCTATATGGGTAGAGCTGCAGAACACCAAGGGGCAAAAAACGTTAGTGGGAGTTGTGTACAGACCTCCAAACAGTAGTAGTGATGTTGGGGAGGGCATCAAACAGGAAATTAGGGGTGCATGCAATAAGGGTGCAGCAGTTATAATGGGTGACTTTAATATGCACATAGATTGGGCTAACCAAACTGGAAGCAATACGGTGGAGGAGGATTTCCTGGAGTGCATAAGGGATGGTTTTCTAGACCAATATGTCGAGGAACCAACTAGGGGGGAGGCCATCTTAGACTGGGTGTTGTGTAATGAGAGAGGATTAATTAGCAATCTCGTTGTGCGAGGCCCCTTGGGGAAGAGTGACCATAATATGGTGGAATTCTGCATTAGGATGGAGAATGAACCAGTTAATTTAGAGACCATGGTCCAGAACTTAAAGAAGGGTAACTTTGAAGGTATGAGGCGTGAATTGGCTAGGATAGATTGGCGAATGATACTTAAGGGGTTGACTGTGGATGGGCAATGGCAGACATTTAGAGACCGCATGGATGAACTACAACAATTGTACATTCCTGTCTGGCGTAAAAATAAAAAAGGGAAGGTGGCTCAACCGTGGCTATCAAGGGAAATCAGGGATAGTATTAAAGCCAAGGGAGTGGCATACAAATTGGCCAGAAATAGCAGCGAACCCGGGGACTGGGAGAAATTTAGAACTCAACAGAGGAGGACAAAGAGTTTGATTAGGGCAGGGAAAATGGAGTACGAGAAGAAGCTTGCAGAGAGCATTAAGACGGATTGCAAAAGTTTCTATAGATATGTAAAGAGAAAAAGGTTAGTAAACACAAACGTAGGTCCCCTGCAGTCAGAATCAGGGGAAGTCATAACGGGGAACAAAGAAATGGCGGACCAATTGAATAAGTACTTTGGTTCGGTATTCACTAAGGAGGACACAAACAACCTTCCGGATATAAAAGGGGTCAGAGGGTCTAGTAAGGAGGAGGAACTGAGGGAAATCCTTATTAGTCGGGAAATTGTGTTGGGGAAATTGATGGGATTGAAGGCTGATAAATCCCCAGGGCCTGATGGACTGCATCCCAGAGTACTTAAGGAGGTGGCCTTGGAAATAGCGGATGCATTGACAGTCATTTTCCAACATTCCATTGACTCTGGATCAGTTCCTATCGAGTGGAGGGTAGCCAATGTAACCCCACTTTTTAAAAAAGGAGGGAGAGAGAAAACAGGGAATTCCAGACCGGTCAGCCTGACCTCAGTAGTGGGTAAAATGATGGAATCAATTATTAAAGATGTCATAGCAGCGCATTTGGAAAGAGGTAACATGATAGGTCCAAGTCAGCATGGATTTGTGAAAGGGAAATCATGCTTGACAAATCTTCTGGAATTTTTTGAGGATGTTTCCAGTAGAGTGGACAAGCGAGAACCAGTTGATGTGGTATATTTGGACTTTCAGAAGGCTTTCGACAAGGTCCCACACAAGAGATTAATGTGCAAAGTTAAAGCACATGGGATTGGGGGTAGTGTGCTGACATGGATTGAGAACTGGTTGTCAGACAGGTAGCAAAGAGTAGGAGTAAATGGGTACTTTTCAGAATGGCAGGCAGTGACTAGTGGGGTACCGCAAGGTTCTGTGCTGGGGCCCCAGCTGTTTACATTGTACATTAATGATTTAGACGAGGGGATTAAATGTAGTATCTACAAATTTGCGGATGACACTAAGTTGGGTGGCAGTGTGAGCTGCGAGGAGGATGCTATGAGGCTGCAGAGCGAATTGGATAGCTTAGGTGAGTGGGCAAATGCATGGCAGATGAAGTATAATGTGGATAAATGTGAGGTTATCCACTTTGGTGGTAAAAACAGAGAGACAGACTATTATCTGAATGGTGACAGATTAGGAAAAGGGGAGGTGCAACGAGACCTGGGTGTCATGGTACATCAGTCATTGAAGGTTGGCATGCAGGTACAGCAGGCAGTTAAGAAAGCAAATGGCATGTTGGCCTTCATAGCAAGGGGATTTGAGTACAGGGGCAGGGAAGTGTTGCTACAGTTGTACAGGGCCTTGGTGAGGCCACATCTGGAGTATTGTGTACAGTTTTGGTCTCCTAACCTGAGGAAGGACATTCTTGCTATTGAGGGAGTGCAGCGAAGGTTCACCAGACTGATTCCCGGGATGGCGGGACTGACATATCAAGAAAGACTGGATCAACTGGACTTATGTTCACTGGAGTTCAGAAGAATGAGAGGAGACCTCATAGATACGTTTAAAATTCTGATGGGTTTAGACAGGTTCGATGCAGGAAGAATGTTCCCAATGTTGGGGAAGTCCAGAACCAGGGGTCACAGTCTAAGGATAAGGGGTAAGCCATTTAGGACCCAGATGAGGAGAAACTTCTTCACCCAGAGAGTGGTGAACCTGTGGAATTCTCTACCACAGAAAGTTGTTGAGGCCAATTCACTAAATATATTCAAAAAGGAGTTAGATGAAGTCCTTACTACTAGGGGGAGGAAGGGGTTTGGCGAGAAAGCAGGAAGGGGGTACTGAAGTTGCATGTTCAGCCATGAACTCATTGAATGGCGGTGCAGGCTAGAAGGGCCGAATGGCCTACTCCTGCACCTATTTTCTATGTTTCGATGTTTCTATTCGGCCCTTCGATCCTGCACCATCATTCAATATGATCATGGCTGATCATGCAACTTCAGTACCCCATTCCTGCTTTCTCTCCATACCCCCTGATCCCTTTAGCCATAAGGGCCACATCTAACTCCCTTTTGAATATATCTAATGAACTGGCATCAACTACTTTCTATGGTCGAAAATTCCACAGCTTCACAATTCTCTGAGTGAAGAAGTTTCTCCTCATCTTGGTCCTAAATGGCTTACCCCTTATCCTTAGGCTGTGACCCTTGGTTCTGGACTTCCCCAACATCGGAAACATTCTTCCTGCATCTAACGTGTCCCATCCCGTCAGAATTTTATATTTTTCTCTGAGATCCCCTCATTCTTCAAAATTCAAGTGAATATAAGCCTAGTCGATCCAGTCTTTCTTCATATGTCAGTCCTGCCATCCCGGGAATCCGTCTGGTGAACCTTCGCTGCACTCCCTCAATAGCAAGAATGTCTTTCCTCTGATTAGGAGACCAAAACTGCACACAATATTCAAGGTGTGGCCTCACCAAGGCCCTGTACAACTGCAATAAGACCTTCCTGCTCCTATACTCAATTCCTTTCGGCAACAATACATTTTCCTTCTTCATTGCCTGCTGTAACCTGCATGCCAACCTTCAATGACTGATGTCCCATGACATGGTACTCATTGCACCTCCCCTTTTCCTACTCTGTCACCATTCAGATAATATTCTGCCTTCCCGTTTTTGCCACCAAAGTGGATAACCTCTCATTTATCTGCATTATACTGCATCTGCCATTCATTTGCCCACTCACCTAACCTGTCCAAGTCGCCCTGCAGCCTTTTAGTATTCTCCTCACAACTCACACTGTCACCCAGCTTAGTGTCATCAAGAAAATAGTAACTGGATACTTTTCTGATTTTTTAAATTCAACCACAGGATGTGGGTGTCGCTGGCCAGCATTTATTGCCCATCCCTAATTTCCCTCTAAAGGTGGTGGTGATCCAGCTTATACAAGTAAATGGCTTGCCAGGCCATTTCAGAGGGCAGTTAAGAGTCAGCAACATTGCTGTGGGTCTGGCCTATATGTGACTTAAGACCAACAACAATGCAGTTGACTCTTAACAGCCCTCTGAAATGGCCGAGCAAGCCACCCAGTTGTAACAGACCGCTGTGAAAAATTCAGCACTGTGGGAGGACCTTCACCACATGGACTGCAGCAGTTCAAGAAGGCAGCTCACCAACACCTTCTCAAGGGCAATTAGGGATGGGCAATAAATGCCGGCCTTGCCAGCGACGCCTACATCTTGTAAATGAATAAATAAAAATTCCTAGCTTCAATTCCTTTCTCATCCTTCAATTTGAAGAAACCTTATACTTACTAAGTTCTTGTGACCGGAATTTAGACTAGTGCTCGGAATTTACAGTAGCAACAATGATGAGGCTGTCAGCACTCGCCGTTATTACTGGGTTAAACTGATAGCAACTTCTGGAGGCAAAAATTCACCCCCGGCAGAAACGGGTCGCAGCTATCATTTTTAGTGTTTTGGCTGCTAAAATGGATGCGGCGGCCCATCTTGCGAAGTTCAGCTCTTTGTCGTTATTTTTCGAGCGGGGCAGAAGTCGGTCATAATGCGGAATGGAGATACCATCATAAAGCGGGCGGAAATGGAGGCAGACGGATACTGCCACTGTCAGTCATCCGTTCCAGGCTAATGATGTCATCGCGCTGGCTTATCATCACGTCCTTCCCCTTCAGTTAAAGGGGAGAACCGCAGCGAGCTCTGCAGCTTTTTAAGTTAGGCCCACTGGGACACCAGGGAGGGTTTCGGCAGGGCCAGCGGCCTGGCATCCAAGAAGGGGTGCTATTCTGACTGTTGGAGGCCTGGCCAAGCCCAAGGGCATAATTGTCGGGCTGAACTGGCAGTCAACAAACAAAAAAAAATAAGATGGCGGCCGCGGCAGTGCACTCTCCCCTTTAATGGAGGCTGCAGCACCATTTTGCACACACTGCAAACAGTGCACCGATAGAAAAAAACTGTCGGGGCACCAACCAGCGGCTGGAAGATTTTCTCTGGTGAATTTTACTTGCAGGGCGGGACATCGGCGGTGCGCATTTTGATGATTCACTTAGGAGGGTTCGGCAGCAGTGGCGCAGAATTGGGGGAGTGGGGTGGATATGGTGACCGCCAGAAAAACCACTGGGGAGAATTTTGCAAGCAGCGGCTATTGAACTACAAATCGGCTGCCATTCTACACCGCCGCGTGGCCGCCGCTTCCCGCCAGTAACAGGCTTTATCAGGAAGCTGAATTTTGGCTCCTTAGTGTCCGCACATGCGCAGTTAAACGTGAAAATCCGAAAATTGCTGCCAGAGATACCCTGCTCCTCCACAGAGTGCACTGTTCTAGTCTTCGCCGATGGAATCAACACAGAAATCGCTGTTAAGGCGTGAACATTAAATGAATCGCCCAATATTTATACTGTAAAATCTGATTAAAAACTTAAGCCATGTTCAATCAGGAGTAACTGAGCTTTAACGGCATAATAAGTGATATTTACTGTTGAACCACCTCTCTGGCTCTGAAATTATGGAGTCTCATTCTGTCAAATGAAAATTTAAATGTTGCAAATTTTTAAATAGATGAAAATGTAAATATATATTTTTTAAATTTGCGTTTTTGCCACTTAATCCCAGTTGTGTGTGCCGTTCTCTATTTTTCTTTCTGTACACTGATTTAAATGTAAGTCATACTCCCTGCTTTTTACTTCCTGCTTTGCTGCCTGTGAGGATTCTTCAGTCTGATTGCTTGATCACTCTTCCTGCTTCCTGTCTGTTGCTAGAAGCCACAAATCCCCTGGACAGGGCGCCAAGTTCAAACGGATGTCAGAAAAGAGGAACTCTGTACCTGGAGCCCACGAAAACTTTGTAGGAAGCTTTTGTCAAGGTGAGCGGGGAGTGCCGTCCCTTCTCCGCTGAGCATAAAATACGAGCCTTTAAATCATCTTTTTGGCACATTGAGTAAGTTGGTCTGTGAACTGTAGAGCAAAGAAAACCAGTCCTCATCTCCACTATTCCATAAATTATGAATACTGAAAGATAATTGATAACAAAAATGTACTTAATAGTCCATACTCCCACAAATTACATACATATCTCTGTTACACATTGTATATATATTACGCTGTGTCAACTGAGTGGCTGTCATGGCAGGGAATCTGTTTGAGAATTTTCACCATGTGTAGTACATCTGCCACCTTGGCTCAGTCGGTAGCAGTCTGGTTATTGAATCAATGTTGTAAGCGTATAATCTTGGCTGATCGAGGCGGTTCAGAATTGCCCAAGGTGTTGTCCTTCAGATAAGACATTAAACCCAGGCCATGACTGCCTACTCAGTTCTACACAAAAGATCTGATGGCACTGTTCGAAGAAGTGCAAGGGGGTCCCCTGATGTCCTGGCCAACATTTTTCCCCTTCAATCAGCACCTCCATAAACATATTGGCCAAGAATTTCCACGCAGGTGCACTGCTTTTTCGAGGGTAATTTGCCTGAAATCGCCCAAACCAGCGTAAAAGATGGAGGAAGCCACATCCAGTGTAAATTGCGTTTCCGCAATCTTTAATGCTGGCTTAAAAAAACATTGCATTGGAAGCCGAACCCCTCCACAAAACTGGCCATGCCCCCGATCGAAATAATGAGCACGCGCTTCCGCTGATTGCGCCCGTTTGCAGCCCTTCGACGAGCCTCTTCAAGTTAAGCTGTTTTTGTACATGCACAGTTACAATAAAGCACCTTTTAAATCTATTCAAATACTCAAGAATATTACATTTACTAAGAAACTGACTGTACACCAATGAAACTAGGGAATGTTTCTTTTAAAATACATTCATTGATTTAAAATCAGATTACTCACAGGTGGTGGACAAGGCACACTGATTAAAAATGTTTATTTTTGGTGATGAACCTATTTCCAGCTGAATTAATCAAACTGCACCAAGTTACTGCTCTTAAATATATTCATTCATATTTTTTAATGCAAGAAAAAAAATAAACAATTACGTTCTGTTGCTTGTCATGGTTGCGTTGGTACATGGCAGATTTTACGTTTGCGTTTATGCAAATGATGGAAACTTGAACCATAACTTCACCTTTGAAAACCAGCTCAATTTGAAGCCCAATTTATGCCCAGATTGCCAAATGCGCTCAAAGCGGAAACTGTACCCCAATAGCTGTTGATACATCTCATGGTGCTGTGGCACAACACACGTTTAAAATTTTTCTTGATTAGTGATTTGAAGGTAATCACTTATGAACATCTTCTCAGAAACGTTTAAGTAATTTTTTTTACAAATCACTTTATTTCATTGTTCTTTCTCAGGCTGGTACAATATTGAATAGCAGAATATATACATGCCTGATATTTGCAGATACACACATTGAGAGTCTTGTGCAGATCTACAGTGCTTCATACTTGAGTGAGATAACTATTTTGTAGAATAAAAGGGATTTCTTGCCAAGGTGAAATCATAGAAACGACAGCAGACGGAGGTTATTCAATTCATCATGCCTGTGCCAACGTAACTGTTCATCTGGGGCTATCTCCTCTAATCCCAATTCTCTACCCTCTCCCTATATCCATTTATAACCTTCCTCACTTCCTTGTTTTTATACCAATGCTCCAAATCATAAAACCCAAAATCACAATTGGCTTTTTTTTTACAGCCTTTTCTCTCTGCAGTTCCATCTTTGAAGATCTGTGAATCCGTACTCCTAGATGTACTTTTTTTCAACTGTGTTAAGAATCTTATCATTGAATGTATATTATTATCCATGATCCTTCAACCCAAAATGACCTACTTCACATTTCTCTGTATTGAACTGTATCTGTACCATTTCCTCACCTGTTATGTTTTCTCCCTGCTCTCTAATTTGGGCTCAGAGACAAACTTCATTCTCAATCCTTTTGTTTCTATCTCCAAGTCATATATACACGGAAATCAAAAGAGGTTCTACAAGGCTCGGTTCGTCTGTCTCTGGAGATTTGCCAGACTGCAGACTTTTGATTATTTATGGATTTTTGTTGCCAGGATTGGGGAGTCCAGTGTAAGCAGTCTGCTGCACCTCCTATTGACAGACCTAAAGAAAGAAAAACTTAGGGGGAAAAATTTGGGTCGTTTACGCCTCCCATTAGCGCCACCGCAGGAGCTAACGGGGCGGAAACGACTTCTCACCTGGGTGCGGCACCGCTACCAACTCGCGCTAAATTCTGCCGCAGTTTAGCGGCGGTGCTAACCGGTAGTGTCCCACTCCTGCCGGTAGCTCCCCGAGTCGCAATGCTGGCGATAACGATCTTATCACCGTGCACAGCGACCCATTTCTGTGCCGGACTGGAAATTCGGTCGTGCCCCATAAATCTGCCGCGGGGCTGCTCGCGGGGCAAAAATTAAAGGGGGGGGGGGCGGGGGCTGTGAAAAATAAAAAAAATGGCCGACTTAATGGTCATTGCCTTCCTCATTGCAGGTTTGTACCGCGAACTTCCAGCCCAGCATTCTGTTTATGTGCCAGGGTGCTGCCACGGCACCCCGCTCCCTGATGGTCCCGCGATGTCCCCTTCTCCCTCCCGCAGAGTTGGCAGCTGAGCCTTTCCCTTTAATGGAAGGGGACGGCCCTGTCTTCCCGCCTGCGCAACGTCACAGCCCTTTACACCCCGGATCCACTTCCGAGAGGAAGAGGAGCACGAGATTTTTGAGTTGCAGTTCCTCTCTGGGGCGGTAGGCTCAATATAATTCACGCGACGGGACTTCTTCACGTGGCGCAGGAACCCCCGCCACGCGGCTGTTACCGAATTTTTGCTCATTTGAATCATAGAATCACAGAAACTTACAGCACAGAAGGAGGCCATTTCGGCCCATTGTGTCCGTGCCGGCTGACCAAGAGCTTTCCAGCCTAGTCCCACTTTCCAGCTCTTGGTCTGTAGCATTGTAGGTTATGGCACTTCAAGTGCACATCCAAGTATTTTTTAAATATGGTGAGAGTTTCAGGCAGTGAGTTCTATACCCCCACCACCCTCAGGGGAACATCCTCATCTTTGGTAACGTCCTGGTAAACCTCCTCTGCACCCTTTCTAAGGCCTTTACATGTTTCCTGAAATGTGGTGCCCAGAAATCTCCACAATACTTTTATTGCTGTAGTTCCTTTCATGACCTCAATATCACCCAAAACGCTTTACATCCAATGAAGTACGTTAGAAGTGTAGTCACTTGTAATGTAGGAAATGCGGCAGCTAATTTGTGCACAACAAGGTCCCCCACACATCAATGTGACAATAATCTGATAATCTGATTTTAGGGGTTGGTTGAGGGATAAATTTTAGCCAGGACACCAGGGAGAATGTCCCTGCTCTTTTCCCCTTTAAGTGCTCCTTACAAACTTTACCTATCCTCATATGGCTCGGTGACGAATTTTATTTGCTAAAGCACCTGTGAAGTACCTTGGGACAATTTACTATGTTAAAGGCACTATATAAATGCAGGGTGTTGTTGGCTGTACCAGATGTGCTGGGCTCGACATTTCCTGCTGTGGAGAGAAAATGATGATTTTTAAGTTGGCAGCTTGATGGATGGATGGATGAATAAAACTCTTTGTCACTCAGCATGGTGTTACTCCTTAATGTCCAACTGGAGAGATGGCACATGAGTCACGCTGCATTATTATATGCCTTTAACATTTTATACAATGCCTCGTCTTATAAATGCTTTACTCTCTGCCAGTGCACACCTGCTGTATGTATCATCTATTCACTGAAAAACCCATTTGCAATAACTTCAGTCACCTTGGCAACACAATCAACAAGGTCTGATTGACAGACACAAAGCAGAACGTCTTTGTGTCTGAGGCTCATGGAAAATGCTTCACCAATTAAATTGCTGCGTGGATCAGTATAAAACCATGCAAGTGGGTTTTGAAGAATCTCAGTGCCTTCAGGATATGTTCGCTCCAAATTTCCTAAATCGCACATATGCAGAAATTACGCCAAATTGTATGGCAGTTCCTAAACCGATATTGGCGACTGGGACTTGTGTCAAAATTGCATATTTGCCTACACAGAATGTAAAAAAACTTGTGCAATAAAAGTGCAAATTCTCTGTAATCCATAGAGGCCTCAGGAAGCTCGGGAAAAGCACTATCAAAATCACCATTCTTCAGATTGAGGGTGTCAGGAGTTGAAGGTAAGTGGCATATTGCTTTATTTCTTTAATTATTATTTTTTTTAAATTTCTTTATTCAGAGTGTTTTCAGTGTTTCCACAGCATTTCACAATGGGGAATGATCAGCCAAAAGACCAACATTGTGCAAGTGTGGCAGGAGGGTGACCTGCAACCTAGCAGAGAGAGAGACGTGTAGGCTCTACTGGAGGAGATAGAAACCAGGCTGGACTGGCTCCTGTGCTCTGGGAAGGCCTGGCCTGGCCAAACAGTCAGCAGAGGCACTTGGAGGGAGGTGTATCTGGCTCTGAGACCTCAAGAATAGCTGAGCAAAGCAGGAACAAGTTCAATGACCTGACTAGCAATGGAACGGTAAGACACTCATCATGTTCCCCTTTTCTTCCTTGACTGCACTTAGCACCATTACATTCCAAACTCTCTGAAAGCAGCTCCTTAGACCGAATCTAGCTTAATGGGCAACTATATCACCCAATGATGTAATGAACATGCCTGCCTTATTACTCAGTAACTGATTAGAACAATCCCCCAAACATGCTACACCAATTTGGCACTCTCATATTGTCACCTGTCACACACGTGTTGGGCCGTAGACCCAGTGCCATGTTGAAGGCCGATAGTAGCAGACCAAGTGCCTGACGCTGCTAACTCTGATAGGAGCAGGAATAGCCCGACTGCCTCAGGGTAAATGATCTTGCACAGAGGACCCCAAAGGAGCTTTACAGCCTTACTTTCGTACTCAAAGGATCTAATGCCTGTTTCAGGCATGGGCCCGGGATAACGATTTTTTTTCACCTCCTCTAATATGGCAGACATCGCACTTCCAGTTGGAAATGGTTGTGCGCCTTCTGCCCGGCATACTGGGGGTTAGTAGACCAGGTTAACGGGCAAAGACAGGAGCTGTGCTGCCGGATTTATAAACCTAAGCCCTTCTCTAACCAAACAAATGTAGAAGGAATATTACAAATCTTTAAAAACCAACTTCTGCAAACTTCATATAATCTAATACTCCAGAGAGTTTTTACATTCCCCTGGCCCGTGATCGATCAGCCTGGCACTCTGCTGGAGTGCATGGAGCTGATTGGGCCAGATCGTGGCTGCCATCGGGGACCAGATCACTGGTCCCAATGCATAGCCTGCAGAGATGAACAATTTCTTTAAGGGAGGGAAGGAGCCTCGAAATGAGACAGCTCTGCACAGCGCACTGTGCAGCACTGCACAACTACCACCCCACATGCGTCCTTTAGCGATGCAAGAAGGAAGTGGAGCACTTGATTCAACACTCCACCTCCTTCCTGGAGCGCAAACACCAAATATTTTTAAAGTTCAAAAACATTTGCTCCTGCCGTTAATTTTTTCAACTTTCAGAAGTTAGCACCCCAAACAGGACACTCCCGAATTTTTCCCCCTTATTAATGTTTTAATTTTATTTCATACGAATTAGAATCTTAATTCATGCAGATTTCTCTGCCCCGTAGAATTAACGTATTCAGCCACTCACCGCTTAAGCTGTTGTGAAGAGTGCATAAGACAGCAGAACTTACTTGTTCAGTTTATTACATGCTATTAGCAATGCATTCTACAGCTTTCCTGCAAGTCTGCAACAATGTCATGTTGATATGCTGGATTAAGAACAGCTTGAAATATAAATGTGATATCTTTACAGAGACGACTAACACAAGCACACTCTACAAGATGGCTCTTTAACAGAAACTGTCATCATGTGACCTTACCTCATGACCTTTTTTACTGTTATTACATCAGTAGTTGTATTACATCAGTAGTCCGCTAGGTGGAGCTCTAATACACTTCTCCCTCTTTATTGAAGAAATAATCATAACAAAATAATTTGCATGGTACACACAACAAAAGATGTGAACTTATTTTTCCATATTTACAAATAAAACATAACCATTGGTTTTCTATTTTGAAGAGGATACCTTTTTTCTTGAACAGAACTTTCCAATCTTGTTTTAGGAATTAGACTCATTCTAGGCTGAGCCCGAGGAGAGTTTTTCTCCAAGGGCAACTCTTCATCAACATTTAGACTCACCACTATTTCAGATTGTTTTTCTGCTTGACTCAGATGTAAATTCTGAATGACTCTTACACTTGTTTCTGGTACATCTGATGCAGGATTTGCTATTGGTACTCTACTGGTAACAAGACTATTCATCAGAAATATTCGAATCATTCCAACTTTCAACTCTTTCCACATTTGTAAGTAAAATATGATCAACGTGAACAAACCTAACCTTTCCATGACCAAACATCTTAACCAAATATGTGCAAAGGCCACATGTCTTCACTACTTTTCCTGGTAACCAATTTAACCATTTATGGTGATGGTTCTTCAATCTAAACTTCTGATTCAATTTCACATTTTTCTCTTTCACTCGACCTCTATCAAGACTCTCTTTCGATCTTAATTGTTTCTCTTCTACTAACTGTGCCAAGTTTGGCTTTAACAACGAGAATCTGGTTTGTGGCTGGCATTTGAGAAACAATGCTGCTGGTGTTCTACCAATAGTTACATGAGGCATATTACGATAAGTAATTTTAAAAATGGCCAGTTTGTGGTCCAACATTAACTGGCGTTTCTTTGGATTTAGATCCAACATTTGCTTGATGAGGGCACGCTTTACAATTTGTACATTGTGCTCTGCTGCACTATTTGAAGCAAGGTGACATGCTGGAACTTTGGTATGTTTCACACCATTTCTGCTCATGAAGTGTGCAAATTCTTCTGAACAAAATTGCAGCCCATTATCAGACACAATTTCTTCTGGGAGGCCATATGAAGAAAACAAACGTTGAAAATTGTCTAGTGTTTTACATGTTGTTATTTTCCACATCGGAAACACCTCTACCCATTTTGAATGATTATCTATCACTAGAAAATTGATGTCCTTCTAGCTCAGCTAAATTTACATATAACCTTTACCACACCCTGGGAGGCCATTTCCATGGATGTAATGGATGCTACCATAAGTAACTGCATGTAAAACTTTTGGTCAAGCACATTCCCAGGTGCTGGTCATGAAGATCTCCTAATAATTTGGACCTGGACTTACTTGGGATAACTACTCTTGCACCCCATATGATACAATCTTTATTCACTGACAATTCATTCCTACTAACAAAGTATGGATGAATTTTTTCCTCTGATATCTGGTTTGACTAGCCATTTGCTATGTAATCATACACCTTTTACATAACCGGGTCACGTTTGGTAGCTCTACTAATCTCTTCACCTGTGACTGGCAGCTCATCAATGCATCAAAAATAGAACATCTTTTCCCTATTGGGTGTAACTTGTGATGGGGATAGCAACCTGGACATAGCATCTGCATTACTGTGATCAGCTGATCATCTGTACTCAATGTCATATGTATATGGTGACAAAATCAAAGCCCATCTCTGCATTTGAACTGCAGTTAAGGTTGAAACTGAGGACCTTGGTTGGAGGATTGCTGTCAGGGACTTATGATCAGTAACAATGGTAAACTTATGACCAAACAAGTATTTGTGGAACTTCTCGACCCCAAAAATTAATGCCAAAGCTTCCCTTTCGATCTGCACATAATTCCGCTCACTGGCACTGAGGTGCGTGAAGCAAAAGCAATTGGTCTCTCCTCCCCACTACATAATACATGAGCGATCACTGCCCCAATTCCATACAGAGTGCGTCACATGCTAGCTTGATCTCCTTAGATACGTCATAGTGAACTAACATGGTACTCTCTACCAATTAGCTTTTACACTCTTTGAATGCTGTATCGTATTCTTCTGACCATGACCAATGGACCTGTTTTTCAGCAGTTCATTCAGTTTGTGTAATACTGTAATCAAATATGGTAGGAACTTCCCATAATAGTTCAAAAGACCCAAAAATGATCGAAGTTCAGTGACATTCTTGGAAGTGGGTGCATTTATGATTGCATCCACCTTTCCCTTGGTTGGATGTAAACCATCTTTGTCCACTCTGTGCCCTAAGTACTCCAGTGAGTTTTGAAATAACTCACACTTGTGAGCAATCACTCGCAATCTGTGCTTCTCTAGCCATTTGAGCACTTCATTCAACACGTTATTATGGATTTGCCTGTTTGGTGCTGAAATGAGTATGTCATCTAAATAACAGACTGCCTTCATAGGTACACAGGTTCTTTATTTTGCAGAACTGCATTGTGCCCCAAGAACCGGCTTTTGCAAGGCCTCACTGGGTGCGTACGCCCTTCGTACGTACCCGGCGAGGCAGCAATTTTCAGCCCGATAAATTTCAGCAATCTCCAGAAGCTCAGAACAGTAGCGCTGTTCTAACTTGGTTAGAATCTCCGTCAGTGGCATGTCCTTTGGCTTGACGGGAACAAGCACATTTTTCAGGGTTTTATACACGTCAGAACCTGCTTCAGTCAAGAAAATAGCTTGTTTCCTTTCTAAAACCATCCGGTTACGGTTTTCATCATCGGGATCTTCGACGATACTATTCGCGGTGAAAATCATTTCTAGCCGCTCCACTGCTCCGAAAGTCTATCAGTCATGATGGAACTCACCCAATCACCCTATTATTCCCATAGGTATTGCCATCTGGACTCTGGCAATATTGGCAGTTCAGCCAAATGTGCTTGAAATTTACCTTGGATTTCTAGCTGTTCTGCAAAACGAAGAACCTCTCAAAGTCTCTCTGTTGGTTGGCAGGATCATTCACCAACAAAAATATCAGCTAGGGAATCCCAATATCCTATCCTCATCACCAACTGTAATATCTTTACAGATATCACTAACACAAGCACACCCAACAAGATGGCTTCTTAACAAAAATTGTCATCATATGACCTTGTCATATGACCTTTTTATTGTTATTACATCAGCAGTTGCATTACATCAGTAATCCAATAGGTGGATCACTATTACAATAAGTGTTTCTGCTGAAGTTGAAAATTCTCAATGGGTGAGCTGTTCCATCCCTCTTCCCTCTTGGCTTGAACCATCCCATCCAATTTTTACCTACCATTTTGCTTTAATCTGTAGAGCTCAGGGGTAACAGTGATTTACACCCCACACAAATTGTTTTCGGCCATTGAAAACAGAAGAAAGATTGTTTCGCTCAATGAAGTGCCACACAGACTGCAATAAATGTTATTGTCCAGTAGTGTTCCTGTTATTTTTAGTGAAGAAACAACAAAATCTCACCAATTCCAACATGGGTGATCTTCCAATAAGACAAAGTCAGAGTGCTATGAAAATGTTTTGCACCATTTCTTTTCAAGTCACTATTTTACAATGACGTTGCTGATAATTTCAGCATTTCTCCTGGCAAAGTTGTACAATGTTGTGCAAGATTTTTAGAAATCTCCGTCCATGGGAAATGTAGAGTAATCCAATCAAAAGCTGAATTTCCAATGGTCTGCGAAAGCTTTGGTTAATGGACTGAATACCATTAAAATGAAAACAGTATATCACAAACAAGTCATTGGAATTGGACCTCAGGTATAGCCACTGCTAAGAAGGACCTTGCTTCGTTTATTTTTTAAGTCAGCAATAGCCCACCAACCTCAAATTGAAATAAATCAATATGCCATTAAGCTATGACTGAACAGCTTTAGTGAGATATCAACTGCAGTTCAGAGTTCAACTTTGTGTCATTCTATATATTTGCAATGACTGCAATCCTATCTTTCAGAACATATACAGTGTGTAAATAATAATACGTCTAACAAGTGTGCAGCCCTCTGAGGAATTTGGAAGTAATTTCACACGAGAGCCATCCAGTTCATTCAGACCAACAAGAACAAATTGCAAGCAAATGAATGATGTGATTACCCCAGGGTATAGCATCTACAGGAGTGTTTTTCTATCTTGTTCTTAACTCCACAATGGCGCAAAATATAGGACAGATCGTAAGCCATATCTGAAAACATACTGGCAGACGATAACCTTTCTCTTCGACATTTGGGGACACATTGAGTGCATTAAGACAAATGTGCTCCCTAAAATCAATTATATATTAGGCATGCTTTTGCTGAGAGTGTCCAAGTCAGTATTATTTTGACAATATAGTAAATCTCTCCATCTTTATATAGCTAGAGGAGAAAAAAAACATTTAGCATTAGCATCTTTCTGTTATCCAAATACAGAGCTCGGTTTGCAGTCTCACACCAAAGCCACCATGGCTATTCGCCATGTAACTATCCAGCTTACAGACAAGAAATGATTCTGACCTAGATTGGTTCGCGGTGCTGCAACACCTTAAATTTAAAATTTTCATCCTTGTTTTCAAATTTTCAAATCCCTCCATGGCCTCATCCCTCCCTATCTCAGTACATAAGAACATATGAAATAGGAGCAGGAGTGAGCCATACAGACCCTTGAGCCTGCTTCACCATTCAATAAGTTCATGGCTGAACTTTTATACTAACACCACTTACCTGCCTTATCCCCATATCCCTTGATTCCCTTAATGCCCAACAATCTATCGATCTCAGTCTTGAATATATTCAGTGACTGAGCCTCCACAACCCTCTGAGGTAAAGATTCACAACCCTTTCAGTGAAGAAATTCCTCCTCATCTCAGTCCTAATTGGCCAAGCCATTATCCTGAGGCTATGCCCCCTAGTTCTAGACTCTCCAGCCAGGGGAAACAGCCTCTCAGCATCTACTCTGTCAAGCCCTCTCAATTTCTACCTCTTATGGGGTAGAAATTGCCCTGCGCCGGAAATGGGGCATACCTACCATTTTTGAAGTATTCTGGCCGCCACAATGTATGTGGCAGCCTATTGGGCAAAATTTAGCTCCTCGGGTTTTTTTTCCAGCAGGGCAGAAGTGAATCATCATGGGGATGGAAGTGGAAGTGGAGCGGAGTGGGCATCACTTAGCGGGGCGGGACGGAGTGTCTGCAGCTTTCAGTCATCAGTGCCATGCTGATGACGTCATCGTGCTGGCGCGTAACATCGTCTCTCCTCTTCACTTAAAGGGGAGGGCTGCTGTGAACTCTGCATTCATTTTAGTTAAGTCCACTGGGCCACCAGCGAGGGTTTCGGCCAGGCTAGCGGCCTGGCACCCAAAACGGAGTTCCAGGCTGCTGGCAGTCGGCCGACAATAAAAAATAACATGACTAACGCGGCAGTGCGCCGTACCCTGTAAGAGGGGCCGCTCCAACAGGGCAATTTCAGGTAAGGGAAAATTTCACGAGAGGGTCCATGCCAGAAGGTAAGGGGTCGCTGCGTGCACGCCACGTCGGGAAAACGGGTGGAGTGGTCCCGGACACCACTCCACTCCTGAGGAAAGGCAATTTCTAAAATGGTGGCTCTTCCATGGAGAGTTGGCGGCCATTCTGTGCTGCCCCGTGGCCGCTGCTTTCCAGCGGTCAGAAGCCTTATCAGAAGGAACAATTTTGGCCCGTATATGTTTCAATGAGTTCACCCCTTAATCTTTTCATTTCCAGAGAATCTCGGCCCATTTTACACAATCTCCCCTCATCGGCCAACCCTCTCATCGCAGAACTCAGTCTAGTTAACCTTTGTTTCACCCACTCTAAGGCAAGTGTATCCTTCCTTGAGTAAGGAGACCAAAACTGTACACAATACTCCAGGTGTGGTCTCACCAAGACCCTATATAATTACAGCAAGATGTCCTTACTGTTGTACTCCAATCTCCTTGCAATAAAGGCTAACATACCATCTACATTCCTAATTGTTTTCTGAATCTGCATGTTATCCTCCTCCAGCTCTTCAAACATCCAAGTCCAAGACACAACATGTAGATGAGGAAGAGAAGAAAACTTATCAATCAGGAACAACTTTTTTTCCAATCGATGAGTTAGCACACCTTTCCAAATCGTAATGCACAAATCGAATAACAGAGAAAATGCAGTTTTAGCATGCAGGTATCAAGTATGGCATAATCTAGCAGAGACACAATAGCAAGTAATACCAGCAGCACATATTGTAAAGGAATGGATAACATAGTACATCTGTTCGACTTAAGTCTGAAAGTCTACAAGCAGCAGAGGACCACAGGATAGAGAGAAGGATTAACAGAAGAATGTGAGCACCAGTGAGATAATGCGAAGATCAGCAATAGGGGCAGGGGGACAAACAATAAAGTGGGAGGATGTGCAGACATAAGTCGGTTGGAAAACACTGGCCAGAGAGTGAGGAATATCAGGGCAGTTAAAAAGGAAATAAAGAACTTGCATTTATGTAGCGTCTTTCATGACCTGAGGACATCATGTAAGAAAGCAAAGAAAGAAATCTAAAGCACCTTTCACGAACACCGGACGTCTCAAAGTGCTTTACAGCCAATTAAGTACTTTAAAGTGTAGTCACTGTTGTAATGTAAGAAATGCTGCAGCCATTTTGCACACAAACAAGCTCCCATGAACAGCAACGTGGTAATGACCCGCTCATCTGTTTTTTGTTATGTTGATTGAGGGATAAATATTGGCCAGGACACTGGGGATAACTCCCGTGCTCTTCTTTGAAATAATGCCATGGAATCTTTTACATCCACTTGAGAGGGCAGACGGGACCTCAGTTTAACGTCTCATTTGAAAGACAGCATCTCTGACAGTGTAGCACTCCCTTAGCACTCCACTGGAGTGTCAGCCTAGAATTTTGTGCTCAAGTCCTTGAGATAAATGACCAGTTAATCAGTTTTTTTTTGGTGATGTTGGTTAAGGGACAAATGGTCACCAGGACTCCAGGAGAGCTCTTCTTTGAAAAATGCTATGGGATCTTTTACATCCACTGGACGAGGCCTGGATTTAACATCTCATCCGAAAGACGGCACCTCTGACAGTGCTGTGGAAACTCCCTCAGTACTTCACTGCATGGTCAGCCTAAATTGTGCACCCAAGTCTCTTGTGAATCTGTCCACTTTATACTTTAACCCCTTTTACCAAGATAAGGGTACCATTCATACTGCGTAAGCAAACAGTGGGGTTGTCTAAGCTGCCACCAAACTGAACTAATGTAGATTTCCATTCTGTCCAAATCATATTAGTGCAAAGGTTTTTATTGATATCAACAACTACAACAACAACTTGCTTTTATATAGCACCTTTAACACAATAAAACGTCCCAAGATACTTCACAGGGGTGTTATCAAACAAAATTTGATACCAAGCCAAGTAAGGTGATAAAAGGGCCCAGATGTAGGTTTTAGGGAGCGCCTTAAAGGAGAAAAGAGACACAGAGGTTTAAAGACGGAATTCCAGAGCTTGGGTCCTCGGCAGCTGAAGACACGGCCACCAATGATGGAGTGATTAAAATCAGGGGATGCGCAAGAGGCCAGAATTGTAGAGATCTTGGAGGGTTGTGGGGCTGGAGGAGATTACAGAGATCGGGAGTAATGAATCTGATTTATAACCAAAGTTAGCTTTTAGTTATTCTGTTCCAATCTTCGTGTTGCTTCTGTCTGATGATTTTCTATTTCAGAATATATTTACTAGTCCACATATATCTTTGATTGAGATGGACCCGTTATTGATTGTTAATCATTTGCATTTTCAATCCAAATATTCCTTCTGTTAATAATTTTTAAAGGGTTAACTAAAATCTAGAGCATGGACATGATAAAAACATATTGGGGGAGAAATTGCGTCGCGTCCCGTTTGGGGTGATAACTTTTGCGGTAGCACAATAGTATCATCGGGTGCTACATGAGGGATTCAGATGTAGGAAGGAAGTGGAGCACTAAATCAGATACTACCACTTCCCTTGGAGCGCTAAAGCCGGCAGTGGTGTAATGTCGAGGGCAGCACTGCGGATGTATGGAGGCTCCTTCCCTCCCTTAAAGGGAAGGGCCATTGCTGCAGACTTTGCATGAAGCCGACGTCCTCATCGCCGACCGCTACCATGATCCACCACGATCAGGCCCAAGCACTCGAACAGAGTGCAGGGCTGATTCATCGTGTCCCAAGAAAATCACAAAAAGTGTGAGTCAGGCATCATGAAAAAATTCCCCCCACCCCCCTCCACCCCCCCACCTCCCACCTGCAATTCACATCCCCTTTACAAAGCGCTCCCCAAGTGGCCGGCCTCCCTAACAAGGCCTCCTGCAGCTGTCAGTGTTGTCACCTGTTGATGCTGCAGGGGGCGGAATCGAAGTTCGGGTCCGGGTCAACGCGCGGGATGATGACGTCGCGATCACTGAGCGCAGGAGATCGTGGCGCTAGAGGTTACCACTGTCGCAACCCTCACGGGGAATTTAGCAGGAGTCGTTTCTTTTGCCACGTCCGGTCAGTAACTCATTAGTGCCCCGTTATCGCCCCCCCCCACCCCCGAGGCGCTAACGGGAGGTGCAAAGGAAGCAAATTTTTTGACCATTGACTATATAATGGGTCTAGCACAACATCTGATTGTAATAGGTTAATTTTATCTTTTAAGTCCTACTGTCATTCTACATATTCCTCATAAATCATATGCTATATCTGCTGGTGCGATGATTTTGACTGTGAATGCACATATAAAGGTCTTTATCTTGAGTATTTTTGTAGTCCGAACTCTGTTTCTGGCTGATATTCCTTGAAGGTAAATACACTATTGTCATTTTTTTTGTAGTATATCATGGTGAAAGGACAGTCCCACAAGAGACTGCCATTGCTTTACTTGTCAGTGATTGAAATAAATGGAGGCCAAGGCATAGAAGATGAATGAACAAAGGTAGGCTTGCTTGCATTGGAGGAAGTCGGTTGCACAAAATTACATGAATGTGTTGAGTGTTGTGAATAAAGATAGTCCATCCTTCTCTGGGATAGCAGTGACAAGCATGTCTCAGTGGGTAGCACTCTTGCCTCTGGGTCTGAAGATTGTGTGTTCAAGTCCCACTCCAGAGACTTAAGCACAAAAAATCTCAGCTGCCCCTCCCACTGCAGTGCTGAGGGAGTGCTGCACTGTCGGACGTGCTGTTTTCAGATGAGACGTTAAACCGAAGCCCCGTCTGCTCTCTCAGCTGGACGTAAGCGATCCCTTGGCACTATTTTGAAGAAGAGCAGTGTATTATCCCTGGTATCCTGGCCAATATTTATACCTCAATCAATATAACAAAAACAGATTTTCTGGTCATTATCACATTGCTGTTTGCGGGAACTTGCTGTGTACAAATTGGCTGCCGTGTTTCCTACATTACAGCAGTGACTACAGTCCAAAAAGTACTTAATTGGCTATCAAGCGCTTTGAGACATCCGGTGGTCGTGAAAGGCGCTATATAAATGCAAGTCTTTCTTTCTTTTGTCATAGCCCAGCTGGCGTTCTTGAAGAGTGAATTCTCTTAGGACACTCAAACATTCCAAGGTGATGGATTTCAGTCATCTACATTTCTGGTAAATTGTTTCTGTTAGTGGACGCTGGGCCTGGGAAGAGGTAGATGGAGCAGGGTCCACTCCGAGTAGGGTACAGGACCCAGTGCGTAGAGCCTGGTCAAGGGTCACATGTGATAAATGCCCACTTGTGCCCATGAATGGAGGGCAACTGACTCAATATAATTAAACCCTTGAGCCAGTTACTAATTTCAGAGAAGAAAATTGGATGATGATTTAATATTATATGTGGAAAACATTTTTTACTATATGTCTGACACGAAATATTCATTCAATGAATGAATGAAGCGCATTTGTAATTAAGTTAGCGATATGTTGGTGTTAGACTGCAGTCTTCAGAAGGTGGAAGAGGGCTTTGAAACGATCACAATGGAATTAATAATCGGATTGTGTTCATGTTTATGCTAGCATAATGCTTCATATGATTAATTATAAAAATCGATAATTCATTAATAGCTCCAAAGCCAGAAATTACTGTTTGTGATATTAATACACTAATGAATTTGTAAAATACATGGATTAACATCTCTGCTAAAACAGTAAAGGGGCGTGATAACAATTATATTAAGTGTTTATACACTTTCAGCACAAACAATCATTTATAGGCTCAGCAATAAGGCAAATATGTCTTATTTAATTTTAAATTCTACTCCGTTGATGCAAACATAATCCCTTCAAAGAAAAGCTAGATTTTATTTAATTGTTTAAATTGCCTGAAGCCTTTATCTTGTGGAACTCCTCAAGTAGACGATGGGGCATTGGGACTGGAGTTACAAGATGTAATTAAATTGAATGTGCCTGGTACCCTTTCTGAAAACAAGGATGAAGTTCTCCAGTGTCTGCATTTCATTAGCTTCTGATGATAGTTTGCCAGGCCAATAGTTGTTGTTTTACATAGGACCATCAAAATCTGATAAAGTCATTTTATCTGGATAGAGGCAAATGTGATCTCATCAGCTCTTTATCAAATAGCCAGGGTTCCCATGGGATTTTAAAATAATTGGGACATTCGGCAATGTGACCTCATGATGTTTTGGCTACATGACGGCCCCGATTTTAACTCCAGGTGGATTCCCCGCTCAG
This sequence comes from Pristiophorus japonicus, assembly GCF_044704955.1. Classification (NCBI taxonomy): domain Eukaryota; kingdom Metazoa; phylum Chordata; class Chondrichthyes; family Pristiophoridae; genus Pristiophorus; species Pristiophorus japonicus. Next base: position 38,369,663 of record NC_091986.1, on the reverse strand, counting down.
GCCCGAGTTAAAATTACAGTCAGGTCTCAGTTATGTCATCGGGCCACAACATGCATATGTAAAGAAGGACCCTGTTGGCTCCGGGCACGTGTCCTTGCTGCCTGCTCAGGAGAGCAGGTTAAAATTGCAGTTTTGCGATCATGGCGGATTTCGGACAGTTAAGAGCCAGAGTGATTTTAACTGCCCAACCAGCCAGGTTTCTGCTGAGCGAGTAGGGGTACTTCATTGTATTTTGTTAACAAAAAAAGCACACCGCGATTATATTTCTTACGGCTTGACAGTTCTTACCTTTGTTGCTGAAGGACAATTGCAAAGAGCCAAGAGTGACATTAGCAATAGAGGATCACACTCCACTGCGTCATCTGTATCATTGCTGGACTATGCAATCATACGATTCACTGCAAAGTGAAACAGGTATATTTTTCTCAGTTTACTGAATGTATAATGAATGCTATTATATCTTAAACTATGCTTGATATGCTATTGTGTTCTAATTCTAGCAAATGAAATGCAGTATACATCAATGCTTTTGAAATATTAGTTCTGCTATTGCTGTTTTGACCATCATACCCCATACTATGATGGTATGGCATACTTACTGTGCCATTTGCATTGTGCACATAATTCAGACTGTTACATTAGTACTTAAAAAAATAGAAATTTATAGATCGATATTTCTCATTCAAGCTGTTTTTTTAATACAAAGGAGGGATAAAGTTAACACAAGCTGCCACCTTGAGCACTCATTTTTTTTTAGCATTTGGGGTTCAATAGTGTGATTAGTCTTTTCAAGATACAAATTTATTGTGATACTTTAGATGTTTTTAAAAAGGAGACATGGGACCCAATATTAACTATCCCAGGCTCGGGAATGGGGGGGTGGAGAGTGTGGAGTGGGGGGGGAGGGGGGAGAGGAGACCACTGAGCCAGAGGAGGAGGAATACTTGGAGACAGAGGAGGATGCCCCTTGCATCGCTCTGTCTGTTGAACCTGCAGCCACGATGTTGATTTCCACGGAGGCCGGGTCAGCGGCTTGAGCAAAGGGCTACCCTGGATGATCGCGTAGAGAGCCTGACACGACTGTGCGAGGAGTCTGTCGCAATCAATTGCGAGCAGTTCCAGGTGTTTGTGGGGTTCACGGAGGAATTCTTCTGGATATCTGCTAGCCAATGCAGCAGATGATCCTGGAGTTGCGTGGAATCTCCGCCTCCTCCCATGCCATCCGGCATGCGTTCTTGGCGGTACACGGCGCTGCACCCCAAGGTCCCGTGACCACAAGCACCGGCACACAGGCAGGTCCGGAGGAAGCACCACCTCCTGACTCGGAAGGCGATCCCCCTATTTTGTCTTCCCCGCCAACAGCCCCGCAACAGGCGATCATGCCACCACATCCCCCACCAGGGCAGGAAGTCTTGCCATTGCCCACTGCACACCAGCTTCGTAGCAGTACCCAGAGACCAAAATGGGTGGGGGAGGTAAGGAGATGGGGGGGTCCAGGATCTCGAGGGAAACATGGCCGCAGGTAGGGAGAGGGGTACAATCTTTTTTATATTGTACATATTGCTTACATTGTTTATTGTTGGTGTTTTTATTGTTGTTTCACTGTGAGTGGGGTGGGGGGGCGGGGTCGGTGGTTGGGACGGTGTTGTTGGGTTTGTTATTTAAAAATAATGTTCAAGAGCTGTTATTTTATTAAAACAATTTTCTTTCACATTACAATTGTTATGCAGTGTCTCCTAATAACATAAGTTTTAGTAGAACATGAATGCAACTGTTGTAAAACAATGGCCAGGAAACATCACTTATTAATATAAATGTAATAAAACGTCTAATTGTGAGTGGATCTATTTTTAAAAGGTCCTTAAATAATTTGCAAACTATCTAAGCCCCTGTTTAAGCAGCCTCCTCTCTTCCTGCGACGTTCAAAATGGCGTCCGTAGTGCCGAGCTCTCTGAGGAAGGCTAGGGAAAAGCAACTATTCTCCAGCGATGTTCTCGGTGAGTGATCAGCCTGGCGATGTGCCGAAAGTTGGGCCAGACGATGTGTGGACGATCACCTCAGCGATCACCTCGGCGATGTGAGCTGAAAGTTGTGACAGCAATTTTCCAGTGATGTGCTGACCCAACTTTCCACTTTTGAGTCAAAATGGGTGATAGCAGGCCTTTTTAGGCGATACCGATGTGAAGTGGAAAGTCGAGCTGCCTTTAACATAGTGACACGTCCCAAGACGCTTCACAGGAGTATTATGAGACAAAAAATTTGACACCGAGCTGCATAAGTAGAAATTAGAGCCGGTGACCAAAAGTTTGGTCAAAGAGTTAGGTTTCAAGGGCCGTCTTAAAGGAGGAAAGAGAGGTAGAGAGGTGGAGAGGTTTAAGCAGGGAATTCCAGAGCTTAGGGCCTAGGCAACAGAAGGCACAGCCACCAATGGTTGAGCAATTATAATCAGGGATGCTCAAGAGGGCAGAATTAGCGGAGTGCAGATATCTCAGGGGGTTGTGGTGGTTGAGGAGATTACAGAGATAGGGAGGCGGGCGAGGCCATGGAGGGATTTGAAAACATGGATGAGAATTTTGAAATCAAGGCGTTGCTTAACCAGGAGCCAATGTAGGTCAGCGAGCACAGGGGTGATGGGTGAGCGGGACTTGGTGCAAGTTAGACACAGATTTAAGATACTTTGCAGAAGAACCAGAGTGGAGATGAGGAGAAATTGTTTAATAAGAACATAAGAACATAAGAATTAGGAACAGGAGTAGGCCATCTAGCCCCTTGAGCCTGCTCCGCCATTCAAAAAGATCATGGCTGATCTGGCCGTGGACTCAGCTCCACTTATCCGCCCGCTCCCCATAACCCTTAATTCCCTTATTGGTTAAAAATCTATCTATCTGTGATTTGAATACATTCAATGAGCTAGCCTCAACTGCTTCCTTGGGCAGAAAATTCCACAGATTCATAACCCTCTGGGAGAAGAAATTCCTTCTCAACTCGGTTTTAAATTGGCTCCCCCGTATTTTGAGGCTGTGCCCCCTAGTTCTAGTCTCCCTGACCAGTGGAAACAACCTCTCTGCCTCTATCTTGTCTATCCCTTTCATTATTTTAAATGTTTCTATAAGATCACCCCTCATCCTTCTGAACTCCAACGAGTAAAGACCCAGTCTACTCAATCTATCACCATAAGGTAGCCCCCTCATCTCCGGAATCAGCCTAGTGAATCGTCTCTGTACCCCCTCCAAAGCTAATATATCCTTCCTTAAGTAAGATGACCAAAACTGCACGCAGTACTCCAGGTGCAGCCTCATCAATACCCTGTACAGTTGCAGCAGGACCTCCCTGCTTTTGTACTCCATCTCTCTCGAAATGAAGGCCAACATTCCATTCACCTTCCCGATTATCTGCTGCACCTGCAAACTAACTTTTTAGGATTCATGCATAAGGACCCCCAGGTCCCTCTGCACCGCAGTATGTTGTAATTTCTCCCCATTCAAATAATATTCCCTTTTACTGTTTTTTTTCCCAAGGTGGATGTAATCACATTTTCCGACATTGCATTCCATCTGCCAAACCTCAGCCCATTCGCTTAACCTATCTAAATCTCTTTGCAGCCTCTCTGTGTCCTCTACACAACCCGCTTTCCCACGAATCTTTGTGTCATCTGCAAATTTTGTTACACTACACTCTGTCCCCTCTTCCAGGTCACCTATGTATATTGTAACCAGTTGTGGTCCCAGCACCGATCCCTGTGGCATACCACTAACCACCAATTTTCAACCCGAAAAGGACCCATTTATCCCGACTCTCTGCTTTCTGTTAGCCAGCCAATTCTCTATCCATGCTAATACATTTCCTCTGACTCCACGTACCTTTATATTCTGCAGTAACCTTTTGTGTGGCACCTTATCGAATGCCTTTTGGAAATCGAAATACACCACATCCATCGGTACACCTCTATCCACCATGCTCGTTATATCCTCAAAGAATTCCAGTAAGTTAGTTAAATATGATTTCCCCTCCATGAATCCATGTTGCGTCTGCTTGATTGCATTATTCCTATCTAGATGTCCCGCTATTTCTTCCTTAATGATAGCGAGTTGCAGTGAGTTGCAGCGAGTTGTTACAATCTGGAAAGTACTGCCTGAAAGGGAGGTGGGAGCAGATTTAATTGTAAATTTCAAAAGGGAATTGGATATATACTTGAAGTGGTAAAATTTGCAGAGCGATGGGGACAGTGCCGGAGGAGTGGGACTAATTGGATCACTCTTTCAAAGAGCTGGCACAGGCACGCTGAGCTGAGTGGCCTCCTTCTGTGCTGTAAGATTGTACGAGATTTTCCTTTTCGGTGTTGATCATGCAGCATCAGCTAGCTGGAGGAAAGATTAAAATCAGACAGAATCTGTCATGGGTGTGTGATCCTCCCTGACTGACTCTCCTCCTCGTGCATAGTCCAGCTGATGCCTCTTGCACCACAGCAACAACATCTGCACCGTTCCTTTAACCAGATTGCCTCAGGCCTTTTCTCTCTTTTGGAACCATGTTAACAAAATAGGTTAAATTAGTTTATTTTTTAACAAAGACACAACTCGTAAATTCTCTCTCAAAGAAATGAAATCCAGCCTCGGATGTAATTCAAGCATTTGAGTCAATCTGAGTGGAACATTCTATTTATTTTTCATCATTTCTACACAATTTTTACCTCTGGAACTTAGCAAGAGGAAATCGTGCTGTGGACTTTCTATTTTGCAAAGACAAATTACAGCCAGCAACATATAGATATGAAAATAACACTGCAATGCTGCTTTGGCAATGGAAGGCAATTGAGTTGAAGGTATTGAATGAGAGCAGGGGAATTATTTCTAGCATTGGAGTTGCAGCAAGCCTTCAACAGAACGTGGAAGGAAAAGAACTGCATAATCCAGCTCTAATTATGATTGATGAATAACTGGATGCTGTGCTAACAGAAAATCCAATTTGTTCTTGACAATTTTTCCCTGACCTGACATTCAGTACCTGCAAAATCATTGAATAGCTGACTTCAATGGCAAATGCAAGCGTTTTCTTTCAGTTTACACACAGCTGTTGTATCGAGTGCTTGCCTCCCTTTATTCCACACAACATTATGAAGTTTGAAAGGCAAACTGTTGCCTTGGGTTACAAGTTTACAAACCAGGGCATGTTCGATTATTAATTTTGAAAGGGCAAAAATGATGTTTCTAACAACGGAAATGTGTGTTAGCCTTGTTGATCTTACAATGGGTAAATGTTTCCCAAACTTGTTTCCGCTTACACTAGTTTCAACAATATGGGATGGAAGATTTTCCCTTTAGCTGCTCTGTAACCCATAATTTTCTGCTCATTGAAAGAATTAAATGGACAAATATGATCTGGTGAGCATAGAGCCCGAAAATCTCGCTTGGATTTGAAATGGAAAACTGTAACGTAAGAACATAATAATTAGGAGCTGGAGTAGGCCATACATTCCCTCAAGTCTGCTCCACCATTCAATGGGCTGAAAATTCCAGCCTTGCCGGGTCTGTACAAAGTGCGCATGGACCCGGCGAAGCCTCGCAAAAGCTGGTTTTCAGGATGAGATGTGCATGCGCCGAAAACCAGCTTTTTCGATCTGTCAAGATTTCTTGACGAGGAGGGAGCCAACGGGAGATCGAGGAGGCGGAGCGGCAGCATGGGGAGGCCTACATAAGGCCCAACAGGCGTCGGGAGCCAACGGGAGATCGAGGAGGCGGAGCGGCAGCATGGGGAGGCCTACATAAGGCCCAACAGGCGTCGGGAGCCAGCGGGAGATCGAGGAGGCGGAGCGGCAGCATGGAGAGGCCTACATAAGGCCCAACAGGCGTCGGGAGCCAGCGGGAGTTTGAGGAGGCAGAGCGGCAGCATGGGGAGGCCTACATAAGGCCCAACAGGCGTCGGGAGCCAGCGGGAGATCGAGGAGGCAGAGCGGCAGCGTGGCGAGGCCTACATAAGGCCCAACAGGCGTCGGGAGCCAGCGGGAGATCGAGGAGGCAGAGCGGCAGCGTGGCGAGGCCTACATAAGGCCCAACAGGCGTCGGGAGCCAGCGGGAGATCGAGGAGGCTGAGCGGCAGCATGGGGAGGCCTACATAAGGCCCAACAGGCGTCGGGAGCCAGCGGGAGTTGGAGGAGGCAGAGCGGCAGCATGGGGAGGCCTACATAAGGCCCAACAGGCGTCGGGAGCCAGCGGGAGTTTCAGGAGGCGGAGCGGCAGCATGGGGAGGCCTACATAAGGCCCAACAGGCGTCGGGAGCCAGCGGGAGTTTGAGGAGGCAGAGCGGCAGCATGGGGAGGCCTACATAAGGCCCAACAGGCGTCGGGAGCCAGCGGGAGATCGAGGAGGCAGAGCGGCAGCATGGGGAGGCCTACATAAGGCCCATAGGCGTCGGGAGCCAACGGGAGATCGAGGAGGCGGAGTGGCAGCATGGGGAGGCCTACATAAGGCCCAACAGACGTCGGGAGCCAGCGGGAATTTGAGGAGGTGGAGCGGCAGCATGGGGAGGCCTACATAAGGCCCAACAGGCGTCGGGAGCCAGCGGGAGATCGAGGAGGCAGAGCGGCAGCGTGGCGAGGCCTACATAAGGCCCAACAGGCGTCGGGAGCCAGCGGGAGATCGAGGAGGCGGAGCGGCAGCATGGGAAGGCCTACAGAAGGCCCAACAGGCGTCGGGAGCCAGCGGGAGTTTGAGGAGGCAGAGCGGCAGCATGGGGAGGCCTACATAAGGCCCAACAGGCATCGGGAGCCAGCGGGAGTTTCAGGAGGCGGAGCGGCAGCATGGGGAGGCCTACATAAGGCCCAACAGGCGTCGGGAGCCAGCGGGAGTTTGAGGAGGCAGAGCGGCAGCATGGAGAGGCCTACATAAGGCCCAACAGGCGTCGGGAGCCAGCGGGAGTTTCAGGAGGCGGAGCGGCAGCATGGGGAGGCCTACATAAGGCCCAACAGGCATCGGGAGCCAGCGGGAGATCGAGGAGGCAGAGCGGCAGCATGGAAAGGCCTACATAAGGCCCAACAGGCGTCGGGAGCCAGCGGGAGTTTGAGGAGGCAGAGCGGCAGCATGGAGAGGCCTACATAAGGCCCAACAGGCGTCGGGAGCCAGCGGGAGATCGAGGAGGTGGAGCGGCAGCATGGAGAGGCCTACATAAGGCCCAACAAGCGTCGGGAGCCAGCGGGAGTTCGAGGAGGTGAAGCGGCAGCATGGGGAGGCCTACATAAGGCCCATAGGCGTCGGGAGCCAGCGGGAGTTTGAGGAGGCAGAGTGGCAGCATGGAGAGGCCTACATAAGGCCCAACAGGCGTCGGGAGCCAGCGGGAGATCGAGGAGGTGGAGCGGCAGCATGGAGAGGCCTACATAAGGCCCAACAGGCGTCGGGAGCCAGCGGGAGTTCGAGGAGGTGAAGCGGCAGCATGGGGAGGCCTACATAAGGCCCATAGGCGTCGGGAGCCAGCGGGAGTTTGAGGAGGCGGAGCAGCAGCATGGGGAGGCCGACCAAAGGCCAGCCAGTGCAGCTGCAGCAGGGAGGCAAAAAAGAAGTAGAAAGAAATTGAAGGGTGACATCACAGACAAGGGGGTAAGTGATTGACTGATGATTGGTGAGTAGTTTTTCTTTTGCTTTTCTTTATCAGAAAGTAACCTTCTAGCATTGTTGTTGCCAAATTAAGTTAATCCAGGAGTTAAGTCATGGCAGGAGAGCTTGGACATGTGTTATGCTCCTCCTGTGCTATGGGGGAAGTAAGGGACGCTTCCAGTATCCCTGACGACTACATGTGCGGGAAGTGCATCCGCCTGCAGCACCTGACAGACCGCGTTGCGGCACTGGAGCTGAAGGTGGATTTACTATGGAGCATCCACGATGCTGAGGATGCCGTGAATAGCATGTTTAGTGAGTTGGTCTTACCGCAGGTAAAGGGTACACAGCCAGATAGGGAATGGGTGACCAACAGGAGCAGTGGAAGGAAGGTAGTGCAGGGGTCCCCTGTGGTCATCCCCCTGCAAAACAGATACACCACTTTAGGAACTGTTGAAGGGGGTGATTCATTAGGGGAGAGCAGCAGCAGCCAAGTTCATGGCACCATGGGTGGCTCTGCTGCACAAGAGGGCAGGAAAAAGAATGGGAGAGCTATAGTGGTAGGGGATTCTATTGTAAGGGGAATAGATAAGCGTTTCTGCGGCCGCAACTGAGACTCCAGGATGGTATGTTGCCTCCCTGGTGCAAGGGTCAAGGATGCCTCGGAGCGGGTGCAGGATGCTTTGAAGAGAGAGGGTGAACAGCCAGTTGTCGTGGTGCTTATAGGTACCAACGATATAGGTAAAAAACAGGATGAGGTCCTACAAGCTGAATTTAGGGAGCTAGGAGATAAATTAAAAAGTAGGACCTCAAAAGTAGCAATCTCAGGAATGCTACCAGTGCCACATGTTAGTCAGAGTAGGAATCGCAGGATAGCTCAGATGAATGCGTGGCTTGAGTAGTGGTGCAGAAGTGGGGGATTCAAATTCCTGGGACATTGGAAACCGTTGTGGGGGAGGTGGGACCAGTACAAACCGGATGGTCTGCAACTGGGCAGGACCGGAACCAATGTCCTGGGGGAGTGTTTGCTAGTGCTGTCGGGGAGGGGTTAAACTAATATGGCAGGGGGATGGGAACCTATGTAGGGAGAGAGAGGGAAGAAGAATTGGGGCAGAAGCAAAAGATAGAAAGAAGAAAAGTAAAAGTGGAGGGCAGAGAAACTCAAGGCAAAAAGCACAAAGGGCCACATTGGAGCAAAATTCTAAAGGGGCAAAGTGTGTTAGAAAGACAAGCCTGAAGGCTCTGTGCCTCAATGCGAGGAGTATTTGGCATATTCGAATTAACTGCGCAGAGAGCAGTTTACGGATATAATGTAATTGGCATCACGGAGACATGGCTCCAGGGTGACCAAGGCTGGAAACTCAACATCCAGGGGTATTCAACATTTAGGAAGGATGGACAGAAAGGAAAAGGAGGTGCGTTGGCATTGCTGGTTAAAGAGGAAATTAATGCAATAGTAAGGAAGGACATTAGATTGGATGATGTGGAATCGGTATGGGTGGAGCTACGGAATACCAAAGAGCAGAAAACACGAGTGGGAGTTGTGTACAAACCACCAAACAGTAGTAGTGAGGTTGGCAACAGCATCAAACAAGAAATTAGGGATGCGTGCAATAAAGGTACAGCAGTTATCATGGGTGACTTTAATCTACATATTGATTGGGCTAATCAAACTGGTAGCAATGCAGTGGTGGAGGATTTCCTGAAGTGTATGAGGGATGATTTTCTAGACCAATATGTCGAGATACCAACGAGAGGGCTGGCCACCCTAGACTGGGCGATGTGTAGTGAGAAATGACTAATTAGCAATCTTGTTGTGAGAGGCCCCTTGGGGAAGAGTGACCATAATATGGTAGAATTCTTTATTAAGATGGAGAGTGACAGAGTTAATTCAGAGACTAGGGTCCTGACCTTAAGGAAAGGTAACTTCGATGATATGAGATGTGAATTGGCTAGAATAGACTGGCAAGTGATACTTAAAGGGTTGACGGTGGATAAGCAATGGCAAACATTTAAAGATCACATGGATGAACTTCAACAATTGTACATCCCTGTCTGGAGTAAAAAATAAAACAGTGGCTAACAAGGGAAATTAAGGATAGTGTTAAATCCAAGGAAGAGGCATATAAATCGGCCAGAAAAAGCAGCAAAATTGAGGACTGGGAGAATTTTGTAATACAGCAGAGGAGGACAAAGGGTTTAATTAGGAGGGGGAAAATAGAATATGAGATAAGCTTGCTGGGAACATAAAAACTGACTTCACATAGATATGTGAAGAGAAAATGATTAGTGAAAAGGTGAATTTATAATGGGGAACAAAGGAATGGCGGACCAGTTAAACAAATACTTTGGTTCTGTCTTCACGAAGGAAGACACAAATAATGTTCCGTAAATACTAAGGAACCGAGGGTCTAGTTAGAAGAAGGAACTGAAGGAAATCCTTATTAGGCGGGAAATGGTGTTAGGGAAATTGATGGGATTGAAGGCCAATAAATCCCTGGGGCCTGATAGTCTGCATCCCAGAGTATTTAAGGAGGTAGCTCTGGAAATAGTGGATGCATTGGTGATCATTTTCCAACAGTCTATCGAATCTGGATCGGTTCCTATGAACTGGAGGGTAGCTAATGTAACCCCACTTTTTAAGAAAGGAGGGAGAGAGAAAACGGGTAATTGTAGACCGGTTAGCCTGATATCAGTAGTGGAGAAAATGTTGGAATCAATTATTAAAGATGAAATAGCAACACATTTGGAAAGCAGTGACGGGATCGGTCCAAGTCAGCATGGATTTATGAAAGGGAAATCCTGCTTGACAAATAGTCTAGAAATTTTTGAGTATGTAACTGGTAGAGTGGACAAGGGAGAACCAGTGGATGTGGTGTATTTGGACTTTCAAAAGGCTTTTGACAAGGTCGCACACAAGAGATTGGTGTGCAAAATCAAAGCGTATTGGGGGTAATGTACTGACGTGGATAGAGAACTGGTTGGCAGACAGGAAGCAGAGAGTCGGGATAAACGTGTCCTTTTCAGAATGGTAGGCAGTGACTATTGGGGTACCGCAGGGCTCAGTGCTGGGACCCCAGCTATTTACAATATACATTAAAGATTTGGATGAGGGAATTGAGTGTAATATCTCCAAGTTTGCAGATGACACTAAGCTGGGTGGCGGTGTGAGCTGTGAGAAGAATGCTAAAAGGCTGCAGGTTGACTTGGACAGGTTCGGTGAGTGGGCAAACGCGTGGCAGATGCAGTATAATGTGGATAAATGTGAGGTTATCCACTTTGGTGGCAAAAACACGAAGGTAGAATATTATCTGAATGGTGTCAGATTAGGAAAAGGGGAGGTGCAACGAGACCTGGGTGTCATGGTACATTAGTCATTGAAAGTTGGCATGCAGGTTCAGCAGATGGTGGAGAAGGCAAATGGTATGTTGGCCTTCATAGCTAGGGATTTGAGTATAGGAGCAGGGAGGTCTTACTGCAGTTGTACGGGGTGGCTTCACCTGGAATATTGTGTTCAGTTTTGGTCTCCTAATCTGAGGACATTCTTGCTATTGAGAGAGTGCAGCGAAGGTTCACCAGACTGATTCCCAGGATGGCTGGACTGACATATGAGGAGAGACTAGATCGACTGGGCCTTTATTCACTGGAGTTTAGAAGGATGAGAGGGGATCTCATAGAAATATATAAAATTCTGACGCGACTGGACACGTTAGATGCGGGAAGAATGTTCCCAATGTTGGAGAAGTCCAAAATCAGGGGACATAGTCGAAGGATAAGGGGTAATCCATTTAGAACTGAGATGAGGAGAAACTTCTTCACTCAGAGAGTTGTTAACCTGTGAAATTCCCTTCCGCTTAGGATTGTAGATGCCAGTTCATTGGATATATTCAAGAGGGAGTTAGATATGTCACAAAGATTAGTGGGAAAGTGGATTGTGTAGAGGACACAGAGAGGCTGCAAAGAGATTTAGATAGGTTAAGCAAATGGGCTAAGGTTTGGCAGATGGAATACAATGTCGGAAAATGTGAGTTCATCCACCTTGGAAAAAAAAACTGTAAAAGGGAATATTATTTGAATGGGGAGAAATTACAACATGCTGCGGTGCAGAGGGACCTGGGGGTCCTTGTGCATGAATCCCAAAAAGTTAGTTTGCAGGTGCAGCAGGTAATCAGGAAGGCAAATGGAATGTTGGCCTTCATTGCGAGAGGGATGGAGTACAAAAGCAGGGAGGTCCTGCTGCAACTGTATAGGGTATTGGTGAGGCCGCACCTGGAGTACTGTGTGCAGTTTTGGTCACCTTAAGGAAGGATATACTCGCTTTGGAGGGGGTACAGAGATGATTCACTTGGCTGATTCCTGAGATGAGGGGGTTACCTTATGATGATAGATTGAGTAGACTGGGTCTTTACTCGTTGGAGTTCAGAAGGTTGAGGGGTGATCTTATAGAAACATTTAAAATAATGAAAGGGATAGACAAGATAGAGGCAGAGAGGTTGTTTCCACTGGTCGGGGAGACTAGAACTAGGGGCATAGCCTCAAAATACGGGGGAGCCAATTTAAAACCGAGTTGAGAAGGAATTTCTTCTCCCAGAGGATTGTGAATCTGTGGAATTCTCTGCCCAAGGAAGCAGTTGAGGCTAGCTCATTGAATGTATTCAAGTCACAGATAGATAGATTTTTAACCAATAAGGGAATTAAGGGTTATGGGGAGCAGGCGGGTAAGTGGAGCTGAGTCCACGGCCAGATCAGCCATGATCTTGTTGAGTGGCGGAGCAGGCTCGAGGGGCTAGATGGCCTACTCCTGTTCCTAATTCTTATGTTCTTATGTTCTTACGGCTAAATGGATCAAGAGGTATGGAGAGAAAGCAGGAAAGGGGTACTGAGGTGAATGATCAGCCATGATCTTATTGAATGGTGGTTCAGACTCGAAGGTCCAAATGGCCTACTCCTGCACCTATTTTCAATGTTTCTATGTTTCTATCCTCTGCATTCCAGGAGGACATTCACGCAGGAGTGATTGGGCTGTTTGCCCATCTCATGCCCAGCGAATGTTCTTCAAACTTGGGTGTGTCAGCAGGCACACAGCTAACTTTTACCGGTGTAAGAGTTTTAAAACAGATAAAAATGAAATGTAAACACTCATTTTTATATTAAAAACCCTGTCCATTATGGTAAGTTTATTTTTCACACTATTAAAACATTTTTTTAAATTCCAAAATATATATATTTTTTCTATAATATTTAATTACATTTAATTTCAATTAATTTTACATATGTGAGATGTTTTATTTATTTATTATGATGGTTTTTTTTTCATTATTGATAGTAATGGCAGCCCGTACGAATAGGGCTCCCATTTTTTTCAATGAGAATACTGCACTGTGACTTGTTATCCAGGCCCATGGGACTCCAGCTTGGATTTAGGTTCTACGAAGACAGCTCCCCATACGCTGCACAGCGAATCTCGGTCTCCAACCAGGATCTTACATTTCTCCATGTCCAACAGGTAGATTCGTAGATTTTTTTCTGGTGGGAGGCATTCGTGCGAAGGAAGCCTCCGACCGCAATTTTCCCCCAAAAAAGATCATGGCTGATCTTCTACCTCAACTCCATTTTCCTGTCTGATCTCCATCTCCCAAGGTTCCCGAACAACCCACCTCAGATGAGCTATTCGCACCTTGGATTGAATTAAACATCTTTACAGAATGAATCATTACTGCGGATGAATTCATGTTGGAACAGGGAACATGGAACATGTGTGCCAAGGGAAGAGCTGTGTTTCAGAAAAGGAATTGGGTACCATTGATCATCCATTGAAAGGATCCAGTTTGTGGCCTTCAATAACATTCTTCAGAAGATAAGAAAGATTAACTGTTATTCAAGAGGTTAGGCTAGGAATTACCAGACACACATTCAATGGCTGAATACATGAGACCCGGTTTTAACACAGGGCAGGAATCGGGTGGGCAGCAAACCGTCCAGACCTCGGCAACTTGTGGCGCGGTAGTTGGTAGCACTCTCCCCTGAGTCAGAAGGTTGTGGATTCAAGTTCCACTCCAGAGACTTGAGCACATAAAAAAATCTAGGATTGACACTCCAGTGTAATGCTGAGGGAGTGCTGCACTGTCGTAGGTGCCGGCTTTCGGATGAGACGTTAAACCGAGGCCCTGTCTGCTCTCTCAGGTGGGCATAAAAGATCCCATGGCACTATTTCGAAGAAAGGCAAGGGAGTTATCCCTGATATCCTGGCCAATATTTATCTCTCAATCTACATAACAAAAACAGATTATCTGGTCATTATCACATTGCTGTTTTGTGGGAGCTTGCTGTGTGCACATTGGTTGCTGCATTTCCTACATTACAACAGTGATTACACTTCAAAAGTACTTCATTGGCTGTAAAGCACTTTGAGACGTCTGGTGGTCGTGAAAGGTGCTATATAAATCCAAGTCTTTCTTTCTTGCTAGATTTGATCTCCAGAGCAGCACCTGCCTACCTCGTCAGTTTCATGGCCTAACCGGCAGGAATCAGTAGATCTCCAAAATGCGGCGGAGGATTGCAAAATGCCGGGTGGAGGGGAGGAACAGCCCAGTGAGGTTTTTTTGGGGAAGGCTGTGTGATCAGGGGTGGTGGGTGGGTGGGTGGGGAAGAGTAGGGGGAGGAACCTGGAATGCCTGGCAAAGGAGGCCTACATTTTTATGGTGGAGCCTGGAGCAGCAATCCTGTTCCTTCCGACCCCGCTAGGAAAGTAAATACCCGCAACAAGACTTACCTCTTTGGGCCTCTTTTGGCCCCGACTGCTCTTCCCGCTAGGTGGAGCTGGAGGGAAAGACACAACTGCTTCTCTGCTCAGGCCCATGGTTAAAATAGCAGTCAGGCTCCAATGATGTCAGTGGAAACCCATCTGCATTTGTGAAGAAGGACCCCGGCTGTTTCTGAGGAGATGCCTTTTCTGCCTGCTCAGCACAGCAGGTGGAAATCGTGGCTTGGGGATTTGGTGAGGAATTTCGAGCGGTGAGTCCAGTGGGCGATTTTAACTGTCCACTTGCCTGGTTTCTGTTAGGTGAGTTGGGTTAAAATCATCCATTTAGTGTGTGTGTGTGTGTGTGTGTGTGTGCGTGTATGACTTCTGCCAGTCCACTATTTTAATTGAGGCACTAACTCGTTTAAAATAGCAGGCAGAGAAATGCCATCCAAGCACTTTAAGCATTTGTCTGTCAATATCTGCCAGGAGTACTTTCTAGCTTGCATTTCCCACATAGTTACGAAGATGTGAAAGAGGCAACCGGTAGAATCACTTAACACTGTGCCAATTAGCCTCTTTGAAATAAAGTGGGAACCTTATCGGGTTAGGAAGGTGATTGAAGGTTATAGAGATAAGCAGAGGTCTTACAACAGAATGGAACACAATGATTCCTGAGCTGCTTAGACTTGGCAACCAACCAGTTCAGTGATGACTAATGTAGATTATAAAGTTAGATAGATACGCTGGAATTTCTCGTTGATTATCTTTGAAGGACAGGAGGAAAGGCCACTGCAGCATCTTTCCAAAGAATAAATAATTTAAGTAGTCCATAGGATCATACAATCATAGAAATTTATAGCAAAGGAAGAGGCCAATTGGCCAACCGTGTCTGCGCCGGTCGAATCCTACTTTCCAGCTCTTGGTCTGTAGCCTTGCAGGTTACGGCACTTCAAAAGCATATCCGAGTACTTTTTAAATGCAACAAGGGTTTCTGACTCTACCACCCATTCAGGCAGTGGGTTCCAGATCCCCAACACCCTTTGGGTGAAAACATTTCTCCTCAATTCCCCTCTAAGCCTTCTACCAATTACTTTAAATCTATGCCCCCTGGTTATTGACCTCTTTGCTAAGGGGAATATGTCCTTCCTATCTGCTCTATTCAGGCCCCTCATAATGGCATACACCTCAATTAAATCATCCCCCAGCCTCTCTGTTCCAAAGCGAACAACCCCAGCCTCTCCAATCTTTCCTCGTAGCTAAAAGTCTATGATAGAACAAATTTTGTGCATGACCTGTGGAAGGAGTGAGCTGGATGGGTGGGTGAATCAAGTTTCCTTGTTCTCCGTATTCTTAATGCAGTGACTGATTAATAATGCAGGAGTGCTATTATTAGGAAAGCATTAATGTGCTTCAGATATTGGCACAGAAATTGTGGTCGGAGGTTTCACGCGAGCGGATGCCTCCGACCTCAAACATTTCTACGAAAGTACCTGGTGGTCGTGAAGTTTCAGAAACTCGCGGTCCAGGTCCTCTACGCGAAGGCCTTCATAGGGGCACACGTATCCCAGGAGCTTTTGGGTTTCGTACGCATCAGTGGGATCAGGTGGGACGGCCCAACCTATCAGAGTTCCAGCTCACATAATTATGAATGGGGATCCCCAAAAGCACAGAAACATTGAAAATAACTAAAAAAATTATTTTTAACAGATCGCAAGTGCCGGGTTTAGACACATGCACCGCGTACCTAAGCCCAGAACTTGCGGGGACCCCACGGGCACGTGCGCACCTCATACACGCCAGTGGGAGCGTGATTTCTGGCCCATTGTCATTTATATCTTTAACAGAGCATGCATCTTGCATCAAATATATGCTCCCTGTCATGCGAGATGCCGATTGGAACAGAAAACACCTCTTACTACCTGGACGGAATGGGTTCGAATATTGATTTCACAAAAGAAGGACTTGAATTAAAATGAATGCTTTGCACCATGATTTCAGCCATTCTGAAAATAAAGCATTTCATTAAAATTGAAGTAGAAGACCTTTAAGCTTTGAGTCAAAAAGCAGAGGACTAACATCTGTGGTACAATTAACAGCCCAGTAGAGAACAGATACAAGCCATGCCTTTTGATTTAAATATGAGTCACTGTGGAATATTTACACTTCAAAGTTAAATCTAGAGTCCATCAAAAACATTTGAGATCCTTTGCCACTGTGCATTATGTAAATAGTTCTGGCGGCAGCCTTTGTGACAAATGAGAGAGTTTGTAGCTAACAAGGTACAGTTTTAGCCTGCTATTATTTGTGTCAGTCAAACTGTAACTGGGCAGCAGGAGTTTTGATTCATCTTATTGAACAGTCTACAATTGGCAAGTCTTAAATTGTGCCGAAACCTTAAGGAAAAAGATAGCAACTACACTAAAATGAGTTGGAATTCCTCATGTGACTCAGCAGGGCTAGAATTGGCCTTCGATAAAAGAAAAAGCAAGAAGCAGGCAGCCCATAGTATCATTGACTAGAATGAAAAGGAAAATCGGAGGTGGTATAAAACGGGCTGCCAATTCACGATGTATTAAAGGAATTCCTCAATGTATAATTCTCTAGAGGTGAGAATCTGACAAATAACTAGGTTTTTGTACGCAGGAGATATTTCAGTAAGCATTCGTTTCCATGATCTGTTTGTAAATAAAAGATACTTAATACGGGTCCTGAAATAGTACTGGGGAGGGAGGAGAGGAATCAGACTTTTTCCTTCAGATTTTTTCAGGTGTTGCACACAAGACTGAGCCTAATCTCATGATATAAAAGGCTGAGTGGTGAACTGTCAGCTGCAAGTGTTTGTGTGACTGAATATCACCCATTTTGTGTTTTTGCAAAAGACCAATTTCACTCTGACAATTCATCCAGCCAGTAGATCAGCTGTGCTCAGGTGACAGCTGTGCCTCAGTGGATAGCACTCTCACCTCTGAGTCAGAAGGTTGTAGGTTCAAGTCCCACTCCAGATATTTGAACACAAAAATCTTGGCTGGCATTCCAGTGCTGTGCTGAGGATGCGCTGCATTGTCAGAGGTGCCGTCTTTCAGATCAGATGTCAGATGTCAGCTCTCTTAGGTGGACGTAAAAGATCCCATGGCACAATATTGAAGTAGAGCAGCGGAGTTCTCCTGTGCCCCTGGCCAATATTTATCCTTCAATCAGCACCTAAAGAAAAACATATTACCTGGTCATTAGCACTTTGCTGTTTATGGGAGCTTGCTGTACGCAAATTGGCTGCCACAATCTTACATTCCAACAGTGACTACACTTCAAAAAAGTGTTTGCCCTCTCGGATGGATGTAAAATATCCCATGGCTACTATTTCGAAGAAGAGCAGGGGAGATATCCCCGGCATCCTGGCCAATATTCTCCCTCAATCAACATCACAAAAATAGATTATCTGGCCATTATCACATTGCTGTTTGTGGGAGTTTGCTGTGCGCAAATTGTCTGCTACGTTTCCCACATTACAACAGTGACTACACTCCAAAAAAAGATCTTCATTGGCTGTAAAGTGTTTATTAAGAAGTCCGGTGGTCCTGAAAGGCACTCTATAAATGCAAGAATTCTTTCTTTTTCTTTCATATACGAGACTTAGAAGAAATTGTCTCCCCATGTTAATGACTTAACAACTGACAACATATTGTATGACCAATTACAATTTTGTGTAAAATAATCTGCAAGCCTAAATCTCTCTCCCTTTGCCTGTGAAGTGGTCTGCTCACAACAACAATCTCTAACGTGCAACCACTGATGTACAGCAACTTATGTAGCTCCCTCATTAATTGAGAAATCATATGAAACCTCACCTGTGACCAGGCTCTTGATGAAATGTTATTTTTGAATAGCTCCCAAAAAACACTTTATAATGAGTAGATGCTATATTTGTTTTAGCCGTGCACTTGTGATTTTCCTAATTTGCTTCATCAAACGGGAATATTACAAATGCTATGTATCAAATTGAGAGCGTTCTCCACAGAGACGGGGAAAGGTCAAGGCTCTGTTTGTATTATACATCATCCTAGACAAGGTGAAAACAAGTACTAGATGATTCAATTCCCTTTCTGACGTGCATATCAGTTGTTATCAATGCTCTGGCCACCTGTACGTTGTAGGATTATGTAAATAGATGTACTGGTGCTATTTATCAGGGACTTTCGTGAGGTCATGTCAATGCTGATTAACTAATTATTCTGTTGCATATCACTATGGACAGCAGACTGTTATAAATATTAAGAAAGGAGTGGGAGCTTTGCTCCTAAGAATGTTAATTGATGCGATATAGTACTATTTAAATCATTCTAGTACATAAATATTGGTTGAGGTATGGACCCCAGCTCACCGAGGATTTTCACGAATCCCTTGAGATATAATGCAGATAATAATGATCACCAGCCAAAGCAGTAATACTCTCCAAGCTGTACATCTTCATGGGTTTTAGTATACTAAATAGTGTAAATGTCGTAAAATCATAGACTTCTTGCACATAAGAAGGGCCATTTGGCCTATCGTGCCTGTTCCAGCTCTTTGAAAGAGCTATCCAATTAGTTCCATTCTCCTGCTCTTTCCCGATCGACACTGCGTTTTTTTTCCTTTTCAAGTATTTATACAATTCCTCTGGTTACCGACCCTTCTGTCATACATACCTGTATATTTTAAATATCTATCAATATATAGTTAAAAATTGTGTACCTATCACATCACACTTTAAATGTATAGGGAAGCACATTAAGCCTATTTTCAGTAGGAGAAAATTGGACAAATACTATTTATAGCTTCCTAACTCAATTTGAGGATCTAGCTGAATTCAGACCTATCAACATACCTTCTGAGTCCTTGTTTGTGGTGAGATGCCACATCCACAGTAAGTACACATCAGAAATTCACCCTCAGATTCCTGATATGCGCTCATGGCAAGTGAGCAGGAGATCTTGGAAAATCTCGCCTATCACCTTGTGTTAGATTTTATCATAGCTCTCCCTCTGATGTGAAGGAGCATATGCGGCCGAAAATTCGGTACCGCCCCCTTAGCCGCGAAACGGGTGTTCCTGCGCCAGGTGGAGAAGTCCCGCCCCACGAGCTATATTGGGCTTATCTGCCCCGAGAGGAAGTGGAGTGCAAAATCTTGCCCTGCAATTCCTGTCAGGCATGCAAAGTTTCCAGCACTATGCGGGGTGAAAGCAGGTTGCTGCACACAGTAATTACATCATCACCGCCGGTGGAGCGGCCCGGTGCGCTACCAGTTAGCGCTCCCGCTAAACCCCCACAGAACTTTGCAGGTGTCGGTAACTGCACAGCGCCTGGGTTCTAACGTGAGGTTCAAACGAACCGACTTTTTCCCCCATGGACTTTCTAAATACCAGTTTAGAGGAAACTAAAAAGAAAACCTGATTACTCAAAAAACAGAATGTGATTCATAGTATTATCAACAAAGGATAGAAGACAGAATTGTTAACCTAACTACTCAGAAGGCCAACTGAGGCCACAGGCCTAAAATTGCGGTGTCTGCAAGTACGTCATCGTATTCCCTTTGAAAGGCCCCGCAATGTCCGGATTTCCGTTCGCGCAAAATCCGCAACTTGAGATCTGTCAAGGTATGTCTTTGACAGATCATCCAAACCACCTGGAAATTGAGTATTGCTGGTGCAGAGTTGGGCCATTTACCAAACAACTGCCCAGGAATTGCCCATGCTACTCTTTTGGCTGGTAAAAGCAGGCATAGGGCCTGCTTGCATCAGTGTAAGGGTATGTATCAGGCTTAAATAAAACATTTAAAAATCCAACTTGAAATGAGTTTATACAAATATTAGCCCAGATTAGGATGTTTAAAATTATTTATCAAAGAATTACATATTTATTGAGGTTGGTGCAATGAAGGAACTTATGAATAAAATTGTAATTCTGTACATTCTAAAATTAGTAGAAGTTTGTGCATTGTATGATTATTTGGGGGTTCTATTGCATATCATTAGGTGATTCTATTCGTAAAAGATTGCAACGGGATTCTCTTTTGTCATAGGAGGACCGGGCCCACATGATCCCAGAGATGCTTCCATGGTATTGGTGGGCATTTACACTGCCCTCCACCTCGAGGCCTGGGGCCGCAGCTCTTCGCAGCCTGGGTGCCAGCAGATAATTTCGTAAATCTTTTGCGGGTCAGAGGCATACTCCGGAGGTATTCCTCCGACCACAATTTCCAGGCCATTGTATTTTCACGGAGGTAAGGGATGAGGTTAAAGAAGTCAGCTGCCCAGCTACACCCTGAGAGGTTGCGGAAGCTTTCAAGAACTGCTTTAGCATTAGAGAGAGAGAGAGAGAGGATGGAAAGTTACTGAGAAGTTTTGTTTGCCAGCAGCCAAGGTACAAAGAAGGACTGTTTAACCCTCTAAAAGAAGAAAAGGCTGCCATCGGTGGGGAAGGAATCCATCATCCAAGAAGAAAGAAGACATCAGAAGCACTCTCCTCATTTTGGGTTTTATACTGACTCTCCTTTTAAAGTTGTATTATTGTTAACTGTTTATCGAACAAGTGGCAAAAGTAATAAAGCATTGTTGACATTACCTACCTTGATTAATGTTTGTGACTGATCTTCCCTTTGGGTTTGAACCTAAAATCTATGGACATTAGAATGAGATCTACACAGTGAGTAAAATCCGACTGATGTATCGCCCGATTAGCTGCCACACTAACTGCTTGGAACTCTGTAGAGTCAGTTATCACCAAGTGTCAATACCAAATGTGCTGTACTTTACTTCAAACATGGATAAATAAGGAAATATCTCTGTGGGTCAACTGAGAAAACTGGGTTGACACTGGTAAACCATGTGACTCATTATTCTGTAAATATGTTATCTATAACTGCATTCTGATATGAAGCACCACGTTATTGGCTCAGATTTTGCACCTCACAGAAGAACACAAGCAATATGAGTCGGAGTAGGCCATACAGTCCCTCGAGCCTGCTCTGCCATTCAATAAGCTCATGTTGATCTGATCTTGGCCTCAACTCCACTTTCCCATAACCCTTGACTCCCCTGTAGTTCAATAATCTGTCTATCTCCGCCTTGAATATATTCAATGACTCATCCTCCATAGCTCTCTGGGGCAGAGAATTCCAAAGATTCACGACCCTCTGAGAGAAAAAATTCCTCCTCATCTCCATCTTAAATGGGTAACCCCTTATTCTGAAACTGTGCCCCCTAGTTTGAGATTCCCACACGAGGGGAAACTATCTCTCAGCATCTACCCTGTCAAGCCCCCTCAGAATCTTATATGTTTCAATAAGATCACCTCTCATTCTTCTAAACCCCAATGAGTATAGGCCCAACCTGCTTAAACTTTCCTCATAAGACAACCTCTTCATCCCAAGAATCAACCTAGTGAACCTTCTCTGATGCCTCCAATGCAAGTATATCCCTCCTTAAATAAGCAGACCAAAACTGTATTCCAGCTATGGTCTCACTCATGCCCTGTACAGTTCTAACAATAACTTCCCTACTTTTATACACCATCTCCCTTGCAATAAAGGTCAACATTCCATTTGCTTTTCTAATCATGGTGTGCCCTGTTAGTTAGACTTGTTCCTGTACCCTTCAGCTGAAAACCTTTTTGACCACAAAATCACTGGAAGTATGAACTGATAACTGCGCATCGAGGGCAACGTGGCATCTGGGTGCTCAGTGTATGGTGGGATCAACAGTCTATCTCCTTAACCAATGAGATTTAAGGATAGTGAAAGAAACTGAGGCACAATGGCGAAGGAGGATAAATTAGAGTCAAATCAGGTACAGAAAGAAAAATATCGGGGGAGAAATTTTCCTGGTTTGTGCCTCCCGTTAGTGCCTGTGGGGGCATTAACGGGGCGCTAAGCCGTTACTGACCGGGTACGGTGAAATCATCGCCACACGCGAATTTCCCTGGCCGTGTTGCACTGGCGCTAACACTTACCGCCTCGCTCTCTTACACCCCATAGATCATGACGTCGTCTGGTGTGCAGTGCCCCGTTTTTGCCCCAGATGTAATATTCGCTCCCGTCCCCTACAGCATCGCCGGGCGTTAACAACGGCAGCTGCAGGAGGCTTTGTCACCTCAGCTGGCCGCTTAAAGGCAGTGGTGGTCACATAGGAAAAAATTTATTTATCTCCCCATTGTGGTACCTCCTGATTTATTTTGCACCCGGGATTGCTCAGCCCTGCATTCTCTTAGCGTGCTTGGGGCTGCTATGCATGTAGCGCAGGTACCGTGGCACCACAAAGACAGCATGATTGAACCCATCATTGGCCCTTCCTTTTAAGCGAGAGAAGGAGACTGTAAATACGGCAGTACTGCATAAACTTTGCTCAACATTCTGCCAATAGTACCCCTCTCACTCACTTTAGCGCTCTAAGGGAAGTGATAGGGCTTGATTTAGCGCTCCACTTCCCTCTTGGAGCGCTAAAGCCGAAGTTCCTGGCAGCAGCAAATCTTTTTCACCCATCGATACTTTTGCACTCCCTGAAAAGGTATCGCCCCAAATGGGGCGCTATGCAATTTCTAGCTCAAAGAGAGGGAGAAAAATATTGGATTAAGAGACAGCAAGAGAAGAGACAGACGTCTTGATCGATAATCCACGCCAACTTAAAAATCACTCTTACCAGCACGGAGCTGGGCTATTTCAGAGAATGTTCAGAGAAGGTTCACTAGGTTGATTCCAGAGATGAGGGGGTTGACTGAAGCAAATAGGTTGAGTAGGTTGGGCCTATACTTATTGAAGTTCAGAAGAATGTGATCTTATCGAAATATATAAGATAATGAGGGGGTTCGACAAGGTGGATGCAGAGAGGATATTTCCACTCATAGGGGAAACTAATACTAGGGAACATAGTCTCAGAATAAGGGGCCGCCCATTTAAAACTGAGGGTTATAAATCTATGGAATTCTCTATCCCAGAGAGCTGTGGAGGCTGGGTCATTGAATATATTTAAGATGGAGATAGATAGATTTTTAAGCGATAAGGGAACAAAGGGTTATGGGGAGCGGGCAGAGAAGTGGACTTGAGTCCATGATCAGATCATCCATGATCTTATTAAATGGCAGAGCAGGCTCGACGGGCCATATGGCCTACTCCTGCTCCTAGCCTTCTGCGCAGAAATATCAGGTCCAAAATTTGAAGAAGTAACATTTATCACAACAAACGGAGGAGCTTCTAGTCTCTGTGTCTAGCGCTCGCCCCTCCATCTCGCCGCACTGTCTCTACTCTCTTTCTCAATGATCCTTTTCCGAAATGATTAATTCCTAACACCCTGCTCCTGCATTCTGCTCATCGGCCGTGTGCTCAAACCACGACAGATAGAGGGGCCTGATGGCGATAAACACACACTCCGTGAGAGTACAGTAAAACTCTCCCAACCTGACAACATCCAAGTATCACCTTCAATCACATCACAGACCTCACAATATCTGAAATTCCCACACCTTGCTTTTCTCACTCACTACTCTGTGAGAAGTCCAGCGAGAACAAACAAAAAAACACTGAAACTGCACACGCGCAACTATTTCCATTCGCAGCAGTCGCGTCCATGATTTAATTATTTGGAGATTCCTAATAGTCGAATAGGGATTCCGTTTGTAAATGTGATCCCGGGAACGCTGCTCAACCGCCTGCGCCCCTGCGATCCGGGGGCTTTTCAGCTGATGCTTGCCTGGAGGCCCGGGACCCGAAGACTCTGGAGCCCGGGAGCCAGAAGGTAAGAGTGGATATATTTATCGTTTCAGAGCTGCCCTCTGCAGGTACGTCTCCGACCGCAAATTCCAGGTCAGTCAGTCTATTAGAGCTCATCCCTTTAAAACCCTAACTTGCATCCACTTACATTTTAAAAGCTCATAATGTCCTTGACTCTCTGTTGTCTTACTCTGTAAATTATTCTAAATGTTTATCACTATTGAGTAAAGATTTTTTTTCAATTATCTTTTCTTAATTTATTTTTCACCAATTTCAGCTGCCAACCATCAATAATTTAATTGGATGTCTTCTTATTCGACTGACATTGAAGTATTTTGCTATGTTCACCATATTTAGAAACATAGAAATTTACAAACATAGAAAATAAGTGCAGGAGAAGGCCATTCGGCCCTTTGAGCCTGCACCGCCATTCAATAACATCATGGCTGATCATTCCCTCAGTACCCCTTTCCTGCTTTCTCTCTATACCCCTTGATCCCTTTAGCCGTTAGGGCTATAACTAACTCCCTTTTGAATATATCCAATGAACTGGCATCAACAAATCTCTGCGGCAGGGAATTCCATAGGTTAACAACTCTCTGAGTGAAGAAGATTCTCCTCATCTCAGTCCTAAATGGCCTATCCATTACCTAAGACTATGTCCCCTGGTTCCGGACTTCCCCAAAATCGGGAATATTCTTCCCACATCTAACCTGTCCAGTCCCGTCAGAATCTTATACGTTTCTATGAGATCCCCGCTCATCCTTCTAAACTCCAGTGAATAAAGGCCCAGTATATTCAGTCTCTCCTCATATGACAATCCAGCCATGCCTGGAATCAGTCTGGTGAACCTTCGCTGCACTCCCTCAATAGCAAGAACGTCCTTCCTCAGATTAGGAGACCAAAACTCAACACAATATTCCAGGTGAGGCCTCACTAGGCCCTGCACAACTGTAGTAAGACCTCCCTGCTACTATACTCAATTCCCTTAGCTATGAAGGCCAACATACCATTTGCCTTCTTCACTGCCTGCTGTACCTGCATGCCGACTTTCAGTGACCGATGAACCATGACACCCAGGTCTCATTGCACCTCCCCTTTTCCTAATCTGCCGCTATCCAGATAATATTCTGCCTTCGTGTTTTTGCCCCCAAAATGGATAACCTCACATTTATCCATATTATACTGCATCTGCCTTGCATTTGCCCACTCATCTAACCTGTCCAAGTCACCCTGCAGCCTCTTCGCGTCCTCCTCACAGCTCACACCACCACCCAGTTAAGTGTCATCCGCAAACTTGGAGATATTACACTCAATTCCTTCATTTAAGTCATTAATGTATATTGTAAAGAGCTGGGGTCCCAGCACAGAGCCCTGCGGCACTCCACTAGTCACTGCCTGCCATTCTGAAAAGGGCCCGTTTATCCCGACTCTCTGCTTCCTGTCTGCCAACCAGTTCTCTATCCATGTCAATACATAACCCCCAATATCATGCACTTTGATTTTGCACACCAATCTCTTGTGTGGGATATTGTCAAAAGCCTTTTGAAAGTCCAAATACACCACATCCACTGGTTCTCCCTTGTCCATTCTGCTAGTTACATCCTCAAAAAATTCCAGAAGATTCGTCAAGCATGATTTCCCTTTCATAAATCCATGCTAACTTGGTCCGATCCTGTCACTGCTTTCCAAATGCGCTGCTATTTCATCCTTAATGATTCATTCCAACTTTTTCCCCACTACTGATGCCAGGCTAACCGGTCTATAATTACCCGTTTTCTCTCTCCCTCCTTTTCAAAAAGTGGTGTTACATTAGCTACCCTCCAGCCCATAGGAACTGATCCAGAGTCGATAGACTGCTGGAAAATGATCACCAATGCATTCACTATTTCTAGGGCCACTTCCTTAAGTACTCTGCGATGCAGACTGTCAGGCCCCGGGGATTTATCGGCCTTCAATCCCCATCAGTTTCCGTAACGCAATTTCCTGCCTAATAAGGATATCTTTCAGTTCCTCCTTCTCACTAGACCTAATGTCCCCTAGTACAATCGGAAGGTTATTTGTGTCTTCCTTCGTGAAGACAGAACTGAAGTCTTTGTTCAATTGGTCTGCCATTTCCTTGTTCCCCATTATAAATTCACCCGAATCCGACTGCAAGGGACTTACGTTTGTCTTCACTAATCTTTTTCTCTTCACATATTTATAGAAGCTTTTGCAATCAGTTTTTATGTTCCCTGCAAGCTTCCTCTTGTACTCTATTTCCCCCCTCTTAATTAAACCCTTAGTCTTCCTCTGTTGATTTCTAAATTTCTCCCAGTCTTCAGGTTTGTTGCTTTTTCTAGCCAAATTATATGCCTCTTCCTTGGCTTTAACACTCTCCTTAATTTCCCTTGTTAGCCATGGTTGAGCCACCTTCCCCATTTTATTTTTACTCCAGACAGGGATATACAATTGCTGAAGTTCATCCATGTGATCTTTAAATGTTTGCCATTGCTTATCCACTGTCAAACCTTTAAGTATCCTTTGCCAGTCTATTCTAGCCAATTCACGCCTCAAACCGTCAAAGTTACCTTTCCTTCAGTTCAGGACCCTAGTTTCCGAATTAACTGTGTCACTTTCCATCTTAATAAAGAATTCTACCATATTATGGTCACTCTTCCCCAAGGGGCCTCGCACAACAAGATTGCTAATTACTCTCTTCTCATTACACATCACCCAGTCTAGGATGGCCAGCTCTCTAGTTGGTTCCTCGACATATTGATCCATAAAACCATCCCTAATACACTCTAGGAAATCTTCCTCCACCGCATTACTACCAATTTGGTTAGCCCAAACAATATGTAGATTAAAGTCACCCATGATAACTGCTGTACCTTTATTGCACACATCCCTTATTTCTTGTTTGATGCTGTCCCCAACCTCACTATTACTGTTTGGTGGTCTGAACACAACTCCCACTAGCGTTTTCTGCCCTTTGGATTTCCGCAGCTCCACCCATACCGATTCCAAATCATCCAGGCTAATGTCCTTCCTTACAATTGCATTAATTTCCTCTTTAACCAGCAATGCCACCCTGCCTCTTTTTCCTTTCTGTCTATCCTTCCTAAATGCTGAATACTTTGGATGTTGAGTTCCCATACCTTGGTCACCCTGGAGCCATGTCTCCATGATGCCATTTGCATCATACCCGTTAACTGCTATCTGTGCCACATTATTCATCCACCTTATTCCGAATACTCCTCACAGAGCCTTCAGGCTTGTCTTTTTAACACACTTTGCTCCTTTAGAAATTTGCTGTAATGTGGCCCTTTTTGTTTTTTGCCTTGGGTTTCTCTGCCCTCCACTTTTACTATTCTCCTTTCTATCTTTTGCTTCTGACTCCATTGTATTTCCCTCTATCTCCCTGCCATATTAGTTTAACTCCTCCCCTGCAGCACTAGCAAACACTCCCCCTCGGACATTGGTTCCGGTCCTGCCCAGGTGCAGACCGTCCGGTTTGTAATCGTTCCACCGCCCCCAGAACTAGTTCCAATGCCCCAGGAATTCGAATCCCTCACTTCTGCACCACTGCTCAAGCCACGTATTCATCTGAGCTATCCTGCGATTCCTACTCTGACTAGCATGTCGCACTGGTAGCAATCCTGAGGTTACTACTTTTGAGGTCCTACTTTTTAATTTAACTCCTAGCTCCCGAAATTCGTCTCGTAGGACCTCATCCCGTTTTTTACCGATATTGTTGGTACCTATATGCACCACAACAACTGGCTGTTCACACTCCCTTTTCAGAATGTCCGGCACCCGCTCCGAGACATCCTTGACCCTTGCACCAGGGAGGCAACATACAATCCTGGAGCCTCGGTTGCAGCCGCAGAAACGCCTACCTATTCCCCTTACAATTGAATTCCCTATCATTATCGCTCTTCCACTCTTTTTCCTGCCCTCCTGTGCAGCAGAGCCAGCCACGGTGCCATGAGCTTGGCTGCTGCTGCTCTCCCCTGATGAGTCATCCCCTTCAACAGTACACAAAGCGATGTATCTGTTTTGCAGGGGGATGACCGCAGGGGATCCCTGCACTACCTTACTTGCACTGCTCTTCTTGTTGGTCTTCCATTCCCGATCTGGCTGTGAACCCTTTACCTGCGGTAAGACCAACTCACTAAATGTGCTATTCACATCATTCTCAGCATCGTGCATGCTCCGGAGTGAATCCACCTGCAGCTCCAGTTCCACAATGCGGTCCGTCAGGAACTGGAGGCAGATACACTTCCCGCACACGTAGTCGTCAGGGACACCGGAAGCGTCCCTGACTTCCCACATGGTACAGGAGGAGCATAACACGATTTACATCATTTACTACTTCACATACCTTAATGAGGTCCCATTGAACCTTCAATCTATACTGTAGAGTTTAAGCTTCTCTAAGCTTGGCCCAGAGTTCCGAACATTTTTACTTGGTTCGAGGAACATTTTCTCTGTGTTCTGTTTATTGGAAAATTAAAATGCATTCTTTCTAAATGAGATTATATTTTTTTTGCATGGAGCAGAGAGAAGATCTCTTCCAAAGATCATTCATGTTGTTTTTATCTGCATCCTTCCAATGTGAGTATGTCTCTTTTAATGATTTCCTAAATTATACACAGTATGATTTGACCAAAGATTGGATCCCTACGCGATGTCTGCGCTTCTCCAATTCTGGCCTCTTGTGCATCCCCCATTTCTTTAGCTCCACAATTGGCGGCCGTGCCTTCAGCTGCCTGTGCCCTAAGCTCTGGAATTCCTTCCCGAAACCTCTCCTCCTCTCTACCTATCTCTCCTTCTTTATGACACTCCTCTTTGACCAAGCTTTTATTCACCTGTCCTAATATCTCCTTATGTGGCTTGGTGTCAAGTCTTATTTTATAATCGCTTGGGATTATGTGAAGCGGCTTGGGACGTTTTCCTATGTTAAAGACGATATATAAATGCAAGTTGTTATTGTTGTTGAGCAGTGCCATATAGATCGTCACCACAACCTCTGTATATTTAGAATCGATTGCTCTAGCTATGTATCCCAAATTGTTTCTCCAGACTCTCACTATTGATAGTGATGAATCCACAGTTGCTCTTTGATGTAAATCTTCCAGCGTTAATTTTATTCCCCTCATTGCACACCAATGGCGCATAGTTTTTTCAGCCAATATGAAACACTGCATTTGTCAGCATTACATTTATTTTGCCATTTGTCTCCGAATTGCGTAATTGATTTAATCC
Organism: Pristiophorus japonicus; assembly: GCF_044704955.1. NCBI lineage: Eukaryota > Metazoa > Chordata > Chondrichthyes > Pristiophoridae > Pristiophorus > Pristiophorus japonicus. Next base: position 38,340,346 of record NC_091986.1, on the reverse strand, counting down.
TTTTGTAGGGTGTTAACTGCAACATCCATCTTGCTCTTCCTCTGTCTGCAAATTGAATAAGCTTGGTATCTGTATTCAAGTAAATTTGTGTAAATAGTGTACAATAGAGTCCAATCCCACTTATAGTTCTGCACTCAACATCTCTTCCCAATCCGACACTATCTCTTTCACAAGAATTAAGTTGAAGTCCTATCCTGGTGCACTATTTTTTATCCATTTTATTAACTTGTCCCATTTTCAACCCCTTGTCCTTATGCTTATTAGTTTTATGAGTAAAACTGTCATGGTGGACCTTTTCAAAGGCTCTCTGAAAGTACAAATAAATATTGTCACCAGAATTCCACGATGCTCTTTTTCTGGAATGTTCTCAAAGATGATGAGCAGATTTGTCATGTAGAATATTCTCCTTCTAAATCTACCCTGATGGTTTCTTCGAAGAAGGAGAAGAAGATCAGAGAATGGTTACATCACGGAAGAAGGCCAATCGGCCCGGCAAGCCCATGCCAACTCTTAGCTAGTCCCACTCCCTTGCCTTTCCCTGACATGCAAATGTTTTCCCATCGGCTATTTATCCAATTCCCCTTTGAAAGGCACAATTGAATCTCCCTCCACCACCCTTTCAAGCAGTGCATTCCAGAACCCAATCACTCGCTGCGTAAAAAAGTTTTTCTTACGTCGCCTTTGGTTCTTTTGCCAATCACCTTACTTTTATGTCCTCTGGTTCTCATCGCTGCTGCCAATTAGAACAGTTTCTCTCTATCTACTCTGTCCAGACCCCTCATGATTCTTCCTAACATATTGCTATACAGGCATTCTTCTGGCCCACTCTTTGGAACGGCTACCATTATTTTGCCCATTATCAGTCTTAGCGTTTTGTCATTCCCAGGATCAGAACTGTCACCCTTTTTAAATGTAGGTGCTTTAATTGATTGTTTGCAATCTATTCCTCAGACAGTATGACTATCTCGGGTAAAAAAAAAGCATTCCCAATTCGGCATTTGCGCTGCTCGACAAATTCAGTGTGCTGATACCGCCCTAAGGAGTATCGCTGGAAGCATAGCACCGGTGTGCAACGCCCCCGGTATCGACACGGATACAAAGTTGGTTTGCGCTGCAGCCGTAGCATTCCGTAGTGACAACGCCAGAGAAAGGTGGTGTGCAGATCTGTCCCGGGACACTAAGAGAAGGAATGACTGCATGAGGTAAGTGAGATTGATATGTTTTTTTTTTACGATTTAACTTTATTTAGTGTGAATAATTATAGAGGGAATATTTTTTATGTTTTTTGTTTCCGATTCTTTTTTTTCCAGCGAGGCCTCTCTTAAGGCGCTACGAACCCGGCTCTTTAGCTCAAGATATTCAGTTGCTTACCCAGCCTAGTGCCCTAAGAGAAGTGTGGAATGCTTCCCTTAGTGCTCCACTCCACTGTTAGGGCGCAACCACTGAATTTCGTGGCTGCTGTCGCTAACCATTTTCTGACACCAAATTTAGCGACCATCCGACATTAGCGCCTTAAAACCCTCCAACCGAATTATCAACCCCTGGATTTTTTAGAAGTATCATGTCATTAGGCTCTGAACAAAACGTCTGTTTAATTATTCAACCAGACACGGTAACAGTTTTTGCCGATGAACTTCTGGTGCTTAGCAATATCAATTGTAGTTTTTTAAGCATATATGTCACAATAGGATATATAGCGTTATCGTCATTATCAAAGGTAATGACCTAGATTGTGCAACACAGCGGCAAAGGAACGGCCTTTGCCATTCACCTTGTATACAGTTGCCCAGAGACTATTGGCAGACCTGTGAGTGGAGATTTTGACTGATCCTGTCTCTGATCCAGCTTGGTGCCCTCTACAGGGGATCTGTGGCTTCTGTGAGCAGGTAAAGCAGCAGCAAGACTCTGCAGCTAATAAGTTTGAAGAATCCTCACTGAGACACGCAGAATGCAAACCAGGACATAAAAAACCCAGGAAATATAAATTATATTTAAACCATTGTACAGGAAACAAAATAAAAATTGGGACATACAGATGGGATTAAGGGAGAGAGATTAAAGAGAAAAACAGAAAAACTAAAAAAAATTGCATACATTTTTTTAATCTGCAACATTAATTTTCTTCTGAAGGAATGAGACTCGACACTTGAAAAATTAATTTTTCAGGGCAAGAGAGGGTGTTCAGCAGTAATTATCACCTATTACACCGTTAAAAAGTCATTTACTCCTGAATGCACTAGCCCTCTAGTGCAGAACTAATGATAAGTACCCCAAGCGCACGTCATTACAGTGATTTCAGTGCCGAGCCTATCGGTGAGGACTGCAACAGCGCACCCTGTGGAGGCGCAGGGTATTTCTGACAGCAACTTCTGGATTTCCGCGTTTAACTGCGCACGTGCGGGCGGCAGAAGTTGCTGTCAGATTTACCCTGTAATAATGAAAGGAAGACTTGGATTTATATAGTGCCTTTCACAACTGCCGGATGTCTCAAAGAGCTTTTAAAGCCAATGAAGTACTTTTGGCGTGTAGTCGCCATTGTAATGTAGGAAACGCGGCAACTAGTTTCTCCACAGCAAGCTCCCACAAACAACAATGTGATAATGACCAGATAATCTGCTGGGTTTTTTTGTTGTTTGAGGGACAAATATTGACCCAGGACACTGGGGATAACTCCTCTGCTCTTCTTCGAAATAGTGCCACGGGATCTTTTACATGCACTTGAGAGAGCAGGCAGGGCCTCGGTTTAACATCTCATCCAAAATATAGCACCTCCGACAGTGCAGCAGTCCCTCAGTACTGCACTGGAGTGTCAGCCTACACTTTTGTGCACAAGTCTCTGGAGTGGGACTTGAACTCACAACCTTTTGACTCAGAGGCAAGTGTGCTACTCACTGGGCCACAGTTGACAGCCTCACCATTATTATTGCCGTAAAATCCGGGCCGTTAACTGTCGAGTGGGATAAAATAGTTGGACAGTCGTTAATATCGCTTAACATTCCAAATGAGGGTGTTGATCCTGAGAGAGCATGTTACAAGGAGAACATTTCTAGTTGACGTACTATGAATGTTGAATCTCTGTTTCTAAATAGTTTACGTATATCAATAATTTATTGTGAATAAAACAATCATTCTAATTCTGAAAGTACAATTTTGGTGAACTTTAGAATTCATTGCCCTTGAAAAATGATCTCCAGCTCCGAAGGCTGTTCGAAGAGTTATGATACTTGAGCAGAAATGAGATTAAATCTAATTGGAAATGTATCTATCAATGAGGACATTGGCGGATGATGGAAAAAAAGCATCCTTCAGCAATTTCACTACCACTTTCAGCAAAGATATGGGTCTGTGCTCGCAAAGAACATAAATATCCCTTGCCTGGAAATTGGAACAACTTGGCAAAGTTCCAGGACCCTGTTATCATAGTGCTTATCAAGAAATTGACAAAAAAAATGTGTGAAAGACGTAACTACTTGAAGGATAGATTTCAGGAGCATAACACCCATGATGTCAACTGCTGTAGGAAATACCTGACAGGTCAGGAAAATCATGGTTAGTTCTTACTGAAGCTAATATTTTAGTGCAGTTTGTTAAAAGCTCCAATATAATCAGTCTTCGGCTTACCAAGTAAGGTTAATGGGACAGAGCTGATGTTTCACCATAAATATTATGGCAATGGTATAAAAATGTAAATGGCATCATTATTAAAAGCAATTAAAGCAGCTCAAGGACAAACAGACAAGTAGATGGAGAAGTCCCTTCCTTTAGCTCCTGCCAATGTATAATGATTTCCTGAAAGGATATTGTATATATTCTTGATGTAGTTGTATTCAATCATTAAAGGATGGCTTTGTTTGCATATGTTTACATAAACGATTTGGAATCGCAAATCGGAAGTACAATTTCAAAATCTGCGGATGACACCAAATTGGGGAGGGTGTAGTGAATACAGAGGAGGACTGTGACTAAGTACAGGAAGATAGCAGTAAACTTGCAAAATAGGCGTGCAATTGGCAAATGAACTCCAATGTAGATAATTATGAGGTGGTACATTTTGGTAGGATGAATAAGAAGGCCACATACTCCTTGGAAAACAAGTGTCTAAATGGGGTAGAGGAACAGAGGGATCAGGGAGGTACAAATACTATTAAAAGTAGCATAGCAACAACAACTTGCATTTATATAGCACCTTAAACATAGTAAAACGTCCCAAGGAGCGTTACAGCAGCGTTATCAAACAAAATTAGACACTGAGCCACATAACGGGATATCAAGGCAGATGACAAAAAGTTTGGTCAAAGAGGTAGGTTTTAAGGAGCGTTTTAAAAGAGAAGAGAGAGGTAGAGAGGTGGAGAGGTTTAGGAAGGGAATTTCAGAGCTTACAGCCTTGGCAGCTGAAGGCACGGCCGCCAATGCTGGAATGATTAAAATCGGGAATGCTAAACCGGCTAGAATTAGAGGAGCGCAGATAATAAGACCATAAACAAGCCAACCAAACACTGAGATTCATTTTTAGAGGGATAGAATTGAAAAGCAGAGAAGTTATGTTACACTTATACAGAACCTTGATTGGACTGCATTTGGAATATTGTGAACAGTTCTCGGCTCTATTATACAAAGGATATAGAGGCCCAAAGAAGGTGCAAAAAAGATTTGCTAGAATGATACTGAACTGAGAGGTTATATCTATCAGGAAAGCTTGAATAGGCTGGGGTTCTTATCTATAGAAAAGAGGAGACTAAGGAGTGATCTGATAGAGGTCTTTAAGATTGTGAAAGGGTTTGATGGGGTAGACGTAGAGGTGTTTTGACTTGTGGGTGAACTCGGGGCCATAAATATAAGATAATCACTAATAAATCCAATAGGGAATTCAGGAGAAACTTCTTTACCCAGAGAATGGTTAGAATGTGGAACTCAATAACACATGGACTGGTTCAGGCAAATAGCATAGATGCATTTAAAGGGGAAGCTGGATAAGCACATTGTGGTGTATGAAATAATACAATGAACTCCGTACTGTGAGCCAGTGACCAGGTGTAACCTTGTCAGTCTTTAATGGCTTCCAGAATTGAAAATACAAAGGTGAAATTCAGGTTGCCCAGCACAAGTGTACCTATGACCCTAGGATCTCCAATGGTAGTGCCCCCTGTTGGTGGGCCGACCTTATGTACATACATTACATCATTTCCCCCCGCCGCCCCCCCTCCCCGAGTTCTTGGCACAAGTCCATATTACAATTTCAGACGGTCCGGAGTCCTTTGCTCCCTGGTTGACCGTCTCAGTACAATCCCAGTGCTTTCTGAGTCTCTTACAACTTGGGGCTGGGCATTGACCACAGTGGGTTTTTCTGATTGTTGGACGTGAGTTGGTTGGTCATCTAAGCTTGCGGTGTCTTCTTCCAACTGTTCCGGTTCGTCAGTGGTTTGATCAATGTGTTTCCTGCACATCTGCCCATTTGTGAGCTTAACCATATACACCCGGTTACCCTCCTTATCCGTAACATTGCCCATGAGCCACTTGGGCCCTTGACCATGGTTAAGTACATACACTGGGTCATTTACAGATATGTCACGTGACACTGCAGCGTGGTCATGATACCACTGCTGGTGTTGACGTCGGGTTTCGACATGCTCGTTGTCAGGATCTGGTTTTGAGGCTTCTCGTCATCAATAGTTCCGCAGGCGGGACCCCGGTGAGCATGTGTGGCCTTGTCCTGTAACTGAGCAGTATGCGTGACAGGCATGTCTGCAAGGAACCATGTGTTACGCGTTTCAGGCTCTGCTTGATGGCTTGAACTGCCCGCTCCACTTGGACATTGGACATGGGTTTGAACGGGGCTGTTTTATGCAGTTGTGTTTCATGAACTCTTGAAACTCCAGGCTCATGAAACATGGTCTGTTGTCACTGACAATGATGTCAAGCAGACCATGTGTGTCAAACATGGCTCAGGTTCTCAATGGTGGCAGTGGAAGTGCTGGATGACATGATCACACATTCTATCGATTTGGAGTATGCATCCACCACCACAAAAAACATTTTACCGAGGAAGGGGCCCGCAAAGTCGATGTGGATTCTAGACCACGGTTTGGATGGCCAAGACCACAAACTGAGCGGAGCTTCCTTTGGGGCATTGATTAACTGCATGCAAGTGCTGCACTAATGCACGCATGACTCTAAGTCTAAGTCAATGCCAGGCCACCAAACATGGGACCTGGCGATGGCCTTCATCATGACAATACTGGGATGCGTACTATCGAACTCCAGTACAAATCTCGCCCTGCCTTTCTTGGGCATTACAACACGATTATCCCACAGTAAACAGTCGGACTGGATGGAAAGCTCATCTTTGCGACAGCTGTATTGTTTGGTTTTATTGTGTTCCTAACACAGATGAGGCTGCACACAGGGAGGTTAAAGTAACAGTGACCTCAGTCTTTATCAAGACACTCCAGAGTGATGAACAGGCCTCAGGGGCCGGCTTATATACAGTGCTCCCAAGGGATGCTGGGATCCCTTGGGACTTCAGGGGATTAGCTCCCTGGTGGCGGAATATGGGAGTGCATGTTTTACAGATACACAACATCACTCCCAACTGCCAAAGTCAAAGTGAAAACTATTTACAAGGTGAGGCGGTCGGGAGCCTTTCTTTCCCTGGTGGACCGCCTCGGTACAAATGTCTGTTCTGGTGTGTTGGCTGTGCCCTCGCTGGGCTGGTGTGTTGTTGGCCCTGCAAGGCTGCTGGGTGAGCTTGGCCTTGCTGGGCTGTTAAGCGTGATGGGTTCGATTTCCTGGTCCGGGGTGGTGTCGTTGATCCTTTGGGTGTGTGTTGTGGGCTCAAAAATGGTGGTGTCTGCTGTGGGTTGTTCAGGGCAGTCTGTGAACTGCAGCCTCGTTTGGTCCAGGTGCTTTCTGCAAATTTGTCCATTGTCTAGTTTGAGTACAAACACCCTACTCCTTTCTTTAGCTATCACCGTGCCCGTGATCCACTTGGGACCATGTCCATAGTTTAGCACATACACAGGGTCATTCAGATCAATTTCCCGTGACACAGTGGCACAACCATCGTTTACATTTTGTTGCTGCCACCAGCTCTCTACCTGATCATGCAGGTTGGGGTGAACCAGCGAAAGTCTGGTTTTAAGTGTCCTTTTCATGAATAGCTCAGCTGGGGGCACCCCTGTGAGCAAGTGGGGTCTCGTGCGGTAGCTGAGCAGTACTCAGGACAGGCGGGTTTGGAGTGAGCCTTCTGTGATTCGTTTAAGGCTCTGTTTGATTGCTTGTACTGCCCGCTCTCCCTGCCCATTGAAGGCTGGTTTAAACGGGGCCGAGGTGACATGTTTGATCCCATTGCGGGTTATGAATTCTTTAAATTCGGCACTGGTGAAACATGGCCCATTGTCACTGACCAGTATGTCAGGCAGGCCGTGGGTGGCAAACATGGCCCTCAGGCTTTCAATGGTGGCGGTGGCGGTGCTTCCCGACATTATTTCACGTTCAATCCATTTTGAAAAAGCATCCACCACCACCAGGAACATTTTACCGAGAAACGGGCCCGCATAGTCGACATGGATCCTCGACCATAGTCTGGAGGGCCAGGACCACAAACTTAGTGGTGCCTCGCTGGGTGTGTTGCTCAAATGAGTGCATTGTCATACACAGGACTCTAAGTCAGAGTCGATACTGGGCCACCACGTGTGCAATCTGGCTATCGCTTTCATCATTACTATACCCGGGTGTGTGCTGTGGAGATCCGAGATGAATGTCTCCCTACCCTTTTTGGGTAGCACTATGCAGTTAACCCACAACAGGCAGTCTGCCTGAATGGACAGCTCGTCCTTTCGCCACTGGAACGGCTTGATTAGCTCTTGCATTTCAACATGGATGCTGGCCCAGCTCCCATGCAGTAAACAGTTTTTTATGAGGGACAGCAGAGGATCTTGGTTGGTCCAAGTCCTAATCTGGTGGGCCGTGACAGGTGATTTATTATTTTCAAACGCTTCCATGACCATCAACAAGTCTGCGGGCTGCGCCACCATCAACAAGTTTGCAGGCTGCGCCATTTCCAACCCTGTGGTGGGCAATAGTAGCCGACTGAGAGCATCCGCACAGTTCTCGGTGCCTGGCCTGTGGCGGATGGTATCGTTATACAATGATAGCGCGAGTGCTCACCTATGTATGTGGGCTGAGGCATTAGTATTTATCCCCTTGTTTTCAGCGAACAGGGATATGAGGGGCTTGTGATCGATTTCCAGCTCAAATTTGAGGCCAAACAGGTACTGATGCATTTTCTTTACCCCGAACACACGCGTGAATGCCTCTTTCGCAATCATGCTGTAAGCCCTCTCGGCCTTAGACAAGCTCCTGGAGGCATAGGCGACAGGTTGCAATTTCCCCGCAACGTTGGCTTGTTGTAATACACACCCGACTCCGTACGACGACGCATCACATGCTAGCACAAGTTTTTTACATGGGTTATACAATACAAGCAGCTTGTTGGAGCATAAAATGTTTCTGGCTTTCTCAAAAGCAATTACTTGTTTTTTTTCCCATACCCAGTTCTCACCTTTACGCAATAACACATGTAGGGGCTCTAAAAGGGTGCTTAACCCCGGTAGGAAGTTACCAAAATAGTTGAGGAGTCCCAGGAATGACTGCAGCTCCGTGACGTTCTGTGGCCTGGGCGCGTTCCTGATAGCTCTGTCTTGGCGTCTATGGGCCGAATGCCATCCGCCGTGATCTTTCTCCCCAAAAACTCCACTTCTGTTGCCATGAAGACGCATTTCAACCTCTTCAGCCGCAGCCCTACGCGATCCAATCGCTGGAGGACCTCCTCCAGATTTTGTCGGTGCTCAACGGTGTCCCGACCCGTGACCAATATGTCGTCCTGAAAAACCACCATGCGTGGTACCGACTTGAGTAGGCTCTCCATGTTTCTCTGGAAGATTGCTGCAGCTGATCGAATTTCAAACGGGCATGTGTTATAGATGAACAGTCCCTTGTGCATGTTGATGCAGATGAGGCCTTTCTAAGGCTCCTTCAGCTCCTGCGTCATTTTGGCCGAAGTCAGGTCAAGTTTGATGAATGTCTTGCCTCCTGCCAGTGTGGCATATAGGTCGTCTGCCTTAGGTCGTGGGTATTGGTCCTGTAGCGAGAAATGATTAATAGTTACTTTATAATCGCCGCAAATCCTGATCGTGCCATCACTTTTGAGTACTGGAACAATCGGGCTGGCCCACTCGCTGAATTCCACTGGGGAGATGATGCCCTCATGTTGCAGCCTGTCCAGCTCGATTTCCACTCTCTCCCTCATCATGTGAGGTACCGCTCGCACCTTGTGGTGAATGGGTCATGCCTCTGGGACCAAGTGGATCAGTACCTTCACCCTGGAAAAGTTTCCAATGCCTGGCTCAACAAGGGAAGGAAATTTGTAAAGAACCTGGGTACATGAGGCCTCATCGACATGTGATAGCACTCGGATGTCCTCCCAGTTCCAGCGGATTTTGCCCAGCCAGCTCCTTCCAAGCAGTGTGGGGCCATCGCCCGGGACAATCCAGAGTGGCAGTTCATGCACCGTGCCCTCGTAGGTGACCTTGACCATGGTGCTGCCCAGGACAGTGATGAGCTCTTTAGTGTACATTCTCAGTTTCATGTGGATGGGGCTCATGGCTGGTCTGAATGCCTTGTTGCACCACAGTCTCTCAAACATCTTTTTACTCATGATGGATTGGCTAGCGCCAGTGTCCAGTTCCATGGCTACGGGTAAGCCATTCAATTTTACATTTAGCATTATAGGTGGACAGTTCATCGAAAATGTGTGCACCCCTTGTACTTCAGCACCTGCCTCCACTCTCTGAGGCTCGAAATTTCTTTGATCCACCATGGACCGATCTTCCTCTGCCATGTGGTGGTTAGCAGGTTTTGCAGAGCTTGCAGCTCATCTGAAAGCTCGTTGGAGGTGCCCCATTGTTCCACAGCTCTTGCAAACATATCCTTTGAAGTGGCATGAATGGGCTGAATGGAAGCCTCCACAACACCAACAACATGTGAATTGCCTTGCATTCATCCTTTGTTGTGGACTCTGAATCATCTGGGTCACCTGAGGCCTGCTGGCAGTTGCAGACTCATGGTTTCTGCACTGTACATTTCTACTTGCAAATGCAGTTCCAGTTAATTTATGAACAATGCTAGCACATTTGTGCTGAGAGATTTGTTTGGTGTGATCACTGGTGGACAAAAACACCTGTGGAATCGCAATGGCTTACTGAGGGTTGGTGTCTCTACAGTCAAAAGTTTTCGTAGGATGGTCTCCCAGCCAATGCCCAGTACAAAAAATTCTCAGAGCATCTGCTCTAGGTAGCCATCAAACTCACATTGTCCTGCAAGTCGCCTTAGCTCGGCGACGTAGCTCGCCACTTCCTGAACTTCAGATCGCTGGCACATGTGGAACCGATACCTCGCCATCAGCATGCTCTCCCTCGGGTTAAGATGCTCCCGAACCAGTGTACACAGCTCCTCATATGACTTATCTGTGGGTTTCACCGGAGCCAGAAGATTCTTCATGAGCTGTAGGTCGGTGACCCGCAGACAGTGAGGAGGACCGCTCTCCTTTTTGCAGCGCTTCCTTCTCTGTCCAGCTCATTGGCTACAAAGTACTGGTCAAACTGTTCGACATAGACTTCCCAGTCCTCACCCTCCGAGAATTTCTCCAGGATGCCCACAGTTTGCTGCATCTTTGCGTTGGATTCGTATACTCGTCGCCAGTTATTGTATTCCTAACACAGGTGAGACTGCACACAGGGAGGTTAAAGTAACAGTGACTTCAGTTTTATCAAGACACTCCAGAGTGAGGAACAGGCCTTCGGGGCCGGCTTATATATACAGTGCTCCCAAGGGATGCTGGGATTCCTTGGGACTTCAGGGGATACGCTCCCTGGGAGAAACATAGAAACATAGAAAATAGGTGCAGGAGTAGGCCATTGGGCCCTTTGAGCCTGCACCGCCATTCAATGAGTTCATGGCTGAACATGCAACTTCAGTACCCCATTCCTGCTTTCTCGCCATACCCCTTGATCCGCCTAATAGTAAGGACTACATCTAACTCCTTTTTGAATATATTTAGACAATTGGCCTCAACAACTTTCTGTGGTAGAGAATTCCACTCTCTGGGTGAAGAAGTTTCTCCTCATCTCGGTCTTAAATGGCTTACCCCTTATCCTTAGACTGTGACCCCTGGTTCTGGACTTCCCCAACATTGGTAACATTCTTCCTACATCGAACCTGTCTAAACCTGTCAGAACTTTAAACGTTTCTATGAGATCCCCTCTCATTCTTCTGAACTCCAGTGAATACAAGCCCAGTTGATCCAATCTTTCTTGATATGTCAGTCCCGCCATCCCGGGAATCAGTCTGGTGAACCTTCGCTGCACTCCCTCAATTGCAAGAATGTCCTTCCTCAAGTTAGGAGACCAGAACTGTACACACTACTCCAGGTGTGGCCTCAACCAAGCCCCTATACAACTGTAGTAACACTTCCCTGCCCCTCGACTCAAATCCCCTCGCTATGAAGGCCAACATGCCATTTGCCTTCTTCACCGCCTGCTGTACCTGCATGCCTACCTTCAATGACTGATGTACCATGACACCCAGGTCTCGTTGCACCTTCCCTTTTCCTGATCTGTCACCATTCAGATAATAGTCTGTCTCTCTGTTTTTACCACCAAAGTGGATAACCTCACATTTATCCACATTATACTTCATCTGCCATACATTTGCCCACTCACCTAACCTATCCAAGTCACTCTGCAGCCTCATAGCATCTTCCTCGCAGCTCACACCGCCACCCAACTTAGTGTCATCCGCAAATTTGGAGAAACTACATTTAATCCCCTCATCTAAATCATTAATGTACAATGTAAGCAGCTGGGGCCGCAGGACAGAACCTTGCAGTACCCCACTTGTCACGGCCTCTCATTCTGAAAAGTACCCATTTACTCCTACTCTTTGCTTCCTATCTGCCAATCAGTTCTCAATCCACGTCAGCACACTACCCCCAATCCCATGTGCTTTAACTTTGCACATTAATCTCTTGTATGGGACCTTGTCGAAAGCCTTCTAAAAGTCCAAATGCACCACATCAACTGGTTCTCCCTTGTCCACTCTACTGGAAACATCCTCAAAAAATTCCAGAAGATTTGTCAAGCATGATTTCCCTTTCACAAATCCATGCTGACTTGGACCTATCATGTCACCTCTTTCCAAATGCGCTGCTATGACATCCTTAATAATTGATTCCATCATTTTACCCACTACCGATGTCAGGCTGACCGGTCTATAATTACCTGTTTTCTCTCTCCCTCCTTTTTTAAAAAGTGGGGGAACATTGGCTACCCTCAACTCCATAGGAACTGATCCAGAGTCCATGGAATGTTGGAAAATGGTTGTCAATGCATCCGCTATTTCGAAGGCCACCTCCTTAAGTACTCTGGGATGCAGTCCATCAGGCCTGGGGATTTATCGGCCTTCATTCCCATCAATTTCCCCAACACAATTTCCCGACTATGGTGGCAGAATATGGGAGTGTATGCTTTAAAGATACACAACAGATTTCATCACCCATTTTCTTGCGGATGGTCGACCAGTCCCCATTAAGAACAGAATGTTTTACAACCAATAGGGTCGGATTCCAGTGAAAAAGAAGGGCGGCAAGAGAAAGGATAACCAGCCGTGGATAACCAAGGAAATAAAGGAAAGTATCAAATCAAAGACCAATGCGTATCACGTGGCCAAGGTTAGTGGGAAATTAGAGGATTGGGAAAATTTTAAGCAACAGCAAAGAATGACTAAAAAAGCAATAAAGAAAGGGAAGATAGATTTCGAAGGTAAACTTGTGCAAAACATAAAAACAGATAGCAAAAGCTTTTACAGATATATAAAACGGAAAAGAGTGACTAAAGTAAATGTTGGTCCCTTAGAAGATGAAAAGGGGGATTTAATAATGGGAAATGTGGAAATGGCTGAGACCTTCAACAATTATTTTGCTTCCGTCTTCCCAGTGGAAGAGACAAAAACCATGCCAAAATTTGCATGCCACAGGAATGTGGGAAGGGAGGACCTTGAGACAATCACTATCACTAGGTGGGTAGTGCTGGACAGGCTAATGGGACTCAAGATAGACAAGTCCCCTGGTCCTGATGAAATGCATCCCAGGGTATTAAAAGAGATGGCGGAAGTTATAGCAGATGCATTCGTTATAATCTACCAAAATTCTCTGGACTCTGGGGAGGTACCAGCGGATTGGAAAGCAGCTAATGTTACGCCTCTGTTTTAAAAAGGGGACAGGCAAAAGGCAGGTAACTATAGGCCGGTTAGTTTAACATCTGTAGTGGGGAAAATGCTTGAAACTATTATTAAGGAAGAAATAGCGGGACATCTAGATAGGAATAGTGCAATCAAGCAGACGCAGCATGGATTCATGAAAGGGAAATCATGTTTAAATAACTTACTGGAATTCTTTGAGGATATAATGAGCATGGTGGATAGAGGTGTACTGATGGATGTGGTGTATTTAGATTTCCAAAAGGCATTCGATAAGGTGCCACACAAAAGGTTACTGCAGAAGATAAAGGTATGCGGAGTCAGAGGAAATGTATTAGCATGGATAGAGAATTGGCTGGTGAACAGAAAGCAGAGAGTCGGGATAAATGGGTCCTTTTCCGGTTGGAAATCAGTGGTTAGTGGTGTGCCACAGGGATCAGTGCTGGGACCACAACTGTTTAAAATATACATAGATGACCTAAAAGAGGGGACAGAGTGTAGTGCAACAAAATTTGCAGATGACACTAAGATTAGTGGGAAAGCGGGTTGTGTAGAGGACTCAGAGAGGCTGCAAAGAGATTTGGATAGGTTAAGAGAATGGGCTAAGGTTTGGCAGATGGAATACAATGTCGGAAAGTGTGAGGTCATCCACCTTGGGAAAAAAAACAGTAAAAGGGAATATTATTTGAATGGGGAGAAATTACAACATGCTGTGGTGCTGAGGGACCTGGGGGTCCTTGTGCATGAATCCAAAAGGTTAGTTTGCAGGTGCAGCAGGTAATCAGGAAGGCAAATGGAATGTTGGCCTTCATTGCGAGAGGGATGGAGTACAAAAGCAGGGCGGTGTTGCTGCAACTGTATAAGGTATTGGTGAGGCCGCACCTGGAGTACTGCGTGCAGTTTTGGTCACCTTACTTAAGGAAGGATATACTAGCTTTGGAAGGGGTACAGAGACGATTCACTCGGCTGATTCCAGAAATGAGGGGGTTACCTTATGATGATAGATTGAGTAGACTGGGTCTTTACTCCTTGGAGTTCAGAAGGATGAGGGGTGATCTTATAGAAACATTTAAAATCATGAAAGGAATAGACAAGATAGAGGCAGAGAGGTTGTTTCCATTGGTGGGGGAGACTAGAACTAGGGGGCACAGCCTCAAAATATGGAGGAGCCAATTTAAAACCGAGTTGAGAAAGAATTTCTTCTCCCAGAGGGTTGTGAATCTGTGGAATTCTCTGCTCAAGGAAGCAGTTGAGGCTGGCTCATTAAATGTTTTCAAGTCAAAGATAGATAGATTTTTAACCAATAAGGGAATTAAGGGTTATGGGGAGAGGGCGGGTAAGTGGAGCTGAGTCCACGACCAGATCAGCCATGATCTTATTGAATGGCGGAGCAGGCTCAAGGGGCTAGATGGCCTACTCCTGTTCCTAATTCTTATGTTCTTATGTTCTATTAGCTTGTTGAGCAGTTACAGGTGACCCTTCACTCTCAAAGGCATCCGTGACCATGAGTAGCTCTGCGTGCATTGGCGTTTCCACCTCCGGTGTGGGCAACGGTAACCGGCTCAATGCATCAGCGCAGTTGTCGGTGCCGGGTCTATGGCGAATGACATAATCATAGGCAGATAATGTCAGTACCCACCTCTGGATGCGGGACAATGCGTTGGTATTGATACCTTTATGCTCTGAGAACAATGATATAAGTGGCTTGTGATCGGCTTCCAGCTCGAATCGAAGCCCAAACAGGTACTGGTGCATTTTTTTTACCCCATAAACACATGCTAAAACCTCTTTCTCTACTTTGCCATCGGCTCTTTCCGCCTTGGACAGGCTTCGAGACATATATGCAACTGGTTGTAGTTTGCCTGACTTATTGGCTTGCTGGAGTACGCATCCAACCTCATAGGATGACGCATCACAGGTCAAAACTAAATGCTTGCATGGGTCATACAGTGCGAGTAGCTTGTGGGAACACAACCGATTTCTAGCCTTTTCAAAGGCTTTATCTTGAAGTTCACCCCACACCCAGTCGTCTCCTTTCCTAAGAAGCTTGTGCAAAGGATCTAATATTGTGCTCAATTTGGGTAAGAAGTTACCGAAGTAGTTGAGAAGACCCAGGAACGAACGCAGCTCCATCACATTCTGGGGCCTGGACGCATTTTTGATGGCCTCTGTTTTCGTGTCTGTAAGCCTGATTCCGTCTGCAGCAATCTTTCGTCCAAGGAATTCGACCTCTGGTGCCATGAAAACGCACTTCGACCATTTCAGCCTGAGGCCCACTTTATCCAGACGACACAGAACCTCTTCCAGATTGTGCAGGTGCTTGGCGGTGTCACGTTGTGACTAGGATGTCGCTTTGGAATAATATGGTCCTGGGGACGATTTCAATAGGCTCTCCATGTTTCTCTGAACGAACGATTGCAAAAAGGGCACCTGTTGTAAATAAACACGCCTTTGTTCATGTTGATGCACATAAGTTTCTTAGATGATTCAACCAGTTCATGTTGGGGGATGTTAGATCCATTTTGGTAAACGATTTTCCCCCGGCTAGCGTTGCAAACAGGTCATCAGCTTTTGGTAATGGATACTGATCTTGTTTCGAAACTCGGTTGATCGTGACCTTGTAGTCTCCACAAATCCTGACTGTGCTGTCGCTCTTTAACACCGGAACAATGGGGCTGGCCCATTCATTAAATTCGACCGGTGAGATGACCCCCTCACGTTGTAGCCTGTCCAATTCGAGCTCGACCTTTTCTCTCATCATGTGCAGGGCCGTCCTGGCTTTGTGATGGATGGGCCTTGCATCTGGGCCTTGGTGAATCTGTACCTTGGCTCCCTTGAAGCTGCCAATTCCTGGTTCAAACAGTGGGGGAAATTTGCTAAGCACTTGAGCACACAAATCATAACTTGCTGATGACAAAGCTTTGCTATCATACCATTTCCATTTTATTTTCTCGAGCCAACTCCTGCTGAATAACGATGGAGCGTTGCCCGGGATAATCCCTAACGGTAGATCATGAACCGCTCCCTCATACGACACTCTTGCTGCTGCACTACCGATCACTGGTATGATCTCTTTGGTGTAAGTACGCAACTTCGCATTTATCAGACTTGAAAAGTCCTTACTCTACAGTATGAAACCACATGAGGCACATTCTGGGGACAAGGTCACTCTCTGACCTGCTCTTTATTTACAGGATTCCGAAAGTGATGACCCTGCATGGGATCTCCCTTTCTATACCAGGATGATCAGGTATGGGCAGTCTCCCACAAATACACCCCTTGTGGTCAAGGTGTGCATCTAGATTGAATGTGTACAGTAATACAGTGGTGTTACATTGTGGTTACATACATGACATCACCTCCCCCACAAAGTCTTATTAGGATCATAGGTTTAGTCTTTCAGGTGGCCTATGCTCCCTCGTAGCTGCAGTTGGGGCTCTGGTGGTTGGACACTAACGTCAGTGTCTGTCACCTGTGGTAATTCCGGCCTGTCCTTTCTTCTGATTGCTCTTGTTGCTTGTTCACTGGCGATGGTGTGAGCTCCATCTCATGGTCTTCTTCAGGTTCCTCCGTGTCATTGCTGAACCTTTTTTTTACTTGGTCCAGATGCTTACGGCATATCTGACCATTATTGAGTTTTACCACAATGACCCTATTCCCCTCTTTGTCAATTCCAGTACCCTCAAGCCATTTGGGTCCCATGGCGTGATTGAGGACGAATATAGGATCATTTATTTCTATACATCTCCCTCTCAAATTACGGTCAGGGTACTCGTTTTGTGACTTGCGCTTGCCCTCAACTATGTCGGTCAGGACTGGGTGAATGAGGGACAACCGAATTTTGAGTGTCCGTTTCATTAGTAGTTCTGCAGGCGGGACCCCCGTGAGCGAGTGCGGTTGGGATCTATAGACCAGCAGGAGGCGTGATAGACGGCATTGTAGGGAGGGTCCTTGAATCCTCAGCATACCTTGCTTGATTATTTGGACCGCACGTTCCGCCTGGCCATTGGGGGCCGGCTTGAATGGCGCTGTCCTGACATGGTTCATGCCATTGCCCGACATATACTCCTGGAATTCGTAGCTTGTGAAACATGGGCCATTATCACTGACCAGGATGTCCGGCAAGCCATGGGTTGCAAAGATCGCACATAGGCTTTCCACAGTAGTAGATGTCGTGCATGAATTCAGAATGATGCACTCGATCCATTTCGAATATGAATCTATCATATTGAGGAACATCTTTCCCATGAATGGGCCCGCGTAATCTACATGAATGCATGACCATGGCCTGGTGGGCCAGGGCCACGGGCTGAGCGGGTCCTCACTGGAGGCATTACCCAGCTGGGCACACGTTGTGCACCTGTGAACACATTGTTCCAGGTCGGAATCAATTCCAGGCCACCAAACGTGTGACTGGGAAATGGCCTTCATCAGCACAATACCTGGGTGCTCGCTGTAGAGTTCCCTGATGAATGCCTCCCTGCCCTTCAGGGGCATAACTACCCGGATGCCCCATAGTAGGCCGTTGGATTGGAAGGAGAGCTCATCCATCCGTCTGTGGAACGGTCTGACCTCTTCAGGGCATGCTCCATGTGAGGGCACCCAAACCCCGTTCAGGACACATTTCTTAATCAGGGATAGGAGGGGATCTCTGTTTGTCCAGATTTTGATCTGGTGGACTGTGATGGGGGAGCCGGCGCTGTCAAAGGCATCGACAGCCATGACCATCTCAGCGCTTTGCTCTGCTGCCCTCTCAGTGGTAGCTAGTGGAAGCCTGCTGAGCGCGTCTGCACAATTTTCAGTGCCGGGCCGGTGCCGGATGGAATACTCATAAACAGCCAGCATGAGAGCCCATCGGTGTATGCGAGCTGATGCGTTGGCATTGATAGCCTTGCTGTCTGATAACAGGGATGTTAATGGCTTGTGGACCGTCTCTAATTCAAACTTCCTACCAAAGAGGTACTGATGCATTTTTTTTAAACCATAGACACATGCAAGCGCTTCCTTCTCGACCATCCCATATCCCCGTTCTGCTTGAGAGAGTGACCTGGAGGCATAAGCCACAGGTTGTAGTTGGCCCTCAGAATTGCCCTGCTACAACATGCACCCAACCCCATAGGACGATGCATCACATGTCAGAATCAATTTTTTACAGGGGTCATAGAGGGTCAACAACTTGTTTGAACAAAGTAGGTTTTGCGCCCGATCGAAAACCTGTTCCTGACAGTCCCCCCAAAACCAATCGCAACCCTTATGCAGGAGCACGTGCAGCGACTCCAACAATGTGCTCAAGTTCGGCAGAAAGTTCCGGAAATAGTTCAACAGTCCCAGGTATGAACGCAACTTCGATGTGTTGCAGGGCCTGGGTGCTCGTCGAATCGTCTCTGTTTTGGATTCGGTGGGCCTAATCCCATCTGCAGCAACCCTGCTGTCCAGAACCTCAACCTCAGGAGCTAAGAACACACATTTAGACTTCTTGAGTCGTAAGCCTACCCGGTCCAGTCGGCGTAACACCTCCTCCAGGTTGTGGAGGTGTTCCTCGGTGTCACGATCCGTGATGAGGATGTCGTCCTGGAATACGATCATTCCAGTAATGGATTTAAGCAGGCTTTCCATGTTTCGTTAAAAAATCGCGGCCGCTGATCGAATGCTAAACGGGCACCTGTTATAAACAAACAGTCCCTTGTGCGTGGTGATAGTGGTCAGTAGTTTAGATTCGTCGGCCAGTTCCTGGGTCATATAGGCTGACGTGAGGTCCCACTTGGTGAATAGTTTGCCGCCTGCCAGCGTGGCGAAGAGGTCCACCGCTCTCAGGAGCAGGTATTCATCTTGTAGGGACACCCGATTGATAGTGGCCTTGTAGTCACCACAGATCCTGACAGAGCTATCCACTTTTAGGACGGGAATGATGGGGCTCGCCCAGTCGCTGAATTCAGCTGGCGAGATGATGCCCTCTCTCAACAGCCAGTCCAGTTCACTCTCGATTTTTTCCCGCATCACATATGGCACTGCTCTGGCTTTGTGGTGCACTGGCCTGGCGTCTGGGGTGATGTGTATCACTACTTTCGTGCCTTTGAAAGTCCTGACGCCGGGTTGGAATAGTGAATCGAATTATTGTAGGACTTGTGAGCATAAACTTCGCTCCACAGACGACATTGCGTGAACATCCCCCGATTTCCAGTTCATCTCGGCGAACCAGCTCCTCCGCAACAGTGTGGGACCATTGCCTGGGACAATCCAGAGCGGCACCCAATTCACTACCCCATTGTGTGTGACAGCCAACATTGCACTGCCGAGCACCAGAATGATTTCTTTAGTGTAAGTCCGTAATTGTGTCTCAACACATGCTAATTTTGGTCTACTGGCTTTAAGTGGCCATAGCTTCTCAAATTGCTGAACTCCCATGAGTGAATGGCTGGCCCCCGTGTCCAGCTCCATGCGTACTGGGATACCGTTTAATAAAACCCTCATCATCATTGGTGGCGTTTTGGTGTATGAACTGTGAATGTTTGCCACATGGACCCGCTGAACCTCAGCGTCCATCGATTTGCCCCAAAAGTCAGCCTGCCTCAAAGAACCCTCTTCTGGTCCATCCACCTCATATATTAGTCTGGGTGCAGGCTTCCTGCACATTTACGCTAAGTGGCCACTGAGATTGCAGTTCCTGCAGACAAACAGTTGAAATCTGCAAGATCTAGCTGAGTTTTTCCCCCACACCTCCAGCATGAGTTAAAGTTTCCATTGTTGGGAACAAAGGGACTATCGCCAGGCATTCCGCGCTGACTGTCCCTTTGACTGCTCTTGAGTACCCTATTAGTGGGTGTCAATGGCCCCATCCCAGGCCACATTGTCCACTGTGATGGCGTAAATGTCCGTTCAGCCTGCCATTGTCTCTGTTGAGGTCCTACTCTGGGGTCTATTGCTGCCAGGGTATTGTCGGACTACCCCTGCCTGCCTGCGGGGCTCTGAGTCGCATTGATGATGTTGACTCCCTGATGCATCGCCGCGTTAGAGGCAGAATTGCGCGGGTATATTATTTTCGTCTCTTCCTCCCCCGCCATGAAAGTTTGAGCTAACAACGCTGCCGCTTCCAAGGTCAAATCCTTGGTCTCAATTAATTTGCGGAAAATTCCCGCATGACCGATGCCCACGATAAAGAAGTCCTTTAGCATCTCCCCCCTGCAGGCATCTGTGAACTTACAGAGGCTGACCAAATGCCTTCACGACGTCGGTGGGTGTAGAATCTGTGTCGGGCCACATGTATGCTACTCGCCGGTTTGAGGTGCTCCCTGATCAATTTTCTAGGTTCCTCAAAGGTTTTGTCCGCTGGCTTTTCGGGTGCAAGTAAGTCGATCATGAGTGCGTAGATCTTTGGTCCACAGCTGGTCAAAAGATGAGCCCTTCACTTGTCGGCCGCTGCATCCCCCAGCCATTCTTTCATAATGAAGCTTTGCTGAAGCCTCTCGATAAAATCGTCCCAGTCTTCACCAACACAGTACCGTTCCTCTGTGCTACCGGTGGCCATACTCATGGGTCGTGAATTCCCGTTTCTCGTCGCCAATGTAAAGTCCTTACTCTACAGTATGAAACCACACGAGGCACATTCTGGGGACAAGGTCACTCTATTGCCTGCTCTTTATTCACAGGACTCCAAAAGTGATGACCCTGCATGGGACCTCCCTTTATATACCTGTGTGGTCAGGTAAGGAGTGTCTCCCACAAGTTCACCCCATGTGGTCAAGGTGTGCACCTAGGTTGAGTGTGTACAGTAATACAGTGGTGTTACATTGTGGTTACATACATGACAGGACTCTGCTTGGGTCTCTCTGCCTTGGTCTCCCACAGCTTTTTAAAAGTCCTCTGGCTCATTATCGATTGACTCACACCCGTGTCTAATTCCATGATGGAGCTAAAATTACTAACAAAGAGCCAACCGATGCCATTTAATTTTATCTCCATTATTATCAGTTGGCTCTTTGTTAGGAACGCACGTACGCTATACACTTCCTCCTCGGAGCTCTCAAATGCCTCGTGTTGCATCGCCAGATCCACACTGAATTGATCATCATCCACGTGGTGTGTCGTAGCTCGCTTGCTCTGCTGTGGACATATCTGCTGAAGATGCCCTGTCTTCGCACATCCTTGCATACATACTGCCTGAAGTGGCACTGTTGGCGTCGGTGATTGTCCCCGCAACGCCAACACGTCGAGCTCGGATTTGCGGCTGACAGTGGGCTTTGAGCGGCTCCCGTTCTCGCATACGCCGTTGAGTAGGCCCTCGATGGCGAACTTTGAACGGCTCCCGTTCTCGCATATGTAGTCGAGTAGGCCCTGAAGTGTGCAGCTCTGCCGGCTGTCAACACAATTTTGTACACTGCACTTGCCATGGAGTTTCTGTTTTGTCGCAATATCTGCTTCGTGCTTTTCTGCATGGACATGCAAGCCTGGGCGATGGTGATGACCTTGCTGAGGTCCAACAAATCCGCAGCCAGCAGCTTACTTAAGATCGGCTCGTGGTTGACCCTGATCACGATAAAGTCATGCAGCACGTCTTCCAATGCAGGCCCAAATTTGCAAGGCCCTGCAAGACGTCTCAGGTTGGCAACAAATGCCGCTATGTCCTGGCCTTCTGGACGAACATGCGTATAGAAGCGATATCTGGATATGAGGATTCCTTCCGTGGGTTTAAGGTGTTCCAGAACTAGAGCACACAGTTCTTTGTAATCCTTTTCTATAGTAAGAATGGGTGAGAGTGCATAGATCGTGGGGCCACAGATGGTGAGAAGAACTGCCCTGTGCTTCTTTGCATCCTTGTCTTTGTTTAGGCCGTTTGCCACGAAATACTGGTCAAGACCATTCGTGAAATCTCCCCAATCCACTCCCTCATTGAATCTCTCGAGAATGCCAACAATACTCGATCATGCTGTGCTCGCCATACTTTTGCGTGAATTCGTATTTGCCTCGTCGCCAGTTGTGGTGCATGAAATGATACAATGAACTCCGTACTGTGAGTCAGTGACTCGGTGTAATCTGGTCAATCTTTAATGGTTTCCAGAAGTGAAGATACAAAGGTGAAGTTCAGGTTATATACCGGGCCCAGCACGAGTGTACCTATGACCCTAGGACCTCCGACAGTAGTGCCCCCTGTTGGTGGGCAGACCTTATGTGCCTACATTACACACATGAACTTAAAAAAAAGTGCCCGAGACCAGCAAAGGGGAACTTAAAAAGGAGCTAGCTGGGAGCAGAGTGAACGGACCTGTGCGGGGGGAAAAAACAAATCAAAGTGTGACATCACAGGAAAGCAGGTGAGGGATTGGTTGGTGAATATTTCTCTCTTTATTTTCTAAACTTGGGCATTAGTTTAAATTAAGAGCTGTGAAAACAGATTAAAAAATCTATATGTAGATAATTGATATGTCAAAACTTGAAAACCTAATAAGTTAAATAAAGTACAATAATGATTGCAGGGCTGATGTGTTGTAGCTGTATTATGTGGGAGCTGGTGGACACCAGTGTGATCCACGGCGACCACATCTGCAGTCAGTATTGGTGGCTCAAGGAACTTAGGCTCAGAGTTGATGAGCTGGAGTCCGAGCTTCAGACATTGCAATACATCAGGGAGGGGATGAGTTACCTGAAATACTGTGTTCCAGGAGGCAATCACACCTCTTAGGTTAAATACTTCAAATTTGGTTTGTGGTCAGAAACAGGAGGGTGTGACTAAGAGCGAGGCAGGTACGGGGATCCAGAAGGTAGTATTGGAGGAGCCTCAGCCCTTGCAATTGTCCAACAGGTATGAGGTACTTGCTCCCTGTGTGGACGAGAGCAGGGACTGCAAGAAGGGTGAGCAAACTGACCACAGCACCGTGGTACAAGGGGCCATTCAAGCTGGACAAGTAAAAAGAAATATAGTAGTGGTAGGGGACAGTATAGTTAGGGGGATAGATACCGTACTCTGCAGCCAAGAGCGTGAGTCCCGAAGGCTGTGCTGCCTACATGGTGCCAGGTTTAAAAACATCTCCTCTAGGCTGGAGAGGAACTTAGAGTGGGAGGGAAAAGATCCAATTGTCGTGGTCCACGTAAGTACCAATGACATAGGTAGGATGAAGAAAGAGGTTCTGCTGAAGGAGTATGAGCAGCTAGGGACTAAATTAAAATGCAGAACCACAAAGGTAATAACCTCTGGATTGCTACCTGAACCACGAGCAAATTGGCATAGGGTAAATAAGATCAGAGAGATGAATGCATGGCTCAAGAGAAATGGGTTTCGATTCATGGGGCACTGGCACAGTACTGGGGAAAGAGAGAGCTGTTCCGTTGGGATGGGCTTCACTTGAACCATGTTGGGACCAGTGTCCTGGCGAATCGAATAACGAGAGCTGTAGATAGGGCTTTAAACTAAATAGTGGGGGGATGGCTCAGGGGAAACCTAAAAAGTCAAAGAGAAAGGAGAAGGCAGTAGTGTAGGGTAGCGATAGGGGTAATGATAACCAGAGTGTGACAGGAAGGGACAGAGCATATCAGTCATGATCTTATTCAATGGCGGAGCAGGCTCGAGGGGCCAAATGGCCTACTCCTGTTCCTATTTCTTATGTTCTTCTGTTCTTATGCATAAATATAAGAGTGCACCACAAAGTAGAGTCAGAGTAGGGAAAAAGGTAAAAAGACAAAATTAATAGCTCTTTATCTGAATGCATGCAGCATTCATAACAAGATAGATGAGTTGACAGCACAACTAGAAATAAATGGGTGTGATCTGATTGCCATTACAGAGACATGGTTGCATGGTGACCAAGGCTGGGAACTGAATATTCAGAGGTAATTGACACGTCGAAAGGGTAGGTAGAAAGGAAAAAGAGGTGGGGTAGCTCTGTTGATAAAGGATGAGATCAGTGCAGTAGTGAGAAATTATATTGGCTCAGAAGTTCAAGATGTAGAATCAGTTTGGGCGGAGATAGAAATAATAAGGGAAATAAATCACAGTGGTAGTAGTCAATCGGTCGCCTAACAGTAGCTACACTGTAGGACAGAGAAAAATCAAGAAATAATGGGGGCTGTAAGAAAGGTACTGCAATAATCATGGGTGATTTTAATCTTCATATAGATTGGACAGTTCCTAACACAGATGAGACTGCACACAGGGAGATTAAAGTAACAGTGACCTCAGTCTTTATCAAGAGTGAGGAACAGGCCTCAGGGGTCGGCTTATATACAGTACTCCCAAGGATGCTGGGATCCCTTGGGACTTCAGGGGATTAGCTCCCTGGTGGTGGAACATGGGAGTGCATGCTTTACAGATACACAACATCACTCCCCCCCCCGCCAAAGTCAAAGTGAAAACTATTTACAAGGTGAGGCGGTCGGGAGCCTTTCTTTCCCTGGTGATCCGCCTCAGTACAAATGTCTGTTCTGGTGTGTTGGCTGTGCCCTCGCTGGGCTGGCGTGTTGTTGGCCCTGCAGGGCTGCTGTGTGAGCCTGGCCTAGCTGGGCAGTTGGGCGTGATGGGTTCAATTTCCTGGTCCGGGGTGGTGTCGTTGATCCTTTGGGTGTGTGTTGTGGGCTCGAGAAAGGTGGTGTCTGCTGTGGGTTGTTCAGGGCAGTCTGTGAACCGTTTGGTCCAGGTGCTTTCTGCAAATTTGTCCATTGTCTAGTTTGACTACAAACACCCTACTCCCTTCTTTAGCTATCACCATGCCCACGATCCATTGGGAACATGTCTATAGTTTAGCACATACACAGGGTCATTCAGATTAATTTCCCGTCACACAGTGGCACGACTGTCATTTATCTTTTGTTGCTGCCGCCTGCTCTCTATCTGATCATGCAGGTTGGGGTGAACCAGCGAGAGTCTGGTTTTAAGTGTCCTTTTCATGAGTAGCTCAGCCGGGGGCACCCCTGTGAGTGAGTGGGGTCTCGTGCGGTAGCTGAGCAGTACTCAGGACAGGCGAGTTTGGAGTGAGCCTTCTGTGACTCGTTTAAGGCTCTGTTTGATTGCTTGTACTGCCTGCTCTGCCTGCCCATTGGAGGCTGGTTTAAACAGGGCAAAGGTGACATGTTTGATCCCATTGCGTGTCATGAATTCTTTAAATTCGGCACTGGTGAAACATGGCCCATTGTCACTGACCAGTATGTCAGGCAGACCATGGGTGGCAAACATGGCCCTCAGGCTTTCAATGGCGGCGGTGGCGGTGCTTCCCGACATTGTTTCACATTCAATCCATTTTGCAAAAGCATCTACCACCACCAGGAACATTTTACCGAGAAACGGGCCCGCAGAGTCGACATGGATCTTCGACCATGGTCTGGAGGGCCAGAACCATAAACGTAGTGGTGCCTCTCTGGGCGCGTTGCTCATCTGAGCACACATGCGGCATTGCCGTACACAGGACTCTAAGTCAGAGTCGATACCGGGCCACCACACATGGGTTCTGGCTATTGCTTTCATCATTACTATACCCGAGTGTGTGCTGTGGAGATCCGAGATGAACGTCTCCCTGCACTTTTTGGGTCGCACTACGCGATTAACCCACAACAGGCAGTCTGCCTAAATGGACAGCTTGTCCTTTCGCCACTGGAACGGCTTGATTAGCTCTTGCATTTCAACATGGATGCTGGCCCAGCTCCCATGCAGTACACAGTTTTTTACTAGGGACAGCAGAGGATCTTGGCTGGTCCAAGTCCTAATCTGGCGGGCCATGACAGGTAATTTATCATTTTCAAACACTTCCATGACCATCAACAAATCTGCGGGCTGCGCCACCATCAACAAGTTTGCAGGCTGCGCCATTTCCACCCCCGTGGTGGGCAATGGCTGCCGTCTGAGAGCATCCGCACTGCTCTCGGTGCCTGGCCTGTGGCGGATGGTATAGTTATACGCTGATAGCGCGAGTGCCCACCTTTGTATGCGGGCTGAGGCATTAGTATTTACCCCCGTGTTTTCAGCGAACAGGGATATGAGGGGCTTGTGATCGGTTTCCAGCTCAAATTTGAGGCCAAACAGGTACTGATGCATTTTCTTTACTCCGAACACACACGCTAATGCCTCTTTCTCAATCATGCTGTAGACACTCTCGGCCTTAGACAAGCTCCTGGAGGCATAGGCGACAAGTTGCAACTTCCCTGCAACATTAGCTTGTTGTAATACACACCCGACTCCGTACGACGACACATCACATGCTAGCACAAGTCTTTTACACAGGTTATACAATACAAGCATCTTGTTGGAGCATAAAATGTTTTTGGCTTTCCCAAAAGCAATTACTTGTTTTTTTTCCCATACGCAGTTCTTACCTTTACGCAATAACACATGTAGGGGCTCTAAGAGGGTGCTTAACCCCGGTAGGAAGTTACCAAATAGTTGAGGAGTCCCAGGAACGACCGCAGCTCCGTGACATTCTGTGACCTGGGCGCGTTCCTGATAGCCTCTGTCTTGGCGTCTGTGGGCCGAATGCCATCCACCGCGATCTTTCTCCCCAAAATCTCCACTTCTGTTGCCATGAAGATGCATTTTGACCTCTTCAGCCGCAGCTCTACGTGATCTCGTCGCTGGAGGACCTCGTCCAGGTTTTGTAGGTGCTCGGCGGTGTCCTGACCCGTGACCAATATGTCGTCCTGAAAAACCACCATGCGTGGTAACGGCTTGAGTAGGCTCTCCATGTTTTTCTGAAAGATCGCAGCAGCCGACCAAATTCCAAACGGGCACCTGTTGTCGATGAACAGTCCCTTGTGCGTGTTGATGCAGGTGAGGCCCTGCGAGGACTCCTCCAGTTCCTACATCATGTAGGCCGAAGTCAGATCGAGCTTGGTGAACGTCTTGCCTCCTGCCAGCGTCGCAAATAAGTCGTCTGCCTTAGGTAGCGGGTATTGGTCCTGTAGCGAGAAATGATTAATAGTTACTTTATAATCGCTGCAAATCCTGATCGTGCCATCACTTTTGAGTACTGGAACAATTGGGCTGGCCCACTTGCTGAATTCCGCTGGGGAGATGATGCCCTTGCATTGCAGCCTGTCCAGCTCGATTTCCACTCTCTCCCTCGTCGTGTGAGGTACTGCTCGCGCCTTGTGGTGAATGGGTCGTGCCTCTGGGACCAAGTGGATCCGCACCTGCGCCCCGGAAAAGTTTCCAATGCTTGCCTCAAAAAGGGAAGGAAATTTGTTAAGAACCTGGGTACATGAGGCCTCATCGACATGTGATAGTGCTCGGATGTCATCCCAGTTCCAGCGGATTTTGCCCAGCCAGCTCCTTCCAAGCAGTATGGGGTCATCGCCCGTGGCAATCCAGAATGGCAGTTTATGCATTGTGCCCTCCTAGGTGACCTTGACCATGGCACTGCCCAGGACAGTGGTGAGCTCTTTGGTGTACTCCCCCACTCCCCGTGTTCCCGTGATGGTCCAGTATGTAGCGTTACCGAGTCATTCCCAGTCAGATTCCTGGTCCTCCACATCCTTGCTCAGCTTCCTGAGCCACCACTATCTACCCAGGGGAATCTGTCCTTTACAAGTCAAACACACACATTTTCCTTCCATAACGCTGACCCGCGCAGCAACAATCTGCATCCCGGGGCATGGGAAGGAAGTCTCCCCATTGGTGAACCCCTCCTGGCTGGAGTATTGAATGGAGTTAGCCCCCGGCCACCCTGGCCACCTTCCTTTCTGGAAATAAACGGCGAGCTCTTCCACACCCGGCGTGCCACTCCCTGCAGTTACGATCGGTGCTCTCCCTCCCGAACACTCATATATGAGGGATTCCTCCATGTCACCTCGGTCACCAATGCTCATCCCCATCAGGGCGAGCAGGAGCAGGACTCTATTCATGTTGATCTCTTTCCTGTAGGGACACATAAAACAGATAGCCCAGCCCTGAAAAAAGCTCTCCGGCTTGACAAATGGTGATCGAGTTCCAATTAACTCATTTCTTTTTCGGAAGCTTAATAAAGTCTTTAATTAGCTGGCTGTCTTCATCCCAGTTCTACCTCAGAACTGGTGTCTGATTATAACTTCTGTCTCTTGGTCATTGTAACCTTAACGTCTTTGTTGTGCCTCTTTTACTGACTACAAAGGTGGGGTCTTTTCCTTTCCCCAAGAAAACTACTGCCAGTGCTTCCTTTAATAGCTGTACAGGTGGGTTCTTATTCCCGGAGGTTACCAGGTCTGTGTCCCTAGTGCCTCTTTTACAAGTTGCAAAGGTAGGTTCTTATTCTTATTCCCGAATGGGTTCTTACGCATCTTTCCCAACTTACTACCAGGCCTCGGTCACTAGTTTGACACCGGCTGCCAGCCGAAACTCTTTCATAACGGATCCTATTTTATATTCGTTTCACTACTTCTCTACGCGTGGTTTCCTTAAGGTCGTGGTGACCTGAAACCATTCTTCTTCATCCTACACTAAGCTAAATTGTTAAACATTCTTAAAAACTCATATCATCCTATTTATGTACATCTGCCACCCGTCTCCGGGTGGCCAAGTTAATCCCTGTTCTTCTCTTTTCTTCTTGAGCCTCTGGGTTGCCTACATGGCCGGTGGTACCGCAGGACGGAATGTTCTGACCGGAGGTGGGTCTGAGTCCCACATTATCGGGGGAACGGCCCCTCCGGTGCTTCAGCACACTGACCCTTTTGGGGTGGCTGTAAAGTTCATTTCATTATTTGAGGGTTGTGCATGGCCAGGGGCTGTAGGCTGGGGACTCTCACTTGGTGGCTGGTCAACCACTACCTCTCCCATGAGTTCCTCGCCGCTCAAGACTACCAGCTGGGGGTCCCTGCTCGCAGACCGATCCCTGTTCTTAGGCGCTCTTTTACGGCTGGTCAACCTCCCGGGGCTGAACCACTGAAACTGGGGTACTGGTGACCATGGTGTCTTAGATCGTGGTGTGCAGAGAGTCTTTCTTAAGGCTCTGACTACTGGGGGGTGCGTCCGAGTCCAAAATGATTGGGGGGAGCTCCTCCAGTAACACAGTTCACCGTCCCTCTCGGTACAGTCTGTGAGTCTGTCACGTCCCCTATGGGACTTCCACAGTCGGGGGCTGCTGGCTGAGGATCCCTATCCTTAGAGCAATACCCTGTTCTTGGCTGCCCCTTGCGCTTAGCAGCTATCCCGGGGTTAAGCAGTTTGCACTGGTTTATGTGGAACCATTTTGTACGGCGGGGCATCTTTACGGCATCGACCATGGGACTTGCCTTGTCAACAATGTTGTACGGCTCCATATACAGTGCCTCAAAAGCCCCTACCCCAGCGTAGTTCCGCACCATAACCTGGTCCCCTATCTCCCACTCGTGGTGTTTGCGGGGCTCTAGCAGCAGTCGGTTGCTCCCATGCTATTTTCCCATGTTGTTAGCAGCCTTCCAGTGAATCTGTTTAAGGTGTTCAAGCAGATTCCTGACAAAGCTGTCCCGGCTCGTTTCCCTGAGCTGACCTTCCGTGAGCACCGGGGCTAGTACATGGGTGGGGGTGCACATGGCTCTGCCGGTCATGAGCTCGTACGGGGAGTACCCTGTGCTCTTTGACTGGCTTGCCCAGGTCCCCATAAGGACCAGTGGTAAGACTTCTACCCACTTCTTGGGTGAGTCCCCCATTTCCTTTCATAACCTCTCTTTAATAGTGCAATTTAAACGCTCCACAGGCCCGGATGACTGCGGGTTGTGGGCGACGTGCCATTTCCCCTCGATGCCAAACACCTTAAGGGTCTCCTGCATCACCTGCCCGGTGAAGTGACTCCATTGGTCAGACTCCACGTACTGGGGTAGTCCCCATTGGGAAAACACTTCTCTGACCAGGATCCTAGCTGTTCCCAAAGCAGTAGCTATTCGGCATGGGAAGGCTTCTACCCATTTGGTGAACACATCCACCAACACTAGGCAGTACTTGTAGCCTCCCTGGGCTGTGGGTAGGGGCCCGATGTAATTGACCTGGATCGACTGCCAGGGTCCCTCTACTGTCCTGATATGCCCCATAGACATCTTCCTTTTCTGGGGGTCAGGGTTGTTGGCAGCGCACACCGGACAGCCAGCGCAGAACTCGCGGACGTCTTCCCTGAGTCCTGGCCACCACCCTGCCTGTTCAACCGGCTGCCAGGTGCTTTCAGGTCCGGGGTGTCCTGCTCCTGGACCCTTGTGGGCCAGCTGGAGGAATTCTCTCCGGTGTTGTTGCGGTACTACCCATTGCTCCCCCCTGAATAGTATGCCTTCTTTAATGGCAATATCTGTGGTGCCATACCTTTTTCCCTTTAGCTAGCATGTTCAGGACAGTTTTAAGGACAGGGTCTTGGGTCTGAACCGTTTTCAGATCCGGGGGCAATGATACCCCTGCCCTTCCTGTCATCCCAATCCCATCCCTAACCACTGCAAAGGGGCTTGGGTTGTACGGATCCCAGAGCTTGCCAGTGTGAGCACCTTGCCTGACCAACATGTCAGCCTGCTGGTTTCCCTCGCCACGGGGTTCAGTAGTTGAGTGCGCCTTCACCTTGTGTATATAGACCTTCCCTTCCTCCCCTATGGAAGTCACGATCTTTTCCAGTAAAGGCTTTATCGCCAGGGGTCTCCCGTCTGCAGATGTGCATCCGCGATGGGGCCAGATAGCCAGGTACGCCATACACGAATTGCACATGAACACACTCTCCGAGCAAATCGTGTACGGGGTAGGGAATTCCTTGGGGTGTGTGACCACCTACACCACGGCCGACAGTTCAGCATGCTGGGCACTCATGGTGCTGGGGAGTTTACTCGCCAGGGCAATGCCTGCCTCCGGGTCATAAACTCCGCAGCCTGTGAGTCGGTCATCCGCAGATACAGTGCTTAAACCAACTACATAGATTTCTCGGACTGTGGGGTGCAACCCGGCCCGAAAGCCTATGTTAATTTCCCATACCCCTTCTACGAAACACCGGTGGGCTGTCCCTGGATAGATCATATTGGCTGCGAGCCTTGGCTCGCAGAGACCCTTTACCCTTAGGTCCAGCTGGGAGAGGAGTAGGGTCCAGCGAGCAATGCGGGCACTGCTCACTGTCCCGTCCTTGATCCGCCCATCCAGGAGCATTTGGGTGTGTGTGTGATGGGTAAGGAGTGTGATAGGGGACCCCCCCCCTGTGAAGATCAATGATCTTTTCACAGCCCAATGAGTGGCTAGGAGGTGCCTCTCACAGTTGGAGTACCCCTTCTCCACATCCGTGAGTATCCTGGAGGAGTAGACCACTGGTCTCAGCTGGCTGTGCCGCTCCTGGAGCAGTACTGCGCTCAGACTATCCCCGCTGGCTGCTACTTCCAGGAAAAACTCTTTGCCCCCATCAATAGCCCCTAAAGCTGGCGCGGTCTGTAGTTCTTTCTTGAGTTGGATAAATGCTGCCTCGCAACCTTCATCCCAATCCCCCTCCACTCCTGTTTGTAGGAATCGGAGCAGAGGGGCTGTTGTGGCTGCATAATCCTCAATGAAATCTCTGCAGTACCTGGCTAGCCCGAGAAAAGATCTTACTCCTGTCACTGTGTTGGGGCTGGTAACTTCTGCACTGCTTCCCTTCTAGCTTTGTCGATGGTCCTTTCCCCAGCTCGCACAGCCAGTCCCAGGAATTTTACTTCCTTCTGGCCGATCTGTACCTTCTTGGGATTGACTTTAAACCCTTCTTCTTTCAGCAGCTCCAGCAGCTCAGCCAGCAGTGGGCCATGCTCCTCCTCCTCATCGGTGAACAGGAGCAGGTTGTTCACATACTGTACCAGCTGCTGGGGTCTGCTCAAGCTCTTCAAACAGTTGGCCATATATTGATGAAAAATGATAGGGCTGTTGTGGAAGCCCTGAGGGAGACAGTTCCAAGTGTATTGCTGGCCTTTAAAGATCTTCTCTATGTAAAGGAATGGACCAAAACGGGTTGCAAATATCCAGCCCCATGAAGGTGGTCGCGGAGGCTGGGATACTTCCAATGACGTTGGCGACGGCAGCAACCGTAGGTGCACAGGCAGGGATGTTACGGTTGAGTACTCGATAGTCCACTGTGGCTCTCCAGGAGTTGTCCGGATTCCTAACCGGCCACAATGGAGAGTTCACATGGGTAGCTTTTGGTTTCAATACCCACTGTTTAATTAAAGAATCCAAGGCTGTTTCCATGTCTGACTCCGCCTCCCTGGGGAATTTGTACTGTTTCTGCGGCCGGGTCATGGGGTCCCCATCTATGCTAACCTCAACCCCGTTTATCCTTCCACAGTCGTGTTTGTGAGTGGCGAAAGCTACAAGGTGTGCCCTCACATATTCTTGGTATTCCATCGGAGTGTTATTGACCAGAGATTCGAGGTCATAATCCTCCTTTGGTTTCATGGTGCACACCGTCCCTTTACCCTGTTTTTCTGGGATAACCACCACCTCATTCTCCTGTCCCGTACATACTGCCCCCCAAAGACAGTGGTTCCTTAAATCCACTGGGATCCTGTGGCCTAGAATGAAATTGGCCCCCATGTTCCCCTTCCCTTCCTGCTTCCACTACATTAGGACACGTCCACTTGGTGTGGAGTGTTTCAAAATCAATGGAAAGCGGAACGGAGAATGAGTCAGCCTGCTCGGTGCCTGATGTGATATATTCACAGGCCACAGCATACACAGCTTCCTAACATTGCAGGTAGCTCTCTCGGAAGTCTCCGGAAATCTGCCTGCCTATTATTAACCATGCACTTGCAGTACACAATACATCCACATCCACAGTGTGGAGCTACAAACATTACAAGCTTACAGACATTACACTTCTCCCTCCTTTAATGAAGAAGCCATTATAACAAACATCATACATAACTTTCATGTTTATACATAACACAGGAGATAAACTTATTTTTTTCCATATTTACAAATTTAACTTTACCACTTGTTTTCTGTTTCGAAGAGGATACCTTCGCTCTCGAACAGAACCTTCCAAACATGGTCTTGAATCTAAACTCATTCGAGGCTCATCCTGAGGAACGCTTTCCTCCATGGAATTTCCTTGATTTTCATTTGAAGTCATTCTAACTTCAGGCTCTTTGTTTTCTTGACTCGGACTCAGACTTTCATTCTGATTCTCTCCTGGATTTGTTTCTAGTATATTGGATTTAGGATTTGCTACTTGTGTATCAAAACTATCTGATGAGTCAGAAATAATTGAATCATTCAACTCCTTCAAATCCTTCCATATCTGTCGGTAAAATATGATCAATATGAACAAACCTAACCTGTCCATTATCAAACATCTTTAACAAATATGTGTGAGGACCACATATCTTCACCACTCCTCCTGGTAACCACTTTAACCATTTGTGGTGATGGTTCTTCACTCTCACCTTCTGGTTTAATTTCACACTTCTCTCTTTTACTCTACCTTTATCATAATTCTCTTTCTGTCTTAATTATGTCTCTTCTACGGACAGTGCCAAATTTGGCTTTAACAAAGAGAATCTGGTTCGAGGCTGTCGTTTGAGAAACTATACCACTGGTGTTCTACCAGTAGTTGTATGAGGAGTATTTCAATATGTAATCAAAAAATTAGCCAATTTGTGATCCAATGACAACTGTCGTTTCCTTGGATTTGGATCTAACATTTGTTTTATGAGGGCACGTTTTACAATTTGTACAATGCGCTCTGCTGCACCATTCGAAGCAGGATGGTATGGTGGAACCTTGGTATGTTTCACACCATTTTTGCTCGTGAATTGTGCAAATTCTTCTGAACAAAATTGTGGTCCGTTATCCGAAACAATTTCTTCAAGGGGCCAAATGAATAAAATAATTTTTGTAAAATGTCCAATGTTTTACTTGTTATTATTTTCCACATTGGAAACACCTCAACCCACTTCAAATGGCTATCAATCACAATGAACAATTGTTGTCCTTCTAACTCAGCAAAATCAATATGTAGCCTTTGCCACACCCTGGGAGGCCATTTCCATGGCTGGAATGGTATTGGTGGTGGTTGCTTGCTTACCGATTGACATGTCGTACACTGACTCACAATGTATTCTATATCTTTATCAAGACCTGGCCACCATAAATAACTGTGTGCAAAACTCTTGGTCAAGCACATTCGCAGGTGCTGGTCATGGTGGTCTATTAATAATTTGGACCTGAATTTATTTGGTATAACCACTCTTGCACCCCACTTGATACAATCTTTATCGACTGATAATTCATTCCTACGAATGAAGAATATTTGTGTATCTTTATCTGTTACCTCGTTTGGCCATCCATTTGCAATATAATCATACACCTTTGACATCACTGGGTCACGTTTGGTTGCTCTACCAATCTCTTCAGCTGTGACTGGCAGTTCATCAATGTATGAAAAATAAAACACTTCTTCCCTATCGGGTATAACTTGTGATGGGGAAGGCAATCTAGACATTGCATCAGCATTACCGTGATCAGCTGATCGTCAGTATTCAATATTATATGTATATGCTGACAAAATCAAAGCCCATCTCTGCATTCGGGCTGCAGCTAATGTTAGAACCGGGGACTTTGGATGGAGGATTGCTGTTCGGGGCTTATGGTCCATAATGATGGTAAACTTACGACCATACAAGTATTTGTGAAACTTCTTGACCCCAAAAATTAATGCCAAAGCTTCTCTTTCAATTTGCGCATAATTACTCTCACTGGCACTAAGAGTGCGTGAAGCAAAAGCAATTGGTCTCTCCTGCCCACTACTTAATACATGAGAGATTACTGCCCCAACTCCATCAGATGCTAGCTTAATCTCCTTAGATATGTCATAGTGAACTAACATGGTGGTCTCTACCAATTTGCTTTTACACTCCTTGAATGCTGAATCGCATTATTTTGACCACTTCCAATGGACCTGTTTTTTCAATAGTTCATTCAGTGGATGTAATACTGTAGCCAAATTTGGTAGGAACTTTCCATAATAGTTCAAGAATAGACCCAAGAATGAACGAAGTTCAGTGACATTTCTGGGAGTGGGTGCATTTCCAATTGCATCCAATTTTTCCATGGTTGGATGTAAACCATCTTTGTCTGCTCTATACCCTAAGTACCCCACTGAGTTTTTAAATAACTCACACTTACGAGCAGACACTCATACTCTGTGCTTCTCTAGCCATTTAAGGACTTCATTCAATATGTTATTATGAATTTGCCTATTTGGTGCTGAAGTTATATGTCATCCAAATAACATACTACCCCTTCAATACCTTGCAAAATCTGGTTCATCACCCCTTGAAATATGGCAGGGGTGGAAGACACGCCAAACAGTAGCCTATTAAATTGATATAGGCCTAGATGAGTATTTATAGTCAAACATGACTTGGACTCCTCATCTAGTTCACGCTGCAAGTAGGCATTCATAAGATCCAGATTTGAGAAAATCTGACCACCTGTCAGTGTTAACAAATCTTCTTTATTCGGCAATGTATTGGGGACATTACCCTCTAGAACCTGGTTTACAGTTACTTTATAATCACCACACAATCTTACCTTACCATCGGACTTAGGTACAACAACAATGGGTGTAGACCAATTACATCGATCTATCTTACAAATAATGTTCTCAGTCTCTAATCTTTTGAGTTCTTGCTCAACTTTCTCCTTGAGTGCATATGGTACAGAACGTGGCTTGTAGTAAACTGATTTAGCGTCCTTCTGTACCCTGACACTCGACTTGAAGCCTTGGATCGGACTGCCCGTTTCACAGAACACCTTCGGATACTTCTTGATAACCTCATCCATTGATGAAAATCTCGCTTCCACACAGAAAATCTTACTCCAATCCAGCTTCAGTGAGCTCAACCAATTTCTTGCTAATAAAGCAGACTTGTCTCCTTTCACTACTATTAGAGGCAAGTTCTGAAATTGATCTTTATATTTCACCGGTACGGTGATACGACCTACCACAGGAATTTTCTCTCCCGAGTAGCCTCGTAGCTTGATCTTGGATTTCTCCAGTTGGAAATCACGCAATTTGTCGAGGTACAGTGACTCCAGTACTACACTCACGGATGCACCCATGTCAATTTCCATTGGTATCTTGAATCCCGCAACATCTATGTGGGTTTTGATGCTTTCCGAATCGCTGTCCGTTAACCTCGTGCTCCTGATGACGTGTAACTCAAACATCTCCTCGTCCTGTTGTTGTTCTTCCATACTATGTAGTCTCTTGGGATTTTTATTCATAGCTTTGAATGCTGGACTCATAGCTTTAAAAGCTGGTTTACCCTTCAGTCGGCATGCCTTCGCAAGATGCCCAGTCTTTCTGCAGAAGAAACACTCTGCCTTCACGTATGGACAACTTTGAGCAATGTGTTGTCCCAGGCACCTATAGCACGACTTCGACGTTCTGGTAGAATTTCTAGTGTCTGAGACTTTAGGCCATGCCCGTCTTTTACTTTGAACCTGCAGGTGATTTACCTCGGTTGATTGACGACCGTAATCATTATTTAATTCTCGAGAATATTGTTCGTCCATGCCCATCGACGTCGCAGTCTGACAAGCAATCTCAAAAGTCAAATCATCCGTCGTCAATAACTTCCTTCTGAACACATCATTTTTCACCCCACAAACAAAACGATCCCATAATGCTCGGTTTTGAAAGTTTCCAAAATTACAGTGCATCGATAGCTTTTTTAATGCAATGATGTCATCACTGATACTTACATCAGCCTTTTAATTTTGAATCCCGAAACGATAGCTTTCAGCAATTTCTAATGATTTGGGGTTATAGTGCTGCTCCAGCTTTGTTAAAATTTCTTTAAGTGTTGTGTCCTTTGGCTCGTCAGGCACAAGCAGATTTACAAAGCGTTTCATATAATGTCTGACCTGCCTCCGATAAGAAGATCGCTTTCTTATGTTCCAACACAGCCCGGTTCTGGACTGCATTGTCTGGAACTTCGATTATGTTATTTGTAATGAAATACATTTCGAGCCAATCCACATACGCTTTAAAATGTTCCCGGTCATGTTTATATTCCCTCAAATATCCCAATACACCTGCCATTTTAATCTCTAGCTGTTCACACCGTGTGCTGTATTTTACCTCGGATTTTGTAGCTTTTTTCCAAACACAGAAACTTCCAAAGTCTCTCGCGGCTGGCTGAATCCTTCACCAACAAAATTTAAGCTTTAAATCATCCGAAAAATCCCATCTTCCATCGCCAAATGTGATAGATTCACAGAGCACAGCACACACAGCTTCCTAACCTGGCAGGCAGTTCTCTCAGAAGTCTCCGGAAATCTGCCTGGGCTGTTTATTATTAACGTGCACTTGCAGTACACAATACGTCCACATCCACAGTGTGGAGCTACAAACATTACAAGCTTACAGACATTACACCTGTGAAACTCACTAAGCTGTATGGGACCCCGCTAGACAGAGGTGAGGTGGCGGGGTTAGCTGCATAGACAAGGGTGCTTGATGCACCAGTGTCCAGCAGATAAGTCCCCTTCACCTTTTGCATCTCCATCTGAACGTTCGGTCTCCCCCACGCATCGTACTCGAGGGAACACAGGTGAACAGATTGTATCTGACCTAGTCACTGTCTTGGTTGGGATGGGGCGGATGGGATTTTGGTACCAATGGCGGTGGCTACCCTCCCAGGGCTATCTAGCACTGTTCAGAGCGCAGTCATGAATGTGTCGAACGTGTAGGGAGAGACTAGTTTTCTGGTCTCAGTCTTTTGGACAGGGGCTGGAGAATTCTTTCCTGTGCTACTCTTCCATGGATTCCTACAATCCTTTCTCCAGTGCCCACTCTTCCCGCACCCAAAGCAGGTTCGCTTCGTATCGGAGGGTTTACCCCTCTCCTGGTGCCATTCCCTCTTATCCTGACTAGGTCTAATTTCGTGGAACCTTCCCTTGAGTGGGTGCTCTTCCGTTCCTCTGCCGTTCCGGTAAGCTAGGGTCAGTTGCCTGACCACTCCCTCCTCGGTGGCACGGGGATCTCTTGGGTCAAACCGGCTTCAGTCTTTGCTCTGATCCATGGTGAATTGTTTTCCACCAGGCTTCGGAGCCTGCGGGCTCTCTCGTCCTGGGTTAGGTGATCCCGGTTGAGGTCCCCACCACAGGCGCTCTGGTACACAGGCCACAGTCTGTCTGCGAAAGCCTGTAGGGTTTCTTCTGTGAGCTGCACTGTCTTCTCCACTCGGGAGAAGGAACTCCCGTCATTACAGCCCGGGCTTCCAAAATGTCTTCCCAGATGGCAGCATATGTATTCTGCCCCTTTTGCTCTCGGCAGGGAGGGAATGATACAGCTTGCTATCCCGTGAGAGGAGGGGAATTTTTGCTACCGAGGCATCATCGCACCCGTTAATATCCCCTGCCTGTTCCACCTCCATAAAGTGAATCAAAGGGTCTGCCTTCAGAGTGAGTTTACCCAGGTGGCTTTTCATTGCCCTAAACTGTTGGGTAGTGTGGGGAACTACAAACTGACTTTCTCGGGGCCCCTGACCCCCACCACCGGTGGGTGGGCCAAACTTTTATTGCCGGACCGGGCACATCGGCCCTGGCTCTGGCTCTTCTAGCTCTGGCTCGCCCACCTCTTCCTGCTGCCAAACCGAGCTGAAACTCAGCGCCACACGTGGTGGTGGTCCGCTATCCCTGTCTGCCTCGCAACTCGTTCGCCCCTCCTGCGGCCGAACTGGTACTGACACCGGTGCCAAAGGTGGTGGTTGAATAGTTTCCTCCCTCTCTTCCAGATTTACCCGATCCATACCCGGGCTTATTCGGCATACCATGCCTTTGGCCTTGGACAGAGCAAAAGTTAAACATTTGATTTGTTGCTGGCAGGGACCCTGCTCTCCTGACTCAAACCCATTAGAGCTGGCAGCTTTGTAAGCTGCCTGTTCGTCTCTTAACCTCTCCTCCTGCTCTTTTACTTGAAGGGCAAGGCAAGTATTTTCTTCCCGCAGTACCTCTTCGTTATTCTTAGCCTCCGTGACCTGACACTGAAAATAGTCCTGGCTGTTCCTGAACTTCTCCATTAGCTGCGCCTCCTCGTGCTTCAGCTTATGGAGTTCTCCCCATAACCTTTCTCCTGCCATAGCCCTTTCAGGTGATGTTTCTGCACATTCCCACAGTTCTGCCTGCAATGACTCAATGTTCTTGTCTCGGAGTTGGCTGTAAGCAGGCCAACCAAATTGCCTTTTCTACTGATTCCTTATGGTCTTTGCTTGCAGTCCACTGGGCCGCAGCCTCTCCCGGACGCTCAGCATGCAACAGACCAAGCACCCATTCCTTATCTACTTTCTTATACACATAAGAGGAAATCCTCTCTTCCATCTGAGTTCTCTCTTCCAAAACAGTACTCTTTGCATCACATCCTTTGTACCAAAGTCCTGCCATGGTCGCCATTCTGTAGGGGGTGGTCTTGGGGGGTCAGGTTCACTTCTGACCTTCTGAGCGGTTCGAATCGCTCCCACTCCCTGGGTTCTAAACTTTGGATTTATTTGGGGATGTGACAAAGTGCAAGAGACAACTGATTTTGGTGCAAGAAACTTTGATTTTATTAAGGTAAAGAAAGTATAATGTCAAAACATACAATCACTAGAATAAGGGACACTTTATCACACGTTCAAAAGGGGTTGCTGAAAATAATACACCTCCCACCTCCCAATGCCTAACTCTGACTAGGTTGAACTCCAAGGCAAACAGGGATTACGCCCACCAATCCTTTTATTGTCAGTTAGCGGTGGTTCGCGATTTCGGGGTTCTGCTTCCCTTACCCCGAACGTCGTGGAAGACTTCTTACTGCAGTCTTCAGTTGGGTGGTGTCTGCTGATGCGGTAGGGCGCATATTGGATTTATGGGGTGAGTGCCCATTTTCTTCCGTCAGCAGTACATTTCAAAGTTCTTTTAGGTAATGTTTCACCTGTTGGTAGCTAGGAACAGATTGTAGAGTGGAAACTTTCGAATCTTCGGTTTCTTCTTGAGGAGTTTCGTTCTTAGAATTTGTCTTAGAATTGGTTCAATGTTACCACGTTGGCTGTGGTCAGTTGTGGCCGCGATGATGATCTCTGAAGTTACTGGGTACTGCTTTTCTCTGTCTTGGTGATATTCTTCCTTCTTCTTCGGTAGCAGAGCAGTGTGGCCCAGGAGTGTCATTGAGGCTGAAGATGTTGATGTTCAGAGAGCTGCGTAGAAGGCTGTGTAGCAAGCTCTCTGGAAGCCTTCTTAAGGCTGCGGTTCTTAAACCCGTAAAAACAGGGCCCCAGTTATACTTTGGGAATTGTTCTAATCTGTGCATCAAAACAACTCTGATTCTTTGTCTTAATTTTGGCAGGCTTGAAATTTCCTTGTCATATTTTGGCTGGCTCATTAATGATAATTCGTTTCGGATGTGCCGATCGGTTGGATTCGTTTCCGATTTGGGAGATTGAGTTTTGGTATTTATGTTGTCTGCCTTGGCCTGGGTTTTCCATGCGGGCTGGATGGGCAGTTAACATTATGCATGCGCTGGATGGGTTTCATGCTTAGAGCTATAACTGGCTATCTCTGGGTCGATTGTTGCTATTTTAATGTCTCCTGGGGAGAAGGGTTTTCGAGCTTACATAGTTCTCCAGACAATTTGTTTCGCTTCAATACGCCAGACGGCTTCACTACCCAAAGACTAGCTTCTATAGAGGCTAGTTGTCCCTCAGTTTTGCAGTAGAAACATAGAAAATAGGTGCAGGAGTAGGCCATTCAGCCCTTCTAGCCTGCACAGCCATTCAATGAGTTCATGGCTGAACATGCAACTTCAGTACCCCATTCCTGCTTTCTCGCCATACCCCTTGATCCCCCTAGTAGTAAGGACTTCATCTAACTCCCTTTTGAATATATTTAGTGAATTGGCCTCAACTACTTTCTGTGGTAGAGAATTCCACAGGTTCACCACTCTCTGGGTGAAGAAGTTTCTCCTCATCTGGGTCCTAAATGGCTTACCCCTTATCCTTAGACTGTGACCCCTGGTTCTGGACTTCCCCAACATTGGGAACATTCTTCCTGTATCTAACCTGTCTAAACCCGTCAGAATTTTAAACATTTCTGTGAGGTCCCCTCTCATTCTTCTGAACTTCAGTGAATACAAGCCCAGTTGATCCAGTCTTTCTTGATAGGTCAGTCCCGCCATCCCGGGAATCAGTCTGGTGAATCTTCGCTGCACTCCCTCAATAGCAAGAATGTCCTTCCTCAAGTTAGGAGACCAAAACTGTACACAATACTCCAGGTGTGGCCTCACCAAGGCCCTGTACAACTGTAGCAACACCTCCCTGCCCCTGTACTCAAATCCCCTCGCTATGAAGGCCAACATGCCATTTGCTTTCTTAACCGCCTGCTGTACCTGCATGCCAACCTTCAATGACTGGTGTACTTGTCCACTCGGACCCAATATGGCTTTTAAAATCCCAAACTTGGTTAAAACTCGTAGTTCCTTCCACATGCATTTTAGGATCCCAAACTTTCTGTTTGATAGTGCCAAATCGAATTTCCTTTCCAATGAGTCCAAACACTGGTGGGGGGGGGGCGGGGGGGGAGGTGGGGGAGGTTCCACGAATGTTGCAATCTTACAGGTGAGATGAAGAGGGGTGAGAGGAGGTTCATGTGAAGCATAAACACCGGCATGGACCAGTTGGGCTGTGCTGTAAATACTTTGTAATACATTGTGCACAAATCAGCTGTCGCGTTTCCCACATTTTAATAGTGACTACACTCCAAAAGTATTTCATTGGCTGTGAAGCGCTTTGAAACATGCTATATAACTGCAATCATTCTCTCCGCCTTACATTGATTGGATGCGACCAGGCCACAGAAGATTAATCATTTTGACTAGCGTTTGTTCTAAAATATTAAAAAGGTTGATGGTGAAGCAGATATAATGAAGTTACTTTCATGGTTTCGCGCATAGGCATGACTGTTTATGATTCAATAATTATAAGAGAGCATATGCTAAACAGTAGTAATCATTTTAAACATAAAGAAAAGGACATAAAATAATGGGAGC
Organism: Pristiophorus japonicus; assembly: GCF_044704955.1. Classification (NCBI taxonomy): domain Eukaryota; kingdom Metazoa; phylum Chordata; class Chondrichthyes; family Pristiophoridae; genus Pristiophorus; species Pristiophorus japonicus. The sequence continues at coordinate 38,298,104 of NC_091986.1, read as the reverse complement.
CCTGTTTGCCTCTGAGAAACAAATAACAGAAATGTCCAATTTTCATTTAAATTTCTGACTTGTTAATAAAATCACAGGAATGCACAGTTCAGAGACATGCAATTGCTCAAATGTGATTTAATTAGTCGGAAGAAAGAAAAAATAGCCAATCACAGAGTACCTGTAATAATGACCCTTTAATGCCACCCGAACTGATAATGAGCCATTTAACTGGTATTAATGATAAAAAGCAATTTTTTTTTAATGAAAAATGGAATGTTGTTAAAACCAGAAGCCTGTTTTACAGATTAGACTTTGGAGTCAATGGTCATTGGTTGGCTGAAACAAGCTGTGAAGGAGCAGAGACTCCAGCAATGCAAAGGCTGCATAACAGCATGTCATGGAAAGAATCAAAGTGATTGCAGTGACTCTGCAGATCTTAAGGTTTCTCTGGAAGATGTTATATAATCACAAAATAGCATAAAGATAAGAGCTAAATAGTATTACAAAGTACGACCATGCAAGGGTAAATGGACGGGAAGGACAGCCGTAGCTGTAAAATGTACATGCAAGAATAGCTGTACTGGTGCGGAAAGGTGTTCGCATGGATGTAATGGGTACGGTAGGAGAAATGAATATCGGAGGGCTATGCAAAATACATTATACAATCACCTTGTCTCAATCCACAAGTTTAAAATAGAAACTGGTGTAAAGCCAGAGCTGACAGGAAACCAACACAGGCCTGGACATGAAACAGCCCTCTCCTTAACAGAAAAAAAAACATAGGGGCTGAATTTCCAGCCCCTATGAGTATGTACGAGATGTGCACCAATCCATAGGGACCCCGTAAGTTCCAAGTTTAGGCACGCACTGCGCATGCGCTGAAACCTGGAACTTGACAGATCGTACAAATCTGTCAGAAAAGGGCCTCTGCGGGCGGTGAGTTGGGCGACTTGCCCAACTTCTGCCCAGCGAATGCCCATGAAATTCTTATGCAGGGGTAAGGCCTTTTTTTTTATCAGTGTAAGACTTTTAAAGGACAGAAAAATAATTTTTTTCAATAATTTAAACATTTAGAAACCTGTAAAATAAGGTAAGTTTATTTTTAAAATATGTACATTTATTTTTCAAAAAATTAAATTTTTGCTTTAAGTAATTAATTCAACTCAATTTTGATTAATTTTAAATATGTGATGATTTAAAAAAAATATTTTAAGTGTTTATTTTTGGGGTATTCCCATTCATACTTATGGTGATTCCATATACACAGAACTCACCTCAAGTATGAATAGGGATCCCCCTACTTTGAGTGGTTGGGCCGGCCCATGTGATCCCAGGGGCGCTTGCGAAACACCTACATCCCTGGGATACATGGGCCTCAACGCAGGCCTACGTGTTGAGGCCCAGGAGCGCAAGTCGCCATAACTCCCGGACCACCATGTAAGTTTGTAGATTTTTTTCAGGTCGGAAGTCCCCGGGAAGCCTTCGACCGCAATTTCTGCACCATTATCAATTTATCCGAGGGGGGAAGCTGGGAAGATGCGACCTTTGGCGTTTATAGGGCAGCACAGAAGTTATGGTGTATACCATATTGTATGATTTATCATAGATTCACACAGCACAGAAGAAGGTCATTCAGCCCTTTGTGCCTGTGTCGGCTCTTTGAAAGAGCTATCCAATTATTCCCACTCACCCTTCTCTTTCCTAACCCTGCAATTTTTTACTTTTCAAGTTTGTATCCAATTCCCCTTTGAAAGTTACGTTGGAATCTACTTTCTCCCTCCTTTCAGGCATCGCAACCCAGATCCTAACAACTCGCTGCATAAAGAAAGATTCTCTTTATCTCCTCATTATCTTTTGCCAATTATCTTAAATTGGTGTCCTCTGGCTACTGACTCTCCTGCCAGTGGAAACAGTTTAACCTTATTTACTCCAGCAAAACTTTTCATAATCTTGAACAGCTCCAGTATATCTTCCCTTAATCTTCTCTGCTCTAAGGAGAGAAATCCCAGCTTCTCTAGTCTCTCCACACAAATGAAGTCCATCATCCCTGGCATCATTCTATTAAATCTCCTCTCCGCCCCTCTCCAAGACTTTGACATGCTAAATTGGGCATCCAGAAATCATGGTGCTATGACCTGCCTCCTGCCGACCAGAGAGTCAGTTGGGGTCTTGGTGGCAACACACAGAATTGCAATAGGCTATGTTTGTTCTTCACCCCGGCCCATGATGATAAAATCCAATAAGGTGCTTCTGGCTGCCGATCTCCACTGACGATCAGAAGGTCCCGATCTCCAAGGTCTGACATGCAGCTCTAAACCTAAGGGCACTTGCCTACTCCGACTGCCGTGGCCCTGGCAAATTGCTTGTTAGTTACTTGCTTGATACAATTGTGAAAAAAAGGTTAGGACAAGTGAGAGAGCTCTCATTGCAGTGCTGATGGAGAAAGCCTGTTGTGTAAAAATTTAAAGCATCATCATCATCATCATAGGCAGTCCCTTGAAATCGAGGAAGACTTGCTTCCACTCCAAAAGTGAGTTCTTGAGTGACTGAACAGTCCAATATGGGAATTAAAGTCTCTGTCACAGGTGGGACAGACAGTGGTTGAAGGAAAGGGTGGGTGGGGAGTCTGATTTGCTGCACGCTCCTTCCGCTGCCTGCGCTTGTTTTCTGCATGCTCTCGGCGACGAGACGCGAGGTGCTCAGCTGTAACGTGGCAGCCATTAACAACCATTCCTATGCTGGAACTAGTCTCAAAGTGTGGCTGCAGAAGTGTGCAGGGATCAGTGATGGCTTCCTTCAAGAAATTATGATGGCACTGACCATTTTCTTCACGCAGGACTAGTAAAGAGTCCCTAATTCTAGTGTCAGCATCAGGAGATGTCTGAACAGGGTATCTAAAATTCAGTCTCCCTTGTCTGGTATAATTCCTCTGATCTCCCCCCTCCTGAACCTTCAAATGAAGATGTGCGCTTGCTGGAATACTCATAACTAAACAATAATGATCTCTCTAATCTAGGCTGACCCTCCAAGTGCAGTGCTGAGGGAGTGCTGCACTGTCAGAAGTGCCGTATTTCGGATGAGACGTTAAACCAAGGCACCGTCTGCTCTCTCAGGTGGACGAAAAAGATCCCACGGCCACTATTCGAAGAAGAGCAGGGGAGTTATCCCTGGTATCCTGGCCAACACTTATCCCTCAATCAACATCACTAAAGCAGATTATCTGGTTACAGTAGCATAATGGTTATGTTACTGGACCAGTAATCCAGAGGCCTGGACTAATGATCCAGAGGCGAGCGCTTAAATTCCACCATGGCAGTTTGTGAATTTGAATTCAGTTAATTAATTACATCTGGAATAATAAGTTGCTGTCAGTAATAGTGACAATGAAGCTATCGGATTGTCGCAGGCCGGGGGCCGCTCAGCCTGCTGGGCCAGGCCTCCATGCCGCTCCTTCCACTCTCTGGCCTGTTCCAATTGTGCTGGCAGGCCAGGGGCCACTCAGCCTGCTGCTTTAGTGATGTTGATTGAGGGATGTGTTGGCCAGGACACCAGGGATAACTCCTCTGCTCTTCTTCGAATAGTGACCGTGGGGTCCTTTACGTCCACCTGAGAGAGTGTTGAACGTCTTATTCGAAATACGGCACCGCCGCCGTCAGCATCATCGGAGCAAGCCGGGGAACGGAAAGGGCAGTGTGGAGGCATACCACTCCAAGGAGCAGCATGTGCTGGAGCAGGAGAGCAATGGCAGTGAAAAGGGATGTCACCAAGGTCCAGGTCGGTGATTGGAGCGTGGGCATATACAGCAGGAGCGGCGAGGTTGGGGCGAAGGAGCGACGAGAGATTGTAGAGGGACATGATCGGGGCCCAGGAGAGGCGAGGGCCCAGGGGCAGCATGGGCCAGCCCACACGGCGATATGTGTGCGCACTAGTTCCGTGCAGCAGAGTTGGTCTCTAGTCGTTCTGGTTAATCCTTGCCACTGGATTAAGCCCAAGCTCTGTCAAGCCCGTGTGGTGGCTGGTGTGCAACGGCCACCACACGTTAAAAAAATCCACGCGAAGGCATCTTCCACCCTTCAAGATTTAGTTCAGGACCTGGAATTGTAGGTCCTTCATTGAAACACCTGTAAACTTCTAGATGTGGAAGCAAGTCATCCTCAATTCGAGGGACTGCCTACGATGATGATGATGATCGGATTGTCGTAAAAACCCATCTGGTTCACTAATGTCCTTTCGCGAAGGAAATTTGCCATCCTTACCTGGTCAGGCCTATACATGACACCAGGCCCACAGCAATGTGGTTCACTCAAAATTGTCCTCTGACATGGTCTAGTGAGCTAATTCATTGAATCAAATCGGTACAAAAGAAATCGCCACATGGACAGCAGCGGTTCAAGAAGGCAGCTCACCACCACCTTCTCAAGGCAATTAGAGATGGGCAGTAAATGCAGGACTTCTCAGTGATGCCCACATCCCATTAATACATTTTTTAAAATTATCTCATTGCTGTTTGTGTGGGAGCATGCTGTGAGCAATTGACTGCAGTGTTTCCTACCTTGCAACAGTGACTACACTTCAAAAAGTACTTCATTGGCTGTAAAGCACTTTGGGACATCCTGAGGTCATGAAACACTACAGAGATGCAGGTTTTTCTTTTTAACAAGTACAGCTGTGCAAATAGTCAATGAAAAAGATGCAGTATGGCTTTAAGTAACAATCTGAGAGACTGCAGAGGGTCTTTTCCTGCCTGTATGTTTGTAAATAATAAAGTAAGTAATTTTGAACAAAATTCATCCAATCTATAATCTGTCAGAGGCTGTTAAAGTAACACTTCTTGAGCGAATGGATATTTTGTCAGCATTTAGTTGCGTTCGTAGACAGCAATGAAATGTTTGTCAAATAAAAATCTTCATTGTTTAGCATGACCCTTTTTTAGTGTTACTTCAGTTTGTCTGAAAAATATGCATTACCCTGTCAATTCAGTTACCCATGTACAGTAACAATTACAGGTACAGCATTGAAAATCTGGAGTCCCGGAATCCGTACTGTTCTGGAATCTGGATCCATGGTGGGGTTGTCCGGAATCCCGAAAATTTTCCAAAATCTGACCCGCCGCTCCATCGCAGGACTCCCCCGCCTCGGGTCACCGCGGAACTCTCCCCCCCGCCTCGGGCCGCCACTGACTCCACAGGCTCCGCCGCCCGCCAGACCGGCCGCTCCTTACCTTGGCCCACCGCCCGCCGGACTCTCCAGGCCTTGCCGCCTGCCAGACTCTCCTGGTCCTGCTACCCGCCGGACACTCCTGGCCCTGCCGCCCGCTGGACACTCTGCTCCTTACCTCGGCCCGCCGCTACTTCCCTCGCCACCCCCACCCCCCTCCTTACCTTGGCCCAGGCAGTTCAGGACTCGGGATGTCGGAAAGACATTCTGAGGTCTGGAAATGCACGAACCTGGGCTCGGGCATTTCCGATTCGGCACGTCAGAAAGACGTCCCGAAGTCCAGAAATACCCAGAATCCAGAGCATTCTCGGTCCCGAGGCTTCCGGATTTTCGACGCTGTGCCTGTATTGTGTAGTCATTGTGCGGTTCATAGTGTCATCTATATCATGGCCAGGGGCTGTTCTGGATTATACCACCAAAGGGACATTTGGAACAGCGTAAAAGATCACAGAAACGACCGCGCAATGTGGTTATGGGTGCAACTGTCTTAGGTTTAAAATTCGACAAACTTTTGCACTATTTTGGTTCATTCGACCCAGATCCCGCTGTCTTTTGTCCGGAAACCATGCCAAACTGATTATAGTTTTTAAACTCTCGCTGCTTTGTCACTGGATTTATTTAGCTAGAAATCTGTGCCTCAGTGCTGAATAAGACGACTGGAGCAAGCTGCTCTGTATTGGATCTTGGAGATCTGAACCGTGTAAGAACTGAACTGTGAATGCCAAGTTGCATTCAGAGAAACTCCAGGCATTGTAGAGTGCTGAACAACAGCATGGAATTTAAGTGGACAGAGTACACCCAGAGACAAGCACGTGCATTGATTTAAAATGGAATCTGTCAGCACAATCCATTTGAGCACAATGGATTTGTCTGCTATTTTGTATTTCCCTCAGGTACCTACCTCGGCTCACTTTAATCTTATCGTACATTGTAGTTAGACTGCTTCAAACCTCTTTATGTAAACAGTCCGTTCTTTCATTAAACTCAGAAAAATGCATGTCACTGGTAGTCCCTTTGAAGTGAAGGCGTTTTAGTTAAGTGGAGTTATAACGATCTTTAGCACCTTCGCTTAGTGATAGTCAGGAATTTATGTTCCCTTGTTCCCCTGTGAAACAAAACAAAACTTTATCTAGAGAGCTGGGAACAAATTCTACATTACGTTATATCTCAATTGGCAGGGATAGGAAAGAGCTCCTGAGTACATGAAAAAGTTGTGATGTTTTCAGCTGCATGCAGTGATACCACTATTCCTGGTCAGAGTGACGATGATTAAGTAATTCCCCCGTCAATCATGCCTGGAGACCGCATTGCTGTCAGTGACTGGGATTGATTTTACGCACATCATTTGTATTGTGTAGCCATCCTCCATTCACTGCATTTTGCTGCAGAAATAATTTTGTTTTTATTGGGAGGCATTGCTGCAGTTCCAGTCATGAGTTCTGTTTCCTGTAGTTCATAGAGACTCTTTTTTAAATAGACACTGTAGTGTGCTTGTTGTAGTGCGCTGTATAAATAGACTCTGTTTGCTGAGTAAATAGACTGTTTCTTGTGAATCCTGCCGTAAGTTCCATCCCGCCTCTAACTCATTGGCTGACACAATGGTGTCAATAGACACTCTGGATGTTTTCACTCCATTTTCTGAAATCTGAAGTGAGGTACCAGTGATTTCTGAGAACAATAACCTTTTAAATTGGCTTAAATTTTAAACAAAACTTCAATGGATTAGGGTTTATTTACAGTTAGAAAATAATCATTTGCTTGGGCTTAAATGGGATGGACCTATCTATATACTAGAACATTCGACTTGCTTTGACAACCTTTATCATTCAACTTGAAAACAATTTCAACGTTAGTTAACCGACATGTGTTTCCTAATTTAACTTATTTAGCAATATGTACTTCATTGTAAAAACATATTGCTATCTTTGTATTTGCATGCATTGCATTACATTTGTGATCTCTTGAAAAACATACTCTTAAATGCCACCTTTTATTCTTATTTTATTAATCTCCTTCAGCCTACAACCCCTGACACGTCTGCGCTCCTCAAATTCTGCCCTCTTGAGCATCTCTGGTTATAATCGCTCAACCATCGGTGGTTGTGCCTTCTGTTGCAAGGCCCTAAGCTCTGGAACTCCGTCCCTAAATCTTTCTGCTTCTTTACCTCTCTTTCCTCCTTTAAGATGCTTCTTAAAACCTACCTCTTTGACCAAACTTTTGATCATCTGCCATCATTTTTTCTTATGTGGCTCGGTGTCATTTTTTTTTGTCTTATAATGCTCCTGTGAAGCACCTTGGGATGTTTTACTAGGTTATAGGCACTAGATAAATACAAGATGTTGTTGTTGCCCAACAGTTAATTCTCACTAAAATATCTTTGATTAAAATGCACACTACTTACATTATTTTCACTGAGGACATTACTGCCCCAGCATTTGCTACCAAAATAACAGTAAGTTTAATGGCAAATTATCCTGAAACTTGTGGTGAGGAAGAGATACTCCATGAGTTACGAATCGCCACAAATTGCAGGACAATTTGTTAGCCTTGTGAAAACGGCAGCTCAACCTCCCCGTGAGTTTCATGAAATTACTGCATTCATTGCCAATTAAGCTCATCACAGAAAGTTAAGGCTGCTACTTACCAATGTAAGAACCCCTTTAATGACGAGATTTATGTTCCTGCACTGTCACTCAAACTCTCTGGGCCAGAAAGAGAACAATTGAATCTGTGCAGTCTCATTCCTGCATGTAGTCCTGAGAGATTTTTAAAATGTAAAATATAATTTAATTTTGAAAAAAATCTTGCTTTTCCTGTCTCTTTTTTTCTCTCACTCTTAATTTAATCTTTATTTCCCTCTATTTATTTATTTCTTTGCCTGATTATTTGACTAATTCACCCGATTTCCTTCTCCATCATTCCTCTGCTTCTTTCTCAATCCTAAATCTCATGTGTTAAGTAGATAGACTGCTGGTCCTGTCATTCACCGAGGTCCCAGATGCCCCATTGCTCATGCTATGCCCTGCAGTTATCAGCTCGCAATTCTGGCCATTTGCGAAAATTTTTCGAGCTGAATGGTAAGGGAAAAGTCTAACTAATGGCGCACACCGCGCTCTAGCTCATAAATAAATAATAACAGCAGCATCTTAACAACTGGTTCTGGGAGAAGTTTGCTGAATACATATCCTGCCTTTCATAAATTGATGTTGAATTGTATTTATTGCCTTATGTTCAATGCTATCGATTTCTTCCTTATAATTGATTCCATTACGTTCCTATTATAGATGTCATCTATCGGGTCTATAATTCATGAGATCATACTTTTGACATTTTTGCTTCAGAGATGAGAATAATGCTAGCAATGTTTCACTCTTCTGGTGCTACCTAGTAAGGAGCAGAGCAACAATGACTTTTACTCTCATTTCTTAAAGTACTCCCAGCGCATTTGATCTGGGCTTAATACGTTCTGGCCACCTATCTGGCTATCATACTGTCTTACAGGTGATCTCACTTACTACAAAGTGTAAATAACACAAGAGTACTTGAGGAGCCTTGATAGCTAATCAAGATCTTGAACTATACGACAGGAAAACATTCCGCTGAAAGGTCACAGACCTGAAACATTAACTCTGTTTCTCTCTCCACAGGCACTGCCTGATCTGCTGAGTGTTTCCAGCATTTTCTTTTGTTATTTCAGATTCCAAGCATCCGCAGTATTTTGCTTTTGTGTGACAGAATATGTGTTGATCATCCCCTTAATACCAGCCCTCTCCAGCTGCCAGGAGCTATTATCTATGTGCTTGCATTAGTTCTTGAAAATATAGGCCTAGAAATTCAGGTAATTTGCGCCTCCTGTTAGTACCCACGGGGACGCTAATGCGGTGGAATTGAGTTTGCGACCAGGTGCTGCGTCATTATCGAATCCCGTTAAATTTGGCGGGAATTTAGTGGCAGTGGTAACCCGTTGCACCCGTTCCTCTGTGCCTGCGATGCTGAAATCATCACTGTGCGCAATGCCACGTTATTGCCCCGAACCCTAAATTGAGTATCGCCCTCTGAAACTGCGCTGGGTGATGACAGCGTCAGCTTCAGTGAAAACACACCGGATGGCCGGCTGCTCGCGGGGTGAAACTTAAAGGGGAGGTGTGCTGTGGTTAAAAAAAAATTCTCCGATTTTTTTTCCGCGCTCCGTTGGCACTTTGAACGTGGGGTCATAGCACGATCGATCAGCCCGGTACTCTGCTTGACTCATCATCATAGGTAGTCCCTCGAAGCGAGGATGACTTGCTTCCACACCAAAAAGGGGGGAGGAACTTAACAATCACAATCACAAAGGAGGTGGCACTCAGTAAGATAATGGGACTAAAGGCAGATAAATCCCCTGGACCTGATGGCTTGCATCCTAGGGTCTTAAGAGAAGTAGCGGCAGGGATTGTGGATGGATTGGTTGTAATTTACCAAATTCCCTGGATTCTGGGGAGGTCCCAGCAGATTGGAAAACTGCAAATGTAATGCCCCTATTAAAAAAAAGGAGGCAGACAAAAAGCAGGAAACTATAGACCAGTTAGCCTAACATCTGTGGTTGGGAAAATGTTGGAGTCCATTATTAAAGAAGCAGTAGCAGGACATTTGGAAAAGCAAAATTCGGTCAGGCAGAGTCAGCATGGATTTATGAAAGGGAAGTTATGTTTGACAAATTTGCTGGAGTTCTTTGAGGATGTAACGAACAGGGTGGATAAAGGGGAACCAGTTGATTTGGTGTATTTGGACTTCCCGAAGGCCTTTGACAAGGTGCCACATAAAAGGTTACTGCACAAGATAAAAGTTCACGGGGTTGGGGGTAATATATTAGCATGGATAGAGGATTGGCTAACTAACAGAAAACAGAGAGTCAAGATAAATGGTTCATTCTCTGGTTGGCAACCAGTAACTAGTGGGGTGCTGCATGGATCAGTGCTGGGACCCCAACTATTTACAATCTATATTAACGACTTGGAAGAAGGGACTGAGTGTAACGTAGCCAAGTTTGCTGCCAATACAAAGATGGGAGGAAAAGCAATGAGTGAGGAGGACACAAACAATCTGCAAAAGGACATAGTCAGGCTAAGTGAGTGGGCAAAACTTTGGCAGATGGAGTATAATGTTGGAAAGTGTGAGGTCATGCACTTTGGCAGAAAAAAATCAAAGAGCAAATTATTATTTAAATGGAGAAAGATTGCAAAGTGCCGCAATACAGCGGGACCTGGGGGTACTTGTGCATGAAACACAAAAGGATAGTATGCAGGTACAACAAGTGATCAGGAAAGCCAATGGTATCTTGGCTTTTATTGCAAAGGGGATGGAGTATAAAAGCAGGGAAGTCTTCCTACAGCTATTTACAGTATTGGTGAGGCCACACCTGGAATACTGCGTGCTGTTTTGGTTTCCCTATTTACGAAAGGATATACTTGCTTTGGAGGCAGTTAGGAGAGGGTTCACTAGGTTGATTCTGGGGATGAGGGGATTGACTAATGAGGAAAGGTTGAGTAGGTTGGGCCTCTACTCATTGGAATTCAGAAGAATGAGAGGTGATCTTATCGAGACGTATAAGATTATGAGGGGGCTTGACAGGGTAGATGCAGAGAGGACATTTTCACTGATGGGGGAGATTGAACTAGAGGGCATGATCTTAGAATAAAGGGCCGCCCATATAAAACAGAGATGAAGAGACATTTCTTCTCTCAGTGGGTTGTGAATCTGTGGAATTCGCTGCCTCAGAGAGCTGTGGAAGCTGGCACATTGAATACATCGAAGACAGAAATAGATGGTTTCTTAATGAATAAGGGGATAAGGGGTTATGGGAGCGGGCAAGGAAGTGGAGCTGAGTCTATGATCAGATCAGCCATGATCTTATTGAATGGCGGAGCAGGCTCGAGGGGCCATATGGCCTACTCCTGTTCCTATTTCTTATGTTCTTATGTTCTTAAAAATGGATGAGTTCACAGGCGTTTCAATGAAGGACCTAATATTCCAGGTCCCGACCTACATCGTGAAGGGTGGAAGATGCCTGTGCTTGGATTTTTTTAACGCGCGGTGGCCGTTGCACACCAACCACCACACGGGCTTGATAGAGCTAGCTCTTGGTCCAGTGGCAAGGATTACCCAAGACTAACTGGAGACCAGCTCTCCTGCAAAGACCGAGCGCACACACATATCGCAGTGTGGGCTGGCCTGTGCTGCTCCTGGGCCCTCGCCTCTTCTGGGCCCCAGATTCACGCCTCGCCTGGGCCCCGGTCACTTTCCTCTCTGGACTCTTGCCGCTCCTTCGACCCACCTGCTGTGCCTGCCCGCACTGCAATCAGCGACCTGCTTGAGTGCCAGGCTGTTGGCATGGCATCCGCGCTCCGTGGTGGTTCAGGTAGGACCCTTTTTTGCTGCAGTGTGTGCTGCTTTGGCACTTCTGTTTAATTAAGGGAGAGACTCTCCTACGCGGCAGCACTAAGTGGCCCAGTGCACAGCGCTGTGCCCCACTCCCGAGGCGTCCGCCCCGCTATAACCCCAGAAAGGAAGCGGAGTGCTTTATTTTGCGCTCCACTTCTTTTGCGTGTGGTAACCCCAATTTATCGCGAGAGGCGAGACTTCTAGCGCAAAAGGGCGATAACCAATTTTTCAAGGATATGATAGCATTACTAGACTCAGCAATACTGGTGCCGATTTTAACCCTACTTGCTCAGCAGAAACCTGGTGTGCGGGTAGTTAAACTCGGCCTGACACTTACCTACCTGAAAGCCGCCATGTTCTCAACAGCTGCAATTTTAACCTGCTTTCCCGAGCAGGCAGCAAGGACATGCACCCAGAGCTGACAGGGTCCTTCTTTGCACATGCCCGTTGCGGCCCAATAACATAATTGAGACCCCACTGTAATCAGCGGTGAATCCACCTGGAGTTAAAATCGGGGACAGATCTCAGTTTGTTCCTTTGAATTCTCAATTACCAATTTACAAACTTAGAAGTTGAAGGAAGCATAACTTCAGAGATGATAGCTTACATCAAGAGAGTATGTTGTGTGCAGGCAACACATGCTAACTTGCACTGTTAACCTACAGGGCTGAGGTTTTAAGAGGGGAAAGGCACAAGCATTTAAAATTAAAAAAAACAGAAAATATGAGTCATTCACTGATGTTCACCAGAAATGCATCATGAAACCATCTGCATAATTAAAGATGCCGTTTGTTATGTATGTAAAAATTACCAATGTGTAAGACTTGCCACCAGGGGGTGCATCTGTGGGAGACCCATGGGTCACCTGCACATCCTGGGCAAGCAGGTATAAAAGGCAGTCTACCATGCTGCCTCCTCAGTCTAGAGTTACAATAAAGAGACCAAGGTCACAACAGTTGAACTTAAGATATACAGCCTTGTGGAGTTATTCTAAATGTAACAATTGGTGACGAGTAACAGATCAGATCACCAACTTTCACGCAGTTATGTCTGCCGTGGTATTCTTGAGAGATTTGCTAAGGGTGATAATTAGGAAGCTTTCGTTGAGCGTCTTGATCAGTACTTCGTGGCCAACAAGCTGGAAAAGGCAGAAACTGTGATCAAGCGCAGGGCGATTCTCCTCACCTTTTGGGGGTCACGATGTATGGCCTCATCAAAAATCTGCGAGCACCGCCGAAACTAATGGACAAGACATATGAAGAGTTGTGCACACTGGTTCGGGAACACCTCAAGCCGAAGGAGAGCATCTTGATGGCCAGGTACGCTTTTATACGCACCACCGCTCCGAGGGCCAGGATGTGGCGAGCTATGTCGCCAACCTAAGACGCCTTGCAGGACTGTGCGTATTTGCTGGAATTTTGGCGGAAGTGACACGGGACTTTTTCGTGCTTGGAATTGCCCATGAGGTCATTCTTCGCAAACTGCTGTCTGCCGAATCCCTAGATCTGAACAAGGCCATCACGATAGCCCAGGCTTTTATACCCACAAACGATAACACTAAACAGATATCATTGCAGCATCGGAACTCATCGGTAAATACTGTGCATAAAATAATGCCTTCAGCAGGCAGAACTGTAGATGGCAGGGCCTACACACCCGCAGAGGCCCGACCTAGGATGACTCAGAGTCCGCCGTGGGGCGTGAATGCGATCCATTAGCACCGTGTTGGTGCTGCGGGGTATCATCGAGCCCATCAATGTCGATTCAAGCACTACATGTGCAAGGGCTGTGGAACAATGGGGCACCTCCAGCGAATGTGCAGACGTGCTGCGACTCACCACGTGGCAGAGTCGACAGAAGATGACCGATCCGGCGCGGATCACGCTGAACGAGTAAGAGAAGCAACTCAACCCGAGGCTGAAGAGGAAGTGTATGGGGTACACAGCTTCACCACCAAAAGCCCTCTGATAATGTAAAAAGTCAAATTAAACAGCATTCCAGTTTCCATGGAATCGGACACGGAGGCGGGTCAGTCAATTATGAGCCAGAGGCTTTTGAGAAACTGTGGGGCAGAAGGCACAAAGGCCAAAACTAAGTCCTATCCACACCAAGCTGCGCACTTACACCAAAGAGCTCATACCAGTCATTGGCAGTGTGGCAGTGAAGGTATCGTACAATGGAGCTGTGCATGATTTACCACAATGGATTGTACCAGGCGATGGCCCAACACTGTTCGGCAGAAGCTGGCTAGGAAAGATCCGATGGAACTGGGACGACATCAAAGCACTGTCTTCGGTGGATGACGCCTCATGCGCCCAAGTGTTGAACAAATTCCCGTCGTTATTCGAGCTAGGCATCGGCAACTTCATAGGCACCAAAGTGCTGATCCATCTAGTCCCTGATGCACGACCTGTTCATCACAAGGCCCGAGCAGTTCCATACATGATGCGAGAGAAAGTCGAGATCGAGTTGGACAGACTTCAATGAGAGGGGATCATATCGCCAGTCGAGTTCAACGAGTGGACCAGTCCAATTGTTCCGATGTTGAAGAGCGATTGGACGGTCAGAATCTGCGGGGACTACAAGGTAACGATCACCCTTTGAAAAAATTGACACGCACAGAGGAATGTTCATACACCGCAGATGCCCCTTTGGGATTCGCTCGGCAGTGGCCATCTTCCAGAGGAATGGAGAGTCTGCTGAAATCGGTTCCGCACACTGTGGTGTTCCAAGACGACATCTTGATCACTGGCCGCAACACCACCGAACATTTGCACAATGTGGAAGAGGTTCTCAAGCGACTGAACAGAGTGGGACTCAGGTTGAAACACTCTAAGTGTGTTTTCCTGGTGCCAGAGGTTGAATTTCTGGGGAGAAAGATTGCGGCGGATGGCATCAGACCCACGGACTCCAAGACGGAGTCCATCAAGAATGCACCAGACCACAGAATGTGATGGAGCTGTGTCCGTTCCTGGGACACCTCGACTATTTTGATAACTTCTACCGGGGTTGAGCACTTTGCTGGAACCATTGAATTTATTGCTACGCAAGGGTGACGACTGGGTTTTGGGGTAAAACTCAAGAGACAGACTTTAACAAAGCCAGAAACCTGCTATGTTCCAACAAGTTACTGCTGTTGTATGACCCGTGTAAACGTTTAGTACTAGCTTGTGATGCACCTTCATACGGGGTCGGTTGTGTGTTACAGCAAGCCAATGGGTCAGGCAAACTGCAACTGGTTGCATATGCATCCAGAAGCTTATCTAAGGCTGAAAGAGCCTACAGTATGGTTGAAAAAGAAGCATTAGCATGCGTATACAGGGTTAAGAAAATGCACCAATACCTATTTGGGCTCCGGATCGAGCTCGAAACCGACCACATGCCGCTCATTGTGTTGTTCTCAGAAAGCAAAGGTATTAACAACAATACTTCATCCCGCATCCAAAGATGGGCACTAACGTTATCTGCGTATGATTACATAATCCGCCACAGACCAGGCACGATGCCCTCAGTCGGCTACCATTGCCCACCACCAGGGTGAAAATGGCACAACCCGCAGACTTGCTCCTTGTAATGGATGCTTTTGAGAGTGAGGGGTCACCCATCACGGCTCGCCAGATCAGGACCTGGACTAGCCAGGACCCGATGCTATCACGAGTAAAAAGCTGTGTCCTCAATGGGAATTGGTCGATGGTCCCAGGGGAAATGCAAGACGAAATTAATCCATTCCACCGATGTAAGGACGAAATTTCCATCCATTCGGACTGGCTCCTATGGGGGAATCGCGTAATTTTGCGAAAAAATGGCAGGGAAACTTTTATACGTGACCTTCACAATACCCACCCAGGCATAGTCATGATGAAGGCTATCGCCAGGTCACACTTTTGGTGGCCCGGCATTGACTCGGAATAGGAATCATGCGTACTTGCAACACTTGCTCACAGTTGAGCAATGCACCAAGGGAGGCCCCACTGAGTCTGTGGTTATAGCCCTCCAAACCGTGGTCAAGGGTACACATAGATTTCACTGGCCCCCTCCCAGGAAAGATGTTCCTAGTAGCAGTGGACGCTTACTCTAAATGCATTGAATATACAATAATGTCGTCATGTACATCCACTGCCACCATTGAAAGCCTCTGGGCCATGGTTTACCCGACGTCCTTGTTAGTGACAATGGACCATGCTTTACCAGCTCAGAATCCAACGAGTTCATGACCCGCAATGGCATCAAGAATGTCAGGTCTGCACCGTTTAAGCCCGCATCCAATGGTCAAACGGACGGGCAGTCCAAACCATCGAGCAAAGCTTGAAATGCGTGATGGACGGTTCCCTGCAGACCCAGCTATTTCGGATTCTGCTCAGCTACCGCACGCGATCCCACTCGCTTTTCCCCCATGCAGTTCCCCCTGCAGAATTGTTTATGAAGAGAGCACTCAAAACCAGTCTTTCCTTAGTCCACCCGGATCTCAATGATCACGTAGAAACCCGGCGTCACCGGCATACCATGTACCACGATCGCACGGCTGTATCACGCGACATTGAAGTTAATTATGGTCATGGTCCCAAATGGGTTGCTGGCACTGTGTTAGCCAAGGAGGGGAATAGAGTGTTTGTTGTCAAACTTTTGAATGGACAAACATGCAGAAAGCACTTGGATCAGACTATATTGCGGTTCACTGACAACTAAGAACATTTTGAAGAGGACATTACCATCATTGATCCACCCACACACACCCAACCAGCAATCGACCTCGTGATCAACCACGAGGATGAACCCACCATGCCCGACAGTCCGATCAGACCAGCTACACTGCAGTGCAGCAATGATCCAACCGACTCACCCATGCCAGGACTTCAACTCAGGCGATCAACCCGGGAACACAGAGCCCCGGATCATCTCAACTTGTAAATAACTTGTACATAAGACTTTGGGGGGAATGATGTCATGTATGTAAACATTACCAATGTGTAAGACTTGCCACCAGGGGCGCACCTGTGGGAGACCCAAGGGTCACCTGCACACCCTGAGCAAGCAGGTATAAAAGGCAATCTACCATGCTGCCTCCTCACTCTGGAGTTACAATAAAGATCACAACAGTTTGAGCTTAAGATACACAGTCTTGTGGAGTTATTTTAAACGTAACACAGTTGAAGCCAGCAACTCTCTGTCGATCCTAGTCAGCATCCTAGCTGGTAATTTGTATTTTCAAAATTGACGTTATAAGTCACTTGCGAAGAGCACTAACTGTAAAAATGCTACTGGTCCGAAGCTGGCAGCTTTGATGTGTCTGGCCATCATGTTCGAGGGGGGGAGAAATTGAAAGTAAAACTGTCTTAGTTATCGCCCTGATTTTCATGGCTCCACCATTGGTGGCCGTGCCTTCAGCTGCCAAGGCCCTCAGCTGTGAAATTCCCTCCCTAAACCTCTCCACCTCTCTCCCTCTCTTTCCTCCTTTAAGACGTTCTTTAAAACCTACCTCTTTGACCAAGCTTTTGGTTACCTGTCCTAATATCTCCTATATTGCTCGGTTTCCAATTGTTGATTGCTAATCGCTGCTGCGAAGCCCGTTGTGACAGTTTACTACGTTTAAGGTGCTATATAAATGCAAGTTGTTCTTTCAATAGCAAATACAGTAAAGGTATATGAGTGTGTGCATGATAATGTAGGTTGACTCAAATCAATACCTATCGTTTGGTAAATTTTGTTTATCAGATGAAGTATCGAGACTAAGCAAGTAATGGTCTTCATGGCAATGCATCAACAAGTTATTGACCTAAAGCTCTGTAGCTCATAAATCATAGCAGATTTATCTTTACAATTATTACAACAACTTGCTGTTGTACAGCACTGTTAACATTACAAAATGTCCCCACATGCTTGACATAGGACAGAGGCCTCCCTATTATTGTCCCTTATGACAATCAGATGCAACTTTAAATGTGTTCATTCCTGTCCAATGAACTATGCAATGTGCTTGTCATTTACATGAACTTTCTAGCTGTGTCATCTGTGGCTCAGTGGGTAGCACTCACACCTCTGAGCACAAAAAAATCTAAGCTGACACTCCAGTGCAGTGCTGAGGGAGTGCTGCACTGTCGGAGGTGCAGTCTTTTAGATGAGATGCTGAACTGAGACCCTGTCTGCCCTCTCAATGTAAAAGATCCAATGATGTTCAACCAACATCACTGAAAACAGATGATCTGGTCATTATCACGTTGCTGTTTGTGCGCAAATTGGATGCCGCTTTTCCTAACTTAAAATTTTTTGTGCTCTGACAGAAAGGTTAAATGTAACAAAGAAGATGTTTGTTGCAAGTGTTAGCAATCTTTATATTTCTATTGGTTACAACCAAAAACTGTTTTTTGGATCTTGAGGCTAATACTTTTTTGTTTTTTTTTGTAGGATTGCGGGGATTATGATTTGACATCATCGTTCTTGACAGCCATTCAGAAAGCTTTGACAGAAACGTAATCATTCTATTCCATTCGTGATTTAAAAACTATTCCGGCAGTCGAGAAATCTGATTCTGATAGCTTGACATTTCTGGGGGTGGGCTAAAAAACTGTCTGCAGAAAGGCTGCCAGCCACTGTAGGAAAGGGCGTGCTACATCACATTGCCAACCTTTGTAAGCCTGAGGAGACGGTGAAGACAGAAATATCATCTTACGACAAATAATCTTTGAGCAGAGGCACAAAATTCACAGTGATGAAGGAAATAATTTTTGTGAATTATCTACCTTTATCAGGAAGGTTATGAATGTTGGTATTCTCTACTCCAGAGGGATGTGGATGTCCAGTCGGTGAGTATATTCAAGACAGATTTTTGAATATTAAGGGAATCAGCAGATATGCAAATAGTGCGGGAACGTAGAGTTGAGGTAGATGATCACCCATGATCTTATTGAATGGCAGAGCAGGCTCAGTGGGCCAAATGGCATCCTCCTACTCCTATTTCTTATATTCCTATCAGACCAATAGGTCTACAAAAAAATGAGTTCACAATGAACTCATGAATGATAAAATTGCTTCCTATCAAACACAATCATTTAACTAAAGTCAGAAGCTCGCATTGGCAGCTGTACCATGCATACATGTGCTACATCAAGAAACTTTGATGAATGAGCCTATTAAAATGTCTCCTGTGAGGAGTAGAAAAGGAGACATCACTGAGCATCAAGCCTTTGACTTAGCTGAGGCAAAAGAGGTGAGAAAGGCCATAGTGAGTTTCAAACGTACTTAATGCAGGAGGTTTCCGGACAATGTTCAACAATTTTCACTGTAGAACTCTAAAAGTAACTCTAAGAAGATCAATGAGGATAGGGGTCAACAATCCTGCTGGAATAGCCTGAAAGACCAGATCTTGGTCAGCCTTTGGTCACTCTTTATCAGCCAGTACAGGTGTCCTTTCTTGGCAGCTTGTTCCGTGAGGGGGTCCAGGCAGCGGGCGGTCGAGGGGGTTGTTCAGCCTGACTGCCTGCCTCTCTTCCGTGCTAACATCCGGGCCAGGATGTCCCTAGAGATGGAGCACGCGGTGTCCACTGGTACGCTCGCGGCCTTCCGCGAGAGGTGGGCGCCGGAGGGACTGGAGTGCATCGTCACCAAATTTTAACTTGATTTTATATGTTTTAAAGTTTCATTTGTTTTAATTGCCGGGTTTTAGTGCCCCCCTCCCCTTTTATAGGGGGCACTTGTAAAATTTATGATTTTAAAGCCCAAAAAAACAGAACCCCCCCCCGCCAAAAAAAAGGAAAAGAGGGCCTTGAAAAATGTTTGGCGTGTCCCCCAGATTGGAGGGCACTTGACTTAACTGTTTTATTGTTATCCAACCAAAAGAGTTGTTCCGTGAGGGCAGGATTTACCATCTGGTTGGGACGTGTCAGAGTTGCTCCCTCCCCGCCCACCCTTTCCTTCAACCACTGTCTATCCCACCTGTGACAGAGACTGTGGTTCTCGTATTGGACTCGACAGCCACCTAAGAACTCATGCTAAGAGTGGAAGCAAGTCTTCCTTGATTCCGAGGAACTGCCTATGATGATGATGGGGGTCAAAGTTGCTGCAAATAAATGCAAAGCCACCTTCTTAGATGCTAATTTTAACGTGTAAATAGTGCTCATGCAGTTCACTGCATTGCCTCTAAATTTGAATATTTTGACAGAGCCAACAAAATAGTTGACTGTTCACCAACATCAAGCAGTTCACCATCAATTGTATGGTGGTAAGCAAAGCTCCAATTATTTGTAAGCAATGTTAGATGGAGATTATGGGGTCGCAATTGGGTATTGCCCCATTTTGGGGAGGTAACCGAGGCAAGGCGGGGCTTCCTGCACCTGGTGAAGAAGTCCCTGCCCGGAAGTGAAATTGGGGTTACTGCCCCCGAGAGGAAATGGAACACAATATCAGCTGCTCCATTTCCTCTCGTGGGAGGGGCTGAGGTGGTAAGCGAATGTTGTAGCACTACGCGGGTTCTCCGCATAACGTTAATGCGAGCACGCTGTCCTCTCCTTCCGTTAAATGGGAGGTCACGCTGCGAGCTCTGCAGTGGGACGAGGGGCCTCGACTAGTTCACCGGGAATGCGGGGTGCCGTGACCACAGCTCGGCACAGAAGCGGCATGCCGGGCTGCACCATCGCGGCACGAACCCCGCGAAATAAGGAAAGTCGGCTGCGAGAAAAAGATGGCGCTGCGCATCTCCCCTTTAATTTTCACCCCACGAGCGGAGTGCAGCCCAGTTCACGACCCGCAAGGCTGGCGCTGACATCGCCTTCAGCGGCCTCATGGGGCGCTGGCCAATTTCCGGTGCAGGGCGAAAAGGGGGCACTCTGCACGGCGTCGCCGATGCAGTGACCCAGGGTACTCCCAGCGGGAACGTGGTGTTGCCGGTTTTGCGCCTCCACTAACTCCCGTGTAATTTCACGGGAGCTGATAGCGCTCCCCCAGAGCAAAAACCCAGAGATGCCAACAGCAGGCACATAGGACCCCAATTTTGCCCCAATAACTCACCATTGCCAACTCTCACCTCTCTTAAATTTGTACAGTGTAAAGCTGGTGGACCTTGCACAATAGCACCAGCTCAACCACAGGAATTATCAGCAAACTATCTTGACATCTCAAACAGCTCCTTATCCTCAGAGTATGCACAATGGCGAATGGAATGTTGGCCTTCATTGCGAGAGGGATGGAGTACAAAAGCAGGGAGGTCCTGCTGCAACTGTACTGGGTATTAATGAGGCTGCACCTGGAGTACTGCGTGCAGTTTTGGTCACCTTACTTAAGGAAGGATATACTAGCCTTGGAGGGGGTACAGAGACGATTCACTAGGCTGATTCCGGAGATGAGAGGGTTACCTTATGATGATAGATTGAGTAGCCTGGGTCTTTACTCGTTGTAGTTCAGAAGGATGAGGGGTGATCTTATAGAAACATTTAAAATAATGAAATGGATAGATAAGACAGAGGCAGAGAGGTTGTTTCCACTGGTCGGGGAGACTAGAACTAGGGGGCGCCAATTTAAAACCGAGTTTGAGAAGGAATTTCATCCCAGAGGGTTGTGAATCTGTGGAATTCTCTGCCCAAGGAAGCAGTTGAGGCTAGCTCATTGAATGTATTCAAATCACAGATGGATACATTTTTAACCAATAAGGGAATTAAGGGTAATGGGGAGCGGGCGGGTAAGTGGAGCTGAGTCCACGGCCAGATCAGCCATGATCTTGTTGAATGGCGGAGCAGGCTCGAGGGGCTAGATGGCCTACTCCTGTTCCTAATTCTTATGTACTTATGTTGTGTAATCATGACGCCAATCCTGATCGATCAATACGATGTAAGTGCCATGTTTGATAGGGTGGATGTTTCCACTTGTGACAGAGTCCAAAACTAGGAGACATCAATATAAGATAGTCACAAATAAATCCAATAGGGAATTCCAGAGAAACTTTGAGAGTGGTGAGAATGTGGAGCTCGTTATCACATGGAGTGATTGAGGCGATTACCATAGATGTGTTTCAAGGGAAATTAGATAAGTGCATGAGGGAGGCAGGAATAGAAGAGTATGCTGATAGGGTGAGATGAAGTAAATAGAGTGGGAGGAGGTTCCTGTGGAGCATAAACACCAGCCTGTTTCTGTGCTGTAAATTCTATGTAATTTTAGAAATGTTGACAAAACAGTACAGTAACTTCACAAAATGAATGAGAACAGGAAATGTTGGAATTATACATCAAGTCAGTCAGCGTTTATAAAGAGAAAAAGACAGGTTATGCAAGTTCAGTAATGTACTCTTCAGCAATTCTGTTCTGATCAGTATTGATAAAGGGTACAAACCTGTAATGTCACAACTCACCTTTTCTCTTTCCAGATGCTAAGTGATTTGCTGTGTCCATGTTCTGCTTTCAATTCAAATTTCCAGTTTTACATTTTTATTCAAGCGCATTTTATATAAGCACACACATTTGAGAGTGAAGCATATAAACTGATTGATATAGAATCATAGAAAAATTACAACACAGAAGAAGGCCATTCGGCCCAGCATGTCCGTACCAGTCGAAAAAGAGCTACTCAACCTATCCCCACCTTCCAGCACTAGGTCCGTAGCTCTGTAGGTCACAGTTCTTCAACTGCACATCCAAGTCCTTTTAACTATAATGCTGTTTTCTGCCTCTTCACCTTTTCAGGCAGTGAGTTCCAGACCTCCACCACCCTCTGGGTGAAGAAATATTTCCTCATCTCCCCTCTAATCTTTCCAGCAACTACTTTAAATCTAAGCCCCCTGGTTATTGACCCCTCTGCTCAGAGAAATAGATAATTCCTATCCACTCTATCTAGGCCCCTCATAATGTTATACACCTCAATTAAATCTTCCCTCAGCCTCCTCTGTTCCAAGAAAAACAATCCCAGCCTATCCAATTTTTCCTCATAGCTAAAGTGTTCCAGTCCTGGCAACATCCTAGTGAATCTCCTCTGCATGCTTTCTCATGTAATCACATCCTTCCTGGAATATGGTGACCACAGCTGCACACAGTACTCAAACTGCAGCCGAACAAGATTCTGACACGCTTCATGACAGATACAAAATTTTACAAAATAAGAAAACCAGTTGTTGGCCCTGTACAAGAATGCCAGAAGCAATTTACTGACATCTATTTGACCTGAGTAATTTCCAAGTAGCTACATTTACTCACAATATATTTACACCACAACAATGGAGTTGCTAGTTTGCAGTATGAATCCACAGTTTGCACAAATGCTACACTGTACTGTATTGTAAATACTCCCTGAGATTCCCATAGGGAGTGCACGAGCAGTGGTCTTAAGGAAAAAGACATAGGCACTGAATGCACGGCCGGTATAACGACACACTCTCAGACTACTGCACGTTGAATTTTTCTGTTTGCGCTTGTGCATGCACTAAAACCCGAACTTGCGATCTGTCAAGTTCCGACTGCACATAAACATGGCTGCATCTTTCACCTCCTCATACAAATGAACATACTGGTGAAAGGTTGGGCTGCAAGGTAATTGCGCTGAAAATGTTTGGTGTAAACAGGCACAGGAAGCCTGTTGCACAGCGTAAGGGGACTGGGATTCTGGTTTCATTAACTGTCCATTAGCTTTACAGTCATTTTCCATTTGCTTAACCCTGACAGTGTAAAGTTGATGGTGGTTTAGTTAATGTGAACAAACTGTAGTGTTTGCATGCATATATTGGGTGACCAAGGCAGTGACACTAAAAAAAAATGAAACAAACCTCATAAAAAGAAAGAAAAAGAAAACTGGGACAAGGAGATGAAATGAGAACATGAGGATAAAAATAATAGACAACTAGTGTCATTTCACATATCACTAAATCCAAGTTGCAAATATCTGTACAATAGGTAAATATGTACGTTCAATTAGTTGCTTACAGTTTATTGACCACGAATATTTACAACACCCCCGATATAAACCCCTTTACAAGTGGACGTATATAACCGTCCACTTCCATCACATCAAACAAGGGGCATTTTCTTCTCATTTATTAGAAAAATGCATAATTTCAAAAACAGTTACTTTTAGAAGTAAGTCAATTTTAGTAGCACTCAGCTGTGGCTCAGTGGGTAGCACCTTTGCCATTGAGTCAGAAGGTTGTAGATTCAAGTCCTACTCCAGGCTAACACTCCAGTGCAGTGCTGAGGGAGTGCTGCACTGTCAGAGGTGCCGTCTTTGTGATGAGATGTTAAACCTGCTCTCTCAAGTGATCCCATGGCACTATTTCAAAGAAGAGCAGGGCAGTTATCCTTGCAGCCTGGAGCCAATATTTATTCCTCAAACACAATCCCTCAAAAAAACAGATTATCTGGTCATTATCACATTGCTTTTTGTGGGAGCTTGCTGTGTGCAAATTGGCTGCCGTGTTTCCCAAATTACAACAGTGACTGCACTTCCAAAAAAAAGTAATTAATTTGCTGTGAAGCACTTTGGCATGTCCAGTGGTGGTGAAAGGCGTGATATAAATGCAAGTCTTTCTTTTATTTCTTTCTTTAACATACACTTTTAAAGAAACCGCGATTATATTTTATATTGCAGGAAACTCTTTTCAGATCCAGTGACTGTGCCTTAAGCACTGGCAATAGTCACCACGGGTTTCAATACTAATCAATTAAAAAATAAAAGGACCAGAAATGGATCTTACAGTATATGATAGTGAGGTTTGCTCAATGAACAGCACGCTTGCATTATCCATTTACCAGAATTTCTCTTCGGGAGTATTGGATTGGCAATTGGCTAAAAGTCAGGAAGTGAAAGGATCCTGGGTGCATCCCTGGGCTTTGTGGGGCACTATGCTCCAGTGCTTGAAAGCAGTTTCTCGAAGGGGTGCTCATGCGAGATAAGTACGGATTTCCTTGTGATGTCGGAAGTGTACTCTGTTGCCGACCGCAAATTCAGGGCCATAGTTAGCAAAAAAAATCACCATATGGTCCAGACCACCTCTACACAACTCCCTACAAGGACCTCCAGTTTATTTCAAAGCATACCAGAATCTAAAATCTCAGTAATCAAGAACACAAGAACACAAGAATTAAGAGCAGGAGTAGGTCATTGGACCCTTGAACCAGCTCCGCCATTTAATAAGATCATGGTTGTTCTGATCAGGGACTCAGTTCCACTTCCCTGCCCACTACCCATAACCCTTTATTCCCTTATCACTCAAAAATCTGTCTATCTGCACCTTAAATATATTCAATGACCCAGCCTCCACAGCTCTCTGGGACAGAGAATTCCACAGATTTACAGCCCTCTAAGAGAAGAAATTCCTTCTCATCTCGGTTTTAAATGGGCGGCCCCTTATTCTGAGACTATGCCCCCGAGTTTTAGTTTCCCCTATGAGTGCAAATATCCTCTCTGCATCTAACTTTTCGAGCCCTCTCATTATCTTATGTGTTTTGATAAGATCACCTCTCATTTTTCTGAACTCCAATGAGTATATTCCCAACCTACTCAACCCATCTTCATAAGTCAACCCCCTTATCTCTGGAATCAACCTAGTAAACCTTCTCTGAACAGCCTCCAATACAAGTATATCCTTCCTTAAATAAGAGACTA
Source organism: Pristiophorus japonicus (assembly GCF_044704955.1). Lineage (NCBI taxonomy): Eukaryota > Metazoa > Chordata > Chondrichthyes > Pristiophoridae > Pristiophorus > Pristiophorus japonicus. The sequence goes on along the minus strand of NC_091986.1, from coordinate 38,272,913 downwards.
AAACTGCATGCAGTACTCCAGGTGTGGCCTCACCAATACCCTGTACAGTTGTAGCAGGACTTCTCAGCTTTTATACTCTAACCCCCTTGCTATAAATGCCAAAATTCCTTTTGACTTCCTGATTACTTGCTGTGCCTGCATACTAACTTTTTGTTTTTCATGCACAAGAACCCCCAGGTCCCTCTGTACTGAAGCACGTTGCAATTTTGCTCCATTTAAATTATAATTTGCTCTTCTATTTTTTCTGCCAAAGTGGAAAGTTCACATTTTCTTACATTATACTCCATTTGCCAAATTTTCGCCCACTCATTTAGCCTGTCTATTTCCCTTTGCAGATTTTTTGTGTCCTCACAATTTTCTTTCCCATTCATCTTTGGAGCATCAGTAAACTTGGTAACATTACACTTGGTCCCTTCATCCAAATCATTAATATAGATTGTAAATAGTTGAAGCCCCAGCACTGATCCCTGTGGCACCACACTAGTTACTATTTGTCAACTGGAAAATGACCCGTTTATCCCGACTCTCTGTTTTCTGTTAGTTAGCCAATCCTCTATCCATGCTAATATATTATCCCCAACCCCGTGAACTTTTATCTTGTGCAGTAACCTTTTATGTGGCCTCTTATCGAATGTCTTCTGGAAATTCAAATACACCACATCCACTGGTCCCCCCTTATCCACCCTGCTTGTTACATCCTCAAAGAACTCCAGCAAATTTGTCAAACATGATTTCCCTTTCATAAAACCATGCTGACTCTGCTTGTTTGAATTATGCTTTTCCAAATGTTCTGCTACTGCTTCCTTAATAATGGACTCCAGCATTTTCCCAATGACAGATGCTAGGCTAATCAGTCTATAGTTTCCTGCTTTCTGTCTGCCTCCTTTTTTAAATAGAGGCGTTGCATTTCCGGTTTTCCAATCCACTGGCACCCCCCCAGAATCCATGGATTATTGGTAGATTGCAACCAATGCATCAATGTGTCATTAAAGGGTTCAATTGGACTTTGTTTTTTGTCTTCATGGAATCTCAGAAACAAAGATTTGCACTGAGTCTCATACCCATTATTTTCAGTGTGACGTACATTCCAGATGGGTTATAATACTCATAGGAACAGGAGGAGGCTATTCAGCGCCTCGAGCCTGTTCCACCATTCAATTAGATCATGGCTGATCTGTATCTTAACTCCATCTCCCCGCCTTGTTCTGTAACCCTTAACACCCTTGCCTAACAAAAATCTAGCAATCTTGGTTTAGAAATTTTCAACTGACCGCCCAGCCTCAACAGCTTCTTGGGAGGGAAAGTTCCAGATTTTCAATACCCTTTGAATTTCGAGCCTTTCTGTGCTCGCTTTTATATTCTGCATGAATGGTACTGCTGAACATTGCTATAGAAATATGTATAGCTTTTTTGGGGCTGTTCTTTTATTGATGTGAGAGTTTTTTTCTTGTTTTAAATCCACAATTTAACGGATGGCTAATAAATCTCATCTCACACTTGGGACAAGATGAACCTCTTTGGCCATCTGGTCCATCTGGCCACTCCAGCAACGATATAAGTATTCATCTTAGCCTTCAGCTATTCATAACTTATTTTTCAACATCTTTATCTATTGGGAGAATTGACATAGAACACAGGACCATTCATACCAAAAGGCGCAACGGGAAGTGACATTTAAATAGCCTTGGACTCGCTAGATTGGTATGAACTCTAATAAACTATTTATGACAGTGCAGGTCATAATATATGAATTAGAGTTCACACTTCATCGTAATGTTTTATAAACTGTTGCAACCTACTTCACCGCATTTTCATGAATTATTTAACAAAAGTTCAAAATTACGTATTTTAAATATTGGCAACAGTTTTGAGTTAGGAATAAGAGTGAGGCTATCAGCGCTCACCGTTATTCTGGAGTAAATCAGACATCAACCTCCGGTGTCCGCACATGTGCAATTAAACATGGAAATCGGGCAATTGCTGTCCAATTTGCTCTGCTCCACCACAAGCTTCACTCCACCAGTATCTCATCAATATATTTGGCATTGCAACACATGAAGATTGGGAAGTTGCGGTACTTACCCACTAGATATGCACTAAACATGCCAGAAAATTGTGGGTCCAAGTCCCACTCCAGAGACTTGAGCATGAAAATCTAGGCTGACACTCCAGTGCAGTGCTGAGGCAGGTGCTGTCTTTCAGATGAGACATTAAACCGAGGCCCTGTCTGCTCTCTCAGGTGAATGTAAAAGATCCCATGACACTATTTTGAAGAAGAGCAGAACAGTTATCCCTGTGTCATTACTAAAATAGGTCATCTGGTCATTATCATATTGCTGTTTGTGGGAGCTTGCTGAGTGCAAATTGGCTGCTGCATTTCCTACATTACAACAGTGACTACCTCCAAAAGTGCTTTATTGTCTGTAAAGCGCTTTGAGAATTTGTGAACTTGCACATAAATGCAAGTTTTTCTTTTTAACTCTCCTGTCCAGTTTGACTGAGCAGAAGATGGCAGCTTTTAGCTGCATTCTGTTGGGTGCTTGTAGATACACAGCTATTTTTGGGAAGTTGGACTCTATTACATAGTCAACAGTGAAGGCAAGAGGTGAGCAGACTGAAGCAGAGAGAAGGGTGGGTCAGTAGAGGGGAAACCTCTGGCAAATTATTTTTAAAAACTCAATGGTTAAATCTATTGGTAAGTTTGTGTCTTTTTAAATGATTTAACCTGTTATGTGCTTATTATGTTCTAAGTTAAATTTTTGGAGATATATATTCAGATCGATAATAATCAACATGGCCAGTTAAAGGAAGTAGAGACATTTTAAATTGAGCATTATTTTAATTATTTAGTTGTGTGTGACATTTGGTGCTTCTTGATTGGTCGTTGGTAAATGTTGATTGGTAGTTTTATTCGTATTCACTTTTCAAAGTGTTTTTTGTGATTTATCCGTTTAACAAATAGTTTATTGTCAGTTGTTGGTTTTATATCAGTGGGAGATTTTTTCCAGTCATGGTCTTGGTGTCATGGACATAATATGGTTTTTGGTGTGATTGATGTACACTAGACACAAGACTGCTCCCTGATCAGAACTGGATGCAGTATTAAAGAACAGCATACAGTTTGATCTTTACCTCCTCTAACTTATATTCTACTGATTTTGCAATGTGGTTTGATATCCCATTAGTTTTGTTGATCTGCATTAGTTAGACATAGTCAGCGTCAAGTCTACTGTGACTCCGAGGTTTCTTTCAGCTTCATTCTTCGCTACTTTAATGTCATTCATGAAATATATGTGTTTTTTTCAAATCCCTCTATGGCTTCGCCCCTCACTCACTCTGTAATTTCCTCCAGCCCTACAATCCCACGAGATCTCTGCACTCCTCTAATTCTGACCTCATGAGCATCCCTGATTTTAATCGTTACACCAGTGGCGGGCGTGCCTTCAGCTACCAAGGGCCGAAGCTCTGGAATTCCCTCCCTAAACTTCTCCGCCTCTCTACCTCTCTTTCCTCTTTTAAGATGCTCCTTCAAACCTACCTCTCATCTGCTGTAATATCTCCTTATGTGGCTCGATGTCAAATTTTGTTTGATAAACGCTCCTGTTAAGTGCCTTGAGACATTTTACTACGTTAAAGGTACTAAATAAATGCGTTTTTTTAATGTTGTTTATTTTACTTCCTATGCCTAGCTCTATACACTTTTCAACATTAAATTTCATCTGGAATTGATCTGCTCATATATCTTATCTGAAACATTTTGTAATTTCCATCTGCCTCTTCTGATTCCATCGACTCGCTGGGTTCATTAATATCTGGAAATTCGACCAATTGGAATTGAGTTTCTGAATCAATGGGGTGCTTTATGTAAATTGCAAACAGTAGTGGTCTCAGCACCAAGCCCTGGGGTGCCACACTCGGTCTTCCGCCCCCTCCGCCTCCCCCATTCCTGTAATGAGTACTTATTGGCTCCTATCCTTCAGCCAGTTTCATATCTATTCCCAGGGTTTATCCAGAATCCCCACAGCTTTGAGCCCAATGAATAGCCTTTTGTTTTTGAACTTTGTCAAAAGCCTTTTAGAAATCATGGTACAACACGTCATGGGGCTTCCTACAGTCCTCTTGGATTATCACATCATTACTACTTCCTCAAAGAAGTCAAAGAAGCAGGTCAGACATCTGAATCCCTGCTGACTACTGCTTATGTTGTAGTTATTGTACAGACAATCCTCAAATGTACCCCTATTAATCAGTTTAGTTATTTTACATGGAATGGAAGTAAGATTTAGGGGTGAATGTTAACCCCCCAAAACACGTGAGTTGGGGTCAGGTGAGATGCTTAAACTTTAAAAACCTCAACCCCGACCCCAATCTTCCCATTTCCAGGAGGCGGGTTGTCCATTTAAATATTTTAATGAGACTGGCACCCTCTGATTTATCCTGTTTTATAGGTTTAACCCTGGCCGGCTGGGTTTCCCAGGCCTCAGCAAACCCGGAAGCTCAAGAGAGGTGAGGTTAGCTTTGGGGAGTAGTTAAAGCACTGCTTCTGCGCCAGGAGGCTCAGGAGCGCTCTCCGCTGGCTCCCACCCCGCAAGCTTGTCCTCTTATGGGCAAGCTTGGGGGGGTGGGAGCTCAGTGGGTAACACACTCGCCTCTGAGTCAAAAGGTTGTGGATTCAAGGCCTACAGTGACTTGGGCACATTAATCTAGGCTGATATTCCAGTGCAGTGCTGAGGGAGTGCTGCACTGTCAGAGGTGCTGTCTGCCAGATGAAACATTAGGCCCCATCTGCTCTCTCAGGTAGATGTGAAAGATCCCGTGGCACTATTTTAAAGAAGAGCAGGGAAGTTATCCCTGGTGTCCTGGCCAATATATATCCCTCAATCAACATAACAAAAACAGATTATCTGGTCATTATCACATTGCTATTTGTGGGAGCTTGCTGTGCACAAATTGGCTGCAGCGTTTCCCACATTACAACAGTGATTGCACTCCAAAAGTACTTCATTGGCTGTAAAACACTTTGGGACATCTGGTGGTCTTGAAAGGCGCTATTTAACCTTTATTTATTTTTTCCTTGCCTTGGATCGGACTGCCCCTTCTCCCATACAAAGACGCCCCCCCATCCTGCCGATCATAGATTAGGCTCTCCCTGGGGTCAGGGATCGGACGCCTCCCTCTCCACGCATCCAGTAGCAGCTGCAGGCTCCCCTCCTGCTCCTGTAGTCTGCTCTAGAATCCTCCCAGCCCAACTGGGAACCAATTGGCAATCAGGGTGATTTCTGGTCAGGGAACCCGGCAAACAAAAAATATGCATGCTAAAGTCCACAGCGTACGAGAGTCCCCAACTGAAACTTTGCCCCCCTCCGATGCCTATACAAGCTGCCCCTGTCAAGATTGGGGCCTAAGTATCTATACTGGCCCTGTGTCTGTTTTGCCACACTTTTTGAACTTGGCCAAGGTATTAACCTGTTTTCAATCTGCTGACACTTCCCCACTGTCCATTGTCTCCCTCATAATGATTATCGGTGCCTCACAAGTCACCTCACTAATCGCTTGGAGCTTTGGGATAAGTACCATCTATCCCTCGGGATTTATCGGTATTGAGCTCATTTAACCTGTCTTGGATTTCCATCTCATTGGTAGCAAAGTCATTGATTATATTTCGGATATGTTTGTCTGGAGAGGGTGCCTTGCTCACGTCTTTTCTCTTGTGAATGCTCGGAGGAGATAGTCTTTCAGGATATTTACTGTTTTGTGCACATCTTCAGTTTCAAACCTGTTTGAGTCTTTTATGGCTTTCAACTCTTCTCTAACTGTCCCTCTTGCTGTTGTGTTACTGAAAGAACGGTTTACTGTCCTGCCTAGCAGAGCTGCCATTTCCAGCTGTCCCTTTGCCCCTCTGGTCATTAATAACGTGTTTCTACATTTAACATATTCATCACAATGAGTCTCTTTTTCCTTGTTGGATTTGTTCCGCCTCAGTTTGAATTTGTTTGTTAACCCATTCAGGGCATCATTTGCTGCCTCAGAAATTGTTTCATTCGGGAATGTCTGTATCTGACTTGTGCGCATTATCTTCCCTTGTTGTCATGACGAGCAGTGATGTTCCCAGGAGAGGCATATATTAAAATGCTTTCGGGAACAACTAGTCCCACTATCTGTAGCAAACCCCAAAAGTTGGGAATATTTGTTCGTGGTTCCTGTCCTTTCTGTGACCAGAGATCGGTATACTGAATAAATAGAGAAATCTCATTATCGCAGCTGGCTTAAAAAATCTCATGGCACTATTTCGAAGAAGAGCAGGGAAGTTATCCCTGGTGTCCCGGCCAATATTTATCCCTCAATCAACATAACAAAAACAGATTATCTGGTCATTATCACATTGCTGTGCGCAAATTGGCTGCCACGATTCCCACATTACAACAGTGACTGCACTCCAAAAGTACGTAATTGGCTGTAAAGTGCCTTTGAGACATGAAAGATGCTATAGAAATGCAATAATTTCTTTCTTCCTATAGTGAAAATAATTTTTTAAAATACAAGTGATTTTACAATTTTGTAAAATCACTTCAAAAGGCTGAACAAATTGTCAGCTTTATTTTAGAAGCAAGTTTTCAATGGCTTGTAATGATAAAGATCAGATAATAAGTCTACATGCTGTGGAATATTTCTAATTAACAAATGACAAATGCTTTTAGATTTATTGGATTTTTTCTTTGGCAAATGGAGGATCAGTATCTGGAAATAGCATAAAATAAATCAAGAGGGTAAAATCATATCAGGTTACAATGTTTAGTGCAGCCCACTCCACTATTCTCAAAGTAAGATAGATTTGTTTCTTCCACTTGACAAATGCAATGTTAATTATACTAAAAAAAAAATCAGAGGTCTAGAATTTTAATCAGTATAATGTACATGAGCAGGCAAATAAGTGTAAAAATTAAAAAAACAAATCTAAGTGCTGATCATCAGAACACCTGAGTACGATTTAGAGAAATGTTTTTTGGAGTAATAAAGTCAATATGCAGAAATAAGATAGAGATGAAATATGAGTTTCTTCACTGCAATAATGCTATGCAATGGCCCTCATCTGCACTATTTCATACCTTCCAATCTGGGACATTTGTCATTGCGCAAGATGTTAATGTACCATTAAAAATTTGTTTTTATCATCAGAGGTGCGGCTAGTGGCAGGTGCTGTATGCCATCCATATCTGTTTCATGCACTATTTAACATCCCATAAATTTCTACAGCCTCCAAATGTTTTTCAGTGCCATTTTTTCTTCTAAGGACAATGCCCGATGACTAACTATCTCCCCCATCAGTAAGGGTACATTGTATTAATGAAAAAATTAATTTAGCACATGGGCTTGTGTGTATATAATGGGCCAGATCTTGCTGGAGTGGGCCATCCTGTGGCGTGTCCCATTAGTTAGACTGCTTCCCCTCACCCTTCACCTTGAAGACTGTTTGCCCTGTAGCTTGCTGGCAGTGTGAGCTAATAACGGTGCGGCGAGGGCAACAGGGGCATCTGGGACCTCAGTGACTGACGGGACCAACAGTCTATCTCCTTAACCCATGAGATTTAAGGATTGAGAAAGAAACAGAGGAATGACGGAGAAGGGAATAGGGTGAATTAGAGTCAAATTAGAAGCAGAAAGAAAAATAAAAAGAAGGAAAGAAAGATTGGGTGAAGAGATAGAGAAAAAAAGAGATAGAAAGGAAAGGTAAGAAAAAAAGCATTGAAAATTGAATTTTTAAAAAATCTGTCAGGATAATTTACTACTTACATGAATGAGACTCCATAGTTTCAATTGTTCCCTCTCTGAGCTGGAGAGATTGAGAGGCATTGCAGGAACATATATTTACTCATTAAATTGGTCCTTACCCTGTTAAGTACCAGCCCTAACTTTCTGCGGTGAGTTTAATGGGTAATTAATGCGTGAATGCAGCAATTTTTTGAAACTCATGGGGAGGTTGAGGGAAAGCTGTCATTTTTGTGAGGCAAACGGCAGAGTGATGCAAATCATGCAGAAACTAGGGGCGATTCACACCACATGGCATATCGCTTCTTTACCATTAAATTCATCATTAATTTGGCAGCAGATTATGGCCCAATATATCTAGAAAGAAAGAAAGAAGGAAAGAAGGAAAGAGAGAAAGAGAGAAAAAGAGCAATAAAGAAAGATTTGCACTTATATAGCATCTTTCATAACCACTGGATGTCACAAAGTGCTTCACAGCCAATGAAGTATTTTTGGAGTGCAGTCACTGTTATAATGTGAGAAATGTGGGTAATTTCAGAATGATGAGGCTTTTTATATCTGTAATAATAGAATCATACAGCACAGAAGGAGGCCATTTGGCCTATTGTGCCTGTGTCGGCTCTTTGAAAGAGCTATCCAATTAGTCCCACTCCCCCTGCTCTTTCCCCATAGCCCTGCATGTGAATAAAACCAAAAGCATGTGAACAATTCCTTTGGGGATCGGGTTCAGCGATTTAACTTGAATCACATTTTTTAGAAAGGATTATTTCATTGTTTGTGGTAATTATGTGATCATCTTTTTAACAAATAGAAAAGCTGACTTAGTATGTAAGCCCAGGTCATCACCCAAGTGAACAATTCAGCTGAAGTCTTGGAGCACAAGCGACTCATGCGGTGTGTGAAGTCCTCGGAATGCCTTAGCTCAGCTGCTGCTGAAACCCGCATCCATGCCCCTGTTACCTCTAGATTTGAATATCCCAATGCACTCCTGGTTGGCCTCCCAAATTCCAACCTCCGTAAACTTGAAGTCATCCAAGACTCGGCTGCTCGTGTCCTAACTCACACCAAGTCCGTTTATCCATCACCCCTGTGCTCGCTGACCTACATTGGCTCCTGTTAAGCTTCGATTTCAAAATTCTCATCCTTGTTTTTAAATCCATTGATGGCCTCGCCCATTCCTATCTCTGTAATCTCCTACCAACCCTACAACCCTCTGAGATCTCTGTGCTCCTCCAATTCTGGCTTCTTGCGCATCCCCGATTTAATCTCTTCACCATCGGAGGTCGCTCCTTCAGCTGCGTGGGCCTTAAGCTCTGGAATTTCCTCCTTAAACCTCTCTGCCTCTCTTTCCTTCTTTAAGATGCTCCTTAAAACCTACCTTTGTTACCTCTAGACTTGACTACTCCAACTCACTCCTGGCCAGCCTTCCACATTCCACACTACGTAAACTTGAAGTCACCAAAACTCAGCAGGCCGTGTACTAACCCGCACCAAGTCAAGATCGCCCATCACCCCTGTGCTTTCTGACTTACGTTGGCTCCCAGTTAAACAACGTCTCGATTTCAAAATTCTCATCTTTGTTTTCAAATCACTCCATGGACTTGCCCCTCCCTATCTCTGCAATACTTTTCAGCCTTACAATCCCACAAGATGTCTGTGCTCCTCAAATTCTAGCTTCTTGAGCATCCCTCATTATAACTGCTCAACCATCGGTGGACGTGCCTTCAGCTGCCTGGACCCTAAGCTCTGGAACTTCCTCCCTAAACCTCCATGCCTCTCTAACACTCTTTCCTCCTTTAAGCTGTTCATTAAACAAACTTTTGATCATCTGCCTTAATTTCTTCTGTGGCACGGTGTCAAATTTATTTGTTTGTCTGTAACATTGTTCTGAAGCGTCTTGGGTTGTTTTTCTATGTTAAAGGGGCTGTATAAATACAAGTTGTTGTTGTTGAAGGGCGCGGCCATCGGTGGAGGCCAGCTGGTGCAGGGGCAGAAGGTAAACAAAGAAGTAAAAAGAAATTGAAGTGTGACATCACAGCCAAGCAGGTAAATGATTGGCTAGTGGATTGTTAAGTATTTAATCTTTTCCTTTTTCTTTTCTTATCAGTAAGTAACCTTTGGCATTGTTGCCAAATTAAGTTCGTTTAAGGGTTAAGTAATGGCAGGAGAGCCCAGACCTATGTCATGTTCCTCCTGTGCTATGTGGGAATACAGGGACGCTTCCAGTGTCCCTGCCTACTATGTGTGCAGGAAATGCAGCTTCTGAAAGACAGCATTGCAGCACTGGAGCTGCACATTGTTTCACTCTGGAGCATCCGCAATGCAAAGGATGTTTTGAATAGCAGGTTTAGTGAGCTGGTCACACCGCAGGTAAAGGTTACACAGGCAGATAAGGAATGGGTGACCAGCAGGAAGAGCAGTGGAAGGAAGGGAGTGCAGGGGTCCCCTGCGGTCATCCCCATCCAAAACAGATACCGTTTTGGGTACTGTTGGGGGAGATGGTTCATCAGGGGAGGGCAACAGCAGCCAAGTTCATGGAACCATGGGTGGCTCTGCTGCACAGGAGGGCAGGAAAAAGAGTGGGAGAGCTATAGTGGTAGGGGATTCTATTGTAAGGGGAATAGAGAGGTGTTTCTGCAGCCGCAATCGAGACTCCAGGATGGTATGTTGCCTCGCTGGTGCAAGAGTCAAGGATATCTTGGAGTGGTTACAGGGCATTCTGGATGGAGAGGGTGAACAGCCAGTTGTCATGGTGCATATAGGTACCAACGATATAGGTAAAAAATGGGATGAGATCCAACAAGCTGCATTAAGGGAGCTAGGAGTTAAATAAAAAAATAGGATCTCAAAGTTAGTAATCTCAGGATTGTTACCAGTGCCACATGCTAGTCAGAGTAGAAATAACAGGATAGTTAAGATAAGTACATGGCTTGAGGAATGGTGGAAGAGAGAGGGATTCAAGTTCCTGGAACATTGCAACCGGTTCTGGGAGAGGTGAGACCAAGTCAAACTGGACGGTCTGCACTTGGGCAGGACCGGAACTGATGTCCTAGGGGGAGTGTTTGCTAGTGCTGTTGGGGAGGGTTTAGACTAATATGGCAGTGGGATGGGAATCTATGCAGGGAGACAGAGGGAAGTAAAATAAGGGCAGAAGCAAAAGGTAGGAAGGAGATCAGGAAAAGTGGAGGACCGAGAAATCAAAGGTAAAAATCAAAAAGCGCCACATTACAGCAAAGTTCTAAAAGGACAAAGAGTGTTTAAAAAAAACAAGCCTGAAAGTTCTGTGTCACAATGCGAGGAGCATTCGTAATAAGGTGGATGAATTAATTGCGCAGATAGCTGTTAACGGATATGATGTAATTGGGATTATGGAGACATGGCTCCACGGTGGTCAAGGCTAGGAACTCAACATCCAGGGGTATTCGATATTCAGGAAGGATAGACAGAAAGGAAAAGGAGGTGGGGTAGCATTGCTGGTTAAAGAGGAGATTAACGTAATGGTAAGGAAGTGACATTAGCTCGGATGATGTAGAATCTATATGGGTAGAGCTGCGGAACACCAAAGGGCAGAAAACTCTAGTGGGAGTTGTGTACATACCACCAGTAGTAGGGAGGTTGTGGATGATATCAAACAGGAAATTAGGGATGCATGCAATAAAGGTACAGCAGTTATCATGGGTGACTTTAATCTACATATAGATTTGGCTCACCAAACTGGTAGCAATACAGTGGAGGAGGATTTCCTGGAGTGTATAAGGGATGGTTTTCTAGACCAATATGTCAAGGAACCAACTAAAGAGCTGGCCATACTAGACTGGGTGTTGTGTAATGAGAGAGGATTAATTTGCAATCTTGTTGTGCAAGGCCCCTTGGGGAAGAGTGACCATAATATGGTAGAATTCTTCATTAAGATGGAGAGTGTCACAGTTAATTCAGAGACTAGGTTCCTGAACTTAAAGAAAGGTAACTTTGATGGTATGAGACGTGAATTGGCAAGGATAGACTGGCGAACGATACTTAAAGGGTTGACGATGGATAGGCAATGGCAGATATTTAAAGATCACATGGATGAACTTCAAGAATTGCACATCCCTGTCTGGTGTAAAAATAAAATGGAGAAGGTGGCTCAACTGTGGCTAACAAGGGAAATTAGAGATAGTGTTAAATCCAAGGAAGAGGCTTATTAATAGGCCAGAAAAAGCAGCAAACCTGAGGATTGGGAGAAATTTAGAATTCAGCAGAGAAGGACAAAGGATTTAATTAGGTGGGGGGGAAATAGAGTATGAAAGTAAGCTTGCAGGGAATATAAAAACTGACTGCAAAATCTTCTGTGAAGAGACAAAGATTAGTGAAGACAAATGTAGGTCCCTTGCAGTCAGATTAATGTGAATTTATAATGGGGAACAAAGAAAAAGCAGACCAATTGAACAAATACTTTGGTTCTGTCTTCACAAAGGAAGACACAAATAACCTTCCGGAAATACTAGGAGTTCGAGGGTCTAGCGAAAAGGAGAAACTGACGGAATCCTTATTAGTCAGGAAATTGTGTTGAAGGAAATTGATGGGATTGAAAGCCGATAAATCCCCAGGGCCTGATAGTCTGCATCCCAGAAGTGGCCCTAGTAATAGTGGATGCATTGGTGGTCATTTTCCAACATTCTATAGATTCTGGATCAGTTCCTATGGATTGGAGGGTAGCTAATGTAACCCCACTTTTTAAAAAAGGAGGGAGAGAAAAAATGGAATTATAGACCAGTTAGCCTGACTTCGGTAATGAGGAAAATGTTGGAATCAATTATTAAAGATGTAATAGCAGCGCATTTGGAAAGCAGTGACAGGATCGATCCAAGTCAGCATGGATTTATGAAATGAAAATCATGCTTGACAAATCTTCTAGACTTTTTTGAGGATGTAACGAGTAGAGTGCACAAGGGAGAACAAGTGGATGTGGTGTATTTGGACTTTCAAAAGGCTTTTGACAAGATCCCACACAAGAGGTTAGTGTGAAAAATTAAAGCACATGGTATTGGGGGTAATGTATTGACGTGGATAAAGAACTGGTTGGCAGACAGGAGGCAAAGAGCAGGAATAAACGGGTCTTTTTCAGAATGGCTGCCAGTGACTAGTGGGGTACCGCAAGGTTCAGTGCTAGGAACCCAGATATTTACAATATACATTAATGATTTAGATGAAGGAATTGAATGTAATATCTCCAAGTTTGCAGATTACACTAAGCTGGGTGGCAGTGTGAGCTGTGAGGAGGATGCTAAGAGGCTGCAGGGTGAATTGGACAGGTTAGGTGAGTGGGCAAATGCATGGCAGATGCAGTATAATGTAGATAAATGTGAGGTTAGCCATTTTGGTGGCAAAAACAGGAAGGCAGAATATTATCTGAATGGTGACAGATTAGAAAAAGGGGTGGTGCAACGAGACCTGGGTGTTATGGTACATCAGTCATTGAAAGCTGGCATGCAGGTACAGCAGGCAGTGAAGAAGGCAAATGGCCTTCATAGCGAGAGGATTTGAATATCGGAGCAGGGAGGTCTTGCTACAGTTGTACAGGGCCTTGGTGAGGCCTCACCTGGAATATTGTGTTCAGTTTTGGTTTCCTAATCTGAGGAAGGATATTCTTGCTATTAAGGAAGTGCAGCGAAGGTTCACCAGACTGATTCCCGGGATTGCAGGACTGACATATGAAGGAAGACTGGATCGACTAGGCTTATATTCACTGGAATTTAGAAGAATGAGAGGGGATCTCATAGAAACATATACAATTCTGACGGGATTGGACAGGTTAGATGCAGGAAGAATGTTCCCGATGTTGGGGATGTCCAGAACCAGGGATCACAGTCTAGGATAAGGCATAAACCAGTTAGGACCGAGATGTGGAGAAACTTTTTCACTCAGAGAATTGTGGACCTGTGGAATTCTCTACCACAGAAAGTTGTTGAGGCCAGTTTGTTAGATATATTCAAAAGGAGTTAGATGTGGCCCTTACGGCTAAAGGGATCAAGGGGTATGGAGAGAAAGCAGGAATGGGGTACTGAAGTTGCATGTTCTGCCATGATCATATTTAATGGTCGTGTAGGCTCGAAGGGCCGAATGGCCTACTCCTGCAACTATTTTCCATATTTCTATGATTGTGTGACTGCCTCAAACCCTGGACTATGTTCTGTTCAAGGACTGCAATCTCTATCTCTCTCCCTCACTCCCTGGCTCATCTTCAGCAACATTACTGCTTGTTAATAAAGGCCCAAAGAGATACATGGAGCAGCTCCCCTGCTGAAGACTATGGGTGAGGGAAACATGCGCTACCTTGGAAGCGCACTCACTCTGTGACTGCATCATGCGACAGGGTGTAATATAGAGGCCAGCGGAATAATGAGATATTCACTATCTTATATGCATTATTCGATTTACATAAGAACATAAGATTTAGGAGCAGGAGCCTGCTCCACCATTCAATTGGATCATGGTTGATCTTTTACCTCAACTCCACTTTCCCGCACTATCCCATATCCACTGAAAACCTTAATATTCAAAAATCTATCGATCTCTGTTTGAATATACTCAACGACTGAGCATCCACAGCCCTCTGGGGTAGAGAACTCCAAAGATTCACCACCCTCTGAGTGAAGAAATTCCTCCTCATCCCAGTCATGGAATACTGCGTACAGTTTGGTTTCCATATTTACAAAAGGATATACTAGCTTTGGAGTCAGCTCAGAGAAGGTTCACTAAGTTGATTCCAGAGATGAGGGGGTTGACTTATGAGGAAAGGTTGAGTAGGTTGGGCCTCTACTCATTGGAATTCAGAAGAATGAGAGGTGATCTTATCAAAACGTATAAGATTATGAGGGGGCTTGACAAGGTGGATGCAGAGAGGATGTTTCTACTGATAGGGGAGACTAGAACTAGAGGGCATAATGTTAGAATAAGGGGCCGCCCATTTAAAACTGAGATGAGGAGAAATTTCTTCTCTCAGAGGGTTGTGAATCTGTGGAATTCGTTGCCTCAGAGAGCAGTGGAAGCTGGGACATTGAATAAATTTAAGACAGAAATAGACAGCTTCTTAAACGATAAGGGGATAAGGGTTATGGGGAGCAGGCAGGGAGGTGGACCTGAGTCCATGATCGGATCAGCCATGATCGTATTGAATTGCGGAACAGGCTCCAGGGGCCGTATGGCCTGCTCCTGCTCCGATTTCTTATGTTCTTATGTTCTAAATGACTGATCCCTTATTCTGAGACTGTGACTCCTGGTTCTCGACTCCACATCCAGGGAAAACAACCTGCCAGTATAAACCTTGTCAACCCGTTTAAGAATATTGTATGGTTCAATGAGATCACCTCTCATTCTTCTAAACTCTAGAGAATATAGATCTCTCAAATCTCAGAATGTTCTCAAACCTCGCTTCAAAGATGCAGAGAATCTTACAGCACAGAAGGAGGCCATTCGGCACATCATGCCTGTGCCGGTTCTTTGAAAGAGCAGTCCACTTCTGATTCATTTTACCAAAATTTAAACAATGGTTCAAAGTCCTCTCTTTTTCAACCATTAACCATCAAACTACACTCAATTACATGAAAAAAGAATAGTTTCAAAAGTAAATTGGAGGAAAGAAAATGGGTTGGATAAAAATAAAGTTCCTTGTAGTGACTAGAATGAGTAATAGTGATGGAAAAAATTGTTGGTAAATGCATTTTAGAGCTACTCCCTGTATCAGCAATAACATAACCCATAAAGAAGCCTTTCAGCCAGAGAAGAGAAGAGCATTTTGCTAACTGTGTTCACTGGATGCCTCATCAGTATTTCCATGAGTTTGCAGGTTAATCAGCAGCTACATGTGTTTATGTTTGTATTGTTTACAGTTTAATTAATATAATCCGATAAGATGCTATTAAAATATGTACATGCTAAGGTTATGGGGCATTGGTAACAACAGAGTGTGTGGGGCTGAGCACTTTTAACCATCGGTCCTCTGTATGAATAGGCACTTATGATAAAAGGGTGCAAAGAATGAGAGATCGATTTGAGTCAATATCAGCAAAGCCTGGCTAAGAAATGCAATAGGAATATTTCCTTTTTAAACAGTAACTTTTGCTGCTGGCTAGAATTATAATGTGGTTACAGCAATCAGGTTGGTATCAGTATTCCATCTGGATCACATTCATGTAACTGTAGGTGCAAGATTGGTTTAAAATATCATTATCCAAATAGTTGAGTGGCACTGACTTGTGTGGCTGAATATTTTTGGACATTAGACAAACAATCAGCTCAATTGCCTGGGAGATGGTGCAGATGTCAAACATTTATCCCTTTTATTGCTGCTTCTCCTTGCTCTTTTCCCCCTAATCCCACCCCTAACCAAACCCCAGGAAAAAAAACATGAGCTGGTTTGACAAATTCTTTTATATGAGAAGCAGTCGAATATTGTAATTGTTCTGTGCACACTTGTAAATCCATTAGTTTTCTTCATTGTTCAAGATATGGTTGATTTCTTGCCCATTGTGGAAATTCAGAACTGAGTTTGAATCAATCTTAAATGCTGAATAGATATATAATAAGGAGGGATGTTAAATAAAAACAGAAAATGCTGGAAATACTCCACAGGTCTGGCAGCATCTGTGGAAGGGAAACAGAGTTCACGGGACGTAAATTGCGGCCTCTCCGGGAACATCTGATGTGCGCACACGCCCGAAGAGGCCCCACAAGTTCCGGGTTTAGACGCACAAAGCGCATGCGCCTAAACTCAGCTCTTGCGATCTGTCAAAATGATAGATCGCACACATCCCCAGGAGAAGGACCCTTGCGACCGGAGGTTGGGGCTATTTGCCCAACTCCTGCCCAGAGAATGTCCTTCAAACTCTTACTCCTGGTAAAAGCAAGCGTAAGGCCTGCTTTTACCAGCATAAGAGTTTTAAAAGATTGAAAAATTTAATTTTATCACCAATTTTTAATATTAAAAACCCTATCCATTAAGGTAAGTTTATACTTAGCCTATTAAAACATATTTTTTTAAATTTCAAAAATATATATTTTTTTCTAAAACATTTAATTTTATTCAATTTCAATTAATTTTAAATATGTGAGGTGTTTGTTTTATTTATGTGTTGTGTTTCTGTGTTTTTTTGGGGGGATCGCCTAGGATGATATTGGGAGCTTGTACAAACGGAACTCACCATTACCATCAATGAGAATACTCCATGTTCATTGGTGATCCAGGCCCACATATCCCAAGCCCTGAGAAGGTCCAGGAGCCGTGGTGATGAGTTTTGTTATCTCCTTTTACCAAATATCGTGGCAGAGGTGCGGCGAATGAGGGTACAGGACCCAGAAGAGCCGAGGGCCCGTACTGCGATATGAGTACGCACTAGGTCCGTGCAGCAGAGCAGGTCTCCAGTCGTCCTGGTTAATCCTTGCCACTGGATAAAGGCCGAGCTCTGTCAAACCCGTGTGGTGGCTGGTGTGCAACGGTCACCACACGTTAAAAAAAATCCACGCACAGGCATCTTCCACCCCCTCAACTGGAGTTCAGGACTGGAACATCGGGTCCTTCATCGAAACATCTGTGAACTTTCGTGGAAGCAAGTCATCCTCGTTCGAGGGACCGCTTATGATGATGATGATTTGGGCCTCTGTGCTGGACTGTGTATCTAGGCCTCGGAGGGGAAGTGTTTGTTCCTCTGGGATCACCGGGTACTTTCGTAAAAAAATGTTGGTCGGAAGTATCCGCTCACGGAACCCTCCAACCGCAATTTCTGACCCAACATTTCAGGTCTATGACCCTTGGTCATGGATTTTAATTCCCTCTGCCCAGTGGACACTAGCTGGAACGGGAGTTAAAATGAAAGTGGAACAAAATTATCGATCTTCGACTACCCCACGGCCTTACTTACACCATGGTGTCCTGAGCGGTTGAGACTCCCTTCTGACTCATGGGGCCCCGATCTTGACTGGGGCGGGTTTGGTAACCAGGAAGGGGGTGTGGATGGCGTTTCAGTCAGGAAACTGGAAACCCATATGCTGTGGAGTAAAAACTCCACAACATGAGTAGTTTTTTTTTAACAACAGGATCCCCGCCCTGGGGTCAGCCTGGCTGATAGACAGGGAGCACTGTGGAGCAGGCCGCAGCCCCAGGTAAGAAGCCTGTAGCTGCGGGTAGGAGCGTTGGGAAGGCGTGGGGGCCGATTGGCGACCGGGTGATGGGTCGGTCCAATCGCTGATCGGTGGGGTGTTTTGTACGGGGGGAGCGGCTGTTCTGATGGGGGTGGGGGCTACATACCCAGGGAAGCACGTAAGCTTGGGAGGTCTGTGGGGGAGGGGAAGCACTATTGCTCCTCCTGGCCCACAAGCGGTGCTATAAAGCCACGTATCTTCTTTCCAAAGCTCCCCTCAGCTGACGGGTCAATACGTTAACATTTTAACATCTGTCCCGAGCCCGACCTACTTGTCTTGGCTGCCGTATTTCCTACCTTGCAACAGTGACAACACTTCAAAAGCACGTCATTGGCTGTAAAGCGCTTTGGGATGTATTGACATCTTGAAAGATGTTACATAATACAAGTTCTTTCTTACATAATTTAGGCTGACACTCTAGTTATCCCCAGTGTCCTGGCCAATAATTATCCCTCAATCAACATAAAAAAACATTGCTGTTTGTGGGAGCTTGCTGTGTGCTGATTGGCTGCCACGTTCCCCACATTACAACAGTGACCGCACTCCAAAAGTAATTCATTGGCTGTAAAGCACTTTGAGATGTTCGGTAGTTGTGAAAGGCGCTAAAGAAATACAAGTCTTTTCTTTTATAGTGAGTAGCATCGCTACCTATCCCGAACTCACAGTGATTTACAAATGGCCCTCGTATCTGCACTGATATCTGTGATCCACTGGTATTGTTTATGACAGCATAAAGGCTGTTAGTGTTTCAGTATGATTAAGGCTATTATAAACCATTAAGCCTTGTATAAATATTTAATAAACATCTATGCCCGCAGTGGATGTTTATTAAAGATTCAGAATGGTTTTGAACCAGCAATCTAAGCTAGACATAATAAACCAGGCTGCCTGCAATTTTAAATAAAATTATATCGTGCCTACAAATTCCAAAATAACATTCAGTAAAAAGAGATATGGCTGGAAATTCTCAGCAGATCTGTCAGCATCTGAAAAGAGAATAAAAAAGGTTGACTCTTTTTGTTACAATTGATAAAGGAATGCCAGACAACCCCTTGATAGCGGATAGAAGTGGTTTGTCCGCACTTTGTTATCTGTTCAATAAAGATCTTAAAGCAAAACATTAACTTCACTTCTGAGCCATTGACAATGTACTTCCAGCATTTTCTCTTTGACTCTCAAATTTCTTGCTTTTTCATTTTTCCAAAGCACGATTTTCCATCTATTTATTTTGATGGCGAGAAATCAGGAACTGCGCTGCAGGATATTGCGTTGATGTGTGCCCGCTGGTCGCACAGGAGTTGTGGAATCGGCTCTCAAGTAGGCACTATTTGAGGCAGATTTTCAGGCCAACCACTTTACCGAGACTGGGGCAGTAGCACTCATGAAAATAGTGGGGAGAGGCCGAAAGAAAGAAAGACTTGCATTTCTATAGCATCGGATGTCCCAATGTGCTTTCCAGTCAATGAAGTACTTTTTGGAGTGTCGTCATTGTTGTAATGTAAGAAACATGGTAGCCAATTTGTGCACAGCAAGCTCTCAGAAACAGCAATGTGATAATGATCAGGTAAATTGTTTTTAGTGATGTTGATTGAGGGATAAATATTGATCAGGACACCAGGGATAACTCCACTGCTCTTCTTCAAAGTAGTGCCATGGGATCTTTTACATTCACCTGAGAGAGCAGATGGGTCCTCAGCCGCTGGAGTGGGATTTGAACCCACAACCTTCTGACTTGGAGATGAGTGTACTACCCACTGAGCCACAGAGCTGTGTGAGAGATCAGATAATGCACATTCCAAATGCTGTGGCTCCATGATGGCACAGAATATCTTAAAGGTGGGGTTTTACCTTCATGTGATCTTATATTTCCTCATGAACATGATCTGACTCTGGCTCACTCCAGAGGTGTGTGGAGGGTCTAACCTGAAGAAAAAATGTAAATTCACTTTGATGCGATTAGGAACTCTTAATTCACTTTAATGAAAATGAAACAGTAATTCACTCCAGTGAAATTATAAATGTTTAGTTCACTCCTGAGAAATTAAACACATTAAATCATTGCAGTGAACTAAAAATTGCTAATTCACTGTGGAATAAATAAATTCTAATTAACTGCAGTGAATTATTATTAAATAAACTGTTGAGCAAGAAGTACTTCAAAGCTAAGTCCTTAGTCCACTGAATAAATAAAACATTGGATAATACATATGCATTAGAGTTGTCATTTCATTTCTGCAAAAGGTGACCATAATGTAATCTTGTCTAGGGTCCTTGCACATAATGGCTATTCACATACATGATAAAATTCCAGAATGAGCCATCACTGGTTGTGAACATTTAGTTTTTCTGTTTCAGGTGCGATAATGCTAAGGTACCGTGTAAAGGTTTTGTTCGGTTCCACTAATGCATCAAGCTTTATTGAGTCTCGTGAGTCTGTGATATATTGCTTTGTACACAAATAATAAATAAACCATGCTACTGAGTCACAGAATCACAGAGCAAAGAAGGAGGTCATTCGGCCCATCGTGCCTGGGCCGACCTCTTTGAAAGTTATCTAATTATTCCCACCGCCCCCCCCCCCCATAACTCTGTAAATAGTTCTGTTTTCAAGTATATACTCAATTCCGTTTTCAAAGTTATTATTGAATCTGGTTCCACCGCCCTTTCAGGCAGCACATTCCAGATCATAACAACTTGCTGTGTTAAAGAAATGTCTCGACTGTTTCAATACACTTACAATTTATGAAATAACTGAGGCAGCTGGATATAGATAGCCTTGAATTCTGATGGCATTATGTGCATAGACCAAAGAGTGTCGTTTCTTTCCAGTTTCAATTGAAAGCATGTCAAACCTACCCGACAGCAACCTTTCTTTCCTCCCTTGGAGTACAATGAGAAACAAATCTCATTCACACATATAGTGGAAATCAGAACACCAATAAGTTGCAATGAGCTGGAATGCAGCTCTAATTGCATTATGAATTATTTATTTTCATAGTACTTTGTTACACCCAATCTGACAATGTTGTACAAGAGTGCGAGCCAGCCATTACCTGTTTAATAAGCTGTGTCAGAGACTTGGATCGTGATCTGATGACTGCTAAAGTTAAGGACAGCAGAATTTTCAGACTAAAATGCTAAGGGAATGTTATTTATTTTGAGAATCTTTCGAGCTCTTTATGGCTTCCCTGAAAAGTCAAAGTGATTTGTTCAGGTTCAGTTGAAAAGGCAGAGCGACGCTTTTATCTGTAGTCTTGTGTTGGCAATACTGATGGCAAGGCAAGTGGTCTCAGGTAGCTTGCCAAGCCGAGACGAGATATACAGGTTCCCACACAATTTAATCATTATTTGAATTGAAATAATGCCTTTCATGATCTCAGGACATCCCAAAGCACTTTACAACAAATGAAGTACTTTTGACACAAAAATAAAATACTGCGGAGGCTGGAAAACTGAAATAAAAACAAAAACACGCTGGAAGTACTCAGCGGGATAGGCAGCATCTGTGGAGAGAGAAACAGAGTTAACCTTTCAGGTCGATGACCTTTCATCAGAACTGGAAAAAGTTACACATGTAACAGGTTTTAAGCAAGTACAGAGGCTGGGAAAGAGTGATGAGAACAAACAGTCTGTGAAAGGGTGGAAGGCAGGAGAGATTAAGTGACAAAATAGATGATGATGCAAGGCAAAAAAGGGGTGGTAATGGAATGAGTAAAGAGACAAAAGATGGATCTAGAAGAGTTGTAAATGGGAATAAAAGATTCAGCATTTGCTGTCTGAAAAAATGGGGGGCAGAAATTATAATCTGAAATTGTTGAATTCAATGTTGAGTCCAGAAGGCTGCAAAGTGCCTAACCAAAAGATGAGGTCCTGTTTCTCAAGCTTATGTTGAGCTTCATTGGAGGCCAAGGTCAGAAAAGCCAGAGTGGGCGTGGAGCGGAGAAGTACATTTGAAGTGTAGTCACTGTTGTAATGTAGGAATGCACCTGGAAGTTTTGATTAGAGTAGCTGTTTCGTCCACAGTTCCTGCTTGCTCATGATTTATTCAATTTGTAGCTCCATCAAAGATTTAATTTCCCTTCTCCCATTCTGTGACTTCCCACAAGCCAAACTATATCGCACAGCACTTGAGATTGCACCTCAGGGTTTTTGAAGTATTTTTTGTTAACCACCTCAAGAGCATTTCCCTCCTTTTAACTCTGGGAACAGTAAATCCTGGGAATCTAACTTTCCTATTATGCCTGTAGCCCATTAAATTTTTTGTCTTCAAAAAAAACATAATAAGAACATAAGAACATAAGAATTAGGAACAGGAGTCGGCCATCTAGCCCCTCGAGCCTGCTCCGCCATTCAACAAGACCACGGCTGATCTGGCCGTGGACTCAGCTCCACTTACCCGCCTGCTCCCCGTTACCCTTAATTCCCTTATTGGTTAAAAATCTAATTCAATGAGCTAGCCTCAACTGCTTCCTTGGGCAGAGAATTCCACAGATTCACAACCCTCTGGGAGAAGAAATTCCTTCTCAACTCGGTTTTAAATTGGCTCCCCTGTATTTTGAGGCTGTGCCCCCTAGTTCTAGTCTCCCCGACCAGTGGAAACAACCTCTCTGCCTCTATCTTGTCTATCCCTTTCATTATTTAAAATGTTTCTATAAGATCACCCCTCATCCTTCTAAACTCCAACGAGTAAAGATCCAGTCTACTCAATCTATCATCATCAGGTAACCCCCTCATCTCCAGAATCAGCCGAGTGAATCGTCTCTGTACCCGCTCCAAGGCTAGTATATCCTTCCTTAAGTAAGGTGACCAAAACTGCACGCAGTACTCCAGGTGCGGCCTCACCAATACCTATACAGTTGCAGCAGGACCTCCCTGCTTTTGTACTCCATCCCTCTCGCAAAGAAGGCCAACATTCCATTCGCCTTCCTGATTACCTGCTGCACCTGCAAACTAACTTTTTGGGATTCATGCACAAGGACCCCCAGGTCCCTCTGCACCGCAGCATGTTGTAATTTCTCCCCATTCAAATAATATTCCCTTTTACTGTTTTTTTTTTCCAAGGTGGATGACCTCACACTTTCCGACATTGTCTTCCATCTGCCAAACCTCAGCCCATTCGCTTAACCTATCTAAATCTCTTTGCATCTAAATCTATGTGTCCTCTACATAACCCGCTTTCCCACTAATCTTTGTGTCATCTGCAAATTTTGTTACACTACACTCTGTCCCCTCTTCCAGGTCACCTATGTATATTGTAACCAGTTGTGGTCTCAGCACCGATCCCTGTGGCACACCACTAACCACCAATTTCCAACCCGAAAAGGACCCATTTATCCCGACTCTCTGCTTTCTGTTAGCCAGCCAATTCTCTATCCATGCGAATACATTTCCTCTGACTCCGCGTACCTTTATCTTCTGCAGTAACCTTTTGTGTGGCACCTTATCGAATGCCTTTTGGAAATCTAAATACACCACATCCATCAGTACACCTCTATCCACCATGCTCGTTATATCCTCAAAGAATTCCAGTAAATTAGTTAAACATGATTTCCCCTTCATGAATCCATGTTGCGTCTGCTTGATTGTACTATTCCTATCTAGATGTCCCGCTATTTCTTCCTTAATGTTAGCTTCAAGCATTTTCCCAACTACAGATGTTAAACTAACCGGCCTATAGTTACCTGCCTTTTGCCTGCCCCCTTTTTTAAACAGAGGCGTTACATTAGCTGCTTTCCAATCCACTGGCACCTCCCCAGATTCCAGAGAATTTTGGTAGATTATAACGAATGCATCTGCTATAACTTCCGCCGTCTCTTTTAATACCCTGGGATGCATTTCATCAGGACCAGGGGACTTGTCTACCTTGAGTCCCATTAGCCTGTCCAGCACTACCCCGCTAGTGATAGTGATTGTCTCAAGGTCCTCCCTTCCCACATTTCTGTGACCAGCAATTTTTGGCATGCTTATTGTGTCTTACACTGTGAAGACTGAAGCAAAATAATTGTTTAAGATCTCAGCCATTTCCACATTTCCCATTATTAAATCCCCCTTCTCATCTTCTGAGGGACCAACATTTACTTTAGTCACTCTTTTCCGTTTTATATGTCGGTAAAAGATTTTACTATCTGTTTTTATGTTTTGTGCAAGTTTACTTTCGTTATCTATCTTTCCTTTCTTTATTGCTTTCTTAGTCATTCTTTGCTGTTGTTTAAAATTTTCCCAATCTTCTAGTTTCCCACTAACCTTGGCCACCTTATACGCATTCGTTTTTAATTTGATACTCTCCTTTATTTCCTTGGTTATCCACGGCTGGTTATCCCTTCTCTTACTGCCCTTCTTTTTCACTGGAATATATTTTTGTTGAGCACTATGAAAGAGCTCCTTAAAAGTCCTCCACTGTTCCTCAATTGTGCCACCATTTAGTCTGTGTTTCCAGTCTACTTTAGCCAACTCTGCCCTCATCCCACTGTAGTTCCCTTTGTTTAAGCATTGTATGTTCGTTTGAGACACTACTTCATCACCCTCAATCTGTATTACAAATTCAACCACACTGTGATCACTCATTCCGAGGAGATCTTTTACTCGGAGATCGTTTATTATTCCTGTCTCATTACACAGGACTAGATCTAAGATAGCTTGTTCCCTTGTAGGTTCAGTAACATACTGTTCTAAGAAACAATCCGTATGCATTCTATGAATTCCTCCTCAAGGTTACCCCATGCGATTTTATTTGACCAATCGATATGTAGGTTAAAATCCCCCATGATTACTGCCATTCCTTTTTCACATGCCTCTATTATTCCCTTGATTATTGTCCGCTCCACCGTGAAATTATTATTTGGGGGCCTATAAACTACGCCCACCAGTGACTTTTTCCCCTTACTATCTCTAATCTCCACCCACAATGATTCAACATTTTGTTCATTAGAGCCAATATCGTCTCTCACAACTGCCCTGATATCTTCCTTTATTAACAGAGCTACCCCAGCTCCTTTCCCTTCTTGCCTATCTTTCCGAATTGTCAGATACCCCTGTATGTTTAATTCCCAGTCTTGGCCACCCTGCAACCACGTTTCTCTAATGGCCACCAAATCATACACATTTGTAATGATTTGTGCCGTCAACTCATTTACTTTATTTCGAATGCTGCGTGTGTTGAGGTAGACTGTTTTAATACTAGTTTTTAAACCATGATTTTTAGTTTTGACCCCTTCTGCAGCCCCTTTATATTCATACATATTGTCCCTTTCTATCACCTTGTGGTTTACACTTACCCCAGTGCTACTATGCTCTGTTGCCTCCTGCCTTTTGCATTCTTTCTTGGGATCCTGTTCATCTGAGCTCACACCTATTCTAATTAGCTCAGAGCCCTCTCCTGTGTTCCGAATACTCCTTGCATTGAGGCACCGAGCTTTCATGCTTGCCTTTTTATTACACTTTGACCCTTTAGAATTTTGCTGTACAGTGGCCCTTTTTGTTTTTTGCCTTGGGTTTCTCTGCCCTCCACTTTTCCTCATCTCCTTTCTGACTTTTGCTTTTGTCTCCTTTTTGTTTCCCTCTGTCTCCCTGCATTGGTTCCCATCCCCCTGCCATATTCGTTTAACTCCTCCCCAACAGCATTAGCAAACACTCCCCCTTGGACATTGGTTCCGGTCCTGCCCAGGTGCAGACCGTCCAGTTTGTACTGGTCCCACCTCCCCCAGAACCGGTTCCAATGCCCCAGGAATTTGAATCCCTCTCTGCTGCACCACTGCTCAAGCCACATATTCATCTGAGCTATCCTGTGATTCCTACTCTGACTAGCACGTGGCACTGGTAGCAATCCCGAGATTACTACTTTTGAGGTCCTACGTTTTAATTGAGCTCCTAGCTCCTTAAATTCGTCTCGTAGGATCTCATCCCTTTTTTTACCTATATTGTTGGTACCAATGTGCACCACGACAACTGGCTGTTCACCCTCCCTTTTCAGAATGTCCTGCACCCGCTCCGAGACATCCTTGACCCTTGCACAGGGAGGCAACATACCATCCTGGAGTCTCGGTTGCGGCTGCAGAAATGCCTATCTATTCCCCTTACAATTGAATCCCCGATCACTATCGCTCTCCCACTCTTTTTCCAGCCCTCCTGTGCAGCAGAGCCAGCCACGGTGCCATGAACTTGGCTGCTGCTGCCCTCCCCTGATGAGTCATCCCGCTCAACAGTAGTCAAAACGATGTATCTGTTTTGCAGGGGGATGACCGCAGGGGACCCCTGCACTACCTTCCTTGCACTGCTCTTCCTGCTGGTCTTCCATTCCCTATTTGGCTGTGGACCC
Organism: Pristiophorus japonicus; assembly: GCF_044704955.1. NCBI lineage: Eukaryota > Metazoa > Chordata > Chondrichthyes > Pristiophoridae > Pristiophorus > Pristiophorus japonicus. Next base: position 38,246,653 of record NC_091986.1, on the reverse strand, counting down.
TTCGCCTGCGCTAAGACCAACTCGCTACACGTCCTAGTCACGTCATTCTCAGCATCGTGGATGCTCCAGAGTAAATCCACCCTCAGCTCCAATTCCGCAACGCGGACCGTCAGGAGCTGGAGGCGGATACACTTCCCGCACACGTAGTTGTCAGGGACACCGAAAATGTCCCTGAGTTCCCACATGGTACAGGAGGAGCATATCACGTGACCGAGTTCTCCTGCCATGACTTAACCCTTAGACACACTTAAATTGGCAACAATGCTAAAGTTTACTTGCTGTTAAAGAAGAGAAAAAAGAAAAACTACTCACCAATCTAGCCAATCACTTACCCCCTTGACTGTGACGTCACCTTTCTGTTTCTTTCTACTTCTTTTTTGCTTTCTCCCTGAAGCTGCACAAGCTGGCCTCTCACCGAACTCGTGCTGCTCCCGGTCTCACTGACCTTTTGTAGGCCTCTCTGATCCCCGGAACTCCCGCCTCTCGTCAAACTCGCGCTGCTCCCGGTCTCGCTGGCCTTTTGTAAGCCTCTTCGATCCCCGGAATTCCCGCCTCTCATCGAACTCGCACTGCTCCTTGTCTCACTGGCCTTTTGTAGGCCTCTCCGATCCCCGGAACTCCCGCCTCTCGCCGAACTCGCGCTGCTCCTTGTCTCACTGGCCTTTTGTAGGCCTCTCCGATCCCCGGAACTCCCGCCTCTCGCCGAACTCGCGCTGCTCCCGGTCTCGCTGGCCTTTTGTAGGCCTCTCCGATCCCCGGAACTCCCGCCTCTCGCCTGGGGGGGAAAAGAGATCAGTCTCGAAGACCTTACCTGCCACTTGATACTAAAAATAGTACAGTGTCATCGCTTGTGTGATTTCAATTGCTCGTTGATGTTCTGATAATACAGTATCCAAGCTATAGTGCAGACACATTCATATAAAAGAATGGTGGACTTTGGTGTTAGTGTACAGTTAGATATTAGAACCATTGCATCATACAGCACAGAAGGAGTCCATCCAGCCTATTGTGCCTGTGCTGACTCTTTGAAAGAGCTATCCAATTAGTCCCACTCACCTTAAGTATATATCCACTTCCCTTTTGAATTTACTATTGAATCTGCTTCCACCACCCTTTCAGTCAGAGCATTCCAGATCATAACTACTTGCTGAGTACCAAATATTCTCATCTCACTCCTGTATTATTTTGCAATTACCTTAAATCTGTGTCCTCCAGTTAGCGATCCTCCTGCCATTGGAAACAGCTTTTCCCTATCTATCAAAACCTCTCAGAATTTTGAACACTGCCTCAATTTACAGTGAAGCCTTCAGCATGATATTCACTCTCAAATCTACTTCTATCACCCTGCCCCCAATTATGATGTTACTTTTAGGGGCAGGTCTGGTGGGATACCGGGCTCTGCTGAAAATCCTTCCAGTTCCATCTCCTGTACCAGCCAGCATTGCATGAAGCATATTTGTCATACAAGGCTATAAGTATTCAAACAGCAATCAAACCAAGAGTGATCGACAGCTGTATGGGTATTGGAAACATATCTGGGAGAAAGCATTAGCCAGTCAGTTCCAACAACAACAACTTGTATTTATATAGCGCCTTTAACGTAGTAATATTCACAAGGCGCTTTACAGGAGTGCTATAAGACAAACAAATTGACACTGAACCACATCAGGAGAAATTAGGGCATAAAAACATAAGAACATAAGAATTAGGAACAGGAGTAGGCCATCTAGCCCCTCGAGCCTGCTCCGCCATTCATCAAGATCATGGCTGATCTGGCCGTGGACTCAGCTCCACTTACCCGCCCGCTCCCCATAACCCTTAATTCCCTTATTGGTTAAAAATCTATCTATCTGTGATTTGAATACATTCAATGAGCTAGCCTCAACTGCTTCCTTGGGCAGAGAATTCCACAGATTCACAACCGTCTGGGAGAAGAAATTCCTTCTCAACTCGGTTTTAAATTGGCTCCCCTGTATTTTGAGGCTGTGCCCCCGAGTTCTAGTCTCCCCTACCAGTGGAAACAACCTCTCTGCCTCTATCTTGTCTATCCCTTTCATTATTTTAAACGTTTCTCTAAGATCACCCCTCATCCTCTGAACTCCAATGGGTAAAGACCCAGTCTACTCAATCTATCATCATAAGGTAACCCCCTCATCTCCGGAATCAGCCGAGTGAATCGTCTCTGTATCCCTTCCAAAACTAGTATATCCTTCCTTAAGTAAGGTGACCAAAACTGCACGCAGTACTCCAGGTGTGGCCTCACCAATACCCTGTACAGTTGCAGCAGGTCCTCCCTGCTTTTGTACTCCATCTCTCTCGCAATGAAGGCCAACATTCCATTCGCCTTCCTGATTACCTGCTGCACCTGCAAACTAACTTTTTGGGATTCATGCACAAGGACCCCCAGGTCCCTCTGCACCGCAGCATGTTGTAATTTCTCCCCATTCAAATAATATTCCCTTTTACTGTTTTTTTTCCCAAGGTGGATGACTTCACACTTTCCGACATTGTATTCCACCTGCCAAACTCAGCCCATTCGCTTAACCTATCTAAATCTCTTTGCAGCCTATCTGTGTCCTCTACACAACCCGCTTTCCCACTAATCTTTGTGTCATCTGCAAATTTTGTTACACTACACTCTGTCCCCTCTTCCAGGTCATCTATGCATATTGTAAACAGTTGTGGTCCCAGCACCGATCCCTGTGGCTCACCACTAACCACCGATTTCCAACCCAAAAAGGACCCATTTATCCTGATTCTCTGCTTTCTGTTAGCCAGCCAATTCTCTATCCATGCTAATACATTTCCACTGACTCCGCGTAACTTTATCTTCTGCAGTAACCTTTTGTGTGGCACCTTATCGAATGCCTTTTGAAAATCTAAATACACCACATCCATCGGTACATCTCTATCCACCAGGGCAGGTGACCAAAAGCTTGTTCAAAGACGTAGGTGTCATGTATCTCACACTACTGTACATAACTGTATCTTACATGGTATACATGACTGTAACCAGAGATGATCTGTAACCACAAGCTTACCTTACCACCAGGGGTGCACTTGCAGGAGACACTGGATATACCTGTCTGAGACAGACAGGTATATCAGGACAGGTCTCAGGCAAATGTGGCATTCGAGAGCTGTGTAATAAAGGTGCAGGTCCTGAGTGATCTTGACTTCAGCATGTGCCTCGTGTGAATCTGTACTGCGGGAACAGAACTTTACAGTAGGTTTTAAGGAGAGTCTTAAAGGAGGAAAGAGAGGTAAAGAGGCGGAGAGGTTTAGGGAGGGAATTCCAGAGCTTGGGGCCCAGGCAACAGAAGGCACGGCTGCCAATGATTGAGCAATTATGAGCAGGGAAGCTCAAGAGGGCAGAATTAGAGGAGCGCAGGTATCTCGGGGATTTGTGGGGCTGGAGAAGATTACAGAGATAGGGAGAGGCAAGGCTATAGAGGGATTTGAAAACAAAGATGAGAATTTTGAAATCGAGGCGTTGCTTAACCGGGAGCCAATGTAGGTCAACCAGGAGTGCATTGGAATAGTCAAGTCTAGAGATAACAAAGGCATGGATGAGGGTTTCAGCAGCAGATCAACTGAGGCAAGGGTGGAGATGGGCAATGTCATGGAGGTGGAATTAGGCGGTGTTAATCATACTGTGGATATGTGGCCAGAATGTTGTGAACAGTATGGTTCAGCCTCAGACAGATGTTAGGGAGAGGGATGGAGTCAGTGGCTATGGAACGGAGTTTGTGACGGGGACTGAAAACAATAGCTTCAGTCTTCCCAATATTTAATTGGAGAAAATTACTGCTCATCCAGAACTGGATGTTGGACAAGCAGTCGAACAATTTAGCGACCGTAGAGGTGTCGAGAGAAGTGGTGGTGAGGTAGAGTTGGGTGTCGTCAGCGTACAAGTGGAAACTGGTGTTGTGTTTCGGATGATGTTGCCCAGGGGCAGCATGTAGATGTGAAATAGGACATGGCCAAGGATAGATCTTTGGGGGACAGCAGAGGTAACGATGCAGGAGTGGGAAGAGAAGCCATTGCAGGTAATTCTCTGGCTATGATTAGATAAACAAAAATGGAACTAAGCGAATGCAGTCCCGCCCAGCTAGACGATGGTGGAGAGGCATTGGAGGACGATGGAGTAGTCAACTGTGTCAAAGGCTGCAGACAAGTCAAGAAGGATGAGGAGGGATAGTTTACCTTTGTCACAGTCACAAAGGATGTCACTTGTGATTTGATGAGAGCCGTTTCGGTACTGTGGAAGGTGAAGAAACCTGATTGAATGGATTCACACATGGAATTGTGGGAAAGAAGAGCATGGATTTGGGAGGCGACAACACGTTCAAGGACTTTGGACAGGAAAGGGAGGTTGTAGATGGGGTGGTAGTTTGCAAGGACGGAGGGGTCGAGTGTTGGTTTTTTTGAGGAGGGGGTGATGACAGCAGATTTGTGGGAGAGGGGGACAGTACCAGAGAAGAGAGAACCATTAGCAATGTTGTTATGTTCAGAATAAATCAACAGGACTATATCGCAGGCTCAAACTGTTGTGTCCTTGGTTTCTTTATTCAGATTCCAGAGTGGGGAAGCAGCATGGTGAATCACCTTTTATACCTGCTTGCCCCAGGGTGCACAGATGACCGTTAAGTCTCCCACAGGTGTGCCCCCTAGGAGCAAGTCTTACATTTTGGTAAGGTTTACATGCATACATACATGCATCATTCCCCCCCAAAGTCTTATGTGCAAGTTATTTGTAAGTTGAGGCGATCTGCCGTCCCGCATCCCTGGGTCTATTGCCTAGGTTGAAGTCCTGACATGGGTTTATCCTTGTGGTTGATGGCGAGGTTGATCGTGTTAGTGGGTCGCTGAAGGCCAGGTCCTTTCATGGTGGTTCCTGGTTATCTGTAGTTCGCAGTTTGGTCTTGTCCAAATGCTTTACTCGTTAACCCGGTACATGGTTTCACAATCAAACGCTCTGTTTTCATGACATGCACTCCATTCCCCCCATTGGCTAATGCGGTGCTAGCGGCACAACTTGGGCCCTGAACATGGTCTACATCACTTATTCTGACATTGTATGGAGGAGCCATGCAACTATGGTGCATTCTCTGCTGATGGCATATGGAAGGCTCGGTTCTCAGTGATTCTGTCTGGTGACTGCATAGCACCCAGGCTAGCCAGGTCTGCAGGGATTCTACCGTGACACGCGTGGTGCTAGGTTTAGTGATTTTTGCTGCCTGCCCCGGGCTATTGTCGCTGACCCTGAGGTCTGGCAAGCCCAGGATGGCCGCAGTGACCTTGAGACTTTCGGTAGTGGCGGGATGCCTCGTGGACCCCGTGGTCCCTGAGCCGTAGTATGGGGGCCCCTGAGCACCGACTGTGTGTAGCCGGCCTGCCTTACTTTGCAACGTGGGGATGGGTCTTTCGTCTCTGCGACGGATAAGTTTCCACATCCCGTCTAGCAGATCACTTTTGGCAGGTGTTAAAGTAGGATCCTGGCTCATCCAGGTCCTAAGCTGGGTGGCTGTTACGGTTGACCCCTTGCTTTCTAGCACTTCCACGACCGCGAGTGGGTCTGCAGGCTGCGCAGATTCCACCCCAGTGGTGGGCAACGGAAGCCAACTGAGGGCATTAGTGCTGTTCTTGTCATGTATGTAACCACAATGTAACACCACTATATTACTGTATACACTCAACCTAAATGCACACCTTGAACACAAGGGATGAACTTGTGGGAGACACTCCTTACCTGATCACACAGGTATAAAAAGGGAGGTCCCATGCAGGGTCATCACTTGAGGTCCTGTGAATAAAGAGTTAAGGTCACAGAGTGACCTTGTTCCCAGAATGTGCCTCGTGTGGTTTCGTATTGTAGAGTAAGGACTTTACATTGGCGACGAGAAACGGGAATTCACGACCCACGAGAATGGCCACCGGTAGCACAGAGGAACGGTACTGTGTTGGGGAAGACTGGGACGATTTTGTCGAGAGGCTTCAGTAAAGCTTCGTTGCAAAAGAATGGCTGGGGGATGCAGTGGCCGACAAGCGAAGGGCTCATCTTTTGACCAGCTGTGGACCAAAGACTTACGCGCTCACGAAGGACTTACTAGCACCTGAAAAGCCGGTGGACAAAACCTTTGAAGAACTTAGCAAATTGATCGGGGAGCACCTCAAACCGGCGAGTAGCATACATATGGCCCGACACAGATTCTACACCCACTGACGTCAGGAAGGACAGAGCATACCGGACTTCGTAGTGGACCTCCGGTGTTTGGCCAGCCTCTGTAAGTTCACAGACGCTTGCAGGGGGGAGATACTAAGGAACTTCTTTATCGAGGGCATCGGTCATGCGGGGATTTTTCACAAATTAATTGAGACCAAGGATTTGACCTTGGAAGCGGCGGCGTTGCTAGTTCAAACTTTCATGGCTGGGGAGGAAGAGACGAAAATAATATACGCACGCAATTCTGCCTCTAATGAGGCGAAGGATCAGGGAGTCAACATCATCAATGCGACTCAGAGCCCCGCAGGCAGACAGGGACAGTCCGACACTCCCCAGGCAGCAATAGACCCCAGAGTAGGACTTCAACAGACACAATGGCAGGCTGAACGGACATTCACGCCATCACAGCGGACAATGCGGCCCGGGATGGGGCCATTGACACCCACTAATAGGGTACTTAAGAGCAGTTCAAGGGACAGTCAGCGCGGAATGCCTAGCCATAGTCCCTTTGTTCCCAACAATGGAAACTTCAACTCATGCTGGAGGTGTGGGGGAAAACACTCAGCTGGATCTTGCAGATTTCAACAGTTTGTCTGCAGAAGCTGCAATCTCAGTGGCCACTTAGCCTGAATGTGCAGGAAGTCTGCAACCAGACTAATATATGAGGCAGATGGACCAGAAGAGGGTTCTTTGAGGCAGGATGACTTTTGGGGCGAATCGATGGACGCCGAGGTTCAGCGGGTCCATGTGGCGAATATTCACAGTTCATATACCAAAACGCCACCAATGATGATGAGGGTTTTTGCCATGTATCTTACACTACTGTATATAACTGTATCTTACCATGCTATACATGACTGTAACTAGATATGACCTGTAACCACAAGCATACTTTACCACCAGGGGTGCACTTGTAGGAGACACTGCATATCTGTTCCGCACAGGTATATAAAGAGAGGTCTCAGGCAAGTGCGGCACACGAGAGCTGTGAAATAATGGTGCAGGTCCAGAGTGACCTTGACTTCAGCATGTGCCTCGTGTAAGTCTGTACTGCAGGGTCAGGACTTTACAGTGGCGATGAGTTACGGGATCACAGAATCCACAGAATGGCTACCAACGGCTCAGATGAGAAATACAATGCTGGAGACAATTGGGAGGACTTTATAGAAAGGCTCCAGCAAAGCTTTGTAACCAAAGACTGGTTGGGCGATGATAAGGCAGACAAGAGAAGAGCCCGTCTCTTGACCAGCTGTGGCTCGAAAGCATAGGCCTTAATGAAGGACCTGCTGGCACCCGAGAAACCAGCAAGCAAGTCGTTTGAGGAGTTGAGCACACTGGTGAGAGACCACCTGAAGCCAGCGAGCAGCCTACACATGGCCAGACACAGGTTCTACAACTACAGACGCTGTATGGGCCAGAGCATACCCGACTTTGTGGCGGAACTTCGGAGGCTGGCTAGTTTATGTGAGTTCTCCGATGAACTAAGGAGAGAAGTACTGAGATACTTTTTTATTGAAGGAATAGGCCATGTAGACATATTCTGAAAGCTTATAGAGACCAAGAACTTGACCCTAGAGGCAGCAGCACTGGTCGCACAGACATTCTTGGCAGGAGAAGAAGAAATGAGGTTGATCTATACTGCGGGTGCGACAACTAACGAAACATCAGAACAAGGGGTTCACAGCGTGAAATGAGCCGCTACCCCCCACACAGAGACAAAGGCAGAAGAGAGCAGGCCTTCAACTGCAGGCAGTGGCGCCAGAAGCCATCAAAATCAAGGGCCACATGAACGGCCATTCACACCTCATCAACCCACAATGCGAGCAATCAACTACAGACTGAGAGAAGCTCAAGAGAGATCAGCCAGACGCAGCTCATCCTTCGGAAACAATGGAAACGGTCTGTGCTGGAGATGTGGGGGAAGGCACTCAACAAGGGGGTGTCGATTTCAGCATGCTGTTTGCAGAAACTGCAACTAGACAGGGCATCTGGCTCACATGGGCAGAAAAACAGCAGCTCGGCTGGTATACGAATCGGAAGGGTCGGAAAGCGGACAAGAAGACGGTGGGGACAGTGCCCGGGACACCGAGGTACAGCGGGTCAACACGATCAATGTCCACTGTTCTTACAACAAGACGCCTCCAATAATGATGAGGATCCTACTCAACGGGATACCCGTCAACATGGAGCTGGATACGGGAGCGAGTCAATCTCTCATGAGCTTCCAACAATTTGAACAGCTGTGGTCGCACAAAAGCGACAGACCAAAACTCACAAGGATCGACACCAAACTAAGGAACTATACCAAAGAAATCGTCCCAGTCCTTGGCAGCGCCATGCTCTCAGTCACACATAAAGGGACGGTGAACCGACTTCACCTGTGGATTGTCCCCAGAGATCTCCCAGCACTGTTGGGGAGAAGCTGGCTGGCAAAACTAAATTGGAAATGGGATGATGTTTACGCCATGTCGTCAGAGGAACGGACCTCCTGCTCAACAGTTCTAAGTCGTTTTGAACATCTCTTTCAGCCAGGTGTGGGCACCTTCAAAGGGGCTAAAGTTAATATCTATATCACACAGAATGCCAGACTGGTCCATCACAAGGCTAGAGCTGTGCCTTATGTGATGACGGAAAAGATTGAAAACGAACTGGACCGGCTTCTGCGGGAAGGCATTATCTCACCTGTGGAATTTAGCGACTGGGCAAGTCACATCATCCCCGTCATGAAGCCTGATGGATCCGTACGAATCTGTGGGGATTACAAGTCTACCATAAATAGAGTCTCCCTACAGGACCAATATCCGCTGCCCAGAGCGGAGGACCTATTTGCCACATTGGCTGGAGGAAAACTTTTCTTGAAACTAGATCTCACATCTGCCTATATGACGCAAGAACTGACCAAAGAGTGGAAGCGACTCACCACCATCAACACACATCGAGGCCTTTTTATGTACAAGCGATGGCCATTTGGCATCAGGTCGGCAGCTGCTAAATTCCAGCGCAACCTGGAGAATCTGCTCAAGTCCATCCCGGGGGCAGTTGTGTTTCAAGATGACATACTCATCACGGGCAGGGACACCGACTCCCATCTCTGCAATTTGGAGGAAGTACTAAGTCAATTGGATCGAGTAGGCCTAAGAGTTAATAAATCCAAGTGTCTGTTTCTCGTGCCCGAGGTTGAATTTTTGGGCCGAAGGATTGCCGCTGATGGAATCCGCCCAACAGAATCCAAAGCTGAAGCAATTCGTCTGGCACCCAGGCCCCAGAATGTCTCGGAACTGCACGCCTTTATCGGGCTACTCAATTACTTTGGGAACTTTGTGCAGAACTTGAGCATGCTGCTGGAGCCTCTCCACGTGCTACTCAGAAAGAGGTGCGATTAGTTTTCGGGGGAAGCCCAAGAACGCTCCTTCAATGTGGCATGCAACCTTCAATGTTCCAAGAGTGTTTTAGCCTTTTTTGACCCAGGTAAAAGCTAGTTCTTACATGTCAGCGTACGGGGTCGGGTGCGTTTTACAGCATGTCAATGATGCGGGTAAATTACAACCCATTGCTTATGCCTCCAGGTCACTTTCGCGGGTGGAGCGCGGGTACGGTATGGTTGAGAAGGAGGCGCTCGCGTGCGTGTATGGTGTCAAAAAGATGCACCAATACCTTTTCGGGGCCAAGTTCATGTTATAAACCGACCACAAACCCCTCATGTCCCTGCTATTCGAGTGCAAGGCAATAAACGCCAATGCCTCGGCTCGCACTCAGCGGTGGGCACTCACGCTGGCGTCCTACGACTACACAATAAGACACAGACCAGGCACAGACAACTGTGCCGACCCGCTTAGCAGGCTACCCCTGGTGACCACGGAAGGGTCCGATGAACAGGACTGTGAGATGGTCATGGAAATCAATGCCTTTGAATCCACAGGTTCGCCCATGACGACTTGCCAAATCAGAGCCTGGACGATCAGCGACCCCACGTTATCCTTAGTCAAAAGATGTGTTTTAACTGGTGACTGGGCAGAGGCTCACGATGCCTGCCCCGAGGAGATCAAACCTTCCATAGGCGCATGGTGAACTATCACTACAGGCAGACTGCCTGATGTGGGGCAGCCGAGTAGTTATGCCCTTGCGAGGCAGAGAGGCATTTGTCCGGGAGCTCCACCGCGAGCACCTGGGGATCGTCCTTATGAAGGCCATAGCCAGATCCCACGTCTGGTGACCTGGCATTGACGCAGACTTGGAGCTCTGCGTCCGGCGGTGCACCATTTGTGCCCAACTCAGTAATGTCCGCAGGGAGGCCCCGCTAAGCCCCTAGCCCTGGCCCACCAAACTGTGGTCGTGGATGCATGTAGATTATGCAGGCCCATTCATGGGCAAAATATTCCTTGTAGTCATCGATGCATTTTCAAAGTGGATCGAGTGCACCATTTTAAACTCGAGCACCACCTCCACCACTGCCTTAGAACCATGTTTGCAATGCACGGAATTCCTGACATATTGGTCAGTGATAATGGTCTGTGCTTCACCAGCGCAGAATTTCACGATTTTATAGTTGACCACGGCATAAATCACATTAAGACGTCACCGTTCAAGCCGGCCTCCAATGGCCAGGCGGAGTGAGCAGTGCAAATCGTTAAACAAGGCATACTAAAAATCCAAGGTCCCAAGCTGCAGAGCCGCCTGTCGCGACTGTTGCTGGCATACAGATCTCATCCGCATTCATTGACTGGGGTTCTCTCCGCGCAACTATTGATGAAATGGACCTTAAAGATTAGGCTCTCGTTAAACCTCCAAGACATGCATGAAATTGTTGAGGCAAAGCGCCGGAAGCTAACTGAGTACCATGACCGAAATTCGAGGGGGAGGTGGAATGAGAGAGGGGACAAAGTGTTTGTGCCAAACTATGGCAGGGGTCCCAAATGGCTTACAGGGACAGTAACAGGCAAGGAAGGAAGCAGGCTACTGGTTGTACAAATGGACAATGGCCAAACCTGCCGGAGGCATGTAGACCAAGTAAAAAGTAGATTCACCAACAACACTGCAGAACCAGAGGCAGACTACAATGTGGAACTCACACCACACCTGGTGGACAGACAGAGGGAACAACCTGAGGAAAGGGCAGTCTCAACAGACAGCCCAAGCGAGATACCAGCAATCATACTGAATGAAACAGACAGCTCAGGCGAGATAACAGCAATCACACCGGAAGAAAAACAGGCACCAAGGCAAACAACTGAACCACAACTAAGATGCTCCAGGCGAGAGCGTAGACCACCTGAGAGACTGAATCTATAAAGACAATAAAGTGATGTCATGTATCTCACACCACTGTATATAATTGTATCTTACCATGCTACACATGACTGTAACTAGATAATGACCTGAAACCACAAGCATACTTTACCACCAGGGGTGCACTTGCAGGAGACACTGCATATATGTTCCACACAGGTATATAAAGAGAGGTCTCAGGCAAGTGCGGCACTCGAGAGCTGTGAAATAATGGTGCAGGTCCAGAGTGACCTTTACTTCAGCATGTGCCTCGTGTAAGTCTGTACTGCAGGGTCAGGACTTTACAGTTTTGTTAACTGGTATCCCTGTACACATGGAGCTGGACACTGGGGCCAGACAGTCACTCATGGGTGTTCAGAAATTTGAGAATTTAAAGCCGGTAGACCAAAATTAGCACGTGTTGAGACACAATTACGGACTTACACTAAAAAAATCATTCCGATGCTAGGCAGTGCAATGTTGGCTGTCACACCCAACGGGGTAGTGAATCGGCTGCCGCTCTGGATTGTCCCGGGCAATGGGCTCGCACTGTTGGGGAGGAGCTGGCTAGCCGAGATGAACTGGAAATGGGGGGATGTTCATGCAATGTCATCTGTGGAGCGAAGTTTGTGTTCACAAGTTCTGCAACAATTCGATTCACTATTCTAACCCAGCGTCGGGACTTTCAAAGGCACTAAAGTAGTGATACACATTACCCCGGATGCCAGGCCAGTGCACCACAAAGCCAGAGCGGTGCTGTATGTGATGCGGGAAAAGGTCGAGAGTGAATTGGGCTGGTTGCTGAGAGAGGGCATCATTTCACCTGTTGAATTCAGCGACTGGGCGAGCCCCATCATTCCCGTCCTAAAAGCGGATAGCTCTGAGAGGATCTGTGGTGACTACAAGGCCACCATCAATCGGGTGTCCCTACAAGATCAATACCCGCTCCCAAGAGCGGTGGACCTTTTCGCCACGCTGGCAGGCGGCAAGCTCTTCACCAAGTTGGGTCTCACTTCAGCCTATATAACCCAGGAACTGGCCAACGAATCTAAACTACTGACCACCATCACCACGCACAAGGGACTGTTTGCGTATAACAGGTGCCCATTTGGCATTTGATCAGCGGCCGCGATTTTTCAACGAAACATGGAAAGCCTGCTTAAATCCATTCCTGGAACGATCGTATTCCAGGATGACATCCTCATCACGGGTCGAGACACCGAGAAACACCTCCACAACCTGGAGGAGATGCTACGCCAACTGGACCGGGTAGGCCTGCGACTCAAGAAGTCTAAATGTATGTGCTTAGCTCCTGAGGATGAGTTTCTGGGCAGGGGTGTTGCTGCAGGTGGGATTCGGCTCACCGAATCCAAAACAGAGGCGATTCGACGAGCACCCAGGCCCTGCAATACAGCGGAGTTGCGTTCATTCCTGGGACTGTTGAACTATTTTGAGAACTTTCTGCCGAACTTGAACACGTTGTTGAAGCCGCTACACGTGCTCCTGCGTAAGGGTTGCGATTGGTTTTCGGGGGACTGTCAGGAACGGGCTTTTGATCGGGCGCAAAACAAGTTGTTGACCCTTTACGACCCCTGTAAAAAATTGGTTCTTACATGAGATGCATCGTCCTATGGGGTTGGATGCATGTTGCAGCAGGGCAATTCTGAGGGTCAACTACAACCTGTGGCTTATGCCCCCAGGTTGCTCTCTCATGCAGAACGGGGATATGGGATGGTCGAGAAGGAAGCGCTTGCATGTGTCGATGGTGTAAAAAAAATGCATCAGTACCTCTTTGGCAGGAAGTTTGAATTAGAGACGGACCACAAGCCATTAACATCCCTGTTATCAGACAGCAAGGCTATCAATGCCAACGCATCAGCTCGCATACAGCGATGGTCTCTCACGCTGGCTGCTTATGACTACTCCATCCGGCACCGGTCCGGCACTGAAAATTGTGCAGACGCGCTCAGCAGGCTCCCACTGGCCACCACTGAGGGGGCAGCGAAGCAGAGCGCTGAGATGGTCATGGCTGTCGATGCCTTTGACAGCGCAGTCTCCCCCATCACAGCCCACCAGATCAAAATCTGGACAAACAGAGATCCCCTCCTATCTCTGATTAAGAAATGTGTCCTGACTGGGGATAGGGCACCCGCACACAGAGCATGCCCTGAGGGGGTCAGACCGTTCCACAGACGGATGGATGAGCTCTCTATCCAAGCCGACTGCCTACTATGGGGCAGTCGGGAAGTTATGCCCCAGAAGGGCAGGGAGGCATTCATCAGGGAACTCCACAGTGAACACCCAGGCATTGTGCTGATGAAGGTCATTGCCCGATCACACGTTTGGTGGCCTGGAATTGATTCAGACCTGGAACACTGTGTTCGCAGGTGCACGATGTGTGCCCAAATGGGTAATGCCCCCAGGGAGGCCCCGCTCAGCCAGTGGCCCTGGCCCACCAGGCCATGGTCACGCATTCATATTGACTACGCGGGCCCGTTCATGGGTAAGATGTTCCTTATTGTGGTAGATGCGTCCTCAAAATGGATTGAGTGCATCATTCTGAATTCATGCGCGACATCCACCACCGTGGAAAGCCTCCATGCGATCTTTGCAACCCATGGCTTGCCGGACATCCTGGTTAGTGATAATGGCCCATGTTTCACAAGCTACGAATTCCGAGAGTTTATGTCGGACAATGGCATCAGTTACGTCAGGACTGCGCCGTTCAAGCCGGCCTCCAATGGCCAGGCGGAACACGCGGTCCAAATCATTAAGCAAGGTATGCTCAGGATTCAAGGACCCTCCCTACAATGCTGCCTATCGCGCCTCCTGCTGGCCTATAGATCCCGACCGCACTCGCTCACGTGGGTCCCGCCTGCAGAGCTACTAATAAAATGGACACTCAAAACTCGGTTGTCCCTCATTCACCCAGTCCTGACCGACATAGTTGAGGGTAAGCGCAAATCACAAAATGAGTACCATGACCATAATGCGAGGGGGAGATGTATAGAAATAAATGATCCTGTATTCGTCCTCAATCACGCTATGGGGCCCAAATGGCTTGAGGGCACTGTAATTAACAAGGAGGGGAATAGGGTCATCGTGGTAAAACTCAACAATGGTCTGATATGCCGTAAGCATCTGCACCAGGTAAAAAAAAGGTTCAGCATCGACATGGAGGAACCTGAAGAAGACCATGAGATGGAGATCACAACACCGCCAGTGAATGAGCAACAAGTGCATTCAGAAGAATGCACAGACCCTGTGGTCAGCCCGGACAGGCCGGAGTCACCACAGGTGACAGACACTCACGTCAGTGTCCAACAACCAGAGCCCCAACTGCGGCGCTCTACGAGGGAGCGTAGACCACCTGAAAGACTAAACCTATGATCCCAGTAAGACTTTGAGGGGGGAAGGTGATGTCATGTATGTAACCACAATGTAACACCACTGTATTACTGTATACACTCAACCTAAATGCGCACCTTGAGCACAAGGGATGAACTTGTGGGAGACAATCCTTACCTGATCACACAGGTATAAAAAGGGAGGTCCCACGCAGGGTCATCACTTGAGGTCCTGTGAATAAAGAGTTAAGGTCACAGAGTGACCTTGTTCCCAGAATGTGCCTCGCGTGGTTTCATATTGTAGAGTAAGGACTTTGCGGTTCTCAGTGCCTGGCCCATGGCGGATCATGTTGCAGTGCACAGACAGTTAGACCTTCTCGAAACAACGCATCGATAATTGTGCCTCTGCTCTCCCAAGCTTGTGGGATGAACAGCTTGTCTGACTCGAACACATATTGGGACACTCTTTGTATACGATTCTTTAGTCCCGTGAATATAGGCTACTGCTTTGGTTAACATATTGGATTCATGTTCAATCATTTGGGGCTCGCCCGCTACATTTGCTTGCTGCACAACACTCCCGACCCCGTGCGGTATCATCTCACTTGCTACGAATACTTTGTTAGATACATATACAACTGGTTGGGGTTCACCCACAACTTTGGCTTGCTGTACAACACACCCAACCCCTTGTGATAACACATCACTTGTTACAAGTACTTTGTCAGATACATATACGACCGGTTGGTGTTCGCCCGCTACTTTGGCTTGTTGTAAGGTACCCCAACCCCATATAATGGTACATTAATGGCCGCGAAAGACCACTCACAAGGTTTACATAGTGCACACAATGTATTGGAGCTTAGTGGGTTCCTCGCCTTCTCAGCGGCCACCCCTTTACCTTTGCCCCAAACCCAGTCATCTTCCTTGCTGGCCGACACATCCCTCCATTCCATTGCAGTGACCTTCCATGGTCTGAACGCTCTCTCATCCCGTGGACTTGACGTTCTCTCTTCCCATGGTCTGGACGCTGTTTCGTCCTGTAGTCTGGACGCACCTTCGTTCCGTGGTCTGGACGCCCTCTCGTCCGTGTCTGTGATGCCGACTGCCGTGATCTTCCTCCCCAGGTATTTTGCCTCTGGCGTCGGGAAGACGCATTCGGATCATTTCAGCCAGCGTCCCACTCCACATGGTCGACCTGGAGCCTCTTCCATCGTCGTGAAGAGGTATTCAGCTTCGGATGGTGGGTACCGCGCCTGTACCTCTGCTCGGTTGATCTTCACCTCCGCGTGGTCGTGATGAGCGGCCTGTGCCTTGGGGATCTGCAATTGGATCTACACTTCAATGCCTGGTTCAGCTGAAGGTGGGGGTTTGCTCAGCCTTAGAGAAGGGGAGACCTCGTTCGCTGGAGAAGGTACGCAGGGATCTTCCCTGTTCCATTGAATCTTCCCCATCCACCTCCTGCCAAGCAGCATTGGCCCATCACCTGAAATAATCCACAGTGGTAAATCATGCACTGTTCTCTCATGGAATACTCTTATGTCCACACTACCAATAACTGGTATCAGTTCCTTGGTGTAGGTGTGCAGCTTTGCCTGAATCGGGATCAGCTTGGATCATTGTGCTCTGTCGCCCCACAGCCTCTCGAATGCCTTCTGGCTCGTTATTGATTGACTCGCCCCCGTGTCCAATTCCATGGAGACTGGAGTGCCATTGAGTTCAACTTTTAACCATTATTGGAGGGATTTTGGTGGTGAAGGTGTGTATCCTATACTTCCTCTTCATCCTCAGGTTCAGTTGCCTCTCCTGCTCATTCATCGTGATCCTCGCTGTATCGGTCATCATCTCCTGACTTTGCCATCTGGTGTGTCAGAGATCGTTTGCACATTTACTGGAGGTGCCCCATTGTTCCACAGCCCTTGCACACATAGGGCTTGAATCGACATTGATGAGCTCTATGGCTGCCCCCGCAGCACCAACATGGTGCTAATGGATACGCATTCACGCCCCATGGTGGACTCTGAGTCACTCTAGGCCTAGATCTGGCCTCTGCAACCATGTGGGCCCTGCCCTGTGCCATTCTGCCTGCTGAAAACATTATTTTGTGCACGGTGCTTGCCGGTGAACTTCGATTCTGTGATGATATCTGTTTCATGTTGTCGCTCGTGGATGTGAAGGCTTGGGCTATTGCGATGTCCTTGCTCAGATCTAGGGATTCAGCAGACAGCAGTTTGCGAAGGATGACATTGTGGCCAATTCCAAGCACAAAAAAGTCGCGCAACATTTCCCCCAAGGAACCTGCAAAGTCACACTGCCCCGCAAGGCGTCTTAGATCGGCGACAAAACTCGCCACGTTCTGGCCCTCGGAGCGATGGTGCGTGTAAAAGCAGTACCTGCCCATCAGGATGCTCTCCTTTGGCTTGAGGTGTTCCCTAACCAGCATACACAGCTCTGCGTAAGACTTGTCCATTAGTTTGACTGGTGCCAGCAAATGTTTAAGGAGGCCATATAACGATGACCCACATACGGTGAGGAGAGTCGCCCTGTGCTTGATCTCTCTTTCAGTCATGTCCAATTCATTGGCCACAAAGTACTGGTTGAGGCGCTCAATGAAGGCTTCCCAATCACCACCCTCAACAAATCTCTCAAGAATACCAACGGCAGCCATTACCACATGAAAGTTCGTGATCCCATCTTTGTCGCCAATTTGTTATGTTCAAACTAAATCCACAGGACTATATCACAAGCTCAAATTGTTGTGACCTTGGTCTCTTTATTCAGACTCCAGAGTGGGGAAGCAGCATGGTGAATTACCTTTTACACCTGCTTGCCCCAGGGTGCACAGGTGACCCTTAGGTCTCCCACAGGTGTTCCCCCTAGGGGCAAGTCTTACATTTTGGTCAGGTTTACATGCATACATAACAAATGTCAGTTAAAATGGGAGCCAAAAAAGGAAGTTGGTTGGTCAAGAGAGCAGGAAGTGGGTTTCATGGACAAGATGAGCATGGAGAGGTCAAGAGGGGAGTTCAGAGAGTAACTGGAGAAAGATGACAGTTTAGGGCTAGGGCAGGGGTGAACCTCAGAGGAAGTTTGCCCGGTGGGCTAGAGGAAGGAAGGGAAGTGGCAGAGGCAGCTGAATGGAATGTCTCAATCTTAGAGACAAAGAAGTCCATGAGCTCCTCGCATTTGTTATTGGAGATAAGGGTGAAGGATACAGTGGAGAGGGGTTTAAAGAGACGGTTAGCAATAGAGACTAGAAACCGAGGTTTATCTTTGTATTCCAGAATTATTTTGGAATAGTGAGCAGTTTGGCAGATGAGAGCAGGACCCAATAATACTTTATATGGTCTAGCCAGATCTGGTGGTGAATGGTTAAACCAGTTGTCCGTCATATGTTTGAGTCTGCATCCCTTGGACTTAAGGGAGCGAAGATGAAGGCCATGCCAGGGGGAACGGCCAGAGTGAGAGAGAGAGAGAACAATTGTTTTAATAGGGACGAGGGCATCAAAATGGGTTGGGGAGGGGGGAGCGGTGGGTGAATAGGGGGAGTTCAAATTGGGGCCTTTAAGTCTTGGGAAGAACAATCCCAGAGAAAGCAAAATTTAAATTTCCTGTTTCTTGCAAGCATTACAGCAAAACTTCCTCACATCATAGGACTGTTGAGTGAATTTGAAAATGTTGGCAGAACTGAAACGAGCAATCTGTATGCTTTACTGTACACCTGGCAGGTTCAGGGCTAGCAGGGGTTCAAGCCAAAGAGCTGAGAAGGAAAAAAATGAAGCAATTTAAGCATTTATATAGAAATTTATGTGACCATGGGGTTCAAGCTTATTAAAGCAAACTCATGCTTTGCTAATAGACTTTAGGACCAAGTGATCGAATTAACAAAGAGATTGGTCACAGTTCTGACAGAAGCCATGATCTTATTAAATGGCGGAGCAGGCTTGCGGGGCCAAATAGCACACTCCTGCTCTTATTTTTTATGTTCTTATGTTCTTATGTAAGGGTTCATCTCCAAACATGGAATTATTATTTTTCCTTTGCTTTTCAAAAACTGATGCACCAGCTCTGTGTCCCTTGCACTGTATTTCAGATTTCCAAGTTTTCTTTCACCTCTATCTGGGAGCAACTTCTGTGAAGTTCTATTGGACCTGAATTCGCGGCCCCCACAGGCGCGCAGGAGGTGCGCACCTGCCCGTAGGAGCCTCGCAAGTTCCGGGTTTAGGTATGCGAAGCGCCAGTGCCCAAACCCGGAACTTGCGGTCTGTCACGAATCCTCTTGACAGATCCACCACATCTGAAGGTAAAGGGACTCCGCGGGCAGAGCCCAACGAATGCCCAATGAATGTCCGTGAAATTCTTACAACTGATAAAGGCAGGCGTAAGGCCTGCTTTTATCAGCGTAAGACTTTTAAAGGACAGAAAATGAATATTTTTTCAATAATTTAAACATTTAAAATCCTGTTAAATAAGTTATGTTTATTTTTACACCCTTTAAAATATGTAAATTTATTTTTCAAAAAAATTACATTTTTGTTTTAAATCACTAATTAAATTCCATTTTGATTAATTTTAAATATGTGATTAAAAAAAAATTATTTAAAATATTGGTGTTTTCCTGGGGGTATTCCCACTCATACTTATGGTGATTCTGAACATACGGAACTCACCATAAGTATGAATGGGAATACCCGTTCTTGGATTGGTTGAGCCAGCCCATGTGATCCCAGGGATGCGTTCGAAGTGCTTACGTCCCTGGGATACGTGGGCCTCTACACAGGCCTGTGAGTAGAGGACCAGGACCACAAGTCTCCGAACCTCCCAGACCACCAGGTAAATTCATCGAAATTTTAAAGGTCGGAGGCTTCCGCAATTTCTGAGCCGATCATGTTTATTGCTGGACCCTAAGGATAACTGAAGAGCTCATAGGCACCTCATACTTTAATCAGCTCTCTATCCCTTATTCTACAATAAATTATGTCAAAACATTCATTATGGGCATACAAAGTCATAAAACGTTGATAGGTAACGCTGATGAAACTCAATACAAGATTTTCATATTAAAACTTGCAGATTTAATTACTAATTTGGCCATTCACATTGATGTTATTAATGATGACATTTATCGTGACTAAAGGTAAATTATGTTTGTTTTGGCAATCTAATGTACCGATAGAAAAGTAATATTGTGACGCAGTTGTCAAATTAAAAACTGCTGTATAATGTAACACAATAATAAAGTTATAAACCAGGAATGTTCACATAATGACTGAAGCGTTCATTATTACTAGATCCTTTGTGGTATGATTATCTCACACACTCTTTGTAGTGCACTCAGTACATGGAATAAATAATGCTCACTGTCATTATGAAAGAAAATGTGGCTTCAGCTGCTTATGCCAGCTGAACTAAAGCTGGCCTTAGATGTCTGGGCAAAAGTGAAGAGGAGTGTTGAATTATTTTTAATAATCGTTCCAGGAATGTGGGTGTCACTGGCAAGGACAGCATTTATTGCCCATCCCTAATTGCCCTTGAGAAGGTGGTGGTGAGCTGCCTTCTTGAACCGCTGCAGTCCGTGTGGTGAAGGTTCTCCCACAGTGCTGTTAGGGAGAGAGTTCCAGGATTTTGACCCAGCGATGATGAAGGAACGGCGATATATTTCCATGCCAGGATGGAGTGTAACTTGGAGGGAAACTTGCTGGTGATGGTGCATCCATGTGCCTGCTGCCCTTGTCCTCTAGGTGGTAGAGGTCACATGAATAACAAAGCAATTCTAAAGCTGCCTCAATTATTATTAAGGGTGCATGTGCCATAGAACTACATAAAATTTACAGCACAGACAGGCCATTTGGCGCAACTGGTCTATGCCGGTGTTTACGCCCCACACGAGTCTCCTCCCACCCCTCTTAATCTAACCTTATCCGCATAACCCCAAGTTCCTTTCTCCCTCATGTGTTTATTCAGCCTTCCCTTAAATGCATCTATGCTCTTCACCGCAACCATTCCCTGTGGTAGCACATTCCACATTCTAACCATACTCTGGGTAAAGAAGTTTCCTCTGAATTCCCTATTGGATTGATTAGTGATTAACTTATAATTATGAACACTAATTTTGGAAACATCTTCTCTATGTGTATGCATGGAACCTGATGTTATTAATACATTAAAATGGGCAAAAAAGAATGAGCACTTGCACTCCGGAAGGTCTAGATGCGCAGCCCAGTGCAGAGGCCCACGTATTCCAGTTGCGTATGTGTATCCTGGGGTCATGAGGACTTGGACCACCAATCACAGTGTAGTATTCTCATTCATAGTAATGTGAATACCTCCAAATACCTCCAAAATCAAATAAAACACAAACAGAAATTTTAAAAAACACCACTTTTTAAAAATGAATTGAAATTGCATTAAATTAAATGTTTTAGAGAAAAATTTATTATTTTGAAATTTAAAAAAATGTTTTAATCGTGTTAAAAATAAACTTGCCTTCATAGACAGGGTTTTTAATATTAAAAATAAGTAATAACATTTATATTTTCTATCTATTAAAACTCTTACGCTGGTAAAAGTAGGCCTTACGCTGCTTTTATCAGGCGTAAGAGTTTAAAGGACATTCGTTGGGCAAATAGTCCAAATCTCTGCCCGCAGAGGCCCTTCTTCTGTCAAAAGGCTTAAACCCGGAACTTGCAGGGCCTTTTCTTGCACGTACGCACATCGTACACAGCCGGAGAGGCCGCAATTTCAGAGCCATTAATTATGTTGGTCAACCTATCCTATTTTAAACTTACATGGTCTCAATCCAGATATCTGTAAAGTAGACACGAGACGAGTGTAGAAGACCTTGTAATGCCACGTGATGCTAAAAATGGTACAATGTAGCCACTTGTTGAATTGCTAAAGCTCATTGATGTGCTGATAATACAGCATTCAAGCTATAGTGCAGGCGCATTCATATGAAAGAACAGTTTTAGTATGTAGTTTGACATCATAGAAAGAAATGAAAGACTTGCATTTATATAATGCCTTTCAAGACCACCGGACATCTCAAAGCGCTTTACTTTTGGAGAGTAGTCATTGACTGTTGTAATGTCACGTTGACTCCAAACTCTACTTCCATCAGCCTTCCCCCACACTCACCCTGCCCCTATTTTAATGTCACTTAAGGAGGACAGGACTGACTCCCTGTGGACCATCTGAATTTTGCAATGTGCATTACCATATGAGAATGTTTGGTGACCCCAGTTGTTCCTCAGGAGACAGAAGGACCAGCATGAAGCCCAGAAATTCTGAATTATGTTGCAAAACAATTTGTCTTTGTTCATGCATGCGTGTGTCTTTTCCAAGTGTGGGTGGAGAGAAATAGTTTAAGAGAACTGTAAGTGGACTTAAAGTTAGCGCTGACAATTGTCTGGTCTGATTGTTCCATTGCACCTTGCTGTTAATGATGTGAAGTAACTGTCCACTCTTTACCATTGCTAACAGTAAATTACTCTCTTTCTTTATGGCTATCTCAACAATAACTTGCATTTATATAGCACCTTTAATATAGTATATTGTCCCAAGGTGCTTCACAGGAGCGTTATCAAACAAAATTTGACACTGAGCCACATAGGGAGATAATAGGAGAGGTAACTGAAAGCTTGGTTAAAGCTGGCAGGTAGGTTTTAAGGAGCGTCTTAAAGAAGGAGCGAGTGTTAGAGAGGTGAAGAGGTTGAGGGAGGGAATTCCAGAGCTTCGGGCCGAGGCAGCTGAAGGCACGGCCGCGGTGGAGCGATAAAAATCAGAGAGATGCAAGAGGCCATAATTGGAGATGTGGCGAGTTTTCAGAGGATTGTCGAGCTGGAAGAGGTTTAAGAGATAGGGAGGGATTGAAGCCATGGAGGTGCGGGGGCAGACATGCTGCAAAAGCCTGCAGGTTTCAACAAGTTATCTGTAGAAATTGTAACTTCAGTGGACATTTAGCCAGAATGTGCAGGAAGCCCGCAGCGAGGCTAATTTACGAGGCAGATGAACCAGAAGAGGGGTCTGCAAGGCAGGATGATGCTTGGGACAAAGCAATGGATGCTGAAGTTCAGAGGGTTCATGTGGCAAACATCCACAGCTCATATACCAAAACGCCACCTATGATAATGAAAGTCCTATTAAACGGCATCCCGGTACGCATGGAGCTGGACACAGGGGCTAGCCAGTCACTTATGAGTGTCCAACAATTCGAGAAACTATGGTCACTCAGAGCTAGCAGACCCAAACTAGAACGCATTGACACACAATTACGGACGTACACCAAATAAATCATCCCAGTGCTAGGCAGTGCAATGTTGGTGGTCACACATAATGGATCAGAGAACCGGCTGCCACTCTGGATTGTCCCAGGAAATGGTCCCGCGCATTTGGGGAGGAGCTGGCTAGCCGAGATGAACTGGCAATGGGGGGATGTGCACGCCATTTCATCTGTGGAGCAAAGTTCATGCTCACAGGTCCTACAGAAATTTGAGTCACTATTTCAACCTGGTGTCGGGACTTTCAAAGGTACCAAAGTAATGATACGCATCACCACAGACGCCAGACCAGTGCACCACAAAGCCAGAGCTGTGCTATATGTGATGCGATAGAAAATTGAGAGTTAGTTGGACAGTTTGCTAAGAGAGGGCATGATTTTGCCTGTTGAATTCAGTGACTGGGCAAGCCCCATCATCCCTGTTCTAAAAACGGATGGCTCGGTCAGGATCTGTGGCAACTACAAGGCCACTATCAACCAAGTGTCACTACAAGACCAATACCCGCTTCCGAGAGTGGAGGATCTTTTTGCCACGCTGGCAGGCGGCAAGCTGTTCACCAAGTTGGACCTCACTTCAGCCTACATGACCCAGGAACTGGCCGAAGAATCCAAGCTACTGACCACTATCACCACGCACAAGGGACTGTTTGTCTACAACATGTGTCCGTTTGGCATTCGATCAGCGGCCGCTATCTTTCAAAGGAACATGGAAAGCCTGCTCAAATCCATCCCTGGAAGAATCGTATTTCAGGACGACATCCTTATCACGGGTCGAGACACCAAGGAACACCTCCACAACCTGGAGGAGGTGCTACGCCGACTGGACCGGGTAGGCCTACGACTAAAGAAGTCCAAGTGTGTGTTTTTGGCCCCAGAGATCGAGCTTTTGGGCAGGAGGGTTGCCGCAGACAGGATCCGGCCTACCGAATCCAAAAAGGAGGCGATTCGTCGTGCGCCCAGACCCGGCAACATGTCGGAGTTGCATTAATTTCTGGGACTCTTGAACTATTTCGGGAACTTTCTGCTGAATTTAAGCACATTGTTGGAGCCGCTACACGTGCTCCTGCGTAAGGATTGCAATTGGTTTTGGGGGGACTGTCAGAAACGGGCTTTCAATCGGGCGCGGAACCTGCTTTGTTCTAATAAGCTGTTGACCCTGTACAACCCCTGTAAGAAATTGGTTTTGACAAGTGATGCATCAACCTATGGGGTGGGGTGCATGTTGCAGCAGAGTAATGATGAGGGCCAACTCCAACCTGTGGCTTATGCCTCCAGGTCACTCTCCCAAGCAGAACGGGATATGGGATGGTTGAAAAGGAAGCACTCGCATGTATCTACGGGGTGAAAAAGATGCACCAGTACGTTTTTGGCAGAAGGTTCGAGTTAGAAATGGACCACAAGCCATTAACATCCCTGTTGTCAGACAGCAAAGTTGTCAATGCCAATGCGTCAGCTCGCATACAGCGATGGGCTCTCACGCTGGCTGCGTATGACTATACCATACGGCATCGGCCAGGCACTGAAAATTGCGCTAATGCGCTCAGCAGGCTTCCACTGGCCACCATTGAGGGGGCAGCGGAGCAAAGCGCTGAGATGGTCATGGCTGTTGATGTCTTTGACAGCGCAGGCTCCCCCATCACAGCCCGCCAGATCAAAATCTGGACAAACAGAGATCCTCTCCTTTCCTTGATTAAGAAATGTGTCCTGACTGGGGATTGGGAGCTCCCGAACACGGAGCATGCCCCGAGGAGGTCAGACCATTTCACAAACGGATGGATGAGCTATCCATCCAAGCCGACTGCCTACTATGGGGCAGCCGGGTAGTCATGCCCCAGAAGGGAAGGGAAGCATTCAGCAGGGAACTCCACAGCGAGCACCCAGGCATCGTGCTGATGAAGGCCATTGCCCGGTCACATGTATGGTGGCCGGGAATTGACTCAGACCTGGAACACTGTGTTCGCAGGTGCGCGATGTGTGCCCAGCTGGGTAATGCCTCACTCAGCCCGTGGCCCTGGTCCACCAGCCATGGTCACGTATTCACATAGACTACGCGGGCCCATTCATAGGATAAATGTTCCTCATTGTCGCTGATGCGTACTCGAAATGGATCGAGTGCATCATATTAAATTCATGCACGATATCAACCACTGTGGAGAGTCTGCGTGCGGTCTTTTCGACCCACGTCTTGCCGGACATCCTGGTTAGCAACAACGGCCCGTGTTTCACTAGCTATGAATTCTGGGAGTTCATGTCGGGTAATGGCATTAAACATGTCAGGACAGCTTCCAATGGCCAGGCGGAACGTGCGGTCCAAGTCATAAAACAGGGCATACTCCGGATTCAAGGACCCTCCCTTCAATGCCGCGTATCGCGCCTCCTGCTGGCCTATAGGTCCCGACCGCATTCGCTCATGGGAGTCCCACCCACGGAACTACTCAAGAAATGTACACTTAAGACTCAGCTGTCCCTCATTCATCCAGTCCTGTCAGACATTGTTAAGCCAGTCCCAAAATGAATGCCATGACCGTAACTCAAAGGGGATATGTATAGAAATCGATGACCCTGTATTTTTTCTTAATCACGCTTTGGGGTCCAAATGGCTTGAGGGTACTGTAATTGGCAAAGAGGGGAATAGGGTCATAGTGGTCAGACTTAACAATGGACAGATATGCCGCAAGCATCTTGACCAAGTCAAGAAAAGGTTCAGCATGGACACTGAGGAACCTGAGGAAGATCATGAGATGTTGCCCACACCACCGCCAGTGAACGAGCAACACGAACATTCAGCAGCATGCACAGTCCCTGCGGCCAGCCCAGACAGGCCGGAATCACTACATGTGACAAAGACGCATGCCAAGGCTCAACAACCAGAGCCCCAACTGCAGCGCTCCACGAGAGAGCATCGACTGCCTGAAAGACTTAATCTTTGACCCCATAAGACGTTGGGGGGGAGAGGTAACGTCATATATGTAACCTTCATGTAACTGTAACCTTCATGTAACATCATTGCACACTGTATACACCTAAGAAATGCACACCTTGACCACAGGGGGTAAACTTGTGGGAGGCACCACTCACCTGGTCATCCAGGTATATAAAGGGAGGTCCCACGCAGGGTCATCTTGGTCCTGTGAATAAAGATTCGGGTCACAGAGTGACCTTGTCTGCAGAATGTGCCTCGTGTAAATTTACAGTAGTGTGTAAGGACATTACACACAGAATACCTGTATTGTGGCAGAGCTAGATTGGAATTGGTTGGATATTGTGACATCAATAATGGGCATAAAAAGAAAGACTTGGATTTATATAGCGCCTTTCACGACCACCGGACATTTCAACGCACTTTTCAGCCAATGAAGTACTTTTGGAGTGTAGTCACTGTTGTAATATGGGAAACGCGGCAGCCAATTTGCTCACAAGCAAGCTCCCACAAAGAGCAATGTGATAATGACCAGATAATCTGTTTTTGTTGATTGAGGGCTTCTAAATAGTGCCATGGCATCATTTACATCCACTTGAGGGAGCAGATGGGGCCCCGGTTTAACGTCTCATCCGATTGAATTATTTCAACATCTTTTGTTCATTTATTGCATTAAAGGTCGGAAGAAATTATGTGATGTCACTTGCCAACAATTACCCTACAATACTGGACTCTCAAACTTATCCTGTGTTCAAAGTCCAGCCTGGCATTAATTTTCAGCCTCACTTCACTGGGCCATCATAGAAACATAGAAACATAGAAAATAGGTGCAGGAGTAGGCCATTCTACCCTTCGAGCCTGCACCACCATTCAATAAGATCATGGCTGATCATTCACCTCAGTACCCCTTTCCTGCTTTCTCTCCATAACCCTTGATTCCCTTAGCCGTAAGGGCCATATCTAACTCCCTCTTGAATATATCCAATGAACTGGAATCAACAACTCTCTGCGGCAGGTAATTCCACAGGTTAACAACTCTCTAAGTGAACAAGTTTCTCCTCATCTCAGTCCTAAATGGCCTACCCTTTATCCTAAGACTGTGTCCCCTGGTTCTGGACTTCCCCAATATCGGGAACATTCTTCCTGCATCTAACCTGTCCCGACCCGTCAGAATCTTATATGTTTCTATGAGATCTCCTCTCATTCTTCTAAACTCCAATGTATAAAGGCCCAGTTGATCCAATCTCTCCTCATATGTCAGTCCTGACATCCCGGGAATCAGTCTGGTGAACCTTTGTTGCACTCACTCAATAGCAAGAATGTCCTTCCTCAGATTAGGAGACCAAAACTGAACACAATATTCCAGATGAGGCCTCACCAAGGCCCTGTACAGCTGCAGCAAGACCTCCCTGCTCCTATACTCAAATCCCCTAGCTATGAAGGCCAACATGCCATTTGCCTTCTTCACCGCCTGCTGTACCAATATGCCAACTTTCAATGACTGATGAACCATGACACCCAGGTTTCGTTACACCTCCCCTTTTCCTAATCAGCTGCCATGCAGATAATATTCTGTCTTTGCGTTTTTGCCCCCAAATTAGATAACCTCACATTTATCCACATTATACTGCATCTGCCATGCATTTGCCCACTCACCTAACCTGTCCAAATCACCCTGCAGCCTCTTAGCGTCCCCCTACAGCTCACACCGCCACCCAGTTTAGTGTCATCTGAAAACTTGGAGATATTGCACTCAAATTCCTTCATCCAAATCATTGATGTATATTGTAAATAGCTGAGGTCCCAACACTGAGCCCTACAGCACTCCACTAGTCTCTGCCTGCCATTCTGAAAAGGACCCGTTTATCCCGACTCTCTGCTTCCTGTCTGCCAACCAATTCTCCATCTACGTCAGTATATTATCCCCAATACCATGTGCTTTGATTTTGCACACCAATTTCTTGTGTGGGACCTTGTCAAAAGCCTTTTGAAAGTCCAAATACACTACATCCACTAGTTCTACCTTGTCAACTCTGCTAGTTACATCCTCAAAAAATTCCAGAAGATTTGTCAAGCATGATTTCCCCTTCATAAATCCATGCTGACTTGGACCGATCCTGTCAATGCTTTCAAAATGCGCTGCTATTTCATCCTTAATAATTGATTCCAACATTTTCCCCACTACTGATGTCAGGCTAACTGATCTATAATTACCCGCTTTCTCTCTCCCTCCCTTTTTAAAAAGTGGTGTTACATTAGCTAACCTCCAGTCCATAGGAACTGATCCAGAGTCGATAGACTATTGGAAAATGACCACCAATGCCTCCACTATTTCTTAAGTACTCTGGGATGCAGACTATCAGGCCCCGGGGATTTATCGGCCTTCAATCCCATCAATTTCCCAAACACAATTTCCCACCTAATAAGAATCCTTCAGTTCCTGCTTCTCACAGGATCCTCGGTCCCCTCGTACTTCTGGAAGGTTATTTGTGTCTTCCGTCGTGAAGACAGAACCAAAGTATTTGTTCAATTGGTCTGCCATTTCTTTGTTCCCCATTATAAATTCACCTGAATCTGACTGCAAGGGACCTATGTTTGTCTGCACTAATTTTTTTCTCTTCACATATCTATAGAAGCTTTTGCAGTCAGTTTTTATGTTCCTGGCAAGCTACTTCTCATACTCTATTTTCCCCCTCTTAATTAAACCCTTTATCCTCCTCTGCTAAATTCTAAATTTCCCCTAGTCCTCAGGTTGCTTTTTTCTGGCCAATTTATATGCTTCTTCCTTGGATTTAAAATAATCCTTAATTTCTCTTGTTAGCCATCACTAATACACTCCAGGAAATCCTCCTCCACCGCATTGCTACCAGTTTGGTTAGCCCAATCAATATGTAGATTAAAGTCACCCATGATAACTGCTGTACCTTTATTGCATGTATCCCTTATTTCTTATTTGATGCTGTCCCCAACCTTACTACTACTGTTTCGTACACAACTGCCACTAGCGTTTTCTGTCGCTTGGTATACGGTAGCTCCACCCATACCGATTCTACATCATCCAAGCTAATGTCCTTTCTTACTATTGCATTAATTTCCTCTTTAACCAGCAATGCCACCCCGCCTCCATTTCCTTTCTGTCTATCCTTCCTAAATGTTGAATACCCCTGGATGTTGAGTTCCCAGCCTTGGTCACCCTGGAGACATGTCTCAAGAGGAAGTGATATATTCAAGAGGAAATTAGATATGGTCCTTACGGCTAGGGTTATCAAGGGGTATGGAGAGAAAGCAGGAAGATGGTACTGAGGGAATGATCAACCATGATCTTATTGAATGGTGGTGCAGGCTCAAAGGGCCGAATGACCTACTCCTGCACCTATTTTCTATGTTTCTATGTTTCTATGTGATGCCAATTACATCGTACCCATTAACTGCTATCTGTGCAGTTAATTTGTCCATATTATTCCGAATACTCCTCGCATTGAGGCACAGAGCCTTCAGGCTTGTCCTTCGAACACACTTTGCCCCATTGGAACTTTGGTGTAATGTGGCCCTTTTTACTTTTTGCCTGAGGTTTCTCTGCCCTCCACTTTTACTTTTCTTCTTTCTATCTTTTGTTACTGCCTCCATTCTACTTCCCTCTGTCTCCCTACATTGGTTCCCATCCCCCTGCCACATTAGTTTAACTCCTCCCCAACAACACTAGCAAACACTCCCCTTTGGACATTGGTTGCAGTCTCCTGCCCAGGTGCAGACCATCCGGTTTGTACTGGTCTCACATCCCCCAGAACCGGTTCCAATGTCCCAGGAATTTGAATCCCTTCCTTGTACACCACTCCTCAACCCACATATTCAGCTGAGCTATCCTACTCTGACTAGCACGTGGCACTGGTAGCAATCCTGAGATTACTACTTTTGAGATCCTACTTTTTAATTTAGCTCCTAGCTCCCTAAATTCATCTCGTAGGACCTCATCCCGTTTTTTACCTATATCTTTGGTACCTATATGCGCCACAACAACTGGCTGTTCACCCTCCCTTTTCAGAATGCCCTGCAACCGCTCTGAGACATCCTTGACCCTTGCACCAGGGAGGCAACATACCATCCTGGAGTCTCGGTTGCGGCCACAGAAATGACTATCTATTCCCCTTACAATTGAATCCCCTATCACTATAGCTCTCCCACTCTTTTTGCTGCCCTCCTGTGTAGCAGAGCCACCCACGGTGCCATGAACCTGGCTGCTGCTGCCCTCCCCTGATGAGTCATCCCCCTCAACAGTACCCAAAGCGGTGTATCTGTTTTGCAGTAGGATGACCACAGGGAACCTCTGCACTACCTTCCTTGCACTGCTCTTCCTGTTCGTCATCCATTCCCTATCTGGCTGTGTACCCTTTACCTGCAGTAAGACCAACTCACTAAACGTGCTATTCACGTCATTCTCAGCATCGTGGATGCTCCAGAGTTCATTCACCCGCAGCTCCAGTGCCACAATGCGGTCCGTCAGGAGCTGCAGGTGGATGCACTTCCCGCACACGTAGTCGTCAGAGACACCGGAAGCGTCCCTAACTTCCCACATAGTACAGAAGGAGCATAACACGTGTCTGAGCTGTCCTGCCATGACTTAACCCTTAGATTAACTTAAACAATGCTAAAGGTTGTTTACTGATAAAGAAAATAAAAAGAAAAACTACTTACCAATCACCAGCCAATCACTTACCCCCTTGGCTGTGACGTTACCTTTCGATTTCTTTCTACTTCTTTTTTGCCTCCCTGCTCCAGCTGCACCAGTGTGCCTCTCGAACTGCCGACGCTCCTGTTGGGCCTCTTGTTGGCCTCAGCAACGTCCCAATCCGCCTCCTGACACCTGACTCCCCGCTGGCCTCTCGAACAGCACTGACAGTCTGTATAGAGATAGTTTTGAATCAGATAGTCCAATTCATACAAGCAAGCCAGACTGCTGTAAGTAATGCAATTCAGGAACAGGGGTAGAATTATAAAGTATAGGATGTCATTATTATTATTATTATTATGGACGTCGGGGTAGCAGCTCCCTAGGGAGCTCCCCTGGTAAGCAGTTCTTCGGCCCTCAACCTCCCCCCTCCCACTGCCTAAACTTCCCCAAGCCCCAGCCCTGGCCCTAATAGACCCCAAAAGGGGGTCTTAAAGACTTAAATCCCCACCCTAATCCCAACCCCGCGATTGCCAAAAGTTTGGGCCTATCTCAGGCCTCCCATCACACCACACATTGGCGTTTCCTAGCTGAACCTCCTGCGGCGACTCTACGAGATCTGGACCTCCAGGCTGGACATCTTGCGGTGACGCAGCGTGTCTTGGGCCTCCGAGTTGGACCTCCTGCAGCGACTAGGTGGCTGGACCTGGCTATCGGGCCTTCACCTCCTTCCCCTGGACCTCTCCTTCACCACTGATGGCCTGGTCTTCTCTCCACCTCCAGCATCCGGTGAGTACAATGGCTGTGACCCCCCTGCCCCCTCATTCTGAACCCCAGTACACCGCTGGGGTTCACGCACAGGCATCTTCCACTCCTCTAACATGAAGTTCGGGACCTGGACCCTCATGGACAACCCCAACAGCGACAGACCGGAACACCGCACCGGCATTATTGTCCGGGAACTTAGACGCTTTGATATCAGCATCGCAGCCCTAAGCGAGACCTGGTGGGCAGGGGAAGGCCAGCTCAAGGAACAAAGTGGAGGTTACACCTTCTTCTGGAAAGGGAAACCGGAGGCAGAACGCTGTCTCCACGGAATTGGCTTCGCCATCAAAAACGTGCTGGTTGACCGCCTCAAAGACTCCCCCTGTGAAGTTAACGAACGACTCATGACTCTTCGACTCACCCTCTCCCAGAATCAGTGCGCCACAGTCATCAGTGCTTATGCCCCAACACTCGATGCAACAGATGAGGCCAAAGAGGGTTTTTACTCCAACCTCGAAAAATCCTGACCTGCGTCCCCGCGGGCGACAAACTAATCCTCCTCGGCGACTTCAACGCCAGGGTTAGCAGGATCACAGACCTCTGGGGAGGCGTGATTGGCAGAGAGGGGATAGGGAAAGCCAATTCCAGCGGTACCCTACTCCTGACAAAATGTCTAGAGCATGAACTTGTCATCACCAACACCTTGTTCCGCCAGAGAGACAAATACAAGGCATCGTGGCAATACCCTTGCTCCAAGCACTGGCACCTGCTCGACTATGTCATCGTCCGAGCCAGAGATCGCAAGGATGTGCACATCACCTGTGCCATGACAGGAGTTGATGACTGCTGGACGGACCAGCGCCGAATTAGGTCCATCATTGACATCAACATAGCCCCAAAGCGAAGCGGGCAGCAGAAGCAGTGTTGCATAAAAGTCAATGCTGGGGCACTTAAGGAGCGAGCTAAGAGAGCCCTTTACAGTCAGCGCCTCACAGTTAACCTGGTGTGCCTTGATGACCCCGAGACGCAGAATGCCCACATCACAGACCCATTTCATGTCCGGTCTGGGGTCAAGCAGGGCTGCGTCATTGCCCCAACCCTCTTCTCAATCTTCCTCGCTGCCATGCTCCACCTCACAGTTGATAAGCTCCCCGCTGGAGTGGAGCTAAACTACAGAACCAGTGGGAAGCTGTTCAACCTTCGCCATCTCCAGGCCAGGTCCAAGACAACTCCAACCTCTGTTGTCAAGCTAGAGTACGCGGACGACGCCTGCGTCTGTGCACACACAGAGGCTGAACTCCAGGACATAGTCGATGTATTTACTGAGGCGTATGAAAGCATGGGCCTTACGCTAAACATTAGTAAGACAAAGGCCGTACACCAGCCTGTCCTCGTTGCACAGCACTGCCCCCAAAACATCAAGATCCACAGTGTGGCCCTGGACAGTGTGGACCACTTCCCCTATCTTGGAAGCCTCCTATCAACAAGAGCAGGTATTGATGATGAGATCCAACGCCGCCTCCAGCGCGCCAGTGCAGTCTTCGGCCGCCTGAGGAAAAGAGTGTTTGAAGATCAGTCCCTCAAAACAGTCACCAAGCTCGTGGTCTACAGGGCCGTAGTAATACCCGCCCTCCTGTATGGCTCAGAGACGTGGACCATGTACAATAGACACCGCAAGTCGCTGGAGAAATACCACCAGCGATGTCTCCGCAAGATCCTGAAAATCCCCTGGGACGACAGACGCACAATCATTTGCGTCCTCGTCCAGGCCAACATCCCCAGCATTGAAGCACTGACCACACTTGATCAGCTCCACTGGGCAGGCCACATAGTTCGCATGCTAGACACGAGACTCCCAAAGCAAAGGCTCTACTTGGAATTCGTCCACGGCAAACGAACCATAGGCGGGCAGAGGAAATGTTACAAGAACACCCTCAAAGCCACCCTGATAAAGTGCGACATCCCCACTGACACCTGGGAGTCCTTAGCCATAGACCGCCCTAAGTGGAGGAAGTGCATTCGGGAGGGCGCTGAGCTCCTTGAGTATCGTCGCCAAGAGCATGCAGAAATCAAGCGCAGGCAGCGAAAAGATCATGCGACAAACCAGGCTCCCTGCCCACCCTTTCCCTCAACGACTATCTGTCCCACCTATAACAGAAACTGTGGTTCTCGTATTGGACTGTACAGCCACCTAAGAACTCATGGTAACAGTGGAAGCAAGTCTTCCTCGATCCCGAGGGACTGCCTATGATGAGGATGTCGGGAATAAAAAGTAGGATAAAGCTCCAAGAAATAAAATTGGTGTGCTACCTTTGAAAAATTCCATTTTTTCTCAACAAAATATTCATCCCAAGTGTTGGCCATATGGATGATACAAATGATACCATTCAATCTTTCATGGTGTAATTCCACTAAGTGTCTCACAGTAATATCAGTAAACCAATTTGTCAATTACTGAATTCATGCTGGTGATAATGACCTGCAGTGGTGTTGACTAATTGTTGTTCTGCAGCGTTTTTCCAGAGACAGCACTTGACTACTCAGACTCAATGCCCTCGATATTAATCCCTCCACTCCCATCATTGACAGGCTGTGGAGGGTCGGAAGATAAACTTAATTGGGCGCAAATTTCCCCAGGAGTTGCTCTGTTTTTTTACGAGCAACTAGATTTTTTTGGAGTAACTTAAAAATCGCAATTCTCCCCATTTAAGTTGTTCCAGTGTAAGTGAGTTAGTTAGGTTTATTTTTAGTTCAGTTTTTTTTTCAAAAGGGGGCGTTACCAGCCACTTACGCCTGTTTTGGCCATTTAAGCAAGTTTAGCCAGTGAAAACTTACTCCAAACTAAGTTAGGCCAGAGTAAGTGGCCACTTTTGTACATTCTGAAAAGCCCTGTGGTGAGTTAAGAGATCAGCGCAGATAGCCTCCAAATGACAGTGTTATGATAGGAATGCTAGTTTCTTTTTAAATCCCAAGCACCGAGACTGGACAGGATGTAAGTGCTATCAGCCTGATGAAACTGAGTATATTTTTACTAAAGATAGCTAGATATTAAAGTATTAGAAAATCGTTGAAGGTTCTTTTTTCCCCGCCCCCACCCACCAGATCAAAACTCTTCCCCTCCCTCCACCCCATCAAAACTCCTCCCCCCCTCAAAAACTCCTCCCCCCCCCCCCCCCCGCCCCCGATCAAAACTCTTCCCCCCACCAACCTGTCTCTTATAGCCCTCAGCGCAGGAAGGCAACAGCCGGCCTGTGCGGCAGGCCACACGGCCCGGATAGGGGCGGCGAACAACATGTCGTCCCTTCAGCCAAGGATAGGGTATGCCCGGAGCCAGGACCCGCTGGGAGGGCCAGGAGCTACTGCGCACGCGCGCAGACTCCACTTTGCACGCGCACAACTGCCGACACTCTTTTCGGTGCAGGGCTGTAGCTCCGTCCACCACGCGTTCCGACGCGCTGCGCCACAGGCCACAGGCCTGAAACCAACGGGGAGAATACGGAGGTAAGAAATCGGCGCCGTTTCTGTACTACAAAGTCCGCGCACCTCACGGAGGTGCACCGTTCTAGCAAAGGGGGCAAACTTGGGCTCAAAGTCCCCAACATCCCGCCCTTTTTTAAGGCGGTGGGTATCGGGACGTCCGAGAGTCCTGCCGTGGAGAGGGTGTGCACATAATTAAAATATTTCAATTGGGCTCCCACAGTGCAATTGGGAAAGGGAAGCGGGAGCTGCCACCTCCACAAGGTAAGGGTCCTTGTCAACCATAACTCAAGCGGCTAAAAATTGCATAGCGCCCTGTTGCGGGAGCACAGCAGTATCGTCTGGCGCTACCCAATTCTAGCGGACGTGAACTTCCGGTTTTGCGCTCCATGAGGGATGTGAAATGCTAAATCAAGCGCTACCATTTCCCTTGGAGCGCCAAACCAGGCAAGGGGGCGGTAGCAGCACAATGGCCAGTGCAGCGCTGCCGGAATTACAGGCTCCTTCTCTCCCTTAAAGGGAAGGGCCATTTCTGAGGGCACTGCAAGTAAACGGATCGACTGCTTAGCAATGGCACCTGCGATCCCTGACGATCAGCCGCAAGCACGCTAGCAGAGGGCAGGGCTGATCAATCACAGCAGGAGAAAAAGTCAAAAATGAGCAAAGAGAGGCGAGAACATTTTTTTGGCCGACCTGAGCGCCAATCCTTTTAACTACTGCTTCCCAAGCAGTTGGCCAACCTCACAACGCCTCCTGCAGCTGCCGGCATTAACGCCTGCCGATGCTGCTTGGGGCGGAAACGGATTTAGGGTCCAGGGCAGTACCGGAGTGCTGTGCACCAGATGACGTCAAGATCTCCGGGGTGCAGTAGGTTGTGGCATTCGGGTTTACCACCAGCGCTAACTTGCAAGGGAAGTTCGTGGGCATCGGTACTTTTGCCGCGCCTGGTCGGAAAGCAATTAGCGGCCCGTTGTCATCCCCCGGAGGCACTAGCATGAGGTGCAAAGAAGATCAATTTCTCCCCAAAGCCTGATTTCTAGTCATTGAGTGGGAAAAACCAGTTGCTGGCAATTTTTAGATATTTGCCACCATTATATACTGACAGATCTCCCTTAGACTACGGCAAGATGTGGAGCATTTCAGGCTACCGTGGCTGACTATTTCTTTAAGGTGTAGACTTTAAAAAATATTTACAGCACATAAACAGGCCATTTGGCCCTACAGGTCCGTAACAATTTTCATTGTCAGTGTTCCTTGTACATGGAGCTACCTATCGGGAGCACGAAGATGAAAAGTTAACTCCTGAGGGCTGGATTTTCAGTCTTTTGCCACCTCTCTTAGCGCCCCGGAGGGTTGGCTATGGCAGCTGTGAGCACTTGCGCCCAGGCAGCCAACTTCCAGCACCCCGTCTGCACATTCGATGTTGGGCTTGTGTGGGCACAGAGCTGTACCGCCCGGGAGAGGGGAACCGGTGTCCAAAACCCCTAACTGCGACACCGGCTCGATATTTGGATCACGCCCGCTCCGTAGCGTGACCTAGTGGGAACGCCTGTGAAAGCTAACGTTCCAAGCTGTACCAGCCACAGTAAGTGAAGTAATGTCTACGTCAGGTAAGTCTGATTGTTTTTATTTTTTTTATTTTTGCGATTTATGTTGGGGTTGCGTCAGTAATGAATTGGGTATGTTTTTGTTGTTTTTTTTTCAGGTTTTTTTTTTTCCTCAGAAGCCTCCGAGAGCAGCTGTTTAGCTCAGCCAGCCGAGAACCTTAAAAGAGGTTTGGAACACCTCCCTTCGCATTTCCCTCCAATCTCCTGGCCCAGCTGGTGAACTTTGTGGCTGGCGATGCAAACCATTTCCCAGTGCAAAATTTATCGCTCCGCCCGGGACAATGCTACTACAGTGGCTCGACCTAATTTGCCCCATTAATGAGTTTGCAGCTTGTGTTCAGAAAAATAATAATGCCTTAACAAAGCTGCTCAAGTCTTAGGAGTACTTGTTCTGTAATATTAATTCTATGATATAGATTTAGTCGAATGATACTTGGACTCCAAGTGTTAAATTACGAGGCAAGATTACACAAACAAGGACTGTATTCCCTGGAATTTAGAAACATAGAAACATAGAAACATAGAAAATAGGTGCAGGAGTAGGCCATTCGGCCCTTCTAGCCTGCACCGCCATTCAATGAGTTCATGGCTGAACATTCAACTTCAGTACCCCATTCCTGCTTTCTCGCCATAGCCGTTGATCCCCCGAGTAGTAAGGACCTCATCTAACTCCTTTTTGAATATATTTAGTGAATTGGCCTCAACAACTTTCTGTGGTAGAGAATTCCACAGGTTCACCACTCTCTGGGTGAAGAAGTTCCTCCGCATCTCGGTCCTAAATGGCTTACCCCTTATCCTTAGACTGTGAGATTAAGGGATTAAGGGATGATTTGATCAAACTTTTCAAGATATTAAGGGGAACTGATAAGGTAGATATCGAGAAACTATTTCCTCTGGCTGGGGAATCTAGGACTAAGGGACATAGCCTACAAATTCGAGACAAGCCGTTCAGGAATGAAGTTAGAAAACTCTTCTACATGCAAAGGCTGATCGAAGTTTGAAACTCTCTTCTGCAAACGGCAATCGATGAGGTCAATTATTAATTTTAAATCTGAGATTGATAGATTTTTCAAAGGTATTCAGGGATACGGGGCAAAGGTGGCTTGATGGAGTTGGGTCGCAGATCAGCCTTAATTGCACTGAATGGCAGAACAGGCTCCAGGGCCTCAATGGTCTCCTCCTGTTCCTATGTCGTTATAATACAAAACAAACACTTAAAAAGACCATTTTAAGTAACACCATTCCCATTCAATTATTATTTTAACCTAACTTTTACTTTATTTCTATCTAGGACAACATATTGTAATCCTTTTCTTAACAAAAACAAATTTAAGCACTATTCCTTTGCAACCTGGAGCTTACTGTCACAGACAACATATTGGCAAATTCAGAAACCAGCAGCCATTGTGTTAGCCCATATGGGAGCCGGTTTTTTGAATCCTGAATGTAGGCATGGAGCCTTGATGAATAGCAATACCCACAATTTCCAAACAATAATGGTCAAAACCATGTCTGCGATGCCCCAATTTCCAGTACGTGCTGCTCTTGGGCAAGGCTCATGGAAGCATGGACTCATAGCAATGCCCTCACCAAATCTAGAAGTGTAAAGATTGGCAAGTGTGCGTCATTGAACATAAGATCATAAGAACATAAGAACTAGGAGCAGGAGTAGGCCACTTGGCCCATCGAGCCTGCTCCGCCATTCAACAAGATCATGGCTGATCTTCTACCTCAACTCCATTTTCTCGGACTCTCCCCATATCCCTTGATTCCCTTAGTATCTCTGCCTTAAATATACTCAACGGCTGAACATTCATAGCCCTCTGGAGTAGAGAATTCGAAAGACTCACCACCCTTTGAGTGAAGAAATTTCTCCTCATCTCAGTCCTAAATGGCTGACCCCTTATCCTGAGACTACATCCCCTGGCTCCAGACCCAAGCCAGAGGAAATATCCTCCCTGTCAAACTCTTTAAGAATTGTATTTGTTTCAATGAGATCACCACCCATTCTTCTAAATTCTAGGGAATATCGGCCTAGTCTACTGAATGTCTCCATATAGGGCAATCTCCCCATCCCAGGAATCAATCTAGTGAACCTTCATTCCACTCCTTAACATGAGCAGGCCAGTCTTTGATGCAACAGGTCCAATTCCACCAATGGGGAGCTGTGAAACAGGAAGTGCATGGCAGGTGTGCAAAATATCAGAGGATATGCTTTCATGATCCCCTGCATTGTGCTCTCTGTGCGCCCTGCAGGAAAGAAAGAAAAACTTGCATTTATATAGCACCTTTCACGACCACCAGACATCTCAAAGCACTTTTGAAGAGTGCTCACTGTTGTAATGTGCGGCAGCCAATTTTGCACACAGTAAGCTCTCACAACAAACAATGTGATAATGACCAGATAATCAAGTTTTTTGCTATGTTGATTGAGGGATAAATATTGGCCAGGACACCAGGGATAATTCCCTTGCTTTTTTTTGAATTGGTGACATGGAACCTTTTACATCCACCTCAGGGAGCAGACGTGATCTCAGCTTAACGTCTCATCTGAAAGACGGCAGCTCCGACAATGCAGCATTCCCTCAGCAGTGTCAGCCTGGATTTATGTGCTCAAGTTCCTGCAGTGAGCCTTGAACCCGCAACCTTCTGACTCAGAGGTAAGAGTGCAACGCACTGAGCCACAGCTGACACTGAAACTCAGGATCGCAGAATTGTTCCTAATTAGTCACTAATAAATCCAACAAAGAGAAACTCGTTTAACCGGAGCTCGCTACCACTGGGAGTACTTGAGGCGATTAGCATAGATACATTTAAGGGAAAGCTAGATAATGAGGGAAAAGGAATAGAAGGATATTCTATGTGATAGATGCAATGATTGATTATGATTTGGAATGTGCGGCTTGATGGGGCGGAGGATAAAAGGAAATTGGATAAATACTTGAAGGAGAAAAAAATTGCAGGCATTTGGAGAATGTGTGGGGCAATGGGACTGACTGTATTGCTCTTCGAAAGAGCCAGCGCAGACTTGATGGACTGAATGGCCTCCTTCTGTGCTGTACTATTCTATGATCTATATGTAGGTAGGGGATGAAGTAGGGGAAGAAGGAGACTCGCGTGGGACATAAACACTGGCGCGGACTAGTTGGGCCGAATGGCCTGTACAATGTATGTGCTGTAAAATTCCACATGAAATATTTCCATGTGAAACAGAGACCCACTAAGTCTTGATGATATATCATATCAGGGACTCTGATCTGCTGACTTCTTTGAATCACGCTCCTATTGAATGAGACAAAAATAGTTAAACTGAAACGACTCTTAGAATTGCCAGATTTTAATTAGTTTTACAGAAGCCTTGCTTCCAATCATTTCACTCCTCTCCCTTTTCTCACATTGTGTAAATCACCAGGAGGGAATGGATCACCGATAACATCTGTACAAGACTTCTTGTTACCATGCTATCAAAATAAGGACCATGTATCATGAATCTACTTTGTCCTTTGAGTATTGACCGGCACAGACTTATCTGGGCAGCATGGATGCACTAGGTTGTACTGAAAGAATTAATCCTATAATTACACCATATTACAACAAATCATTCCACAGAAAAAAATGTGCTAGATTTTAAATACATCTTTCTTTTCAATTAATTCATGTACT
The DNA here is from genome assembly GCF_044704955.1 of Pristiophorus japonicus. Taxonomy (NCBI): domain Eukaryota; kingdom Metazoa; phylum Chordata; class Chondrichthyes; family Pristiophoridae; genus Pristiophorus; species Pristiophorus japonicus. The sequence continues at coordinate 38,206,439 of NC_091986.1, read as the reverse complement.
TTCTTTAATTGCTGTTCCAGTTGTGCCCCTACTAAGAAGAGTTATCAATAGAATTACATAGAATGTACAGCACAGAAACAGGTCATTCGGCTCCGCTCGAGCCTCCTCCCATCCTACTTCATCTTAGCCGAGCTGCATATCATTCTGCATTTCAAATTCACCCGAATGAGTTCTTGTCAGCAGCACAGACTCTTGGAATTACCTCAGTGTAACTCGCCTGCCTCAAATCCCTCCTCTTCTTTGTTCCTCCGATAACACAAAACTAATGGGGATTTCCCCCAAAAATGCCCACATTAGGTAGAATTACATAGAATGTACAGCACAGAAACAGGTCATTCGGCGCAACTGCCCTATGCTGCTGTTTATGCTCCACACGAGCCTCCTCCCACCCTACTTCATCTCACCACATCAGCCTATCCTTCGATTCCTTTCTCCCTCATGTAACTGTCTAGCTTTACCTTAAATACATCTATGCTATTCGCCTCAAAAATTCCACGTGGTAGCAAGTTGCACATTCTAACTGTTGGCTTTAATACTCTTATGAATGACTCCACAAGGTCTAGTATTGTACTTGAGTTGTTGTGACCTTAGTCCCATTTATTGTAACTCCAGAGAGAGGCACAAGCATGGTGGGCAGCCTTTTACACTGGGCCCTGTACACCTCTGCAGGTGACCCTCAGGTCTCCCACCGCAGTGCCCTCTGGTGGCACACCTTATGTGATTATACAGTTAGTATACATGGTCTACATACATGACATCACTTCCCCCAAGTCTTTAATGCAAATTGACTTGTACATTGACGGTGATCTGGGCTTTGCTCTTCCTGGTTGACCATTGGAGGGTCGCTTCTAGCTTGGGTGGGTTGGTAGTGAGATTTGTTGCCAGTGGAGGTAGGTCCCAGTGGTTTCTGGTTGTGAGTACATGACTACTCCATTCTCCCCCCCCCCCCCCGCCCGCCACCCCACACAGAGATCAGGCTAATGTTCATTACATGCAAGTTGCATTCAAGTTAATCACATGGGTTTTACATTTATATCTTGGTACATTTGTTGGGTGGATTACAGTTGCGTTTCTTTTTGTGTGGTATATTTACATGATCAGTACAGGTATATCAGTACAGGTACACAAGGACAGTCTAGTTCCAGCACGGCCGGATGAGATCCGGGTCGTCTGGTGGCGGTGCAGCGCCCCATGCTAGTGGGTCTGTGGGCGAGGTGAGCTCATTTTGCTCGAGTTGCCGGAGCTCAGGGCTCTTGCCATTACTCCTAGTGTCGGGCAGGCCCAAAGACAACTGGTGTATCTGTGATCTCCCTATCCTTTTCATTTGCACAGTGTCACCTCTGTTCCCTGGGAAACGGTCTGAGCGAGTGAGCGTTTCGTCTAAGCGACGGTGGGGCTGCCCTGTCTTGTCTAGCAGTTCGCAGGGGACTGCTGACTTGCTTTCCTTGAGGGCACCATTGTGAGCACTCTCTAGTTTGGGATCCTGGCTGGTCGAGGTCCCGTTCGGAGGAGTCGTTGCGGGTGACCCTTCGCTCTTGGACATTGCCGTAGTGGTGAGTGGGTTTATAGGCTGCACCTTTTCCACCCGGGTAGTGGGCGACGGTAGCCGACTGCGAGCATAGGTGCAGTTTACAGTTTCTGGCCCATGGCGGTTCATGCCATCGGGTGCCTGCAATGTTAAACCAATCTGAGGCAGGATATCGCTACCAATGCCTCTGCTCTCCGGGGATCGTTTACTCTGTGGCTTGTCTACTTCTTTCAGGTGTGGGGACACTTTATGATACGTCGTTCTGGTCCCGGGGACGCAGGCTACAGCATTGGGTAGACCGCTGGACCTGTGTATGACCATTAGGTGTTCACCCGCTACATTGGCTGATTGCAATTTGCACCCGACATCGCTCAACAACATTTTACTTGTTACAGCTGGACTATTACATTGGTTACCAATTTCAAGCAGTTCCTTCAAAAATGGCGGGTTGCTGGCCTCCTTTAAAATGGCCTTACTACTTTTACCCCAATCATCTTCCTTGCGTGGAACCACGTGTCGTTGCTCCATTAGTGCTGCACCTCGTGGTTTGGATGTCATCTTTTCCCTGACCATGATGTCGACTGCCGCGATCTTCTTTCCCAGGGATTCTGCCACTGAAGCTGGGAAGGCGCCCTCGGATCCAATCTTCCTCCCCAGGAGTCCTGCCACTGAAACTGGGAAGGTGCGTTCGGCCGGATCATCGCCACGCAGTCGTGATAAGCAGTCTGTGCCTCGGGAGCTGCGCGGAACTGTTCTCCGGTGTCTGCTCCAACCGAAGGTGGGGGCTTGCTCTGCCTCTGAGCACGGGGGACATCGATCGCTGGAGGGATGAAGTCTTCCCAATTCCAATTAATCTTCCCCGTCCATCTTCTTCCAAGTAGCGTTGGTCCATCACCTGAAACAATCCACAGTGGCATATTGTGCACCGTGCCATCATGGGAAACTCTTACATCAGCACTACAGGTACCAACAACTGATATCAGTTCCTTGGTGTAGGTGTGCAGCTTTGCCTGAGCTGGGACCAGCTTGGGTCATTCAGCCTCTCAAAGGCTTCCTGGCTCACTACTGACTGACTCGCCTCCGTGTCCACTTCCATGAAGACTGGAAAGCCATTTATCTCAACTTCCATTATCACTGGAGGACAATCTGTGGTGCAGGTATATCCTCCATACACTTCATCCTGGGACTGAGCTGTCTCTCTAGACATCTCCTCGTAATCCACGCTAGATTCACAGCCATCTGCTCACTCCTCTTCCACGTGGTGAGTCAAAGCTCTTTTGCACATTTGCTGGAGGTGGCCCTTTGTGCTGCAACCTTTGCACACATAGTCTCTGAACCGACACTGATGAGCCCTGTGATTACCTCTGCAACGCCAGCATGGTGCTAATCGACTTACGTTTGCACCCCTCGGCGGACTCTGAGTTAAAGGACTCGGAGGCCCTGGGCAGATTCACATTCAACAGCCTGTGAAAGGCACCATTCTATTTACAGTGCTTGCTGGGTTTGTCCTGAGAGTGAGTCATCATCTGCTTGGAGCTGCAGCTTGAGGTCATGAACGCCTGGCTAATGCTGATGGCCTTCTGCAGAGTGACGGTGGTTTGGGCAGACAGTAGCCTGTGAAGAAGGGCCTCATGACCAATGCCAATTACGAAGACGTCCCGCAACGCATCGGCGAGGGATGCACCGAATTCACACGGTCCTGCCAGCCTCCTGAGGTCGGCAGCGTACTTCGCGATTTCCTGGCCCTCGGGGCGGCGGTGTATATACAATTGATGTCTGGCCATGAGGATGCTCTCCTTCGGTTTGAGTTGGTCCCAAATTAGCACTTTCAGCTCCTCGTATGACTTGGTCGTTGTTTTCTCTGGTGCAAGCAAGTCCCTGATGAGGCCGTAGACTGCGGGCCCACAACTGGTCAACAGGATAGCTCTGCTCTTATTTGCCAGCGTGGCTGGATCATTGCCTACCAGGTCGTTTGCTACAAAACATTGGTCGAGCCGCTCCGTAAAGGCTTCCCAATCTTCAGCCTTTGAGAACTTTTCTAATGCACCAACCTTAGTCATTTTTGCGTGAAAGTTCGTAATCACGTTGCCAGTTGTTGTGTCTTTGATACTCTTATGAATGACGCCATGAGATCTAGCATTGTACTTGAGCTGTTATGACCTTAGTCCCATTTACTGTAACTCCAGAGTGAGGCACAAGCATGGTGGGCAGCCTTTTATACTGGGCCCTGCACACCTATGCAGGTGACCCTCAGGTCTCCCACCGCAGTGCCCTCTGGTGGCACACCTTATGTGACTATACAGTTCGTATACATGGTCTACATACATGATACTAACCACTCTCTGAGTAAAGAAGTTTCTCTTGGATTTATTAGTGACTATCTTTTATGGATGGCTCCTAGTTTTGGACTCCCTCACAAATGGGAACACCTTTTCTATGTATACCCTGTCAAACCCATTCATAATTTTAAAAACCTCTATCAGGTCACCCCTTCCTTTTTCTGGACAAAAGAGCCCCAGTCTGCTCAACCTGAATTTTGTCCAGGTACAACTGCGAATAATAACTTCGTTACTGTCTGTGTCCCTGCATGCGAAGGCTGCATTTGGCAACAACAGGAAGGAATCATAGGACTTAATTAAAATTAACAGGCGCTGCAGAACTGAAAGTCATTAGGGCTGAATTTGCGGTCGGAGGCTTCCCACAGGTGGATGCCTGTGACCTGCAAAAGATCCAAAAACTTACCTGATGACCCCGGAGGTTCGGATACTTTCGCTCCTGGGCCTCTATGTGCACACCTGCGTAGAGGCCCACATATCCCAGGGATGCATGCAGTTTACAAGCATCCCTGGGATCACGTGGGTTTACCCAACCAATAAAAGAAGACAATCCCCATTCATACTTACGGGTATTCCGTATGTACGGAACTCCCATAAGTATCAATGGGGCTCACATTAAAAATACCTCTACCCATTAATTAAATAAATAAAAACATGATATCTTTAAAATGAACTAAAATGGCATTTAATTAAATATTTAAAACAAAACTTAATTTTTTTGAAAAATAAATGTACGTATTTTAACGGGGCTAAAAATAAACTTTTCTTATTGCATAGGGCTTTTAACGTTTGAACGATAACATTTTATTTTTTTGTTTTTTAAAACTCTTATGCGTAAGGTCTACTTTTACCAGGCGTAAGACTCACTTTCATTTTCCGTGCAGAAGTCGGGCAAGTAGCCCAACTCTCCGCCCGCGGAAGCCCTTTTCCCGGGGATGCGAGCAATCTGTCAATATCGCAAGTTCCAGGTTTTAGAGTACGCGCAACCCCTACGGGCGCGTGCGCACTTTGTACATGCCTGTAAGGACCACAAATTATGGCCCATTATGATCGCAGCACATGAGTAACTGCTTGTTTTAACGTGCTTGTGATTGAATAAATGGTTGTCAGTTCAAACAAGGCGGCTATTCCCCCTTCACCTGCCTTTTCTGGAACCTGCCCAATTTCCGTTCCATTGAAATCAATGCAGTAAAAATCAAATGCATTCTGTAAAGGGCAAGGGATCCATTATGATAGATTACCACCCAGGCAGCGAAGATGAAAATCTATTTCAATATTTCTTAAAAAAAATTAAAGTTGAAAGAGCTTGGGCCTGTCATGACCTCAGGACATTCCAAAGTGCTTTGCAGACGATTAAATATGCTTTTTCCAATAAGGTGCATGTTGCGTGACAAACCTTACAAGTGGCTTGGGGTCTTAGAAAATCTCACCCTGTATGCTCACTTGGACACTGAGGGCTAGAAATTTGGTTGAAGGGTTCCTAAGTCGCTAATGTGGGGCGATCAATAAACTTAGCGCTGGAAATATTTTAGCTACGGGAAAAGCAAAATCCTTTTTTTGTGCCCTGAGACTGGAGTGGAGCACTAAGGGAAGCATAAAACACAAAAACATTCCCTATACATTACTCACCCCAAATAAAGTTAAATCGCAAACAACAAAACATCAATCACACTTACCTCATGCAGGCATTCCTTCCCTTAGCACCTCGGCTCTGCCCGTCAGCTTTCTGTGGCGGGGTCACTACGGGGCACTACGGGTGCAGCGCAAACCAAATTTTGCTTCCACATCGATACCGGGGGAGTTGCACACGGGCACTATGCTCCTGGGCCATACTCCTAAGTGCCACCGGTACCGACACACTGAATTTGCCAAGCGCCGCTAATGCCGGTGTTCGCGGCTGTAAAACCTTTAGTGCCCCTGCGCTATCCAACCAAATTTCTCCTCAGGGACTTTGATTTTGCTCTGTTTCCATCCAAATTGTTATGTTAAACTTGTACAGAACCTTGGTTAAATCACACTTTGTGCACTGTGAACATTTCTGATCTCCATATTATGAAAAGGATATAGGGACACTGGAGATGGTGCAAAAAAGATTTACAAGAATGATACCAGAACTGAGAGGTTATGCCAAAAGGAAAGATTGAACAGGCTGGGGCTCTTTTGGGAGGGGACCTGATAGAGGTCTTTAAGATTATGAAAGGGTTTAATAAGGGAGACGTAGAGAGGATATTTCTACTTGCGGGCAAGACCAGAACGAAAGATAAAATAGTCACGACTAAATCTAATAGGGAAATTCAGGAGAAACTTCTTCATCCAGAGAATGGTTAGAATGTGAAATTGGCTGACACAGGGAGTGGTTGATGCGAATACCAGAGATGCATACAGGTTGAAGCAAGATAAACACATGAGGGAGAAAGGAATAGAAGGAGGTGCTGATAGGGTGAGATGAAGAGGGGCTCGTGAGGAGCATAAACACTGGGATGGACCTGTTGGGCTGAATGGCCTGTTTCTGTGTTGTAAATATTTTGTAATACTTTGTATTACTAATGGGAACAAATAGCCATTGAGTTACAATTGAAGTACCCAACAAAAACCTTGCCCACAGCATGTACACTCCTACCTCTCTCCCTCTTGTCTTTATTCTTTGTTTCTCTCCTCCACTCCGGTAGCTCACTCGAGTAACCATTCTTTATGTGTCAGAGGTATTCGCCTTGCAAGAACCTGACCTCACCCAACATGCACACATGCGTACATCTATCCTTAGCCATTGGATAGCAGTAAGGAACGGGAACATAGGTTGAATTTTCCTGGGAAACCTGGCCGACATGAGTTAAAAATAGAAACCTTGTTAAAATGGCTGCACGCAGCCTCCTTAAAAGGTTTCAACGACCGACCTGACTCCTGAGAGCGGATTGGTCGCCCGCACCAGTTTAAACCCGGAAGTGGGCAGGTTAGGGCAGATTGGGCTTGGGTTCGAAATGTTAAAAATGTTACTTTCCCAACCGACCCAAGCCCACCCATTTTTTTTTGGGGGGTGGGGAGGTTAAAATGTTTCTGAATGAACTAAATGAGTGATTGAGTGAACATATTTTATTTTCATCAAATATTATATAGCTCCTTCCCCCATGGGGTGAATTCTGAACAGCTCTGTGCAGCTCCAGCATATTAAAAATTCACTGTGAATTTTCTTTAAAAAAATAAGCAAGGTAAAAAATGTATTTTTACACTCAAACAACATGTTTGTTATCAACAAAATGAAAATTGTGAACCTGTGGAATTCTCTACCACAGAAAGTTGTTGAGGCCAGTTCGTTAGATATATTCAAAAGAGAGTTAGATGTGACCCTTATGGCTAAAGGGTTCAAGGGGTATGGAGAGAAAGCAGGAATGGGGTACTGAAGTTGCATGATCAGCCATGATCCTATTGAATGGTGGTGCAGGCTCGAAGGGCCGAATGGCCTTCTCCTGCACCTATTTTCTATGTTTCTATGTAGCTTTTAAAACTCTAGTTGTCAAATATAATATTGAAACTTTCTACATTTCCAATCCAGTAATATTTATTACTGATTAGCAATTTGCATAACTGATGTATTAATATTTTGTGAAAAATTTTATTTTGTACTTGACTTCATTGATTTGTGAAGCCTCTGGGGCCTGATTTATTAAAGTCACAAACGGTGATAAATGTGGAACAGATGCCGGTTACGTAGGCCGCCAAAAGATTTGCCAAATTACCGTGACTATCTGTTAACCCGCAATTATCCTAAAGCGTTCTCGGGCTTTCAAAAAATTAAACAAGCAAGTCTGTCAGCATCTGAGCTAAAAATTCTGAGGAAATCTGCAATGTAGCATATCTACAGGTCAGCAAGGCATCAGGGAAGAAAAGATGCTACATTTACTGTGTCATCTGTTGCTAAATGTTACTCACATTTGCCTCTGAGTCAGAAGGCTGTGGGATCAAGTCCCACTCCAGGAACATGAGCACATAAATTTAGGCTGACACTCCAGTGCAGTTCTGAGGGATTGTGGCACTGTCAGAGGTGCCGCCTTTTGGATGAGACGTTAAACCGAGGCCCTGTCTGCCGTCTCAGGCGGACATAAAAGATTCCACGACACTATTTCGAAGAAGAGCAGGGTTATCCCCGCAATCAACATAACAAAAAACAAATGATCTGGTCATTATTACACTGCTGTTTGTGGGAGCTTGCTGTGTGTAATTTAGCTGCCACGTTTCCCATATTACAACAGTGGCTGTACTCCAAATGTACTTAATTGGCTGTAAAGCACTTTGAGATGTCTGGTAGTCGTGGAAGGCGCTATATAAATGTAAGTCTTTCTTTCTTTTTAAAATTTGTGGCTCAACGTCTCCCCTCCCCATCTTTCTTTAAGAGCTAGGTGGAAACATAGGTAAATTCGACAGCTTGTTTGGCAAGGTTAGCTGCACTGTCAAGCCTGATCATTTGCATGTTAATCTATTTCAATTTGTGCCCAATAAAAATCTGAAAGTTAATGAACAAATAGACACAGAGTCCATTATGTTTGTCTCTGCATAATAGACATTAAGGGCTGGCATGATACGTTGCTTCGGGGAAGATGTTACATTCTATTTATCCTCACTGATTCTGTGGCACTACATTCTCTAGGTTTTGTGTTATTAATGGGGGAAACTGATAGATGCTGAACAGATGCTATTTCTCCAGATCTCTGAAGGATTAGCCAAGTTACAATGAATATTTGTTGACACACAGTTGTTCCCAAGTAGTCCAAGATTTATACGGCGCAAAATAAAATGCCCCCAGATGGAGGTAGTTTATTGGAGATGAAATCTTTCTTCTGCTTTACATATGTGCAGTTCAAATGATAACTTGTGCAAGAATGGGAGCAGGTGAGTGTTACGGTATTATGCTGTCGACTTTGATTAATAGACCTCAATGACAGCTGCTACTCAGGCAATGTGTCTATTTTACATTTGATTTTCAAGGGCTTCTTAAATCCAAGTCTGTTTGAAGTGGGAGACAGTTGTGAGGAACAAAATAGATAAAACTGCCTCTGTAATACATTAATTTTGACGTGATATACTTGCAGAACACTGAAAGACAGCACTGGAGTTTACATCGTAACAATATTATCGCAGGGAGAGCCTGGATGCAGCCCTGCACCTCTGTGCAGTGCTTGTCAGTGTTTGCAGCACCACAACACTGCAGGAAACATGACTGCACAACTGTCAAAATCAGTGTGGACCTGGTCCTTTTAACGTCATCTGACCCACTTCCTTTTAATTGTCCGGGAACCTTGCAGGGCTGGCTTAACAAGCCCCAATCGCAGTAAAATTACTAGTAGAGAGCCGAATGACGCCGGGAGTGGGGTCGCAAACCGCCACCTACGTTCCCCGCCACCAACCCGAAATGATAGGCAAAATTGCGGCCTTCGTGTCAGAGGCTATTCATTTGCATCAAAATATTCTCGCAAGCTGTTTGCCTCACAAGATCCTGTTCTCACCCAATGCACACATAAGCACATCCATCAGGGGTCACTGGAAAGCTGTAAGCAACATGAAACTAGCTTGTTTTTCCTTTCTCTAATCCAGGGCAGTGAGAATTTCTGGCGCCCATATCACTTCAGTAAATGAAATCAACTAACTTCGCATAGAGCATGAATTGAACGTGGGGCTACTCTTGTCTATTTGTTTCTGCTATTTTCCATTGCGGATTCATAAATGTTCAACATTAAAAATGCTTTCTGATGAAAAATGCTTGTTCCCCTTCTGACCTGGGCTGTGCGCCTGCGATGATGACATCATCGACGTGCGCAGCGACCCATTTTCACCCCGCAGCGGAAATTGGGTAGCGTCCCGTGAGGCCGCTGTGGGCGATGTCCACGCTAGCCTCGCGAGTTGCAAACTGGGCCACAGTCCGCTCGCGGGGCATAAAGTAAAGGGGCGGTGATCAGACATGATCTTATTAAATGGCGGAGCAGGCTTGAGGGGCTAAATGGCCTACTCCTGCTCCTATTTCTTATGTTCTTCTGTTCTTATGTAAGTGCACGGCGCCATTTTTTTTTTCCCGGCCAATTGTGCAGTCCTGTGCTCATACCATTGCTATGTGGAGAGGCCATTGTAAAATTTGTACGTTTACCGCCCCAGTTCTGCCCCTGAGAGGAAGTAGAGTGCCCGATATTGCACTCCACTTCCTCTCGGAGATGGCAACCCCAATTTCGCAGCCGGTCCGGGACTTCGGTTACTTTGCCTCAGTTACCGCCCCCAAATACCGAATTTCGCACCCACAGTCTTTCCCAAAGCAGTTTGAAGCAATAACAAGCCCATGATACCTTTCAAACTTGGTCAAGTTTAACAATAGTCCAGCATGCCTTCCTGCTTTGGTTAAGCTCCTACAGTACTTTGCTCCAATGGTGTTTCGAAAAGGATTTTTTTCCTTTGGATTCTTTTGTGAGCATCAAACATCAGTGAGCATGTTGTCTTTCTGATTATCCGTTAAATTGAGGCCCTCGTCTGACCTCTCTGGTGGACATAAAAGATCCCATGGCGCTATTCAAAGTAGAGCAGGGGAATTCTCACAGCGTCCTGGCCAATATTTATCCCTCAACCGACACCTCAAACAGTTGATCTGGTCATTTATTTAATTGCTATTGTGGGAGCTTGCTGTGCGCAAATTGGCTGCCGTATTTCCTACATTACAACAGTGACTATACTTCAAATGCATTCTGTTGGCTGTAAAGCGCTTTGAGACGTCCTCAGGACGTGAAAGGCGCTGTATGACTGCAAATTTTTCTTTGCTTTCTTTCAAAGGCTCCAGAGTCTATTATGTTATCGAGAAAGATTGAAACAATTCAGCAATTCCAATCAGAACTCACCCAAGGAATAACCAGATACTGAGCATCCACCATCCCCGTACACTGTGGTAAGCATACCAGCAGGGAAGGTAAGACATGGTAATCCATGCTACAGTTTCCTTAGGAAGCACAATGTAGTCCAAAGAGATCAAGAAATTAGAGAACAGTCTATCAGTTCACTAAGTTGCCAACCCTCTTGGATTGTCCGCGATTCTCCTGGAATGATCTCCCGGCAATTATTTTATCGCCTTTGTCGAGGCTAACGACGGAGCGGCACAAATTGACTTGCGGAGGATCGGAACTCATTGCGTATCTCTTTTACTCCACAAATTGTTGTATTTTTAACGAATTAATAACAGCGTGCAACATGAATGTGTCATTCTAACTAATCGACTGCCCAGCAATTTCTGGCCCTAGAGACTTGGGCCGTGAAATTTGGCGGTGGTGGTAACAGCGGGAGTTCCTGTGCCAGGCACGGAAGTCCCGCCCCACGAACGATATTCGGGTTACCGGCTCCGAGAGGAAGTGAAGCGCCAAATATGGTACTGCACTTTCTCAGTGAGGCGGGGGCGGGGCACCAAGCCTCTGCGAAGTTCACAGCGCCAAGCAGTGGGATGCGTGGCACTGGCACGCAGACATTAAAGGGGAGGGCCAAGCTACTGACTCTGCTGGCGGGAAACAGTTACCGCCGCCGCGAAAGTCGCGCGGAATTTCACAAGAGTCGGTAGCAGCTGGGCGAAAGGTCGTTTGCACCCCATTAGCGGGAGGCGCAAATGCCCCGAATTTCTCCCACTTGGACTTTCCAAAGCAAAATCCAAATGCTAAACTCTAAAATTGCTGACAATTTCTGAACTGTTACGCCAACTTTTAAAAAAGCACGCCTGTAGTTTTTATTCAACTTGATTATAATGAGATATTTATCAGTACTGTCAATTGATATTGTATGGCGATTTTTTTTCTAACATCTTGGTATTGTCAGGAGCACCTCTAAGGCAATCTCCAAATTGACGAGAAAACTGCCTCTTGACCTCATCACACATATTTCTGTTTGGTGTCAAGTTCCCTAAAATTAGTGAGCTGACACACATGCCATTGTGGATTCACGGCCTGTTTGAATGGTACTTGTGCAGGATGTTGTTACTCCTCAGGGAAATTAGTTTACCTGTTGAAACAATTGCCAATTTCCTAGACTCCCGAGGGATTGGCTCAGAGCAAAGACACAAAATGAAGTGTTCTCGACAAGAGTTTTACAATAGCTAAAGGGACAAGAGAATTCAAGGCAGATTGTTTTTCAGTGATGGCATAAAGGACTAAAAAGAAAATAAAGAAAGAAAGACTTGCATTTATGTAGCACCTTTCATAACATCCCAAAGCACTTTACAGCCAATGACGTATTTTGAAGTGTAGTCACTGTTGTAATGTAGCAATGTGTGCACAGCAAGGTCCCACAAACAGCAATTTGATCATGACCAGATAATCTTTTTTTGTGATGTCAGTTCGCTGGGCAGGCCACATAGTTGCATGCCAGATACGAGACCCCGTAAGCAAATGCTTTATGCGGAACTCCTTCATGGTAAATGAGCCAAAGGAGGACAGCAGAAACATTATAAGGACACCCTCAAAGCCTCCCTAGTAAAGTGCGACATCACCACTGACACCTGGGAGAACCTGACCGAAGACCGCCCGAGGTGGAGAAAGTACATCCGGGAGGGCGTCAAGCTCTTCGAGTCTCAACGCAAAGAGCATGAAGAGGCCAAGTACAGGAAGCAGAAGAAGCACGCTGCAAACTTGCCCCACCGACCTGTTCCCTCGACGAATGTCTGTCCCATCTGTAACAGGGTCTGTGGCTCTCGTATCGGACTGTTCAGCCATCAAAGAACTCACTTTGGGAGTGGAAGCGTGTCTTAGGTTAGGTGAATGGGCAAACACATGGCAGATGCAGTATAATGTGGATCAACACGAAGGCAAAATATTATCTGAATGGTGGCAGATTAGGAAAAGGGGAGGTACAACAAGACCTGGGTGTCATGGTACATCAGTCATTGAAAGTTGGCATGCAGGTACAGCAGGCGGTGAAGAAGACAAATGGTATGTTGGCCTTCATAGCTAGGGGATTTGAGTATAGGAGCAGGGAGGTCTTATTACAGTTGTACAGGGCCTTAATGAGGCCACATCTGGAATACTGTGTTCAGTTTTGGTCTCCTAATCTGAGGAAGGAAGTCCTTGCTATTGAGGGAGTGCAGCGAAGGTTCACCAGACTGATTCCCGGGATGGCAGGACTGACATATGAGGACAGACTGGATTGACTGGGCCCGTATTCACTGGAGTTTAGAAGGATGAGAGGAGATCTCACAGAAACATATAAAATTCTGACGGGACTGGACAGGTTAAATGCAGGAAGAATATTCCCGATGTTGGGAAAGTCCAGAACCAGGTGACATAGTCTAAGGATAAGGGGTAAGCCATTTAGGACTGAGATGAGGAGAAACTTCTTCACTCAGAGAGTTGTTAACCTGTGGAATTCCCGACAGCAGAAAGTTGTTGATGTCAGTTCATTGGTTATATTCAAGAGGGAGCTAGATATGGCCCTTACGGTTAAAGGGATCAAGGTGTATGGAGAGAAAGCAGGAAAGGGGTACTGAGGTGAATGATCAGCCATGATCTTATTGAATGGTGGTGCAGGCTCGACAGGCTGAATGGCCTACTCCTGCACCTATTTTCTATGTTTCTATGGTTCTATTTTTCCTCGATTCCGAGGGACTGCCTATGAAATGAGGGATAAATTCTGGTCAGGAGACCAGGGATAACTCCCCTGCTCTCTTAGTGCTGTTGAATCTTTTATGTCTACCTGAGCGAGTACTTTAATGTCTCATCAGAAAGATGGCAAATCTGACAGTGCATCACTCCCTCAGTACTGCACTGGTGTGACAGCCCAGATTTTTACACTCAAGTCTCTGGAGCGGGACTTGAACCCACATCCTTCTGACTCAGTAACCGAAAATACTACCAACTGAGCCTTGGCTGATAGCTAATTTGATATGTATGAAAAAGGACAGAGATATTAAATGTAACAGAAATGAGGGTTGGATATTTTCATTTCAACAGCAAGCAAATCAGATGAAGGTAAACAGGTGTTAGCGAATCGGCAGCCAGTTATACAGATTTCCCAATTTTCTTTTCCAATGGTGGCGCAAAATTGGGCCTAACATTTGTACCATTCTAAAGATCTTTCTCGTGCCATGTCTTCCCAAAGCTCAGCTCAGCAGCCCACTTCTTCATAAATTCAGAAGGACATACATGAATGGAAATTGTAGTATTAATAACAAAATTTGTGATCCGCTTATATGATATTGCTTTGCCTAATATGTTAACAAATGTATTGATGCCAGTTATTTTAATATCACACAGCTTGATAGAATCCCAAGAGTGGCATCATTTTGTTACACAACAGAAGCCATGGATGAGTTGTCTGACTAAAGTCTCATTGAAGATCTCTGTCAATTCAAAGTGAATGAGTAAACGAAAGATATTAGCCTAAAAATTATACTGCGTGATATTAAATATTAGCATAAGAATGGTTAATACAATTGGATGAAGGGTTCGGGGTAGAGGGTTCACGTGAGCGGAAATTTAAAAAGTCAAGGAGAAAGGAGCATGTAATTGAGCAGGGAAGCGATGGGGGAAATGATAACCAGAGTGTGACAAGAAGGGACAGAATATATAAGAGTGTATCAGAAAGTGGGATCAAAGCAGGGAAAAATGGTAAAAAGACAAAACTAAAAGCTCTTTATCTGAATGCATGCAGCATTCATAACAAAATAGATGAATTGACAGCACAAATAGATAAAAAATGGGTATGATCTGATAGATATTACAGAGATGTGGTTGCAAGGTGATCAAGGCTGGGAACTGAATATTCAGGGGTATTTGACAATTTGGAAGGATAGACAGAAAGGAAAAGGAGATAGGGTAGCTCTGTTAACAAAGAATGAGATCAGTACATTAATGAGAAATGATATTGGCTCAGAAGATCAAGATGTCGAATTAGTTTGGGTGGAGATAAGAAATAATAAGGGGAAGAAGTCACTGGTGGGTGTAGTCTATAAGCCCCAAACAGTAGCTACACTGTTGGACAGAGTATAAATCAAGAAATAATGGAAGCTTGTAAGAAAGGTATGACAATAATCATGGGCGATTTTAACCTTCATATTGATTAGACAAATCAAATTGGCCATGGTAGCCTTGAGGAAGAGTTCATAGAGTGTATCCGGGATGTTTTCCTTGAACAGTACATTGTGGAACCAACCAGGGAGCAGGCTATCTTAGATCTGGTACTGTGTAATGAGACAGGATTAATAAATTATCTCCGAGTAAAAGATCCTCGAGGAAAGAGTTATCATAGCATGATTGAATTTCAAATTTAGTTGGAGAGTATGAAAGTTGGGTCTCAAACTAATCTCCTGACCTTAAATAAAGGTGCTTACAAAGGTATGAAGGCAGAGTTGACTAAAGTGGACTGGGAAAATAGATTAAAGTGTAAGACGGTTGATGAGCAGTGACAGACATTTAAGGAGATATTTCATAATTCTCAACAAAAATATATCCCAGTGAGAAGGAAAGATTTAAGAGAAGGTAGAACCATCTGTGGCTAACTAAGGAAATAAAGGAAGTAAAGGATGGTATCAAGTTGAAAACATTGGCCAGAGGATTGGGAATTCTTTAAACCAGGAAAAGACAACTAAAATAATAATAGAGAGAAGATGGATTATGAGAGTAAATTGGCAAGAAATATAAAAACAGATAGTAAAAGCTTCTACAGGTATATAAAATGAAGAAAGTAGCTAAAATTAATATTGGTCCATTAGAGGACGAGACAGGGGAATTAATAATGGTGAACAGGGAAATGGCAGAGACTTTGAACAAATATTTTTGATCAGTCTTCATGGTAGAAAACACTAAAAACATCCCTGTAATAGATAATCAAGGGGCTATTGGGGTGTGGGGGACGGGTGGGGCGGGGGGGGGGGTAATTAAAACATTCATTATTACTAAAGAAAAATAACTCGGTAAAATAATGGAACTAAAGATGGACAAGTCCCCTGGACCTGATGGTCTGCATCCTAAGGTCTTAAAAGAATTAGAGCAGAGAGAGTGGATGTATTGGTTGCAATCTATCAAAATTCCCTGGAGTCTGGAGAGGTCCCAGGGGATTGGAAAACTGCAAATGTAATGCCCCTATTTAAAAAAAGGAGCGAGGCAGAAGGCAGGAAGCTATAGACCAGTTAGCCTAACATCTATCATTGGGAAATGCTGGAGTCCATTATTAAGGAAGCAGTAGCAGGATATTTGGAAAATTATGATGCAGTCAAGCAGAGTCAGCATGGTTTTATGAAAGGGAAATCATGTTTGACAAATTTGCCGGAGTTGTTTGAGGATGTAAGGAGCAGAGTGGATAAGGGGAAACTGGTGGATGTGGTGTATTTGGATTTCCAGAAGGCATTCGATAAGATGCCACAAAGAAGGTTACTGCACAAGAGCTCACGGATTTAGGGGTAATATATTAGGATGGATAGAGGATTGGCTAACTAACAGAAAACAAAGAGTTGGGATAAATGGGTCATTTTCTGGTTGGCAAACGGTAACTAGTGGAGTGCCACAGGGATCAGTGGTGGGGCCTCAACTATTTACAATCTATATTAATGACTTGGATAAAAGGACCGAGTGTAATGTAGCCAAGTTTGTTGATGATGTAAAGATGGGTGGGAAAGCAAGTTGTCAAGAGGACACGAAGAAGATATAGACAAGGGATATAGACAAGGTAGTTGAATGGGAAAACATTTGGCAGATGGAGTATAATGTGGGAAAGTGTGAGGTTATCCACTTTGGCAGGAAAAATAAAAAAGCGAATTATTATTTAAATGGAGAGATATTACAAAATGCCGCAGTACAGAGGGACCTGGGGGTCCTTGTGCATGAAACACAAAAAGTTAGCATGCAGGTACAGCAAGTAATCAGAAAGGCAAATGGAATGTTGACCTTTATTGCAAGGAGGATGGAGTATACAAGCAGCATAGTCCTGCTACAACTGTATAGTATATTGGTGAGGTCACACTTGGAGTACTGCGTACAGTTTTGGTCTTATGTAAGGAGGGATATCCTTATATTGGAGGCAGTTCAGAGAAGGTTCACGCGGTTCATTCCTGAGATGAAGAGGTTGACATGAAGATAGGTTGAGCAGGTTAGGCCTATACTCATTGGAGTTCAGAAAAATGAGAGGTGATCTTTTTGAAACATATAAGATACTAAGGAGATCGAAAAGGTAGATGCGGAGAGTATGTTTCCACTCGTGGGGGAATCCAAAACTAGGGAGCATAGTTTAAGGATAAGGGGTCGCCCATTTAGAACTGAGATGAGGAAGAATCTCTTCTCTCAGAAGGTTGTAAATCTGTGGAATTCTCTGCCCCAGAGAGCTGTGGAGGCTGGGTCATTGAATATATTTAAGATTGATATCGACATATTTTTGAACGATAAGGGAATGGAGGGTTATGGGGAGTGGGCAGGGAAGTGGATATTCCAAGATGAGATCAGTCATGATCTTAGTAAATCTCGGAGCAGGCTCGAGGGGTCAAATGGCCTACTCCTATTTCTTATGTTCTTATGTTCTTATGAAAATCCTTTTTACACTTTTTTCACAATGGAGTTAACTTATTTAGTTTTAATGGGTCCAAGTTTCAGTTGAGGGTGTAGAACGGCGCACCACCGTCAGTTCCGTTGACTTTTTAGGAAAAAAAAGACACCGAAAACTTACCTTGTCGTCGCTCCTCCAATGCTGTAGGGCCATGGCATGGCGCATCTGAAGCTGAGGGGGGCGGAGCAAGTATCGTGCTATGTCCACGCAGCCGGCGGGGGGGGGCGGGGCTAGGGCCCAGCGTGGTTTTCATTGCCGGCAGCATTGCGCATGCGCATTGCAGCATGTGCGCATGCGCAATGGGTCTTCAACCTTGGCAATCGGCCATTTAAAGGGAGAATGTGGCACTCTATTAAAGTGAGCTGTGTGATTTTTGGGTGTAGGAAAGGAAGGAGTGAAACGTCTTTAAGTGATTCTTGGAGTGCAAAGGAGTGCTGCAAAGGTGCTGCATAGATGCATGCAAGGTAAGGATGTGTGTTTTTAAAAATCACTGAGTGTAAATCCAGGATAGCAATGCAAGAATATGCAGCAAGAATGAAGAACTTCTTGCATGAAGAAGTGGAGACACTAGTTAATGTCATTGAGGGGAGATGGCAGGAGCTGGACACCAGCAACAGAGGCCGCACAAGGATGGGACCCAAAGAAATCAAGAAACGCTGGGGCCTAGTTGCAGAAGAATACTGCGCAGTGGTGAATACCAGGAGATCTGGCAGCCAGTGTAAAAATAAATGGCAGGACCTTGGGCAAGTAGTTAGTGTAAGTAATATCTTCCTTTTCTCAATGGAATTGCAATAGTAAATGTGACCAGCTGTATATGTCCCACCCAGCAGAAAGGCACCCTCTCTCAAAAGTTATATTTCCATCTTTGCAGAAGAAATTGTCCCACAACAAAAGGGAAAGAACACGAACAGGAGGAGGCCCACAAAATCTGCACCAACTCATACCCTTGAACAGAGGTTCACTGCCCTGATGAGTCGTGCCTGTAGAAAAACAACCAGTACTGCACAAACTGGGCCCAGGTGTAGGAGAGGGTAAGTCCTGAAAATGTATTGTGACCCTTCAAATCAACCTGCTGCCTGGCCTGCTACGTGCGCGACTATTCAGGCCACCCATCCTGCCCCCTCCTGTGCTGCTAACCATTTGACTGTTCGGCTATAAGTGATTAGAGTTTTTAAGTGATCTTAAAGAGTCATATCAAATTAAATTTTGATACAAGAATGATTTTATTGCACTAAAGTAAAGACATTGTAAAGATTTCAATGAAATATGTTATACATTGAAACTGAATCATGACAAGAATGCTTTTATTATTGCACTAAAGTAAAGTACATTGCAAACGTTTCAATAAAGTTTCTTATACATTAAAACTGAATCATAGTCCATTATCATATCACCACACAACATTTAGGAACACATGCAAAAGACAGACATCCCTCATCCATTCAGTCATGTCTGCCTCCCGCACCTAACTATGACCGAAGGGCGTGCTGGTGTACTGTGTCATGACTCGGAGATCTCTCCTGCTGCAGTGGGATGGGTGTCCATGGGCCGAGGATGCCAGCGACTGATTGCCCTACAGTATCTGAGACGCACAGATCGGCCCTGCTGCTGGCTGCGAGGGGGTGGGTTGGGGGCGGGCGGGGGTTGGAAAGAGTGGTGTTGGGGGTGTAGAAGTGAGGAGGGACACAAGGAGCGAAGGGTTGTGGGGTGGGGGGGGGGGGTTGGGGGAAGAGTGCTATTGGGGGGGTGGGAGACAGTGGTGAGTTAAACCACATTACTCTGACAGTCAGTCCCTGACAGAGGCATGTTAATGCCAAATAGTTAGTTCTTACAAATGAGAGATAATCTAGTCCGAGGTGAGTTATTCAAGTAATAGGTTGGACTAATGGGGTATGATGTTTTCTGAAGGATCAACCTTGCCACAGTTGGGTGTTGATGACCCATTACTCAACATGTAGCCGTGATCAGAATCGGGACAGCAGTGTCTGCCTCAGCCGGGAGCCTACACTTGCTCATTTATAAAAAGAGAATCAACTGTCCTCACTCAGCAGATATAACGCAAAATATAACCGCAAGAGGTTTTAGGCCATTTCAAGTGATATGTTTAATGCTTTAGTCCTTTGTGTTTAATGCTTCCCACCCCCTGTCTCTGGCTACCTGCACTGAACTTAATTCCAGATAAGGTTTTTCAGAACTTACAAAAGTGGACACTTACTCCGTTCTAAGTTAATTTGGAGTAACTTTTTGCAGTTCAAACTTGCAAAACAGGCGTAAATGGCTGGACATGCCTCCTTTTGAAAAAAAAAACTGAACTAAAACGAAACTAAACTAACTGACTGAAACTGGAGCAAACGAAATGTGGAGAATTGCAATTTCTAGGATACTCCAAAATAAAACTAGTTGCTCCAAAAAAATAGGAGCAAATCCAGTTGAAACTTGGGCCCAATACCTCTACTCAAATAGCAGCAGGAGTAATTATATACAAACATGGTAGGGTGCTGTATGCTAATATCACAGTGCTTCATTTCTGTACAGCTGTGTCAGAAAAATAGGCAAAATGCAGGAAAACTGAAGTTTATGCGAAATACAGATATTCAATAGAATGACATACAACGTACAGCATAGAAAGAGGCCATTCGGCCCAACTGGCCTATTCTGGTATTGAGCATCATCCACGCAGTGACAGGATCGGTCCAAGTCAGCAAGGATTTATGAAAGGGAAATCGTGTTTGACAAATCTTCGATAGTTTTTTGAGGATGTAACTAGCAGAGTGGATAAGGGAGAACCGGTGGATGTGGTGTATTTGGACTTTCAAAAGGCTTTTGACAAGGTCCCACACAAGAGATTAAGGCACATGGTATTGGGAGTAATGTATTGACATGGATAGTGAATTGGTTGGCAGACAGGAAGCAAAGAGTGGGAATAAACGGGTCCTTTTCAGAATGGCAGGCAGTGACTAGTGGGGTGCCACAGGTTTCAGTACTGGGACCCCAGCTATTTACAATATACATTAATGATTTAGACGAAGGAATTGAATGTAATATCTCCATGTTTGCAGATGATACTAAGCTGGGTGGCAGTGCAAGCTGCGAGGAGGATGCTCGGAGGCTGCAGGAGGACTTGGACAGGTTAGGTGAATGGGCAAATGCATGGCAGATGCAGTATAACATGGATAAGTGTGAAGTTATACACTTTGGTCGCAAAAACAGGAAGACAGATTATTATCTGAATGGTGACAGATTAGTAAAAAGGGAGGTGCAACGAGACCTGGGTGTCATGGTACATCAGTCATTGAAGGTAGGCATGCAGGTACAGCAGGCAGTAAAGAAAGCAAATGGCATGCTGGCCTTCACAGCGAGGGGATTTGAGTATAGGAGCAGGGAGGTCTAACTGCAGTAGTACAGGGCCTTGGTGAGACCACACCTTGAGTATTGTGTGCAGTTTTGGTCTCCTAATCTGAGGAAGGACATTCTTGCTATTGAATTAGTGCGGTGAAGGTTCACCAGACTGATTCCCGGGATGGCAGGACTGACATATGAAGAAAGACTGGATTGACTAGGCTTATATTCACTGGAATTTAGAAGAATGAGAGGGGATCTCATAGAAACATATAAAATTCTGACAGGATTGGACAGGGTAGATGCAGGAAGAATGTTCCCGATGTTGGGGAAGTCCAGAACCAGGGGTCACAGTCTAAGGATAAGGGATAAGCCATTTAGGACCAAGATGAGGAGGACCTTCTTCACTCAGAGAATTGTGGACCTGTGGAATTCTCTACCACAGAAAGTTGTTGAGGCCAGTTCGTTAGATATATTCAAAAGGGAGTTAGATGTGGCCCTTACGGCTAAAGGGATCAAGGGGTATGGAGAGAAAGCAGGAATGGGGTACTGAAGTTGCATGATCAGCCATATTGAATGGTGGTGCAGGCTTGAAGGGCCGAATGGCCTACTCATGCACCTATTTTCTATGTTTCTATGTTTCACCTTACTTCATCTCACTCTATCAGCATAACATTCTATTCCTTTCTCCCTCATGTGTATATCTAGCTTCCCCTTAATGCATCTATACTATTTGTCTCAACCACTCCCTGTGGTAGCAAGTCCCAAATTGTCATGACTATCTGGGTAAAGAAGTTTTTTAGGGCTAGACTTTCCACTATGATCGCTATCGCCCAAAACTGGGCGATATTTCCTGCCTTCGTGCTTCTTTTATTATATAGGATCGCTGGAATATCGCCCATTTTAAAAACTGCTAGTTTTGCCTTTTTAATTTGGGCGATAGCTTTAGCGATGTGAAATGAGCCATAGCTATGTTTTCAGTCATGCAAGGCTGGCGTCCATAGCAATGGCCGTTCAGCGCATGTGTGGTTTTTTTTCAGGCAAAGAACTTTTCCCGTGATTTGTGAGGTCAGGGTTCATCTGCGCATGCTCAGAAGGCAAAGGGAGGGAGAGCGAGAAAGAAGCTTTTCAACGAGGGTGTCTTTTGAAGGAGTGCTGCATGTAACATGATGAAGATGTCCCATGAGGTTTTGGGAGAGAGTCTGCAGGAAGTTGCAGGGAGAAGGAGGGCGAAAGCCTTCTCAGACGAGGCTAATGAGGGCTTCGTCAATGAGGTCGAGACTCAGTGGGGCCAATTAACCCAGAGTGGGCGTGGGAAACCTTCACACCGGATTTATCAAAAAATATGGGTGGATATCGCTGCTCTCGTTTCATCGGTGGCCCACAATAGGCATGAGGCAGATCAGTGCCGTAAGCGCTGGAACTGTCTTGTCGCATCGGCAGGAGTAAGTATTAAATTATTAAATTTAAAATTGCAATGATGCACTGACTCATTAATGAGAATGTAAATCTGCCGGATGGTAATAAAGATGTGTAAATTTGGGTAGCTTCCCTGTTAAGATTTGGACACAGGTCGGAACCTGCCCCCTTTTACTCTAATGTTGCTGAGATTCCTTAAACTTAATCGACTATTAATTATTATTTAAAGGCTTTGATCAAAAATTGGGGCCAAAGGATTGACTGGAAACAGACAGACCGCAAACACTCGGCATTGATACCACTTTAGTTTAGAAGGAGAATTATTAAATTATATCGCTGCTTGTGTGGTGTGAGCAAATCTTTAACTTGGGCACCGTCTCCTTTTTGGTTACGTTGGTGGATGGGGACACGACTGAGCACTGAGGGGTCCACTCAGCTTTGCCCAGACTGTGTGAGTCTCTCCGGCTGCTGTCACTTACACAGTGACCCAGCCTGGACTGGGGGAGAGCTGACATGGCTCACTTTCTGCCCTGGGACACTTTGGGACATTCGCTCCGGCCACACGGAGGTCTCCGAGCACAGCCCAGGGACACGGTGCCCCCTCCCATTAGACTCCTGTCATTGCCGAACTCACAAGTGGTCCTGATTCCCCCCACCCCCTTGGGGACCTCCATTGATTCCAATAATCTGCCTCTCTCCCCTCAGGCGCCAAATGGTCCGGCCCGTGGATGGGGCCTTTCCTGGAGATTATATGCGAGATATTTGGTGTCAAACATTAGTTCCTAAACACGATATTATTAAATATTTTCCCTGAACGTAGATGTTATAACCATGCATCCATTGGATACAAACTATATTTGGATATAACGTTAACGTTAACGAAGAATAGCATGTGGGGTGACTAATTGTGGATAACAATATCTGTTGTATTTCCGTAATAGTACCTAGACAATTAACTTATGACATGGTCTTGTCATGTTTGCAGAGGAAAATATCTAATAATCAGGCGGAGCGGAGGCAGAGTGGAGGAGAGCCTGCTGAGCTGCACCCTCTCACTGATCTGGAGGAGCGTGCCGCAGCCTTAGTGGGCAGACATAATCGTTCTGCCACCCGTGGTGGTGCAGATCCCGTTGTTGCGCCACGTGAGTAATGTGTAAAGCAGTGGTAAACCAGTGATAATTTAAAGTAATGTAAAGCATTTGATTATAATATATGAATGTTATGTTATGTATGCAGCTTCTGTACTCTTCTGTACTCTCATGTTAATCATATGTAACATCTCTCATTCACATTTATTGTAGTAGTGTTGCTCCTCATATATATCCCTGCACGGCGCAAGCATTCTTAAGGGCCCAAGTTTCCACACGATAAAAAACGGGCGCCTCTCCGAGCTGGGCGCCCGTTTTTCGCGCCTAAAACGGCGCCGGAAAAAAAACGCGCGATTCTGGAGCGCCCTGCAGCTCCTTGTCTGTTTGGCACGGCGCCCAGGGGGGCGGAGCCTACACTCGCACCGATTTTGTAAGTGGGAGGGGGCGGGTACTATTTAAATTAGTTTTTTTCCTGCCGGTAACGCTGCGCGTGCGCGTTGGAGCGTTCGCGCACGCGAAGTGTGAAGGAAACATTGGCACTCGGCCATTTTTGTAGTTCTTTGTAGCTGTTCAATTTTTGAACATTTTTTAATAAAAGCACATTGCCATCAGCACATCAGCACTGAGGCTTCCTGCTTACTGCCTGCCCCTCCCTCCCCACCATTCGCGGGAACGACGCCACACCGCTGAGCTGACTGAAGCACTTTCACACAGGTAGGAAGATGGTTTATTTAATCTTTTCTTTGCTTATAAATGTTTATTCAGGTTGGATTTATTTGTGTAATATTTGTAGAAGTATAAATAAGGATTTATTGTCGAATTTAATGACTTCCCTTCCCCCCCCTCCCCCCCACCTCGTTCTGGACGCCTAATTTGTAACCTGCGCCTGATTTTTTAATATGTAGAACAGGTTTTTTCAGTTCGACAAAAATCTTCACTTGCTCTATTCTAAGTTAGTTTGGAGTACATTTTCACTGTGGAAACTTTGAAATCAGGCGTCAGTGGCCGGACACGCCCCCTTTTGAAGAAAAAATTCTGTTCCAAAGTAGAACTGTTCTACCTGATTAGAACTGCAGAAAAAAAAAATGTGGAGAATTGCGATTTCTAAGATAGTCCGTTCTCCACCAATTGCTCCTAAAAATCAGGCGCAAATCATGTGGAAACTTGGGCCCTATGTCTTCTACTAACCTCAATTATGTTTTCCAGCTCCCCAGGCAGAACGGGAGGCCCCTGCAGCAACACCAGTACCGCTGTAGGCCGTGCTCACCACGGGTGACAAAGTGCAAACCGAGGAGGAGGAGGAAGAGGAATATGAGCCCGAACTGTCATCTGTGGTACTTGCGACCACGTCATCCACATCGGATGAAGTAGCGAGACCAAGCAGCTTGCAGCAGGCCACTCTGCGTCGTCCAGCGTCAACGCCGATCCCACAGAGGTTGGGTCAGCGAGGTAGGCACGCGTTTCGATGGGCAGATGTCAATGAGGCGTCACTGTTGAGGACGAGCGTCAATATAGGTTGAGAGCTCTTCCAGGCGCTTGGTGGGTTGACCGGCAACATTGCCACACTATCTGCCAGAATAACGGAGGGCATGGAGCAGATGGTTGCGGCGATGGGGCGAACGACTGACCCTGTCGATACCTTGCGACACGTGATAGTTTTGGGATACGGCACTGCACCCCAAGGTGCCGTACCACCAACCAACACGTCAGATGCGAGACAGGAGGAAGAACTTCCATTTGAGTTGGAAGACGTTTCTTCTCAAACGCCTTCTCCTTGATCCACTGTGGTCATTCTGCCGACGTCACTCCCGTCCCCAACCGACAGCAGAAGCCCTTGAGGTGCTCTGCTGCGAGACATCTTGGTCTCATTACAAGGGGATTACGTGGGAATCTGAGGGTTACAACAAGGAGGGGCTGAAGTTTGAGGAGTGAAGCATGGCCGCAGGTAGGTAGGGGGGCGGGGCGTACATTATTGTTTTGTTCTTACACATTGTTCTTATTAAAAACAATGTGTTGATTGTTTGACTGTTGGGGATGGTGGAAGGGGAGTGTTCTTGTTATATTGTTGTGTAAAAAATGTTGTTCACTGTTGGGGGTTGGGGCTGGGGGCATTATATACGTTTGTTAAAAAAAATTAAAACCAGCTGTTAAATTATTAAACATTTTTATTTAACTTTACAATTGTTGTGAAGTGTGTTCTTATAACGTAAGGTAAAACTTCAATACAATGCAAACACTGGCCATGGCAAGGAAGAAATGTAACGCAACTATAACTGTCACCAACGTAACTTCACGCAAAGCGTTAATTTATGAGGCTGCCAACGCAAGAGTTTTGCAGCTGTGTAACTACCACGGGGCTTTTCCAGTGTTGTGGGGGGATGTGGGGTCATGGGTTCATCGCCAGACTGATTGTCCTTCCCGACGTCCTCGTCCTCCTCCTCGTCTTACTCTTCTGCCTCCCCTCACCCCTGAGGTGGACCTGCAGTCCCATCTGTTAATTGTTGTCCTCTCCTGATAGCTAGGTTATGCAACATGCAGCATACCACAATGAACTCAGCGACCTGCTCAGGGTGGTATTGTAGGTTGCCTCCTGAGTGGTCCAGGCATCTGAAGCGCTGCTTCAGAAGTCCAATTGTCTTTTCAATGATATTGCATGTGGTTGTATGGCTTTCGTTATAACGCTTCTCGGCTTATGTCTGGGGCTTAAGCAGGGGGGGGTCATGAGCCAGTTGGCAAGGCCATATCCTTTATCCCCCGCATCCAACTGTGACCTTGTGGCTGACTTTTAAACAGGTCAGAGACAGTGCTCTCATGCAAGATGTGCGCATCATGGCTGTTCCCTGGAAAATTTGCATTTACTGCCATGATTATTTGCTTGTGGTCAACAACGAGCTGCACATTCAGGGTGTGGAATCCCTTTCAGTTCCGAAACACCTCTACATCCTGCAAAGGTGCTCACAGGGCAATGTGCGTGCAATCTATTGCTCCCTGCACCTTGGTGAAGTTTGCTATCCTCGAGAACTCCAAAGCCCTCTCAGTTTGTGCCTCCCTAGTCATAGGAAAGTTTATAAA
The DNA here is from genome assembly GCF_044704955.1 of Pristiophorus japonicus. Lineage (NCBI taxonomy): Eukaryota > Metazoa > Chordata > Chondrichthyes > Pristiophoridae > Pristiophorus > Pristiophorus japonicus. The sequence goes on along the minus strand of NC_091986.1, from coordinate 38,180,121 downwards.
GTCCATCCTGCGTGCGTAAAGGGCTTCAGTCACCTGTCGAATGCAGCAATGTGTGGCGTGCTGTTAGGTACCACAAATGTTGCCAGCTGACGCCTGAGAGGAGCCCGATGCATAGAAGGAAAGTGCCGCAGTAACCTTAACCTCCTGATGGTGCTGGTCGGCTGCAGAGCTCCTTTAATTAGCTGGCATATCTCATTGATGGCCTCCTTTCGGAATCACAGTCTTCTAAAGCACGTGTTATCGGATAAGTCCAGATAAGATCGCTTATCCCTGTAACTACGTTGGCAAGAACATCTTCTCCTCCTCCGCAGTCTGTCACCTCTTTGATTGGGCACATAATGCTCTTCAATGAAACTTCTCCCATCTCTATTCTGCAGCATGTGAGTAGTCATCAATACTGGTTGAGAAATTACAGGCCCCATCACTATAAATCACTATAAATGGCCTAATCTGTCTTCTTAAATTGTCCTCAACAAATGCAATATAACTGAAAATTAACCACAATGTGATTAGATGATTGGCAAGATTCAAAAACTCCCTTAAAATCACTCACAAATTGCTTCTCTTCTCAATCACTTCCAGCAGCCTTTATTAAAGATCCTCCGAGTTACAAAATGGCGTCCATAGCGCTGAGTTAAGGTCAGGTGAGTGCAGCTTTTCTTGAGTGTCTTTTTGGGCCAGCGATCATTTGGGCGAATTTCGGGCAAAAAGACGAACGTAGCTCTCGGCGATAATCGGACACTACTTCCCATTATAAACAGTATTCTGGGCCTTGCACGAGGAACTCGTCATATTTAAGAAAAAAAAATAGGCCCGGCGATGCAACTCATTCCTGTTTGCCAAAAGTTTGGCCGGTGATAAATGGGCGATAATCGGGTGCTAGCTTCCATTTTTCATCAAATATGGGCGATAGCCTGAATCTTAGCACTTATATGGGCACTAAATGGGTGATGATGTGCTGAAAGTCTAGCTCTCTAGAACCTCCACTTTTTTTGCCTGCTGAACGCCCATATAACGCCCAGATAGCGCCCATTTAGCCACAAAATGGAAACTGACGGGCTTTTTTAGGAGACTTATCGCCGAGTGTTATTTTCCCAATGGGCTTAACGCCGAGAAAACATATTACCACCTGCCCACTTTTTTGGGACAGAATCAGCAGAATGGGCGATTTCAACGCCCATATTATCGCCCACCGTTACTTTACTCATGGACATAACGCCAAGATTCAATAATAACGCCCGGTAACCGTTTTTGGTTGTAAAGAGCATATTTACCCAAACTAGCGGCCATGGAGATCACCCACTGTCAATTTCACCACCTCCCACACATATTGCTCAAAATATTACCGGCTCAAAAAAACGGCCATCAAAAAGTGGAACTAACTGGGACGGATGCCAGCGGTGTGGCTGGCATTTGTTAAATCCCACTTTTACGTGAGGAGCTGATATGGGAAAGATGTGCCTGAAAGAGCGCTGATGTGTGTGACAAAGCTGACACACTGCTGTGTGTGTGCAGCTCAGACATCAATGGTGCCCATCAACTTGGTGCTAGTTAAAGTTTACATTGATTGATGTTAAGTTGTATTTAAACCATTCATAGTAAGGAATCACCAGTGTGTAACGGTCCAGCTATCTGAGACAATGCGCAACAAGGTTATGTTCAATAACAAAAGTTTAATACCAACATTGGTCTGAAATCATAAGTGACATAGCCACCCAACCCCCGCCCACATCCCACTTTTTCCACCATTGCCATAAATCACATGGTCGCCATGACCAGCAACGCAGAATACAAAGGCAAAGCAAGAGTGCGGTCCCCAGCCCCCACACATTGCAACAAATTGCATACACCCAGATGGAGCTATAACACAGCCATCATCTGCGCATAGGCACCTCACTTTCCTTCTCCCCTCTCTTTCTTCTCCTTACCTCTATCCCTTCCCCTCCTCGCCCACTGCACCTGGCCAAGGAGCTCCTCAGGCGGTGCCTCTTTGGGGGGGGCGGGGGATGAAGGCAGATGCACTGGTTGGACGGGTACGGGAGCGGGGGGTGCTGAGGGGGCAAAATTCCTTGATGCAGGATCTTGGTCCTTGCTCGCATCTGTTGTTTGCAGTGGTGGTGCGGTACCTAGGGGTGGAATGCTGCGCTCTGGGACCACTGGGAGGGCTGTGGCAGCAGTGTTCCTGGCTATCGCATCCAGGGACTCCACCATGCGCGGAATGTACTCGGACATGGTCGCCAGGTGTCGGGATATGCCCCCCAAAGCTTCGATGAGCTGATCACCAATGTCGACAGTTCTCCTGGCCAAATGAACCATCTCTCCACTGTCATGTCGCGCTCGTGAAACAGACCTGCTTGGTCCACGAGGCCTCCGCGGGGTCGGTGCCGCCCTGGGGACAAATGGTGTGCCCTGTGGAGAGGTGCTTGGGGCCAGCACCTCCAGAGTGGAGGCAGGAATGACGGAGGAACAATAGCTGGCCTTGGGGTGGAATGGGTTCTGGTGAGTGGCGATGCAGGTTCTTCGAAATCCACGCTCTCATCCGTCGAAAACAGACCCAGTGGATTGACGGGCGACAATCGGAGCTCGTCAGCACAAGATGTAGTAGGATCATCCGCCGACTGCTGCCCCGCGCCCCCACCTTCTGGCCTCTGTGGCCTTGCCTAGAGCTGCGCTGCTGGCTGAGCTGCAAGACACAAATTAGGTTGTTAGAGGAGAAGGGGGGGGCGGGCTAGGGTGACAAGGTGAGTCCAGCACTACACACAGCATATGCACGACAAAAGCACCACTGCTCTCAAATTCATCGCAGACATCACATTTCATGATCATCAACACATTGCGGATTGCAATGATTTTCATTAGGCCAGCATTATTTCTATGACACTTTTAAAAATCATCTATCATATATGATTGTTCGGATATGAGTGGGTGTGGCATCTATTGATTTTACATCACGCAATGGTGTAAGCTTTACTTACGTGGCTTCACTGCAGGGTCTGCAGATGTGCCCGTGGCTGTCCGGGGGTGCGTCCCCATGAATGCGAGCACACGCTCCACCATGTCAGTGATGTCACTGGGGACTGGTGGCTCCCCACCCATTCGCCTCTGCATGGACCTCATCGTCGATAGCTTCTTTTGTAAAAGGTGACAGATGACATGGCATGAGATTATTGCATGATATCATTGCTAGGCACTGTCACAGACACTGATACAACACATAACCGACAGATGTAATCATGATTATTATGAAAATTATCCTTCTTTACCTAAAGACGTGCACTGTGACCACAGGCTTTAAGTAAAACATTCCCGGTAAAAGTGCAAGACCACACATCTGCTATAAGTCACTCATGACTGTTACAAATCAAATTATAAAAATACAAAAGTACATGTAAATCAATGCAACACTTACTTTTGCAGATCCCACAAGGTTGTTCCATTGTTTGCGGCATTGGTTTCCCTCACGCACCTCGTTGGTCGCTGGCGACACCACCCATCTCGGTCCATATCCTCTGGTAGGCCTTTGGGGTGGGCTTCTCACGCCCTCCCTGTGTCAGATCACCCCAGCGTGACTCGACCCCTGCAGGAGGGAGGCATTTGCCTTGTCTGAGAATCTCCTGGCTCTTTTGTGGCCTCCAATGTGCTCCTCTCCCACCTCATTGCTCTCTCCAGCCTTAGTCTCCACAGCGTACTATGATGCCTCCTCCTCTCGCTCCATTGTACGGCAAATTTGGTCAAATATGTGGCTGTTAACAGCTACTTTTTGTTTGCCTACTTGCTGTGAAGCTCTAAATTCTCCCTCCTTCCTCCCAAAGCAGCCACACCACACCCAGACAGGCCTTCAGTCCCTCTGAGCTCCCTCTCTCTCTGTCTCCTCTTCTGCACATGTCATGGTGACACTTGACCTCCAGAATCGCGGGAATCGAGCGTTGCCATGCCATTGCTAAGGCCACACTTTACGGCAGAAGGTCAAAAAAAATGATATCGCTCACGGTAAAGGCCATTTTCAAAAATGTAAACTATGTGTTTTGAGAATGGGTAAGAAGCCGGTGATCTGAAAACCCTTTTTTAACGCCCACGCCGGAAATAATGTCCATTTTGGGGCGATAAGCTCAAAAGTGGAGATTCTAGCCCCATGGCTTTACAGAATTGAGATCCCAAAAAGTTAAAGTTAATTCTCTTGAAACAAGAATTAAATGCAACACTGACACTATATCGAGCCATTACATCAAACTGGTTCCATTGCTAAGATCACACTGATAAATATCAGATCCCGCTCAAACTGTATGGGGGTGAAATTCGTTATCACCCGATTTGTGGGTGGGAGCGGTTGGGAGGTGTGAGACTTAGCGGCTGGTGCTGAAGCCTCGCCCCTCTCCAAAAGTTTGGGTTACCATGCATGGAAGGAAGTGGAATGCTAACTCAAGCGCCCCACTTCCTTCCGGGGGTGCTAATGGGGCGGACACCTCCGCAGCACTATACACTGGGCCATGCAGCGCTGCTGGGTCCGAGGGGCCATGAAAGGGAAGGGTCCATGCTTCAGGCTCTGTAAAGTAAAGAGGGACCTACCTGGACCACCAGGGAGCAGGGGGTCCTCGCGATCAGCCTGGCACTCAAGCAGTGGGTTTGGATGAGTGATCGCAGCTAGAACCCCGCGAAGAAATCGGATCAACAGCGGGAAAACCAAGGTAAGTTTTTTACTAATTTCCATGGGCCACCTCGCATTTAATTTTTGCCCCGGTAGCGGCCCTGCTGCCCGATAAGCATCCCTTGAAGCTGTCGCTGTTATCGCTTGACACTGCTGCAGGGTGCAAAAGTGAATTTCGGGGTCGGGGCACTATTGGGCGATGTGCGCGGTGATGACGTCATGATCTCCAGGTGCAGGAGATCAGGGCGCAAAGCCATAGCGCCACTGTTTAACTCCTGCCCAATATGGCGGGAGTTGTTGCAAGCATCGTGCCTGGACGGTAAGAGGCACTAACGGGAGGCGCAAATATACCAAATTTCCTAAAATCTTTCAAATCAAATTGCTCAAAATAGATTGAGCTCTTATATGTTCTGATGTTGAATTTGGTTACATGGAATTGCATAGGTTACATTGAAATGTAGGTCCCTTGCAGTCGGATTCAGGTGAATTTATAATGGGGAACAAAGAAATGGCAGACCAATTGAACAAATATTTTGGTTCTGACTTCACGAAGAAAGACACAAATAACCTTCCGAATGTACGAGGGGACAGTGGGTCGAGTGAGAAGGAGGAACTGAAGGATATCCTTATTAGGCGGGAAATTGTGTTGGGGAAATTGATGAGATTGAAGACCGATAAATCCCCGGGGCCTGATAGTCTGCATCCCAGAGTACTTAAGGAAGTGCCCCTAGAAATAGTGGATGCATTGGTGATCATTTTCCAACAGTCTATCGACTCGAGATCAGTTCCTATGGACTGGAGGGTAGCTAATGTAACACCACTTTTTAAAAAAGGAGGGAGAGAGAAAACGGGTAATTATAGACCGGTTAGCCTGACATCAGTAGTGGGAAAAATGTTGGAATCAATCATTAAAGGATGAAATAGCAGCGCATTTGGAAATCAGTGACGGGATCGGTCCAAATCAGCCTGGATTTATGAAAGGGAAATCATGCTTGACGAATCTTCTGGGATTTTTTGAGAATATAACTAGCAGAATGGACAAGGGAGAACCAGTGGATGTGGTGTATTTTCAAAAGGCTTTTAACAAGGTAGACTTTCAAAAGGCTTTTGACAAGCTCCTACACAAGAGGCTGGTGTGCAAAATCAAAGCACATGGTATTGGGAGTAATGTACTGACGTGGATAGAGAACTGGTTGGCAGACAGGAAGCAGAGAGTCGGGATATATGGGTCCTTTTCAGAATGGCAGGCAATGACTGGTGGAGTGCCGCAGGTCTCAGTGCTGAGACACCAGCTCTTTACAAAATACATTAACGATTTGGATGAAGGAATTGAATGTAATATCTCCAAGTTTGCAGATGACACTTAACTGGGTGGCGGTGTGAGCTGTGAGGGGGACGCTAAAAGGCTGCAGGGTGACTTGGACAGGTTAGATGAGTGGGCAAATGCATGGCAGATGCAGTTTAATGTGGATAAATGTGAGGTTATCCATTTTGGGGGCAAAAACACGAAGGCAGAATAGTATCTGAATGGTGGCAGATTAGGAAAAGGGGAGGTGCAATGAGGCCTGGGTGTCATGGTTCATCAGTCATTGAAGGTTGGCATGCAGGTACAGCAGGCGGTGAAGAAGACAAATGTTGGCCTTCATAGCTAGGGGATTTGAGTATAGGAGCAGGGAGGTCTTACTGCAGTTGTAGTGAGGCCTCACCTGCAATATTGTGTTCAGTTTTGGTCTCCTAATCTGAGGAAGGACGTTCTTGCTATTGAGGGAGTGCAGTGAAGGTTCACCAGACTAATTCCAGGGATGGCTGGACTGTCATATGAGGAGAGACTGGCTCAACTGGGCCTTTATTCACTGGAGTTTAGAAGGATGAGAGGGGATCTTATAGAAACGTATAAGTTTCTGACGGGACTGGACAGGTTAGATGCAGGAAGAATGTTCCCGATGTTGGGGAAATCTAGAACCGGGGACACAGTCTTAGGATAAGGGGTAGGCCATTTAGGACTGAGATGAGGAGAAACTTCTTCACTCAGAGAGTTGTTAGCCTGTGGAATTCCCTACCGCAGAGAGTTGTTGATGCCAGTTCATTGGATATATTCAAGAGGGAGTTAGATGTGGCCCTCACGGCTAAGAGGATCAAGGGGCATGGAGAGAAAGCATGAAAGGGGTACTGAGGGAATGATCAGCCATGATCTAATTGAATGGTGCTGCAGGCTCGAAGGGCCGAATGGCCTACTCCTGCGACTATTTTTTATGTTTCTATGTTTCTATAGAATGTACAATATAGAAACAGGCCATTCGGCCCAACTCGTCCATGCCGGTGTTTATGCTCCACATGAGCCTCCCCCCAACCTTCTTCATCTCACCCTATCAGCATCTACTTCTATTCATTTCTCCCTCATGTGCTTGTCTAGCTGCCAAACCTAGCTGGTTCGTTGCAAATGTTGAGACAAATTTTGATTAATAAAAAATTCTAGCTGTCTGGTTGTCTCCTGCTTAAAGAACTTTGGTGAATCCTTGTGAAAGTTACACACAAGCTGCATGAAGCTAGAACCAGGGTAAAAAGCACTGTGTCACATTCCATCAGTAATAAATGTGGAAAAGGCTTATTGCTCTTGCAAGTGAAAACGTAGAATGACCCATGTCCCGGCTGTGTATTAGTTTGCGAAAGATGCTTAAAGATTTTAAAACATCCTGACAGCTGTGACCTGTTTCAGAAGCCAGCCAGGCTGAGGGAATGGATGTGTTTTGGAAGGTGCAATTTAATAGGATGTGACTGTAGCAAACGAAACGGAAATAGTTTCCTACATTACAACAGTGACTACACTCCAAAAGTACTTCATTGGCTGTAAAGCGCTTTGAGATGTCCGGTGGTCGTGAAAGGCGCTATATAAATCCAAGTCTCAAGTGTTTATTTAAAGATGGTGAAGTTGAACTTGTATCCTGCTTAGATGATAGGAAAAATCTTTTAAAAAATACAGGGAAACATCTAAAACTTGAGATAAAGTTGAGCCTGGATTGCTAATGGGAAAATGATGTATTTTTAATTTTATTTATATTTCTTTGTAATTAGATTATTTCCAACAAGGGAGAAAACTGCTAGACGACATCTTTAAATAACGAGGATGTTTATCGAGCCAATCCAACAGGAATGTTTTAATATTTGTTTCTCTGTATTTCTTGCCAAACCGGAGTCTCTGCAGAACTACAAATCTTAACTGTAAGAATGGAAAATATTACAAACAATTATGTATTTTGATCATCAAAAGCAAATAAGAGTTGGCATTTATGCAGACATCCGTCTGTTATGAACGTTATTTTCTGGTAGTTTTCGGTTCGTTGGCAGGATTTACTAAGTATGAGCTGCTTCAATTTAATTCATAGTGATTGAAGCCATCGTCTTCGCCCCCACCAGAAACTTGCCTTTGCTGGCCATTCGATTAGTCTGTGGGCAATCTTGGATTCCTGTGAGCTGGACTTTAAACCTCGATTAATTACACAGACTGTTTGACAGCATTGCCTTTGGCTGCTCTGCCTCAGCTCATCCGCTGCTAAAACCCTTATCGACAACTTTGTCATCTCCAGACATGACAACTTTAATGTCAAAGAAAAAACTCTGGTGCACCCCGCCGCCCCCCCCGCACACCTTCACTACCATTTACATTTTAATGATTGAAAGCAGCTGACTATCTTGTCACCTCTTTTCAGTCAAAACTCCCATCAGCCGGTCCAGGCAGCGGGCGGTCGAGGGGGTCG